>NW_028141945.1:9560012-10975012 GCF_025532165.1 Camponotus vicinus
ATTAACAAAGTAATAGGAATGCCTCTTGTTTTATGTACTTGCTTTCGCTGACGAATTTCAAGCTTGAATACACCAAACTATTTATGTATTTGCTTGATAGCTATTTCTTCTCTCTTTTCTCTCTTCTCTCTCACTCTTTTGCAAATATTATCTTGATTCTTCTTGATTAAGTAACAAGGCCGTACGAAATTGTTAACCCATATGGTGCCAGTGTTTATAAAAGCCTAATAGAGATTTCCAAGCATTTTATTTATTTTTCTTGGAAGTTGTGTGAACATTGTAAATATAATAAAAATTTAGTATCTAAAA
Source organism: Camponotus vicinus (assembly GCF_025532165.1). Classification (NCBI taxonomy): domain Eukaryota; kingdom Metazoa; phylum Arthropoda; class Insecta; order Hymenoptera; family Formicidae; genus Camponotus; species Camponotus vicinus. The sequence goes on from NW_028141945.1 coordinate 9,560,322, forward strand.
ATATTATTCGCATTATAATATTATCATTTAAAAATATTAAAATATAAATTATTATATAAAAGTATTATTATTATTAATAATGTATATAATTAATTTTACTTAAACATAAAAAAATATAATTAGGCTTTCTTTTATTTTTCAACTACAGCATAATTATGTTATACATGTAATCTATTGATATATATTATTTCGTCAAGCTCGTTGCTTATTCGTTAAGCTCAGCTAGCATTACTTTTTAAAGCTTATTCGTTAAGCTCAGTTAGCATTACTTTTTAAAGCTTATTCGTTAAGCTCAGCTAGCATTACTTTTTAAAGCGCAATCAATATTTTTTTTATTATTATTATCTATATGACTGTGCATTTTTAACAGTTATCTATAAAACATGTCTATAATATGATTGTTATTTAACATAATGATACAGCACAAATACATTATCAGTATTTGCTGAGTTTCTCTTCTAATAATTTACTAACTGTACAATCATCAAAAAATTGCGTAAGAGAAAACGTCAGTCTAAGTATGTCTACACAGAAAAAAAATAAGTGTCAAATCAAAACTTATATACTTAAATTAACGTGTTCATTGTTTCATATATACGCAACAATTTATAATCTTCTTAGAAGAATTTAATAATTTTAAATTTCAACAATATTATAGTCTTATTTTAATATTGTAATTGTCACCTCAAGAATATATAATTATTTAATTCTACTTTAAGAAAATTATAATCTTTGATTATTATTTTCTATCTAACATTGTTTCTTTTCCATTCAAGAAAATTAAATCTTAAATCATAAGAATATATTTTTCTCGATTGAACTATATAAAATGGCTTCATTCAAGCAAGCAATTATTGAAGCAATTATATTTTTCTTTAATTAACGCAATATAATCTCATTTCAAGATTTTCATGTTAAAACTAAAGATATTTTCAAAACAAGAATGTCCTTTTTTTCTGTGTAAGCATATCTAATAGTACATAGTTTTTATCTCATACTGTTTGATGTTGCAATCTGTTGAGATTAAATGAAGACGTTATTGATATAGTGATCTTTATCATCAACAGTAATATAATAATTGTTTATATTTGATACGCATAAAATATGTAACATGTATAGATTTATGACATATCTTTTAAATGTTAACAGTGCTTCTCGATTAAATATCACGTGGAAAGATCATTGCTTTCAATTTCAGTTTTAAATAAAGATTTAATTATCTGCATGACATGTATGTTTCTGTGTATATTATGTAATATTGTAATATTGAAATTTTTTTATTAGTAATATTTTTATGTTAACAAGTGAAATTTCTTTTGTAAAACATTTGCGTTTAATTTAGTGTAATAAATAATTAATATTCACAGTAGAAATTTTATACATATTATTAATTAAAATTAGTTAGAAATAATCACTGAACAATAATTTATTTAGGAGTTAAGTCAGTGTAAATTTATCGATACATTTAGAAAAAAATGAATTTGCTATTAATTAATTTGATACAATAATAAATCGCTAATATACATATCCCAGTAAGCAAAATGTTAGCAGGTTGGCAGCAGATTGGCAGCAAATTCGATTAGAATCCCACACCAGAACCGTAGCCATCTGTGTCCGCATTAAGCTTTTGTTTTGGCGACAGAGTCTGTAAAACATAACCTGTCAACAAACTGTCAGCAGAAACCGAGCAAGATCTGCGCGTGCAATTTAATGTTAGATTGCCAGCAGAAACCGAGCAGAATCTGCGCATGCAACCTGATGGCAAATTGACAGCAGAAACTGCACAAGATTTGCGCTTACTTTTATTAATGTTATATAAATGCAACAAAATTGATTATTACAGGTGCTAAATAAGAATATTATCGGCAAGTTAATTACAATTTTCTTCTAAAATGACATATATGTCATATGTTATATCGTAATATATGTTAATGTAATATATGTTATATCGTAGTTATATCTTATATAGCGAATGACTAATTCAATTTAATTAAATTAATAATAAAGTAAATGATAAAAATAAATGTAACTTGTAAAACTGGAGATGTAATTTATTTAAAATTAAATTCTTGCTTTATGCCTCAAATAGGCAATACATGAATAATTTTCCATTTATCATATTGATTCCAATCAGTTTAATATTCTGAATCTCATCTGTTTGTATCAGATATCAGAAATTAAAGTGATAGAAATTAAAATGATAATTAATCTTTTATTCATATTTGCGACTTTATATATATTTCTGACAGAAATTAGATTACGAGAAAGTACAGCTCACGTAGCGGTAAGTAAAGGAACTATCGAATCATGCAAATCCTGTTCCGTTTCTGCCGTCAATCTGCTATCAGAGATTGTGTGCGCAGATCCTGCTCGGTCTTTGTTACCAATCTGCTGTCAAAATTGCGCCGCACAGATCCTGCTCGGTTTCTGCCATCAATGTGCCGTCAATTATATCAACAAGTTCTGCTCGGTTTCTATTGACGATCTGTTGTCCAGTTATGTGAACAGATTTTGTTGTATGTCTGCTGACATGCTGGCAACATGATCGAATATATCAATTCCTCTATGCAAACTGTAGTCTTCCTGCCTTTAAAATTTGTAATGGGTGTTTGACGAAAATCTGTTCTAACAGATTTGGCTATCTGGGTATATATAATACTTTTATTTGAGAAATCAAAAAACAGCTGTGATATTGACAAGTTAATAATTAACAGTAAATGTAAAATATTATACGTGCAAATTATTTAATTATTCAAAATGATTTTTTTCCTCTTTATCGAATATATAATAATATGTATTTTTATCTGTAATATATGCTGGAGATATAGAAAGAAATTGCGTGCAACTAATGATGTATGTTTGACTATACATAACAGTGTTTCTGATCCATAATATGGATGTAGCGTGGACACCAACCTGATGACGACTTTATCAGCAGTGTCGAAAAATAATTTAGCTACGTGATTCTCGTGATCATTAAAATAAACACAGATAGCGGTACTAAACGAAACTTGACTTGCGAAAAACGTCAGGTTCCTAATTTATCGACTTGATAGAAATGTCACAATCTTAACCTCCTTGTGGTTTGTGCAAATGTCAATCAGTGTTAATTTTTGCAAATATCGATGTCCAGGTAACTCTATTCTTATTTTATAAGTTACCTTATAAATAATCGTTATTGTGATACGCATAGAATGTGTGTTAAAGAATAAAAATATTTTCTATAAGACGGGAAAGTAACAGAATGCTTTTCAGTAATTGTGTTTTTATAGGTTATATTCTATGTACGATAATAATAAAAGGAAAATATATAGAAAAAAGTACGGATATTTTTAATGTATAAAATATAAAAATACTATATGTATCCTAAATAGCAAAGTATTTCCTTCTTTATCTGCAATCTTGTATTTTTTGTTTTCATTAAGTAGTATATTGTTTATAAATATTCGTGATATGCAACTGTCAGTTTTTGAATTTATTATTGTAGAAATAATAATATAAATTTATAGATACATTAATTATATATATATATATATATATATATATATATATATATATATATATATATATATATATATATATATATATATATATATATATATATATATATATATATATATATATATATACAATAAGGCATGTGTACAAGAGTCTCTTTAATCTTTAACTTATCTTTACAGATATGAAATAAATTACATATTATAATTACATACTAATTAACTTTTAATATTTATATATTCATTTTTATTCTCTTAATACATTGCAATGAAAGTCATTTTCTTTTCATCATATTTATACATTATTTCATCTATTTTTTTCTAATATTTATAACATGTATGATAAATATCATCGAATTTAAATGAATAAATTATATATGAGCATGATTTTATTTACGTATTAATTGCGTACATTTTTTCTGAACTTCACATCTATTTCTTAGGTTTTGCATTTATAGAATCTCATTTCGGAAGCTTTAACATTACATAGGCAATTTCTTTTCGATAACTTTATTTTTACTACTAAGAAACACATTTTATAATTCGCTAATAATTGTGCTTCGATATACATATGTCATTTGGAAAATTTGGAATGCGCAGATTGCCATATTTGTATCATGGTTAAGTCAAATAGAGAGCTATGATGGGAAATATTTGCTTTTGCTAATGTGCTTGCTTTTCTTATCGAGCGTTATCGGGATCAAAAATGGTGTTTTCGTAAAACGTGTCTCTTAAGGCCTATTATTTTCTATCTGTTTCGATTGAGACGCTCTTCTGATTTCGCATTTTGGCCAAATATTTATCTAGATTTATCCGCTTTCCTCTGACTACGTAATATGGATCATATGCTGTCAAGATTTCGTCGAGCAAACCGCGTCGATCTCTTGGTGATCGCTTTTTCGATAAGCGATTCGTATTAATTTCGCAGTTATGACACCTGGACATTTCCATTAATAACATTCTCAGGAGAGCTCTTGTTAATGGGAAACTCGTCGCTTTGATGCGACCTGCATCATCCAAATTTCGTGGCTCCAACATCGAGTAGATACTGTTTTCGAATCCCTGCGAGGCTTTCTTACCTCGGGAAATAACATAAGGCTCATATAGCGATAAATCCTCCAGAATATCGCTATGCTTGTTTCTCCGCTCTAAAGACAATGAATCTTGAATTTTTTTCTCCATATCCTTCAACCATTGATCTTGGAGCTGCGGATCAATCTTGCAGTTCTCGCAAGCACTACGCTTTTTTCGATGATTGAAATAATTCTCTATTCTGGAATCAGACTTGCTTGTTAATTGCAAATCTGTTGCCTGGGTGTCATTTTGATCAATTATTGACTCATTCTTTTCATTCCTTAATTTCTCCGCGTTTTCCAATTCTTTACGATATGCAAAATATTGAATTTCCCATGGTTTTTCGATGGATTTGTTATGATCTATATCTTTTTTATTTGAACTCTCTGCTCTGTTATCAGGATTTTTCATGCTAGAGGTAAAAGTATCATCATTGTACATATTTAAATCATCTAGCTTGTCGATGTAAGCTTTATTTTTCATCTGCTCGTACACATCTGTTTCATTCCCTTTGACATTTCCAAAGCTCGTGTCCATTTTCTGAGGTTTATATTTATTATGAACGTTGAAGAAATTTTTATTTTTTAATAGTACTGATCTTTTATTTTTCTTATTCGTGTTAGTAGTAAAAAGACCTTCCGGATTATTAAATTTTTTATCTTGATTAATTTTCATGATTTTACTGTTGTCATTTTTAATATGATTGGACATATCTTCGCGCTGTATATTCTGCTTTTGCTCAACAAAGCTTATAATTTTTTTATCATTTGCGGATGTTTGATTTCCCTTTATAAATTTAAATTCATATGGTAATTTTTCCGTCATATTTTTTATCTTATCTTTTTGGTACTTTTTAATAAAGGTATTATAAACAGAATTTGTAGTATCTTTCACATTCTTTCTATCTTCAAACATTTTATCAATTTTGAAAGATTTTTTATCCTGACTTTTGGTCATTATAACATTATTTGAATCTGTATCTTGGAGAAAATTATCATTTATTTCTTTTTTCAGATCTTTCTGAGTGTCATTAATCGTATTATTCTGATATTTTTCATTTATTACGATAGATCTTCTGACTCGATTTTTCGTTGACGATCTTTTGCTTCTGCTTGGATATTTGTTGGGGAAATCTTCATAATTTTCCATCATCTTTTCCGCTTGTTCTGTATCCTTAATTTTAAAAATTTTCTTTCCTCGTGACAATATGTAAGGATCGGAATTATCCTTATATAAACGTTGAGGTGAATTTTTTCTGTCATAGATATTAATCCATCTTGGCTCTTCCACATAAAACGGTTCTTGAATCTGCCAGCCATGATTTTGTTTACGATGGTTATTTATTCTCGAGCAATCTTTTTGTAAATTGTCATTTCTTCCTTCTTGAATGTCAATAGAAATCAAGACAGTCGGTTTAGCACTATCAAGTTTTGGTTTATCGGAAGATAATAATTCAACTTGTGGAAGCAACGCCAAATCAGACGGCCTGCAACGAAATTATTTTTTATTTTTTTATTCGTTTTTCATTTTTATTATATATATTGTTTGTTCAACTGTATCGACAATTGTTCGAATCAATTTTGAATCAATTTTTTCAAAATTTTATTCGCATATTTTAATATTAGTAAAGAATTTTGGATTAATTGAAGACTAATTGGATAAATTGGAAATTTATTATATATAAAATAGAATTATATATATATATATATATATATATATATATATATATAATTTTTCATTTTTCATTTTTACATTAGCATATGTTATATGAATCTCTAAGCGCATAAGTAAGACATTAAATACATATTTATTATATTATATTGTGATCGCTATTACCTCACAAACGTTAATGAAGGCAATTTCCTAGAATTGCTAATGAATCGTGTTTCCGAAATTTGAGAAAGTTGTCTGTCATCGTCGTAATTTGAAAGGTCTTCCACTTCGGAAAACATTTCGTTTAGTGGTGTCCGCTTTATTTTTTTATTCCCAAATTGCTTGTCGTGGACCCATATTGTTTTTGGCCTCAGGTAGTTCTTCGTCTCGAAATAAAAACAATTATGCACATTGATATCGAATTTTAGTTATTATAAAATGTTTAAAAATTACAAATTTTTTTAGGTAATTATTATTGAAATCGACACTTTTAGAGGCACTTTTTTAAATACTTTTTTCTGAATAATATATCTCTTTTCAATAAAACAGTTGTGTGTCTGTATGATGTATTGAAGAGTTATATATATATATATATATATATATATATATATATATATAATAAGAATATTTTACTTACTAGAATATTTTCGGACATTGCTATTGATAGTAAAGTTGTGGCCAATAATATCTTCTTCATTGCTAAAAGATAATTCACACTTATATAAGTTTTCGCAATATTATTATAGTATGACAGTTGTGTCTTTCGAAAATGACTTCATCATTATTATTTTTAGGATGCTTTTTTCCAAATTTTTTCGAATGAATATAAGGAGATATTTATCATCTGTTATAACCATTCAACTTAAGTGACGTACAAGATATAAATATCGATGTTGATCATGTCGAACGAAATCCTATTTCATTTCTACCCTATCTATATAATTCCATTAACTATCATAGAAGAATATGTATACAAAGTATTTCATTACAAGATCACAATACAGCTAATGACGTATTTCTTAGAATAATCTTAATATCAAAATTTATATTTAGATATTAATAAATTTTATACAAATATAATTAAAATTATAAATTAAGTGAAACAGGAAAAGTATTGAAAATTATTAATGTTTTATTAATGTCGGTTAATAAAGTTGTATTTGAAAACAAGCGCGGATCTTCATTAGAGAAGTTTATACATTTAAAATAATTGATAAATCTACTTGTAATTTACATACATTTTAGTCTAGCATTATCGAAATTAATTGCCAACCGAAAGATACAGATTGTCAGCATGAAAAAAATTATCGTAATTTTTGATAAATCAACATATCAACATAATATAATTTTTCTGTATCAAAAAATAATTTTATTAAATCTTAATATTTGATAATGATATGAGAACACAGTTGCACTGGTATCGGTTTATTGGTATCGTAGAGGAGTTTGCTGCTTTCTTAATTGATGATTATCGAAGTTCTTTACCTGTTGCGGCGTTCACCTGTTGGCGAATATCCTGCGTTCGCGACTTCCTCGACTAGAATGGCAATAGGCCGAGTCCTCTTCTGGTATTTATGTTCGTTGGTCGAACTCCCATGAGCCATCTCCGTTGCGGTCGAAGGATTAGGCGGATTGCATGGGGAATTCGTTCACCTGATGCGGATACCCACAATAATCTACTCCGCCAAGGAGTGCAAACATTCTGACGTCCACGTCTCTTATAATATTTATTTTATTAGAAATATTATCGGTAAGAAAGAAAAATAGAGAAGGAAGGTATCGCGCAAAAGCAGCGTAGTAGAAAAAAGTTCGCATTGTTTTCTCTCTCGAGGGCACACGACAGAACTGAACTCCGTTATGATTGATATAGATTTCTGAAAGACGGGCTAAAGGCTCCATGGTCAATTCCAGTCATGTTAGTTAAACATTTTGTGAGAGTGCATAGAGTAAATACGACTCAGAATTCGATAATTTTGTATAAATGTTTATTTTAAAATCTCTCGTTTTTTTTTCTCGAAAGAATATATATTATATTCATAAACTATAACAAGGATATCATGATTTTCTTATATATTGCTTTTTGCATCTCTTTAATTTTGTTATTGTAATAACAATATAATCTAATTTTTAAGAATTGTGCTTATAATTTGATTTTTAGGTAAAAAAACAAAGCCAGTGTGAAAATAAACTAGGAAATTGATCAAAATGGTAAGATTTTTAACACAAAGTCATTTTATGAATTGCAAGTTATGTTGTAAAAATTATTTTTTACGATTGTAATATTTCAAATAAATAAAATGTTGTCTAAAAGTAAACTTATAAACTTATGAAATAAAGAGTAAATTATTGTTATATAGTTTTAATGTTTTTAAATCTATTTATATCGTATATATTTTTTATATTAGAGATTCAGATTTCTTGGTGATGGCGACTGTCCAGATTGGTTGTTGGCGGAAATCAACACACTTTCCCGAATGGTATTATTTATGATTTAATATACGCAGAGTCTTGTTTTTGAATGTATAGATTTACATAGATTAATATTGTACTAAATTAATTAAAGTAATTGTATTAAAAAGAACTTGCTAGTCAGAAACATTTAGAAAGTTTTTTTCAAAACAATATTTTATTTTTAGACTTCGATTAAAATGAAAATGCTAGGCCAAGCAGTGGCTAAATATTTGACGGAAGGAGAACTTGATGTAAGTTGCATTTTATCATTAATTTTTTCAGCTTGAAATTATGCGTTTTTTTTGTCGCTAACATTATTATAAGGATAGTAAGAAAATTAATTTTATTTTCATGTTAAACAATGCTTTCTATTAGCAATTATAAACAATATTATTAATTATTAATAGACAATATCTTTGATTTGCATCATTTTTTATAAATTTAAATTAATTACTTGAGAAGTTGAAAATAAAGTAAAGGAAAATGATTATTATGTTTAAAATTTGTACGCATATATTATATTTTCTATTTTGAATATATAATGATTCTTAATCGTACTAATTTTTTTAGGAGGAAAAGATAAAAAAGATTACACAAGATGCTAAACTTGGTGCGTGTAATATTTAATGCATCCCATTGTTATTACATATTTAATGCATCATTATTATTATTACGATCATAAAATTAAATTGCGCAATAAATATTCAATTGAGGGATAAAAGAAGTATAGATATTCTTATTCATAATCAGATATGAATGATGCGAAGGCAATGGTGGCCGCTCTCGAATTGATCTTCACATCTTCCGCTCGTTATGGCGTTTCTGCTGCTGACTTGAGCAGTGAACTGCAACAATTGGGACTTCCACGAGAGCATAGCACTGCCGTAGCAAGACTTCACACAGATCACTGTTCTCAGATCACGGCTGTTCTTTCGTCTCAATCTTTAAGAGGTGATCAATCTATAAATTCTAAGAGTAAGCTCAGAGATAAGAATTTAAAAAATGTGAGCCAGTATCAGCCTTTAATTCTTGGAATTTAATAAAAATCTTTGTTCAATTTAGATAAATTAATAGATTTTTTTCTGCTAGATTATTTTGTTATATCTCTCTTTAAATATATCTGATATTTTTCGATTCAAATTATTTAATTTAGGTGTGTCGAATTTATTTTTTTAGTCAGTCGCTTGTCCTCCATTGAAGTATTACCTTGTGATAGTAGTTCGCCTGTTTCGACAGTGACATTAAAATTGAAAAAGATAGACGGCAATGAAGAAGATTCCACTATAAATATCTCAAAAGATGATGTACAAGTGTTATTGAAAGGTATGTATTATACATTAATAATTTAATTTTTACGAAATTTTATGTTTGTGAATAAAAAAATTAATTTTTTAAATTCTATTATTTTAAATTCATTTTATGAATTTTTGACTTTAATACAATTATTACAAAATATTCTCTTCCTCATATTTTGTCTTTCGTATTTTTTTTCAGAATTAAAAAGAGCACGAGCACTAATGGAAAACTTGTGAATGTGTAATAATAATTAGAATTTTCACATCATATTGTAATCACTGCAATTTGCTGGTAAAAATATGTACTCTTACAGTAAAAATAAAATAAAAATTTTTTAATTCCTATAAGATTGATCGAGGAGTAGGAAGTATCTTGTATGAATCAGTGAATAATTTACTTTTATTCTCTTAGTAAATGAATATACAAAGTTTACATTTAGTTTATTGGTTTATACGATGCATTGAATAATATTGATACGTTGTGACGATAATAAATGTCGCTGTTAATAATCGCGCGTGTCATTCTTCCTTCTGCCCTTGCGTTCATACATATTCGAGCACGATGATCAAAACGTGTCGGAGAGATCGTCGGTTATTAAAAGATCTAAATCAAAGAGTGTACAAAAAATAACTGGTAGACTCATTCGCGAAACTCTTTTATTTTTCCGAATCTGTCGAGGCTGCATCCGAAAATATACGCAATTGAACAAAATACATGAAGCGAACACTTTGCACAGACATAGAGAAAAGGAATGTTCTCTGGGTCAAAAGGGTCTATAGAGTAGGCCAGCAGAAATTCCTCAGGAATCGGAAAACGATAACAAGTGGGAAAAAGGAAATCTCGCGAGCATGACGTGACGAGAAGTGCACGTCGATTTTTTCTATTTAAAAAGGAAAAGAAAAAAAAGACGAGATTTACTCTGCAGGGATGAAAGTAACTCTGGCATCGTGCTCCGTAAGTATTTTTGGGGCGCGCAAAGCGGTAGCGTTTACAATCGTTTAGTTCGAATAAATACCGAGGCTAATCTAATCAGTCTTTATACAATTATTCGTACACATTCGCTGTATATGTGTCCGTCTTGCTCGCGCTCTCGCACGCACGCATACATTCGCATTCTCGCGATTCTCTTCACCATCGACACGACTCTTAATTATTTACAAATATTTCGGAAGAGCCGTCGATAATAACACATCGATTAAGCGCTTTCTCTCTTTCTTTCTCTCCCTCTCTTTCTCTCGCGATTATACACACGTTCCTGGGACGCGACTCTTTTTGGAGGGCTCTGACCGGCTCTTTCTTCAACGCTCTTGTTGTGGTGGAACCAAGGATTTCGCATGATCAATGATTAAATAATAGGAAAAAAATATTTTGATCAGCCATTTTTTTTATCTTTTAATATCATTTCGTATTCTTAACCCGCAGGAGAGTTTATAAATTTAGGAGGGATAAAAATAGGAGAGTTTATAAATTTCATGTAAAAATATTAAAATCATATGGATCCTATGTATTTTTCATGGAATTTCTCTCTTATTTTGATTTAATATCGTTAAATATTTATTTAAAAAATAAATGGAAATCTATTTATATTATATATATATATATATATATATATATATATATATATATATAATATTATATATATATATATATATATATATATATATATATATATATATATATATATATATTATATATATATATATAAGAATTAAAATGTATCTATTAATCTATTAAAATAATTGTCCTTTGTTTGCTAGAAAATTTCTAGATAAATCATCACACTATTTCTTTTATTGCGGTGTTAAAATGATATGCACGATACGAAAATGCTTTACTGATAATTGAATATATATCATATTCTAGTTAAGATTACACTCTCGTGTCGACGGGTTAAGATACGAGCGATTCAAGGCTGCCTGTCATGACAATAGCAATAATTCCTTGCTTCCGAAACGCCCTCGGTGCGGAGCCTTCCTCGACTGCCTACGGTCACATATCTACGTCTAGGTTCTAGCCGGATCTAAAACGAATTAGAGTACGGTCGCTGACACTAGACGGTAAAAAAATATTTCTGCGAGAGGCAGCTTTTGTATCTCATCGCCGCGATTTCTCGCATACGTCGGCGTCGACTACGTGATTTTAATGCAAGTATAACGAAGCAACATCGTCGAAAGCGGGATGAGCATCTCTGGAAATCATTTAGATATAGATGTACGAGTTATATATATCGATATAAATATGTAAATTTAGAAAAACTTCTAGATATGCGAATAAAAAACGAAATATGAATTAGTTTTTGCGAAGAGATGGAAAGAAATATAGAGATAATAGAAGTAACTTTATTTTTTTATCGAATCTGTGAGATGAGAAAATAACTTTTCCATTTAATATGAAATAAATAATAAGAAATAGATTAAATTTTGTATTTTCAATTCAAATTTTTGCCAAAGTAAAGCTAAATGTTTTAATATATATCGAGAGATGCGTGTCCTCTTGTCGACGATAACTATTTTCTATGATAGTCGTCGCGATTACGCCGCAGCAATATCCGTCGCATTTCTGGTGCAGTTATCAAAAGATAGGTTTCTTTCTTTGTGCTACTACTGCCTTGTGCATTCTTCAAAAATCGAATCAGCGACGGTTGCAACGGCGTGATCAATTATGTGTACACGTGCTTGCGCTATCAAAAAATCTTCGTTAAACGTTTGACAAATTATAAATATTAATAACATTAAATGATTCGAGTAAATGTTTCATTTTATATATAAACAGACAATTAAAAAGAATATTTTTCAAAATAAATTGAAGACCCTGATAAAATAATATAAATAATTAATTAAATAATGATTAAAAATCAGAAATTAAAGGTAAAAATTTGATCTACGTATAATGAGATCTTTGTTTAAATTTCTTTTTCATTATGTAAAAAATAATGAATAATGTTATATATTCTTAAATCGAAAATTATTTATAACACGTTGATTAAAAATAACGATATATATTGCAACGAAGATTTTTTGAAACGGATTTGTGGAAAAAAGTGACTTGTACTTGCATTGAGAAAAATACGTGATTCTAGCGTTAAGTACCTACTTTGAAACAGAATCAAGGGTAGAGAGCATTATTAAACTACATCGGGATCTATGACCGAGAAAGACAAGAATAAAGATCCTTCCAAAACTCTTCCTACGAAAATTCTCGTCTATGAGCGTATTGAAAATAGCCATTAAAAAATATGTTCGCGTACTGCGTTGAGTATTATTAGAGCTCATTGATCATTAAGAAGTCTGGTCCAGCCCTTGATTGATGCTTCGTGTGCTATTGCTTGAATATCCTCGTAATGTCTGTCGTAATGTCTTCGCGAAATGCATGGTCCTTGCGAGATGATATGTACGATCGGCAAATGACGAAGCGCTCGTTCTTAAATCGTATAAAAATGTCTGACTTGCCGCTCGTGATCAATTGGTCGATCTCTTGTGTTTTGATAGGTACTTTCCACATCTTACAAGACAAGACGTATATTTCTGCTTTAGAAAAAATTGAGACTTGAAACTGCACTATTCGATATCTCGTGAATAGTGAATTCACGTGAATATTTAGATGCTAATATAGTGTGATAGAATGAAGAGTATTTCCTTGATACAGTGATTAAAGTCAATTATTACAACCCACTAGATTTGCACTCGGATTACTCATCACATTTTCTCTCGCATATCTTAAGTAAATGGAAAGCGCAAAATTTTCCAGAATAGGTCTACGATCTTGTAAGATATTAATATATCTACTCGCATAACAATTTGTAACAGAAATATTCTATGAACAAGGCTGGGAACGCTGCTATTTCTAGTACAACTGGAAGATATTGAAAAATACAGACATTTGGTTTCATATTGCATTGTCTCATCTCGAAGTATGATATTCTGAATAATGTCTTAAGAATGCTCATACTTTCTTTTTATTGTTGCAGTCATCTTTACGGAATGCGTAAATCTTTTTCGCTAACAGTCATAATGTTACACCGGCAAATAATCGCATAATATTATTTGTTTATCGCTTGCGTTCATGTTTTCATTATATCGAAGATTATAAAAAGTGTTTTGCATTTATCATGTATATGTACTGTTTCATTTGTTTCAAAAAATGCTACGCACATGTTTGTACAAAGTTGATAATGTACGATAACATCTGATGTACAGTAATATCGATTTTATAAATTGACATAAATTATATGTATTATTCAAGTAAATTTTTAAATCAGTCGATTCGTTTAATACATATATGCGATATTTATTACATTAGATTGCGAGGAAAGATTCGAGGATATAATGCGTCTTCGCGAGACCAGTCTCTGCCATTACGCGTCTCATAAAGTGATATATAGTCGCGAAAGAACGCAACTTGGCGAACCTATGCTTTATTTTTTTTATTTTCTTTACACATGTACTCATAGCATGCGCACAAGTAAATGCTAGGTACAAGTAAACGAGTACGAGTGATTACTTATATTCACGAAAGGACGAAATAACATGGCAGTTGATGAAATAAGTAAATATACATATAATGGAGATCTGTAGATCTTCACGATTAAGTGGCAGTAATCGTTTCACTTGCCATAGATTGCGCCTGTCTTTCTCCTCTTATAGTGTGTTAACGATTCTTTCGTATATATTCGCAGGCGTTAAATAAATACTCGTTGTATTGACTTAAATAATATTAACAGATAGAGAGACATCTCAGATGAAATATATGAGAAAAGATAAAATAAGATATACGAAATTTTTTTCGCAAGTGTGTGCATTTTGTGCAAGTTTTCTATAATAAATAATAGAATTATAACGCTCACAAATAAATAAATAGCGCACACTATTTTCGCGATAAATCATCTCCAGTTTTTACTCATATATTACATATATAGTTCCCTTTCTCTGATTTATGCTAATTGTGTGCTTATTAATTTCGATGGCACTGTTGATTTCGCAAATCGTACGACACGATAATTGTAGAAGGCGGAAGGTTATACGTTATCAAGCCATAAAAATTTAATTTTATATATATAACGGCTATTTAATATAACAGTATATTTCTGTAATTTACCGCAAATCTACCAAGGTCGAGAATCGTACGATTGCAATCTGCACTGCATTTTATAGCAACTCGTATAAAACCGTTTAACACGTATTATTTCCTGTATAATTTCTAAAAAATACTTAAACATACAATTCGTAGAAAATAAACATTTATCTTGATGACGAACTTGATATAGTAAATCTATGAAAAAAAAGAAACAATGATCAAAAGCGAATTAAAAAATAATATTTATTGCGCATAGTTTGAATGTGCATTCGTGAGAATGCTTTTCTTTTTTTAATCTTATATCGCATATAACTGACTCATTAGAGTCGTTGTATAAACAAACAATTAGCAATGTGTGTACAAATTACGATTTAACAAAATTTACAATTATATTTCGGTAGAAAAAAGATCTTAATTATTAATATAAAAGCTTACAAAGGAGCGACCCGAGTTTTTTTCACATTTTTTTCTTAATCAATTAATCCTTAATTCACTCTATACACAAATTTTATTTAGGACAACACGATAACTTTTTTTCATATCTAAAATGGGATAACTATTATTATTCTCACTCTCGCCTGCCGTTTCGCCATTTTCGGCATTAAATGACGGCAAAGCGCTGATTTTCTTGGTAAATCGAACACACTGCCCCGTGAGATAATATAATGGAAAAGATTGATTTTAACTATATAAGCACTATAATGTAAGCGTTCGACACTTATCGAAAGACCTTTGCGCAAACTCAAGAGATTTATTATTATGATATACTTATTATTAATCGTAATTTTTCTTTTAAATTGCATATGAATGTATTATGTAATAGTTTTGCATGATTATTTATTGTTGCACGATTTAACAGTATTTCGCATTAACCAGGATGAATTTTTTGAACCAGTATCTATTATTTTATTATTTATATTACTATCTCCGTTTTCCTCAGATATTTTTTTATTGCTGCATGATTAAAGATTAGATAAAATAGAATCACAACGTATAGGATATGTATGTGTATAACAAAATTGGTGCTTTTAAATTACAATTATTATATCTTTATATAAGCTACTTGCGCAATATTTATATTTTCCTTGTCTTTTTCACGCACATTGCTTACTCAAATAAATGGAATTTTTACGTTTGCGCATGGTTTACGCACATTAAATTCTATGTTAATATATCATAGACATACTTATATATAAATAATTAGATGAGATCTTATCGAGATCTAGATCGTGTTAGATCAGATTGTAAAAAAATAGAGATAACACGTATCGAGGAATGCCATATTTACGCTAATAAACGGCAGAAGTATGGTGATATGTCGTTTCAATCTTAATCTGATTTTCTTTTCTTTAAATTTCGGCATTACGTATATGAGCAAGAGATATAAAATACATAAAAGCTTCTTCTAATAAGATTACCTGGTAATGCGATACATTAAATACGTACATTAAATAGTACAATTCTGCGTGAGTCCTAAAGATTTCAAAGCGAAATATTCACAACAGCTCATCTCGAATTTGCGCAAAAATCTTCTTTCTACCTGCTTGTTACATTTCTATCACTTCTCCTTTACTTCCGAATTAAGCCCTTGGAGGACATCGTGACATTGATACCGTATCATACTTGGAAACTATAAATCCCTTCGATATCGATCAGCAGGGCAAAATGTCATTACGAAAATACCAAGTATCACTGTGACACACTCAGACGCAATTCGAGTTCTCAGCAGCGTAATCTCTAACACCTATATTAGCGAGTCCTGCGCATTTTAATGCGGCAAACACGTGTCAGAGTCCCCGCTACTGGCCATGGAGAAGTTGGCCGAGTCTCGGTCGCTCTGTCGGATTTGCGCGGTAACCGTGAGCTTGTTGTTATTACTCTGCGGCATCTGCGGGAAGGTATGATGA
This sequence comes from Camponotus vicinus, assembly GCF_025532165.1. NCBI lineage: Eukaryota > Metazoa > Arthropoda > Insecta > Hymenoptera > Formicidae > Camponotus > Camponotus vicinus. The sequence goes on from NW_028141945.1 coordinate 9,577,273, forward strand.
CCTGGCAGGGCCCACGGCTGAGTGTGCAACTGCACCGGCGGGAATCTCTTGACGAATGGATTACCGGTCGCGTTGTGGAGCAGCTTGACGCCGTTGTGATGTGACGGCAACGTCGTGTGCGCCGGCATGGTGGTGTGAACCTGCGGCGGCACGAAGGTATGCCTCGGCACGGAACCGCAGCTGCCGGTGGACCCACCGCTCATGTTCGCCGCGGCCACGCTGTGAGACGCGTGCGGCAACGGCATCGTCGAGCAGTGCGGATAAGTGACGATAGGCTGCGTGGGATAGTGCGGCAGGGTCGCGGACGAGGCCTGTATGCGAATGTCGTTGCTTTCGGTGAACGAGGTCATCCGCATATTGGTGGATCGGCCGAACGGTTCCTCGTTGGCGTTCAGCGGTTCCGTGAGCTTCGCTCTCGAGAGCTTGCGACGGATCACGACCGTCGCCTCGTTCGGATTCTCGAGGATGACAGCCGGGCAACCGACGCCAATCTCGTTGCCGACGACGTTGCTGAACGGCGGCACGTGGTTCACGTACTGCGGCGAGGAGAAGGACTGGCTGGTGCCGGGGCGGCTACTGGGCGGCGAGAAGGTCGTGTTGGCCGTGGGTGGCTGGGTGCCACGCTGAAGAGAACAGCTGCGCCACTGCTCGCGCGGTTCCTCGCGCGGCTCCCCGGTCAAGTCGTCCACGCTGGTCGCTCGACGTTGGGAGCTGCTGTGGCTAGCGTTGCTCGCGTTACTCGCGTTACTATGCACGCCGCTCGACGTCTCGCTGTTGCTACTGGTGTTGCTGTGTCCGGTTACCGAGCCGGCCCCGCCGCCGCTACCGCCACCCACCGCGTCCAAAGGCGGAGAGTTCGACGAGTCCGAGCGTGGTGTCAGCTCGTCATGCGGCATCCCCGAATCTGCACGGCGTAGACATCGCGGCGTCTGTCCACCGTTCATCTGGAAAATATCATCGGAGATTGATTTATGATCGCGGTTCTGCTATGATACCGAGCAATGGCAACATATAGAACTAGAATACATGGAAAGACGATGCAAAGATACATTGAGATAATCACATTGCAATCTACTTTCTTTGATGACATTTTCTTTTTCTATTAATCTTTTCATGATTTTGGCTACATATAGGATATAAGGATAATGTGGAGTTGCATGCAGAGTCTTGAACGATGCGATGAAGAGATTGTCGTGAGATTGTCGATGCACAAATTCTACGAGAATTATTCTAATTAAGGTTTATTAAGAGAAATGGATTTAGATGATGTCTAACAGTAAATAAATACATAATGCAACATTCAATTTTACATGTATATGATTATTAATTAATTGAAAATATTTAAATTAATGTCGGATATCTTCAGTGCAATGACAATCTCGTGTCTTCGTCTACGTGGACTAGACAATGCGCGGTTAAGGTTGTTAGTACCTGGGCACTTGTAGTTAGTGGCGCCGTGATAATATCGGTGGTTGGTGCACAGGTTGGAGTTGGAGGTGGTAGCGGAAGAGGTTCTTCCGGAGGATCGGGTAAAGGATCGGGAGTCAAAAGAGGCGAGGGATCACCTTCCGATGGTTGCAGATCGCGATTCGCACTCGCGTAGTAAGTCACTTGATCGTCGTTCACGCACTCGAGCAACTGTCAAAAGGCGATACTGTTAGTATTCGCACGCTGACGTTTTGGTTCATGCGATTAAACTATTAAACGATTAACACTATTAGTTTTTAAATAAAAAAATTGGAAAAGTATTTTCATGTATTTGTATAAAATTAAAGTGTTGCAACAACACTGCCAACTATTTACTTTTACTATTGCCTAATTGCTAAGTTGTGAAAGCTTTGTGTAATTATATTATATTATATGTGTAAATGTAAAAAAAAATATATATATACACATGTATGATTATGATTATGTATAATCGCACATATTAATTAAAAATAACAGTATACATACATACATATATATTAATTAAAGATATATTAAAAAAACGAGAGCCCTATCTGCAAAAGATCCGAATATAGAATATTCATTATCGCTTATTATGTCTATTAATAATACAGGCTATTTTATAAAGCTATTATTATATGTAATATTTTCTTCAAATATTTTTTTCAATAATATAATATATAATCATTAAAGAAAAATCTATTAATTAATTATTATATTGTGTACATTCATTTAAGTAAATAATAATTCAAATAAATAATTCTATAAATCGTCTATTACAGAATTTGTTAGTAGACGGTTAAGAACGCACACGCAGTTAAAATTCATGTTACATCAAAGCACAGGAAAAAAAATTTATATATATCTTACATTCCTGAATTTAGGTATACCATCCCTACGACTTATCGGCCATCTTTGCCACTGTCAAATGCAAAAAAAATCTTTAAATTAAAAGTAGCAGAAAGTGCGATGAAAGCGTACTCGGTGCAATAAAATATGATAAGTAACGAGTATGAGTAGCAACGATTTCTTTCTTGAATCACAAAATTGTTAAAAATGCTTCATTAAAATTTGTAATTTTTAATAATAGATTTTTATGTGAAAAGAAAAAATCTAGTGCTTCACATATAAGAAAATAATAAGATCAATAAAATAATACTCTTTTTTTCATGAGTCAACTTACATTATTAGATTAGGATACTTTACCTTGTTCTCTTCAGAGGTGGTATCATCGGCTGGGTCTATCGAGTTGATTAACGGTAATTCGCGTAACGTGGCGTAATCTCCGTCATCGTCAGGCCCGCCGTCAGCGACGCCTCGTCTGGCTTTTCCCTTATTACTAGAAATCAGAAATGGCATTCGAAAGGTGTCCTGCGATCTCATGCGATTATACAACGATTGCTGAAGAAGTTGAAGAAAGATGGAAAAAGGGGGTGACCAGGTGACATGGAGATAGTAAATTAAGCGAAATAAAGATATGAATACATAAAGAAATTTTTAAAAGCTCTTGCAATTTTTTTGTACACTATTACACGCATGATAATAAATTTCAATTATAGATAAAAAAATTTGGGAACATTAACAACAACTAGAAGATATTGTGAGAGAGCATAATAATGTGAACGAATCATATTTTAGGAATTTTGTAGCATGGTTTCAATACATCGTGCTTTATCGAAATAAGATCTAAGCCTTTTAACACACATACAGCTATACTTAATGTACTCAGTAATCTTTCATCATGAAAATATGGCAGAAATAGATATGACTACAAATTAATAACGTTTGTTGGAAAAATTTAGTTTCGAATACTTCAAGCACGGTAAAAAAAAATGTATAAAAGCGTTACTTGTATTACAAATGTAACATGGACAGAGTGATGAAAGCATAGAAACAGATACACAAAGACACCAAGAGAGAGGAGGGAGGAGGGTAGTTACCGCGAGCCTGACGTACTAGGCAGGTCGTTAAAGGTGACCTTATGCTTGAGCTTCTTGTTCAGCCAACCCTTGTCAGACGTCGGTGCACCACCGGTGTCATTCGGGGATTGCGCGGGTGAGGGACGTAATTTCGGCCTAAGCCAGTAGATCTGCTCATCACCGTCAGCCGTCGATTCGCCGTCGACTCCTTCGACGTTTCCACCTGCAACGGACGCGGAAAGAGAATGAATCCCTTTCGGGTATTAGCCGCGCGTGCTTTTCATCGATCAGGATTCAAATCCCCACGGTTCATTCTATTTGACGCCTGATTGCTTGCATCTGCCACTATTTTTCTTCACTTGAAGAAATAAAAGAAAGAAGTAGCTCCGTGAAAAAAATCATTGCATAAAAAAATATATTGGAAATATTGCCAATTAGTATTTTTATAATTTTTTATTCTATAAAAATAATTGTCATTATATTTTATTTTCACTTTATTTCTGAAAACATAATTTATAAAATATAACCGGTAGCAGCTGTATACAAATATTTTCTTTCTATTCAATATGTATGAGTATGCAAAAATGTCCCATGTTAAAGATAATATATCCCAACTCTATAACATTTTTTAAATCATTTTTGCAGACTATTCTGAATTTTGAAAGCACTTTCGCTGCTGTTTCCTTACCTTGCGATCGGGCTTTCCTCTCTATAGCGGCTTTCTGTATGACGCTCATGATGGCCCTTTTCGGCGAGGTGTCGGCGATAGTGTAAGTCCTGCCGTTACCGACGACGAGCAAAGGCGCGCTGGTGCCGTCGTCGTCATCCCTGGTCGACAACAGGTCGACGTCGGTCACGAGTTTGACTGATCTCGCGGATCTCACGGTGGCGCGTCCGATGGTCACGCGCAGCTTGAACGTCCAGCGCTGCTTGACGGTAAGAAATATCCAGAGTAACAACCAGAAGAAGAGATGGACTATCGTGCCGATGATGCAGGCGAGGATGGCGCCGTCCAAGCTACCGCGATACACCACGGTGTAGTCGTAGAGTAACGGGGCGCCGCAGATTGCGATCGCCAGGAATACAACCAGGGCGGCACAGTGCGGTAAATAGACCCAGCCGTTGCCGTCACGGCCATCCTTCGACAGGATCACACGACGCTCGCGTTCCTGATTCAGGAATGCCGTGAACCTGCGTATCGTTACATCATCAAGTTATACTCGTATTTACTTTATCATCGTTTATATTTATATAATTGACTTGTATGAAGCGCAAAAGAAATTATGAACGAGCCATTTCAGGGTATCTATTTCCTGGAATTGTCAGGATTTTTTTTTGTACCTGGAAAAATTACGAAATTTTTTGGAATTTATTGGAACTCAGGAAATTTTTTGAAAAATTTTATCTCTGATAATTTTGCTCTCATATTATAAAAAATCGGCAAGCCAAGTTAATTATGTGTTTAAAATATTATAAATAAATAAATAAATAAATAAATATATATATACAGGGTGACCCATTTTAACTTAGGCAGCCAAATAACTCGAAAAATAAGCAAGATAGAGAAAAATGTTTTAGACAAAAGTTGTATGGTTTCGAGGGGGCCATAAGATGGTATCATTGGTTTGACCTTGAAGAGTCATTTGAAGGTCACGTGAAGGTCACTTCAATTTTTTTAAATGGAACATCCTATATATTTTTGTACATTCTTGTAGCTCATCTCGAGAGCTTTCCAAAACACTATAATTAAGTACATTTTCGTTAAGTACTTTTTGAGTTATGAGGCTTGAAATAATTTCTTAATTTTACATAAACCGTAAAATATCTTGTAAAATATTCATTTTTCGATTACCTTACCTTAATAGTTTTATGTACAAAATAATAAGAGGAATCAATTGGTGTAAACAAAACACATAGTTTTTCGAAGAAAAAATATGTAATTTGCAATTAACAATTCCATATTTTTTCTTAAAAACAACTATGTGTTTTCTTTACACCAATTGATTCCTCTCATTATTTTGTACATAAAAGTATTAAGGTAAGATAATCGAAAAATGAATATTTTACAAGATATTTTACGGTTTATGTAAAATTAAGAAATTATTTCAAGCATCATAACTCAAAAAGTACTTAACGGAAAGGTACTTAATTATAGTGTTTTGGAAAGCTCTCGAAATAAGCTACAAGAATGTACAAAAATATATGGGGTATTCCATTTAAAAAAATTGAAGTGACCTTCACGTGACCTTCAAATGACTCTTCAAGGTCAAACCAATGATACCATCTTATGGCCCCCTCGAAACCATACAACTTTTGTCTAAAACATTTTTCTCTATCTTGCTTATTTTTCGAGTTATTTGGCTGCCTAAGTTAAAATGGGTCACCCTGTATATACATATATATATATATATATATATATCTTATTATAATTATATATACTTATAAAACTTAGAAAACACATGCAATAAAAAAATTCATTTCAAAAATTGGCAACAAAAAATCTTGAAAATATTTGTTTTATCTGGAATTTTGAACAAAAATACCTAGAAAATCAGACGATTTTTTTACAAAATTTACACTTGGGTAGATACATTTTGAAGGTGCTATATTTTGATGTATCACTATGTTAAGATATAAAATTATATTTCGCTGCACTTCTCAAATTTTAAAAAGAATTAAATTTGGTCTGCATTATATACGATAAAATCCGTTTTTTTTTATTTTTCTTGAATATAATTTATACCTTCTACTTTTCTAACGCAGACTTCTCTGCTCCTCTATTTTTTTATTTTTTGAATTAAATTGAAACTTTCCCTCTTTCAAAGACAAAGCCAGTAAAGAGATATCCTGCGGTATCGAGATTGTTAATTGCTATCCTTTGTTGTATGCTGCGGCAAGTCGAGAAAGAAGGATCGAAAAGTATTAAGAGAAGAATCTATTGAGTTTTATACTGAATAATAATAGTATCGGAAGGCACGCTTGCCTTGTGCGTATTTCAAGTGCTGCCTCAAATTAGCGAATTAGCAAGTCAAATAAAAGCTGGATGGAAAGCAAAAATTACGGGGTCGTTGAATTCCACGATAAAAATGCGTTGTTTTTGCGTTCAATGGTAAAAGACTGAGACACAAAACGCATGAACTTTTTAAAGGGAATAAATATAGGTATAATGCTGCGCAAAAATATGCTCTTACGTTTCAAAATAAAGTGTTAAAAATGTTCCACGAAAAAATAAATTAACTGATAAGCGTCTGGTCTTGGTACGATAATCCTCCTCTAATCTAAAGAGTACGAACTCATTTATTTACTCTTATCTGATAATGGTGGATGAGCCAGATAATTTTCCTCGCAAAAGAAAGAGCCTGACAGGTAATCTCTACCGGGGTTTAATCGATGAGATGCGGGTTGAATAAGCTCTCACGCTAAATATTTACCTGCCGTGGGCGTAGAAATACATGACCATGCTGGAGCAGAGCACGAGGAAGGATGAGAGGGCGAAGAGCACGAGAGTTACCGGGGGGTCCAGCACGAAGTATGAGTCTCCGAATATTGTCGAGATTGTACTTGTCGTTGCTACTGTACGATGCCGAAGGAATGGCAGGACCTTTAAGGGACCTACCACTTGAACCTAAAAACATGTATACATTTTTTGAAGAAATCGTTAGCGCAAAATATGCGAGAAAGCAAATATCTAAACCGAGTATATTTTTTTTTCTTTCCCGATTATAAAGTTTGACAGATTATTTTCTCAAGTAATAATATGTTGCATAATAATAAAATTGTACGTGCTTTTAAATCAGTATTTTTCATATTACGTTTCAATTTTGCTAGTTTTAGATTTCCCTTTGATATTTTTAGCGAATTTCTTCTTCAATTTTATTCGTTAATTTTTCCGGTCTTTCAGATAAGACGCAGACATTTTGTTTCATAATATATTTCTCAAGACTTCCGTTTCTCGGAATTTAACGTTTTATTGAGTTTTAGCTTATAAGCTTTCTGGTATTCGCGTGAGAAGAACGAACCGATTGTGAGACGTTAGTAAGTTTCCTGCGAGTTTTAACTAGCATTGAATATTTTGCGTTGCTTACCTTATAAAGGACGGACATTCCGGCATAAGCCAGGAGACTCTGCGCTGAATTCACGACCAGCTGCAGACTGAAAATTGTACCCAATGCTTTGTTGCACGACCAGAAGACGGCGGGATATCTTACCGAATAAACGCCGAGCGCGGCGGCGTAATTCAAATATTCCAGGGTAATCGGGCCGTATGATTCGGCTGAAAAACGAAGTACGCCGAGTATAATTTTTTTGTCACGAGTGAATATTTTCGCGACATTTATTCCCATTACACGGCGCGTAGAGAGTCAAATCTATAACTCCAGCGCAAATATTTTATAAGCCATTGCAAAAAAATATGCATCACTCTTTTTCAATTTCCGCTGTTTTGTTAATTGCTTCATGACTTCTTTATGCGACCATCATGATGAAATAAAATGTTTTATCACTTCCTCCGTGAATGCACTAGTTATTTTTACCGTTTTTAATAATGCGTGCATATTCATTAATTTTATTATTGTTCGAAAATATTTTTTTGCATCAAAATAATCTCTAAAGGACAGAGAGCGATCAAGATACAATACGATATCGATGACTGATTTACCTGTTTGAAGTTCCAGATTCAAATTTTCGGGATGATCGAGATCCGCCAGACTATTCATCGTTAATGACATGCTCTGAGCCGTCATGTTTCCCGAGCCAGCGACTCTGGAAGGTTTCGTCGTAGTTGATATCCTCGTGAGATTCTTCGCCTTCGATCTGCCCTTCGAACCGCCGTTTCTGGTGATGGTTCTCGTGGTTGGACGTCTTACGGTGCTATTCTTCGGGAGCAATGTCATTCTCGAAGTCGTTGAAGTCGCTTCAGTGTTCGTCGTAGTGCTCTTGCTGAAAGTTACACCGGGACTCGAGGTAGTTCGGGATAAAGGTGGATCTGTGACGATTGGATGGATAATAGTCGAGAACAAGGTGGTTGTTTCTTCAGTACGAGTCTCGACAACATCAGGAAGCGCCATGTTTGTTAGACCAGGCGTCGAGGTGGTGAGTTCATCGACGTTCTCGTTATTACCTTCTTCCGGGATTAGAGTTACGAAAGGCTGAGGAGTTATCGGGCCTGTCAGGGTGCTTAGATTGCCGATCGGATTCATGAAACTTAGTAACACCAAACGATCACGATGTATCACCATCCAGTCCAGATCGGTTCTCCATATCGCGTCTGTAACATGAAATGATAAAATATCTATTTGAGTCTAAAACAATATAATAATAAAGAACTGGACGCAGGATATACCTTTTTTCGTTATAATATAACGTATGAATATTCTTGATTTTTATATTTATATATTTATATTTTTTTGTATATATTTTATATTTTTTTTTGCTTGGCAATCACATTTTATTAATTTGTATTTTAATACTTTTACTATAATTTATTTAATTTCTTTCTCATGGCTTTTTTTTAATAGAAGCATTTGAGCTTTCATCTCTTAACGCATAACTGACGCTTCTAGAGCGTTCAATTTTTTGCGATACGCAAACTCAATTCAATTATCCTTCGGCCACTTGGACGAACGAGATTTTTTGTTGCAATATCCTGCTTTATAACCGGCTTTATTGCATACAGTAAAGCGAGGATGAGTTTGAAAAGGGACAATGACAGCACGAAGCGTTCCTTCGATCGAGTGACCCTCGAAGAGACTCGTCGCAGAGTGTTCCAGAAGAGATAAGTGTCGTCATAGTACCGGCCATCGGTTTCTATTAGTATTTTGTGCGATTATGGTCGGCCAACACTGGATGTACTCTGCTTATTCGCAAGAATAAATAAAAATTAACAAAAATATCTTAATTAAACATAAACTATACTTTTTTTATTCATAATATTATTAATATTAAATAATAAATCATTAATTGATTAATAGAGAATAACAGTAATTATAACAATAAAATTACATATAGAGATTTATTTACAATAATGTACAAAAAACATCTAATTAGAAATCTTGAGAATGCTCGCTTAACTTTTCTACAACGTAATTAATAACTAATGATATGATTTAATTTTTTTAATCCAATACTTATATAAAATTTGTAATTAAAAATTTCGTTTTCACTTGCTCGTATCCATTAAACTTTCAATTGCCCACTTTCACAGAAGTCTATAAAAGGACTCTGAATAGACATTGAAGTGGGAAAGAAAATACCAATACATCGATTTCCTGTCTGGAACAATTTACTTCTTTCTTTTCCTTGCATTGGTAAAGATTCTTTTTTCCCTCACTACGATTTATCGTAAGACATTTCTTAGATACTTTTAAGTTTCGTTTTTGTCTTGATTTGTTCTTTATTGGTTTGGCTTTCTTTCCTGCCGCTTTTAAACTTCGCTCGGTTATATTATTGATCCCATTCAACAAAACAAATCGCAGGACAAAATATCTTAGCATTTAGCAATCGTAGGATTCAAAGGGAAACAAAAAGAACTAAATATATTTTATGATGATATATCTATGTGCAATATTTATAAATTATTGAATACAAAATTGAATTAAATTCATAATTGATTCCTTGACATAATCATACTATCAGATTTTCTGTAGAGCATCCTACATGTTAGATATCTATTAGCATGTATTAATTTAAAAATTTGACGTCTTATGAAAATTTTTGATGCAAATAATGTGAGAAGATCAAGATAATTAATTAATATATAACTGCTACAATAAATATTTAATATTATTTTTAATAAATTTAAAACTAAAAAAATGTGCAATATTGTTTGATACTTTAATACGTTTGTAATATAACTTATATTTATCTATTCTGATGAAAGAATTAATTCTTCCCGTTTCAATACATCCTGATACATTATCCGATATATGATCGTCTTCCATCGATTGGATTAGTCTTTTTTGTGTGAAATTTATCGCGCTAATACCCAATACATGAGTAATATGAAAGTGGCATTGAATTAATTTCACCGTCGGCGGAAAATTAAATCTGTCCGTCTCAGTAATTGGTTTTAGTTAATGAGCCCTCAACGAAACTTTGCCGTCTGACGTAATATTCGTGCGAATGTAATATTGCAACAATATTCGGGGCGCGCAACCCGTCGTTTTACATTGAATAATTACATTTTAATTATATTTCCGCCAATATGCCATCGAATAATGAAATTAATAAATTTCCTTACGCCCGAGAGATTATAATCTGGCTAGACACAGAAAAAAATGCTACGATTATCGATTTTATCTCTTACTGTTTTAATTTGATTTTTTTTATCTCATATAACGATAATAATATAAAAAAGATTACTTGTGAAATTTGTCCCATGATTTTGCTCTTGTAGGTTTTACGTAACTTATTAATTTTACTGCCATGACGCGTTTAAATTTTGCAAGTTGCGTCGGATTCAGAGGACTAAAACGATTGTGAATTGTATTCCATGTCTACTTGTCTGAGCTTGATTCTCTTACAAATGAACAATACGTGCAATGACGAGCGCTGAGAGAGCGAAAATCACGCGGGAAATCCAGTCGAAGCTACAAAGTCGCGCTTAATTGACCGTCCTTTACATCCTGACCGCGCGCGCGGTCCTCCTTTCTCCTTCGGGGTTCGAAATATTTTTAGTCTCGGAATACAGCGTAATTATAGCCGGGGGATTAAACTTCTGTCAACCTCCGACGCCCCACGGCGTCCTTCACCGTCGAGGTTCCGCATTCTCGGTATCTTTAATCCCACCGGGGATGACGTGGGAAGGGGTTAAGCCGCGAGAAGGACAAAAATGCGGGTATCCTGCCTTAAGTCAGATTACGTCGCTTTCATTTGACCTTTCTTGTAGCGGCAAACGCCGCCTTTGGCGATGATTAATTGTACAAAATTGTTACAACTGTAAAAACGAATGTATCATAGTCACAAGTAATTAAAAATTGACGTTTAATACGAAGGAGGAAAAACTTGCGGATAAATTGTATCTAAATAACGACAACAATCTTCATAACATACGGTTTTTATAGTTTCGAGGGAATTGGATAAAAATCCACTACCACCCACTTTAGCTCAAGAGGTTGTTTCAACTTCTAAACTTACAATAAAGTTACATACATAGAAAGCTATAGGAGAAACCCCGTCTCATTCGAAGTTACTCTACCATACATCCGAGGTGCGTCAATAGTAAGGACGAAGTACAGTTGTTCCTCTTCAAGACTTCTGAAGAGGAAGAACAATTTCGTCCTTTCAGACAGACCTCTCCTTTCTCAGATAGACTTCGGGACATGGCTTTCTGTTGTAAGAGTTACAACTGTTGAATATCGGAGGCATGTTTGTTACATGACAATAAAATCGTGAAAATTTCATAAATTCGGAAATTGCAGTTAGTTGAGTATTCCAGTTGCGATGAGCGAGGTGAAAAGCTATGGTTAATTGAAATACATATCGATTGACACTGCGTGTTTAACGCGGGCGTGGGCAAAAATTTCTCTATATAAACCAACTACGGATAGCACGGTCTCATTATGAATGTATCACTTCATGCATGTAATTGTATTCGTATTATAATTGTATCATAATGGTCACAAACAATAAAATTTGCATTTTTGAACGAGCATATTTAACCGGTTGATTATGTATATTCAGTGGTTTACAAAATTGCATACGCATCGTTAGCATTTTCTACATGTTTTTCTATCTCTCTGATAAAGTTTACATTATTTTGAATCACTGTAGTTTGTCTAGATTGTCTACGCGGCATTGTATCTTTAGAACAATACAGTATCCCAGTATCGAGCACATGTGACCCGTATTTATGTAACATCGCTATTTATAAGATGCTTGGAAAAATAAAGAAAACATTTATATTCTCCAGAATTCTCGTACAATAAAAAATTTCTTATCGATTTCTCTTATCGATTTTATTTTCTTGATGTCGAAGATTCCGCGTTTTAAACTTATTGATTTAGAAGTTAACAGAGAAAGTTAAAAGTTACAGAGAATGGTAATAAAATGCAAGAAGATATCTCTTTTATGTATTTGTGATAGTGTCATACGGGTGAAATATTAACACGTTCGGGTTTCTTAAATTTTATATGTGCTGCTCCTAAAATTATTCCCTTTTTTTATCGTTATACATATTTACTTCTCATTGCGTATTCCTCTCTTTCTGAATTCATTTCGAGGATATTTTCAGCATCCTTTTTTCAAAATATAGCTATATAATTAAACAATCGATCCAAACCTACGTTACGTTATGCTATGAATGTAACAAGTTCATATATTGTATTTTAAAATACAGATAAGTGTCCTTAATTTTCAAGTGTCATTACAGTGAAGCTTTTGTAGTGGTATTTTAAATTACAAAAGAGAGAAAATAGAATGATAAAATAATTAACAGAAAAACATTTCGAAAGAAAACCATGCATGTTGCTTCCAGACATCATAAAAAAATTTATAATAAAGCATTTTTTCAATTAATAGTCAAAATCTTATCTTTGAATCATTAAAATATAGTTTGCTATAAATACAGTATTTGCTATGATATAAAATATGAAATCAATTAATATTATGTGAATAAAAATACACTTTATATATATCATGTTTTAAAAATACAGAAACAGAAACTCCCGGATGCGAGGAAATTTTTTTCATTGTAGATGCTCGGAGTCGCCAGTTTCTGGTCGACGGATAATCTTTTAAAAGTATAAATAAAAAAGACTCAAAGTAATAACAAACTAAGTGAACAAAATTGGCAAATGAGAGGCGCGGTAATTGAAGTGCAAGAAAAAAAAAAACCTTTCTTTCTTACATACTTAATGTATATAATTTAGCGATATTGAATATTTTGGAACATATTAATAAAAAGAAAAAAAGATTTTTTCCCTTAAATTCTAATTATCGCGGTTCTTATCTGCCAATATTGTTCACTTATGGATAATCTTTTTTTCCGCGCGGATATGAAGTCGCATACAACTTACCACTAACGGTCACGTTCAAGTTCATGAATACAGAAGAGAGCGACGTCGAGACGCGGAGGGTGATTACCGGCAGGTTGTAGGCAACCCCTGACCCCCCCCCCCGTCAGCCACCCACTCTTCTCGTTGTCGGCAGAGGAAAGGGGGGAGGGTCACGACAGTGACCTTTGTAATGGCGTTATCGCGCCGACTCGGTATTCCAGCTCGGTAGACAAAAGTGCCATGCCATTCGCGTTATAATGGACCGATCGTCCGCAAAATGAACGTCCACATGGCGAAATGACTCCTCGGCGACGCATTAACGCAAGGACGCGTCTCTCTTACTCGAAGTAAGGGCGAAGGGCGTGGGATGGCATATTGACATCCGCTCGTCACATATGTCATTACTTACGTAACACGCTCTATGCACTTAAAGACCGTACGAGCTGACCTTTGCAATGAAAAGTTGCAATGTTGATTGACGCATCAATGGAGAAATGACGGTAAATAGAGAAAAAGAAGGAGTATGAATCTCGTGTCGGGTCGCTTCACAATAAATTACGCGTTTATGCAGCAAGGGGAATATTTACATGTGTTTCAGCGGTATAAAATTACGATACGTCTAGATGAATAAAACGTATCGGGCAAACGCGAAGGGCGCGATTTTTCGCGAGATTCGATCACGTATTCGCGGCTTAAAAATTATTCACAACAAGGTGTATCGTTGAAGCGTGTTATCGTTCGATATGTTCGATGCGTCTACGGGAGAACGATTTGCGCCACGTAGAACGATAATGATAATACGCGTGCATATTTTACGGAATATCGGATGCCGTAGGAATTGCACATGAAATATGTTGCGCTTTGCGTTCGGGTCTATGAATATGGGATGCGCATATCAAGGGGGAGATGCACTTGCGTGGCGCAAATACACACATAACATCTTGTGGTGCGAAAGCTGCACAGATTACGTGTCGTTATCGCATGCGATTAGGTGTAAATATGAAAAATGCGATTAATGGGCGCGAATCTGTGCTACAGCTGTTGGTGAAAACAATGTTTATTATATGATAGAGAACGATGTTTATTATTTGAAATGTTTGTTATTATTTATTTCAACAAAGAACTAATAAATATATTTTATTTTTATTTAAAATGGAGAATTATAAATTGATAAAATAATATGAGGAGTAAACATGATGAAATTATATTAATCAATTTGAAGACTGTTATAAATAAATAAATGACGTATCATTCACGTTTTTAATTCTAGAAGCAAGATTTTTAAATGTAAGTCATAGTTTATTTTTATTACTTATCATTTCTACTGTGATATTAATGTAATATTAAGATACATATTATGTGTATCTTTGTGTGTGTATTATTTAAATAATATCTCATAATCGACTTTAGATTAATTAAAAGTTTGGATATAAAAATGGAAGGAATAAAAAAATTACTTTCTGAAGTAAAATTCCGAACACATTTATAAACATTTAAAAAATGTACAAAAAATCCGGCTCATGATCGCCGACAATTACATTTCCGATTTTGCCGCTTGCACGCGAGCAAACATCGCACAGCTCATAAACCACCGGCATATCTCGGCACTTCCGGCCGCGCGGGGTGCAACATCCCGTACGGGATGCAACTAAATCATCGATAATGAAATTGCGTAGCAAGCTGGGCGATAGGCTCTCGAGTGTGTTAGCGTGTAGACCGTGATAGACAGGTGCTCCTCCCCCCCCTCTTTCCCCCTGTAGATATAATCGAGCTACCGGTCCATTCGGAAGACGGTGCAGAGCGGAAGTGCGGATGGACGGGTGCAAGATGCACGCAGGAGGAAAAGGACAGAGTCGGTCGGTGTAATTTTATGTAAACTAATTACGCGCTAATCCGGTTATGGTCAACGTGCGTGGAATAGAGCCGTCAGGCGGCTCGCTGCAATCAACCCCGCAAGGGACAGCGTAGAGCAAACAGAATCAGCGGAGTTATAGAGAAGGGGACGGAAGTGAAGAGGAGAACCGGAGGACAGAGAACGATGGTATCCCATTAGAATGTTCTTCCTCGCTTCTTGTGCGGTTGTCCCTTCGCTCTCTGCACACGTTATTTCCGCTCCGCGAGTGCATGAGAGAGAGAGAGAGAGAGAGAGAGGAGGGGGGAGAAATCGTTTATAATTCGTGACAGCTGCAGTTGCTTATTGAAATTTTTCATCCACGACTCCGACGTCTTATGAGAGAATTTTTCTCCCAGATAACATGTCTATAAACGATCAGGTTGGAAGCTATCAGAATTATTCAAAATTCTATTGCTTTTATTATCGAAGCATTTTTTCACATTCAAGAAATTGAATAATATATAAGAATTTATATCAATAGCAAGAGGTTTATTTTATTAAAAATTGTATACCATTTTATATTTTTATATTTTTTTTTTCTAAAAAGCTCTATCTTATTCACTGTCGCCTAGACGGATGCGAGAAGACAGATACAATTCAACAATACCCATTTACATATAAACGTATATCTTAATTTTTTGTCAAAATATAACTTATCTTTTTCGTACTTATGACATTTTATTAAGCATTGCATTTTAGTTACAATTACGCGATAATATATTTTATCCGTTTGAAAAGACAAAAGCACAAATGCAAATATTTTGCACGAGAGAATTAATGCTATTTTAATGCGAAACTAAACACACAATGTATGCGCATTAAAACAATGCTCCTTTGTTGAAGCCTTCGTCGGTATTTCACGTTTCCCTGATTCTGTAAAATATCATAACACCCTGTTATAGTCGACTATGTATATTGCTAATAGAAAATTATTTAACTAATTATGTATGAATTTTAAATATATACATCGATAATTCAATTTAAAATTATGCAGCCTTTTGCGATAGAGAAGGCTGTTTATCGTAGACGAGAAAAAGCAGTCAGTCGTTGATGCAAGTTACGTTGTGAAATTGCATCAATTCTCCGCGAGGGAAACAGGACAGGAATCGCCGCGAGCTTTCAAAGGTTTAAACGAGACGGGGGCGTTCAAGGAGAGGAGGGATTTTACGAACGGGAAATCCTGCAGCAAACTGTATGCACACACCTGACCGATCAATACACGAGCGAGGACGTAGCCAGGACGAAGTTACCCTGTTACATCCCCGTCCGCCTCTTCATCCCGTCGCGCGAAACTTTCGCGGCGATAACGCAGTTAAAATTGGAAGTTACCTTATTTTCGGTATTATCATCAGAAAGAAAAGAAGATAAAAGATTTATTTCCGGCGGCTTATTAGCGAAAGGAAGGATCAAAGTATGAAAACTTGGGAAAACTTGGCGACAGGAGGGAGAAGATTAATAAATTTTATTCGAGATCGCGCGTTTATTGGGGAACGGTGTAAACTTGGGATTCGATTTAGATAATTTTTAAGTAAAGATTAAAAAAAAAAACTTGCGATTTTAATTCTAAAATTGATGTAAAGGTCATCACGCTTATTTCCATACCGCGTGACTTGGGCGCGTTTCGGTCTTTCTGTGCCAACAATTTTATTCCCAGTATCAGGAATCTGTGTCGATGGCGTGTGCTCGTGCTTGTTTAGATCTTAGATAATATGATGTCGGAATTGGAGCATACATTATATAACAATGTCATGGAATACGAGGCAAATTTTTATTTCCACGGTACAATATTTACATTTGATTGAAATTTCATGCCTCCCGTTGCATTCAATATTTGATTTCAATTTCACTTAATCCCGCGTATTATTTTTCGCGGCGTTGCATATATAAATATTATAAGGAAATGGCGCTGCCAGGTATTGTCTGACAACTTCTTTGTTTATAAAATCAACAGACACTCTGTGGAGCTACCTCCCCCAATGTGATTTCGAAAGTTTTATGGCGCGCAATGTTTCATCCATACATTTACGAGGGGAGAGTTCGAGGGACGCTTAAATATTTATGACTGTCGAGGAATATCCACGACCGTCACTCTGCCTGCACCTCTTTATTCTGATATTCAAACACACCATCCGTATGATTGCAAGAGTCCAGACTGGTAGCCGCAGGTCTACGGAGAAAGAGAGAGAGAGAGAGAGAGAGGCTTATAACGCGCGTTCTCATTTTGTTTGCGATCATTAAGTGGTAGAGCGAGATTTTATTATCTAAAGTTCCACGCCTGAAATTGCGTGACTGTAAATTATCTTCATTATATATACATTTCCACGTTTCATCGCGCGCGCAACAAATATACGTCGTCCTCTTTATCTAGTCTAGAAAATTCAATTGGTAAGCTATTAAAAATTGCACGGGTTGTTTGGTTTTATCGAATTGCATAGCGCAAACATTGTTAAACTTTTATAATCGAATGCTAGATGGTTTAAAATCGTGTCAAAATCGATTTTTTTTTAAATTTTATCTCGCATTTTCGCGGAATAAAAATACAATCGTGTTGTCTGCTGTCAAATATTAAATTAACAATCTATTAAAAATTAATTACTATATATAATTACATATAAAACATTGATTACTATAATTACTATCATTCGCGTGATATTCGTTGATATGATGCAATTTAGAAAAGCGTAGCGCATTATTTATAACGTTTTCAGGAAGAGCAAAAATTGTACGTAAAAAGTTACTAGATTAGTAGTAAAGCAACTTTAATTAAAAATTAAATGATTGTTAGATTCGAAAATTTTAATTCTTATTTAAAATAAAGATTTTTTTGTGAATGAACGCAATTTTTTGCATGAAACTCAATCTTGTATAATTATTTTTTCTTGCTTTACTTTTCTACAAGTAATATAATTTTCAAGTCGATAATTATATAGATATACTCGAAATTCTTGCTTACGGAAAATGTCACGTCTCTGAATACACACTTTCAAAAAGTTTTCGAATTATTCCGATGCATTTAATCCATCTTATGATGATTCTATTTCTCTCTTCTCTTGAATGTGTCCAATTGACCTGACGGAAACGGAAAGGAATTTCACATTTCACGATCCTTTAAAGTTCCTAGCAGGCGAATCATTAGCGCGTGATCCCCATTAGCAACAGGTATAATGAGCAAACTTTGACGCCATCCTGTCCGAGGGTTTGCGTTCGAGAAATCCTCTCTCGAGTTTCGCTAGAATCAATCAATCCGTCAGTCGATATCTGCACGGAAAATTGGATATGCTACGGAGAGAGTTGGCCAGAGATCTAGTCGATTACGAGATTCCGAGCAGAAAAGCACGTCGAAAGTTTTCCGGCTATGGCGCAAGTGCTAGAATGGGATCGGACGTAATGATAACACGGGTTTTCACTTTAACGGACGGAAATCGCGAGTACAGATGTGTATGCAAGAGTAACAGCCGTCGGTTATCCGCCTGTCTTTTCTTTGACAGAAAAATCGAAGCAGGTATAATAATAGATATCGTCAGTAGACGAACGTCAGTAGATGAACGATTTTTATATTTCTAATTTTCGTCATTATTTAATCATTTATCTATGAATGGCGATATCATATAATCCAAGGATTATCGCTTTTATCTTGTATTAATCTTGTTAATGAATTGAACAAATTTTATAATTTATTTACATTAAAATTATAATTGAAGAATATATTTTTTAATAAAATTAAAATCGTGCATAAAACTTCGCAAGCTTTCAGTTGAAGAAGTTATAGTGGAAAGCGTGTACCAAGAAAGAGCCTCTATTGTAGGAGGTGAGTGTACGCAAAGGAAGATGTTTGCTTTTCATTTTGACTTGTCGAACAACTTCGCATACAGCTTTGCAAGATACTCTAACGAATGTCTCTGTTGTTGCCAAGAGATGCTGTTTGCTTCTTCCTTCCCCCCATACTAAATGTATTCTTCGAGAGACGTTTCGAAATAAAAGAAATTAATATATTAATATATAAATTAATAAATAATCAATATAAATAATAATTAAATATACAGATTTAATATTGTACAAGATTGTCATTTTTATTTTTAATTTGTAAAGAGAGATTTCATACGAATTATAAAAGTTGATTAGAAAATAAAATATGAGGTATGTTTAATTTATAGGATTTAATTTAAATTCGTAGAACAATTAATTCGTATAAATTAAATTTATATTTTTTCTGAACTCTTTTAATAAAGAATTAAATTTTTCTTTACAGTCAATTATAAAGAGAATTATTGATTTATTTCAAAAAGAAACAATCATTATATAGATCTGGAATTAAATGCAACTATATTTTTATGATCTTTAAGCGATTTACACAATTTACGAAGCTAATAAAATCTATCGAATATGTGTCTCTCGTCGAACGGTCCAGAATTTCTCGAATTTACATTTAAAGCTGAGTTTAATGAAGGGCTTTTACGAGGCATAAAATCAATTGGCATTTATGGTAGTCATCAACGTAACAATGCGTAATCTGCTAGTTATTAACAATTTTATTTATGCTTTGTTTCGTCAATAGCACGACCGCGTTATCGCAAATAAAAGCTCACAGATGAAAATTTTTGATTGTTTTTACCATCACGGATATAATCTCTCAATAATGTGCGTGCGACGCTTTAAGTGCAGCAGATTCGAGCGAACCTATTTTTCAAGCACGGACGAGAGCAATTCATATTGCGCTTGGGGCACTCGAATCCCATTCTACGCCAGCGATAGTTTGCCATCTGAATTGTTGACTCGTACTACTAGCGGAACTAGCGTTGACTTTAATCCGGTTGTTCGCGCTCTAAGTGCTGCGTGAAAATATTATTTTTTTGCGCAATTTTTCGATAAAATATCTCGTAAATATCTTCATTTATGATCCTTCAAAATAAGAAAATTATTAAACTACTATATAAAATTATTATTACAAAAAGCAAAATTGCACATTTATAAAAATCAAAAGTCTTTACTCTTATTATTTTAATAATATTCTGATTTTACGATTTAATACGATTTTGATTTAATTATATAATTAATTGGAGATTTTGAAACTCTTGTGATAACAATTGTAAATATCTTACTTAGTATTCTATGGAGATATGAAACAATATGAAAGGAAAATATTAATATAACTAAAATTACACATAAAAAGAAAATAGTATGTATATCGTTAAAATACATATGTCAATATTTACTTTTTCTGAATTTACCGGAGCAAAAGAAATGCATCTCAAATACGCTGGCCTGCTATATATTTTTATTCGAAAAATATGAAAGTAATATTTGCGACAATAATAGCGGATAAAGAAGAGAATATTGCACTTTTGCGTGCACGATTATGCTCCAGCTTACGTTTTTTGAAACGGTATATCTGTTGACATAGTATCAAATCTGTTGCACAGTGACTTTATTGCACGTACAATGCAGATTGAAGCGAACAACTATGTATTTTTCATTCACGGTGATAGCGCAAGGGAGCTTTTATGAAAGTTAAAGGCTTTCTTTTCGAGCGTTCCCCGAGGAGTCCTATTATTCTGCGTGAAACACCGAGAATATTTATAATGAAACTTGAAATTTGCATGATTATAGTCGGAAAGTAAAAGGCACTTATTTGGTGCAACCGCCCCAGTATCTTTTACGCGTGGTGTGGAATGAGATATTATTTTGTGAGAAACAAGCTAAAATACGAATCGCCTTAAGTCTTATATGTATAACATACTAATTGTAAGCAATTTTTTTAATGACCAAATATAATTATTAATATAAATTACTTTTAAAGATACTAAATGAATCCATCGTTTTCATTTAAAATTTTTTTACTGCAAAATTTATAAATTTGAAAAATGAGTTTTAGTTTATAATAAGATCTTTTTCTTTCATAAACATTATATTTGCATGATACTGATATAATAAAAAAGAATAAAAAGAATAAAGATAAAAATAAAATAATATAACAAAAATAATAAAAATATAATAAAAATATAATAAAAATGTAAATAAAATGACAAAATCTAAAATAACAAAATCTATTTTTTTTAGAGTGAAATATAAATAATATAATAAAAATATAATAAAAATAAAATGATATAACAAAATCAATTTTTTTAGAGTAAATAAATGGTAGAAGCGTTTCTATAATGATCGAATTGGAACAAAATTCTTTTATATTTTCTTCGTAAGTCAAAAAATGCGGACTTTTAGATGTTAAAGACAACGACACGCGATCGAGAATTAATTACTGTAGCAAACTGCTGTCGTAGTCGGGAGAAACAACAATCGTATCTCGTCAAACCGTATATCAGTAAGCAGAGGCGTGGCATTCATTTGATGTGAGCTTGGTGTAAAAAATGTGCCATTTACACGATAAAACGCTATAATGTATCATTGTGTTTGCGTGTCCTATATTAGACTTGATTATTACGGTTGCGAGACAGTAAGGGTACATTAAAAAAAGTGCTAATAAATCTTTTAAAATTATGCTGGCTGTTTTCTGTGATTTCAATGTCCTTTAAAAACTAGAATATTTATTCTTGCGAGTTTTTACACAACTCCTTAATATTTTTTTAAATTAATTTCTATATAAAAAATGCGATATATAATATATTTATAAAATATCATGTAATAATTTAAAAAAATTATTTCTTCAATCAAATTATCTTCAAATTGAAAACTCGAAATTCAAGCGAAAGCATAATTTATTGTAATCATATATTAAACAATCATAATATTAAAATTATTAATTTATGAATAGATAACAAATCTATTATGATATTATACATTTTTAAAGATATATTCTCGGCTAGTAAAAAAATCTAATTTGTATAATTGCAAGAAACGTTCATCCGTAACTTCAGTTGTCCAATTTTTCCCACAACAACCGCAGTTTCTCACCTACGCGTGCATTCATATTTATTCTAAGCATGCTAGAGTTACGAAAGCACGGCTTTGCAAGTTCATAGTTTCAGCAGCACGTATAGAGCGTGCATAAACATCATGCGTCGGGAAGTTTGGTCCTCTCGATAAATCGGATTGCTTTGATGAGACATAATCACAAGTTCGCGCGCGAACCGCGTAGCACAGCGCATAGTTTCTATTTAGCGAAATAAGGGCGGAATTCGCACCCGCGAACTTAATTTTAGGCGGAGTAGAGAAACCGGATAAGGGACGCGACGATAGTTCCTTGGAAGCGTCCCGACATGTGCAATATGTTATATGCCGTGAATGGGGTTCGTCGAGACACTTTGTGCTTCCCGTGCTAAACTCTCGTAAACGTAAACATGGTCTTGCGTAATACGAGCATTAAACTAGCACAAACTCGCGCGCGATGACCGAAGTTTTGATCACGCCAGTCCAGAGGTTCTCATAGTTTTCTACTCTCCATACGAGTTCCGCTTCCGCTCTGATATTTTACCCGAGCCTCCTGAAAGAGCCCTGAGTGTCATATCTCGGTAGCGATATTTGTATCTTCTAAATCAGGACGAAATTTCCCGCGCTAAACTCACTCAATTGTCTCGAGATATGATATGTATTATTTGTCATTGAATTAGAAAGTTCTGCCACAAACATTGTGAAATTTTGCAATACATGATATAAAAATCGTGCAAATTATGATTCTTAATCAAATTTTTGCTAAAAAGGTCGAGTTCAAATCAATCAATAATCTGATAATTTATCGGAGAAGCAATAAAATGCTATTTTTGGGTCACCAGGTATCTCCGGTGTTTTGTAGTCATTATTGCAGCGTTTGATTAATGTCTAGAAAGAAAAGCACGAACTTGTTCCAAGACTGATCTATATGTTCAACTTCCTCTACTTCTCGCTCTTGAATTTCTTTAGATGTTATACGTACGATTAATTACGGAGAGCAGAGGGTTAAATGGAGCACTATAATTTATCTCGCTATTCTTCAGGCTGTTACAATTTGCTCTTTTCGCGAAGAAGCCGTTGTTTTCTGACGCTCGCGCACACGGAGTCGTGATAAATTGCGTGTATATACGTGCAACGCTGATTAGAAAATAATATATAATAGTTATGTAATAGTTATATAATAGTTATATAATTGCTCATTTCTAATTTTTTGATTATGTAATCCTGTAAAATAAGTAATTTTTTGAAGCGACGGAAATTATGAGAAGAGATCAAATAAATTTATGAATTTCGATTACACAATTTTATAAAAAAGTGAAATAAAACAAAATCTAATAACATGAAAAAGGCTTATAATGCGTTAAGAGCTACTAATTTAGTAAATATTTGTCTGAAGAAGATGTAATATAAAATTTGCATACAGGAAGAGTACAACAGGAAGTATGAAAAGAATGTACAAGAAATATGAGGATATGAAAAATGTTCTTGGCACTTGACATTGTTTGCGTTTCAGTCTATAATTAATCCTTAGCCGGGGAAAAAGTCGGCTGCAGACACGAAGGACGGAGAACTCGCGCAGTTTCTATCTAGTTTGTACAAACGGGAGTTCCGCCGAGTGAAAGATTTTAATTTCGTGAATAATTCCGCCGGATGAGACATCGCCGGTAATTAAGCGGAGGAGAGGCCGACGGAAAAACGGAAGGCAGGAATATTTCTCAGTCGAATCAAGCCTCTCTGACAGAGGCTTCGAGAGCGTGTTGTTACGGGGCGGAATATATGGACGAGCATTATACCGCCGGCGGTCCCGTCGACGTAACCGGGAGTACGTACGTATGTACGTCACTTTACCGTAATTACGGGGCTAGCTTAATGCGCTCCGCGAATGATACCTATTTGCGAGCGTCGACGGTGCATTAAATGTTGGATACCCTTCGACGTGCGCACGTATATTGACCCCTGCTACTAATGCGGCTAAAGAGACCCCGGAACGCGCCGTCGGTCTGTATCGATATTTCAAAATTGTCACGCGAGACTCGAAATTGGAAAACGTAGAAATGCGATTATAAACTGGATTTTCCGGCATTTAATTACAATCAGTTACAGTGGAAAGTGCTCAGTCTCGTTTCATCAACGCTTTACAAAAATACAGATGGCTGTATTTATAAATTAGCGTAACTTATATATAAATTTTCTATGCTGTAAATAAAACGTAATCTATTTATCCTTTTTTTTACGGATGACATATTAAAGTTAGTTGCAAAAATATTGTCGATATAATTATGTTGATATTTTATTAGAAATATTTTTATACTCTATACCGATATTTTTCTCTATAAATTAGTTTCAGATATCTTGCTTTTCAAACTTCTCAACTCGAAATTTCATCCAAGAAATATTTTTTGTAGTGAAATAAATTTTTCTTGGAATAAATTTTTAGTCCGAGAGAGAGTTGCTATTACATATATAATTATAGATTAATATAGTTTAAATATATTTGGGGACATGAATAATGTTCATTACGCACCTTCATTTGCCTGACAACTATTTGACAAGTTTACTAATCATATATGTTATCACTCGTGAAATTCAGTCTGCTTAAAAATTTTTCTTCGCAAGATTGTGTGATCAAACAGATAAAAAAACCAATAAAAATTAGTTAAAAGGCTACAAGGACCAACGCAATGGTGGAAATATGCAAAAAATAATAAAACGGTTATTACAATAAAATAACCATATGAAAATGTTTATTTAATTTGAACATGACAAACGCCGCGTTTCAATCCAATTCGGATCCTTTTCAATGTCGACTAACAAAGTGAATAATAAACATTAAGATAAGATTAAAATTAACGGTCATAGGAGAAATGTAAATAAGTTTCGGAACAACGCAAAGTCAAAAAATCGGAAACAAATATATGTACAATAACGGAAAATTTAAACCGTCAATCACAAAAAAGGAAAGAACGCATCGCATTAACGTATCGCCACAGAAAACCCGAAAGCTCGTACCGCATACCACCAGTATACCGTTAAAAACGAGATGATCCTCTCCAAAAAAACCGGAAGGAAAACCCACATACAGGTCCATGACCATTTCCAAAAGAAAAAACAGTCAACGATGCATAAATCGATGACCAGTTGGAAACTTGATGGTCCAAATATGTGCGAGTAAAAGCTTAAAAAACTGACACTCTAAAAAAGAAAAACAAGACAGAGCAATAATTTAACAAACAATCCGGAAACTACTTAAGAGAATCCTTCATATAAAGCAAGAGTAAAGTTAATATAATAAAATTACATACCGGTCTCTAAATTTGAAAGTGATCTCAAATCAAAAAATCGAACACAAAGGGAGAGCAAGTTAAGCACAACTGTTCGATTTTTGTGTTGTGTTCGATTTTTTAATTTGAGATCACTTTCAAATTTAGAGACCGGTATGTAATTTTATTATATTAACTTTACTCTTGCTTTATATGAAGGATTCTCTTAAGTAGTTTCCGGATTGTTTGTTAAATTATTGCTCTGTCTTGTTTTTCTTTTTTAGAGTGTCAGTTTTTTAAGCTTTTACTCGCACATATTTGGACCATCAAGTTTCCAACTGGTCATCGATTTATGCATCGTTGACTGTTTTTTCTTTTGGAAATGGTCATGGACCTGTATGTGGGTTTTCCTTCCGGTTTTTTTGGAGAGGATCATCTCGTTTTTAACGGTATACTGGTGGTATGCGGTACGAGCTTTCGGGTTTTCTGTGGCGATACGTTAATGCGATGCGTTCTTTCCTTTTTTGTGATTGACGGTTTAAATTTTCCGTTATTGTACATATATTTGCTTCCGATTTTTTGACTTTGCGTTGTTCCGAAACTTATTTACATTTCTCCTATGACCGTTAATTTTAATCTTATCTTAATGTTTATTATTCACTTTGTTAGTCGACATTGAAAAGGATCCGAATTGGATTGAAACGCGGCGTTTGTCATGTTCAAATTAAATAAACATTTTCATATGGTTATTTTATTGTAATAACCGTTTTATTATTTTTTGCATATTTCCACCATTGCGTTGGTCCTTGTAGCCTTTTAACTAATTTTTATTGATTTTATCTAACGGACCTTTATTTCATTATAATAATTCAGATAAAAAAAGCAATAACAATAATATTGTTTGCTAATTTTATTTATAAATATTTTTTTATATAAATATATTGAATTGCAGGTGACACATGACTGCACAATTTTATTCAAACAAACTGTATGTAAAAAATATAAATCGTATAAAAGAATTTAATAGATTTTTCTCCATTAATTCATACAAATTTAAACAGAAATATTCCACATGACGCATGTGTGTCTCCCATAATATTTTTCCACGATGAAAATAATATGTCTGAAAATAATATGCTGCGAATTTCTTTAGAAAATCAATCAATCTCATGTAGTTCGCATTCCTTATCTTCAGTCTTGCTTCAATCTGCACGAATCTCAACATGACATCTGAGTGTCTCATCATACACGTCAACTTTTATAAAACGATACAGCCGCCCGTTAAATTCCTCATTTTATGCGCCAGGAAACCCGCCGTAAATCGCGGCTTATCGAGTTTGGCTTCGACGTAGAAATGCATTTATTCAGACCGGCGTGACTGTTCGCCAGCGAGATGAGCGAAACCATGTAGAAACTTTCCTTCTGCTCGACGGTTGATGATATTTCCGCAGCCGAGAGCTACTCGGTATTATTCGTTCTATCCTGGTGGACAGGACGCGGAAACTTTGACCGTGCAAGAGCAGCGCAATTTTTAGAGACGTACGCGCGCATTTACATAACGCACAGAAAATTAATCCGATTATTCACGTTCATGGCGAACATATTTAATTGTTTCAGTCATAACGTATGTTGGACGCGAATAAATAAATTTATCTTCGAATAAACGAAACTTCTCGACGATGTTTCAATTACGAACGAATTATTATCGGGCAGCCACGAAAAAAATTGCATAAACTATCTATTATTTGTACTAACTATATATTATTGTTCGCTGTCCATTAAGTAAAATTTAAAGTAAAATTTGCGAGATGATTTTTGCTCTATATCAAATACTTATGCACAGACCATTTTTGAAATTATTGATATTGAACAAAAAATGTTTAAAAATATACTGAATAAATTATGAGACTGAGAGTAACTGGCAAAATAGAGTTATCGCGGAAATAGTAAAATATTTAAATAGCCTTTCCTCTGTTTATGAAGCTATAAACGTATTATCATATCACGCAGTTTCTATAAACTCGGAAACGTGAAAATGTAAAATGGCAAGAATTTACTATGAATTTTTATTGTTAAACGTGAATAAAATTAGAATATATAAATATTAAATTATTAGTTTACAAAAAAACAATATATTTATTATTATGTATAATAGCTGAAATCTTAGATAAATAACAAGTAAATAATACAAAGCAAAAAAAATCGAAATACAAAAAGTCACAATAGATAATTATAATAGTTTTAAAAAAATATAATGTCTCGATAAGACATAAGAAATAAATTTTTCGAGAAATTTTGTTTGTTATTTATCCAACAATTTCACGTTAATTTAATAAAATAATAGAATTCATCGAATTATCTAGTATCATCTGTAAGGTTTCTATTTAAATGTCACAAACAACATTTGGATGTGCAAACTGGTAGAATAGAGAAGTGCTACTTTTGAGAGTGTATTGCGTTAACAAATAGTAGAAATGTTCCCTTCGCCGAGAACCCTCATTGTTTGCACAAGCGAGGGTGCGTACGCGAAATGGAAAGGTCCGGAAAAGTGATCGCGGGAAGATGCTTGGTTTCTCACGTGGATTTCATTGTTTTCCTTCACATCATATATCTGCGGCAATGTCCCTCCCTTGAAAACTCAGCGAGCGTGAAATCGTCGTACATCAAAGTGTATGCTTGCTTCTTTCGACTCGGCTGAGGTAGATTATTACTTATTCAATATTACTTGGAAATAGATATGCTTTTAAAGTGAAAGAATATTATTTATTTTTGGCAAAAAGCTCGGTTTTAAAAGAAAATCATCAGATTATTATCGCAAAACGTACGAGTACTTTCCACAGTTATTTATTTAATAAATAAATTATTTATTAAATATATTAAATATATTAAATTTATTAAATTTATTTAATATATTAAATTTATTTGATAAATATCTCTCATCCATTGACATATCGGGTTTAGAATAATATGTAAATGAATGTAAATGAATACTTGAATTTATAAAACATTACATGCAAAAGGGAGGAGAACTTAATTAAATCGATGGAATTGAAATGTATTTCTTTTTACATTTAATTTTCAGACCAATAAGAAACCAAGTTTTCAACATCGAAGCAAATTTTTAACATCAAAGAATCAGGAATTAATAAAAAATTAACTTTAATATAATTTAAATGTATGTAAGTGAAAGGATGTTATTTTAAATTCGCCAGATTGACTTTAGCTTGACAAAAAGAGATGCAAAAATTGGACGCGAAATTAATTATTTCTTCTGTATAATATCTGGGAGAAAACATCTTTCTCTCCTTTTTAACCTAATTTCGAGGAAGCATAACGAATAGCAATGCAGAGACATTTATATTACCTTTTGGCAGAAATCCAGCGTGTATTAGCCGCGCTTCCATGAGCAGGGAGGGCAGGAGAAAGCACATGGCCGTGCAGAGATGCACGAAGGCCGCCGTAGGGCCGCCGTGTCTCCATAAATTATTCGCTAGACCTGAAAAATCGTGGTTATCGCTTTGCTGGAACTTTTTCCGAGGTCGTACATTGTAATTATCATCAATCGATCATATTTAAAATGTAAAACGGACGTTAATTTCATGCACTATCCCTATTTAGTTTACTTTATGTGCTGTTATGCAAATGTTATAAATTTGTTTAACTCAATTATTTGTATCAATCGTTAATATATTTTACATATAATCAGAGGAAAAATTAAAAGGTCTCTGACAGATAAAGATCCGCACTCAGAATATTGTGGGTCTTGAATAAGTTATGTTTAATTTATTCATCTCCTTCAAACTTGGCAGTATGAATCTAAAGTGATATATCAGATTTTCGCATCTCATTCCGATTTTCTCTACTGCATTCGATTATTTCAAAATATATATAATATTTATAAGTTTTTTTTTTACTAACGTGACATATAAAATACATATATATAATATATGTATTTTATAATTAAATAAAATACATATATACATATATATAACCTTACATATAAAAGTATGTTTTTCTTAAGGTTCAATATTGATAATTAAAAAACTTCAAATTTCATCAATGCAAGAAATTCCAAGTACGTTAATAAAGAAAGATATCGTTAATGATTATTTTACTTCTTAGATTCGTAGATTAATATCGACTGTTACAAGTTCTATAACACATGTTATATACTTATAAAATTATGATTCACTTACTGTTATCGGGACTGTTACTGAGAAGCGATGATGGCGGATCGCGTGAACAAGCGCTCAAATGTCGGCCGAGTTTTATTCCGTCGTTTGCGAGATTGCCGAGCTTCAAAAATGCAGCGCCCAGCAACACCGGAAGTAAAACGATTCCAACACCGGCTAATACCAGGCAGGCGTACAATTCGATTTTAGGAGGTGGCGCATCCGCTTGCCATGGTAATGATAGATAAGCTGAAAGAATGATATAAAATCGCACAAAATAAATAGATGTTAATGACATGTGATATACGCAAAATATATTTAAAAACAAAATAAATAAATATGATACAGAAGATAAAATGGTATCTCTCATTTTGCACAATTTTAGCTTTTTTTTATATTAATTATAAACATGATATTTTTTTTAAATATTATAGATTAATTTTGTGAGAAAATATAAAAATTTGATTAGCGTCTATTTCTCTATCAAATCTAGCTAGTTAAATCAATATTTTTTTTTTGGAAAAAATTTCGTTCAGAGAAAGAATTTTATTATATATTTTATATTTTTTTAATATTTTATATTTTTTAAATAATTTTATTAAATTTCATTAATTTCTTTACAATCTCTTAAATATGCAAACTATTTATAATAATTATTTCTCTCTCCGATTTTCTATTTATCCCATGAAAAGAAATAGAATTAAAAGATCAGTTCTCAATGTGCAGAGAGATAGAAAGCACGAAAAATTTTGCTGGCAATCCCATCGCTATCGTGTGTCTTTTATGTAATGACCTCCAGTAACGAAAGCTTCGTACCGGTTGGCAAGGAAAGAAATTTACGCAAAGCCGCCGCTGGAAACGACCAGAAAATAAGAAATGCGACGAACCATTCGGAATCTCGACTAGAAATTTTAC
The DNA here is from genome assembly GCF_025532165.1 of Camponotus vicinus. Lineage (NCBI taxonomy): Eukaryota > Metazoa > Arthropoda > Insecta > Hymenoptera > Formicidae > Camponotus > Camponotus vicinus. The sequence goes on from NW_028141945.1 coordinate 9,607,756, forward strand.
CGATTAAAGTAACGTGAAACGAGCGAGAAGAAAAAGTTCTTCTAATGATGTAATTTCATAATTGCATGCTACATATTATTTCCTTTATTTTATAAGACTAATTAAAGTTGTAGGATTAAAATATATATGATAAAATATTTAAAAAAATTTTGATATGAAGATAATATAAAGATAATATAAAATATGCATTATAATATAAAATAAAATAGCAAATATGAAGATAATATATTATATTTCATACATATTGAAATTAAAAAGCAAGATCAAAATTATCACTAGAGAATTTTGTAAGATATATTCTCACGCAAAAATGATCATCTATTTGAGTTGATTCAGTTGTGTAAAAGCAACTTAGATATTTTATTCGAAAGTGAAATCGTTAAACCAATATAGACAGGTTTCCGAATAATCGATATTGTAATCGATTCCGAAGAGAGATACATTTTAACGAGGTAGAAGGAAGCAGCTGTTAGCTATCTTACCGAGGAATCGTTTGGCGTATCTCATTGCTATGTAGGCTTGAAAAGCGACAGCCAGGATGCCGTACCAAACGGACCAGAGGCTGTTCACATGACCGCGTATGCACGATTCTTTTCTCGTTGATTTTCGTGCTTTCCTCGACTTGGTAGTGCTCGTAGTAACGCCACTCGAGCTTATACTCGACACAACTGGCAGCGGCTTCAACGGTTTCTTACACTTGGCCTGGTTCACATCGTTATTGTTCTCGTATCCCATCAAGCTCCCAGTCATCGACATTTTGTCCTGAAACACATAATTAGCCACGCCCTTCATATAATTATACATCATAAATATTTTTTTATAAATATCGAGTCGAATTTTTTGTGATGAAAGATTTATGAAACCTTCTATCATCTTTTCGCAATCTATTGATGTTAAATATATTGGATTGTTAAATATATTGGTGACTAAACATATAAATAAAAATTGTTATTAAAAAAATGTTTATATTATTGAATAAAGAATAAAAAAAATGTTTCCTCTTTTTGCATTCTTGAAACTCGACAGTCTCCACAATCTAAATTATCTGTGTAAAAGATTAAAAATCTAGATTTCAAACAGGGGATTACGATACCTTGAAACATGTCAAATATTCTTCCTCTTTGCTATTACAATAAAGTTAATTTTATTAAATTGCAGTTGAATGTTTGAGACCGTTATTATGATCAGTTCGAGTTGATTTTTCGCGCCCATTTCAATCGTCGCACCCTTTATTCAATAATGATCTGAACCGTACATTTTATCCCACGAACGACTCGAGTCATTTCCACTTCCAACCCAGTTATACTGGAATTTCAATGCGTTCCAACGGTTTATCTCTCGTGCGCCATTGAGCCTCCTGAGAGGCCCTTTTCTCCCGTTGTATCTTTCCCTGCTACCTTTCCTGAGGAGAGAGAACGGCTTTCCTCATACACTCTTCTTTCCCTTGGCATTTCACAGTCACGTTGCACGGAAGTGTGGAAACTCGTGGATATGGTTATGCTAAAATATTAGGTTTGCACGAAGGTTTGTATCCCCCTTCTTTTTAAATATTAAAAAGGATGTGACGCATATGAAAGAGAATTCGAAATAATTCCTCTCGTATTTCGTATACTTTCCATAGTGTTACCTAGAGAGCTTCGAGGATTTGATATGTGATCATAATTTTGAAGATGCCTTCTCTTGCTGAAAATTTCCTGTTCCTAAAACATGTGTCTTAATATTCTTGCAGCAGAACGATCTTAAACAAATATATTCAAATCCCTTCAATTCGTAAGTTAAACAACTAAAAGTAAACTAATCTATCGCTTTGTTTTTCTTTTAGCGAAAATTTAACGAGTTATTGCCACGAGTTATAATATTAAAGCGTGTTTAATTGGATAATTAAAAAGTCACGTTCTGTTTTTATTACTAAAATATCGATTTTAATTAAGTGAACCATGACATATTTATGAAATGAGTGCAGTTTGTTTCGCGAGAGGTCGGAGTAATTAAAATATAAAGCAATTCCTACAGTTTAAGAATTGCTGGAGAGAAAGAGAGAGAGAGAGAAGAGGGCACGTCTATCCTGTTTTTCTGTTCAGTTACGAGCCAGGTTTCAGTCCCTCGCGCTCGACTTCCCTGAGCTTAGGGGTTGTAAAGTGCAAAGTTTTATGATCGCTTTCGTTGGATTCGTTCCGCGATAAAATTTCAAGGAGGGACGACGACGACGACGGTGCGTGCGAACGAAGAGGCACGTGCGTGACCGTATCAGGGACCTCAGGCGTGTACTCGCCTTCCTGTTTCACGATTTGAGAATTTATAGTCCCATCGCGTACGAACCACCCCGCGAAATCTTCGCTCTGTGCGCAATGCAAACCATTCTTTCCTACGTTTGCGAGCATATTCGATATCTGCACTATCATGGGATTGTTAGAATAGATTGTTAGAATGGATTACAATTTAATCCTTTTAAAAGCGTATTACATTTATAGTGCATTGTCTGTCCATGTATCGATATTTTCGAAACAAATTGTAGGAATAATGCACTGAGAAAAAAATCTGATTGCATTAATTAGAAATCTGGTAGAGTCAACCAGTATGTCTGTTGGAAAATGGACGAATCAGAATTCCTTTAGGAATTATCAGATGAGTATGATTAATTTCTTCCTGTTAAATTTACCAAATTTTCTGGGTAATAATAAATTTATAAATTTATAAAAAAAAAAATGGCATCACTGTGTCCATATTTAGTTAATATAATAAGAAGTTTTATAGATCCAACTAGAAAATACTAACCAAATCCTTGTAGTAAATTCTATTAAACGTTCTAGTTATAAAAAAATCGAGTCTTATCGTGATAACTAGAAATTCTGCTTGGTTCAACCAAAATGCCTTCTATCAGATACGTCTTGTTGGTACAATCAAACGATTTTTCTCAGTGTGACAATATAGACATGAGATATGAACATTGCTATCTATCTACATTTTCGTGCTTTTAACCTGTTTGTCGAGTCGCTCTCTTACGCGGAAAATGGAAATATTAATTAGCATCCAGACGAATCCACATTACGCGCTAGCATCAAAGGAAGTGTCTGAAGAGCTGTGCTTTATAAAAGACCTTTTATAGATAAGAATTCACAAGAGTGCGTTTGAATAAGACGATCGATAAGATTTTTTAAAAATAGCACCGTGCAATAATAACGTTTAGATAAACTCCATTCTAGAAATAAATTTTATTATAGTCGGCATTTATTTATATATTATACATTATTACATAATTGGTTTTTTTTTAAATTTTAAAAAATTTCAAGGAGGGACGACTTTTATAAAGAAATTACACAGGCCCACAAAAAAAAAAGTACCCTGTGCTGGCGATCTGACTAGGCTAGTCTTATGTATTTTGGCCCGCTGAATTCGAATCTGACGTCAGAATTGCTCCATCACGTCACAGTTTTTTTTTAAATCTCAAAAATAGACGAAAATTTCGTAAAAATCGACATTCTAGGGTAATAAGACTGCGCTTCTTAAAGAAAAAGTTACCGAAATCATATTTTAATGTATTTTCAGACATTATAAATCCAAATCCGACCTAGAATATAAACGTTGTGCTCAATTTTTTTTTGTGCTCATTTTTTTTTTCAAGTTGTAACATCTAAAATTTAATGCAAACAGATTCTATTTATCAAGATGCGAAGATATTAAGATAGGGTTTTACCTCCAGATAGTACAATCTTTTTTTTCATGTACCTCTAGCGCTTTAAAGACAAATTAATTTGAAAAGAGATTTGTGACCTATATAAAGAAATTTCTGCATCTTATACGAACTCAACAGCTAGAAGCTGTAAGTTTCGAAAAAATTTTTCTCAAAATTTGGATTTGGAGAATATAAGATTAATTCTTTCCAATACAAGATTTATGAATGAACTAAAATCAAATACGGAATACGCTATTTTTTCATGACAAATGTTAATGGAATCGATGGTATGATTGGTGTGACAAATCGCATTTGGATTTATAATGCCTGAAAATACATGGAAATATGATTTCGGTAACTTTTTCCTCAAGAAGCGCAGTCTTACTACCCTAGAATGTCGATTTTTACGAAATTTTCGTCTTTCTCTTTTGAGATTTAAAAAAAACTGTGACGTGATGGAGCAATTCTGACGTCAGATTCGAATTCAGCGGGCCAAAATACATAAGACTAGCCTAGTCAGATCGCCAGCACAGGGTACTTTTTTTTTTGTGGGCCTGTGTTATTAATAAGGCGAAGACATTTTATAGATAAATTTGTCTCGATGTAATATTTTATTTCTGAAAAACCGTACGCTGTATTTTCAAATGTATATTTTATACATAATCTCGTAGAAAAAATTATTAGAAAGAGAGTGTTTTATTGTAATGATACAGGGTGAGCCATTTTAATTAACGCACGCAATTATTTCGGAAACAAAGCATTTTAGAGAAAAATGTTTCAGACAAAAGTTTTATGGTTTCGAGGGGGCCATAAGATGGTATCATTGGTTTGACACTAAAGAGTCATTTGAAGGTCACTTCAATTTTTTTAAATGGAACACCCTATATATTTTTGCACACTCTTGTAGCTTATCTCGAGAGCTTTCCAAAACACTATAATTAAGTACCTTTTCGTTAAGTACTTTTTGAGTTATGAGGCTTGAAATAATTTCTTAATTTTACATAAACCGTAAAATATCTTGTAAAATATTCATTTTTCGATTATCTTACCTTAATACTTTTACGTACAAAATAATGAGAGGAATCAATTGGTCTAAAGAAAACACATAGTTGTTTTGAAGAAAAAATATGTAATTTGCAATTAACAATTCCATATTTTTTCTTAAAAACAACTATGTGTTTTCTTTACACCAATTGATTCCTCTCATTATTTTGTACGTAAAAGTATTAAGGTAAGATAATCGAAAAATGAATATTTTACAAGATATTTTACGGTTTATGTAAAATTAAGAAATTATTTCAAGCCTCATAACTCAAAAAGTACTTAACGAAAAGGTACTTAATTATAGTGTTTTGGAAAGCTCTCGAGATAAGCTACAAGAGTGTGCAAAAATATATAGGGTGTTCCATTTAAAAAAATTGAAGTGACCTTCACGTGACCTTCAAATGACTCTTCAGTGTCAAACCAATGATACCATCTTATGGCCCCCTCGAAACCATAAAACTTTTGTCTGAAACATTTTTCTCTAAAATGCTTTGTTTCCGAAATAATTGCGTGCGTTAATTAAAATGACTCACCCTGTATATGAAACATACAATCGAATTAATGGGAAAACTTCAAGAATGTTTCCCATTTTAAATATTCAGTAAAATATTAATTCTTCGACTCGTGCGATGTTATCAGAGTGATAGAAGCCGCTTAAAATTAGCTTTTACGCTTGAAAGATTACGTTTAAAGTCGCTACCAGATTTCGAAAATCTTTCACTAAGTCCACAAGAATCGTTGTGGAAGCGTAAAATCCTTACGCACTCAGTTAAAACTTTCGTTCTAAAACTTGGTTGGGCGGATGATAAAAAAATCTGCGATTACATGTAGTCTAATTTAAAAGTTCAACATTATATAAATTTAAATACCGACAAACTGTCTAAAATGCAATAGTATAATTTGATATCTTTTTATTTTATTTTAAAATATTAACAATTATTTTAATAATAACTTTAATATTCTCTGCATTGTACATTGTGTATTTTAATTATATGTGTATTTTAAGTATATGTATATAAAAGAAAAATATCGTTTTTATTATACGTACTTTTTTTAAAGAGGGATATTTTTTCAGATTTATTATGAAAAAGGTTATTTTATATACAATTTTATCGATATATTATTTGTTACAAAATTATTTCGGTTTATTTTTTTAATACGTGTTTTTTAATACTCTCTTTTTTCGAATCTAATTAGAGCCTGTCGATATCTACTATTCAATTTTGTAGTAAAACTTATTGTTAGAAACTTTTTTATTGGAAGACTTAGCCAATCAATCGATAGTAATTTACACTTTATTCAAGCATAAAACTTATATATAAGTTTTACCAAAACTTACCAGATTTCTGTCGAGTCTTCTAAAGTCTCGAATAGGCTTCTCCGCTATAATTGATTCGAAGATCTAGCATTTTTGGCGATGGCAGCACCTAAAACACACAAATAACAATTAATAAAAAATTTTATTATAATAATATAATAACCTATAACAAAATCACGGTATAATAACGCGAATTATAAAAGAAATATTATAAAAAAATATTATACTGTATCAAAATTTTTAAGGTCTGATAAAACACGAGAGCTGAAATTTGCAAGAGAATATTTTTTCGAGGTCAATACTCTCTTAAATGCGCACAATTTTTCGCTTGCATATTCTCATTCTGTGTTTATACTGTATTCACTTTAATTCTCTCTATCATTGTTTGTATTATAAGTATATGAACAAGAGGGGGGGTGGGGAGGGGGAGGAAAATAGCAGCTTCATTAATCAGATTGTCTTCGTGATGTTGTTTGCATGGGATTAGGTTGTTGTTTGCTGGCTCGTGTTTATCCTGGAACAAGAATGCTACATTGGAGAGAACCAACGTGATTCGCGAGAATCCTTTGTTGATCAATAAAATTTGGTGCTTACATAAGCCAGATAATGAGCTTGCATACGCTTGGATAAGCCGCGTTAATTACGTCCGCATTTATCCGCTAAGCGTACGGTTTACGTAACTCACGCTTCGCATTCTCTTTTACAGTGTCAAGCAACTTGCTTTGTACACATGTTACACCGCGAATTATCACGACACACGCGTATCTTAAAGTCTGTCGCGTGATGTGAATTTTAACGTATCGGCTTTTATCTGATATAAAATAGGTAACTGTGCAAAAGCTTTTTAATTCTTTCACAGAATACCATTGTGAACACGAGGTAGGAGATTAATTTGCACACTCTTTTATTAGAAGGCCAGACAGAGATGACAGTTGTAAGCTGCCCTCAAATTTTATCTAATTTCCAAGATTCAAATAATTTTTTAAAGTCATTTCCCATAAAAGCGAAAAATATAGCGAGCGATTAAAAGTATTTTCCGTTATACTAAGCAATTTATTAGAGAGTCGGGACTTTTTTAAATTACTTAGGGCTTAATGAACATTTTGCGATCTTATCCTTACGAATCAAGATTGAAACACAACTCTATCATTTCTTTGTTTCTTTTTAATCGTGATACAGTCGATTTCACAAAGAAAAAGATAACATAGGTGCCATTAGTCTGATTACGGTTTCCTATTACAAGACTTGAACGCCACCTGAGCTCTTCTAGGATGGTGTTTGGCCATTGTGTTTCCTGATAGCTCGAGTTGAGAAAGGTAAGCTTGTATAGCTCGTATAAGAAGGCAAAACCGCGAGTTCATTAATTTTATTCCTCGAGGCAAACTTCGAACCACACAAAGCGTGGCCGTGAATTAACGTGCACAATACGAATAAATATATCAAGAAGATAAACGAGCTCCAAAGGCATATTATGCAATAACAATTCCGTTCGAATAAAGGGAGAATAATTTTTAATTCCGCTTTCAAAGAAAGCATTTTAGTCTGCGTTAATTAATTAAATCAAAATCAGAGTCAAATCAATTTAGCCGAATTAAATTAAATTAATTCCACAAAATAATGCAACGGAAGTTAGCTCTTATTCATTGTCACATGAATGTAATAAAATTTAGTAAAAGCTTTATTATGTTGTAATTCATTAAATTACAGAAAAGAGAAAATTTATCTCGTTATCTATTTATTTTATAATTATTGTCGTTATCATTATTACATAATTACGCTATCGAGGAAATTATCATAAATTATATCTTGCTCGTGAACAATATAAGAAATAAATATATATATATATATATATATATATATATATATATATATATATAATATTCGTATCCTGTTTCTTTAATTCTCTACACTTCCATTATCCGTATCAATTGATTTTTTCGACTTCCATTAGTGCTCATTATATGTTCACTTTCTCCCTTTCTCTTTCCTTCTTTCACAGTTTAAATTATAAAATACGTTTCAGAATAAAGAGATGAAACTTTAATGATAAATTCTATCTGATCAATTAAAGATTTTTCTTCAAATAAGAATGCTTGAAATTATTAATCGCTGAATTTTCATTTGCAATATTTATTAATCACAATTGAGAGCATAATCGTAGCAAGCTTGCACATTTTAACACGTTTAATCACAATTTTCCGAGAGTGTAGAATCCGGAAAGGAAACAAGGAGTAAAAATATCACCCAATAAACGAAAGCAAAAGTAACGATAATCGATACCTCGACGTGATCGTTATTAATCGTACAGGAAATTATCGCGATTCTTTAGGTCAATCCCAGCCTCTGCAAAATTCCTGCCGAGTCTGAGCGTCGGTAATTACATCACTCGCAATAAATCAGAGCTGCGCACCGCCTGGCATTAATTATCCATCAACTGAAACGGTTCTGCACGCAGAATGGTAAAAACTTCCGTCCACGGTGAGAAAAATGTCTCCTTCAATAAAATGCTCGCACGAGACTGATTTATCACCCGTTATTGGCGTCATGACACATGTTATAGATATGTATCATGTTCAGAGGAATCGAGATACGAAAGAGTTCAGATAGAAGGTATTATCGAGGAAATTACAATGTCATAAATTTCGAGGAGCTTCGCGCGTCATTTTTTATGTAAATCACACAACTTTACACTCGTCGAAGATGTTTAATGAGGAAATATGTTATTTGATCTCCATATATTTTATCTTCTTCGCCTCCTCTTTGCTATCTTGACGCTAATGTAAATATTAAATTAGCAAGTTCACAACTATCAGAATGTAAATATAAGTTAAATTACATTCGCGTTAAGATTCACAATGTTGACTATTCATTATTAGATATTGGCGCCGGGTTTAATCATTCGCGACGCAACGAATGAAAGGCAGTCTTTTGTAATGCCAATCAAATTATATATTTTATCGTTTTCAATCGATGATCGTTTGTAAAGCAATTATTCGGAAATGCTCGTTGTAGAAAATATTCAATCCCTCTACATTACAAATAATATTACTAACTGAGTCTGCTAAAATATTTATCGCACACAGAAAAAAATAAGTGTCAAATCAAAACTTATATACTAACGCGTTCATTGTTTCGTATATACGTAACAATTTATAATCTTCTTAGAAGAATTTAATAATTTTAAATTTCAACAATATTATAGTCTTATTTTAATATTGTAATTGTCATTTCAAGAATATATAATTATTTAATTCTATTTTAAGAAAATTATAATTTAAGAAAATTATAATTAAAATTAATCTCTGATTTAAAAATGTTATTTTTTATCTAACATTGTTTCTTTCTCATTTAAGAAAATTAAATCTTAAATCATAAGAATATATTTTTCTTGATTGAACTATATAAAATAGCTTCATTCAAGTAAACAATTATTCAAGCAATTATATTTTTCTTTCATTAACGCAATATAATCTCATTTCAAGATTTCCATGTTAAAACTAAATATATTTTCAAAACAAGAATGTCCTTTTTTTTGTGCAATCATTTTTATGACAAAACTTTCTCTACTATGATATCGAAGAATTCAATGAATAAGAAGAGAGTTTATCCTATAGAATAAGATACAAAAAAATCCGAGAACTTGAAAACACAAAAAAATTTAACTTGCACGCGCAGCAATTTGCTGCAAACGGGATTCCTGATTTAGATAAAATAATCTCGCGGGGATGATTTATCCTGCGCGACGATCCTTGAGTTAGTGCGCGCGAAATCATCCGTGCGCAAAGATTATTCGCGTCTGCGTGCGCTTTTCTGCATATAAAGGCCGGCGCCTCTCGTTATCGTTCGCGCGAGAAAATGAAAATTGTGATTAATATGCGGCCGCGCTTAACATGGCGCTGTTTGTATCCTGGATGAGTTATTGTATGGCAAGATATCCGGGAAACCCTATTATCTCTCGCTGGAAGGAGCGAAAATTCGAAGACGCAAGGTCGAGATGGATTTCAGGGCTTCGCCATTTTGCCGAGTTTGCGGCTTTCTCTTCCGCGGGAGAGCGCACCAACGTTTTCCTCTCTCCCATTCCCCATTCAGTTCATCTTCCGAAAGTCGTTCTCTTATTTCGGTTTCTCCGAGCTATCGTTTGTCAGGTCAAAGAAAATTCTTTTATTATCTGAGATATAACGCGCGATCCCTTATGATTAAGGGATGGAAAAAAAATAAATGTGAGAGAATCTGGAATTAAAAATTATAATAAAATATATTATTTATTATTATTATTATTATTTATTTTAATATAATTGAAATAAAAAATTGGCTCAAATAATAACAATAATTAGAAAATTAAAAATTGGCAAGTAAGAATCAAAACGCGACAATGACTAAAAGAAAAAAAGATTTTTCTTCTTTCTTGCGCTTTAATTACTACACCTTGGCTCTTACTTGCCAATCTTTAATATTTTAATATGCATTTAAATATTTGTAAAAATGATATTTAAATAAAGAATTTTCGTAAATCATCATAATATACAGAATAATAAATAAATGTTTCCAGGACATATATTTGTCTTTCTGTTTCTCTTTCTCTCAAAGTTATGTCATAAAGTCAAGTTGTATAATTATTATTGCGTATCATAACGTCGCTGGGCTTATACTTGAGATGATATATTTCCCGTGGGGAAGGATAACCCGCAAGTCCATTATCTCGACGGAAAGCGTGAAAATTCGAAAGCGGAAATTGGGATGAGTTTCGGACTTTCGCCGAGCTTGCGGTTCCGCACACGCGATCGTTTTCTTCTTCCTTCTCACGCTCGCGTTTCCTCTCTCCCTTCCCCCCCTGTTTTTCACGACGTCTGTCTTTCCCATGCGGGCGCGCCGAATTCAACACTGCCACAATTTAAGGAAAGAAGCGCACGGTAGGGGAGGGAGAGAGAGAGAGAGAGAGAGACTGATTTCGAGAGATTTGGCAAAGTTGGCGGAGAGAGAAGCTTAAAGCTCCGCAAGCGGGAAACGCTGATTCGGAATTCTCTCTCTTTCGGTGGGGACACGAGCGCGAGCGGGGGCGAGGACGATGCGGTTAGAAGTTTTCGAGATTGTTTGTCGTGCTAGCCGGAATATAAATCGGGCTTAACTCGTCGGTTCCCTTTTCGTATGGTTAGGCAAATGTGGCTTTTACGAGCGCCGGTAAGAAAACGAACGTTTTTAATTCACTCGGCTTTTTTCATCTCCTTCTCCTCTCTCGCTTTCTCTCTCAATCGCGTTATCTAAATTCAGAAAATAGACCATCTTCCATTCCGGCTTTTTTTATTGTATTATTCAAACTATTGCTTCTTTTTTTTTTATATTTGCCCTACTTTTTGACTTCTATTTCTTTTATAAACTTAATTTTTTTAGAATATTTTTTATTTTTTAGCTTTAAACTTAAAACTTGGCATTCCACCCTTTCATTTATGAATACCTTTCAATTTTTATATTCTTAAATTGAGAAATTCTATTTTTTTTATTAATTCAAAAAATTACCTCATTATATTTATTATCATTTATTGAAATTAAACCTCTTATCTTTTATTTTATAATTTTACTCTCTTCATATGTTTCAGTATTTAAAATAATTAATTTATTAAACTTTAAAATTATCTTAACCTATTCATCAATTAATCAAACAAGATGAATATTACTATTAACTATATTTAAAAATCTTTTTTGATCACTGATGTCGATGTATTGCAAAGTATTAGTTTGTATTACTTCCATTTAGTCAATTTGATATTAATATATTTATTTTGAGATTTTATTTTTTATATAACTTACGGTGTTCTTTTTCAAATAGAAAAATTTCATTTCATTCTTTGTAATTATTTATTACATACTTGATTTCTGGGCATTTTTATTTTATTGAGACAGTTTATATGAAAAGAAGATTAATTGAATATTAACGTGTTTTGCTGGAAAGAAAACAAGATTCTTTATTAGGAGCTATCTATATATTTTATTTGTTTTAAAATTGTATAAGACCGATTTTTTCACTTTTCTTTATTTATCGATAAAAATTTCGTTGCACTGTAAGAGGCGCATTCGGTAAAATTGAAGATGCAATTTGCGCCTAAAATGCCGGATTCTATGGATAGGACAAAAGATCCTCGAGAGAACGTGCGAAGAATAGGATGGAAGAAGGGCGCCGGAGAGTTGATGGAGAAATGTGTATTGTCTGACCCGGGGAGATAGTTACTTATGGTATCCATTTGTGGGCGTCGTCGATACGTCGTCGGTACGTTCCACGTTCGCACAAATGATCATGCACATATGCACACGCACACGTGCTGGGGAAAGGAGCCGCGCAACACAAAGGGGTCCCGAAGGCGAAGGTGGGGCCGAACCGTGATAATTCTAGAGCCCTTACCAGAGTCACGACCCATCGTTCGGAGCCCTCCTCACCGTGTCGTCGAGAGCCCCTCGCCGAGAGGTTAACTGTTGCCCCTTTTCCGGATGGCAATGCACATCGTTTGACACGTGACGAACTTGCGTTAATTGGGCTCAGTTGAGCCCAACGAGACTGATCAGCAAAGCTTCACTTTCGATCGCGTACTCGATGATGCCCATATAATTGAGAATATTTGAATTGTTCTACCTCCATTTCGCATAAAAGTGCTCGACAAAATGGCTCGACAAAATGATCTGACAAAAAGTAGCGTGAAATAAATAATATAATAAGATCTAATCTTTGACATATTACATATTTTGACATATGACATATGACATATTTGACATATTTTGTTTTGCGATAAAAAATGTCTCATCGTTTAATATATTTTAATATTTTTTTATTTTCTATATTTAAAATCTTTATGTATGAAATAAAATTCTTAATTACACAACTAATTCTTTCATCGATTTGCACGTTAAAGACCCCAGCTGATAAAGTGGTCGGTTATTGCGTATCCTGTCAAATGTCTCGTCAAATTATTAATTTTAAATTCAGATCATTAATAATTTTACTACTTTGATCCCGATGCAATAAAACTTGATGAAATATGTACATTCGTCCTTTCTTTTAATTAAAAATCCAGAATATCCTTTCCGCGATATAAGGATAATAGCGTACGCGGCCCTAGTCGTTAAGGAACGGTAGCACCGACATTAGTTATCTCGCGATGCTTTAGCGAGGGCAATGCAAACATCATTACGAAATAATGGTACACAATGTGGCACGTTGTATAAAATTTGTTACAAGTGTTGTCAACGTTTTTATCTTATATTAATATTTATTTATTAAAATCGTGACTAAAAAATATTAAATGATACTGAGATAGTATATGCACTTGAATATGTTTAGTTAAGATACAATTTAAGTAAAGTATTATACGTGTATCTCCTGCATACTTTAGTTCTCCCGAAAGCTGGGCGGCTGATTGATGTATTTCACGAAACGATCAAACGCATTAACGCTCCATTAGAGCTGTTCGCACTTGCACGCGATCGATACAAGTTCTGTGTAGGGTAGACCGGCAAAATACCCCTCCTACGAGCGGAAGACTGGCAGTAGGAAAATAAGAAAAATGAGAAAAAGATTACAGAGGAGAGCGAAAAACATACGTCGTAAAGTTAGACTTGAAAAGCAAGTTGAAAATGAATCCCGAGAATCTCATTAACGTTATTCTCTGCAGACGCGCATGTCGAAATTACATTCAAACTGTAGCAAACGAAGAAATGGGATGAAATAATCCGCGAATCGAGTCAGGAAAACGGAAATTGAGGAAGTATAATATAGCGTGAACTCGACCGTTTGTAAGTGTAAAAGGATTAAGGAAAGGTGAAAAGGGGGAGCAACGAGAGTGACACGATAGCAAGAAGATGGGGTTAAAGTCATAGAACGTGGAAGTTTGAGCGATCAATTACGTTAAGTTGCTACCCTAATCCTGAGTTTCGTAAGTTATACGGTAATAGTGGGACAGATATCTTGCAAAATTTACGCGCCTATGACAAATTCTTGAAATTTACGACAGAATACTCTCAACCGCTCGGTAATCCTACGTGTATGTTGTATACATGCTCATAATTTCAGTAAATAAAGGAAATTATTTAGATGGTGTGTTGGTGCAACATTTTATGCTAATTGTGTTAAGTTAGTTTGTGCATTATAAGCTTATTAATATTTTTCGAGAAACGTAGAGCTTATGACGTAAATATCCATGGTAAATTTTCCAATAATTCAATTAAAACTTTATTAAGCTCCATGTGTGATAAAATCATATCGTTATATTGCATTGTTGTCATCAAAAAATATTTATTATTGCATATTCTATCTAAAGACAGATCTATAAAACAAATTTATAAAACTATAAAAATAAATTTATATTAAATATAATAAATGAATGAATTAATTAATTAATATATGTATAAAAAATTATTTTCTATATATATTATATTATTAATTTAATAAATTACCGGCTAAATGTTAAATCTGATTGTCACTTCTTTTTCGTTCGACCGAAGACAATTAACGATAATGTAACCATATAGATTACCCGTTTGATAGGAAAACCGCATGTACGGACATTCGTCCATAATACACGAAAGAGGTTAATAGATATTTGACCTCGTGGTTTTGGCACGGCCAGCAGTAACCACCGTGGCCATTTGACTCTCCATTTGCCTTGTGAAAGAGCGACACGTGAAGGGTCGGAAGATCAAGGCTCGTCGATTCGTGTTGCCAACGCGCGATTTGCATTTACCATACGTTCTCATCGTAAGCAAGGAGATTTAAACTCTTGTTTTTTGCACATATACTAAATCGAGAATCATTATTAAAATCAAAAATTTCACGATAAAACAGATTTATAAAAATAGATGCATGTCTTCGATTTAAATTTATACTAATTATCTATTAATTAAAAAATCGTATATAGTACAAAAAGAAAAGTTGTTCGTTTCTTTTCCTTAATATCGCCATCTTAATAGATTGTTTCTGTATTAATCTTACTTAGCGAATTTTTACTTGATCGTACAAGCAGTCATATTTATGTTCCATTTCATGATAATGGCTCATGAATTTTAATACCAGTGTTACATAAGAGGATCCACATGGACGTAGACACGTGTAACACAGTTTGTTTGAAGCGACGTGGTGGTATAACAAGAGACCATGTCTCTACAAGGATATATTTGAGCTTATACTTAGTGGTTAGAGAAGGGTCTGACCTGTGGTATTGGTTTTTTAAATCCAGATCCAACACCTAGACTAACTTTAAACAAAACATGTCAAACAAATTTAGATGTCACATCAAATTTATCGATAAATTTGCTGGTGTCGACAAGCGGTACATCTAATATCGCGGATGAGAAAATATTAGTAACTAAAAAAAAAAAATATATTACATTAATATAATACAATATAAAAAAAGAACGCGCTAATTATCTTTCTACGCATGTATATACAGCCGAATAATTACAGAGAAGTCCTCTTTAAAGAGATTACTGCATGTCTGTCACGAAACGTATCTCCTAAAAAAACATTTATATTATTACGGGATTACGATTTGTATTTTGCACGAGTTAATTTCCCTGCCTGATAAATATAAACGTTAATTATTCAACTTAAGCGGATGTTAACGAGCGTAATTATAATTTCGAGAAAATTAGAGGAGGAGAGAAAGTAGCACAATTTTTTTCGCCATGAATGAAAATGAAAATGAAAACCGGAGCAAAGTAACGGAAGATTAGGAAAAAGAGAGAAAAAAAAAAGAAACGTTCGCAAAACTGCCGGCAGTGTTTTCAGACACACTCGAGGCTGTCCGTTTCCCGGGGCTCTCAATTTTTCCCGTCTCTTTTTCTTGGCTACAGGGAACGAGGGATGTTCCAGGAGGGATGAGCCGGGTCAAGTTCACTCCAACGTCCGGCGACTCTCGGACTCCCGGCGAGCATTTTTCGCCGGGAATCGCTTTAAAAACGCCCGTCCGAAATAAAACTGTCGCCGGAAAAAGGTTCGTTCTGAATTAAGAAGAGAAATTCCAACGACCTCGAAAATCAAGTCGAGTTTATGCGCGGCTCGCGCTCGCAATTTGGCAGCGGTAAAATATAAAGTGAGAAAAGTAATTAAAGAATCCTTCTCCTGGTGTATCGCTCGCGTCCTGGGCGCGCTACGTGTCGCAATGCAGTGCTCCAATTTCCATATATATGAAGCGGAAACTTAAATAGGGAGTTCTCGTGAAAAACGTACGAACCAGGATCACGTTTCGATAACTTAATTCCCTAATAAGATCAAACATTTCTCGTATCTCGTGTGCGCTTAATTAATTGAAGGCTCTTTCGATATCGCGCCATATATTGATTCTGGCAGTGTTTCGCGAGAAAAAGTTTCTTCTTTATGCAACTCTTGAATGCGGAATGAATGCCTTACTTCGCGCACCTCTAACTTCGCTTCAGCTTTCCACTTCGCGCTTTGCATTTTCATCTTTATCGTGTTATAAATAAAATTTACAAAGAGAAACGAAAGAGAGAGATGCAGAGAGCCGAAGCGAAGAATCGCAAAGAAACCTTTCTGAAGCAAGGCCGAGTTCTCGCAAGTCGACGCGGATCTTCCTCCTCGTCGATGATCATGAATCATACTCGGCATCGATGTACTCGGGATGGAAGCATTAGAGCCGACGAAGGGGGGAGCGCAGAGAAGAGGGAGATTGGCGATGAAGGATCGAGTAATCCCGCCAAGGGGAGATCCCCAGGCATCCCCTGCGCTTGACATTCAATGGGTTACGCGTACGTTCGTGCGTAGCGACAACGAAATCGCATTTGCGCGATGACAAAGACGACAAATCGAAATTCGCGTAAGCTCGGTCCGCGCCGGTCGAGTCGCATTAAAGCGATAAGATGAAAGATCGTAGAGTGTAGAGCCTCTAATCGTCCATCGACACCCTCGCACCCGACTAACGAGAGCACCTCCTCCTGCGGGAGGACACAAACGCAGATGGGATTCGACGTCGATAAAGTTCGTCGCCTCGCCTGGCCTGGTGTTTGACATCGCGGGAAACCTGGAGACGGGCTTGCAAATAATGGACGTGGATTAAGATCGATGCATACCGATGAAACACGGATCAGGTCACGCGAATCCGCGTACACGTATACATCCTCGACAACAGACGGTCCGTTCCGCAAGCTAACAACGAGTAACACGATTACGAGTGCTCTAATCGGGTGATACTTGTTTTGCGAGGGTCGCCTATTGAGTTGTATCTTCAAGTTTCTGTTTGCGGAGATACGTGTTAGTCGCGTGATTCCGGACACGATGAATCACCCGATGAAACACGCGATGATTCGTTCACTAATGCTTGATAAATAAATCTCGTCGCAAATTGACGAGCGATGAACACGAAATTCCTCGAAATAGTGTACTAATTACTTCCATATTCAATTATAAATAATTGAGTATAAAAATTACTTAAATCATAGCGCGCACTGGTACCGAAAATAATCCATTTGCTACTTAAAATCGAATTAATATCGACGATTAAGACCTGTATCATATTGTTTCTACGACTCATATTATCTTTACGTCTTTCAATTCGTATCTAATTGTATCATAAATCACTGTAAGGAAGTGTCACCATATAACGTGACGTTCGCTATCGCGTTCTAAAAGGAGACAGCTACACACGCCGTGTGCGATAAGTGCGCAGAATATCGCTGCGAAACAAGTCTGTCTGTCTGGACATTATTAGCTAGCCGATATTGTTATCGAAGCAGCTACAACGCGTTTCCTGCGATTTACAATCCTGACGTTAACTATCAACCAGTCAAAGTATCATTCTCGTGTCTATAGGATACTTGGATAACATTATGATTGTATTTCTATTTCGTATTCTCCATCAGTAACGTGTGTATCGTCATTTCCTCGCGTTCGTAAAATATTTTTTTAATATCTTGACATTATAAATTTCTTTTAATTTATTTATAAATTAATTTATAAATTTATTAACTGAGATGTTAATTTTTTTGAAACATCACTTTAATGACTAACGTCATTTTAAAACGTCACTTTGAAATGTTTATGGATGTTTAAGGATGATGTAACGAAAAAAATATATATGCATTGCATCATGTATTTAAATTATCTGGGTTAATATTAATATTAATATATTTCGAGAAATCTTTGCGCATATAACTTTAACTTGTATTGTTTTAATTATACTCGTTGTCTAAAAATATTTTGGGAGTAATAAAAGTTTAAAAAACTTTTATCTCGAATTACGAAAACGTGTCATAATGTTACAAACACTTGCTTATTATTATATCAAATTGATTGACATTTTAATAAGTTACATCGTCAAGAGGAAAAAATCATGCGCGATTCTTGCATAAACTAGGACATGTTTCATTAATATGCAATTAATTGCCAAGCTGTTGCGGATACAATTTTTCTGTTATACATCTGTTTACAATCTCGCCGCAATTAATTGCGAGCAGCAATTATAGTTGTAAGTCGTGTTGCGGACTCTCAGAAAACTTTGCATCGCGATCAAACAAGGTTGGGATACGATCTGTTTTCGAAATCGATCTAATAAAATTTCCTTGAATATGATAAGCAATCTTAGCGTGACATATTTGCGCAGTTCGCGATTTTAGATCGTTTGACAGTACTGATAAGCGCTAAGTTGTTTTGTATGCTTTTAGAACAATAGTTACATGACAGAAAAAAATCGCGATAAAAGCAAGGTAAGCCATACGTTACATAACACAGACTTTCTGGAATAGATGTGCATTTGTAAGATAATAAAATAGCAACTGAGTTGATATTTAAACAGCTTTGATTTTTAAACAGCTTGTATCCGAGTTTGAAAAAATGTAATCTAAAGTTTTACATATTCATCTTGTAGTAAATTCCTCTCGAAAATTCAAATATAATGTAAAGAACCATATTATTAAACCACAAAGAATATAGTAAAGATGATTGCCTGTGTGAGCAAATAAAAATGTTAAAAGGAACATGAAAGCCGACTATGCAAAGTACTTGAAGAAGCATCTAATTTATGAACACCATGATGGTCCGCAGAATAGATGTGCATATATCACACGGTAAAAAAAATTGCGTCACGTTGAAGTGGATTACAGAGAAAAAAGCGAGAAATATACATGATGAAACATAAAAATGTTTTCGTCATTTTTATCAGATATTATACGTTATTTGCGTCTAATATATTACATTTCTAAATTAATTTCACGAACAATATCGTCGTCTTTGAAACGACGTTCCAACTCAAAGCAAGATTAACATTAGTTGCTTACACTTAATCAAAGAGAGAATTTGCATATAATATATAAGGTATATAAGGTATCTAAACTACTAGTCTGTAGACGAACCTCTAAATAGACGAACAATAACGAATTTACTCCTCCTTCGCCTTTCATTAATCATCCCTTAAGTTATTATATAAAGTAGCAGTTTCTATATTCCACGCGTAAAACATGGAGGCGTAGACTCTAGCTTCAGATGCGCTTCATTTAAACCCATCTCACGCAGCCACTGATGGACTCATTAGCAAGGGATTCTTCGTTTACTTCCATCCTATCGATTCTCCTCTCCTCGTTCCTGCGACCACGAAAGGCGTCGCTCTCGACGGCCCCTTTCTTAATTGATTATAAAATTGCGACGCGGTCTCTCTCTCGTCATCGATGGATTATCCGTTGGGGATTAAAACGATGATTCATTACGACTCGTCCCCGCCTCCTCCGAGGGCGCGGGGGAGGGCCTCCCCCTTTGTCCCGGTCAGGTCGATTTCCACGAGATAGATAACCCGGAAGAGACCCGCGAGGGAACTCCTTCTTCCTTCCGTAGGTTGATAGGTAGACACGTAAAATGTCGATCTATTTTCCTTGAAAGTCTGCGCGATTCCGGGGACATTCCAACCTTTTACCGCGACGTCAATGTATCTTCGGATACTCACCCCGTGGAAGCGCGAGCTCGCTTCGAATGCAAGTCCACGCACGCGGGTAATTGTAGTTTTCGACATGTCAGGGGAAGAGGGAGGGGCAGAAAGGAGTTCGCACGGAAGGGAAAGCGCGGAATGATGATTGATCGTGCGTGCGAGTCGCGTGTGTTTGCACGAAGGAGAAAACTTGTAGGTAGCTGAAAGCGAATTCGCCTCACTTTCGGTCATCCCGAATAAATCATTCAACGAGGAAAGCGTAAAATAGCGATAGTCGCGAATTTGAAGGCATTAGCGAAGAATTGACTCTCGCGTGCTCTAATTAAATTAAATTAAATTAAAATCAGTCTGATGTAAATTATATAATAGAAATTAAATTTTTAAAGTAAAATTTTTCTTTTTTTATCTTCATGTAAAATTTACATTATTTTATCCTATCAAATATAATTCAAATAATTAAGTGAAAAATGAGAAATTTTTTGCACAAGTTAGATTTTTCAAATAAATGGATTAACGATAAGCGTTTTATTAATCTTTCTTTCTTGAGTCCCGAATAATTGAAATTCCATGACACTAAGACTTTAGATTTCAATTTTCTTCAGCGCGACGTTCTTTCAGGCACTTGAAATGCAAAGCGAAAAGAGAACCGTATTACTTTCGGCATATCGCGATGTACCCTTGTGAAAGAATTGGCCCTAAACATCGCGAAATCTGCGTCACCCTCTCTGGAACGTGGGGTGGTGAATGGGAAATCGTCCTTTCGAAATGCGTGGCTCGTTTTCCACAAAATTTCAAGTCCCGAGCTGAAGTTCGCGCGCGCGGGAAGGGTTAAACGTTTATCCCTCTTTTGTGACGTGCTACGTCTCTTCGCTACGCTCTGTCACCCACGTGAATAAGCTAAGGTGGCAGAGAGGCGGAATGACGAGGAGGAGGAAGAAGAGTAGCAGTGGCATAGCAAGGAAAGAGGGCAACCTCCTAGGATCTTGAACATTACGAGAGGGAATTGCCGGAACGTGAGGGGCTGGAAAGTGCGTGACACGCGTGACAAACGCACCCGGATTAAATGTCGGCGCTCGAATTGCCTTTCCGCTTCTGAAAGATGCCCAGAAGTCATCACGCTCTATAGAAATGATTCCGCGTCGACGAGGAGCTCGAGATTTATGGATTAAAATGTAGCGATTTGTGGACTTAATAAAAGTGTTAAATGTCTGCGTTCAATCCAGATAAAATTTTAAGTATGAATTTAAATATAGAATTTTTATACATGTAAATTTTAAATATATTAACATTTTAAATATGTTAAGATTATATTCGTGTGATACTAAGATCATTTTGTTATATTTACATATTTTCATTTGTATAAAATTTATTTTTTTTTAAGTATGATGTAATAACTATACATAATCTATAATATTTGTATATTATATTCTTAAGATTTATCCACACATGCACATGTATATTTAAAATGTATGAGCGAACAGATCGCTTTTTATATAGTTAGCTTTTTGTGTAACTTTCTTAATGATAGGATGATCCGAAAGCTCCTTCACATCGTCTTCTTCGAATGGCACGTGGATTTTCTTTTCGTCGCTAACGGCTTTTACGAAATAATAAAATCCTCTCTTGTATCAAAGCCTGGAATCCTGAAGAAATGATATAAATCCACCGTCAGTGCGTCTTTCGTTTCTTCGCGTAATCTCCAAGATCTCCTTCCCTTGCTTTTATTACGTACATGTTCTTAATGTGGATAAGAATCTCTATTCTTTGTCGTCAAGAACAATCTGGACTACATCCTAAGCGGTTCATGTATCTTTTTATCAGTAATGACAAAAGTAAAAAATAATTGATAGTAGAAAAAATATAACAGTGCACAAGGAGAAATACAATTATATTTTCGAAGCAATGTTGACAAAATTTCTAATAGAAGCAGAAGGTTATTTTATATTACATTTTCAAGATTTGTACTTTTGATATAAATCTTATTATTGTCATGTTGATATAATAATTTCTCTAATTAATGCACTTTCCAAGTTTAATATCACTATAATCAAATCTCTAATAAATGATATTTGTATGATCCTAATGGATAAAAACAAAGCAATCTTGTTGGAAACAGGCGCTCTTTGTTTGACATATCAAACTTTCTCTTTGTGTGTTTCTATATTTTATTCTTTCTTCTTGAAAGTGAACAGGTGGAGCTTTTGCGACTATTATTTAAGTAGAATTTCTGTTCCGTTTCATGCCGTCCAGCATTATTTTGGTAGGGGGAATAACAGAAGAATATCCGCCGCTTCGATACCTCAAAAACTTTCAAAACGGCAAAACTCGAGAGAACTGCCGAGAACAGAAATACGCAAGCCTTTTGATGCCGTACCCGTATTTCCCTCTTTTGTTTTTGCAAAGCGTGGTCGTATTTGTGGTCTGTATCCATTGTATTGTGTAATAATTCCCCCATTGGTGTTCCAGATTTTGCAAAAAGGACATTCAGTAAAGGCAGATTAAAACCTCCATTCTCGTCGGAGATGATCAGCTTCATTGAACTTATGCTCTATTTACTGCAAAAGCATTTCTCTCAACCGAAGGTAATAGATTCTTTATCGAATAATATGATTTTATCGAATAATATGATTCATTAATTTATAATAAATTAAGAAAACATATGTAAATAATAAAGAAAACACGTTGAAGATAACGACTTTAAATCATGAGATATTTAATAAAAATTTTCTTACCTAGTTGACAATTATTGCAATTTTATCAATTTTTATGATTCTGCATTATTTTTAAATATAATATTTTACTACTCTTGTCACAGAAAAATGGAAAATAATGTAAAAAATTTGCAAATATGTTAGAAAGGGAAAGTAATAAAATGAGTGCTACTTCTATGTTTCAATAATTCATTTGCAATTAATTGACAGGGGAAATTGACCGCTTTCCTGTAGATTATCACTCTTCATAAAATGCAACGAAGATGTATTTTCCAAATCGTTAGTACATACCTCGCGTGACTGTGGAGATCAGACAAGATCCCCTTCAAGGCACAGTACTTTGTCTTCGTTACGTCGCTACCGAAAGAATCTCCGACTTTAAGGCCACCACCTATCATCCTCCTTCTTTTTTTTATTCGCATCCGTCTCATGTAATAGGTAATACACATATTCAAAAAGTATGTATAGCTTATTACAAAAAATATACTGTAAACATGCAGACATTTGTCGACAATGCATTTGTAAATGATAATTGCTCTCTTTCCAGCTGTTTCTTAATTAAGATTTTTTTAAATAGCTATTATTATCATTTAAAAGATTCTGTTTTCACTTCGAAAAATCGTAATCTAAATATCTCTAAATTTTGACAGTTATTAATGCACGTTTTACATTTCGTGTGAAAAGTTGGAGCTTTTCAGATTTATTACATCAAAGTTTTTTTTTTTTTGTTGACGAGAAAAATCGATGCAATTTAACTGTGCATAAGTTGTAGAATATATTTTTGTTCTTGCAAATGTCATAATTTACAATAGAAAAGTATTCACAAAAGAATTAGCGAAAAACATGAAATATGATATTTTAAACTTTTATTAATATTTTGTTTATATTAAACTTTTAATTTTAATATTTTAAATTTTTATGATGCTTTGAAATTTCTGTCGTCTCTTCACAATTACTCTGATCCTTTTAGGTAGAAATATAAATTAAAAGGCAACTATAAATAATAATACAATTTTGCAAAAAGCTAACAAATAAAATTAATAACAATATAAGTACACATATCTCTTTACATAGCATCATATACCTTCTTATACTCGAAAGATGACGTATCTTTATATCGAGTTATAAAAGGGAGGATTCAGCTCCAGAGGCAAAGAGAACACTCTCCCCTCATGTTGTGATGTAGTTTTCTCGAGGTTATAGGACATTGCCAAGGTCATTGCACGGATCACAGTCACCCGCGCCCTTGGTGCGGAATAATAGATCACAAGCTGCAAGGAATCCTTCCAAGGATTTTCCACCCGACTCCCACGCACCATCTTCTTCCGGCGTCAGTGGTCCGTCCTATGAGTCAGCGTGTCACCATGGATACAGAACATCCCTCACCCCGGGATATAGGTGCGTGTACACAATTTTCACCCTCTCTCCCTCCGTCCTCTCTCTCGACGCTTTCCGCGTCGCACAGCCGCGTGACCCCTTCGATATCCCGCGACGACCTCATAAATGCGGGATTAATTGCGAGCGTATTTAATTTTAACGTTTGCGCGCGAAACAGCGTCCGTCCGTCCGCATAATTCTCTGTCCGACAGCGGGAATCGTCAATGCGCATCGTAATTGCTTTCGTCTACCCTCATCAATTAAGATGGATATTTAGATTCGGAAAAAAAAACGTTATTGCTTTTATTGTGATGACGATATCGTGGATCTCAACAATTGAACGTATTGGAAATAATCGATACTGTTTGCTGTTGAATATTATACTCGAAATGCAATCAATCGTACACTGAGAAAAATCGTTTGATTGTACCAACAAGACATATCTGATAGAAGGCATTTTGATTAAACCAAACAGAATTTCTAGTTTTCACAATAAGACTCGATTTCTTATAACTAGAACGTTTAATAGATTTTACTACAAGGATTTAGTTAGTATTTTAGTTGGATCTATAAAACTTCTAAACATGGATACAGTGGTGCCATTTTTGTTATAAGTTTAGTATTATTACCAAGGAAATTTGATAAATTTAACAGGAAGAAATTAATCCTACACAGAAAAAAGGACATTCTTGTTTTGAAAATATATTTAGTTTTAACATGGAAATCTTGAAATGAGATTATATTGCGTTAATTAAAGAAAAATATAATTGCTTGAATAATTGCTTACTTGAATGAAGCCATTTTTTTATATAGTTCAATCGAGAAAAATATATTCTTATGATTTAAGATTTAATTTTCTTGAATGGAAAAGAAACAATGTTAGATAGAAAATAACATTTTTAAATCAAAGATTAATTTTCTTCAAGTAGAATTAAATAATTATATATTCTTGAGGTGACAGTTACAATATTAAAATAAGACTATAATATTGTTGAAATTTAAAATTATTAAATTCTTCTAAAAAGATTATAAATTGTTGCGTATATATGAAACAATGAACGCGTTAGTTTAAGTATATAAGTTTTGATTTGACATTTATTTTTTTCTGTGCACTCATCTAGTAATTCCTAAAGGAATTCTGATTCGTCCATTTTCCAACAGACATACTGGTTGAATCTACCAGATTTCTAATTAATGCAACTAGATTTTTTTCTCAGTGCAGAAGAGAAAATTGCATATTATCGCGATTTGCTATCGCAAGTACTTTGTAACACGAGTTACGATGTAAATGAAGAGACGCTTTATCTGGACGATACTTTGACGTTTATAAATAACATCTTAATAAATATTCCTGCCAGAAAGAGAGAAAGGAAAGGTATCGGACGTCGTAACACGGTTCTCGCTACACCAATCTCGTTTCAGCGAGAAGTTACTGCCGCGTAACAAATCGAGCGTAGTATCGCATTCGAGAATACATTCTTGCCTGATAGAGAAAGTGTCCATTTCCCGTATCCTACGACCCCGTGGACCAAATGGAACGCAATAATGTCATCGACTGTTACGACACCCTCGTAGAAATGCAGCCTAGCGCTCCGTATTATTCCGTTGTATTTCCGCAGACGGATATACAAGTCGTACCAAATGTCATTCAATATTTAACGATTGCTTTAATTTTCATAATGATACGAGATCCCCTCAAGCCGCACAAGTCTGCTTCCGTCAGGTATTCGTACGGAATAATAAACGCGTCTTACCCAAGCAATAAAGAGAGAGTTATCAGAGTAAGCAAAGATAAACAATTCTCCATAAATAAAAGATGCGTCTGTCGTTATATCAACAGCATGCAATGAAGAGAATATTACAAAGGCCATGCAATTCATATCGCTATCGTTATCCTTACCAAGAGTCGCTTGCCAAACGAGTACATGGCAAACATTTAAAACTATTCGCCTTGCGAATAAAAGAGCCAAAGTTTGCGAGCAAATATTTCTTCTCGTAATAACGAGGCTTGGAAAAAACAATTTTCGGCGCAAACGATGTTTCTCGAGAATATCCATCTTGATAAAAACGGCAATGTAGCGTGCATTGAAAATTATTAGAATTTATGCTGTATCTTATTTCTCGTAAAAAAAATGCAACTGGGACACCGGCTTAGCAGACTCTAATCTCGAGGAAATCGATCTGGAAGTCTGAATTACGACTCTTCCCGACGAGTGACATGCACGAGATGGAAATTCTACCTATAGAAAAGTATGTCTAGGGTGCCGACAGGATATGTCTAGGATATCCATGATAACGAAAATTCGTTCTAAAGTTCTGAGAAAGCGAGAATTTTTTTTTAATTTGAAAAAATTCGTTTTATCAACATAATCAATATAATAAAAAATATAATATTCATAAATACAAAATAACCATAAATCAAATAAAATTAATATAATATTACTTGAATAAAAAAAACTAATATTTATATTAATTTCTATATTAATATCTAATTTTGTGTAATTTTTATTTAGTATTTTATAATATTTGTATTAATTTTCTATCTCTCTGTAATCTTTCTCTAATCTCTAATACATTCTTTTGATGCTTATAAGATCAAACATTCCATAATAACGAGAAAAACAAATTTCGATCACTGATATATTTGATGTCTAAAGTACATTTTACATAATAAAGATGTATCTTCTTTGCTTCTTCAAATCTTCCGAGCGAATAGCTTAAGAGCCCTCGTCGGAGCTCTTCCCCCAATATTGAATCATTATTATATGTTTATTTCATCGTCTACTCGCCTTCGGCGCCATAAAAATAAATGTTTTTAGGTCTCGTACTATCTCGCAAAGGACAGGTCATTCCCCTAATGTCAAAAAAATCGATTTCAACGAGTAAACTCTCTCAAACTTCTTGTTCGTGAATGCAAGAGCTGTCAGTGTTTATCTTTTTAATTGATAGCAAGTTGCTACAAAATGTACCAACCGAATAAAAAATGCTATCAATCATGGAAGTTACTTCAGAGAAAAACTGTGTATTTTTAGTAAAAACAAAATAGCAAATACATTTCATATCATGTTATCTAAAATATTATTAATTCTAACAAATAAATATACATTATCCGATTACAAATCATTATTAAATTTTATCTTTTTCAGTTCAATTATAAAAAATGTATCATTTTCAAATATATATTTTTAGAAATATATATAAACAGAACAGATATTTGTTAAAAAATTTCTATTATTAAGTAATCAAGAAGAAAGACAGCTCACTTATAGAGATCAAAAATTTTTCGCTTGTCACTTTACGATTTATATGGCACGACACACATATGCAAATAGACCACGATATATTTCTACATACTGTTAGCCCTAAAATCTAGAAACTACGTACTGTATCGTTTCGTTCGATAGCATTCGTCGACTCTGCTGGGAGTCGTTAGAATAAATGCGACTAGCTATTTCGTGAGGACCGTGTCGTTCCCCTAGGCGGAGGAAAATCGATTTCTCCGATGGTGAGAGAAAAGATGCGAGGATGGGTAGATGGAGTGAATAGGGAGTTCTCTACTTCGCCGCGATCGCCGACCGGAAAGACGGGACCTTTTCTATGGGGGTGGATAAGACGCTCGTGCTAGACCTAGCTGTCTCTTTCCACAGAAACTGTACGATGTTCGAGGGGTCCGTAGATCAACCGATCTCGGGCGCATCTTATTTCTCGCCCGCATAATGGCGCATCTGCGTCGACAATATTTTCCGCATCACGGAACATCCGATAATATTGGATGTCGTATGACTACGGAAATGATTCATGTTCGGGCGGGCGCGAAGACACAGGCTCTATTTTCTGTTCTGATTCTAGAAAATGCTAAATATTCGCGATAAGTCTGGTTACCATGTGCGCAAATTATAAAGTAAATTAAAAAAAAATAAAGAATTACGTCATCACATCACCGTCATATCTATATCTTTTCATCTAAAAATTTCTTGAATAAATATCTGATAAAAACAGATTTCAGAATGCATTAACGAAGAAGATACTGATAAGAGGAATATATTGTGCGATATTTTCCCGAGATGATAAGTCTAGCAATCTAGTAAGTACGCTTAATTTATAGTTTCATAGAGAAATGATAAAAATTTTTTAAGCTCTCCTCAGTAATTATCATCAATATTACTATTACATTTTTCTCTTTTTTTTAGCCTGAAAATTCGTATTATTTTAAATATATGAATACGAGTTATAATATTATACGATATATTTTGAGCAAAATACACGATAATCTCTTACAATATCTAATCAAATATCCGAGAAACAATTTGGCGAAATAATTAAGCGGCTTGACAATGCTTTCTTTTATTTTTGGAAAGATATTATCTCGCAAATAAGACGCATTGTTACCGAAAAGAACAGTCTTCACAATTCAATAATCCGCCTCAGGCACCGTCTTACGTTAGATTAAGGGAGCAAATGTTTCACGACTGCTGCTGCCATATTGCTACCCCGCAAGCACTTGGTCTGCTTGTCTTAGATTCCCAAGAGAGTAACAGGAGAACCCTAGGTAATACGGCCATGTGACCCTTGCGCCATTTTTACAGTATCTTGAACTCGAAAGAAAATAATTTTTGCCAAAAAAGGGACCGACGTTTTATCATTATCACGCACTAGAAAATGGCAAACCGTTCCGTTTACGAAGACCGTATTATTTTTTCCGCTTGAGTAAATGTTTCCTCAAAAGTAAAAATTGGAGATAAAAATTGCAATTGAATTTAAAACAAAAATAAATATACACAGTAAAAAATAAAATGTTAATTATAACATTTTTCACAAGTCCCAGAAAGTCCACTCTACATTTTAAGTTAAAATAACTCATTCGTCGTATGTTACTTATTGACAAACTAAAAATGTTAAATAATTGACACAATACTTTACATTTATTTTTATTATCGTGACTTTAAGTGTAATGTAAAAGTAACATACAAATTAATTAAAAATTACATGAAAAAATAGTTACAATAACTCGTAAGAATTGTTGTAGGACATTAACATATAATTAGTAATTATTTTAACTTAAATTATTTGTAATAGAAACATTTGATTTTAGTAAATTTGATTATTTTGTATGTTAAAGTTCAAGATTATTTTTTTTTGAAGATTCACTTTAACTTTTTCTTAAAATGTTAAATTGACCTTTAGACATGTTGATTGTTTAAAATGATTATGTTAAAAATACTCAAAATAATATTCCATTTCTAAAAGACATATACAAAGTATTAAGTTATGAAGTTGACATAAATGTAATACATGAAAACGTTATAAAAATAATAACATATAAGTTGTATGTTAATTTTACATTAAACTAATCAAAACGTGGTAACACAAGAAAATTTTAACATATGGACGCACAATTTTTTACTGTGTATAATCGGTTTCCTCGAATTTCATTTCATAAAATATGCAGAATGCATGTTTTAAAAAAATCATTATCATCAAAATAATCGTTATGATTATTGTTAATATGAATACATCGTTTTTGAAGAAAATACTGCACGGATATAATGTTAATATGGCAACAAGTAGCGTATTAAATATAAGTATCTTTTTTGCAAACGTAATTTTTTCTTTTTGCAACCTCATGGCATTATTAGTAAGTAAAAGCGTATCCTACGCACGTACGTCGTATGCATTAAGAAATATGTAATTGCGACGTAGTTGGAAGCACGAAGAGGTTACGTGCTTATGTACTTACATCGAGTCCCAAGTTCCCTTAATAGACAAAGTTCGGTCGTTTTTCTTTGCTGTATCTCTCGCTATAGTTTATATGATGAAACATTACAAACATCCAAATGATTAAATTAACTCTCGGAAGAGAGACGTATTTTAAAAATATAGTGTCGAATATAAATTAGCAAAAATGGCCACCAATTTTTTGAAAAGAAATATTTTATGTTACATTATACACACACATAAAAATTATCTAACACACAATTTTAATTCTGTAAATTTCTAATAAATCATCATAAGTATTAATGAGTTTCTTTTATGGAGATAAAGAAACTAACTATTCATTTTCGTAAGAAACAACAATGTTTCGATAGTGAAAGCAATTATCTGACCCAGGTCGGGGAAGAATCGATGTATATAACTGCCACGAGGGAAAAGAAATGGACTAGTAGGGAGAGTAAAACGGATTTGGCCGAAATTAGAACCTCGGAGCCCATTTCGGGTATGTCGGCAGGCTTTACGTGCGTGATTCCAAAGGGAAACCACCTCGATAACTTCAACAACAACGGACGCGCGTTAATTACTCAATAGTTAGAGACATCATAGTAACTTTTCTATTGAGCAAGCTGTTCGCCCACATTTATTACGCGAATTTACACATGGTGGCATTAAAAACTGCGTACCGAAAATATAATTAGCGATTGTAAAATACTCATCCAACTTTGGAAGAAAACAATTAACGAAGAATTAATTGAATTAACTATCATTTTTGATGTTTAAAAATAAATTATGGTGCAAGATAATCTTCTCCAGAAAAATTTTCAGCAAGAAGCGAGCTAGACAATATGTTGCACAAGATGACAAGGCGAAAAGGAGTGCCAAGAAATAGAAGGCGGTGGAGGATCTTATTTTTCTCCGCGAGAAAGAAGAAGAATAGAACATCTCGAGATTAATTGAGTTTTCGCGCGGAATAAAAAGCATTCGCGCGAATATCGGGCGATGGTGCAGTATCGAGAAGAGCATGCATTAGTATATTAGAGGGAGGAGCGATAGAGAAAGAGAGGCAATGCGCGAAGCGATTGAAGCTCGGGAAATCGGTCTCGAGCGGGGAGTAGATTAAAAGTTTGTCGAGGAATTTCTCCAGATAAGGAACGCAATTTAGCACACGATCGCGGATATCGAATCGGGATCGAAACGAACGAGACGAACCGATGGGGAACCGATCGAGCGGGGGTGGGTACGCACTTACAACTCGAGCGTGTCTCCGCACAAGCCGACTATTCCGCCGGGAAAGTCAGACTCGACAACTTTCCCGGAGTATTTTCCTCGTGAGCGACAATGCTCGAGTTACCGAACGATTGCGTCGGTAAATAGCCAAGCTGGGCCGCGAGTTAAACCGGAAATGCGACTCCACCCGCGAAGCGGAACCCCGGTGCGGCGAAAACCCTTACCTATGGCATTCGAAACCGCGTGTTTGTATGCGGTTCTCGGATTACGATTGCGCAATGCGTCTGTCCCTTGCAATTTTCATCGCGATCGAAACAGCACGGATGATTACCGAGGGATACGACCTGGCATCCTTCGGCGATATGGTGGAAAGGAAGGGTGGATATATATATACACACACTCATGTTATATGATCTATCTAACTCGTCGGGGTAATGAACTTACCGAGTAGTAAACTGTCTTCGTACGAGGATTGGACACCAAATAGATCTGAAACGGAAAGCAAAGTTTCTATTAGATTAAGAGGGAACATGCTCAGCTATTTTACGGAATTGCAGAGAGAACAGGCTGGAAAATATTCGGTTCTCCAAAGGGGGTAATTTTATAAATGGCCTTTCAGAACCAAGTTACATCGGAGATTAACTATGCATAGATATTGCGCAAAGTTTGTATATACCATATTGCTAACTCTGATAGAACATCGTGCGTATCTTATTACAAGAAACGTACTGAAATATGTTTCTTGAGTCAAATGTGTAAATATTCATACATGGATGGAACGCATATACTCTGCGTTGTAGTGGTATCAAAACCCAGGACGCCATGGCAAGTTGATTGCTATGTCGTGTTAAGCATGATACACCGACACATCACTCGCAATCAGTTTAAAGTACCTTACTCCACAGCCTCAGCACTTGCAAACTCACAAATAGACCCGATACATGCACGCAACATCTGTGAAGCGAAGATGGGAAAATTAAGCAGGACAATTTTGGAGGTCGGCGTTATTGATTTTCCAAAAAGTCAAATACGAAGCGAAAGTCCATCTTGTACCATCTACCTTGCAATCTGCATTAACGAGAAGATGAATTACAAAACGAGAATTACTCGAGGAATAAATCGAAATTTCAAGCCTTATTTCGTACAATTTCTTTTTTCAATCAAATATAAACATCAACGTGTAGCTCTAGGTTTCATTAGAATAAATATGCCTATTTAAAAGTTGCAAGATTTATTTCTCGATTTAATTTTTTGAGAAATTTGCTGTTTTAATATTACATTATAAATATAATTAGTATAAAATGTGTGTTTTATTCCACATTAGCTGTTAGTATAAACGTGTAAATTATACATCGTCTTTCATCAAATGTTTTCGCGCGATAAATTAACAATCCCACGAGAGGCTTCGATATTTGGTCTCGCTCTCATAAATTTACACGCACAAATATTAATTATATGTAGATATAAATTTGATTGGGTAAATTTTAATTAATTTAATCTGAGCAATATATATATAACTTTGTCCCGGCTTGCGAACGCTTTGTAACTTCTAAATAGATCTTCAGCGCGCCCTTCGTATAGTTTACCGACAATTATCCTGTGTTACACGCAAACTAGTTTCCGCGCCGTCCTAAATTTATCGATCGGGCCCAGTCTCGCGACGCAAATACCCGAGAACATTAATTAACCGCCGCGGCGGGCACATCGATCGGGCGAAGTCGCTTCTTATCAAGGTTGAAGTTCATGCGGCACCGCGATTATTAGCGGCTGACCAGATGCGCCGTCGACGCTGATCAATTAACTGCGGATCTAATTTCCTGGATCTTGTCTCGTATACGCGAATATCGCCAATAATTATGTCAATTAATATAGAAAATGTCTCGAAATATATATATCTATAATTTTATTGCAGAAATTGCATCATAAATACACAGTAAAAAATTGTGCGTCCATATGTTAAAATGTTCTTGTGTTACCACGTTTTGAATAGTTCAATGTAAAAATACAACTTATATGTTATTATTTTTATAACGTTTTCATGTGTTACATTTATGTCAACTTCATAACTTAACACTTTGTATATGTCTCTTAGAAATGGAATATTATTTTGAGTATTTTTAACATAATCATTTTAAACAACATGTCTCAAAGTCAGTTTAACATTCTAAGAAAAGTTAAAATAAATCTTCAAATAATCTTGAATTTTGACATACAAAATAATCAAATTTACTAAAATCAAATGTTTCTATTACAAATAATTTAAGTTAAAATAATTACTATTATATGTTAATGTCCTCAACATTTCTTACGAGTTATTGTAACTATTTTTCATGTAATTTTTAATTAATTTGTATGTTATTTTTACATTACATTTAAAGTCACAATAACAAAAATAAATGTAAAGTATTGTGTCAATTATTTAACATTTTTAGTTTGTCAATAAATAAAATACGACGAATGAGTTATATTAACTTAAAATTTAGAGTGGACTTTCTGGGACATGCGAAAAATGTAAAAATAACATTTTATTTTTTACTGTGTATTCCATTTTGTGTTCCACGATTACATTTATCATCTATCCTTTACTTGCATCGAGTTTCATTTGTATTTTAGTTTTCTCCGCGGTTACACGGATTTCTGTAAACTTTATCCGAGATACAATTCTATAATTAATGTACTCTCTGCTATATATATAATTAACCGAATTCTCTAATTAAGAGAATTAAATTTAGAAACTGCGGCCTCATCCACATTACCAGAACAGGTGAAGAAGAGAAATGGAGAGAAAGGAATGGAAATGAGAGAGTAGGAATAAGGCAGGCAGTCGTGTCGTCGAATTATCCACGTGGGCGAATTTCCAAAGTTCTCATTCTGTAATGACAAAGTAGACGATAACCAAGCTCTCGTTCGACTAGAGTGCCTCTCGAAGCGTACGTTAACGCGCATTTAATTGTGGCATTATATTTCTATGAGTACAGAAAGTACGGCATTGTATTTTCCTGCGACGTGTCGAGACATTTCCCCTCATCCCTTAGGAAATTCGCGGCAATATCCGTCTTCCGAGAAAAAAATCATTAATCTCGATTCTATCCAAATAAGAGATATGATTCATTTTTTTTTTTTTACGTGAAAACGCGTAAGTTTTATTAACATTATATTGTATCTAATATTTATAGTATATGTATATAGAATATGTTTTAGTATAATTTATAAAAATGGTTTGAATTAAATGTAACAGAATTAGAGAATTTTTTCCCATTTTTTTTCATACGTCTGTCCCTGTTTCCTATCACATCCTTGATACGCATGATTACGATGCCGACAACGATGAGATTAGTCTCGCGGGAATATCGTGATGGATGGTATCTCGAAGGAAACATCGGAAATTATCCATTAATTACCATTTCACTATTACACATTGCATATTTATTGGATGACGCGAACTTTCCTTCAAGCGCAAAAAACGATTGCGGGTATAATTACGTTGATTGATCGTAGCAATTTATACGAAACGTTATATTATTTATATGAAATGGTTATATTTATCACGATATCAAGAATTATTAAGAATTGTTAATGAAAAGAAAGAAAAGGCTGCTTCGTTTTCTAATTTCGCCAACAAATAAATCGAAAATTTTTAGTAGATTAAAAAATATTTTTTTTTAAATAGAAATGTATGTTGATTTATAACTTGTAATATTTTTCACAACACTGAGATTATATAAATTGATGTATGTAATAAAAAGATTTTTCCTCAGAGATTCACTTCATTTTTTCTGCCCATATTTTTACGATAAATTAATTATTAATTATTTGCACTTTGTTAATTTGTTTACAGAAATATAAGAGAGTAATCCCTCGATTATCTCGTAGACGATATCTCTATAATAAGTATCAAACACCGCTAATATCGGCACTTTTGTCGCGCGGCACATTCGATATCGCGGAGAAAATAAAACTATCAATATCCTATTAAATTCATGCATCTCCCTAGTTTCATTTCGGTTGATTGTGTTACGCGGCGCGCGCACGTGTCGATGAACAGCACACGTGGAACGCTCGAGCGGGTTTGACACGTCCACAGGTTGAGCGAATCTCGCTAGACTGCCGTTGCGTTCGCATTGCTATTTGCGTTTCGCTGAGGGCACACACGCCGTACATCGTTAATTCCCGTACGTTCGTGCATCCATTTTCGCCTCGTGTTTGGACGGTTGCGCGCATACACCCAGAATAGCTCGATACGCGACGACCGTAAATTCGCGTCGAATTATACTGACGCGCAATTTGCGAATTCGAGAAACCGCGACGGCGCCGGCGACGCGTGAGATTAGCATCGAAGGACGCGGCATCGAATCCCAAATATGGAATTCGCGAATTTAATCGACTGATCTGTGCTATGCCTCGCACAAGTTGAATTTCAACTATGTTTAACCTTCGACATATCATGCGTGCTTTCCTGTTTGCGTCTCTGTTATTGAAGCGTCGAATCCTGGTTGTTTGAACGATTCCCTCTTCTCTCGATTCGACGCTTCAATAAGATTGGTTGTAAAATTAAGCACGAGTACTCGTCTCGCGTATTTGACGTGAAATTGGATTTATCGAAATCGTACTGGCATTTTTCTCCTCTTAATATCGGATAAAGATTCTAGGCGGCGAGCTTTTACCTCCCCTTCTTTCGCGAAAAACTACCGAGATAAGTTTCCGTGTAATTCCGAATGGTTTTGATATTTACTAGGTAAAATCACCGACGCGGCTGTAACGCGTTGTATTGGTAAGTGTGCCACGTATTCTCGAAGAAACGTCGGCGACGTTACGTAAACCGCTTTTCCGCCGACGTAGGTAATTCGCGAGGACGGAAAGAGGTGGCAAGACGATTTTTCATCTGAGTCACGTTTGCGGGAGTCTGAAACTTTCGGGAAAAAGGAAGCTCGCTCTCTTCGTCGTCCGCTTTTCACATACACACACATACAAATACGCGCTTTTCCTCCCGACGCCAAACTATAGGTGTAAAGGCGATGTGTGACGCTTTTTCAAGGTTGTAAGCATACCGGTTTCTAGCTCTTTTTCGCTACTTTACTTTACGTGCTACAGCAGCTGTGTGCCTTCGTCGATTACGAAAAGTCCCTTTATGTACCGAAACAACAGAGGAACAAGCGCCCTAATTAGTACTGAAATAAACCAAGACAAAAGTTCGTCCGATTCTCCTACAGATTTTTTGCACAGTAATATAACGATAGTATAAGAATATTAAAAAATATAAAAAGCGAATTCAAAGAATTTCTGTAAAAATGTGTACAGATAAATTGCTCTCTCTCTCTCTCTCTTTTTTCCTTTACAATCACACATTTCTGAATTATTAGAAAATATAGATACACAGTAAAAAATTGTGCGTCCATATATTAAAATTTTTTTATGTTACCACGTTTTGATTAGTACTTTAATGTAAAATTAACATACAACTTATATGTTATTATTTTTATAACGTTTTCATGTGTTACATTTATGTCAACTTCATAACTTAACGCCTTGTATATGTCTCTTAGAAATGGAATATTATTTTGAGTATTTTTAACATAATCATTTTAAACAATCGACATGTCTCAAGGTCAATTTAACATTCTAAGAAAAAGTTAAAGTGAATCTTCAAATAATCTTGAACTTTGACATACAAAAATAATCAAATTTACTAAAATCAAATGTTTCTATTACAAATAATTTAAGTTAAAATAATTACTATTATATGTTAATGTCCTCAACATTTCTTACGAGTTATTGTAACTATTTTTCATGTAATTTTTAATTAATTTGTATGTTATTTTTACATTACATTTAAAGTCACAATAACAAAAATAAATGTAAAGTATTGTGCCAATTATTTAACATTTTTAGTTTGTCAATAAATAACATACGACGAATGAGTTATTTCGACTTCAAATTTAGAGTGGATTTTCTGGGACATGTGAAAAATGTTATAATTAACATTTTATTTTTTACCGTGATATAGATTGAGAAGATTAATAGAACGATATG
Source organism: Camponotus vicinus (assembly GCF_025532165.1). Taxonomy (NCBI): domain Eukaryota; kingdom Metazoa; phylum Arthropoda; class Insecta; order Hymenoptera; family Formicidae; genus Camponotus; species Camponotus vicinus. The sequence continues at coordinate 9,644,758 of NW_028141945.1, forward strand.
TGAGAGAGATAATTAACTGCAACCTGTAGATATATGCCCTGTGTAAAGGTATTGCTATGAAACATTGCTTCTGTATAAAACGATCGCGATATACGTATAGAGAAACTGTCCAAGTCCAATCGAAATATACGTCAGCTCTCGTGGCTTCATTCGATTCGTACTCGTCGACTGGAAACGAGTTTACCGCAGGAAAACTCGACCGCGACTCGTGTCGAGTTTTCGTTCGGGAAAGCGCGAATTGGAAGCACACCGTGTGCCGGCGATAGCTTCGATCGTCGGCGCATTCACTGCGACGATCTATTTTCGATTAATCGAACGGCAGCACGTGTCCTCCGCCCGCCGTCAACCGGGAGAGCTCCCGGTAATGGAATTGTCAAGTAAACGCGCACAGCGAGACCGACTCTCCAGAAAGCGAGACACATCCGGGAAAAATGTACTTGGAATGGCAGGGAGAGGCAATATCGACGAGCCACCGACGTGCGCCAGTTTCCATTTGACAGACGAAATATGAATGAAAATGGCGCAACGTATACTCTTTAACGTCCGCCTCGTGCGTTTCAAATGTTAACGCACAAGCGTAAATACATTTCTTTATCTCTTTATACAAAGCGCACGATTTTGCTTTCAACGCATAAATATAATTGTACTTGAAAATAATTATAAAATAATTATTAAAAATAATAATTATAAAAATAATTATAAATTATAAATATAATTATATAAATAATAATTATTAAAAATAATTATTATTAAAAATTATATTATTAGAAATACAGATTATTGTTAAAAATATTGCTGCAAAAGTATTATTACAGAAACCAGAAACTACGCATTATCGAGGATCGAAAATAAAGCTCTTTCGTTAATTTTTGCATTATATGGATGCTAGAGAATTATTATACGATGAGATTCAGACTTTCAAACGGGAAGAGAAAATGCATAGGGTAGATTCATGAGTTTACTCTTTTTTCCACGTCGCAACAGAGAGAGAAATTCGTAAGTGGAAAAATCCAACTGTTATGGCGAATAACTTGAGAAACTTTTACTGTTCCAACTCTCATAGTACGGAAAACTTATGGAAATAATCTTGCTGCACGATGTATGTGTATTTCCGCTTGCGAGCAATGGCACAATGCCATATTGTAAATTGGGGCAAAAAATCTTCATATATATTGTAAAGTATGTAAACGTTATACGCGTGTGTGTAATATATTATTAGACTCTACTGTACTGTATTATGTACTCTAATATACATGTATGGTCTTTGAAATAAAACTGCTTATATAACAAAGTTGAAGGCAAAACAAGAATATATATAATTTATAACTGCTTGTTTTATTAAAATTAATTAATTCCGATATCTTTATTTTTTTCAATTTGATAATTAGCAAAAACCCTATTTATCTTATTAGCAATAATTCTATTTGTATGTTCTTTTTGTTACAGAAAGAAAAATTTTTTAATTCTCTTCTTATCAAGAGATTATCTTTTAAGATTTTAATTTTATTTTCAAAATCTGTTGCATTTTTTATTGCGTCTTCTATATTTAATTAGATTATTCTGAATTCAAAATTGAACTGTAATATATGTCGTAGATGAGATTTATAATCTCGCATGCTAAAAATTAAATATTAATTATTGTGATTATCACATTAATCATAACTTCATTCAACATGAATCAACTGAATGTTGTTATTATTATTATAACTATGCAATTTCATTTATGGAATTCTACAAGTTATGTGGTCTGTTCATCTCATTATACGATATTAACAGCCTGATTTATTATGCTTCAGCAAGTTTTACATATATATAAAATCACGAATACATTTCTCGAGTAATTCCAAATGTCTGAATCGCGCTACAATCATTATTAAACAATGGATATATCTGAGACTTCAATATCTATTTGCGTCTAGTTCATTAATAACTATATTGATCTTGATATACCTTTCATTAAACGCTGATTCAAGCACTCTTACACGTAACATTGACTTTCTGAATATTTCAGAAACTTATATACATGCGTTTATCAAGTGCACATCTTTCCGATATTCCGAGGATAGAAAATACAAAGGTATTGTTTCTTCTCGTTTCTTTCTCGAAAGCATTTTCATAGTCAATTGAGTTGTGAGTGAAATTCAATCGACGTCTGATATATTGACGTTTCTTGATACAACGATATGGTCGTTTCAATAAGTGCATAAAACAAATCTCAAAAGAGCTCTTTCGAAGAGAATATACGTGTATTTTTACATCTACATATATGTAAATATGTGTAGATGATATATATACATATATAAATATACACATGTGATGCCATATACATATACATGTATACACATATGGGTGCCTGTAATCTAAAAAATTTAGGGAAAGGGGAGGAGGAGGAGGAGGCAAACACCCTATCCTTTTAGGATGACCAGTTTCGAAACATGTCAATCATTTGCTCGTTTTTTCATACATTGAAAATGATTCGTTTTATCGGTGTTAAAACGCATTGCAGCATCTCCATTATTCTATTATCCGCATTTTTCCTTTTGAAACATGCGTGTATCGTCGTTATCGATATCACGCATTGTGATACATTTTACACAGTATTTGGAATATTATTGGAATAACACATATCTCGCGAAAGAGTCGTGTATAAAAAATCTCATTGAATTAAAATGATTACTTTCATAATGAAAAGATGGAATAATGCATATTGATTAGCAAATCATTGATTTCTTTTCTTCGAAAAAGTTCTCCTTATTTGACCTCTTTACTTTCTTAACTCCTTCCCTTTCTTCCGCATGTCCAATGCAAACTATTTTTCAAGCATACGGTACAATCGAGGTACATTATACTCACAAGTTATTCACTCAGCGACATTTCAGCTACCTTGTAAGCGGAAATGCAGAATTGATTTTCTGGAAATACGAAGTAGGAGCATTACGGAGCTCTCTTCCTGGTACCGACGCGAGGCTTCGCAGAAGTTGTTCTACTTTTCGTATCGATCGCCGCGGTTGGATGACGACATAACAATGAAAGCCACGATTGGCGGTATCAGTGTTGCAACCTGTTCTCGGTAGGAACATCGATTTTCCATCGAACCGCCTCGAATAATGAGCGAAGCATACTTTACGCGGTTATGCGACGCGAATTCATCACACGAAGAATTTCGCATGGATGAGCAGGAATTTTCATCGGTAAAATAATCACGTATTCGCGAATGAGTATGCGCGAGAAATATAAACGGCGAGCGCGTTTCGCAGCTATTTCCATCGCAGATGTAGTTGTCATCAACAGCTGATGTGATGCTAAAAATGAATGAAATTTTTCAATATCTACCACTCATATAAATGTGCATTTCCGACTTTCGTGATGTCATCTTGACTATATATTCCTGTTGATGGAAAAAATTTGACCGTGAGGGGAACGGAATTTTATGGCCGACAGCGTTGCAAATATGCATTTTCGTAGGCGCCAGTGCAAACTGGATTTTGTCTTCGTGTTGCCAAGCTGATGACTTATTGGCAGGCACGTCGGCAACTGTTATATTTTCGGCGATTCCATTTCAACAGTGACTTTTTTCATGAATAAATATATTATATATATAGATTTCTCAGCATACAGGGTGTTTTTTAATAAGTGCGAAAAATTTTAGGAAATGATTCTTTGTCGAAAATTATGGAAGGGTTTTTCATATAAACATATATTCCTACATCCCTCTCTGACGAGTTACACTCCTCCAAAAATGGGGGTAAAAATTAGGTTTTTATTTCTTTCTCAAATTTGGAACAAGTTAAAGAAATGAAATTAGGTGGATATTTTCTACCAGTAAAAAAGGTTATTTATTAATATTTTTTTCAGCCTCCCGTATTGTTATAAGGGGATGAAACTAGCAACCCCAATTCAATTTTTTATTAGAACTTTTTAATGGGCCGGAATATGATCATCTAAAAATATGCATTAAAAAGTTTGATTTATTTAGAAACTTTTTTATTTCTTTTATTTTTTTCATAAAATCAGTAGTTTTCAAGAAAAAAAATAAAATACATTATCGTGCACGATGCTAAATAGCATAGGTTTCGAATTACGAGAAGTTAAATTTTAAAATAAAAATAAAATTAAAGTAAATGTTTGGAACGAAAACAAACTTATAATAAAAACCTAAAAAACTTAATTTTCACCTCTATTTTTGTAACTCCATAGGGAGGAATGTAGGAGGATATATGTTTATATGAAAAACCTCCTTTAATTTTCGACAAAGAATCATCTCCCAAAATTTTTCGAACTTATTAAGAAACACCCTGTATATAAAAAAAATAATAATTTTTTTCTTAATATTTTTTGATACAAAAAATTTTGCGAAACTAAAAAATCGATGGCCTCTTTCTGCGAATATTCACGTAGTCGTTTGTAATATATGCGATACATTGCGATACTGCTGACGCCGCGATCTCACGCAGTCCCACATTTGTGGACCCGATATTTTTACTACGTCATAATTATCTGCTTGTGTAATAAGCAAGTACGAGAAGACTCGTTCGATACGACGACCAGGATTATATTTAGAGCGGCAGGTTCAACGAAACCGATGCTTTAGCAAAACCAGTATGTCGGTTTCGTCACGTCAATATCCCGAGCGTTTCCGTTTAATTTACTTTTCCAGAGCACGCACGCTTCGTACGATTAATAATTCCAAGGAAAACAATGATTGCCGATGCAGGCTCGAGGTTGAAGACCTCATTCAGCCATTCGCGCGTTCGTCAATTCGAGAAAATGTCCAAGAATAAATGAACGTTAACGAATCTTAACATGTTGCAAGAAGATACGCGGAATCTGGACACGCAATTGTAAGATAACAAACATTACAAGATCATATTCTTTAATTAATTCCAAATAAATTTCCATTGAAGGAATTTTTATTTCAAGCTTTATAAAATATAAACAAAAATATAAGTTAAAATTTTCTAATTTTTAATAAGAAAGATCAATCAAGATAATTTGTCATTGAAAGTGAACTCGCGTCTAATATATTCTACATGCGAGAAAGAATAAATATGTAAAAATCCAAATATCTCGCGCAACAGGACGAGCGATTTTTGATGTTTTAATAAGAGAGCGAGAATGAACAGAAAGTTACCGCAAGGCAGCATTATTACGAGACGAGAGAATGTCCGGCTAACCCAAAATCATTTCGCGCACGTGTTTCCGCGGCATTGCAACGGGGAGTCGTTGGAATGCCTGTTTCCTGCTCCACCCACGATGCCGATCGATGCGGGAATGCCGTGAAACGCGTAGGAGATACTCCGCTGGATATTCCTCTCGAAAGAATGGGACGAGAATCTCTCGTATCCGGCTAAATATGGAAATGCGCCTTTTTTTCCAAACGCACATTTTTCCAACGATATGATACAGATATCACGCGAATTGTAAAAAAAATGAGAATGCCATCTTCAATCATGCAGTTTGTAACTTGGAATGGAGCTATTGATTGCGGCATCTCTGAAGAGTAATTTTACCGTTTTTTAAACTTTCAGTATTTCAAGGGAAACGCTCGTGAATTTTTGAACCAGCCTGTATATATCACTTTACATATTTCTAGACAGGAAAAAAAATAAGGAAGGAAGAAGAGGTAAGGTGGTGCGTCAGATGGGAGGGTGCGCGATGAGTCATCCCTTAAACTTCCCCCAATTCCGTTCTGCGGGCGTTTCTAGGGATAGATTCGATATGCCGTATCTTCCCGGGTGCTACAACAAGCCCCCAAGTGCTTCGGGCCGTGTACATAATCGCGGGTAGCGATGTTGTATTTCGAGGAGAGCGAAAAGATGTGTTATCGAGGATATTTTGGCGATTATGCGAGTGGAAGAATCGATCGTGGAAGATACCTTCCATGCTCCACGTTGAATTACACGTGATTGACGATAACATCATACATGCAAGATGCGTTAAAGCAGATATAAACTGAAACCAAATAAATTTTCATTTATTTTAAAATTATAATACACGTCGTTTTAAAGTTTAATTACGGTGCTATACTAAAAGTTTGCACTGCACAGCCGGTAATGAAAGTGCGCATAAAACGCGGATTACAGCTTCTCCTCGTTTAAAACAGTCGCGCTGTCTATGCCAAGTTGCAGAAATTAAACCCGGTCATAATGAAGAGATGTTCTACTATTATTTTACGGAAATACCGTACCGCTATCGCAATGTAATCAAGAACAGACATGCAAATGCCATTTCAGGAATTTAAAATCTTGCGCGAATCTTTGGAAATATTTAAGTTGAAGTTATTTTTGTGCAAAATATGCACACTGATACTATCGCAAACAAATCAATTTCAAGTTGAAATAATTTCAATTGAAATAATATGCGATTAATGCGAAAATGTCATTTATAATCGCGAAAATATTTTTTTACTTATACAGGGTGTCAGGGCAATCTCTTCCCAAAAAAAGCTCTTGTAGCTTACCTCGAGAGCTCTTCAAAACACTATAATAAAGTATTTTTTCATCAAGTACTTTTCGAGTTTTGAGGCTTGAAATAATCTCTTAATTTTACATAAACCATAAAATATCTAGTAAAATCTTCATTTTTAGAAAAAAATATGTAATTTGCAATTAACAACTACATATTTTTTTTTCGAAACAATTATGTATTTTCTTTACACCAATTGATTCCTCTCATTATTTTGTACATAAAAGTATTAAGGTAAGATAATCGAAAAATGAATAAAAAATTAAGAAATTATTTCAAGCCTCATAACTCGAAAAGTACTCGATGAAAAAATACCTTATTATAGTGTTTTGAAAAGCTCTCGAGGTAAGAGCTTTTTTTGGGAAGAGATTGCCCTGACATCCTGTAAATCCTCATAAATCAAATCTGCGTAAATAAAATATTATTCGTGCAACCATCAAGTTATTGATCGATTAATTCCATTACTCAAGACCTCAGAACCAACCTACTAGTCACCTAAAGGCAAATAACCAGCAGCAACTAATTATAACTTTAACACATAATAGGTATACCGCATAATCAATCTTGCCGTGTTTGAGCAATTGCAATCAATGTTGGACTCCAGGTGTGTCGACACCATCGACAAGTTACAGAAATATGGTAAACTGAGTGTTTCTGCTTAATCGTCGGGAATGGGATCGTATTAAGATCGTTTCTATATAAATTTCGGTTACAAGAACTGTAGATATGACCGAAACGTGTCGGTGGGTTTTCGACATCCAGATGTTGCAAAGCACATGTTTCTACTGTTATTTCCAGACTTGGTAAATATTAATTCTTTTGCGCTGAGATTTTCATAATGAATTATGAACGAAACCGAAAAAAATCGTCGAGAGAGAATATTTTATTATACAAGAGAAAGTCGTGGATCTCGACAAAAATCATAATAAATAAATATTAATATCATGTATTAAAAATAAATATTAAATATTAAATATTATATTATATTTGATGTTATACTTGATTTTCTTTAAATAAAAATGAATAAACGCAAAGTGGTTCTTTTCCCGATTTATACATGAAATATTCGGGGTTTAAGAAAAGAAAAGAAGGGAGGAGGAAAATGTGTGCCGCATTTTGAGAAATATATCTGCCGCATTGAATTTTTCCACGTAAATATTTCGTACGTGACCGGAAGCTTAACAAAGCGCTAAGATTGCTCTTCGAGGCATATTCGCTGCTACTATGCGAATTTAGCAGTAGTCACGTATTTATAGGCCAGTCACGTTAGATTGGGAGATTTCAAATCGTAGATGCGAACTCATCTTCTGAAATTAAGCGGCGCCCGATCCCTTGTCGGTAATTTTGCGGCCTTTCAGACAGTTTGAATATGATATCGCTTTAACGAACATAAACGCAGATGTGCACATATATCTTTCTAACGAGTCAGCTCCGGAATTAAGGACGATCAAATAATTTCGTTTCATTGACTGGTCCTCTCAAAGAAAGAGAAAGAGAGAGAGATTCTATCTTGCAATCAGGTCTCGATAAATCACTGAGAGCACGTATTCCTGTCCCGCAAACCTCCGTTCATTTGAAAACGTCGGACACAAAGAAACCTATCCCGCGATAATTAAATATATCTATATCAGATATTGCGATTCGATTGAATTCACGAATTTTCAGGGCAGCTTCAAAAAGTCGCGAGGAAATTCCGCGAAAATCGCGGGCGTGCGAAAGAGAGATATATGTGACACGAGATGAGAAAAATATTCGTGCACACCACGCGTAATTTTCATATGCATGCAGGAGACATCGCGGATCCCGGCAACTTTACGTGACATACGTAAACGTGCGCGTTTATATTTTTATGGGACGTATCCCGAAATTTTAGCGTCGCATCGCGCAGCTCGTTAATTTAAAGCATTCGCCGGTTATCGTGCCTGTGTTTTACGCAACCGGCTTTTCGCGATGGACCGAAACTGCACCGATGCACCGACGTAATACGTCCGACGCGTGCTCCGCGAGCGAGTTTAAGCGCGATATGAATAAGCGGATTTCGCACTCACACAGCCTCGTGTGCGCTGTGGCCTCGGAGTCCAAATAATTCATTTTTCTTTTTTTTTTTTCAGTCGCATCCCGCGAACTTTACCGACCCGGCCTTCGGTTGTTTGGCGAAACATCGCGTAGGTTTATTAGTTCTATTTTTAGCTAAAAATAATGAGGATGAATTATACGAATAATTGGTGGACGTCAAAACACGCGGAATGGATTTTAAAACTATTTGAAATATTGAAGAATTTCTCTCTTTTCAGTAGTTTTTGTAAAAATATATGCGTACAGGCATGTGCACGAAAAACATGCGTGTGGATTTTTGAAGAAGCGTTTAGTCCTCAGCAGAATAATCCATGCCTCAGACATCGCATAGATCGATCTAGCATATCTAAAGGCAAGGGGCTATAATCAGGTGAGCAGGTGTCTCTACGAACCGTATAGGTGATAAAGCAACTAGATTATAGTGTTCCTATAATATTACATTCTCTTAAGAATCTTAGTCTATAAAGCATTCTTTTAACTCACGATTTAATCCGTTTAATTTGAATTTGTTATTTTCACAATTTTTACATTTTTAAATTAGAAAATTATCAGTATTCAGAAAATTGCTTCAATATATTATTAAAAAGATGTGATGTATATCAAATGTTAATCTTATAATATATTGCTTCTTTAAAATTTGAGTTAAACTCTACTAAATGACTAATGACTGAAAAATTGATGAAAAATTCTGGATTATTGATTTGTAGTTAGAATTTATCAAGAATAAAAGTTGCACAATCTTCAGGGGGATATTTATCTCTCTTTGATAATTGTATTTCATATTCCTCGAGAATAAATGATAATACCCAACGGACTTGGGCGTAAAGTGGTAGTAATCATTCTCACCCCCTTCCTTTCGCTACAACCCTTCCGACAGTTTCCAAACTCCTGGCCTTACCTCCCGTTCAATCAATACCCAATGGCGCACACTACTAAACGCTGCGAATCCTACACCAGCTCCCAGTAGGATATGGCCATCTCCATCCGGGGTTCGACATTCATCCTCTTATAAGCCGATAACGATTCCCCGGCAACTGAGCTACCAGTGCGCAATCTGTAATCGCAAATGGTACGATTTGCGTAGTTGACAGTCGTGGAACTTTTATTTTTTCTCGAATTTTTCTTTCAAATTCATCCGAAAGGTACATCGAATTTTCTTATCATTATCGAGCTACTGTTAAATTTGTGTCAACAAATAACCGTTTATTTTATACTTACTATACAATTTCAAACATTTGCGATATAATATTAAAATGAGTGGAATACGTGTCATTTGTAAAAAAATATAATTCTCCACGATACGCATCATATTAAAAAAAAAATGATTCTCTCGAAAGAAAAATATCTCGATATAATGCGCCTTGTACATTTAATCGAGCCTCAATCCGATATTCAATTAAATCCGAAGTGAATAATTATCTTGGTCGCGTTGTCCTCCATCTTCTTTCGGTGAAAAAAAAAAATTGGTGAGCTCAACGCTCCGTGATCGTGGGATCTGACAAAGAACATGACTCGCTCGCGTATACGACGATTAAAGGCGGTACCGATAAAACCGCTTGGTCACTTATCTCATGCGCCGCAAATCATCCCTTCCGCGGAGCCTCCGGAGTAATCCTCGTAATCCTCCGAATGAGACCGGATTGACATCGAGATACGACGTGCACGCGAGTACGCTTTCCCGCCGAATTTGCCGCAATGCTGTTGACTGACATTACCGTCACGTTCGACGGAGCCGGGTAAATACGAATCCCGTATAATTACAAAGGAAAAAAACACGGACGAAATTAGCCGCCTCATGAGTTTAATTAGATTTACGCGCGATGTTGTGTCACGTCGCTCATTACGTTAACCCGCGCTAAGTTCCTTCCGCTTTTTGCTCCGTCGACAATCAGCGAAACCACAGACAGCCGGCTAATTAATAGACTCTTGTATAATGAAAGTCGTGCAAAACCGACGTGTATATTTGTAATTTTTCAGACGTACTTCGCCGCGCGTTGTTGCTTCAGAATCAATCTAGATTCGACTGAATTGGCAGGATCACGCGAATTCCCGAGGATTTAATCATTGCTCGCCGGGACAAGGTTGTTAATAGGGTTTGCCGAGTAATCCGCTAATTGATTTCGATATTCCGTGCCGATGCAGGAGCGCGCAGAGAGACGAGAATCGCGCTTCTCCAGGAGGGTCGTGCGTTCGACTCCTCTCCTCCAACCCAGAAGACTATAGCTGCGGCATTCCATTAGACGGTCCGATACACGGTCATCCCCTAGCACACAGATGCGCTTTCTCCCTCCCTCTCTCTTTCTCATTAACGCGCGGCCGCATTGTCAGCGTCAGTTCTGGGGGGGGGAGGGGGGTATAATTACCGACGCGAACCTAATATACAAAGCCCCCGTTTCGCAGATGAGTTTACGCCACACCCACGAGGGTATACGTGCAAATATCGCCGTGCGCGTCGCTATGGGCACTTACCCCGAGATCAAACGATACCCGATAGGTAGAGAATGGTTTCGGATAGTGCAACCGATGGCGCGTTGTTGTCTTGATTTTATAGGCAGCCTCGTAAATAAGGTTTAGGAGATTGCGATTGTTCTAAATTTCAATATACTTGCGTATGTTTCGTAAACAGTTGCTGGAATTTTAAAAAGTCTTCTCACATGTAGCGATATAATTAAAAAAATTTCTTAACTCCATTTTGGATAATTTATAATTTGTGACGAAATTTTTTTACACAAGACAGAATTTTTTAATATTTTTTAATATAGAGGACTTTTGTAAAAATTAAAATACACACATACATAAATATTAGGATACATATGTATTAAGATATGCGACATCTAAAATGACAAATTTCTATCGGAAAAAAAATTCTATTCTAAATTATAAATGATCCAAAGATTTTATTGATTATACTTATTAATGGTCTTTTATTTTTCGGCATATTTAATTACCATATTTAAATTTTTGTTGTTGATAGGACAAGTAAGAATAAAATATAATAAACATCTCAAATAAAATTATAATAAGATATTAAAATGCATATCATTGAAAATCTTATAAATAAATTAATTATTTATGTGTAATTATTTACATTATTATTGTAGGAAATGAAAAATAATAATATATACAATTATATTTACATAATAATACCTCATATAAATTTTTTATTTAACATGCACGCAAACGCTCGTGAAATAAATTATCCAATCAGTAATGACATTGAAATATTCCAACGGCATTAAAGGAAGGAGAAATATTTCGGAAGTATAATTTCTTGCCTACAAATAAGGTAAAGATCTTGACAATGTCTCGGTTAACAAGCACACGTAGTCCATGTCAGATTTTCTGTCAGTTTCATCCAGCAAGATGACTGACAGAGATACGATAATTATCTATTGGGGTTTTAGATATGTCAGAAGGGGAGAGGAGCTCACCGTCAAGAGACTAATAGGAGGGTAGGACTTGTATCCACTAGTAACAGGTACTCAGATTTGTCTAGAGAGAGTATGACATATTACATGCATTCCAAGAGCTTTCTTCATGCCAAGTGGATTCTCATCGTAATAAAGATTCGTATAACATGCATTCTCTCTCGCATACTTTCTTCCTAAGAAGTATAAAAATCTACGGCGTATCTTAAAAAGATAAAAAAACAAAATAATCTCCAAAGAATACCAACTTGTATTATAAAGTCTCCAATTAAAAATATTTAATTAATCTTCTTCCATAAAAATGTTAATTTAATTATAATATCATATAATAATATTTTTATCTCTTCAAATTGTACACATATATACATATTGCTCCTTTTTATTTGTTAAAATGATCTGTTAAATTGATGCCACTTAAAACTAACAATGCTGATAATAATGTAGAGAAAAATATAAGATTGCGACTCTTGAAATCTTGGAGAGCAAACGACTAGATCTTATCGCGAAACGTCGCCGCTAACAGAAATGGCGATGACAGCAAAATCCCGATGGGATATTGGCTCGTTCGTCAGATCAATTACGATGGAGTATTTTCGTGCCTGAGTAACGATAAAAAAAGCACTTATCGCGAAGTCTCACTGCGTTATCACGCCCAATTCTGATCACTTCTGATCGTAACGCTCGCATTATGCAAATCACGCGCGTGCAACAACTTTGTAGTCACGCTTTTAGCCTCTTGAAACGATAACTTTCGCTCGACTCCCTTACCACATCACGTCGTATATGCGTCTGCAGAGTCGGATGCGGCCCCGAGGGAGCAGCATATAGAAAGCCCAGAATGCATGCATTGATTTTCGATACTTCTAGATTCGTTTTCTATTCGAGGAAAATTGCGAACGCTTGATGCGTGAAAACAATTCGCGTGTAAAAATGATATTTTAGGAGTACCTTAATAATGCGACAGGAAAATTGTTCTCGAATTAATAATTAAATGGAGCAACCGAGAGGGAATTAACAAGTTAAGCATGAGAGAACATTGTATGTGTGTGCGAGAAAGATGGAGAGAAAGGCTTTTTTGTTATATTTATTTATAACATTACATAAACAAGGTAACATATAGATAAAATTTTTTATTTTGAAAAATAAATTTAATTATCAAATCTTCCTGATAGCCTAATCTTATTACAGTAAAAATTGTGCGGCCATATGTTAAAATTTTCTTGTGTTAGCACGTTTTAATTAGTACTTTAATGTAAAATTAACATACAACTTATATGTTATTATTGTTATAACGTTTTCATGTGTTACATTTATGTCAACTTCATAACCTAACACTTTGTATATGTCTCTTAGAAATGGAATATTATTTTGAGTATTTTTAACATAATCATTTTAAACAATCAACATATCTTAAAGTCAGTTTAACATTCTAAGAAAAGTTAAAATAAATCTTTAAATAATCTTGAATTTTAACATACAAAATAATCAAATTTACTAAAATCAAATGTTTCTATTACAAATAATAAGTTAAAATTATTACTATTATATGTTAATGTCCTATAACAATTCTTACGAGTTATTGTCATTATTTTTTGTCACATGTAATTTTTAATTAATTTGTATGTTATTTTTACATTACACTTAAAGTCAATAACAAAAATAAATGTAAAGTATTGTGTCAATTATTTAACATTTTTAGTTTGTCAATAAATAAAATACGACGAATGAGTTATTTTAATTTAAAATTAGTATTTATTTTAAAATAGAGTGGACTTTCTGGGACATGTAAAAATGTTATAATTAACATTTTACTTTTTACTGTGTATTTATAGATATTTTTCGTGCATTCAGATGTACCTTAAACTATTGTACATTTAATATTTTTATTTCTTCTTATGCTAATTTTTTTCTTCTGTTTCTAATTTTTCTCGCTGCACAATTATTGCTAAATTATTATTGGAAAGCTATTAGAGAGAATACAAGCTTGTATAAACATGAATATATCGTAATCCTACGTATTAATGATCCAATTTAACGTAAACAGATTATCCTGATGAATCAACAAAACGAATGCGTAACTCATACTTATTAGCAGCGTATATGTAGTTGAATAATGGCAACAATAACCATTTGCGCTGCATAATTACTTCCTTTTTAGAATCTAGAATCACTCATTTGCGATATATTCTAAAACAGAAGTTCGCGTTTAGTATTCCATTCGACCTTTCTTATTCGTAAAACATTCGCTCGTTATAAAGTTTTTCGCCCCTGCCAGGTCAAGTATAACTCGCGCGGTTAAAGTTTCTGACACGCACACACACCAAGTAACGAGAAAATCGATAGAATGGGTCACTTGGCGTGCGACAATGTAATTTCCGCACGCACCGACGAAATTCCAACGCACGCAAAGCGACGCCTATCTCGCCACATTTCCACACTTTCTCCTCCTATTCGTGTTTATTGCGTACACATCAATATGAATGAAGGTATAATTGTCAACCTATATAATCGCCGTATATGTGATATCGTCACGAATACACCAGCAAACATGATACATAAACATGATTGCAGGTATCTATGTAATGCAAATTTTCTCGATGATTAACTTGTCGAATAAAAGTCACTGATTTTTCTTAAAAAATGTCAAGTATATTTTTGAATTTTTCCAAGAAATCTCCCAAAATCCTTTAATATGTATAACAATAAATTATATATCGTTTCCAAGAACCTGAGGTACGGAAATCAAATAAAAGAGACACCTCAGTCTCGGAGAACTAACTGCATCAGAAATCCAGCTACCCTAATAATCCGTTCGGAAAGCCAAGCGCTTCCTTCTCCCCCTGATGGAATTCAGCCGGGAATATTAATATCTTTATAAATGCAATTAGTTTTGTGGCGGAGCGCATGAAGAAAGGACTCTGGGTTCAATCTTGTTCATCTGTTTCCGTCCGTATAAGCTATTTCAACGCCGGCAGGCATAGATTATGAGACGATGAAGTGGAGAGAGGCTAGAGATTGTTCGTGAAGATTAAAGCGCCGATGAGCACTGTCAAAAGCATAATCTCGATGCAGGGCTCAACAACCGTGTTCTTATAGAAAGATTCGAGTTTGCCGAAGAGATGCTATCTATACAACACACCAAAGCGACAAACTTGCAAGATCTCCGCGGTAAGATCACAGCTGCATACGCAATGGCAGTTACGGGCGTACTAAATCGACATGGCAAGAAATAGACTGCCATCTGGACCCCCTGCGCTTGACAAACGGCATACACGTTGAAGTAAATTGTTTGCGAATGCAAATAGTTTTGTAAATTTCACTTTCGTACACCATAAACATCTTTGTTTCTTCTTTAATCCGATAAAAGTTGCATTTGATTGCGCTATTCAATCATATCGTATATCTAATTTTCTGTAAGATATGTATATTATTATGTATTATTAAAAAAGGAAATGTATCTGTAATCATTAATCGATTAAAAATTAAAATGTTTTTGGAACGTTTCAATTATTCTAGAAAAAAAATGTAAATTATACATGTATTATTTTCAGTAACGGCATTCTTTGAATCGCGGTCTTTGTTTGAAGAATCAATATGGTATATACATAGCTCTTTTGTCCCGTTCGAATATAGAAAAATACAGACGCCTTAACCAAGCGCGTTTCCGTTTACGGCGAAACAGAAATAACGCGTGCACGAACGATAAAGCGCGCATAGCCAACGACCTTATTACACCGATGCGTATATACTAACGCGCCAGGGGTTTATGTTTGTATTCGCAAGCATTTCGTGTAAGCAAGATGAAAATCCCCATGAACCGAGCGTAAAAAAAGACTTTCGTAAAATTTTAATATAACTAACCTCGGAATATACTACTCGTTTGTTGATATATTAACAGTTTTGTAAAAAAAAATATACATGCATAGAGAGAGAGAGAGAGAGAGAGAGAGAGAAAAACAATAACAATGTCTAAAAAAAAATAATGACATAATAATTTTTTCCTTGTTGCAGATTTTATTTTCTAAATGATCTTCTTTGGAAGATTATCCCTCTTTAGCAGAAACTGACTGAAGAGATCACATTTATTGTAATTTTCAAATTTTTATTATTCCATTTTATTAATTGTTACTCCGTTTAAGCATTATTTTATCGAAGAAATCGTTTCTAATAATCTGCATTTAATAAAATATTCCAATTCTAATATTTTATAACATCCAATATAACATATATATGTTGTATAAGAATGTCTAGTTCAGCTACTATATTCTTATAAAAAAAAAATTATTTTAGGAATTCATTTCTGTAACACATATAACTAAAGGTTTGTATCTGGTTGTAGTCTCTAATTAAAAAGTTCAGGGAAATTTAATAAAGAATGAAAGAACGACAAATCAATTAAAATAAATGAATATAATTCAAAATATAATTCAAATGAAAATAATCCAATTAAAATAAATGAAGTCAAAAATTCCTGTACGTGTCCATCACAATTAACGTCAACGTATATTTTTGAAAGTTACATGTATGTCACACGTATCAGTCTTTATTAAATTAATGTAATGTGATAAATTTTATCCAATAAAAAAATTTTGTAAAAAATTGATACATATAAAGATAGTCGTCACTCTTATATTCTTATTGAAATGTCCTGCTATAAAAATCAAAATTTCTTAGAATAATGATATCGATCTTTACGATTGTATAAAGGAGAGATAGCAAAAATTCTCTCTTTGTAAAAGATAGAATTCTCTTTTTTTTGTTAATCGGTACAAATTGCTTATAGTCGATAATAAAAAGAAACAGAAAGTTTTCGAGTTATAGTTTTAATGAAAATTATATTAATGAATTATCACACTAAAAAAGAGAGAAATATGTGTGTATATGTGTATATATATATATATCTTTTTCTCTTTTTATGTATGATAATTCATTATTGCAATTTTTTCCCAATTTACTCTCTTTCATAAATATAACTGCATTATATATAATGCAGTTATATTTATGAAAAGATAGAGAGTAGGGGGAGAGACTCCAACTAAATAACCTCTGCCCTTTCGCTTATATTAAATCATGCATTTTGTACTAAACCGCGCCAAGCTTTCAAACGAGTCAATTCTCTTTTTGGTTCTTTTAATATATCTTGCGGTAGGACTCGCAAGAAAGGCGACGCCGCAAGCTCTGGAATTTCGTGATTATCGAATATCGATTTTCGCAGATGCTATATTACTACTGCGAGGGGAAACTTTGCCAGCTTTCCACAAATATCTGGACATTCCCACCTCAAACCCCATATAACCGCCCTACCCGATAACTTCGTTCATCTGGCTCGATGCAAGCCATGGAATTATACTGCCCAGCACTACCTGGCCGCAGAAATCATCGACCATCGAATCCGATATATCGATTAATCTTTTGCAATTGAAATATTTTTATATTATTGTATAAGAGAGGTATTATATCGCTCGCAAATTACGCTCTCGAAAAGCAGTTATTTCAAGTTAAATTGATCCAAATTAAATTATACAGTTGAAGCAGAGTATCGTTTTGTTGTTCGATTTATCAATTTCCTTTCTCTCAAGGCTCAATTTTCAGATAACTCGTTAATTTAAAAACTAATTGCGCTTCGACATTTTTTTCTCTTGAAATAATCTCTACTTAAATTTAATATAATTAATTTAAGAGCTAATTGCGCTTCGACATTTTCTTTATCTTGAAGTAATTTCTACATAAGTTTAATTTAATTTTCTCTCGGAATCGTGCGTGTTAGATATCTTTTTAGCGTAATCATCTTCGTATCGTGTAGTGTACTTATGATCGTATCTATAAATTATAGTGTTAAGTAGATGCAAAGCAGCTGGCATGCTTATGGACATGGCTCAGTGAACCTCATCTTCGCCGAGGTGTTTTCCTACCGTGCGAGTAATCTTGTTGCTCGCTATCAAACTGTCTCGAAGCTGCCATGATTACGGAGATCGGTTAATAATGCTCAGGTGCGCGCTTATCCGAATTTCGGGAAACTTGATAGATGTTAGACTCGCTCGCAATAATAATACCGCGGTCATCAGTCGCATCCGTTCTGCTAGCAACGTGTTGGCAGCAGTACGTCGCAGATGTCGGATGTCCGGACGTCACGTAGTCGGAAAAGCGCGTCGGAAGTCCTATCTCACACTGCATATGCTGCCGATGCACACGTGAATGCATGTTTATGCGAATGAGAGAGAGAGAGAGAGAGAGAGGGAGGGAGGGAGGGAGGGAGGGAGAGGAGAGAGCGGGGAGAGGGAGAGAGAGAGAGAGGGGGGGGACATGTCGCGTAATGCAAGTTAAGTTTCTCTTCCATACGTATGATTAAAGATAAGATCTGTAACCGTTAAATTATACGCGAAATGCGTTGTTTCTTTTCTAGGAAAACACGTTAAAGATATACGAGGTGTTTCTTAAAAATACGCGCCATAGAGAAGTTTATTAATTACACTGAGAAAAAGGAATTGTTGAATTAAATAAATAACTTTAGTTGACTTCTATTTTGTTAATTCAATGCTAAAATTGTCTAAATAACAAAAAATGTGTTTTAATTAACAAAATAAGTGATTGAGACACTTGAATCAATTAGTTGAATGGGTATAGTTGCATGAACACCATTATGTGTTACTGGAACTAAAAAGATATGTTGAATGAACTGAATCAAAATCTGAGTAACTGCACACATATTGTTAAACTAAAAAATTTGGAAAAACAATTTTGATGGTTTGAAACAATCAAATATTCCATTTTATTAATCTTGTTCGCATGTTACGATGAACTAAATCTTCAGTTAGATACAAGATATATTACAACTAATAGTCTGAACTTGATGTAACGAAATAATGATTTGAGAGAAATCATAAAACAATTAAATACAATTTATACATTTAGTTAATTGAATCAATTATTGTATTGAATTTTCTCGATATTGTTGTATCATTTCAAGACCAAAATTAATTGAATTAAATACGATAATATTCATATACTTCCACGAGCTTCATGCCTCGCCTCTAGATGGCGAAAAGGAAAACGCCTAACCCGAAAGTGACATTCATCTAAGACAGTAATATAAGGCCGCGACACAGGTCCCACGAATCACGGCTTATCGATTAAAGAGCGATATTATATCCGCATCTCCTAGCTTTTGCAAGGAGCTCAAGAGCTCCATGTAATTAAGCAAACGGTTAATTTTTTTTTAATTCCATCATATATGTATCTATATACAGAGAACATTAAATCGATCAAGTTTTTGAGAAATGACATTAAAATAAAAATTTAGTAGTTAGCTAACTTGACGAAAAATTATTCTGTTTTTAATGGATATATTGTCATAAGGATTATATATTCGCTCAAAACATTGAAACATATACACAGAAGAACAACTCATTTACTTCGCCCAAACAGATTTCTAGTTCTCACTATATCTATTTCAGTTGATCTAAAATAATATTTAGTTCAATTAACTACTTTTCATTATTTCAAACAATTATGTAATCTTATTATTCGGCCTGTATATGCTGTTGGCAGCCCGTGACCGCCGGATTTAGTTAATTCAACAAAATTTTCAATGTTTTTACAAAACTTTTTTCTCAGTGTAGATGAAAGCGATTTCTCCTGAAGAAAAATATCGAGACACTAATAGCTTTTAAATTGTTAACTAAAAAATGCAACAATTTTATCATCTTGATTTTCTTCACGTATCAAAATAGAGATCTCTTCACCTATTTTCAATAATGTAATTTATTAATAATGAATATATATACAGGGTGTCAGGGCAATCTCTTCCCGAAAAAAGCTCTTATAGCTTATCTCGAAAGCTCTTCAAAACACTATAATAAGGTATTTTTTTCATTTACTTTTCGAGTTGTGAGGCTTGAAATAATTTCTTGATTTTTACATAAACCATAAAATATCTAGTAAAATATTCATTTTTCGATTATCTTACCTTAATACTTTTATGTACAAAATAATGAGAGGAATCAATTGGTGTAAAGAAAACACATAATTGTTTCGAAGAAAAAATATGTAATTTGCAATTAACAATTACATTTTTTTTTCCAAACAATTATGTTTTTTCTTTACACCAATTGATTCCTCTCATTATTTTGTACATAAAAGTATTAAGGTAAGATAATCGAAAAATGAATATTTTACTAGATATTTTATGGTTTATGTAAAATTAAGAGAAATTATTTCAAGCCTCATAACTCGAAAAGTACTCAATGAAGAAATACTTTATTATAGTGTTTTGGAAAGCTCTCGAGATAAGCTACAAGAATAAGTAACAAAAAATAGGGGGTTCCATTTAAGAAATTGAAGGTGACCTTCACGTGACCTTCAAACGACTTTTCAAGGTCAAACCAATGACGTCATCTTATGGCCCCCTTCAAGCCATATAACTTTTGTCTGAAACATTTCTTTCTAAAGTGCATAGTTTATGAAATATTCAACCGGTCCGGGACTTTTTGAACACCCTGTATATAAAATCATGGACTGAATCACGACAAACTGAATACTTAATCAGTAAGTACCATTAATATTACTCAGCCGGGAGCTCGAATACGTATAAAATGAAATTCACATTATCATTTCACCAAGATATTTCTCAGCGATAAGGTTTTGATACAAATCACGCTGCTTGTTTGTCATCAGGAAAATTCGCGATGAATGGTAGAGGTACTCGTTCTGCCTCTCTCAGTTCGCGGCAAGTAAAAATTTTTATTTTATCGCCGCGTTCAAATGTAGCGAGGCAACGTTGCGCGATAATATATATTTGCATACATCGATATATGCACGTTTGATCGATCCGGCCAACGCACGCGCACCATGAAGCGTGGCTATTTGTATGCACGTATGTCATTGTGCGTCATATGTTGGCCCCAGCCCGTCTCCCGTTACTCTCGGGTCGATTTAAATTTCAAATCGACGGTAAAAAACCATCTGAGAGCGTCGACGTTAATCGATACTCGTCGATCAGTCATCGAACCTCAGATAAGCTCACCTTAACAATGTGCAATCACGTGCAAGGGCGAAATTGGCATCTCTCCATAAGCCACTCGATCAGTCTATGCTTTTTCGTGCAATATATTTTTTATCGATATTCTATCACGATAAATTAAAAAAGAGAGTAAAATAATAAACTATTAAATAAAATTATTCTTTCTCATGTAATATTATAATTTTCGTTTTGCATCAAAATGAAAGTTAAATATATCATTAGATCTTGGTTCTTAAATCGTTTTCTACATTTATGTGAAAACATCATCCAGAATACTCATGTTGGATAATTGCAGAAATGTTACTTGCATTTGCAGCTATCTGATAATATCCATTATGGAGCAAATGCGTTCTTGAGATAACGAGTTATGTATCTTTCATGCTCTTAGAGATTCTTCGCGTCAGATCATCCAATCCCGTAATGCTACGAGCGTAATATCGTTGACAGAGTAACGTCGTCTGAGAAGAGAAGTTGTTAAAATTGCACGACTTACCGATGTGCCGGGCGCTGGAAGGATCGAGCGTAAATTCTGAAACACAAAAGAAGAGAACTTTTAGACGCTCTAAGGGAAAAGAAGCGAAGACATTCCCCCACCAATCGTTAATCTTCCATGAGGGAAACATTCGTCCCGGCTCACACGAGACTGTTTGAAACTTGAAACCAGCCAAGCTCCGCCAACCCGAGGTACAAGGGACATTGAAAGTCTCCAATATACCCAGCATTTATCGTTTGAAGAAGACGAATACGATTCAGTCCAAGAGCCGTATTCTCGGAGAATCCCAGATATGTTGGAAGCTTCAAGGAGACAGCCGCGGAGGAAGAACAAATCCGATCTTATTTGAAAATGTTTGCGCGTCTCCCTATGTCAAAGAAACATCGGAGATACTAGCGTTATATCTCCGATGCCACGCTTATTCGTGCACGTAAAAATTTATTGTTGTCAGAGGGAACATCTTAAAATGTAAAAAAAAAATTTATGCGGACATCCCCATGAATTTCTAAAGGGACACGTTGTTGACGAGCACCGATAATGGGTCCATCGCTTGAAATCTCACGATGTTTTCACGCCTCGACAGATCTCGTCGCCATGTGAAAACGACAGATTCTCCTTCGCCATTGATCACAGCCAGCCAAATCGGAAGACAAACGAGGCAAACACGAGGCCGGTGGAGATCCGCTGTCGCAGCCACCCTGTTTCGAACGAGAGAGAGATTCCGTTCGCCCGCCAGCAATTACAGGGCACGGATTTGCATGAAAGTGAGAGAAAAAAAAAGTTTTTTCCCTCCCATCAGGGGAAGGTTATTCCTTTTTTTCTCCTTCGTTCTCCTCTTCGCGCACGATTCGCAATTTTCGGCTGCGATCGACGGATGCGCGTATTTGAATATGAAATAGCCATGATTATAATTTGCGGGAACAATAAAAGAGACTCGAAGTGGAAAGACAAATATTAAGTACATATAAAACGCAGTGATTCAACTAGGCGCTTATGTAAAAGAGAGAAACGCATAAAATCTGGAAAATAATTTCTCGTACGACAAAGCGCGAATTAAAATGCGGGCTTCGAAAGCTGAAAAGCCACGATCGATAGGGTTGTAACAAGGTTGTAAACGGCCCGGTTAAAGCGTGCATTCGATACATTAGATCGCAAACAAAGCGAGAGTTCGCTCGAGTTCCGCCCCGGTGAGAGATAACACGCGAAACGCGCTTCATGAAAGCTTATACATACTTACCGCCGCACTTCCGCGCACACATCATTAGGTTCACAAAGCGACCGCGGAGATTTTCCAAAATTAAAGCGCGTTATTATCGGGAGCGCGTTCTCGCGTGTGAATGGACGCCCACGCGGGCCCGATTTCACGGGCCGATGGCTCCAGCATCGCGCAAAAGTATCCGAAAACGTGTATTGGCTGGCACACATGCAAGCATCCAGGAAACTATCACAGCGGCTTTGTGAAAGAGCTTCCGCATTCCTCCTTTTTCAAAGGGTTATCCGTGAAAGAGCGTGTATGTATTTTTCAGTATTTTCTAGATATGTTTTCTTAAAAGGAAAAACAGGAGAGTGAATCTACAAAAAGTAGAATACCATAAATATAGTAAAAAAATTGTGCGTCCTTATGTTAAAATTTTCTTGTGTTATCACGTTTTGATTATTACTTGAATGTAAAATTAACATACAACCTATATGTTATTATTTTTATAACGTTTTCATGTGTTACATTTATGTCAACTTCATAACTTAACACTTTGTATATGTCTATTAGAAATGGAATATTATTTTGAGTATTTTTAACATAATCATTTTAAACAATTAACATGTCTCAAAGTCAGTTTAATATTCTAAGGAAAGTTAAAGTAAATCTTCAAATAATCTTGAATTTTGACATACAAAAATAATCAAATTTACTAAAATCAAATGTTTTTATTACAAATAATTTAAGTTAAAATAATTACTATTATATGTTAATCCTCAACATTTCTTACGAGTTATTGTAACTATTTTTTCATGTAATTTTTAATTAATTTGTATGTTATTTTTACATTACACTTAAAGTCACAATAACAAAAATAAATGTAAAGTATTGGGTCAATTAATTAACATTTTTAGTTTGTCAATAAATAAAATACGACGAATGAGTTATATTAACTTAAAATTTAGAGTGGACTTTCTGGGACATGTGAAAAATGTTAAAATTAACATTTTATTTTTTACTGTGTAGTTGACGAAAACGTAGTTGATGGAAGTCGATCATTAAAAATGAATAATAAATGCGAGTGATTATTCTCTACAGAAATAAAATTAAGCGATGGCTATCGAGTAATTGTTGTCAGGGCCGGATTTAGGGGGGGGCAACAGGGGTTGAAGCCCAGGGGCCTCCACAAGAGGGGAGCCTCCACACAACACAAATTTTTGGGTAAAATTTCCTATCGAATGGTATACAACACTTACAAGGTCTATGTATATTGCTTGACCTTGTTATTTCGCAATAAATTATTTAAACAACGTAAAAATTTCTATTTGATTTTGGTTCAAAAATGGTTAGGGGTCTCCACCTCTTCGTTGCCCCAGGGCCTCCACACCTTTAAATCCGGCCCTGATTGTTGTACAAACGCAGCTAGTAAGATGTTTTATAATTAATGACGGGATATTTAAATTTGATAAGGCATCCATTTTAATCCATCTATTCAAGTAAGGTTGGAAAGATACCGTTTATATATTTTACGCGAGCAAAATTATCGAAATTGTTTGAAATTTAAATGAAGATGACGAAACGAGTTTTCCGATTCAATCGCAAATTGCAAGAGATAATGTCAATGTCAGTTATAGTGAATCAGTGTCAGTCACCATGTCTAAATGCCAATATTAATTATATACTGCAAAATTCAAGATAATAATACTCCGCCATTTCGACGTTAAATTACGTATATAAGGATCGATTTTATACCATTTTTGCTAATTTTGTTAACTCATATCTACTCGATACTATCCGAATCAGTTTTAAGCAATTTTACTCCAGTCATTTTATCATCTTTTATTAATTTGATCTCAATCTTATGTTTTATGAATCTTATATTTTATTTATTGGAAAAAAATCTTTCTTTTTGTAATTAAAAAAAAAAGCTTTTTTTCGCAAAGAAGGAAAATCTCCTTTTCTTTTTATTTATGAAAAGGACTCCTGTTGCAAAAGGATTAAACTCGTAATACGCGAAGCGCATTTACATGCTGACTGCATTTTCTGCTGCCTTTGCAGATTTAATGCCGCGGTGTAGTGCAAAATAGGGCTTTGTGCAGGTGCAAAGTATCACATGAAACAAATTGCAGTGCTCGTTACAAAATCTGCATTTAACCGTAATATTATCTTTCCTACAATTAATATAATGTCAGGATAGTGAATTTTTTTCTTTTTATACCAGTTACACCGGTTAATGCAAAGTAGACATGAGGAGAGAATAAATATCGTCGGTCCGTCGATGTTTTACACGTGGGTAAGCGTGTTCACTGACATCTAATTAACAAAGGCGTAAATAATTCCTTTCCACATAATAACAATTGTCATTACAACTCTGGAAAGTCCGTCGCTCGAAATGAAGCTTGATTAAACTTGAAAGCGCGCCATCCTTCCAGGACTATCTCTTTTCTCGGATATTACTCTTGACAGAAATCTAATTAGAAATATCAAAGTCGTCCTCACGTATATATATATTCGCCCATATCGCGCTTTAGAGAGATCCAAGACTTTCATTTTACACTCAGACTTTACGTTCCAGCGAGTTGTTGCTGGAATGTATTAATTCGCACGTTACGAATACGTTCAACTTTATTGCTATGGACCCCCGTCGATCCGAGAAATGAAACTACCAGGTGCAATGCTATGCTTTAATAAATATGAATGACGTACAAACGTATGTGTGTGTGTATATGTGTATATACAGGGTGACCCATTTTAACTTAGGCAGCCAAATAACTCGAAAAATAAGCAAGATAGAGAAAAATGTTTTGGACAAAAGTTGTATGGTTTCGAGGGGGCCATAAGATGGTATCATTGGTTTGACCTTGAAGAGTCATTTGAAGGTCACGTGAAGGTCACTTCAATTTTTTTAAATGGAATACCCTATATATTTTTGTACATTCTTGTAGCTTATTTCGAGAGCTTTCCAAAACACTATAATTAAGTACCTTTCCGTTAAGTACTTTTTGAGTTATGAGGCTTGAAATAATGTCTTAATTTTACATAAATCATAAAATATCTTGTAAAATATTCATTTTTCGATTATCTTACCTTAATACTTTTATGTACAAAATAATGAGAGGAATCAATTGGTGTAAAGAAAACACATAGTTGTTTCGAAGAAAAAATATGTAATTTGTAATTAACAATTACATATTTTTTCTTAAAAATAACTGTGTTTCTTTTACACCAATTGATTCCTCTCATTATTTTGTACATAAAACTATTAAGGTAAGGTAATCGAAAAATGAATATTTTACAAGATATTTTACGGTTTATGTAAAATTAAGAAATTATTTCAAGCATCATAACTCAAAAAGTACTTAACGGAAAGGTACTTAATTATAGTGTTTTGGAAAGCTCTCGAAAAAAGCTACAAGAATGTACAAAAATATATAGGGTATTCCATTTAAAAAAATTGAAGTGACCTTCACGTGACCTTCAAATGACTCTTCAAGGTCAAACCAATGATACCATCTTATGGCCCCCTCGAAACCATACAACTTTTGTCTAAAACATTTTTCTCTATCTTGCTTATTTTTCGAGTTATTTGGCTGCCTAAGTTAAAATGGGTCACCCTGTATATACTATATATGAGTTTGATATTATTACATTGCGAGAAAAATATCGAGTTCGTGACTATCACTGTCAAAGCCGGTAAAAAGGATCGGTTGAAATCTGCCAGGTACTTCTCCCTGCGAAGGAGAGCCAAAATGGATGTCTATGATACTACAACGATATATCCAGTAGCGCGCATGTCTAGCCGCTGTCACCCGTCATCTCGACTTTGGATGCTTCAGAGAGATAAGGGGCAGCTTAAAACAGCGCAAAATTCCTGAATCGGATAACTTTGTGGTATATTGATATACACTTTCTAAGCGAAAATAGATTAATATCAGATTTATGATGTATCTCGATTTGGAACTTTTGAAATTTAATAATACATCATATTCATTTTTAATAAAAATATCACTTTCGAATAAGAGAAGATATCTTGAGCATAAATATCGCAATGTAGAATATCAAATACATTTTCTCTCTCTATTATTGAATATATTTTAGTTATTTAATATAATTTTTCTTTATAGATATATATGAGTTTCATTAAAATTTACATCTGATCATAAATAATAAATTTAAAACTCCTATGTCTTCACTGCATATTGAATTACGTAATACAAAAGCGAGAAATCATATGAAGTTTTATTTTTGCGAAATATATACACCATAATAAATAAGTTTTTTTTTAAATACGACTACTCGCGTTCTCGATAAAATAGATTAGTAAAATATTAATTAATATTATTAAATATTAATTAAGAATTCTTCCTTTTTGAATGATGAATTAATAAAATCATGGTCAATTGTCGTAAAGTTTATTATTTAAGTTATTATTAAAATTTATTTATTTAAAGTTTATTTTTAAAAAACTCATTTATTTCGATGTATTACGCAAGGATAAAATTCGTGTAATTTTTCGTTTCTGACGTTATAATTCAATATGATATCAATAAAAGATCAGGAACTGTAACTCTTATTAAATATTACTAAATATTATTAAATATTATATTAAATATATTCCAACTTTAATTAAACATAATTTAAAGTAATATCTTGTATCAAATATAATTGCAAAATCAATGAATTATTTCTGCTACGTATAATTGTATGTATACTAAACAGTAATCTAAAATGAGTTAATATGGATCGGCAAATACTAATCCAGCATTTATGACCATGACACATTTATCGATCGTGCAATTGCCTATAGAACCTATAGTGAATATATTATTATTATTAATAATGTCAAGGTTTTATATCAACGTATTTTATAAATTATCCACCTTGGTAAAGGCATATCGACATAGTTGTCTTGTATTATATACAAATTTAATATCCAAAAAATATGTAAAACTTTTTATTCTACATTTCCTTTCATATATACTTCAAATTTTGGTAGATTTAAATTATAATTAAATTAAAATTATAATTATACTTAATATTATTAATTTGAATAATGTTTTGTATATTTTACAAGTTCAATATTTCAAAAGTTAAATTGAAAACGAGAGGAAGTAAAATAATGTGCCATGAAAAATATACTGTGTTATTGGACATGCCACCCCACGTCTAGAGTTACATTCCAAATTTAGAACATCTGTAATTGAAACACCATTTTCTGAAGCAATGGTATCGAATACGCGGGAACAGAATTGTTTGTAGGATTTCCCCTCGTTAGTTATTAGGGTGGTCCGCATCGCTTTTAAAACTTCCGGCAGAAACATATGAGCCAACCGATGACACACGAATTGGCTCACTGATAATCTAACCACAGAACCTTGATTTTTTAATTAATTGCAACATATATGTTGATAATTAAAAAATAAATGATACATTTAAAACTGCAATATTGCACAGCTTCTATAAGATTATCATATGTGTGATAATATATTATAAAGATATGATAAATGTATTTTAATTTTAAACAAATTCTATTTATGCTTTTTTATTAAAATTAACATACTAGAATCACTTTATTATTCTGTTTTACGTTGATGTACGATTAAAAAACGTCTTTACTAATAATTGAAAGTGTGTTCAGTAGTTGTATGTGTAATTATCTAATTCGTTTCTTATTATTATAACATCATTATTATAAAAAAATATAGATAAGATGAATTTAAAATACAAATATATCTTTAAATGTATAAGAATATATAGTCTAAAAGGGAACGCAATCGCTGTCAATGTAACTCTGCAAAATGGGAATTGGAAAAAAAAAAAGAAAAAAATATTACCCGAGCACGGTGGACTTTATCGATCGTACGTGCGGCAATACTTCGCCCAGCTGGACATCTCATCAAACAGGCTGCTACCGCAGCGTCATGAAAGCCTTCACAGCGGTGTGTCCCGCAAGGATCGCAGCGGCCGAAGAGACAATCGATGCAACGACCGTCGCCGTTAATCCGAATCGATACACTATAAGGTACAGAGAGGCGCGATCCACCCCATCCGTGTCTCTCCACGTGGAAAATCCACGGTGTAAATGTACTCGCTCCTCCCTGGAGCTTTCTCTCTGGAGGCAGAGAAGACGGAGTTGAAGAGCGGGAGTGAAGTCGATGGAAAAGGCGAAGTCTCCGTTTAATCCGTTGCAATCGAAGAGTCCTCTACTCTTCCGTCGCCTTCCTTTTCACTTGCTTATTCGCCTCCCGCCCTCCCCCTCGCGTTGGTAATCCCGGATAAAATCCCAAAGTGATTGCCTCGCTTTTTCCGCAGCACGACCAAAGGATAGACGATCTCTCTTCGCTGCATGAGAGATATGCGTTGGCTACCGGAGAAGGAGAGAGAAGCAACGGAATTGCAAAAGTCTCCAAGTATTCGCGCCGACATCGAGATGGAGAAACTCCCTACGAGAGGGCTGGACGAGTGTCTGGTAATCCGCGTCGAAGGGCAAACCAAACAGAATCGCGAGCTGTAGACTATCAGGAATAAATGCGCGCCGACCGAGAGAGGAAGAGAGGATATTCAACGGATAAAACGGAAGCTGCTCGTAATATCTTATGAAAGACACGCGTCTCTCGCTTCTTATCTTCCGGCAAACTAGACACGCTCTGGTGGTCGTTTTTTCGTACGTAGGACACGTATTTCTCCGCGTTTGCGAATAAAGCTTCCGAGCGGGTCGAACTATCGCGATCGATGTCTATCGGAACGAAGGTGAAGTGATCCTCGGAATAGACGGAGAAAATATTTCTGTTGTGGAAACAGATCCCACGCATACCGAGTGGACAATAAAACAGCAACAGATGGGATGCCGCGCGTGTAAATACATGAATATTATTCATCAAACGCGTTTACGTCAAACAACTAACCCGATGCACGAATACTCGTCGTCGATACGATACATTTCCCACGAGCGTAAAATCCGAGTGACGTTTAAATCGAGTTGGCATTATCCTCTCTCAGTCTGGCTTAAATACTCGGCTTATATCGCGTTAAGTAAGTGGCGCCCGTCAACGATGCGCATTCAACTGTAAATTACTGAAAATGGAAACGGGTCGAACCGCCCACGGTTGGTCGACGCGGTTTAAAAGGCTCTTGAGATTTCAATGCGGCATAGAGTAAACGTTAGGTACGTCGGTACATTTCACATGAACGCGTGCGCGTCTTACATAGATCCAACGTACAATGCGGCCTCACACGTGCGCGTATTCATTCACCCATTCGCGTTTACCTATATACGTGTAATCTGCACGCGGAAATTTACGCAGACATGCTGAAAGATGGGCGCTCGTTACACGGACATTCCCGTTAAAAAAAAAAAAAAAAAAGAAGAGTCGCCCGACATTTCATTTCATTCCGTAGACAATGATGCCCCGGAGTAAATACGGGCATTCCGATATTGTCCTAGTCAGCGCGTCAATTCCCGTGCTTTTCATCGCACTCATATTAATCTACGTGAGAGGAAGAATGAAACGTATTGTCAAGAGATATAGCAATGGCATACAGATAATATCATCACACGCGATATTTAAATGCTTCCGTTTAGCAGCGTAAGATATTTAAGATACTCGAAATATCTCACGCTGCTAAATAAAAGCATTTAAATATCGCATGTAAAGATACTGTTATCTTTATGTCATTGCTATATCTCTTGAGATAATTTTCTTGGGAATCTACTGAAAGTAATTAATAATGCTATGAATTATTATCTTAGCACGAGCAGATGCGAGGCAGATGTTTCTATGTTGTCCTAATTAGAGCTATTTGAGAGTTCAGAGTGCAAGAGTAAGACTACTTGTCCTAAATAAATGGCACGATACGAGTAAGTACACGTCGTCGTGTATATAAAGACAACAACGTACTTGAGCTACTTTCTTGAAATAATATGCGAATCTTAATTCTTCATTACGCACTTGACAATATTACATATTAGAATTAAATCCCGCGTCTAAGATTAAATATTACTAGGATAACGAGATTAAATATTGCGTGAACGACGAAATTAAATATAATGAATATGTTGATAAATAAATAAAAATTAAATAAAAATTATTTATTAATTATTTATTTATTAATTATTTTATTTATTTATTTAAGCCAAATTCCTAATTATTAATTTTAAATAAAAAAAATTATGTAAGTGTGCGCAACGCATGCGGTTATAAGTCAATGTTAAGACCCTCGGTTGACAAGATAATAGATTAAATGAGGCGTGCCGAAAGAATTATGATCGGATGCAAAGCGAGAGAAGAAACGATAACAATGAATGAAGTTGAATGACGCCGTTTTTCGACTACTTTCACGTAATCGTACTTTCAAATTTATCGGCTTCCGTCTCTTCCGACCGCGTTGAAGACCGACGCAAGCTTTTCCCAGCGTAATGAAAGATCTTTTGTTACTCGGCGTAGAGGGAATTAACATATTTTTATTCAGCTATCGAGAAATAAAAAGATCAAATCTCAAACTTCCAGAACTGTTATAGCTGGTGTGCTAAAATTAAGAAAGTTTTTCTTCGTATAAATCTATTATCCCTCTAGTTTTCTTATCAAAACAGATAAATATTAACATTATTTGGAAAAATAATTTTATGCCTAAAAAAAAGGGAGTAGTAATTTTCAGTCAATGTAAAATCAATGTTAAAATCGTTAATATACTCCTGGACAAAATTAACGCATAATTTTTTTTCACTTTTTCTTTAAAAGCTGATATTTAAATTTTAACGAAAAATTAAAAAAAAAGTGAACAAAAATTATGCGTTAATTTTATTTAGGAGTATATATTCGCTTAAAATTATTACAAAATTAGTATGGAAAATCCCTTTCCCTCTCTTCTCCAAATTTTATTCAGTACTCAAATAGAGTTTATCTGCGTCTGAATCTTGTATTTTATCTACCAGCAGTTCACATCCTGTATATGAAAATCAGTCGCCATTAGCGATTTTTGGAGATGCGTGTCATGTCTCACGATTCCTCGTGCATATGGATAACAGCTGATCGCCATCTAATCTCGCCGTCCGTAATTTCGAGGCGGACTTCGTTCCGCAAGATGCATCGACGCGGCAGCGTAACGCGCCGATTCCCAAAAATCGTTGCATATATGCATGCAAAATCGCGTACGTGCGCAGCCGGCAAGAGAGATCAACGATGCCGATCTCCCTCGTGCGATCGGTTAAACCGGCGGTGTTTATGCGCGCGACCGGAAGTGACCGCTCGCCGAGCGAGATAACGATAATCAGGCAGACGCAACAAGAGCGCGTCGAGTTCTTAAATAAAATTGCACGTTGTGTCGTGCGCAAACTTGTACGGCGAGAGATCTGCTGTGGAATAAGCGAGGAGAGTAGCCGTATTAAATCCTATACCCTTCCTCCTTAATTTTCTGCTATCTTCACTTTAACCTGTCTCTTCTTGGCTCACCGAGCTTACGATCTTGATGACGTACCGTGGACTCGCGCAACACACAAGCAGAACAGATTGTATCTTTTACTGATTATAAGGTGTAAGTTCGGTAATAAATTTTATTATTAAAAAAACGAAAGGAAAATATCATGGGATCATTTCTTAATAATTAAAGATTATTTTAATATTATTATATTTTAGTAATATAATTTTATTATTTAATATTATTTAAACTTTTATTTGTAATACTTTATATGACTTCGCTAATAAATTATTCTTCCATCAAAAATTATCTCCTGTGTTTATAAAATCTACAACAAATAATATCCTGAAATTTGAATATAGCTCGAAAGCGTATTTTATCGAAAAATATATTCAGAATTATCAATATGTATCGTAATGTGTCATTCATGTTGGAGTTGCCATTATTTATTCATGACACATCATTTGGGACCACTTTGAAATGCGATGCTATTTTCATGCGACTATGACTAAATATGTGGCTATTGAATCGATGACACGACGCAGTACATCTGAACTCCGAGAATATTAAAATGGCACATCGTAAATGATTAAACATTTCAATATACGAAAACTGTTAAAAAATTTTTAAACAAAAAATCCCATTTAATAGTTTATTATTAAAAAGAAACTTATTTAAGAATATCTTCGACATCTTGGTAAAATATATACAGGGTGTTTCTTAATAAATGCGAAAAATTTTATGAGATGATTCTTTGTTGAAAATTAAGGGGGGTTTTTCATATAAACATTAAAAAGTTCTAATAAAAAATTGAATAGGGGTCGCTAGTTTCATCCCCTTATAACAATACGGAAGGTTGAAAAAAATATTAATAAATAACCTTTTTACTAGTAGAAAATATCCACCTAATTTCACTTCTTTAACTTATTCCAAATTTGAGAAAAAAAATAAAAAAATAATTTTTACCCTCATTTTTGGAGGAGTGCAATTCCACAGGGAGAATGTAGGAGTATATATGTTTATATACAAAACTCCCCTTAATTTTCGACAAAGAATCATCTCCTAAAATTTTTCGCACTTATTAAGAAACACCCTGTATGTTCTGTATTCATTATCTGTAATGTGTAAGAAAGAAAATAAGTGTCGAAAATATTGCGTTCAGTGAAAATAACGTAATTTCATTCGCAGCGCACGAAACACAATTTCCTGTATCTCCATCGTTCTAATACGATGTATTAATGAAACGCACGTGCGCGAGATAGAGATAGAGGGAGAAAAGAGAGAGAGAGCGAGAAAATGAAATAAGATACCGAGGGATGGAGTGGAGAAACAGGAAAATAGTTAAATGAGTAGCAGCAGCGATTATCATGTAACACCTCGTATCTCTTATTTACCGGAATTCTGTTCCTTGCAATTGCGACTATCACATGCACGTCGAGAGACTCGCGCAGAACCTCTCCCCGACGCATGATTAGCGCAAGAGTTGCCATGAATAATTTTGTTTGTAAGTTAAATGAGGAACTGCCCCTTTTTATACGCGCGAGCATCCACGTGGAAGAGAAACAGACGGCAAACGGAAGGAAAGAACAAAAGGCGGGCGAAATAGAATAATAAAAATTAACAAAGGGGAAAAAATGTTGCCCGGTATCACTCGTAAAGAGAAGAATGCATTATTAATAGAGCATGATCGTAGAGCTAAATCGTTCTAAATTACATCAAGTAATCGAATGGTGACGAGATTGTGAAGAAAAAACTCTTAAAATAAAATTTAATGAGAAAAGCAGCGAATTTAACGAGAGAGGCGCATTAAAACAGTCCGCCAACTGTACCTAACGCGATGGGGGGCTCAACCTCACGTCCATCACTCATAATTAGCTCCCCTTTCATGAGAATTTTCGTACAATCGTAATAAACTTGTTGCTAGTGAAACGAATTTGTGTCAAGAGAGGACGAAGCCGAGGGAAAAGCAAAAAAACGAAGGATACCAATATAACGTGGGTAAGAGCGTATTCAGAGAGGGCGAGGGAAAGGGGGAGAAGAGGGGCACTTAAGGAAGACAACCGAGGCCGCACTTAAACCATTGTGCACATATATTATACATATACATATCTGCGCCGATAGCAACCGGTGAAGGTACCGGTGGAGCATTTTTTGTGCGAGATAATGAGAGAGAAGGATTCAATTAGTCTGCGGTTGGCACCTCCTTCCCGATTACAATTCAATTGCGCCAATAAAATTCCCGCAAAAAATACTAAATACTCTGGCGCGATATAATTCATTTTAGAAAAATTTATGAAAAATTTTATGAAAAATACATGTGACAATTGTAATAATTTCTTGTTACAGACTTCGGTGTATATATTTCTTTTAAATGTGAAAAATATCACTAAAAGTTATCGTTATAAGTTTCTAATTAGAGGAAAATCTTTGAAGTTCCCCGAGTTCTTATTTTGCTGCAAAGTCCGCCAGACAAAATTTAATGACTTATGGCTGGTGCGGGCCGTAAATTACGAAACCTACGGCCAGAGGAATATGCGCTGCTCGTTTGTCGCACGTGCTGTCCTGGTGGAAAATTACGACAGAAAATAGTAAGTTCCGAGACGTCAGTGGAAATACGACCACCGACCATTAAATAATTTGTAAAAAAATAAATTTGATCTCCAAATATGATATTTATTACGCACAAAACGCTCAAATACACGTATATAAAACTACGTTTTTTTTTATTAAATTATGGAAACGAAGATCAGATAAAAGAATAGTCGCGAAAAATTCATATTCAACGAGTAAGAGAGGAGTAGTTTGATAACTATATTTATCTCTCATTATTCCCGCATATAAAATTCGCTCCTTCTATATTCCGATAGGAAATCTAAAAAGAAAGAACACGATAAAGTCGGATGTTTTCGACGAAAAGGCGACGAAATTCCTTAATGTCGCGCGGCAAAGTGCGTGCAATCACGCGTAGCTTTCAGTTAGTTTGATCGTCGGAATTTAATTACGGATGGATCGGATAAAGGCAGGCGGATAACCCTCCGATGGCATTAGCTGTCGGCTATACCATCTCATATCGTCAATTCAACCTCTGCTGTATTGACATTCTGCGTTCTATACATTGCAACACTGAAATCCCCCATTTTTTTAGTATTTTTTATTTTGCACGGCCGAAAATACGATTGAATCACAAAAAAGTTTCTCGCGTTCGGTGTTGGATGCTTTTCAGATAACTGCGAAATACAAAAATTATCTCACATGTCCGATAAATGCAAGGCAAAATGAAATAATGCATTTTTTCTTATTTTAATCAGATTATTAAATTAATTTAAAGAATCCAATTTTTAGAGAAAATTTATTACCTCAGTGTTCCTCTACAATCACAAAATGATAATTTTCGCGATAGAAAGCATTGTAATAAAAAATAAATTAAAATAAATTAAGATTAAAAAGATTTACATTTTCGATTTTGCCCTAGATATGTCGTGGAAAAGGAGGAAAATGTAGTTTGATAGCGTTTATTACGCTTGGTCATGAAATTCTAATGCTCGCTAAATATGCTGCGTTCTTTTTTGCCCGAATTAAAAAAATTAAATCCTGCAATTATCCAACTTGCCAAACTATTTTAAATTCCTGAAATTACGCGAAATCGGATATTGCCGACCGCTAAATCTTACTACACTGGCATCGTTTCAAATACAAAATGTAGTTTTTGCGTCATTGTTGACATTTTATCTCTAAAATTACGTTTCCCAAGCGCAATATGTAGAAATATGTACAACTTTTTTTTAGATCCGCTTTAGTCAAACAAACATTTGATTCAATTAAAAGTATGTAACTGATAAAATGTAGCACAGCATTTTTTTTAGATATCTAAACTTTTTAATTAAAAATCTCTTTTTTAAAACGACTCGGATTACTAATCGAAAACATTCCTATCGAGTTTTAAAACATTTATCGCATTCGCTTATTATATAAATAAATGTGGGACAAATAAAAAAAAACATCAATTAATAATTAAGAAACAAATTTCCACTTTGGATTTTTTTAATTTTAATTTGCCAAAAGAGGTAATCCGATATTTATTTAAAAAGCCGCAGGTGTGGATTGCATGTGGCTGCCATTTATATTATGTATTCTCGCGTTATCATGTATTTTTTGGTTTGCTTCCATCCTTTTACGTCCCTTTTAGGTTTACCTCTCTCCTCGTTTTCGCTTCCATTTTGCCTTCGTTTTGGCAAAATACCAGAATATATCATCAGTTTGCCTTTGACGCACGCACACACACACACACACACACACACACACACACACGCACACGCACACGCACACGCACACGCACACGCACACGCACACGCACACGCACACGCACACGCACACGCACACGCACACGCACACGCACACGCACACGCACACGCACACGCACACGCACACGCACACGCACACGCACACGCACACGCACACGCACACGCACACGCACACGCACACGCACACGCACACGCACACGCACACGCACACGCACACGCACACGCACACGCACACGCACACGCACACGCACACGCACACGCACACGCACACGCACACGCACACGCACACGCACACGCACACGCACACGCACACGCACACGCACACGCACACGCACACGCACACGCACACGCACACGCACACGCACACGCACACGCACACGCACACGCACACGCACACGCACACGCACACGCACACGCACACGCACACGCACACGCACACGCACACGCACACGCACACGCACACGCACACGCACACGCACACGCACACGCACACGCACACGCACACGCACACGCACACGCACACGCACACGCACACGCACACGCACACGCACACGCACACGCACACGCACACGCACACGCACACGCACACGCACACGCACACGCACACGCACACGCACACGCACACGCACACGCACACGCACACGCACACGCACACGCACACGCACACGCACACGCACACGCACACGCACACGCACACGCACACGCACACGCACACGCACACGCACACGCACACGCACACGCACACGCACACGCACACGCACACGCACACGCACACGCACACGCACACGCACACGCACACGCACACGCACACGCACACGCACACGCACGCACGCACGCACGCACGCACGCACGCACGCACGCACGCACACACACACACACACACACACACACACACACACACACACACACACACAGAGAGTCGGAGAGAAACACAGTTTCTCATAATTTCATAATCCAGTAGACTGAATCCAGACGTGATCTGGTTGGACGTGTGGAATACAATAATATCGAAATGTTGCGAGCCAGCATAAAATAATACACGCAACATATGTTGAGCTTTTCAATGCATTTAATACATGAATATCGTGTTTAAAAAGGAATTTAATTTTTGTTTGATAAATTAATATAAATTCATAAAAACAATAGTGTTGTCAAGATGAAAAAGCATTTTTAACAGACGCGAGAATTTCTTATCCCGTCATTTGAGGATTTTGTTAGCAGTATTTTTCAATAATCAACGCGCATTTGACGTATGTATCATGCTTTGCTGAATGTACATTGAAATCAATTAAACTAAATTTTTTTTACTGCTGCGTCAGCGACCAATGAAGAATTTTTTCGCCCGCAGATGATGCATGAGGTTATTAACGCCCCCCTCCCCCTTCCCTACAGACGCCTCCATCTCGCAAACTTTCATGAGATCACAAAGTTCAAGAACCTTTTTCTACTTCTTACATCTAACTCTTTTTTATCCAGCTTATGCCACGCAGTTTACCAGGAAAATGAAACGTAAATTTTATTTTTGTGAACTGCTTTGTACATTTACATTGTCATCATTTTCATGTTTTAATAACAACTATATTTTTATGCTTAAAATAATCAATTAATAAATTATTAATTAATTAATCAATTAATCAATAAAATATTAATCAAATATTTATATATTATTTTAATCAAATATTTATATATTATTTTTATTAACGATTAAAATATTTAATTTTTTTATTGATTAATATATTTTATGCACATATTAAAAATTTTTAACTGCGCGATATAATAACAATTATTATAATATTTTATCACTCTTCTAAAATTTAAATAAAATGATGCGATTTTACATTTATTACAAAGCTATATTTGCTTTTAATTTCTTCATATCGCTACATAATTTTTTCTTATTGTGGAAACTAAAAGAAATCTAAAAGAAGAATGTTTTTTAAGAGAGTAAGATAATAATTACTCACCAAATATATTGCTGTCCTTTTCACGACTGGAATCGGCCAAGTTTCCTCGATATCTGTAATTAAAATCATCTGATTAATATTTAAATAACGTAACAATTAAAAAGATATATTCAGGAAACGAGTGATGTATGTATAGATAATCATCAAACATCTCGTGAAACGGCAATGGTACTTTGATGGAATTGATTTATAGAGATTAAAGCCAACGCATCAGAAAAGCTCTTTACGTGATTGAACACCAGAATCAATCTCATTAAACATATGCGGCGAGGATTTAGATTCAACGAACAGTGCAACCCACATCTATTAATCTGTATATGGAATCAGCCAGTCAACTTGTAAGCTGATAATCAGATATCAATATATATTCAATTGCTGTCAATATATTTATACATGTAGATTAATATGATAGCAAATCATATATTATTATTACAATAATAGAGAGAAACTTTATCAAATTTATTTATTTCTTGATATAAAAAAAAGCAGTCTAATAAGATGTATATTACTTTTTTAATACATCCAATTTTAATTTTTTATTACACTGATAAAAATAATATATTGTGTCCGAAGAAAAGAAATAAAAGCTAAAATTTATATTAATATTATATTAATATTAGTCATGTTATATATGATATGCGAACTATATGTATCATTCACTCGATTCAGACGATTGTCTTGGATTTAAATCCCGCAGCTATCGAATAATCTCTCTTCAAAGAGATCCGTTAGATCTATTCGAGTTATTCGTTATTGTTGGTTAGCTAAAGTTTCACAGAATTTCTCAAAGCGGCGGAAAGTTTGCACAATAGCAAAACCGGTTCTCAATGTAACTTCGAATTCGCGCCGTGACGGTTAAAAGCTGGCGCGCGCTTTGTGAGAGGCGCACAATATAATAATGAGTAACTTTATGCATACACACGTTGATGCGATGCGTGTCACTTGTGCGTAATTAGATACGGGGGTATCGAGTTGCGAGCAAGTCAAGTGCGAACACGCAAGTAAATACACA
Source organism: Camponotus vicinus (assembly GCF_025532165.1). Lineage (NCBI taxonomy): Eukaryota > Metazoa > Arthropoda > Insecta > Hymenoptera > Formicidae > Camponotus > Camponotus vicinus. The sequence goes on from NW_028141945.1 coordinate 9,684,128, forward strand.
CACCACGGGCGAATCCGAGCGAAACGCAGGGAACCGAAATTCGTAGAAGCTGCTCCTGTACCGAAGGAGATACTGTCGGGTTTGCGGTTTCGCCTTCCCGACTGAAGCAGCTGCCAATCGCGGGGACACCGGCCTTTTTTTCCGGACATTAATGAGATTACACCTGTTGGGCTTTTCACAGATTCTGATGCAATGTAATTCATTGGTTGGACCGTTAATATCGTGAATATTCTAACGATCCTCTTGATGTTTTCATCTATGTCACAATTTATTTGATCCTTTTGTATATAAATTAAATATGATTTTTTTTTAGCAAATCATATTTTAGATTATGATGTTAGTTTGATCATTAAATAAAGCAAATTCAGATCATTGAATAATGTGTAAAAGTTATATAAATAAACAAAAATTAAATGTTAAGTTTAAGGTAAATAAAAATTAAATGTTTATTTTAAACTTTAAGATAAAAAAAAATTATATCCAAGAATATGCAGATATAGATAAATGCGTTCCTGTTAATTGCATTCTTATAATTTTGAATAATTATATAAAATGGAAAATTTTATATTGTGTGTATGAATATATATAACTGTTAAATACTTCAATATGATAAGAAATTTAAAAAATTGAGTATCAAACTTTTTTGAGGTTTCTATCAAATTAAAATAAACGCGCAATATCATTTACTTCTAATCTCCATATTTTAATATAGCATCATATACACGTAGGAGTAATTTTTTTAATAATTATACTTAATAAGTTAGATATTAATTCAATCATCAAAGTTAATTACTTCCCGGTTCTCTGCACATGCGATTAACATAGAAGTAATCGGAATTCCTGAATGGTTTCATATCCTGGATGGCTAGATTAATGGCATTCATCGCGAGATATTGACTTTGCAAGCATACATTGAAGAGTCTGAAGCATACATTCTAGAGTTTCGAACACAATTTTCGAGATTAACTTCTATGAATGAATGAGAAAACTTTCTTACACTGATTAGAAAAAAAAACCTGGCGTGAAATAATAATGTAGCAGTTCGCGAAATTTTATTCCAAGTTATTTTCTACATTAATATAGAATATAAATCAATCAATCAAGAGAAAAATAATCTCGAATATAATTATATAAATAAAGAAAACACTTGCATAGGATATGATTATAAAATAATAGAAAAATGTAATAATGAGACAAGTATCTTATATAGAATCGCAGATTCCCAAGTTCAATTCATCATAATTGATGTGTTCTCAATATGATGTAAAACCTCTTATCGTAAAGCGAACATGGAAAAATATCGATTTTCTCGTCTAACGCGACCTACGAGCGAGAACGAACGGGAGGGAATAATATACCACACATATATATAGGGCCGTATGACTATAAATCCACACCAATATATATCGGACATGCAGCCGGTGTTCTCGGAATACTTCCCACTAGATGGAAGATCGATGCCAGGAGATGAAGGAAATTCCTCGATGCTCGCCGTAAGCGGAATCCTGAGAGTGCTCCTCTGCAAGCGGAATATAAGTTGGCCCGCTCTCTAGTAGGCGCGGACAAATTCCTAAAAACTTTTCACGATACAGCGGCTAATAACTTGTGCACACATGCTATGCAATAAGTACATATACGTACATTGCGCCATCCAAAAAAAGGATATAATCCCCATGGCATGTAATAAGAAAACAATGCACTGTGTTAAAAATTTTGCCATATTAAAAAATAAAATTTTAGTATTTCAATCAAAAATATTGTCTCAGAATTATTTAATTAAAAGAAACAAATTCATTCAATATTGATATGCAGCATATATATTTTAATATGAATTTTCGATGAACGTAGTTATCGTTATGATGATAAAGATACAGTTATAAATTCTGAAAAAATGTGTGTACGATTCATGGCATTTGTTGTATGAGGTTATTGGCACACGGTTTTACGATTTTTATTTTTTTCTCACCAGAATAGCTCACCGATATATTATGCTGCTTAAAAAGCAATTTGCAGATACAAAAAGTTTATCGCAGTTAGAAAAGCGCGAAAAATCCATTTCCTAGCGATAAATACCAGAAATAGCTGGAAAATTTACGACAGAAATAAAAGAAGTGAGTCACGGTCATCTCGCTCTATACGAAGTATAGAACCAGATTTTCTAATTTCGAACAGTTACAAATCAGTATCAATGAAAATATGACGAAATAAATTAGTATAGAGCTGAGACCCTCAGAATCTATAATCTTCAGAAAAATAAAATAAATTGTACTTCATTTATAAGAACTCGGAAAGAAACTCCAGAAAATATACGCGTGAAAATATATGAACGAGAGTATAATAACAAACACATAAATCCAGCATGTGAATCCGAGTGTACGATATCACGTGCGAGAACGTCGCAGGAAAGATATAAACTGCCTCCTCAGTACTTTTTGGAGAGATTTTCGCTGAGAAAGAAAATATGCTGATTGCTCCCCAGTAATTGAATAAAATTTTTAAAATTTGATATGAAATATCAAGTTTAATATTTCATTTAAACCGTTGCGTTATACACACTAAAAATACATAATATGTGTGTAAAGCTAAATTTATATTATATATTTTATATATTTATTTTATATATTAAATATATAATATATAATATATTTTATATATAATGGAAATTTATAAATTTATATATAATATATAATATATTTTATATATTTATTAACAATTTATTTATAATAATTTATACATTCATTTAATATAAATTATTAAATAATTAAAAATAATTATTAAATAATTAAAAATCCTGATTTCAATAGATCTACAATTCTGGATAGTTTAAATAAATATTTATGATTATGTTAAATTATAAAAAATATCTTGGAATAAAGTGAAATGCCAAATTCACGAAACGTCTTATTTTATCCTGCGATATTTTTATTTTTCCTCAAATATTGTATTTTTTTTATTTAATTTTCTTTCTTTGATTTAACAGCCAGAATTATATGTTTAAACTATCAATAATTGTAGAATAATTGAAAGGATTTTTAATTATTTTTAATTATTTATGAGTTCCTACAAAATGATACATTTTATACACATTACTAATAATTAAGATAAAATATCGTAATTAAAATAACATGAACATTCATCAGAGAATTCGATCGTATTAGATGCATGTGCACATTTAAAAAAAAGCTTGTACAAACAGCTACAGACATAGATAAATCTAAACACGTTCGATCCGAATATAGCGTATACGAAAATTTTTATCGTAATGCTATGTATCAATGTCGAGCGGATATCCGGCGGAATACGCGAAGAGCGAACCGGCAAATGATCCCACCGATTAATCTCCAACACCCGCGGGAAAAATTCAATTAAATTCGAATTGTGACCGTGGAGAGAGAGAGAAAGAGAGAGAGAGAGAAAATATAATCCGCATTATTGTCTGTGCACGAGAATTAAAAACCTCTCCTACCCGAAATAAAGCCTGAAATAAAAATTACGTTTCTGTTTAATTTTTCTTATTTTCTTATAAATATAAAATTGTTCAACACACATGCTACAATTGAAACATTTACATTAAATCTACCGATGATTTTCCAGTAATCGTTATTCATTTGTAAACCAGCAGTTACAATAAAAAATATGATGGAATTTTTATACGAAAATTCTTTCATGTGCAAATTATTTACATTTTACAAAAAATTGGATAATTTATCGCGTGACAGAATTATTTCCCACAAATATTGATTGAAATATTGATATAAAAAAAATATAAAAAATAAAATTTAATTCTAAATTTTTGTATTAAACGTATTACGCTCCTCAAGTTTTTAATTAGGAAATTAGCTACGGCAAAAATGAACTCACTTATATAATATTCCGCACTAAGACAGGACGATCCTTACATTACATTCAGGATCCATTACATTAGGAAATTCCCTCTCTGTCGTGCCGAATAAAAATTAAGGTAGTGCGTTCGCGCGCGATCGTGAAAGACGCACCGTCATTTGTACGAAATGGAAGAAGCGAGGAAGTAATTTGTGCTTGTCCCGCGCGCGCTTGTCGAATCCTGTCGGGAGTAATAATTCATGTCGGTGGCCCCTAGCTACCCCTGCCGGGTATTCTTTACCTGATATACCGCGGAGCAGAATATATCGACCCGTTAGAAATAACCTTACAGGTCAGCACGCAAGTTTTTACATTAACTACCATCGACCCTTTGCGTGGCTTATGATATCGTAACTAGCATAAACGTCATGTATATGTTACTCTAAAAAATACCCTATTGATGTGACGGAGATTGAAGAGTCCCGGAGATTTTTTTTAATTATAATAAAATTCAAGTGATATATCGAATGAAACATAAGATCGATAGAACACGATTGTCTTTGTTGATTTTCAGACAGTTAAAGTTTTTTATACTTCTAAGACGGAAAATTATTCCCTTCCTCGAGATTTCTCAGACATTAACACGTTAAATATTTTTTTTACTATCGAAAATGTTCGGCGAAGTTTCCATGCTGCCAAACTTTCGCGAAATCAATATGAAAGAGCATTAATAACGCATCTCGTGTACAAAGTTCGTCTGACGATAACCAGGCTTAGCTACCAAGAAGCTTGGACGAGATGCACAATAAGTGTTGGGTTACGACGAACTGACGGGGGACAATGGACTAACGAAACTATAGTTCCGCAAAGGACACAGCCAAGCTTCGGTTATCAGATTACTCGCTCTAGTGCCAAGTTACCAGGAATCGCGCAGCTTCAAAGTGGCTCCAAGGTAAAGAATCGCGAAAAAGTGCCTGCGAAACCCGTGGGAAATTTCGTCCGATGCAAATGCGTTCTTTGTCTTTCATCGCGATGGTTGTGACACACCGGTTGCGGTTGATATAGCGTGAGCTTGAAATATGCATGCTCTCTCGGGGAAGGTGGGATGAAAAAAAGGAAGGGAAAAAAAAGAAGAGGAGAGAACGTGTCAAAAGTGCGGCGACCCCATGAAAAGCATTATCAAGTGCACTCGCGATGATTACAGCGATGACCGGCCCGCATATTTCACGATAATTAATCTTGGAACGCTGACGGTTACCTATAGGTAATCCTCGTAGGTAGATACCTAACATGCGTCAATTTCTCGCTTCTGCCTAGATATATTCCACGGACCTCAAGCTCGGAATAGAGTGGTCTCCAATATAGAGCGAATATACAAAGCCATAGGGTGCGAAGGATACGAGAAGAGTGAGTCCGGCGAAGGCGTTTGACAGGCAAATAACCTTCGGCCATCTTGCTCGACGATACCGGTGGCTATTATCTATTCAACAACGTTATCATAATCCGCTACAACCCAAGTTTCGCAGAGTGCAAAACAATCTACAACAGTTTGAGAGTATAATAATAACGTCTTGTTTCATCATATGCACAACTTTGTGCGGTTACTAATGGAATCCTTAGAGTTTCTGAATTCGTTTCTCCCTCTATTTATAGATTAAATATCTATTGAGTGTTTTTTAATAAGTGCGAAAAATTTTAAGAGATGATTCTTTCAATTTTTTATTAGAAACTTTTTAATGGGCTGGAATCTGATCATCTAAAAATATGCATTAAAAAGTTTGATTTATTTAGAAACTTTTTTATCTCTTTTGTTTTTTTCATGAAATCAACAGTTTTCACGAAAAAAAATAAAATACGTTATCGTGCACAGCACGATACTAAATAACATAGGTTTCGAATTACGAGAAGTTAAATTTTAAAATAAAAATAAAATTAGAGTAAATGTTGGAAAAATTGGAACAAAAACAAAATTATAATAAATGTTGGAAATTGACCAATATTTATTATAATTTTTTACCCCCATTTTTGAAGGAGTATAACTCTACAGGAAGATGAGGAGTATATGTTTATATGAAAAACCCCTTAATTTTCGACAAAGAATCATTTCCTAAAATTTTTCGCACTTATTAAGAAACCCTGTATAATTTAATTAAATAATATTAAGAAATTACTATTGCAATTTAAGTGAATCTAACATTTAAATTTATTTGTCGCGATAAAACGCTGTGGAGGAAAAATTGACTCGCTAGAATCGAGCAACCGCGAGTTGCTGTGAACTCGCTTGCTGTGAATGAAAACAATAGGCCTCGCACACATCCACAGTAAACGTCATGACGAGAGCGGAGGCCGCGGAATCGCCTCTCCAAGAGGTTCTCTCACGTTCGCTGAAAGCTCGAAAAGTTCCCTTCGCACCGTCATGCCAACGTCCACGTCGTATAGGCCGAGCTTTTGAGGAATTTCATAAACTTTTGTCGTCTGGAAAGTTAGAGGGGCTCGCGGTGAATAGAGATCGCTCTCTTCTAGTCGCCTATACCGAGATAGGTACGCGATAACGTCCCACTGTACGTTTCGCGTTCGCCAATCGACAACGAAAGCGGCTGAATACACGAAGCATTACGATCCGAAGCCGTCTCTTTATGCCGGCTATCAATGGAAATACGTTCCCGAGAAGAATGAGTGTAAACATTGTATTGTCCACTAGAATGATGCAGGATAAACGCAGCGATCGATTCTCAGTCATTTTTCATTCAACTATCTCCCGCAACCCGGGCACTATCGTTTGCTGAAAGTGCCACTTTTAAGGAGATATACAAACTTGAGACGCGATAAATGTTATACAAAGTAACTGTTTAAGGAGTGTCTACTCAAAACTTGTAATTCGCTGAACTGAAAAAATTCTTTGATCTTCTTTAAAATTTCAAATAAAGAAAATACTTTAAAGATTTTTTAATGCAAGGTTTTAAAATAAATTTTTTATTGCATGTTTTTTTCATATTCAAAGGAAAAATACAGATCCTCTTGAATTTTTAGTGCTAGATTTATAAAAAATAGATTTATAAATATAAATGAAAAAAACTGAATAATTTTCGTAAGATAAGCATTTTTTATTTGCATAATCAATATTTGGTTGAGGTGTTGAATATATATAAATAAAGATAAATATATATTAATAATATATTCTAAACATATAATTCATTCATTTCTCGACTGTTTAAAATATGAGAGAAAATTATCAAACAGAATTTTTTTTTTAAATTTCTCGAGTCCTAATAAAGTTTCAAAAAAGCCTTGCAAAAGAAATTATTCATTCTTTTATTTTTAACTTTTTTTTAAGATGGGCAAAAAACAACTATCTATGGACAAATGTGGACAATTTGTGGACAATCGAATGCCATATTTTGTAAAAATTCGCATTTCGAGGTGCTAACTTTACATGAAAATTTCTTGATTTTTCAAATACAAAAAATCCCTGAGAAATTCATGTTTTCTATATTTTTGCAAGCACCTTGTTCTAAATATTTATTAAGAAATAATGGAAATAAACTTCTTAATATAATATAATATAAACTTCTTAAATATTTATTTAGAAATAATGGAAATATAGCGCTTTTACCAACTAATTTTCGACTTATAAACAATATAAAATTATAATTATTTATTCAACTAAAACGAATAGCAAACTTTTTCACGCACACATGTCCCATAAATATCCAATGCACAGACGTGTGATAATCTGCTTGTGGCAGTATTGACTTTTCTCAGAGAGCTTAGTGCCAGAGTTACGCATTACAATCGCATTTCGATGCGAAACAGAAGGTAGACTAGTCGCACACGTGCGAGCAATGTCGTAGCACGTGCCGGGAAACGCAGGCACGCACGCTCACGAATAATGCGATGCACATGTAAGAAATGCATAGTCCGTGGCATTAATTATCATTTTTTCAACTACTTGACATTCGTGGGAACCAACCCTAACAATTCAACTTTGAACTAAAATCGATATTACTTCAAAAATTTATCATGCAATCTTTATTATATATAATTATTAATAATTATTTATTATATATTTATTATTATATTTATTATATTATTATATTATATTTATTATATTATTATTATATATAATTATTAATAAATATTATTATATATAAACGTAGTTATATTTAGTAAAAATATAATTAATGTCATAAAATTGATTTAAAATAAATAATTATATGAACAATAAATACAATTGTCAACCTGCGGAAAATATAATATTAACATTGTTTAGACAATAATATACAATGTTCAACAAGTGTATAACATGTCTTAAAAATTTTATAATTCTGATATAAAAAAAATCATGAACAGCCAGTGCGTGCATGATTCAAATATCCTCTTTTATACATGCGAGCATCTTGTATGTATGTTTGGCATTCTGTTATCATATATATAGATTCTATAATCGATAATATCATGGAGAAACGTTGTAAATTTAAACCTGTACCTAATCTCGTAAAACAGAACCGGCAAGTGTACGCAAAGTAACGGAAGTTTGCGTGTGTATTTTAACTTCCGTGATAATATGATTTGCATACGCGATCTACGAGATCTTCCACTTGAGAAAGTAGCGCTTGTAAATTGTCCATATTTTCACACACTCGGTTGAGTGGCGTGGTAAAAGTGTCTCAAGGACGAAAACATAGGTATATCTATACCAAAACTTTGCTGAGAGAGTTCTGCTAAAAATCTCATTAAAATCCCTTTTGCGATATCAACGTTTCTTCTTCGCTTTTTCCCAAAAATCTCATTAATTCATTCACGACAATTGTATCATATGACAAATCATCATTTCGAGAAATTAATAAATTACATTTTTATTCCCATTAAAAATTTAAAGTAAGATGCACTTGGTTATTACGGCTTTTCACTGCTGTTTTGTGATGGAAAATAAAATTCAGGTTTCAATGGCTCATCAAGCGGCGTATTATGTATATAACCATTCACACATGCACACATACGCACACTATAAACCCATGTGTATCCAGGCGATACATAAAATGTCGCATGACCACGGGCACGACAATCAACGAAAAATCGATCTGTCTGGAATTTTATTCTAACGAGCAACGACCTGGTGGATACACGCGATATTAGAAAATTCCGTTATACGACCACGCGCATTTAATAGCTCTTTACATATTATATCTGACCGCCTCAAAGTATTTTTATGACAGAGAGGGTAGTCGTAAACTCGTTTATCATCATCGTTATCGCATTACTGTACGTTTACAGTGACGTAAAGGATATATATCTCGCTCAAAGAAAACATCGAAGGCTGGCCAGTTGCATACGACAGAGCGTCTCGTACCTTACGGAGCTCTCAATGTCAGAATCTCGAGAGAGAGGGAGAGAGAGAGGGAGAGAGAGAGGGAGAGAGAGAGGGAGAAAGAGAGAGGAGTCCGGCTAACATAAATACGTCCGGGACAGGTGTTCTGTAGTGATTGCCCGGCTCTACCATGTCATTAAGCAACTCTACTGTGAAAGTTACTCGGCCCGAAATAATCGCGAGCGTTTAACGCGAAATGGAAAATATGATGAAATTGGAAATTTGTATTGTTAGCTTATTGGCGCAATGACACGTACACTTCCTAGCTAATACGACGGCGAAAATGCGGAGCTACTGAAATTATTAATAATGATAAACAGTCCTTCCTCCCTCTCTCCCCCTCCGACGTCTGGAGAATCTCTGAGCAGTATGTTACGTTTTACGTTATAATTTTCCGCAAATTTCCACTTCGTATGGCAGTATTTTACGGGGGAGAATCTGTTAGGCTAATTCTCCTACGTCTTAGGACAACAATGTAGCAAAAGGATGTTCTCCTTGAAATAATTAACAGTCCATTTCCCCGACAAACGAAACTGCTTAACGCTGTAACATATTGCTGGCGGGCTTCGAGAATTCCCCGTGTTGTGCAATAGGGAGAATTTTGGTAGCTCTCGTCTGCAATGTGTTAAGGTACAAAAAGACGAGCGGTGCAGCTGCAAGATTCGCTTTGAGCAGCACAAGGTTAAGGAATAAAGCAGATTATAGACGATCACGGAGAGAAAAAGAATCCTTACGCAAATAAAAGAGTTGACAAATACGTTGACAGAATATTAATTGTTGGTTATTAAATAATATTCATTTTTTAGATTAATTCATATATTTCTCCTTTCCACTTCTCTATCTCCCTCCTTCACTTAATTTTAGAATAATTATTGATCATTGAATATCGATTAATTATCGATTTAATTATCGATTTAAAAATATAAGAACACCGGAGAAATTTAGATAAACTCATGAATAATCCTCAGGAGATTTCTAGATATGCAAATAAGAATCGTTGGAATAATGAGGCAACATAGAAGCTAATAAGAGAGTTCATTAAACGGAGCTTAAACAAGTGGCAGAAAAACGCGCAAACCGTATTATGCAAATTTAAGGGAAAATTCAGAGAAAAATTAAAATTCCTCAATAGTGTAAATGCTGAAAAATAAAATTGAGCAAATATAAAAAAAATTATTGATAATTCAAACATGCCCAAATTGTTAGCAAAGAGAGAACAACATGTGTTGAATATTTCGCGGATTATTCGAGGCAACATTGTGTTGGATCTCTTAAAATCGCTCAATTTTATGCATTTGTATTTTTTTCCAATATATTACAACAGCACGATATAGGAATGTAAAAAATTTAACAAAATATAAAAAATATTTTTTGTTTGTTTTTTTATACGTTTTCCCACAAACACTTTTTTAAAAAACAAATTACGTAATATATATTTATCTATCTAGATTCCATTAAATTCGATCAAAAACAACTTTATACATTTTTATATAAATGTATTTTAAATCTTATTAACGAGGCCCTTTCCGATTCCTGGCCTGTCAAAATTGCTGCGTGTGGTTTAGCAAGTCTGTGGTTTCGTAGCGCTCCAAGTCCTTCAAATATTGTGTACGGCTACACAAGAACAGGCTGAACACCCGGCAAACAGGTTTCCTGCAAGCGACGCTATTGTGCGGTAATTTAAATCAGTGTGCTTTTCGTGCCCGTCCAATAATCGGGGATAATATCGTGAATATCGACAATCTTTTTCGTAGAAAACACAAAACTTTTCTTTTATATTATTTTAAAACATACAATCTAATTTTAAAAAAATTTTAATTATTATATTTTTATTTCTTAAACACTTTAACTATATATATTTATGTTGCAGTAACAATGTAATCGAAAATAACTGTATTTGAAACATATAAAATTTATTATCACGTCTCGATAACGTCTATAACAGCCTAAAGTTTTATAACATTTAAACAAAGAATGGAAATAACGATAAGCATTGTTTGAGTAATTCTATAAATTTCTTATTGCTTCTTCCTTAATTTATTCGAGAGAATAAATTAGGGAATATATTTATAAATTGTCGATACATGGATAAATTTAATTTAACGCGACACATAATAGAGTCGTTTGACGACGTTCGTTCGACGATGTCAAATTTATAGCTTTTCAATCACCGCCAGCCTCGAATCGATCACGGCTCGAACGAGAGGAAAGAATGTTGCGAGATATACTATATGTAGCGAACAGGCGCGAAGAACAGCGAAGAGAGGATCGCATACCTGCGGAGCAGGTGTTCCCGCCGAGGACCGGCTCTTCGTTCTCCTTCGCTTCGTGCATACATCTGCACGGTGTACCTCCGATCACTGCATTTACTTATACGATACTCGCATACAGATTTTTTGCGCACGACCAATATCGAACGTGCGCTTCAATCGTTCCGAAAGATTCTCTACGCGCGTTTTCTGCGCGTTGAAAATCCGATTTTCCTCAACTTTACATTAAACGCGACTGCAAAATCGTCTCGGTTAAATTCTGCGTGTGCGGCTGCAGCCAAAAGTAACTCGACAATCGTACAAGATTTATATTCTCGACGTAAACGCAATCTCTCTCTCTTTCTCTCTCTCTCTGATTTATAATTATTGTTTTGCCATAAATCACAGCATTGCTAAAAGCATAATAAGCTTGTGAAAAATAAGTGCAATTAAAATTTCATAAAAAATATATAACACAAAACAAAGCAATTAATATATTTGCATCGATGACACAATAATAGCCAAATTGCTATTATTTTATCTCATAGACTATTTATCTGCAATTATATATACAGGGCGTTTCTTAATAAGTGCGAAAAATTTTAAGAAATGATTCTTTGTCGAAAATTAAGGGGGGTTTTTCATATAAACATATACTTTTACATCCCTCCCTGTGGAGTAGACTCCTCCAAGTTTAGATTCCTCCAAAAACAAGGGTAAAAATTAGGTTTTTAGGTTTTTATTATAATTTTGTTTTCGTTCCAATTTTTCAACATTTACGCTAATTTTATTTTTATTTTAAAATTTAACTTGTCGTAATTCGAAACCTATGCTATTTAGCATCGTGCTGTGATAACGTATTTTATTTTTTTTCTTGAAAACTACTGATTTTATCAAAAAATTAAAAGAAATAGAAAAGTTTTTAAATAAATCAAACTTTTTAATGCATATTTTTAGATGAGCATATTCCGGCCCATTAAAAAGTTCTAATAAAAAATTGAATAGGGATTGCTAGTTTCATCTCCTTATAACAATACGGGAGGCTGAAAAAAATATTAATAAAAAACCTTTTTACTAGTAGAAAATATCCATCTAATTTCATTTCTTTAACTTGTTCCAAATTTGAGAAAAAAAAATAAAATCCTAATTTTTACTCCCATTTTTGGAGGAGTGTAACTCCACAAGGAGGGATGTAGGGGAATATGTTTATATAATATGAAAAACCCTCCTTAATTTTCGACAAAGAATCATCTAAAATTTTTCGCACTTATTAAGAAACACCCTATATATATATATTAAATAAAAAAAGTCACAATTGCCTCATGATAAAATACACCAATAAAATGAATAAGCTGTCCGACAATTAGAATAAACACACGATGAACATTATGAATTGCCGACACATAACCGCCATAATAACTAATAACGCGATGAACGAATGACGTGAACGAACACGTGACGAATTCGTTGATTAAATTACATGTCTGCGATTGTATAGATACTCGGAGATTTTGCTGTGCAATTAATCGCCGACAATGAGCGGGGGAGGATCGATACATACGAGGTCGTTCGAGTATTTCGCCCAGTGCGCGTGTTAAAATTTACTGCGTTTTAATTACGCTCTGAACAGCCCCGGCTCCGATTGTTCCGGCCAATGCACTACGCTCTGCAGCTCCTGTTTATTGCGATAAATCGCCGTAAAATTTGCGTAAAACCGATTGTTAGATTGAACGAACTTACCTGAAGTGAAGTTCGATCATAATTATGCCCTTTGTCTCGTCCGGATGGAGACTATGTAGTCGTGCTTCCGCACGCCCTCTCGACAACAGATTTTAAAGTACCGCCAAAAAGAAAAGCTCGCGCCTCTGCGAGCGCGAGTTGCCGCGCGCGCCGGCGCAGCGCGCGCCACGCCACCTCATAAGTTCCAATCATTTCGGCAAATCACCCTTCCTGGGAGTGGGAAATAATTGATGGGTGGGTGTCCATCCGGACGAGACAAAGGGCATAATTATGATCGAACTTCACTTCAGGTAAGTTCGTTCAATCTAACAATTATGCCTCTATATGTCTCGTCCGGATGGAGACTATGTAGCTGTTTATAGACTAGGGATTTGCCAGTGGGAGTAATATAAATATTATTATGAGAGACTGTGAGCGAGTACTATATATTATCTAAGAATAATAGATAGATGTGTAAGTATAAAGTGTCTTATAGATCTAAGTATACAAAAAGTACGCTGTGGTCTTATAGAAAAATTAAAATTGCATGTTCTAAGAGCCATATAAACTTAAAATTAAAATAAACTTCTAAGACTAATGACAACATGGTCTTACGTAGCGATCTCATGGTAGAAGTAATTAGGGTTTTAAGATCGCATCGCTAAAATCCTCAGGGTTAATAAGAGGCCTATTGTAAAAATTTGCAAAGACCCTGGACTCGCCGGTCCAACCCGCCGCGCGTTTAATAATCTCGATAGAGACTCTCTTAGCGGCTGCTTGAGACGTTGAAGCGTGTCGCGTACTGTGTGCAGAGAAGAGGGAAGTATTTATGCCACATTCCTCCAAAGCCAGACGAATCCAGCGACCAATAGTTTGCGACGAAACCGCCCTATGGGGTTTAGAAAAAGAGATAAACAAAAAATCGCATGTAGAAGGGCGTAACTCCCTGGTAAGCTCTATATAATGTTCCATGAGGCGAACAACACAAAGATTTTCATGGTTTGCAAAGCGTGAAAAAAGGAAAAAGGGTTGAGAGCGACCCGGTGCTGAAGTTTTTATCCGATCTGGAACGCGAATCATCAATTTCTCTTCCAAAGAGATCTGCGACACTCTTATTAAACTAAGCGTTTGCGCTCTATGACCAGTAGCGAGAGCTAAGAGGAGTATCAGTTTTTTGGTGATATCTTTCAAAGAAACTCCTTCATATGGGTAAATAGAGGACAATTTAGCTATCACGGGGGCGGGGTCCCAAACAAAATCGTATCGCGGACGGGGCGGTTTGATTACCGAAACGCCTTTACAGAAACGTTTAACCATAGGATGATTGCCGATTTCGTTCTGCGAAATTAAGGAGATCGCTGATCTCATCGTATTCAGACATGAATAGGAAGAGATTTTGGGTAGCTCCTGGGCTAAAAATTGCAAGGTCTGAGCAGCCGACGGTGAGTAGAGCGGTGACCTATGACGCTGGCAAAATTTCCACCAGGCACGAAGTGGGTAGGAATATTGTTTGATAGTCGATTCCGATAGGGAGGCTAGTAAAGCTGGTATTGCTGTATCTGGTACTAAGCGAGCCTTGAATGCCTCCCTGATAACTTCGCGACCCCCAGGGAAAGTGACCTCCATGATGGGTGACAGGTCCTGAAAGGTGACGATAAGAGTGAATAATTAGGAGGTAAGATTAATGGTTCGGAAATCACAAGACGACCAAACAACGGGAACCAGGGCTGTGAGGGCCACCAAGGCACTACCAGTGTTCCCGTTGCTTCGTCGTCAATTATCTTTCTGAGAACACGTGGTAGTAAAATGAAAGGTGGGAAAGCATAGAAGTTTAGATTTTCCCACGAAAAAGTGAACGCGTCTACAGAGATTGATCCCGGGTCAGGATACCAGGAAGCGTACAAATCACATTTGTTATTTATTGAAGACGCGAACAAATCTATATCAAAGGGACCAAAGACCCTTGCCACTCGACGAAATGCTGTAACCGATAAAGACCATTCCGTATCAGGATCCGAAGTTCTAGATTCGGCATCCGCGATAGAGTTTTCTATAGATGAAATATAAGAGGCAAAAACGAATATGTTGCGATCCTCGCACCAACGCCAGATTTGTCTAGAAATTTCAGAGAGATGAGGAAATTGAATAGAGCCAAACTTATTGATGTAGGCTATAGCAGTAGTATTGTCAATGCGGAGTAAGATGTTGCAGTCGTGAAGATCTGCTGCAAAACAAAGCAGGCCGTTAAAGGCCGCTTTAAGCTCTAATGAGTTTATGTGAAGCGTCCTCTCACACTCAGACCACCAGCCATGAGTGCGCCTGTCGCGGCAAGAAGCCCCCCAGCCGTTCAAAGATGCATCCGTAAATATTTCTTGCACAAATCTGTCTGAGCGGATTTTGTTCGTCTGTTTGGGATTGGAAAAGATGTCGATCCACCATCTGAAGTCTTCTTGGAAGTGTGAAGAAATGTCCATTTCTGCTGAGTAATCCTCATTGTTATTGACAAGAGCTAAGAACTTTTCTCTTTCAAATCTCTTCGTATGAAGAAGTCCGTACTGAACTGCAGGGCAGACTGAGACGAGAGAACCGATAAGGCTGGCAAATTCTCGAATGGAACATCTTGTTCTGAGGGCCAACGATGTTGTTAAACTTAGTAACTTTGCTCTACGTGAAGGAGGGATCGTAATTGATTGCTCATTTGAATCGAAGATGAAACCTAAATACTTGCTTTTATTTGATGGCTCCAAATGCGATTTAGCGTAATTTACCACAAACCCCAAAGAGTGAAGAAGGTTAACTGAAGCGTTGACGTTAGCCCGACATTCTTCGTTGGACGAACCTAAGAGGAGAAAATCGTCCAGGTAAGTTATTGATTGATAGCCTTTTTTACGGAGATAGGTAAATACAGGTCTAAGAATCTTTGTGAATATGTAGGGAGCTGTGGACAAGCCAAAAGGCAGAGCCGTGAATTCAAAGGTCTTATTGCGCCATTGGAAACGAAGGAACTTTCTATGGCCCTCAAAAATTGGAACTAACAGGTAAGCATCTTCCAGATCGAGGGTTGCCATATGCGTTCCAGGAAGCATGAGGCGAACCACAGTACGCCAATCCTCTAATTTGAAGTGTGGAGGCTCGATGTATACGTTGAGGTCTCGCAGATTCAAAATAAAGCGTTTCCCTCCTGATGACTTATCTATCAGAAAGAAAGATGAGAGGAACTGGTCTTTGCTAGGTTCAACCTGTGCGATGGCTTCTTTTCGCTGTAGACGATCTATTTCCAAGTCACAGGCTAGCGCAGCAGATAACGACAAGTTGGGCTCAGAAAGATGAGCCCTTGATGGAGGCGAAATAGTGAAAGGAATGCGGTAGCCTCTTATGGCACTCAATACAACAGGGTCAGAGGTGATACTCGACCAAGATTCGTAGAATTTATGTAAGCGACCGGCCGAACTTACGTTGTCTAGTGACGGCGACGAGATCTGGTCTGAGACCGGGAGCGGTGGCGTTGGCTCTGGTGATAATGAGCCCCTGTTCGGCGAGCCGACGAAGGACGGACAGGGGCCTTCCGGTTTCCCGAAATCCTAGACGCCTGTTGGTAAGATCGATATTGTGTTGACTGGCGGACCGGTTGTAACGTCTTTTTTCCTATCGGGGGAGCTGATTTGGAGACATCACGGGCAGTTTTTTCACAGACCTGAGCCGCCTTGAGCGTTTCGGCAAAATTTTGCCCGAATAAGAACTCGTCGATCGGAGCTGATTCTGCAGCATTTTTGCCAACGATATTGAGAGAAGGCTTGGTGAAAGCTCTTCTCGCCAGTGAGAGACGGTAGTGGTGGTCCGCTAGCAGATGAATGCCTTCTGAGAAATTTGTCAGAGCCGACCTTGCCTCATTCTTGAGATCTTGCAAGATCTCCGGCTTCAGCAAGAGCGACATGCCCGAGCCGAGGGCGTTGAGGGAAGCAGCCACCTGTGCCTGTGAAGATGACTGATATTCGTCCCGTTTAATGACCGACGGGGTCAGCGCTGCGATTAGCTCCTTATTCAGCTTTGGTGGAGCCAGCGATGATAGCTCCCCCTTAGGTTCATATTTAGACAGCAGGTTAGAACGCACCTCGTTATTGAGACCGCCTCGCGACTCCGTCTGGATTGCATTCAGAACCGTAGGATTCCAGGAGGATGACGTAGGGGGTGTCTGAGTTCTCCCGAACAAATCCTCAACCAAGGTATACGCCACGGGAACAACTTCCGGAACCTGGGATTCCGGAATGTCTGTGGCAAGAGGGGAGGCAAAGGATACGCTGCCAGTTGGCGTGGCACTCACCTCATTGACGCTAGGAATCGTCGGCGAATCTATGTATGGAAAGAAGGAGACAGAATAGAAATCACATCGGTTATGTCCTCCCTTTGCCAGTTGCAGAGGGGGGGCTGGGTCAACAGGAGGACATACCTGGTACAACGCCTCGGTCAGCTTGTGCGACCGTGTGTTCTATTGTATTCTGCTCCACGGCGCCTGGTCTAATTGCTGCTAAGGGCGATGCTGGGCCCTCATCCTGTGGCGGGATAACCTCTATAGGCGATCTAACCTGACATAAGTCTAGGTTATGTGAGCTGTTGCGACGCACAAGAAAATCTTGAAAATCTCTGAGAATTTCGCTATAACTTTCCCTGGATTGGGAACGCCGTACCGAAGAATCCCTCGATGAGATGCTGTCCGATGAATGAGCATCCCTAGATCTTTCTCTCCTATGTCTCTCTCCTCGAGCACGTTCGCGCGATTTTTCCCTTGAGGAATGTTTACGGGACGCTCTTCTGTCCCTAGAATGCCTCGAGAAGGATCCCTTATTTGCGCTTTTGTGCTTAGGCATTATTCTAATGGGTAGAGCCTGAAAAGAGACTAAAAAATGAAAATAATAACTACGGTACACGTTGTCGACACGAGCGAACAAAACACAATGAGGTGGCGTGGCGCGCGCTGCGCCGGCGCGCGCTGCGCCGGCGCGCGCGGCAACTCGCGCTCGCAGAGGCGCGAGCTTTTCTTTTTGGCGGTACTTTAAAATCTGTTGTCGAGAGGGCGTGCGGAAGCACGACTACATAGTCTCCATCCGGACGAGACATATAGAGGCATAATTATCGATTGTTACAAATCGTACAATACGTCTCGTACCCGGGAATCGAGTTGCATCAACAACGAAACACGGACTTACTATCATGTTTCATATTCAGATGTTCAGGAAGTAACAAATGTTAATATATTGTCATATCATGTTTCACACACTCAAAATAACAAATATTACGAGCATGCAATATATCGAGCAACGATATAATCATCAATTCAAATATTAAAGATGTACATGGGTGTTAATGTTTTACATCGCACTTTTGTTGTAATATTTCACCATAATAAGATTTACATGCAGATAAATAAACTCGACATTTGTCTTATATAAAAAGATATTTATATTATATTAATTATTGTATAAATTTTTTTATATATATTATAGAAAAATTTATATTATATAAATTAAGTTCTTTTTTTAAATCTGAAATGGAATCGAGAATAGTATCCTAATTTTTTTCTATAGATCTGATATTATTGTACGAAGAAAAGAAATATAATTACAAGCGCGCAATGAATGCTGACGACAATTCATAAAATCGTGTCATAAAATCGTGTCATAAAATGTGCTTCCGTGCATGCGTGTGCGCATTAACTCGTATCACAAATGGTTTGAACGGAATGAAGAGGGAAAAAAGGAGGAAAAGGGAGCACACACGCAGGACATTGACGCGAGCGAGAGACAATAACACGTGGACCGCGTATATAGGTACCGCCAAGTGACACAATCGCGATGCGACAACTGCCGATTGCGACTCGAGTCGCAATAATCGAGGAAATAACACACGTGCGGTCAATATACGCCGGTATCCGCTCTCTTCCCCTCCCCTCGTCTCCTCGGGGGCCTTCGTTTAGCTCCCTCGATATGTCTCGGGCGTTCTCTTTCACGCAGCCTCTCTTCCGTCTTGGATACGATCGGCGCGTACCGAGGTATCCGGAACGGCTTACTGCAACGTGCAACAAAAGGCAAGCGAGAGAATACGTGCGCCGTAATACAAAAGCCGATACCGCGGTTCGCGCCACGCCCATTGCTTACCAGGCTGCACACACAGCCCGGAGAAGAATATAATACCGTTTATTGTCGTAAGTGCGTTCCCTTTCAACATATGCACGATGGCGGTGAGGTAGCATGACGTCAAAGGCGCGTAATTGGCTCTTAGCCGAGTATCTCCCGAGAGCATTTCCAATCTGTCATTACTAAGCCTAAGATCAAAGCTTAATGAACGCACATCCGAATCAATCGATGTTTTATTAGAGTGGAATGAAATGTCAAGAAAATCGGGACTGCGATTCGCGAGATGATAATTGTTTATCGAGTGTTAAAACGAAGAGGAATATAATAATTTTCATAAAGAGAATTTTTTTCTATTTTCAGTCTTTGAAGAATATATTGTAAAAGGAAAAGAATTTATAGCCAAGTTTCATTGAGCACATCAATACGTAATGTATTCAATAGATGATCTAGATTTCAAACTCGATAATTTATCCAAATCACAATCTGAATTCAACATGTAATTGCTTCAATGAAGTCGAATAACGTTTATAAATAATGTCTATAATCACTTTTTTCTTTTACGATAAATAAATCTCGAATAGTTTTTGAGATTTGTTCTTTTTTTTAAATATATTACTTTAAAAAATTATTATTTAAGAATGTTTTATTTAGATCATGCTTGCATATATAATCCTTATTTAAAAAGAAATATAAAAAATTAAATATTAATATAAGAATTAATAAATATAATATAAATTTATATAAGAAATTTTAAAATTCATGAAAAATTAATTACTCATCGTAAGAAATGGAAACTTTGATATTGCATAATTTTTATAATAAATATTTCTTTTTATGTGTTTATGCTATCGTGTTTGTGAGCGTATCTTTAAAACTATTACAGATTTATTATCGGTAATATTTTTCATTGTATTAATAAAATATAAGCTCGTATCCGTCTAAAAATTTTAACGGCAACAGTTAATTTATTATTCAGAAAATGGTGTGTAAACCTTCTGATAACAAACTCGTTTACTGTAGTAAAAACGTGGTTTTACGAGTTGTCGCAAAAGGAGCTATTCAAGCAACGCATGTGCTTATCTTTAAATATACAGTAAACAATCAGAAATTTTCCGACGAGCCTCATATACTTTCAGATTCGCAAGATCTGCAAATATCAAGCTTAAAAGTAAAATGCGAAAAAATTTACCATCTTTCTCTTGTAATAAGAGATTAAATTATCTTAAACTTTTCCTCAAGTCTGCAGTTAAGATAACGAAAATTAACTCCGATACGTTCTTTGCTCGATAATATTAAACAGCAAGGGAAAGAATATGTCGTCGAGGGAGAATGATATACTTAATTGACCTTTTTCAGTTACGTTGCATTAAAAAAATCTCTTTGTAAAAAAATTATCATTGAAAATTATGTAATTTTTTATGAAATATAAGAATGTGTATAAAAATTATATATAATTATATTTAATTTGATTTCTAAATGTATGACATACGACTTCCCTGTAGCACCATTAATTTGCTATGCGTCAGCAAGTGTAACTTCCAAGACACGAAAGACATAAAATCGATGGAGGAAGCGCTCAATCGAATCTCGCCGCGAAAGGAACGAACGGCTTCAACGAACGAACAGGATATGAAGTCATAACCTACATCCGTCGTGACATACGTATAAGACAAAAGATGAGAGCTCCTCTGGATTTTATTTAGGCAATACGTTCGTAACGTCAATCTGTTTTCGCGTCACGTTCGAAGTTGGTAAATACGTCCTGTAAGACAATATCGATTAGGTCTCCTCCCCGCGGCCATGAATTATACAGCTTACATAACTTGGATGCGATACACCCGGAGCTTGTGTCCGATTCTGATTTCCAGCGTACAATTTCATCTCATACGCAACAGGACGAGCATGAATGAATTCGCCCTCTTTGCTTCACGGTAAAAAATTGCGCGTCCATGTGTTAAAATTTTCTTGTGTTACCACGTTTCGATTAGTACTTTAATGTAAAATTAACATACAACTTATATGTTATTACTTTTATAACATTTTCATGTGTTACATTTATGTCAACTTTATAATTTAACACTTTGTATATGTCTCTAGTAGGTATACAAGGCGGGTTCTAACGCAGGTCCTCTCAGGGGGGGTGAGGCGCGAGGGGAACCGTGGTGCGGGGGGAGTGACGTCACGCGCGGGGAAGGAGGAACTGCAGCGCTCGGTGAGTGACGTCACGCGCGAGGAAGGGAGTCTGCGAGGAGAAGGGGGATCCGCGGAAAGAAGACGGTGGTGTGAGAAGGATAGCGCTACGTGTGGGAAAAGGACAGCGCTACATGTGGGAAAAGGATAGCGCTAAGTGTGTGAAGAGGACAGTGCGACAAGGATGGTGCAATGTAAGATGGCGTGAGAAGGACGACGCAAAGGTAAGTGAGCGACGAGCATATGAAAGAGAGAAAACGACAATAGCGCGAGAACAACGCGTGCGAGAGAGAACGATATTGCAAAAACAACGCGAGTGAGAGAGAGAACGATAGCGCGTACGAAAGAGAGAACGATAATAGCGCGAGAACAACGCGTGCGAGAGAGAACGATATCGCTATACTTACAACTAGCGCAAGAGAGACGCAAGGGATGGGAGCGCAAGGAGAGGCGCGTAAATAATTGCAATTTTTTTTTTCGTTACAATTAAAAATATGTAGAATTTATTTAAATGTGTGTATGAGTATTACAAATTGTGTGTGTGTGTGTGTGTGTACTTAATATTAAAATTTAAAAATTAATAAAATATAGGGAAAGAAAATAAAATGATGAATATAAAATAATGCGGACGGTGCGCCGGGCTGTAAGGGGGAGGCAGCTCCTGAAACAGGAAAAACGCTACATTAATTTTATCTTAATTAAAATAAAAAAAATAAAAAAAAACTAATTTAAAAATTTTAAAAAGAAATATGTACCTTAGCCCCCTGGAACTGCAGAGCCGTACCAGTATTCCAGTAACCGTCTTCTTCTTTCCTCTCCCAGTCTTCTTTGTATTTCCCGTATTCTCTCCTCTTCGATTATTCTGTTCTCTTCGTATCTTATAACCGATAGTTCGCAGATTTCGTCAAATAGGGACTCCATCCCGAAGAGCAGCCGCAGATTAAAAATGTCGAGATATCTCCACGATCCATTTACATCATTATCCTGGCGACTCTCCGGGGTGTCGCCCCATTCCTCCGCGAGATCGTGTCGCGCGTTCCAGCGCTCCGCCCGCACGTTGCGTCGATGCTGTATGTGATGAACCCGGGAATTTTGACATCATCGGGGTACTATAAAATAATATATATTAAAAATCCACATACACATACGCACAATTGTTTTCACAAAAACACTACCTATCTTCCAGACAAATACCACTTTTAGTATCACAGAAAATAAGAGCTCTACAAAACTCCTCTTCCAAAATGAAAAATGAAAAATAGAATCCATTTTATTTGCAGCGTAAGAAATAATCACACACACACACACACGGAAAAAGAAATACCACAGTTAAACTCGCTGACGCTCTTCTTTCGGACAATACACGACTGAGATTGAAATCGAATGTTACTCTCCGTTGTAGGAATTATAAAGGTCTCAAAACTGGAAGGGTTACACTAGTGTACGAATATTTTTTACACCCACTGTATATATTAACCATTCATGATCCTTTCATGGTCTTTTTCTACGCTCGGTATAAACAATATGAACAGTATTCCTATGAAGAGAAATGGATCTTGGAACCTTCCTTCTTTTTATGTTTTCTGTTTATGATACCAATATTCGACTGCTTTACACCCTTGCCGCGCGTGTGAGAGAGAACGCGTACAAGAGAGAACGATAGCGAGACTTATAATTAATGCGAGAGCACGCAAAGGATTGGAGCGCAAGGGAAAGGCGTGTAAATAATTGCAATTTTTTTTGTTACAATTAAAAATATATAATTTATTTAAATGTGTGAGTTTAATAAAAAAAGTATATAATATAAAAGAAAAAATAATATATAAAATAGGCCGTCGGGCTATGTGGGGAAGCCGTTTCTGAAAACAGAAGAAAACATATGCATTTCATTAGTTTAAATTATTTAATAATTTATTTTAAGATACTTTTGATATATAATAAATTAAAAGATACTTACAATGTTATCCATGACTCATCTATTTTAATTTGTGCAAATAGGGCACATGTTGCAGGGCAATATTTGATTCAAACATTTTTTTGCACCCTTTGCATGACATATTATCCATATTGCTACAACCTATGGTTCTATGTTCCCGAACAGAACTAGTTTTTTCAAACTGATACGGGTCTTCTAGAAAGCATTCGGTACAATATTTCGATCCATTTTCCATATAGTAATAAGAAATGCAACATATCTTTGTTGCTTCGTTTAATGTTATTATTTCAGGTATGCTTAAATTTCGCTGTTTCTTTTGTAACTTTTCATCAAGAATATCGTCACTATTGTCACTATCGTAATCACTGTCCTTCGCCAAGGGTTCTATTTCTATATTATTGAACTTGTAAATTTCTATTTCCCTTTTTAATAATAAATTGCAGATAATTTAAACATTAATTGCATACATGTGCTATGATAATTACGTTCAGATTATTTTCTAATGCAAAGTATATAAAATGTTTTATCAAATATACTACAATGATCAAATTGTGTATGTGTAGGTGACAGAACAAGAATTAATAGACTTAGTGGCAAATAACATGATGATGATCAATACAAACTTCATGCTGAAGTGATATTTCTGAATGCTTTTCCACGTACAAATTCAGGAAAGAATTAAAAGTTATGGCTAAGAAATTAATTTCAGAGCAAAAGGATAAATTATATTTTTTATAATTATTATAATATTGAATTATAATTTAATATTTTCCATATAACTGTGGGCATATATAAAACTTAAACATATATTGTTAGAAATTTCTTTCAAGTTATTAATAAATCATACACATTTAAAGACAATGGAAAATGGAATGTATATGTATATATAAATATATACACATATAAATAAAATTAATAAAATCTACATATGCACGTCTATTTTCAAATCTTTTTCCTTTATGTATTTTTTTTTATAATATAAATGTATATCTCTTCTATACGAAATGATAATTATAATGATCAGTTTTATTATCGAGAAATATATGTTATGCCATTGATTCTTATTTTCATTTAAATTTAAAATAAAAGCGTTCTTATAATTCAAATGTAACTTCATTTTAATATTTCAGAGTAATAATGTTGATCATGTTTCATACGAATCGTTATGGTATAAGAAGTATTTTTACAGAAAGACTTAATATATGTTGCATTGCGATGTTAGCAGCTTATATCCGTAACTGTACCATGCATACTACCGATTCTTTCAATTAATTACTATGCTTCTGTAAGTTATACTGGGATACCTGAGATAATTTTGGCGATATACATAATTTAACATATTTCTAACCATTTCTCTTTGCAACAAAAACACAATGCAAAAATTCCTAGTAAATAATAGTTGCTGTTTTCGAATTATAAATATTATTATTTGTATATTTTAAAACAAATAAATTTCTGTTTGCAGAAATATTTGTTACTTAAATTAAACTATAAAATTAAAAATCATTTATGTATTGGGAAAAATAATTAGTTAATTAATCTATATATGTTCAAAAACTATATAAAAATCCTAATTTAACTATAATAAATTTTGTCGAAATATATTTGTTGAATATGTATAAATCTTTGTTTCATTAAATTGCAATTCTCTCTATATCTACAATTAATATATCTTAAATTCATATTTGATCAAAATAAATGCACATAGGCGAAAGTGAAAGTAAAATAAGTAACATAAAATTAAAACATATAAGTAGATAAAAATAATATAATATATAATATAAGAATGACCAGAAATGTAAAACTTACTGCTCGCATATGTGTTAAATTAAAATTAAAATTTGAATGGTGTAGACTTCATTGCCGGAGCGTTTAAAATTAAATAAAATGAATCCATTATATATAAACTCAAGCTACAAATTTTATTTATCTGTTTTGATAATTCCTCATATATTTTGCGAATCTTTATTAATTCTTTTGTAATATTGCATAAATAAATAATAAAAAAAAAAATAAGATAAGATAGCAAAAATGAAAAGAAGAAGTAGAGATATAGTAGATAGAAAGGCAAAAAAATTAAGAAAGGAATTCTGCGGATCTATTAAGAATTTTTAATAACTAAATGTGTATTCTTTTACACTGCATTTAAGTACAGTGTATTAAATAAAAAATTGATAGCATTCGATCGATTTGCATTTCGATTTCGTTGAAAAATTAGTTTCCATTTTTTTTTTTATATGTTCCGCTTTATTATATGATGGGCATTAACCATAAGTTTTATAAGCAAAAAAGAGAATATGAAAATCAATAATCTATCTCTTTAGCACATACATGTATAAATTTTGTCTAATTGAAATAAAAAAGTTCCATATTTATATCAGTCACGTAATATTTTTAAGGAAATCACAAAAATTAATGAAATATAATCAAGCAATTATTGAATATGTCATATTGAAGTGTATACTAATATCATATTCAAAAAATTACATAATTATAAAAAATATATAATAATGAATAATAAATCTTTTATTAAAAATAATTTATAGGCAAAGAAATTTAATTAAAATCATAAAATGCCGGAAAAATTATTACGCTATCCGAATCGTTATGTGGAATATGTAGTTTAGGCAAATACGCTTATTGTTTGACAGAATAGAATGTTGGAATGCGCAGCAATTTCTTTCTAATTAGTTTTTATCTTCTTGCATTTTACAAAAAAGTATCGTATATATTACTTCAATTTTCTCTCTCTTTTGTTTGATATATTTATTCAAATCTTATCTTCTTAACAATACAAAACAATCACATCTTCTCTCTTAAGCATATAATAAAAGTAGAGGTAATATATTTCTACTGTATGGTACAGTAACTTTATGGAATAATATCTTCCAGTACGTTGATAATAGGACATCGTCAGTATTCACTATAGTGGTTACTACATAATATTGTACCAGTGAGTATAATTTTTAGCATATTAAGTGTATTCATTCGTTACAAAAACTTTTTACAAGCAGTATACAACTAAAAAAAGAAAAGCAAGTCAACATTGTTGTCGACGTGTAAATAGGAACGAGTGATATTTGGTTTTCTCAAGATGCCTCGATTACTAAGGAATTATTCAAAACTTTTTGTTTTGGAGAAACTGAAATAAGGAATGAAATAAGGAATCGTGTTAAGAATGAAATATACAGCTCAGACTTGATAAACGGTTTTTTATTTTTAATTTAGACGCACGCTTCTATTTAAAACCTATGCAATTTAAATATAATATATTTTTGAATGTTATTAAAGATCGTAAACCTACATTGTATATTTAATATCTTAACAATAAAATATGCATTTTTTAAATTTGTATGATTATATAAAACTATTTTAAAAAATTATGAATTTTAATTTGTTAGTTTTATAATTTTATTAAAAAATTATTATCATAATATGAAATATGTGACAGTGTCTAAACACTATACTTTCTATGCACTAATTTTAAAATCGTAAAAATGCTTCAAATTATGCTTTTTACCAATTATATCCCAATCACTCTTGATTTAATTTTAAGCTATGCAATACTTTAAAAGAAGATTCATTTTATTTTAATGAAAATGTATATTATATCCACTTCACTAATTTAATTTTCGTTTAATTAATTGAGACGACCAAAATAAAATTTATTTAGTGCAATTATTTAGGGTACAGTGCTATTAATCGCTAAATCGATTTTTAATTGAATTCAATGTTTCATACCTAGGATCTAAAATTCAAATATTTCCGGCAAAATGGATGATTCAAAGATAAATGCAAAAACAAATATAATCTTATATAATATTTAAATAGCAAACTATACTGTCAATATGAAGTGAGATATGCACAGAGCATTAAAGATATGAGATGCAAATGTACTAGGTTTATAAAAATTTTATAATTAATTAAAAAAATAAACATCTATTATTTTTAGAATTTTACTGTGGAAAATAATGTTTATGGCTGTCGAACGGCTATCGAACGGGTCAGAAACGACTGTGAACGAGGCTACGGACTACCAACAGGGCCAAGGACGGCAACAAACGGGTCAAGAACGTCTATCGAACTCCAACGAACGGGCCAGGAACATCTATCGAACGTCTATCGAACGCCAACGAACGGGCCAGGAACGTCTATCGAACGGCTATCGAACGGGTCAGAAACGACTGTGAACGAGGCTACGGACTACTTAGAAGCGACTACCAACAGGGTCAATTACGGCAACAAACGGCTGCGAACAGCTATCGAACGGGGCAGGAACAGCTAACGAACGGCTATCGAACGGGTCAGAAACGGCTGTCGAACGGGGCAGGAACGGCAACTAACAGCTATCGAACGGGTCAGAAACGGCTATCGAACGGCAACTAACAGCTATCGAACGGGTCAGAAACGGCTATCGAACGGAGCAGGAACGGCAACTAACAGCTATCGAACGGCTGTCGAACGGCTACGAACGGTAGCGGACGATACAGAACGGCTATTGAAAAACGACAAACGGTAGTGAACGGCTCAGAAACGAAGAGCTAAAGAGTGGCAACGAATGATAAAACGCACGGTGATACTCGGGGCACATATCGTTTGATCGACGAATCGAAACAACGATGGATCGACGATCGGGAATAACCGAGGAAGCGAAGAAACAACATAGTTTAGAGAAATGGCAGTACACACACACACACACACACACACACACACACACTATTTCCGTTCGATAACCGTTCAACGGTCGTTCATTTCCATTCGACAAACGTTTAGCTCTTCGTTTCTGAGCCGTTCACTACCGTTTGTCGTTTTTCAATAGCCGTTCTGTATCGTCCGCTACCGTTCGTAGCCGTTCGACAGCCGTTCGATAGCTGTTAGTTGCCGTTCCTGCTCCGTTCGATAGCCGTTTCTGACCCGTTCGATAGCTGTTAGTTGCCGTTCGATAGCCGTTTCTGACCCGTTCGATAGCTGTTAGTTGCCGTTCCTGCCCCGTTCGACAGCCGTTTCTGACCCGTTCGATAGCCGTTCGTTAGCTGTTCCTGCCCCGTTCGATAGCTGTTCGCAGCCGTTTGTTGCCGTAATTGACCCTGTTGGTAGTCGCTTCTAAGTAGTCCGTAGCCTCGTTCACAGTCGTTTCTGACCCGTTCGATAGCCGTTCGATAGACGTTCCTGGCCCGTTCGTTGGCGTTCGATAGACGTTCGATAGATGTTCCTGGCCCGTTCGTTGGAGTTCGATAGACGTTCTTGACCCGTTTGTTGCCGTCCTTGGCCCTGTTGGTAGTCCGTAGCCTCGTTCACAGTCGTTTCTGACCCGTTCGATAGCCGTTCGACAGCCATAAACATTATTTTCCACAGTAAAATTCTAAAAATAATAGATGTTTATTTTTTTAATTAATTATAAAATTTTTATAAACCTAGTACATTTGCATCTCATATCTTTAATGCTCTGTGCATATCTCACTTCATATTGACAGTATAGTTTGCTATTTAAATATTATATAAGATTATATTTGTTTTTGCATTTATCTTTGAATCATCCATTTTGCCGGAAATATTTGAATTTTAGATCCTAGGTATGAAACATTGAATTCAATTAAAAATCGATTTAGCGATTAATAGCACTGTACCCTAAATAATTGCACTAAATAAATTTTATTTTGGTCGTCTCAATTAATTAAACGAAAATTAAATTAGTGAAGTGGATATAATATACATTTTCATTAAAATAAAATGAATCTTCTTTTAAAGTATTGCATAGCTTAAAATTAAATCAAGAGTGATTGGGATATAATTGGTAAAAAGCATAATTTGAAGCATTTTTACGATTTTAAAATTAGTGCATAGAAAGTATAGTGTTTAGACACTGTCACATATTTCATATTATGATAATAATTTTTTAATAAAATTATAAAACTAACAAATTAAAATTCATAATTTTTTAAAATAGTTTTATATAATCATACAAATTTAAAAAATGCATATTTTATTGTTAAGATATTAAATATACAATGTAGGTTTACGATCTTTAATAACATTCAAAAATATATTATATTTAAATTGCATAGGTTTTAAATAGAAGCGTGCGTCTAAATTAAAAATAAAAAACCGTTTATCAAGTCTGAGCTGTATATTTCATTCTTAACACGATTCCTTATTTCATTCCTTATTTCAGTTTCTCCAAAACAAAAAGTTTTGAATAATTCCTTAGTAATCGAGGCATCTTGAGAAAACCAAATATCACTCGTTCCTATTTACACGTCGACAACAATGTTGACTTGCTTTTCTTTTTTTAGTTGTATACTGCTTGTAAAAAGTTTTTGTAACGAATGAATACACTTAATATGCTAAAAATTATACTCACTGGTACAATATTATGTAGTAACCACTATAGTGAATACTGACGATGTCCTATTATCAACGTACTGGAAGATATTATTCCATAAAGTTACTGTACCATACAGTAGAAATATATTACCTCTACTTTTATTATATGCTTAAGAGAGAAGATGTGATTGTTTTGTATTGTTAAGAAGATAAGATTTGAATAAATATATCAAACAAAAGAGAGAGAAAATTGAAGTAATATATACGATACTTTTTTGTAAAATGCAAGAAGATAAAAACTAATTAGAAAGAAATTGCTGCGCATTCCAACATTCTATTCTGTCAAACAATAAGCGTATTTGCCTAAACTACATATTCCACATAACGATTCGGATAGCGTAATAATTTTTCCGGCATTTTATGATTTTAATTAAATTTCTTTGCCTATAAATTATTTTTAATAAAAGATTTATTATTCATTATTATATATTTTTTATAATTATGTAATTTTTTGAATATGATATTAGTATACACTTCAATATGACATATTCAATAATTGCTTGATTATATTTCATTAATTTTTGTGATTTCCTTAAAAATATTACGTGACTGATATAAATATGGAACTTTTTTATTTCAATTAGACAAAATTTATACATGTATGTGCTAAAGAGATAGATTATTGATTTTCATATTCTCTTTTTTGCTTATAAAACTTATGGTTAATGCCCATCATATAATAAAGCGGAACATATAAAAAAAAAAATGGAAACTAATTTTTCAACGAAATCGAAATGCAAATCGATCGAATGCTATCAATTTTTTATTTAATACACTGTACTTAAATGCAGTGTAAAAGAATACACATTTAGTTATTAAAAATTCTTAATAGATCCGCAGAATTCCTTTCTTAATTTTTTTGCCTTTCTATCTACTATATCTCTACTTCTTCTTTTCATTTTTGCTATCTTATCTTATTTTTTTTTTTATTATTTATTTATGCAATATTACAAAAGAATTAATAAAGATTCGCAAAATATATGAGGAATTATCAAAACAGATAAATAAAATTTGTAGCTTGAGTTTATATATAATGGATTCATTTTATTTAATTTTAAACGCTCCGGCAATGAAGTCTACACCATTCAAATTTTAATTTTAATTTAACACATATGCGAGCAGTAAGTTTTACATTTCTGGTCATTCTTATATTATATATTATATTATTTTTATCTACTTATATGTTTTAATTTTATGTTACTTATTTTACTTTCACTTTCGCCTATGTGCATTTATTTTGATCAAATATGAATTTAAGATATATTAATTGTAGATATAGAGAGAATTGCAATTTAATGAAACAAAGATTTATACATATTCAACAAATATATTTCGACAAAATTTATTATAGTTAAATTAGGATTTTTATATAGTTTTTGAACATATATAGATTAATTAACTAATTATTTTTCCCAATACATAAATGATTTTTAATTTTATAGTTTAATTTAAGTAACAAATATTTCTGCAAACAGAAATTTATTTGTTTTAAAATATACAAATAATAATATTTATAATTCGAAAACAGCAACTATTATTTACTAGGAATTTTTGCATTGTGTTTTTGTTGCAAAGAGAAATGGTTAGAAATATGTTAAATTATGTATATCGCCAAAATTATCTCAGGTATCCCAGTATAACTTACAGAAGCATAGTAATTAATTGAAAGAATCGGTAGTATGCATGGTACAGTTACGGATATAAGCTGCTAACATCGCAATGCAACATATATTAAGTCTTTCTGTAAAAATACTTCTTATACCATAACGATTCGTATGAAACATGATCAACATTATTACTCTGAAATATTAAAATGAAGTTACATTTGAATTATAAGAACGCTTTTATTTTAAATTTAAATGAAAATAAGAATCAATGGCATAACATATATTTCTCGATAATAAAACTGATCATTATAATTATCATTTCGTATAGAAGAGATATACATTTATATTATAAAAAAAAATACATAAAGGAAAAAGATTTGAAAATAGACGTGCATATGTAGATTTTATTAATTTTATTTATATGTGTATATATTTATATATACATATACATTCCATTTTCCATTGTCTTTAAATGTGTATGATTTATTAATAACTTGAAAGAAATTTCTAACAATATATGTTTAAGTTTTATATATGCCCACAGTTATATGGAAAATATTAAATTATAATTCAATATTATAATAATTATAAAAAATATAATTTATCCTTTTGCTCTGAAATTAATTTCTTAGCCATAACTTTTAATTCTTTCCTGAATTTGTACGTGGAAAAGCATTCAGAAATATCACTTCAGCATGAAGTTTGTATTGATCATCATCATGTTATTTGCCACTAAGTCTATTAATTCTTGTTCTGTCACCTACACATACACAATTTGATCATTGTAGTATATTTGATAAAACATTTTATATACTTTGCATTAGAAAATAATCTGAACGTAATTATCATAGCACATGTATGCAATTAATGTTTAAATTATCTGCAATTTATTATTAAAAAGGGAAATAGAAATTTACAAGTTCAATAATATAGAAATAGAACCCTTGGCGAAGGACAGTGATTACGATAGTGACAATAGTGACGATATTCTTGATGAAAAGTTACAAAAGAAACAGCGAAATTTAAGCATACCTGAAATAATAACATTAAACGAAGCAACAAAGATATGTTGCATTTCTTATTACTATATGGAAAATGGATCGAAATATTGTACCGAATGCTTTCTAGAAGACCCGTATCAGTTTGAAAAAACTAGTTCTGTTCGGGAACATAGAACCATAGGTTGTAGCAATATGGATAATATGTCATGCAAAGGGTGCAAAAAAATGTTTGAATCAAATATTGCCCTGCAACATGTGCCCTATTTGCACAAATTAAAATAGATGAGTCATGGATAACATTGTAAGTATCTTTTAATTTATTATATATCAAAAGTATCTTAAAATAAATTATTAAATAATTTAAACTAATGAAATGCATATGTTTTCTTCTGTTTTCAGAAACGGCTTCCCCACATAGCCCGACGGCCTATTTTATATATTATTTTTTCTTTTATATTATATACTTTTTTTATTAAACTCACACATTTAAATAAATTATATATTTTTAATTGTAACAAAAAAAATTGCAATTATTTACACGCCTTTCCCTTGCGCTCCAATCCTTTGCGTGCTCTCGCATTAATTATAAGTCTCGCTATCGTTCTCTCTTGTACGCGTTCTCTCTCACACGCGCGGCAAGGGTGTAAAGCAGTCGAATATTGGTATCATAAACAGAAAACATAAAAAGAAGGAAGGTTCCAAGATCCATTTCTCTTCATAGGAATACTGTTCATATTGTTTATACCGAGCGTAGAAAAAGACCATGAAAGGATCATGAATGGTTAATATATACAGTGGGTGTAAAAAATATTCGTACACTAGTGTAACCCTTCCAGTTTTGAGACCTTTATAATTCCTACAGCGGAGAGTAACATTCGATTTCAATCTCAGTCGTGTATTGTCCGAAAGAAGAGCGTCAGCGAGTTTAACCGTGGTATTTCTTTTTCCGTGTGTGTGTGTGTGTGATTATTTCTTACGCTGCAAATAAAATGGATTCTATTTTTCATTTTTCATTTTGGAAGAGGAGTTTTGTAGAGCTCTTATTTTCTGTGATACTAAAAGTGGTATTTGTCTGGAAGATAGGTAGTGTTTTTGTGAAAACAATTGTGCGTATGTGTATGTGGATTTTTAATATATATTATTTTATAGTACCCCGATGATGTCAAAATTCCCGGGTTCATCACATACAGCATCGACGCAACGTGCGGGCGGAGCGCTGGAACGCGCGACACGATCTCGCGGAGGAATGGGGCGACACCCCGGAGAGTCGCCAGGATAATGATGTAAATGGATCGTGGAGATATCTCGACATTTTTAATCTGCGGCTGCTCTTCGGGATGGAGTCCCTATTTGACGAAATCTGCGAACTATCGGTTATAAGATACGAAGAGAACAGAATAATCGAAGAGGAGAGAATACGGGAAATACAAAGAAGACTGGGAGAGGAAAGAAGAAGACGGTTACTGGAATACTGGTACGGCTCTGCAGTTCCAGGGGGCTAAGGTACATATTTCTTTTTAAAATTTTTAAATTAGTTTTTTTTTATTTTTTTTATTTTAATTAAGATAAAATTAATGTAGCGTTTTTCCTGTTTCAGGAGCTGCCTCCCCCTTACAGCCCGGCGCACCGTCCGCATTATTTTATATTCATCATTTTATTTTCTTTCCCTATATTTTATTAATTTTTAAATTTTAATATTAAGTACACACACACACACACACAATTTGTAATACTCATACACACATTTAAATAAATTCTACATATTTTTAATTGTAACGAAAAAAAAAATTGCAATTATTTACGCGCCTCTCCTTGCGCTCCCATCCCTTGCGTCTCTCTTGCGCTAGTTGTAAGTATAGCGATATCGTTCTCTCTCGCACGCGTTGTTCTCGCGCTATTATCGTTCTCTCTTTCGTACGCGCTATCGTTCTCTCTCTCACTCGCGTTGTTCTTGCAATATCGTTCTCTCTCGCACGCGTTGTTCTCGCGCTATTGTCGTTTTCTCTCTTTCATATGCTCGTCGCTCACTTACCTTTGCGTCGTCCTTCTCACGCCATCTTACATTGCACCATCCTTGTCGCACTGTCCTCTTCACACTCTCTAAATTTCTTAGAGTGAAATCTAACTCCAAACGAGTGAATATTCACTCCAAGTGATAGTGAAAATACTGCCACTCGTAATTAGTGAACATTCACTTTTCACAAAAGTGAACTGTTTAACTCTGAACGTAAAGTGAATGTGTCACTCGGTTTGAAGTGAATAATTCACTCAATCAGAGTGGAGTCATCACTTTCGTCAAGTTATTTTTCACTCAATTACAAGTGAACAGATTCACTCTTAGGAAGTGAGATTCTAAGCCGTCTTTTACTAATAATAAGATAACACGTTACGTATATGACGTGAAGCTTTGATTAGTTGAAATGAGAAGCAATCATTGCTTTTTACTTGAATTAATCGAAGCTGAACATCGCACACAGCATGTTATCTCATTGTCGGTGTAAAAGCCGATTAACCTCCTTTTTTCTTGTCACAGCTATATAAATATATTTAACGTTACACACACAAAAATATGTTTACATTTCGAAATATGTTAAAATAAAAAGATATATCCCTAAGAAGTTACTTTAATATGTCTTGTATACCAAGTACACGTGCGACGAGTTGGTAACGTCGCGAGACAACGATACGACAGTGTTGCTAATGGCGGACTCATGCGCGTTTCACATGCGCTTTATTCACTCTTCATGAGTGAAAATTTTCACTCTATATAGAGTGAAAATGCTACATAGAGTGAAAATATTCACTCTACAAAATAGAGTATACATATTTACTCTATTTTGCAGAGTGAATTTTTTACTCTACAACAAAAAGTGAGAAGAATTCACTCCTATGAGTGAAAAATCACTCTAACTAGAGTGACTTGACCAGTCACTCAATTTTTCGAGTGCATTTTCACTCTAAGAAATTTAGAGAGCACACTTAGCGCTATCCTTTTCCCACATGTAGCGCTGTCCTTTTCCCACACGTAGCGCTATCCTTCTCACACCACCGTCTTCTTTCCGCGGATCCCCCTTCTCCTCGCAGACTCCCTTCCTCGCGCGTGACGTCACTCACCGAGCGCTGCAGTTCCTCCTTCCCCGCGCGTGACGTCACTCACCCCGCACCACGGTTCCCCTCGCGCCTCACCCCCCCTGAGAGGACCTGCGTTAGAACCCGCCTTGTATACCTACTGTCTCTTAGAAATGGAATATTATTTTGAGTATTTTTAACATGATCATTTTAAACAATCAACATGTCTCAAAGTCAATTTAACATTCTAAGAAAAATTAAAGTAAATCTTCGAATAATCTTGAACTTTGACATACAAAATAATCAAATTTACTCAAATCAAATGTTTCTATTACAAATAATTTAAGTTAAAATAATTACTATTATATGTTAATGTCCTCAACATTTCTTACGAGTTATTGTAACTATTTTTTCATGTAATTTTTAATGAATTTGTATGTTATTTTTACATTACTCTTAAAGTCACGAGAACAAAAATAAATGTAAAGTATCGTGTCAATTATTTAACATTTTTAGTTTGTCAATAAGTAACATAAAACGAATGAGTTATTTTAACTGAAAATTTAGAGTGGACTTTCTGGGACATGTAAAAAATGTTAAAATTAACATTTTATTTTTTACCATGTTGAAAAACGTAAAAACGTTCCATAAATATAAATAATTAAAAAAAATATTTTGCTTCATAAAATTATTGTTACAATTTAAAAGATAAATCTCCTATCAATTATAAGCGAATTACAAATAAAATGAAGAAAATATAAAATATGTATTCCTTTGTATTACATGTATCTCGTGCAAAATATTGTTCAATATGCTTTGATATAATTTCATGATGGACTTTGAAAATGTTTACGAACTAACGGCTGAGAGCGCGACTAAATTTTATTTTGAACTTTAGTACAAAAAGCCAGGTGTTCCGCGTATCTGCAAAATGCCAGACGTCCTCTAGGATAAGGCTGTAACTTTCATATTCAGGAAGTCATCTTTCTCGAAGAAAGGCGTGGCGTATGAAACGAACCACCAGACTTTCAGCCCTTCGTACAAGCGGTAAAAAATCCACCTATCAACAGCCAGGGTGCGAGTATTCGTGCATGAATATCCCGAGATAGGAAAGGGACGGTAAATATTATCCATGAAGGAGGAGAAGCGCGAACACTCTTTATCATCTACCCCTCATTCAAGTATCTTACGATATCGGGGGTTGGAGAGCATGCGTGATGAGGGTTACTCACTTTCGCCAGGTCGACCACCTCTGAAACGGGCGATGTATAATAGCGCAGCAATGTATTTCCGAAATACATGTATTATTCGTCCTTCCCATAATCGAAGCAAATTGTTTTCCGAGCGAAACAATTATCTCAGTTCGTCAATTGCCACTGTTTCAATAATTAAATCGAATTTGTCAAAAAATTTATTATAAGCATTATTTAGAAAATATGTCAAATAAGTGCTCACAAATATAAGTAAAAAATATAAAAATATAAATTAAAAATCTATAAATAAATTTATATGTAAATAAATCTATAAGCAAAATAAATTTAGACATTTTTTTGTCAAATTTCATAAAAAGATTGTGAATGAATCTGAAAATTATATTCTTCTAATAATAAATATTATTTAAAAAATATGCCAATTAACCCCTTCACTGTCAGGGACCCCTTATAGGGGCCAAAAAAATTCGTGCCACTTTTGCTTCATGGCCCCTATAAGGGCATCTTGAAAAAAACATGTTATTACTGTTACGATTTGATTGTCCTTGAGTATTTTAAGGTTTCTGAGGTCGCTGAATTCGAATCTGAAATCAGAATTTCGAACTTCAAAATGGCGGATCAAAATTCAAAATAATTTTGGGTTTGAATAAAAATAGGTTTCTTATCGTTTTTGGGATCGCCGAATTCGAATCTAATATCAGATTTTCCAAATTAAAAATTGCAAATTTAACGGAGTCAATAACCGCCACGTTCTCGATTCGTGACTCTGGGTTCGACAGAGAGTGGGATTTAAAAATAATTGAAGAGAGAAATATACAACCTTTATGTATGTCAACTATTTGTTCGAACTCTGGTCCGCCATATTGGATTTGCCATTTTCAATTTGGAAAATCTAATATTAGGTTTGAATTTTGCAACCCCAAAAATGATACACATTTTTATTAATCCAAAATTATTTTGAATTTTGATCCGCCATATTGGATTCACCATTTTGAATTTTGTAATTCTGGCTTCAGATTCGGATTCAGCGACCTCAATAATATTTATACTGACGTATTCATGCAATTTTAAAAACTTTTTTCTTCAACACACTTTTGGCACGGAAAGTTTCTTTTCGCTGGACTGTGAAGGGGTTAAATGCTTACAGATATAAATTATAAAAAAAGGACAAACAAATTGTGAAAATCATACTCTTCTAAAATTCAGTACATTGTAATAAAAATGATTTTTTCATACTTCGTTTTATATTATTCTAAAATTGATTGCTAGAATCATATGCAAATGTATTACATTGTCGATTCTCGTTCAAGCTAACGATTCTAAAAAATCAATCGAGATATTTTTATGAATGTGAACTCGAGTTCATTCAATGGACTATGTTTACGACGATGCAAGCCGAGCTTATTGTTAGACATTCTCGGTTTATCACAGCCACGAGGCGACACAATAACGAGATTCGTGCTGTTTACGATGACGAAACGCGTACGTGTATGCGTCATATAGTGAATCTAAATCTGGATAAGAGGACAACGGGACCGTTGTGTATATACGATTTGGAAACACGCGCTCATACGGCCTCCCTTAAACCCTCTCGTCTTTCCCAGGAAGCGTAATAATCCTCCTTCCTAGAATAGGCTCGTGCGACACGTGCGCACTCGATAACCCTATCGTCCTCGTCTCGAGCTCGACAAAACCCAATCTCGAACCGATCGATCTCAATTACGTCGATCGTCCGTGGTCCGCGTCGAATGTACGTGTAATGTTACAAAAGCTTGGTACTAAAAGTTCGGTAAAAAAGTAATGAGGTAATCGAACGTTCAGCACATGTTAAAAGTAAATATCGTGCTACACGAGTCTCATTAATAATAGCTCTCGCAATTAACTCTTTCATTTGAAAACATTGAAATATCGCTCGATAATTATTAATAGCTTTATAAATAATCGCGCTTGTTATTTTATCGATTTATAAAAATAGAAACGGTATCAAATATTTTCAGATTACTTCGTTGAATTACATCGAAATTACATATGAAATTTTATCTCCATCGTTATTTGAGATACTTTGTATACTATATTTGCATGGGCGAAAAATTCTTTGTTGAATAAAATTGTTCTTTCCTTCATAATTAATTTTCATTAATTGTAAATACAATTATTTATTTAATAATTTATTTAGTTAATTAATTAATTTAACATTGTAAATAAAAATTAATTACTTTAATTAATTATGAATAAAAAGATAAATAATAAGTTTCTGTCCAATTATATTTAAAAAATATTTTCATTATTAAATAATAAAATTTCTGAAAAATCGATCTATAAGAAATATGATTTCCAAATATCACGTGATGTACGACCATATCTTAAGACCCGGATCAGATCAATATCATTCAAATCTTACATGAATCATGCCGTCTACTAGTTTCTAATATTTTTAACAATACCATTCATTATAATTGTATTATATTGTATTATATTGTGTTTAAAATTTATGTGTAAGCCTTTGTGAGCGAATTAAATGACTCAGCCATGAAGGCATAGTCATGAATATTTCGCAATCGGATATGCTCCGCATGCTCACCAAGTGTATCTAAAGTTTGCGACATTTTGTGCAATAATTCTCTTTTTGCTCATTTAGACTGACTTCAAGAAAGAAAAAGGAAAAGCAGGATCGATATCGTCGTCGCATCGCAAACGTAATATTTGGAAAAAAACATTTGTATTGTTATCACGTACAGCGCGCACTAAGCAAACATTTCTTGAGTCAAATAAATTCGAAAATGTAAACAAGCATATGCGCAGCGCCAGATGTGCTCTCGTTGCATTCTGCAATTCGTCAATATTTTCGTATTGGCCCCACGAGAGACACCCATAGATCTCGCATACAATTGTTCGATCTGTCCCTCTCATTCGTCGCAGACGTTGTTTACGAAACTTCGAATATTTGAAAAAATTTTTAATCGTTCAGACCAACGAAATTCCTCTAAATAAGTCGAAATAAATCGAATTCTAAATAAATTGAATTTTCGAGATTAACGTATAAAATTATTTTTTGATAACATTATTATATTATATCATTAAGTGCATAATTACACTATGTTATTATTTTCAGTATTGATATAATAATATCGCGTAACATTTTTTGAGTTTGCTCCAAGAAATTTTTTAAAAATCAGGTAATCGTTAATTTGTACATTCATCATTTAATTCATCATTTTTTATGGGACCTCTAATAATGTCTATTACTATTCTATTTTGTAAAGCAATGTTCTTTCTACCGGTTTATTACAAAAGATAATATATCTGAAAATTTTACGAATTTGAAATAAATTTTTTTATGTTATCAAAAACATGAGATAAGAAATATGTATAAATTTAAAATTTTTCATAAAATATTATTTCCTTTTTCGATTTGTATCCATGATAATAGAATCTTTGATCGATTTGAAGCCGTTTATTATTTATTGCAATATTAATATTATTCGAATGTGTGAATAATCGAAAAGAAATAGCATTTTATAAATTAAATCTTTGAATATTAAATCTATAAAAATTCCATTATTTATATAAAATTCCATTATTTATTTTTTGTTCAGTTTAATTTCTGATGATTTTAATCTTAATATTATCACATACAAGACACTGAAATATTAAAAGGTTCTAATAAAATATTCGATTTCAAATTTATCAAGAATCTATTATCGAAAATATATTAATCAAGATTCTAGGACACTATATAAATATTGTAACATACGATTCACATACCTCTCAATCACAGGAATTCCAAAGATGTCCGGTGCCTTCACGTGTGAGATGTGTGTAAATAAAGTCAAATTGTCGAGGAGCACTTTGAAATCATCACTGTCAACAATTCCAATCCCACCGTCGATGACAACACACACAACAACAACGCGGGGCGCGCGAGCGCGCGCGTATTTACATTCCACGACTTTGTGCGACTTATCAGCCTCTACCGGTGACGCGCAATACAAAATCGACGGGACGTTGCTATGTCGATTTCAAATTAACCGCACAACCGAATATATCACGCGATCACGTTGTTCGCTCTCTGTTCAGCTTCCCGGAAACAACACACTCTTCTCACTCGATTCCACCAGCAACACTCACGCCACCGTCCTCGACATTCGTAATGTTGCGCCAACTTCGCAGTGTTATGCCGAATCGCGGCAATGTTCTTTCTTAACACTGTTGTTTCTTAACTTATTATATGGCTTTACGTCGAAATCGCGAAAACGCGTTTATGTGTCTTATCGTTCCCTCTCATCCCCTCGATCCCGAGAGGCTGCTTCTTCGCAGAAGAGATGGACCAGCGCGCGCCGGGTTGCGTTCGTTTCTCACTAGCGGGGGAAGAGGGCTGGTGGGGGGGAACAGGGGGGAGGATGCGAAGATCGACCAAGACGATGCACTCGCGCGCGAGCGTGGCGATCGTCGAGCGCGTAAATCGCGTCGTCCGCGTCCGCGATGCCGAGCACTTACTGAAAACTTACGGGGCGCCGAAAATACAACGAACGCGAGAGTTACCGAGGGGCAGCTCTGCCTCGGCGGACGTCCACGCTCGCTCTGAAGCTGCCCGGCGATACGGAACCTGCGCGCCTCTGGCGTCGCGCGTCGCGCTCGCTTGATTGGCCCGTAGCTCCCCCGGTCTCCCCCCACCACCGCCGCCACTACTGCCGCGGTTCAGGCGGTTCAGCCGCGGCGGGGATTCTGTTCGAGATGCGAGATCGGCGATATGCCTATAGGGAGAGATATATCTCTAAGGATACGCGTGGTTCGTATCGAGTATCGATGCGTTTTTTCGATTCCGATACTGATAACGAGAGGCCCTCTCATTATTTTAGCTCTCGATGATGCAGCAAGCGAGCTTTTCTTCTTACGATTGTCATCGGATAGAAGCGTTGTAAAAAGAAACGTCATATTTTTATGACTAGGTATTGAGTAATATCGATATTTATTTAATATTATCGATATTTTATGGTAGAATGTGACGTGTATGCACTCTCTATCGTTTCGATATATGATTATTATATTGATAATTAATGATTATACGATAATGGATAATTTCTTGTCATATAGATAGCGGCGCATTAAATACCTCCGAGACCTTTTAGATCCGGGATTTTGGAATATGTAGTATATATTCATTGAGGATTAGAAATGAATAATGAATGCATTTCATGGGATAATAATGCTTGATTAATTGATACTATTGAATGATTGCAAGAGATATATTATAATTTTACACGTCTCTTTTTTCTGAAAATTTCTGCGGATTGTTATGCAAAATACAGAACGTTTTACATAACATCTTGTAATATCTGCATTTTAAATACATACATTGTATATATGTATATAAATATATATAAAAATATACAATTATAAATATAATAATATAAATATATATAAATATATTTTTTCTTTCTTTTTTAATATATTATAAATATATACACATATATACATACATACATATATATATGCAAATGCTGTAAATTCATATTATTTTTGTCCAGTAGTAAATAATTAATTTAATAATATGAAACTACGTATGTGTTTTGTTGATATCTTTTTATTAATATCTTGAAATTAAAAATTTTTCATTATATTGTCGAAATGTGTGAGATTTTCCAGCGAAAAATATTTTCTCAGGAATCTAGTCCGACTATTACTCATTTGCCTCTATTATTCTTCTGCTCCGGACAGCATCGGACGCAAAGTGCGCAATGTAATACAATTTCATTTAACGGAGGTATTCATTTTTTCCCGCTTCGAGATCAAATGCAAATTAGTTTTTCTCACTTCTCGAGTTATCGTCATACTACCTAAAATCCTGATTTTACCTGTCGTTTGACTGTGTTTCTCAGAGAGAGCTTCACGTTATGAACTCAACGTTTAAGTTTTTCAATTTATTTCACGAAGGAAGAACTTTTTGTAAGGGAATCTGGAATCAATTTCTAAAGTTTATCAGTTAAAATATTAAAAACAAGTACATCGTAAAAATGAAAAAATATATAAACGAGACAAAGAAACAGGGATTTTTTTAAAGAGAATACATCTGTAATAACAATTTTTTATACGGTGAAGGTATTTGAGATATTCAAACAGTTAAAATCAATACGAAAATACTTGACTAATGCTATAAAAATTATAAAGCATATACGTGCGCGGTTATTTTTTTAAATAATATGTACTCAAAACATTCATGAAAATAAAAAAAAGTTCTTTTACTACTTTTGATTCCAGAGATAGTTTTATCTAAAATATTTTCGCTGTGGGTCATGCCATTACAAATATATTCTCCTTAAAAACATTTTTATGTCGCGAGAAAAATTCACATACGTATAAGTCGTGATAAAAAAGTAATCCAGTTTTGTGAATGAGTTGAGTAGTTTCATGTTAACATCGGGAAGAAGAGTAGACAAATGGCAGGACATCGTGGAGACGCGCAGCAGCACCTGAGGCGAGAAAAAGGAAGTGATGTTCGTACTATTAACCCAGGGTGAAGGGGATAGAAGAAACCTCTGAATATACTTCAGGATCTTCGTCGAGCGCCATTACACCGAGAATAAGAAATAATTGCATGAGGGTCAGAGTTGTGAGAGCGACCTGCTGCTTGTGATCCGCCAACAAGACTGGTGACCTTTAATCTCGTCTCGTCCATTTCTACTTCTTTTCTTCGACTCGACTCAATCTGTCTCGTATCCTTATGTACTGACCGTAAATACGGAAGCTCCAAATCGATTCTGTCGCGATGAACTGAATCAATTTCTTCTCTGTATACCACCACAAATTGGAAAATTCGATTTAATTTAACATTATTTATAGTTGTCTTTAATGTTATTTATAATCGTCTTAAAGTTATTTTTAATTATTTCTATTGATTTTCAAGATATAATTTTATATAAAGTATTTCACCGAACCACGATTCTAAATATTAATAAAAATATGCCCTTTAGTTATATTCTTTCTGAAGCCAATTGATATTAAAATTGCTCACGTGAAATAGAACTAATCTATTTACAAAATTAATTGCAAAAGAATAATTGATTGCGCAATGATTGTTAGAATCTTTAACAAGTTAAAAAACTAATTTCCTTAAATCTTATATTTTATAATATATATATTATATAAATGATATTTTAAAAATTATTTTATTTAGCAACTCATCTTTCGCACATCTATCTTCGACTTGTAAATGATTATTATTATAATTACTACATATACATATTTTTAGTAAATGTTAATATATATTATTAAATATCTGCATTTTTTAAATATTTATTAATGTGGTTATCTATTGCAAATAATAAAAATAACGTCATTTACACTCCGTTGATAAATAGAAAGTATCAAGTATCGGTACTAGTATACTCTGTATATTAGTAAGTATCAGTCCTTGGTACTTTGATATCGATTGAGTAACAGTTTTATAAATATTGTTTGTTTTAAATATAATTTATAGAAATATATACTCATAATATATAATGTATACATTTCTTTCCTCTTCTTTTGGAAATTATTAGAAAGCCTAATATTTTTTAGATACCATATGATTATATCTGAGTATCATGTAGCTTGAAATCACGAAAGATGGTGCTAATAATCTTATTTATTTCACATTGTTATTTATTTATTTTTAAAACAAAATCTAGTATATGTATAAAATTAATCTCCCTCTTATTATATAACAATTAGTTTCTTGATATATATAAAATACATGTTTGCATCCACACAGACATTCAGTCTTTATTAATTATCTATATAATGAATAAAAAGTATAAAGTAATGTGATAAACTCTTTCAAATAAATATATTATGCGTTTATGTTATTGCTAAAATTAAACTGAAACTTACGAATCACAAATTAACATACAGCTTATACGGCTAAACTTAATAAAAGCGCAGTTGCTCGTTTCACCCAGAAATCTGGACCTTGCGATCCAGCTTTTAGATCTACAGCGACAACGAACGCAGATCTCGTTTGATCGCCGCTCCTCAGGGGATAATAATAACAAGGGCAATGATATAATTCTGTAAAAAAATTAAGCAAATGTT
The DNA here is from genome assembly GCF_025532165.1 of Camponotus vicinus. Classification (NCBI taxonomy): domain Eukaryota; kingdom Metazoa; phylum Arthropoda; class Insecta; order Hymenoptera; family Formicidae; genus Camponotus; species Camponotus vicinus. The sequence continues at coordinate 9,728,885 of NW_028141945.1, forward strand.
GGTTGTGATGGAAAAACTACTTCTTTTAATTTAAATAATCGTAAGCGCGAAGAAAACTCGATTGCAGTAAAATAAGTTTGTCATTTGATTAGCTTTACCTTTGACTTTTTTTCTGACTTGTTCGACAGGTCGAAAATGAATCACCGGCATGTTGCATACGAGTTGCATGGATGCGGGTTCAATGAGAATGCCATTCCCTTTGTCCCAGCCAGCACCCTCCAGAAAAATGGAGCGGATATATACGCCATCCTAAAGTTAAACAATATAATACAATCGCTTAACGAATAATCGATAAGAGCAATATATTCTTTACAATGGTTTGTCAATTTTTTGCACGTGCTGAAAAAGACCCGTGACAATCGGAAGAATGTCGGCATTGTAGTTAGAAAATCTCTCGCGTTTAAATTTTTATAATGATACAATAAGTCTCTGCTGTGTACGAAATATGTCACACACGTGGCGATGACAGACCTTTAATCTCCATTTTTTTCGCCCGAAAGTCAAACAGTTATATTGCATAATTGAACGGATAATTTACATAAACGAGATATTTGTATGAATGAGCAGCGTTAATCCAGCAAGAAGTGTAAGCTTCTTATAGTTAAAGCGATGTTCGATATTAGCAGTCCTGGACCAAAGCTGGTTGGATGAGCAATTAGCCTAATCGCTCGTAGTTACCATGGGTGGTTCGATTATAGCAGACTCGTCCGTTGTGAAGACAGTAAACTCCCATGACAATGAATCGATAGATACGTTCCAGAGTCTCGCCGAAGTTTGTAGCACCGCAGTAAGGAATCCGGTCGGAAATGTATACGCAGCTAGCCAGAAGAGCAATGGCGGATGAGTGGTTTGAGCCCAATTGGCGAAGTGCTCGACTCGATTGATTAGATCCCTCGTCCAAGCGCCGAGCAGTTTCAAAGACGGATACGCAGTCAGCCATAGAGACGGTACTCTTCCCTCGTATATGCACTCGAAGATTTCTTCTAATTCGCGAGACATCAGCACCAATCCCTTAATTCCGCGTTCAAGTTCCTCAAGGCTGTCCCGAGTTTTTGTCAACAACGCGTTGTATCGCCCAATCTCTTGAAGAAGCACCACGTTCAGCGGCGTCTTACTTGGCCCTATCAGTCTCTCTGTTGTCTCGTAATCGATCGTTTCCGGTATTCTCGAGAGAATGTCGTTCGCGAGTTGCATTACCTGTAAGACACGACAAGATTGAGTAACAAGATTCGCTTGTAACAAGAGCTCAGCACAGGATTACCGAAGATAAGATTAATGAAGTTGCGATAACGGAATGCCAATAATACGAAAACAGATATCAAGAATCCTCGTAAGTTCAATGATGTAAAATCTTATTTACCTTCATAGCTCGTTACTTTGTCTTCAAATCAAACAGAAAATGTAAGCTTGAAATTCAATCAATTCACTTACTTTATGTTCCTTGTCCTCGTCAATTTCTGCGCTGACCGTCTCTATCTGAAGACTCATCAAAGTCTCAAACATGTTCCTAGTCTCCATTATCAGGCAAGTGATATCCGCATTTGAATGCTGACCAAATGCTTCCGGCCTGTCGACATTCGGCAGGATCGCGATAAAGTCGCGGTAGGACTCCAAGGAACCGTCGCGGGGCATGTAATAGGTGGGCAGCGATGACAAACGATAATGGGGGGTAGTCAGGACGTCCTCCGTGAAATATTGCTTGATGTATGTCATCAACAAGCGGCGATCCCAGTCGTCGGTCACGTGACCACCATAGCAAACACCTGCTATGAGATATTTCAAAGATTCCCACGGTGTGACTGGATATTCGTCCAGGTAAACTTGCAGCAAATTCTCAGAGACCTGGAACAGATATCCTGCTATTATGACAATCGTGCCTCTCCATCATCGAGCGTCACTGTGACGAGAATTTAACCGCCATGAGAAGCGCTGGCTTGATTTCTGAGATATCCTTTTGTGCTTATAAAATAAATAGCGAATAGATAAAAAAGCTTTCTGCAGCGTACATGCCGCAACTTTGTTCGAAAATACCTCGAAGTCAGAATCGTTGAAACTGTAGACAACGTTCCAGCCAAGTTGTTGGAATTTCTTTCGTTCGAGAAGAATAGAGTGGAAGAAGACCAGTGTGAATAGCAGCTTTTTATATTTAGACTTTTCTTGGCACAAGTCGAACTGAGTTTCGGTAATTAAACCGTAAAGGCGTTTCATGTTGGCTTTTAATCCTTTTGGCGGCTCGGTAGTCATTTTTATCCCGGCTTGAAGGATCGATATAGGAAACTGAGGAGTCGGACTCGAACTAAGCCATAGTCTGTAAAAGAATTATTCGCATTGCTTTCGCATTTCTTTGAAACATCTACTCCAATACATTTAATTAGGTATCGTAATAATCAATGTTTATATATATTCGTAATAAATATAATTTTATCATTTATTTGTTTTATGAATTGCAAGAAATTAAAATTTTTAATAATTTTTGACGCAGTATATGCAAAAGATAGTATTGCGTGAAAATAATATGAGATAGTATTTCATAAAACTCTGGCATATACCTAAATCTTGGATGTAAAGTTTGGCTGGAACCAAGCATTTCCACAATCTTATCGAGCTTGGGCATCCAACTGAGCGAGAGGTGGCAATTCGCAAGAAATACCCAGAATCCTTCTTTGGCACCGATCTGTATCATGCTGCGCAGAGAACAAAGAAATATGAAACTCGATGAGAATAATTTTACGCAACTATATATAAGTACTAATTTTATTTTTCACTCTTTTGGATATTAATTTTTTATCAATGCACCAGTTTTATAACTTTGTTAATAAAATTAAGAATATGAAAAATATGATTCAGCTTTAATTTCTCTTTAAAAATTTAGAGTATCTTGGATATTACAATTATATTGTATAAAAAGTTTATAATTATAGTTTATAATTATAAAGTATATATATAATGTATAAAATTTTATTAACCTCGTGGCAATGGGAGATTGTCCTTGGCCTAGTGATAACGTCATCAACATAGCGGACATGCCTTGATTATCAGCTAACTGCGTAAGAATGCCAGTGGGATCCACGCCGGGTGAAAGAACGAATATCAATGGTGTCTGCGCCACGGAATCATCCAACACCGCTTTTAGGTCAAGTACAGGAGGTTCTACGAAACTTTGACTGAGATTGCGAACGATATAAGTCGTAATGCAGAAGGATATTCTGTCAGGTCGACAGCTGCGAACGAATAACATTTTCTGAAACTCGGTGCACCCTTCCTCCCATTCGCCGACTAGCGGTACAGTTTCCGGTTCTGTGCTGATGTACCTAGATATTAAAGGGATTGTGATAAGAAAACGTTACATGGAAACGTGTTTGCGTAAAATATTTCTGACAGACGATAACGTAATTTAAACAAATTATCGTAAAATCTTTTTTTTATGTAGTAGTTTTGTCGATTAAAATTAAAAAAAAAATAAAATAAAAGGAGAAAAAAATTATATGTCTGATTTAGTTATATTATAAAGTAAAATAAAATATTTTTGATAAATACATTGAATTTCTACATAAAAACGTTTGTTTATTAGTACAATTATATTTGTAATAAATATAATAAAATATTATAAATAATTATAAATAAAAAATATTATTAATAAATGAAATATGAAAAATGATAAGGGGAGTATCGTGAAAATAACTTGTCAAGAAAGGCTGAAGCGAAATAACGTGACATTGTACGCACCAATTGTGCCAATCACGCGGCAGCTGCTCAAAAGAAGAAACGACTCCGTGGAATCCGGGTAGCTTGTCGAGTTCAGTGACGTTGTCCCAAGTTTCATCCGGCAGCCACGACACGGGTTTGTCCGGCTGATTTTCTCGGTCCAGCACGATTCCGCCGCGGAGCAGAAACGCGTATTCTCCCGGGATGATTTTACCCTGCGCATCCAATATCTTGACGCACATGTGAAAAGAAAAGAGTAGCTTGTGCTGCTCGAACAGACCACGGCATGTGTTCCTATCCGTAAAAATAAAATCCATCGCATCAAGTTTCCTTAGAGTCATACGTTTTTTCTCTGCCTCAAAACATCCGCAAAATAGGAGGATTATAATAATGTTATATTACGTTAAATATGAATATTTCAAGTTTCATCAGTTTTTTCATGAAATATTGATTTACAATATTGTACAAAAAATGAGAGACCGCTAAAAACACACAATATTTTTCATTAAAATCTTTTTTTCTGTAAAAATTAGATATATTTTACTCTCATATGTTCTTTTTAATTTAATTTTGAAAAATTTGTCTGAAATGTAATTGAAATATGAAGTAAAAACATGTTTATATTTTTAGTAAATGAGTTTAAGTTGCAAATATTATTTATTAATAAAATGATAAAAACATAGCATCTCATAACATTTTATAACAAAGATAAAAACTAACAAAGATAAAAACTCTTTCTCTCCCTCTCTTTTTCTATATTTAATTATACCTGTAAACCGCGTATGTATGATATTCGTTCAGGCTGTCGATTCTCTCAAACAGTTTTGTTCTTTTAGGACTTTTGTCGATGGAAAGCATAAACAGTGCGTTGTATGCGTCGAGAGAGAACTGATACATGGGATCGATGGCGCTCATGTCGTTTAGAACGAAAAAAAGAATCGAGGCACGTTTCGAGCATGGTCGATATCCTTCTCTCGCTAAATCTATCTCTTTTTCTGTCTGTTCAGAAACAACTAGAGACTTTTGAATGGAGATAGATGTTGTCTTTGATGTCTGCAGAGTATTCAGCAAGTCTAGGTCATCTAGAAGAGATTCTCCCGCCACATTGAGCAAACTGATAGAATACATAGAACGTATTTATATACCTTGTTAATTGCTTTAGTCAATTACTTCTAAGTTGCATTAAGAACGAATGATGAAAAATGGTTTTATATTGAATTATATACAGAATAAATCGTGATTGCACTTAAAAGCAAAAGGCTTTGGACGCTCAAGGCTTAAGGAGTTTTCGTAAATCTTACTGAAGTATTTTATCTTCTAGTTCTCTGAGAGCCCGTTTATCGGATGCAATTGTAAGTACCAGATTGTCTTTCTGCTCCTCGAGCTGCGGCTTCTCTTTCCTTACCACGATCCCGAGGAGCTGCGCTTCGAGACCTACATGCAGGACAGAGTTATATTCCCTAATCTTGTTCCATCTTTCCTTAAAGTATATACTGTAAGACTATTAGTTACCCTGCTCCTTAATGGCGAAGTTGCATAATGTCGTTTTAGTTGAAATCTCCGGGGCATAGTGGGGATTCGAAAGCTTTGTAGTCATAAACAGCCGGAATTGATTGTTGTAAGTAATCATTTTATCGTTAAATTTGATCATCATTTGATCGCCTGTAGCATCGGAAACATTGAATGATAAAAATTTCAAGCAAATGGAAAAAAGATTAATTACTGTCTTTTATGCCAAACGTAATTTTTGTTCCACAAGGAATTAATCATATATTGAGCATCGAGTAAGATTAAAAAGATATTAATATTTTATTATATCGGTTTTCTCTTCATCTTTTGTTCATTTAACGATTTAAACAGAAGTTTAATTACTGATTATTATTTAATGCCTCTTAATTTTAATAATTAAAGAATCTTTTTTTTAGAATTTTCTCATAAATGTAATACAATTACGCGAATATAATTAAACGATATTGACGTTAAGTTTTACCTGATTTAATGAAAGCTTTTTGGAGAAGCGGATTCAAGCTCGGATCGAGGGTCTGTCCGATATTTTCAAGCAGTACTGGCCTTCCGAGCTGAATTGCTTGTTCCAGAATTCTCATAAAGTCAACTTGACCAAAGTCGATTACTCTCAGTGACTGCGATTATAATTGTTACATCAAAGTGACAAAGTAAATTCTCGGAATGTATTGATTTGAAATCGTTTTATCTCATATTAGTTATTTGATTTTACGTTAAAGCCAATTATCAATATTGCTGAAGAGATGTTATTACAGTTTCTTTGATCGGAAATCGACATACAACGTATATCAAACATTTACATGTTTCGCCTCCATATTTTTGATCCACTTCACCGCTTGGCATTGCGGATCGATTACGAGGGGCCAACGTGTTCCCCGCGTTACTATGATGCCATTTTCCGTGCTGAATCCATCGGACGGTAATCCCTGAATGTTCCAATCTCTGATTGTCGACGGATCAACTAGGAACTCTTTCACATCTAGGTTTGGCGATGTCGGTATCTCTTTATTTTGCACCTTAGCCATTCGAAATTCACATATAAAAGTTAATCTACATTTAAAAGAAGTAAATAAAACGAATCGCTTTTATGTCAGAATAAAAATTTAAAAAATGCAGAAGATGAATAGCAAAAATTAATTTTTTAGTTGGTTGTAAATAATAATTTTTGGAAATACAATTGGAGTTATGTGTAAAATAGTTTATTAATTTGCAAATTTTAGGTAGATAATTTGCAACGTGATTTGGTGAAAAATTATGATAAAGAGTTTCGAAGAACGATTCTCGAACTTACTTCCTTGGACCAAATACTTATAAGTTCCTGCCTATAATTGGACGTAAACGGTCCCAAGTACGACACAAATCCGGTAGATATCAAGCAATCACCCGGTAGCCACTCGAAACATTCGGTTAATGATGCTACTGTGTTCTCCCATCGAATTCGTTCCTCGGAAAGCCCATCTACCAGCATCGCTGCACGGTCTAGTTTCAGCTTTAACAATTCAGCCTGAAAAAAGAAAATGTACATAAAATAGACATTTTTTAAAATACAAAATACGCATACCTTTGATTTATTGTCAAAAGTAAAAATAAAATTCAAACAGATGTTAAATATTTTATAAGAATATATTTCTTTTATAAATTAATAAATGAATAATAAATGACATATATATTTTTGCAAATATTTTTGTTATTATTATTATTATTATTAAAGGACCTTATCATCACGTAAATATTAACAATCGGGAATTTAATTGAAAGTAACGTTTTAATTTATTTGCGAAATTTTGCTATAGGTTTTATTGGATTTATGGATGTACAACCTCCTTAAGGAATACATCTTGCCCGTGAAAATTGAGCGAATGCAGGCTTCTGCTGGTATTAATGTAAAATAGTTAAAAAAAGTTAAGTAAAGTTTTAACTAAATGGACGCGCATAATCAGTTCGAGTGAGCTGACTTTCTTTATCGATTCGTCCCTTCTTGGCTTTGTGTGATTTAGGTCATTTTAGGTCATTTCTAGCATTGTAAAGCGTAAGAAACAGGGATATACTACCAGTTTAATCAAATCCTCCTTTTCTTTCATCTTAGCGTCGTACGTCCGTTGTAATCTCTCGAGCTGCTCGTGTAAGTTTTGCAGCTGCTGCATTGCCTCTTCTAAGGCTATTTCCTTCTGCTTCAATGATTCTAACGCGATCTGCAGTCTTTCTCGTTTCGGTGCCACGATTCTGCAAAGCATCGTGAACATATGATTAGATTTTCATCCATAACGAAAGATGAATAACATATAAATCGATTAATTAAATAATAACAACACAAAAGAACCTTAAACTTAAAAAATATGAAAAGATTTTATTATTATATAAAAATCACAAGTATTTAAGATTGAAAAGAAAAAATGAGAAAGAGATATACACAAGCATATGTATATATCTTGTAAACTTTTGACCTACCTATACAGTTTGCCGTAGTTTTCCATAGCTATCACCCACATGCAAAGTGACTTAGCTGCAACAGATACTACGCCGACCTTTGTAGGATCGAATTCGGGATTGGACGTGTACTTGGCTATTGTTCGTAGAACTCTGTCCGATATATGATCTTTGTCGAAGTCTCGAAGCTGGAAATCAAATCAGAACAAGTTAGTTTGCGGAACGAGTAGTATGAACATAGTCTTGTGCGCCAGTTGCAACATTGTCCCTCACCGTATTAATGAAGTTTACGTCACTGAGTTGGCGTTTCGCCTCCCCCCATGTCGGTTCTGAGTTCTTTAAAATCATCACGGCTTCCATCACCATCTCGACTTTCGGCGGTGGATGCGTAAAGGACTTAATTTCAGCTAAATCTTTTTTGCTCAAAGCTTCTAATGCCTAAAATAAATCGTCAACATTTCTTTATGTAATGTTTAATTTATATTAAATTCTTAATAAATTTGTTTTTTTAATTAGTGAGAAATATCTTTTCAGAGCAACTAAATTATCAAGCAAAATAATATTTAAAGCATATCTTTGCTTTGCCTCCTCTTTCTCTCTGAACTGTATAAATTTCTCGGCAATAAAAATTTAATAACAGAATAAAATCCATTTAATTTAAATCATGTATAATCCAAAGCTATTGTTGTTTCAACATTGCATATTCATTGTAGCGAAAAAAAGAGCTGCGAATCACTTCGTTAAAGATATCACAAAAATGAAGTTGTTTAAGTTAATTAATAAAAATTTGCAAAAATATATGAAATATGCGATGAGAAAGATATTAAAGCAGAAAACGATCAGAGAAATTGTTCGAAACTGGATAAGCGACGTTGGAAAAGAATTCGGTGATTCGGTAACAACCTTCATAGCTTCGTTCAAGGCAGGTTCGACCGTTGCTAGGTCAGCTCGCGCGAGCTCTTCGAGCTTCTTGCATTCTTTTTGCTCCTCGGCGATACGTTGCGATTTGGCGGTGACCTGCCTCTGCGTTTCATCGGCATCGCGACGTTGGTTTGCTGCACGTCGTAAGCAGTTAAAAGCGATACACGGTGCAAGTATGAATACCATATGATTAATTAAGTGCGCAAGAGGAAAGTTAGAACCAGAGCGTTAAAAGCAATAAGTTCTTATAGATTAATTTGATAAATGCCGCTGATAATATATCACTGTCGCGTGCGCCGTGTACCTATCGTTACGAGGAATTCTTCGCACTCCCTCGTAGATTTATGAACTTGCTGCTGAGTGACTTCGAGCTCCGTCGCCATTTCTTTAACTTTCACCCGAGTATCGTCGATCTTCGAGAGGCCGCCGCGAAGTTTGTTCGCCTGGTCTGCTAAATCTTGTCGCTTTTCTGCCAGCATCCTGCGTGATACGAATACAACATGTGTAGCGTGATTTCGCATTAAAGATATTAAAAATATTACAGATATTACAGAAGGAACATAAATATACTATATTAATTATCTTGCAATTATCTTGTGCAATCTTAAATTTTGAGAAAGGATTCTGACGCTTTCGCGTTTTTATTCAATTCTTACTCTTTATAACCGACTACCAGCTCGATAAAATTCACAGGAGTCACGTAATTGTAACGCTTCATTTCGACGGCCATTCTGCGAGAGAACTGGGACACCGTGTCGTGGATCAAAGAGAATGATGCTGCAATTCCATCGCGCATTCGGTCCTGTAACGGCGGCAATGGAATAGCCGTCGCGGATTGCCGCGGTTCCTGCAGAAAAGTGCATCCTCGTAACACTCGCGTTCGTTACGATTGCAGTGTGAATTTTTTAACTGGCTGTATCCTCCCCGTATCCATCCACCTTTTGCTTTGCGCATATATGGACGTAATAAAATGTACTGCACAAAGAGCGTCCATTGCGTGCCGGGATTACCAGTGATTTTTTATGATGTGTGCACATTTTAACAAACGTCTATTCTGTATATTTAGCTAATTATATTTAATAATATAATTAGAGTTGAAATGCGTGATTAATTATTTAATTAACATTTTTATTCAAAGATATTAAAATGAGGAAATATCCTCGTTTTATGGCGTTTGTAAAATAGATGTAATGGTATCAAGAGTCATAAATGCATTAAGACTAATAGCTATATGAATAATAAATTGATAATCCGAAAGCGGCGTCGTTTAAGAAGAGATTCTTCCGGATACGGAGAAAACTCTTTATAATAGTTTTATCTATATACATATACTTGAAATGGAAAGAAAACATTTTATAAATTTATCTAATAACGCTAGAACAAACATTTCTTTTTATGTCGACTGAAATATTTATTTGACTGTGTCAACACCTTGTTAATGTAATTTTTATTCGAGGGGCATAAAGAGGAATAAAACAATACGTAGCATCTTGGACATGTTCTTGAGACAAATTATGTATAGATCTAAGAGCATTCTCGCGCGGAATCTAAGCGACCAATCTCAGCTTTGGCCGAAAGAAAAGAAATACGCCAGACGGCCGTATCATCAGGATGAGGCAAACCGTAGATGGGAAAATAATCGGATTCGCCGAAATGGTCGGCAAGAAGGACAGGGCAGAAGAGGGTGGAAGATTGGTGGTAGAAAACGCGCGTTGATCGTAAGAATCGAATCGAATGGAATCGATCGCGCGGAAAGGGGAAGGGCGTACCTACCACTTTATTTTCGCCGGTGATAGTGAGCGTCAGATTGAGATTCATGAGGAACTTGTTGCCAACTTCGAGGAGAGCTTCTCTCGGCCATTCCAAGAACCAATCGATGGTCGTGCAATTGATCAGGGAAGGATACTGCCGTAATCTGTTCCTGAAGGCATCGCCGATCGGGCTCATGCACATGATCAAATGCATATTGGCACGCGCTCTCTCAATCAGGAAGTAATATACCGTCTCGGTTGTTGGTATCTTTCCAGCCTTTGTTACTTCCTTTGATAGTCTATTTTTAATCTGATAAAACACGATATATCAATATGCCGCGATGGCACACTTTCGTATTGGTTATATTTTTACTGATCTGAATTATTCTACAAATTCTGCAAATTATAACGGTACCAAAATTTTAAATATCTGGGTCACACATGTATGTATATGTCTGTGTATTTCTTTCTTTCTCTCTAATATATCTTTCTGGGCCACACATATATGTATATGTCTGTGTGTATATTTCTCTTTTTCTCTCTACAATATAGATGTATATACATGTATTATGTTTTTAAATTTTAAATTAAATTCTTGGTATATGCGGTGAATTATTTAAATAAATTTATAATCTCTATTCTTTATTTCACAATTTCTTATTTGATAATAGAAAACAAAGAAATTTGCAAAAATATATACATTATTGTGAACTTTTAAATATTTAAGAACTCTACAAATAATTTCTAAATTTTCGTATGTGTTTTATAATTTGCATCTGATATAAGTCGATTATTCTTAAATATTTTACGGATATATCAATTTTTGAGAACAAAAACCTAGAAGTTAAATAATATATGTTTATACTATATTCAATCGTGGATTTGAAAACTTTCATTCTTAATAACACAAAAATATTTTTTACATATTTTTAAAATATGATGTGAGAATATCAAACATGGTTACAAAAACACTTTTATTCTTAATAACACAAAAACATTTATATGATATAAATTTCATGAGCGCGCGCGCGCTGTTAAGAATAGTTCTCATAGTCTTCGCATTTCTGTTAGTTTTTTAATTTCGTTGATTTTCTTTTCTACGTAGAGTGTGCCCCATATAAAGTAATGTCGCGGATTATATCCAAATGGATATGAAATAATTGTGACGCAAAGCGTATTAACCGACTTACGTTCTCCATTTCGTCGCTCTTGTAGAGATTAGCCACTTCGCCAGTACTCAGCATATTGTTGACAATCTCCAGAAACTGCTCCTCCACCACTTGGGTATCGTTGAAGAGGAAACTAGTCGGTTTGTTCTCCACCCCGACCATTGAGTACAGAGTCTTGAGATCTTCACGAAATTCTGGTAACCTATATTGTGCCGTAATGGCAACTTGATAGGTGGACATATCGCACATGTAACTGCCAATACGTGAAAGCGATTGCCTACCACTACCACCAATTCCAACCAGAAGCATATTACCGCGAGGCTATAGAAAACATTATGATAATCGTTAAATTTATGATGCATATATATATATATATATATATATATATATATTCAAAAATAATAATTTAAATAATAAAATCTCCTTTTCCCTCAGTATTTTGTTTGTTAGTTGTATAAAATCTATTGTAATAAATAAATAAATATATATATATATATATATATTTATTTATTTATTGCAATAGATTTTATACAACTAACAAGCAAAATACTGAGGGAAAAAGGAAATTTTATTATTTAAATTATTATTTTTAAATTAAAAATCGACTTTATGTTACAAATATATTTTATGATAACACGTATATAAAATCGTAATAATATAGACTTGTATTTTTACAGTGTGTATCGTCGGATAGAATGTTTACCGTTATACGGCACGCGATGGGAATCACTAACCTGCGATATTACACGAACGATGCGACATACATGTTCAATCGCATCGCGGAATAAGATGAGATCGAGGCGTACCACGCCATGAGAGGCATTATACTCGTCCATCTGTTCTTCCATGTAACGCCTTACGGCACCGATATCCGGGAGATCTTCGTATATATCCCAGGCATTCATAAAACTACCTGCAGATGTTAATTCAATATAAGAGAAATATATGTATATATATCTGGAAGATAATATTTTATTTAATAAAAAAATAAAATAATAGTATTAATTAAAAAAAATATATACTAATAATATTGTTATTGATAAAAACTTTAATAAAAGAGAAGATGTATATACTTATATTAGCTAGAATCAAAGTATTGCACCAATATATTGCGCGTATTTACCGAAAATGGGGCATCTTTTCTCCGGGCAGACATTATGGAAGGTCAACTCAAAGTGCTTCCCGAGCTGATCGTTCAACTGAGTCACGAACCACTCTCTGTCCCTGAAAGAAATTGCTCAGCATTTTTTCCTCCCGTACCCCGGACCAAATTAAGTTAATGCCTCTTGAGCGCTTACTTCTCGTCAATAAGCCGATCGCAGAAAACTCGGAAACTCTCGTGAACCCACAATCGCAGGAAAGTCTGTCTCGAATACTGATAGTCCTTATGGCTGCGCAGTAGCCCTTGGAAAACCTGTCGGAGGATCGATAGCGATTTTTGTATCTGCATCATTTCTACCTTCATGTCGAGTTCTAGTTTGTCAATTTTTAACTTCCAAACTTTTTACCTTTGATATATCCCTTAGGTTAAATAAATAATGCATCTTCGTTGGAGTGGGAAGCATCTTTTGGATCACGTGATTGTATAGTTTGATCGAAGCAAGCGTTATATCATTTGCTAAAACGGATGAGGAAATGTCTCACTTGATATAATTGTCAATTAAACACAATCAATTTCACTTAATATACATACATATTCCTTTTACTTCAGAGTGAAATTCGGAAAGATGTTGATTCAGCATTGTACCGTAGATTCTTGTAATTTGTTTTTCAGTTGGAAAAGTCATGTTAATGACATTAAATTTTGTGAGTAATCTATCCGTAATAATGTTGCGACCTCCACCGGGTGGTCCCATCGCTGCCATTAATTGTATTGTTTGAATATATTTCCTCGTTTGCTTCCGGCGATCGTACCTGTGGATAATGTTTTTTTTTTATATTTGTTGCAACGTTCTGTTAAATGTTTCAGAGTAATATCTTCGTGTTCCTGTTACACGTGTCATTTTTTTTTTTGCTATTTGTGCTTTGTTCTTGTATATCTTGTAATGTTACCAAAATCCATAATTAATCCACTGTCGAATTAATTCCAACGGTGGTTGCGACCCATATTTCTCCTTCATGGGCATATTAAAATCGTCCATGAAAGTGATCAAAGTCTTACCGGCCGTGGGAATATAAACGCCTTTCGTTCGTTTTTCCAGTCTGCTTTCTATTGCATCCTATAAGCCAAGGTAGAGTCTCGGTAGAAAACATTCATTTAATATTTAAAATTATTATCCATTTGATACATGTTTAGAGCCTTACTTGTATGTTATTGGATGTAGTTTGTGCTGACATGTTTACAAGCAGAACGGCGTACTTCGTGTCGTCTAGCAGCTCAAGTACCGAGTGAATGGTAGACGTTTTTCCTGTACCCACCGGACCCACTACGAGCACCGGAAAACCATTCGATAGGAGAAAACTCACGACGTAATCGTATCGTATCGTGTCCGCGGTGGGTACTATTATCTTGTAGAATGGCAGGCTGTAAATTGACTCAGAATATACTAGTGGTGCGCGCAACGTTCTCTTAAGAGACGATTATCGATTTTCTCGAAAATATATGGATGTGATTGAATATGATGTAATGCAGATTGAATGATTTGACCTGAATATGTATGCGACTCGATATGAGATTTGAACCGAATTCGGGATATTCTGATTTTGATTAAACAATCATGTTATATGACAATCAACGTGTCGAAGATTGCCGTTTATCGATAAAAATCTCCTGAGGGAGAATTGATAATTTTTAATTTTTTGAAAAACACATCAGAATTTTGTGGCAAGTTTCAATAAATACTTACGCTTACCCGGATTGAAATTTCCAAGTGTGCGGTAATTTTTCTTCCCATAAAATGAAATTACGGAGACGTGTATCCACGTAATACTCGTAAACTGTGTCTCGCAACGGAAAGGAGCTTTCGATTTCTCTTATGAAATTATCCATCTTCTGACGACCTTTCTCATCGACCGAGGCACATAGTGACCATATCATGCTGCAACGTGACATTGAAGATAGTTATTTAGTGCGCTCTTGACTATCATTACCATGTCATTGGCTCGGAACTTATAGTTTAATATGACTTGCGCGAGCCACTAGAGGATTACAGTATTAATATTACTTGAAGACGCCCAGAGGTGACGGCTAGTATTCCGTGTTGCTTGAATACGAGTTATGAATTCATGATTGTCGCAACTTATCTCGCCGAAGCGCGGTTGTTCTATGCAATATTCGAAATGCATATCTACGAAACAGAAATACTTTTACGTACCAGAAGAAGAACCACATTTTGCATATTATGGAGAAGGCAGCGCGATCTTCGCCTAATTCCACGCCGTTCTGCGGTGTCGCGAATACCTCCAACAGTTTGCAGAGAGACTGAATGGCGTTTAATTCGGGAACAGGTACGAGTTCCTCGCAATTCTTCCGCTTAAATTCCAGCGCGGCGTTAACGTGGCTCTCGAACAGCTGATTCATCTGATTGAAAAGCAATGAAATGTACGTTCCGCCGGATCGCGGGGAATTAGTCGATTCGTCTTACCTCCTCAGCAAATTCTGGTTGCGCGCTATACTTTTGCAACCACGAATCGACGTACGGACGCCAGCCAAGATTCTTGTAATCATTATAAACCATACCTATTCTGGAGACCGTCCCGGGAGAGGCGACAGTCAAGTCTTGCACCTCGAAGAGTAACGACACTTGATCGGGCATAGCAATACGATCGTTATTTATCAGCGTTAGTACCTTAAAATGCGAAATTTTTAATTTCAGAAATACGTCTTATGCAATTTCAGTTTAAGAAATCAAGGAACATCAAACGAAGAATGGAGCAAGTATACCTTGTTGTCGTCCATGACGCTGTTCATGTTTTCAATCCAATCAGCGTCTACGGGTCCGTCAAAAAGAATCCACTTTTCATCGGCGGTTTTCTCTGTCAAGAGAACATTGAATTTTTACAATAGCATATTTTCCGGACATAAATCATGCTGACGAAGAAGAAATTTCTGTCCCAATAATTTTGCTTATATTGCTTTTCTCCTCGATTTTATTTATTATTTATGATTTGTCAATAATATGAATCCTACGCCATAAATAATATTTTTATATTGTTCAATTGAGAGATGTCAATATACATATGAAACATCTTTCAATACGCTTCTGTGTATATTTTATATTATATTTGTAATTAATAATATATATATCATGCAACTGAAATATTTTGTCACAGAACATTACAGAATTCATTATGTTCATCTCTAACGTCATATATCCATATATATAACGTGACACACTTATTACACTACACATATTACATTGTAATCAATCAAGTGCTTTACCGGAACAAGTTTTCCGCATGATGGACGATATCACCCCGTCGAGCCATTCTCCGGTAGAAAGATTGTACTCGCCGTAGAGTTCACCGAGACTTAGTGCCTTAGGATTAATGGGATATACGTGAACGGCGTTAAAGCCTGGCTTTCCATCGCTCTTCATTGTCGTCATCGTATTCTGTAAAATCTTCCACGTTGTGGTTTTTGCGGTGTTTGACACGCCGACAATCATCGTCGAGTGACGCGAGCCCTTCGTCTCGTACAGCTCGATGACTTTCGTCACTATCATGGGAATCGGCTGTAATAATCGCGAATAATTTAGGGCGATTAATTAATCTCGAGATATAGCTGACAAGGCGATCTACCGACATGTCCGAACAATATCCACAACTATTATCATCGCAGAGATTAAATTCTAAAGAAAATAATAATCTGAGCGATGGATATAGGCGCAATTTAATATATACACAATTTAATATTTATAAACGCTAGATCGGCACGAATAATTTCCCGATAAATGCCCTTAGGACCCGTGGCACGGTCGTAAAAAACGAGAACGTCGGCGCCTTCCAGCAAGTAGAATCGTTGAAATTATACGTTATATCCTCCCTAAGTAGATTACCTGCAGCTTCAACTTGATTGCCTCGTTGGTTATATAACTGATAATTTCCTCGTAATCCACGGTGGGTACGTCTACGTTGGGGAAAAGATCGGTGGTAATGTCGAGGAATAGCGGTAGATCGTCCGAGGTAAGTTTGGCGACGTTCATATCTTTCATAGCGAGGATAATTATCTAGGTAAAATTCAAGAGACTTGGTTGGTAGTTCACAGTGTCATAATATAAATGATTATTGCGAGACTTTGTAACACTTTGAATATAAAATATTACGAGTAATTTAAAAATGACACCATGTTTAAATATCAAAATAATAAGATCAATATTTTGTGTGAATAATAAAGAAGATAAGATAATTTTAGAATAATAAAGAAGATAAAGAATCACCTCGTCGTCGGATAAATTGGGATACAGCCTTCTCTTTTTGCCAGCGTATCGGGTCAGTGTTACTATACCTCGCAAACCGAAATCGTAATGATGCTGTTTACTAAGTTGCTGCTGGGCGAGAGAATATAAAGTAAAGACCTATAAAGAAGAAAAGCATTGTTCAAAATTTTCGGCAAATTTTAATATTAAAATTTCTAATAAATCAAATAAATATTTCAAAAATAGATATTTTATTGAAAAGTACAATAAACAAAACGATAAATTTATTTGAAATATTGATAAATTATTTTGAAATTTTAATAATCATATACTTCATCATATACTTTATCATTTGTAAAATTACTTATATATTGAGAGATTAAGAAATTGCAAATTAATTGTAACTTGAAATGACCTTTTTAGCTAACACACGTGTATTTTTAAACCCTTCACCAAACAGGTTAATTTCGACAATCATACTACTGTCCGGCACCATCATCGAGATTGGCCGGAACATGGACTTTAAATTGTCTGGAAGTTCGGTACGTCCAGCGTAACCGGGATTCATTGTGATGAAGATGCCGCAGGTGCGCACCAGATTTATAGCGGCGCCGTCGAAAATGAATCTCGTAAGTCTTTGGGCGAGGGCGGTCAGTATCGATAGTATCTGTTGCGCTACTACTGATAACACTTCGACGTTAATTCTGCGATTACGAAAGAATTCATTTCTTTAAAGCTTTCTGTGCCTGCAATCTTTTATGTATTACGTGTAGGATTGACAAGACTCGAGATAAGACAATCTTTGTAAAAATATTGTATTAAAAATGTTCGAAAACTTAAATCTTGTCTTGGTCTTAAGTGAATCTCTTTTTAGCCAAAATCCCATCTTGTACTGTCTTGACTCGATTATATAAAATTTAATTTTATTTTTATTCAATAAAATTTTATTTAATTTAAATTTTATTTATTAAATAACATTTTTTAAATTCATGTAATTGTAATATTTTCTCATCTAACTTACAAATATGCATATTTTAGTTTTTTTAAAATTAATAATCTTAATAAGATCACAATAATCTTGACAACTTATTAACTTATAGTTTTGATAACTAATTAAAAATGTTGTCTAATTAAAAATCTCAAATGTCGAAACAAAGATTCTCTCATTTGTGGAAAATTAATTAACTTCTCATTGTAAAAAGTAAAAATGACAGAAATACTAATATAAATGTATGTATACATTATGTCCTTTATGTACTTTATGTCCTTTCTCGTGTATGCACGTTGTTTAATTTTTAAACAATAATCATGCATTTTATGCGAGGTTTGATTTGAATTTTCAAAAGGTTTTCCTTTTCTTCATGTCAATAGTATGTAAGCTTCATGGATATTTACCTATTGAATTCGTCAAAGCATCCCCAGGCGCCGGTTTGCGACAGTCCGCAAAATAATCTACCCATACTTTTATAATCCAGTCCTTCTGAACAGTTTTGTACGATTACATTGAAACCGAGTGCTTTTCCAAGATCCTTTACTGTTTCAGTTTTTCCAGTACCCGCAGGTCCCTTTGGACTTCCACCGCGATATAAATGAAGAGCCGTCGTCAATGTGATGTAACATCTGGACAAGATAAACGGTTGAAGAGTTATTTAATTGTTTAATATACGATAACACATTCGTGACATCCACGAAAATGGAAAATTAACAGAAGAGTGCACTTTAAATATACTCGTATAATCATAAATATAAAATCATATAATTATCATTATTATTTTAAATAAGAGACGAATATGTAAATTACATGTGTATCTCGAAAAGAGCTTAAATAATATCGTATTTTATTTTAATGAAATATAAATATATTTCGTTCTCGACGAAAAAGACCTTCGTGCAATTGACGGGCTATTGATGAAATATCTCGTCCATCAGGCCTGTATTTCGAAAACGCAGCTGCAATATGGCATTCGATACGAGGAATATATCAGAGTGTGTATATGCTCCGACGCAGTTTGCGATTTAATGCGTCTATTCGTGGCTGAGGGGGATGATTCATCCACTTTCGCGCGGTGGATGCGGAAGATTGAGGGGCGCGTTGTGTCTTCTTTCCGCAAGACAAATTCTCAGGACCGCGAGAGCGGACAAATGTATTGAGATGGCAATCGCCGTCTATAAATTAGAACGTCGGGAGGGGGATGCGGTAACCTTTTATCGCGATTAAATCGATAATATTATTAAGTAGGATATCGTGCTCGTTCTCGGCGCTTAGCCTTTGATGTCGCGGCGCGCGTTGACATTCGCTACTCGTTTCTTGAAATTACGTTATACTGTCATCCTCGTATTACATCGTAGCTGCATATCGAATTTATACGACCGGGCGAGCATGTTCGCGATATTACATCCCTCTCGCGGTTTACAACGCGATTCTGGTACGCACGAGACAGACATTTTGCAGTGAACATTCATTTCGAATGCGAAAAAACTTTGATACAAACGCACATCCTACAACTTTAATTACATCACGATGTAATCTCGATCGTCGAGATTTTTTCATATGAAAATTCAAATTTCATATGAAAATTTCATTTTTTTGTTAAATATACTTTTCCGATCCTGAGTTGTTTTTCTCACTCCATTATTTTATTATACTTGCTTTATAATGACTTCGTATTCATTCTGTGTTTGATTCATCCTTTCTCGAAAATTTTAATTTAGCCGCCTGAAATTTAAGTATACGAGGGCTCTTTCGGTTATAAGGAAACCCCAGAACTTGTTTCAACTAAGCGATCATCGTCAACTGTTCTCGCCACGATACACGTGACATTGTTCCCGCGCTAAGATATAACTAGTTGCAGGAAGTTGTATGATATGCGATGAATATCGCGAGTTCGCGACCTCGCCTTAATCATGTAACGTGAGCTATTTGATGCGATCGGTATCGCGGAGAGAAAGTTCCCTCATTAAATACAACGGCGCGCTTAAAACTTTACCTAATCGGACACGTGCAACGCGACGCGTCAAGCAATCGCTGCTCGATCGTCAAGTTACCCTCGCTGACCTAAATCAGGTTGTATTACATCGCCAATGTGTCGAACACTAAGCATTACCCGCGTCCCGTCGTGTGTTATCCGCGCGCGTGACAGACGAAATTACTGGCTGGCCACACGATCTGGTGCCAACTACGTGACTATAACACGCGCGATAACCGCTGAGAAACTTCTGCTTTAACATTACTAAACGGAACAGAGTACGCTGACCGACTAAATATGTCGCGACGTAATGTCACAAAAGTAATTTTGCAAATGGTGCCGCAATCAAGTGCGTATACGTATGCCACCATTCGTATTCACTACAGTACAGATTCATTTAAACGATGTACATTTCATCAAGTATTTGCGGTATAAAGCATCTCGTTGTCGTTTGGCAAAAAGTATTATCCTGTCATATGTTTGTGACATCTAGCTTTTAGTAGAATTTGTGTGACGTTTTACTTTTTTAATCTTTCATTAAATATATATAAAAAATGTACAGTAATAATTCTCAGTTTTATATCAAAGGACATGATATTAAAAATATTAAATCGAGCCAGAATATATCAAGTTTTCTTGAAAAATAAATTAATATTATTCTTTCTAAAGAAAATTTGCTTGTTAAGAAAAAAAATGGTTAAGAAATAATGATTGCGTGAAATAATTATCTAACATTTTTTCGCTTATGCTAAATGTTTAAGGAAAACGTACCGGTCTGTCAGAGGAGTTATTACAAGTCTTCCGGTGTTACCTAGATACTCGTAACCATACACGAAGTGAGTGTTTGTTTGCCGGACAATACAATCGTCCATGTCTGCATCCCAATAAAATCTTAACTGCGACAGCCACTCGAAAGCGGACACATCTCTGCAATCTGAAAAATTTGAAAAGTAAGTTTGCTCCCGCCTTTTTGTCTCATTTATTTTCTCTCTGGATTAAAGTAGCAAAGGAAGTATACGAGTGAAGTAATATAAGAAATGTTACGTGCAGTTTGAAGTATTACTTTATAACATTAGCTCGTATTATATATATGTGAAAAGAGCAAATAATCTTTTATAATCTTTTTCTTTGAATTTTATTTATTTATAAGATGGCACACGCATAAAAAGTATAAATTCGTAATAATTCTTGGTAATGAAAGTAATTTTAATCTAAGTTTTTTCTTTAAATCGCGATTGGTTTTATATATTAACGGAAATTACATATTGCAAAGGAAATATTGATATGGAAAAGTAAAGAATTTTATTATTACAAAAATATTATATTAACAAATATTATATTATATTAAAAATATTATAATATAATATTAAAATATTATATATTAACAAAAAAAGAATTTTCTCATAGCAAACATTTGCGAATTGTCTATTTTTCAAAACATTAGCTCGTATTATACATATGTGAAAAGAGCAAATAATCTTTTATAATCTTTTTCTCTTAATTTTATTTAATCAATAAAAAATTAGTTAAAAGGCTACAAGGACCAACGCAATGGTGGAAATATGCAAAAAATAAAACGGTTATTACAATAAAATAACCATATGAAAATGTTTATTTAAATGTTGCGGAACCAAGTTGACTCTTTTGCATTCCCTCAAGAAAAAAATTTTACATTTAGTAGCTATAATTCTTTTGTTGAAACCAATCCAATTCTTAAAACATTGCTTCACATCGCCTCCGAAACATCGATCGATAAAATTAAAAAAATTAAAAAAATTAAGTTGTGGAGCACTCATAATTCGCCTGAGTAATATCAAAATTATTATAATGAAATAAAGGTCCGTTAGATAAAATCAATAAAAAATTAGTTAAAAGGCTACAAGGACCAACGCAATGGTGGAAATATGCAAAAAATAAAACGGTTATTACAATAAAATAACCATATGAAAATGTTTATTTAAATGTTGCGGAACCAAGTTGACTCTTTTGCATTCCCTCAAGAAAAAAATTTTACATTTAGTAGCTATAATTCTTTTGTTGAAACCAATCCAATTCTTAAAACATTGCTTCACATCGCCTCCGAAACATCGATCGATAAAATGTAAAATTGTATGTAAAATTTTTTTCTTGAGGGAATGCAAAAGAGTCAACTTGGTTCCGCAACATTTAAATAAACATTTTCATATGGTTATTTTATTGTAATAACCGTTTTATTTTTTGCATATTTCCACCATTGCGTTGGTCCTTGTAGCCTTTTAACTAATTTTTTATTGATTTTATCTAACGGACCTTTATTTCATTATAATAATTTTGATATTACTCAGGCGAATTATGAGTGCTCCACAACTTAATTTTTTTAATTTTTTTAATTTTATCGATCGATGTTTCGGAGGCGATGTGAAGCAATGTTTTAAGAATTGGATTGGTTTCAACAAAAGAATTATAGCTACTAAATGTAAAATTTTTTTCTTGAGGGAATGCAAAAGAGTCAACTTGGTTCCGCAACATTTAAATAAACATTTTCATATGGTTATTTTATTGTAATAACCGTTTTATTTTTTGCATATTTCCACCATTGCGTTGGTCCTTGTAGCCTTTTAACTAATTTTTTATTGATTTTATCTAACGGACCTTTATTTCATTATATTAATTTTATTTATTTATAAGATGGCACACGCACAAAAAGTATAAATTCGTAATAATTCTTGGTAATGAAAATAATTTTAATCTAAGTTTTCTCTTTAAATCGCGATTGGTTTTACATATTAATGGAAATTAGTTATTACAAAGGAAATATTGATATGGAAAAGTAAAGAATATTATTACAATCAAAAAAAAAATTTTCCCATAGTAAACATTTGCGAATTTTATATTTTTCAAAAAATAGATTCTCGCCATCGTATATGTATATTTTTACAAGCATTTTCTCTTCGAGATATACAAATTTACTAGCGAATGCAACGGCGTTTTCCTACTGTAGCGTATCGTATCGCCAACAATATAACGCTAGAACGTGATGCGGTTGCGTCGGACGCGGTCCTATAAAATGATCTGTAATTTGTTGGCTGTACATCCGAGTATATATTGAGTATATTTTTATAAAACAAATACGCGTAACGAGAACGAGCGTTGTATCTAGGATGAAAGAATGATTGCAGAAGAATACGCGAATCAACTCACTCATTTTATACATTTTTTCAATGACATCTCTCGCGTGTATCTCGATAATGATAACTGCCTTGAACTTTAGTCGATCCAGCTTACTCAGATCGCTTCGTATAGTTTCCGAGTATTTGTCTAACGTCTGATTCTGTTTCTTCCTCAGTCTTCGCAACGGCTTCTTCGAGTCCGCCATTCTTGAGTACGAGGGCAAATCAAACAAAGCTTAATTGGATTGTGAAATACATAGCTAACATATCATTTCGCAGTTACGCTACCTGATAATTAATTTGCTCGTCTTTAAGAGTCTCCAGAAAGCTTTGAGAAAAGCAATCTCGTTAACTCGATATGACAAAAAAAATTTTTTTAAATATTATTAATGCAAGTACATACGAAGATGTCGTCCCTTTTCGAAAAATTATTAACGTAAGATTTCTCAGACTTTAAGATCCACGCGACAACTAAAATGTAAGAAGACAATGCAACATGTGCGATGCACTTTTAGCGATATTATTTTTCGCCGTGCATCTCATCTCAATTTTCCCAACCGCGTTGTCTTTGGCATCTCTTTTTCCGAGGCGCCGGGGTGCAACGGAAAGGTACGTCGGGCCTCGCCTGTAACACGAGCGTTATAGGAGAGTCCCGGGACGGGAGGGATTTTATTCGGTAGGTAGGGATATGCTCGGCTGTAGGTGCGGGTTAAATTATTCGCGGTACGGCTAGTATATGCAAATGAGGAAGATGGTGGAAGGGTGCCGTCGCCGGATCGCAGGACCAGACGTAGAATATGCAAAATTTCTCTTATTAGACCTACCGTGTCTCCTATCCTCTTCCACGGCCATTCTACCATCTCCCACTACGCGCGTCTACCATGTGTGTGTACGCGCGAAAAGATCTTTTCTCATCATCGTCTCGTTTCCTCCGACCGTCTTTCGGCGTCCGTCAGAACCGGCCTCACGTTCATCCCGTTTTCCCGCCCTCCCCCTTTCCGCGTCGCACCCCCAGCGACTCGTTTCCCTCGCGTTTCATAACTAACGCAGCTAAATTTCTCACAGGCAAGACCAAAAGTACTCACTTGCAGCGTAGCAGGGTGCGCGTGCAGTCGCTCGTCCATTGAATCTGAGTGGACGTAATGCCCGGCTGGCCCGGCCATTCTTTCACCCACCTGTCGCGTTTCGCGAGCATTTTTCGCAACGCTGTCCGACACTGCCTCAACACTTCGCGCAGGGTCACTCTCATCGCGGCCTCTGCAATTGCCACCCCCGCGTTTTATTCACGCTCACTTCCCCGCCGCGCGCGTTTCCGTCCCCTCCCCTCCACCCCCGTTCACTCCCCCTCCTCCCTCTCCCCCGCGCGCGCCATTTCGCTCGCGTATTTTTATCTCCCGCAAACAGAAATCGAAGTTGTACGCTGATGCGCACGCGGGCACATCGGGTAATTTACGGCGGTCGTGGACCAACGTCGGGATTGAGCATAAATTATGGCCAATTTTCCAGCCCCGGCTTTTATTTACGTAACGCCCGAACTGTTGTAAACGCTACTTTCCGCTTTCCCCGCTACCGTGCACACCGCAGGATACTGTAAATATTTGATGAGTCCATGTTCACACGTCGCTGATCTTTCTCCTAGTTTTCCCGCGCATGCAAAAGAAGGTTGTCGTTCCATATTTCAGGTGGAGGTGAAACCGCCTCTTTCGATTTTGCAAAAAGCAATTTATGATCTTATAAATTCTCGCGTATATATATTTCCTCAGCGTGCGTTCGTGCACGCGTGTAGATTTCGGGGAGATAACAGGAAACAGGATTTATAGGGATATATACCTAAACTCATGGAATGGTAACTACTATGCGTTTATCATAAAAGAACGACGGATTTTAGGATTACCACCGCGATGATTGCGAGTTTACTGTTTTAAATTTTCGCATTTTGTTGCTTGCAAGTGTCTAATAATCGATCTTCGTCTCTCGTGAAGTACTTGAAGAGAAGAAATAAATAAACTCACCGACATCGCGCAGCCAATACTCGACTTGACCCTCCAAGAGGACCGGTTCGACAAACTCGACGTACTCTTCCTCGTTCGAGTACATTCCGTCAGCCACATGTTTTCCAGTCAGCGTCTTAAGACGGAAAGATGCGATATTAAGAGTCTCGAGACAATACGCTTACGTAGAGGAAGCAAGTATAAGAGAATAGAAAGGTGGAGAATTACCTTGCTGAGCTTCAAGGACTTGATGTTCGCGAAAAGCTTTCTGATATGCGGCTGCATGAGGTCCGGTCTTTTAGAATGCGCCAGGATTTCCAGTATATCATCATTCGAGACGAAGTAGAGCCTCGGAAATACTCGTCTCTTGGTCTCCAGGTACTGCTCGAGCGCCAACTGCAACGCCTCCAACTTGTCATTGAGTTTGTTCAGGATTTCCAGCAAGCCAGCTAACAGGATCGTCGGGATGGGGAGCAAGGAAGGGGGGAAAAATGCAAATGCTTTCAATAGAATAGATTTACATTATTTTACAGTACGCGTACGCGTCGGCTCGTCGCTCGATTTTTTATCTTCTTTTTTTCGTTTTTCTCTCTTTTTTTTTTAGTGCCGGAAGCCGACACAGGCGGTTTGTACGTATCCATTTACATTAATACCCTGGCTCGGTCGTAGCTTAAATAATTTTAATCCTAGTTTAACGCTCAGAATGATCGCGCACGATAAATGCGGAATATACCTCCGGTTCAGTAATACTTTTTTCATTAGTTAATTGCATTTTGCAAATATGCTTATTGATTATGTTTTATTCTGAAAATGTTGCATTAAATCTGGTATCTAACTGATGAATTCATATTACTATGTTCAAAATCTTGTATTCTTTAATTTAAAAAAGTTGCAAGATTTTATTAATTATTCTAGAAAATACTCTTTGCCTTGTTTCTTTTTTATATAGAATATAAATTGTTTTTAATCCTAATATGATAATTTGTTTGTATAATTGATTTTATATCATATGTAAAAGAAGCTATTAGAAATTTTTATAAAATTCTTGCAATAATTCGAGCTTTCATATATACTGCAAAAAGATATGGCGGATTCAATATATTACAGTACATATCGAGTAACATATTCTCTCGCAAGGTATCGAAATTTCAGTATCAATCGTTTGAAGTTTGCTGAGTATAATCACTACAAATGTAAAATTAAATTAAAAAATTATTTTTCTCGGAGGATTAGATTACAGATAAATTTTTATTTGGATTTCTATATGTTTGTAGGAAAATGGAATTTACGTGACATTTTTTTTCAACATTTAATTAGAAGGATCTCTTGTTACAATGATCCCGTATTTTGTATTATACTGATACTATGGATAACATCTCCTTTGTAATAGTCCTTCTGATAATACATACGTGGAACATGAGTAGCTGGCAGTGCCAAACCGTAGGAAGCCATCCTCGATGTATGTTCAGCCAACTCGCTCGTCACTTTGTCAAAATCATCGGTCTCCTTTGGGAGTTGTTTCTTGATGTCTTCGGTAGTGAATATATTGTCCAAGTACACGTATTCTCTTTGTACCAGCAGCAGCATTTCCAAAACTTCTTCGATAGTCGACAGTGTCCGTTCCCAGTGGTCGACTTCCTGCGCAAATGGTTCGACGAATCTAGGAAAATTCAATATGTAGTTCGCTCAAGTCCAACAAAAATATAAATGCGATAATTAATTTAACGAATGCAATGTACCTTGTTGCCTTTATAGATGAGAGCTGCACCTGATGATCTTCCAGAGCTTGCATTATATCGTCTGTCGCTTTTAATCTGTAGATTCCTCTATCTTTATATGCAACCATTGTAATTGGCATCATTTCCCAAGTATTTTTAATATTTTGGAGTCCCTAATCAATGCGCATGTGTTATTTCTCGTAAAGAAATGCCTTGTGTAATTAATATATTGTATGGTTCGTATTTGTATTCTCGACGACTTACAACTTCAATAGCGAGTTCCATCGTGGCCGTGTTCGAAATTTCGCTAATTTGCTCCGCGAAATTATGCATCTGCATTTTAATAATCGCATCCAAAGTAAAGTCCTCCGACGTTTCGTCGAATTCTCGATCGATCGTATCTTTGACCCGCTCCCAATGTCTCGATCTCATCGCTGGATTTTTCAGTACCGTTATCAGCGGTAATGTACGTCGAAATTTATCGACACTTAATCTGGAATATACGATTTTCAAAATAAATTATGTGTACAATAAATTGTATATAGAATTACATATATTCTTTCTTGTATTTTAAATAATATAAAATTTATTAAAATTTGAAGATATATTCGTAAACTTATAATATTCTCTCAATTGCAAAGCAATCACTTTTACATTAATCTGGCTCTGATGTAAATTATTGAATAAATACTAATTATTCACTTTGCGCAAAGATTTAATAAAAATCAAACAAAGATATATTTTGATTTAAAAAAATGCATTTAGAAAATTTAATATAAAAATATAATTTTTCTGTTATTCAAAACTCATACGAAAAGTTTCCTGCGATTCTTTCCATTGCATAATGAAGAATACTTTTTCTTTTGTACGCAAACAGCGTTCTGCCAGCGTATAGTTTATTTTCATTTTCCCTTGTTTAGTAAACTAGGTTGAATTGTAGCCGCTGAGAAGTTACATAGCCATTTACGGAGCGTGCACTTTGTTAGTTTCAAAAAGTATCGTCGAAAGGAGTGTGGTCACAAGTGTGGTCGGTAAGTTTACGTAAGTTACGCGTTTTAGCGACGCAGAAGTTAATAAGCGTCGCTGTGTAATATGCTAGATTAAGTTGTGGACTGTCCTTCGCATTATTTCCTCCGAAGCACTGCGCTGGTCCACAAGTGCACATCGTTCAAACGAATTTTTTTTCATTAGCGTTATTTATCCTTATACATATATGTGGAACTTTTCAAAATTCGACAAACTATTTTTTACTCTCGTCATACACCGCAAAAAGCTGTTATCGAAAGGATTAAATCATTCGGTATAATATTCGATGTTACAAATAGGGGACATTTCAATCATTGACAATTATTGTCGATTACATCCCCGTGCGTGATCTCTCCCTTGCTATCATTTTGAAAAATGGCCATCCATCGCACGAGCGCAATTTATAACGTAGCGGACCGATTTCTAGTTTTTTGGGATGAATAAATTGATCCTGCTAGAGGATGGCAATTGCTAGCGCTACTTTGCTTTGTGAAAAATTTACGAAAGCGGCACATATTTATTACGCGTTCGAAATTCGATTATAACTGGGTCGCACCTGGTATTCTCGACAATCTCCCAGTTCTTTTCTTTGAGCTCTTTGCTGAGTTTCGTGAGTTTCCGGAGGAGGAGATTAGCGGTTGCGTCCATCTCTTCCAATTCTATCGTCCAGAAATTTCCGGTTTTGTAGCGTTCCCAGGCATCGTTCCATTCGTCCGTCAATTGCCACACCAATTCGATCACGGCTATATCCTTCGCGAGTAGAAAAGTGTCGGAAAGTCGTATAAATACGTAGACCAGCATGAAGAGTGAAGGTGACATTTGAGCAAATATGATATTTACTTTATCGAGTTGAGCGAGTTCTCGAGAATCTGGATAATTTATGCCAAAAATCATCAATCGTGATTTTAATAGTCTTTCTCTGTCCCTCAAGGAATAAATGTCTTTCCGGAAGATGGCCAGCCAATTTAAAGCGTCTGTAACAATAATGATAATAATAATTAAAAGATCGTTTCAATTGACTGTTTGGAGAAAAAATTTGTTTTCACGCCCTACAACCGCGTTGGCTCCTTATTGCCTCTTATTATTCATTTTAATTTGTTAATTTTGGGGAGCGTTTAACTTTGTGTAATTTTATGATAATAATAATGATAAAGTAAATGCAATATAGTAGTAATAAAGTAAATATTAATACTAAGTGAATTATTCTAACTAGATAATGTCTGATTAAAATCAATTTATTTTTCTGTGATTAGCCATCTAACATTTGTGTATGTATTCCAGATATACACAGGATTACTGGTAATCGTTACTTACTGCATATTTTGTAGGCAAAATTCATGCAAAAATAAACCGATATTGACAAATGCACTTAAAACATTATACTTGGATGTGTTATGAATAAATAACAGACTAATCTGCAGTAGTAAAAGCAAAAAACGTTACGACTACGATTTTTTTTATTCTAATCTCTTTAAATTTTCAAAATAAAAAATATCACAAATGAACAATGTTATTATTTAATGCAAAATAAAAAATGTCATTTAATGCAAAATTTATTCTAACTAGATAATGTCTGATTAAAATCAATTTATTTTTCCGTGATTAGTCATCTAACATTTGTGTATGTATTCCAGATATACGCAGGATTACTGATAATCGTTACTTACTGCATATTTTGTAGGCAAAATTCATGCAAAAATAAACCGATATTGACAAACGCATTTAAAACATTGTACTTGGATGTGTTATGAATAAATAACAGACTAATCTGCAGTAGTAAAAGCAAAAAACGTTACAATTACGATTTTTAAAATTCTAATCTCTTTAAATTTTCAAAATAAAAAATATCACAAATGAACAATGTTATTATTTAATGCAAAATAAAAAAATGTCACAAATAAAACAATGTTATTGAAGGCAAAATTTTTTCTTAATATTTAACATATAAACTTTATAATAATCTTGTTAAAAATATCTCTTGCAAAATCTTCTATACACTTTTTATATTTATTTTCTTTTCTACTCTCTCGCTCAACGTATAAATTATAACTTCATATTTACTGTTAAAATTAAAAATTATAAATGTTATAATTGAATGTGAATATTTACTTATTCATTGTTATCCACGAATCTATTATAGATTGTAAAATACAGTAATTATTTATCGTTGATTTATGCAATTCAGTGTCATACTACGAAGATATTTATATTTATATATTTAATGAGAATGTATTAATTAAGTTACTTTTTGAATCCCAGTCGGATGTGAAGGGCCCGGTATCGTTAAATCTACGCACCACGGAAGACACATCTTCCTCGAACATCGTCGCATCAGTCAGCAATATTTGTTTAAATTCTTCCTGCAATTATGTTTAAATAAAATATTCAAAAGATAATCCAAGTTATTATGGATATATATAACTATTTACAAACATGTAAAATTCCACCATTTTTTCTTTAAGTTTGAGAGAGATATAAATATATAATAAATAAATGAATAAATAAATAAATAAATATATGTATATAAAATTACTTGTTATTCTTTTTTAAAAATAAAAATGTGCAAGAAATAACAAGAAATATTTTCTTGCTTCTTTACTAAATAATTTAAATCTTGCAAATATATTAGAAAGTTTTTAAAGAGTTGAAAAACTAATTTTTCAGATTATATAAAAATTCCTTAGATGCGATGAAGTAACGTCAAAATTGAGAAAATAATTAATTGACATCATATTTTCCTCTTAGTTAGCGTCGACGCCGACGCCGCGCGATGGAACTCCATTTTTTATTACAAAGTTCCTAGAAGTTCTCTTTTATATCGAGGGAATGCAGTACCTTTTTTTCGAGCAGGGTAACTTCGCACGTGGCAAGTAACTCCAAGTAAGCCGTCCACGAACGGTTGATGTCTTTTAATTTTCTTTTAAACTCATAAGTTAGCAGCACCTCATATTTTTCTGAAAATTATTAAACATCCTTTTCTGCGATCCAATATACATAATTATGTGAATATGCATAAGTTTATACGTAATTTAAAATAATAGATTTTTTGTTCAGAGTTTCCGTATGTGATAAACAAGGTCTGAGATTATTTCAAACAAAGCAAATACGTTTGCAAATTGTAGATCGTCTTGTATATTCTTGAGCGATAGTAAATCGCGATCTTAAGCTCCATCGATCTTACAGTGTGTCGACCTTCTTACTTAACACGGAGAAAACATTTAAAGGTTTACCCAAAGTTTGGAACTGCTCCTGAATCTTGGGAAACTCTTCTTCCTCTTTCGGGATCTCGGCAGTGAGCCTCTCGAACAATTGCAGCGCGGATTGCATGCTGATGAGATCCGTCGGTTCCTTCATTATTCTGCAAACGAATGAATTCACGTACGATTCAGTTCGAAATTCAAAAAGGCCTTGCGACAGAATTTATGGGAGCAACGCCTTGCGAGCAACGCCTCTCCAGTGTTCTGCTCGGCTTAAGGAAATTTACATTAATAGTATCGATCGAGAACATTGAAATCGAATATAACTGAAAAATTCAATTATGCTATAGAGAGGAATAGATAATCAGACTGGGGCTCTGTGTGAAAAGAAATTTTTTTTGAATAATAAGCATAAAAATGGTGAACTGCAGACACAGTTAATTCTCTCAAATTAAAATAAAATATAATTAAATATAATATTAAAATAAAATATTTTATATATACAAATGGATATTTAAATATAAATATTGTTAAAAATAGTTGACATATTTTTCTACCATCTGTAAAAATCAGTTATATGTGTGATTTGATATATTTCAATTAATTTTTTATTTTAAAACTAAACTTATTCTAAAACTTTCCAAGTAGAAATGTATAAATATTTATTTTAAAAATAAAAAATATTTTTTTGTGACCCATTTCTGTGATCCTTCCTCTGTATCAAATTTCTCTCTAATCCCAAGCGGTAAATTTTTTTTTTACTTTGAAAAATTGTATTCAAATAATCAGGTAGGCAACTAACTTTGTGGAATTTTCAGCGATGTAATGATAAATGTGGTCGACCATTGCATTGGTCATACGTAACAAAAGTGCGGTAAGCTTCTGTTGCCAAATTGAACAGTGCTCGATGATGGTGGCTTTCAATCCATCAGAATTTATATCGAGGAAATGCACTGTCGTCATTGTTTCCTGTAGTTGGACGCTATTCATCACATCGATGTATTTACTTATATCCGCATCAAAAGATGCCGCTGTTGGTTTCAACTTTTCATACCTAATTTATGAAAATGGTATAATACTTTATAAAATTAAAAAAAAAATGCTTGAAATGTATGAAGTAAATATTTTATGTATTAAAATGAAAAATCGTATATCAAATGTAGATTATTTATGCTTTCTCTTTACTTTCTGATCTTTGAAGAGACAGAGAGAGAGAGATCATAAAAAGATTATTAAATAAATTTTATAGTTGTAATAATTATTTATATCAAATAACGTAGAATTAGATGTAAATAAGGCAGTTTAAATAAACTTTTCAAAGTCTCGCGAGCAAAAGAATCATTTTAATCATCATTTTAAATGATACAATTCTTTTTGCATTACCTTTGAATATATAGATCTTTATTTATTTCCCATATATCTTTGAACGGTTCCCAGGTCTTGAGATAATTTTGCACTTGAGCAAAACAATAACTTACTTCTGCAAATTGATAAATTAATATTTAATATATTTATTTTAACATAGCATAAAGATAAAAATAATATCGAATTATATCGCATATATATTAATAAGAATATATATATAAAAATTAATATAGGTAAGAGAATATTTTGATATTACACATTAATTAAATTATTAATTTAAAATTAGATATTCTTATTAAATTTTAGGAAAATGAAATTGGAGTGAAAATTGTAATTAAATTGATACTAAACAATTGATAAAGTTTTTGATATAGAGGACGATTTTTAATTAATGACATTTTAATTTTAATTTTAAATGACATTTTAATTTTAAGTTGTGTCTATAATCAATAAAGCTGTATCGATATATATATATATATATATATATATATATATATATATTAATAATTTTTAAAAGAAAATGAAAGCATAAATAATGCATTTTTAACATAAGACAAATTTGCCCTGGGTTTGTTTGCTCTTTTAATGAATAAATAGTTATAAAGTAAGAATGTAATGTTTCTAGCAGGTAAAATATTTAAAAATTATCGATGTGTCGTTATAGAAGAATGTCTGATACATTAATTATAGAGTATTAAGTAGGAAAAATCATTGAAAGAATAAAAGAAAGAGTCAGACACAACACAAGATATATAGAAAGCTTCATGATACAACCGTTATTGAGTTTCTGTTGGAGTTCAATCAGCTCTTTGTCCTCCTTGTACAACTTTGGAAAGGGAAGGCTCTTGTCTCGAAGCATTTTAAACTTCTTAACTAGTCGCGAAACATCTTTCAAGGGCTCCAACAAAATATTCGAAATATTTCCTATTACTGTAGCTATTTCCAAGAGGCTTGGTATAAAGTTTATCTAGATAAATCATGCAGTAAACTACTTAGAGTATATGCATTCTTTTCTTTTTTTACAGCAAAGCTTTAAAATAATTAGATAAAGTATTTTCATTATTATGAGATTGGAAAATACCAAATTATCGTTATCAACTTAAACAGGCGAGACCTTTAGTTCAACAATGTACGTAATACTCTATATGTGTGGAATATATCTTGCATGGTATGTTAAACATGTTATGGATAGTTATGAACATACTTTGTTATTGATAATATCCACTTGCACCAATAGAAGGGGTGAAGGTCCTGTCGTATCAGTACCATGAAGAGCTTCAAACATGATGATTAAAGAATTCTTCAAACACAATCTAATGGCTTCCTCGATTACTGTATCGATTTTCATCAAATAATCTTTCCATTCCGTATGATTCTGAGCAGAAAAAGCAATAAAAAGATTACATGTATGTTAAAATTTAAAAGAGAACAAAAAAATTATAAACACAAATATAATTATAAAAGATATGAAATAAATTAGGATGACCGTATGCGTGTTAAAAAAAAAATTGATAGCTGCTTATCAATCTCCGCGTGCCAAAGTTAAAAAGAAAAATTTAATTTACGGCAGATTGTTTCGTTAAAGTTTACATTTTAATTAAAACTTTTTAAAAAATTAAAAATATTTATCTCACATAATGCTTATTGAATTTTTTCGGAATACCCGATATATCCTATAATATATTATAGGTTTATTTATTTCAGATAAGCCATATTAATTTAATCATTTTATTTATAAATTATAATAGATCTGATAGAGGATAATATGCCAAACATGTTATGCTCGCTTACGGCGAGACTGCAACGCTTGGAGACTTTTTGAATTAACCGAGAAGGCACGTGCTCACTGTGGTAGTCACGTTATGGTACGACATATCTTAACACGAATCTGCCGTAAGTATGCTCTTTACTTCTCCAACTTTAGTTAGACGAGAATTGCTTTGTGTAGCCTACAGGCATGCAACGTACACCGTTTCCTCCACGAATATTTTTTCGTCAAAGCTATTTGGTCATTTTTACATCTGCTCTGAAATCTTCACGAGAAAGATTCAACTTTACATAACTTGTCAGAAATTTACTGCCGGCAAATCGCCTCGCGGCATTTTTTGAAGTTGATAGAAACTGTTAAAAAATAAAATAAGTTGCCGAAAATATAAAGGAATTTTTAAACACGCCTTAGAAAAAAATCTGTTCAGAATATCAGTACTAGGCAGAAAGTACATGTAGAAAAATATGACTTTGGATAATAAAATAACCATTCAATTTTTTTATATTAATCGAGACCTACTTGACTTTCTGAGCAACATTTAATGTAATAAGGCCTACTTTATGAGACTTAAAGAATTTTTGCATAAAATAAATTTTCTTTTAAGCGTAATAAAGATTGTATAAAATATGTTTTACATGAACAAGAAAATCCTAAATCGCCTATAAATTGATGGTGATGACCACAAAACAACACTTCTTTGTGTACCAATTTCTTTAGACGACGCTTAGATTTGACGTCTTTCTCACCTTTCTTTGAAAAGATACTTTTTTAATAATATTAATAATATATCATATAACACAGCAATAATATAACATATTATCTCTATAATAAAAAAATGGTATATTTGCTGAATTTCGCAGTTGCATCAAAAAAGTTATACCTCTTCTATCACATTCTTGAAGCCCTCATAAATCTCCATGATGTATAGAAATACCATATCGAGTCTTTGAGTCATAGCTTGGAACGTCTCGTCTCTGGAAAGTGAGAAAGTTCGACCGATGCTCGTTTACCAAGCGTTAAGTTTCAGTCACGCGTCTAGAGTTGCAGCAGCATAATGCGAAATGGAAATCCTACCGTACGTGCAAGAGCTCT
This sequence comes from Camponotus vicinus, assembly GCF_025532165.1. Taxonomy (NCBI): domain Eukaryota; kingdom Metazoa; phylum Arthropoda; class Insecta; order Hymenoptera; family Formicidae; genus Camponotus; species Camponotus vicinus. The sequence continues at coordinate 9,764,011 of NW_028141945.1, forward strand.
TCTTTTAATACGGACAATGTGTATGTGTAATTAACCCTTATCTTGATCATGGGAGTGTCGCAGATGTTCTCGCAGATTCTTATGATCTCGAAGTTCGAGTTCTTGTAAGTGTCGATAAACCCTTGAAGCTAGAGCGACAAATAATTCTGCTTTTACTTGCCATTTCGTTTATATCGCGATATTGTACTAAACTGATAAATAATTGCGTTTGCCTTTTAATTATATGATTTTAGCATACGTTGTTTAAAAAGGTTAAGAAAAATAATGAAAAAAGTGAATATGATTTCTTCGAAAAAAAAGAGAATAATAAAGAGACTTTAACTTAATGTTACTGAGCTCAATGTCCTGTTACTTATACATACATACACGCGTATTCATCGCATCGTAATTATTCCGTTTCTGCGTTACATGGAGTTTGTAATTAATTGTTCAAACGCAGGTAGATAGCGAGAGGACTTCTCTCGGGCAGTTCAAAATTAAATTTTACCGCGAGGCGTCCCGTACATATTGCATGAATTTACATGGATTTCGCACATGGACAAGGTAAGAGGCTCTAAGCATACATTGGCCGTTTCGTTGAAACAATCCTCAATATACGAGTCCACGTAATCCGTGTTCCACGTCAGCTTGGTTAAGCCGGGATTGATCTTCCGGTCGAGCTGCCGAATTAATTCGCGAAACAACGCACGTTCCGTCAGCGACAATGCTGAAAAATACAAGTTTCGCTACGTTGCAAGAATATTTCGTTATCGTGGGAAACAAATTAATGCATGTGACTATAAATATAGAGAATATCGCTTTTATCGCGAGCATTATGGACATGTGCTTCCCCTAAATCGCATTATTATAATATTTGCATAAGCATTTGCATAAGCACTTTAAGCGAAATTCGTATTTAATAGTTAGAAAAAAATTAATTTAGTTGCTGTAAATTCATATATGTATATGTATAAATATATGCATATATATTTTAGAGATATACTTTATCAAATGCAATGTTATAACACATGGAACAATTCGAAGAAAATAGCAATGGATAAAATAATTCTATCTTCTAATAATATTAAATTTAAGAAAAAAATGATTAGAATTTATTACATTAAAAGTAATTAAGTATCTCGGATTTTGTTAAGAAACCATTCAAAAATACAATTGAAGAACATATTTAATCTATTATATTTATAACATTGAATTTTTGCGTTGAAATAAGCGAATAAATTACATTAAAGTTTCGCTATAACTATGTCAAGTCTGACTAAAAAAGAAAATCCTCTAATAATCAGCCTCAACAAGCTGTGTGTAATTATTTAGCGAGTAATTATTGACAACAGCGAACCTTCGATAATCCTGTTGTACGCCAACGTGACGGCGAGGACGCTCTCGTATATAAAGTGTAACGTGCTCCACTTGTCGTGTATCAGTTGGATGTTCACAGGTATGTTGAATCGCAGGCTGATCCAATAGGAACACTCGCGGCAGAGATTCAGGATATTAGGGTCGATATTACACTCGAGCAGCCCGGATTTGCTGTCGCTACGTCGCATCAGGCAACGGTCGAGCCGCGCTCGCGGATTTTCACCGACGTCGTACAGCCATTTCGCATGCAGATCTTTCATGGAATCCTCGATGGATCTGATCACGATGTCTCCCTGATGATAGATCTCCTCGCTCATGCCGCAGTAGGGCATCCACTCGGCCTCCTCCAGCATTCTTCGCGTCGATAGCAGACGGTCACCTTTCAGACGAAGATTCAACGCTCTGCCGGCGTAGTACGGAGTAATCGAAGGATATTCTTCCCTCTCGTTCAGAACTTCCTGCTTTGTCCGTTGGATATCGTCGGCAAAGATCTGCCACACCTGAGCAGAAATATTGAAAGTTATTAATTTTGAAATTTGTAACTTATTACTTCAACAGTTTAAATATTTGAAACAATGTGACATTTGCGCAGAAAGCAATAACACAAGCTTGACATGTGTATGTTCTCTTGCATAAAATATTAGATTTTCCTTTTTATAAAACTCCCCTCATGTAAGAGATTATTAGAAATTTATAATGTTATAAGAGAGTTTCGCTTTAGAAATTTTTAAAATGACAAGTATTTTTTTGTAGATATTTTCACAGATTTTTTTCACAATAAGAATTATTTACGTAATTATTTTTGCTAAAAAAAAGATAAAATTATTACGAATGCGATTGATTTCTTGTTGAAAGTAGCTTATATTTATCGAATCGTTGATTTCTCCTTACGCTGGTATTTTTGCTGTCAAACAGCGATTTTAAATTCTTGCGATTCAAATAATTATAGAAGCTCCGCAGATCTTCGATCCCCTCTTGAACGTTATTAACGTTCATGAAAACGGTGGCTATCAGGTTTTCGATCATTATCTCTAAGTTCCTCATTTCGCTACGAAATATGATCATATTATCGTGCCACGTAGAATCGCGAACGGCGAAAATCTTGTGCAAATTGGACTCGATTTCGCTCAAAGCTTCGTAAAAGAGTCTTTCGATCTTTTGGCATACTCTTTCGTGCTCTTCACCACTTGTACCGCTGAATTTGGGGCTCAAAATCTGAGCGGTCTCGTCCGACCTGTATGTGGTTGAAAAATCGCGTCGTTATTCACGAATATCACTGCGCAAATTACTATCTCGCATTTATTGAAAACAGTAGAAACAAAATTTGAATTATCCCGAATGCACATGACAGTTACATTTTTTAAAAGAAAATATTGTTTGAATGAGAAATAAAAATAGAAAAAAAAAATATAGTATGTAGTGTATATATTTTTGCTTATTGTCTCTACGCTGTATATTATTTGGACCTTGCAAAATCAATCATCGCTTGACAAATCTCGATCATATCCTGACACCTGCCGATGAAAATGTCGATGTAACGGAATATATTCTCCGTGTCTAAGTCCCAAGGGTGGAGTGTGAGATTGATGTGAGCGCTCGCAATCTGAAGATTATAAAACGGAATATGTTTGAAAAAAAAAATTATTAAATATAAATTTTGTTACTAGATTATATGAGTTTTCTTTCGACAAAAATGTGAAGTAAAATCTCTATATTGTAATAAGCGCTGTTCTTTTCCTAATTTGAATTCTGCTCTGAGTAAGAAATGTAAATGAAACGGAAGAAACGAAACGATTCGGACGAGGAATTTCGCTGTATTATAATTTCACGGAAATATTTTCTAAAAATATATTTGGAAAGATATTTTATTAATATTTATTTATATAAAATGTATATTGTATTAATATTTACTTGTATAAAATGTTACATTATATTTATATAAATGTTATATTTATATTATAATAATATATGTTGTGTAACTTTGGAAGAACGAAACTGCTCGAGTAACGTAAGAAAAACGTGAGGAACTGTGGACACGCGCGTTAGCGACCCGTAAAACGGTACGTAATGCGATTGCACGGATTTCTGCACAAAAGTCTAAGGAGTCGTGTCACCTATCCCTTCGGGCACACATGGCGCTAACCGTGGCGCAACTCGAGAACAAGTAGTCAGGAGAGTCGACGCATCGTCACACCGTTTCCCAATTCCCACTTCTATTCCGGCTTATCTGCCCACGGGAGGAACGTAAGTCGGTGTTATATTGCGATCTCCACTTGAAGAGAAAGCCCCTTTTCATCTGGCTGCTTTGTACTTTTAAGGGGAACATTTCTCTAAGACAGACTCGCGTCCTATTCCATCTTTAAATTTTAATTTCATTAGACGGCGAACGTTTATTTGCGACTCTAAACTCGTAGGAAACCATTTTGGGGAGATAGTTCTCGCGTTGGTTGTGCCCCGTTACACAACTTGAAATTATATCATTTCCAATCATAATTACTGCTGAAAACCGAAATCACTTTGTAACTCCTCCGCATTAACGGAGAGCTTCATTTCCTCGCGTTGTCCAACGAGGGATCCAAGTAGCTAAAGTAACTGTGCACACATAATTTAATGGGAGTTTAACTCACCGCTTGTGGAAGGTGAATTTGCAGATAGCATAAAGTACCACGTTTTATACGCTTTTCGTGTATACGGTCACAAGCCGGCTTTTGAACTCATATGTATTTTAGAGAGGAATGTACTTTTACTTATTAACTATTAAAATAAATATGCGCAAAGCTATATGTAAATATGTATTATTATTATAATTATTGCATAATGACTTAACTCGCGTAGTCAATTAAAGTTAAACTAAATGAATTTTTTGTTAAATGGTAAGTATTTTCTTTCTCATAAGCAAAAATTCGAGATAAAGTTTTAATTAAACTGATAAAATATGTAATAATTCTATATTGACATAAAATGTGTAAATGTGCTATACACGAATGATTAAAAATTCTTTTGTATAAATTAGGCTCTATAAATCTTATAAAAAAAACATTGTTTTTACAAAGGCGTTTAACATTTTTTATATTAATATAAAAAAATATTTAACCTCTTCAAGTCATATCAACACATGAAAAAAAAAATACATTAGTTTTAATATATAAAATCCTTTCATGAATAGTTAATCTTAATGCATAATAGCCATATATGTGTACATTATTTTTTTGAGAGATTTCAAATATTATTCAATTTATTCTGTTTTGTTTAATAATTATAAATATATTTTGGAAACAAACTAAAATTTAAAAGAAGAAAATAATTTTTTCCGATAAATTCGTTCCTGAAGAAGTTAAGTCTATGTAATTTACCTTATAATAAAGAGTTTTATAATCCTCGCACAATTTGATACATTCGTCCAACAATTTCATACTCTTTTTAGTCCGCCCCGCAAATACATCTGCTAAATCGATGAAGTCTTTGCACATGACGACGATCTGATTGCTGAGCGCGCTGAAGAGATTGCTTATCTTCTCGCTGGTATTGTAGTACGGGGAGTTCAACCAAATCGTCCTGAAGAGGTGCATCATTTTTGGCAGATATTGAGCCACGCTTGCAGGAGTGGTACAAGTCTTCAACTCGGCACAAGTGTCCTTCAGGATGCTCAGGAACTCGATGTTCGATTTCGCCTCGATGGTACCGTGCTCGATTTCTTCCTTCAACATCAGGAATTGCCGCACGTAAGTGGACTGTGCAGCCAATAATATGTCGATAATGAGCTCCACCATGCTCTTATGCAACTGCTGATTTAAACCGCATAGGTTGTCGTCTGATGAAAAAAATATGGCACATTGAAATAAGTCAATATTATGGCACGGCTGAATAAAATTTTCTCAAAAGTTTGTAAAAAAATGTAAAAGCGCAAAAGAATTCTACTTTTACCACGATTAAAAGTTCCAAAGTGATATAAGTTTCTTCGTAATTCTATAAGGTACACATGACAAAGGGATTCCGCTAAAACGTCCCGCATTAAAGGAAACTTTTGTCCCTCCTAGGAAATCTCACGGATATATATTATCGGGAAACACGATTCTATCCTTGTAGCTACCATGTCTTTTCTTAGAAATAAGCACTTACATCGATAAGTCCAGAAGTCATATTCGTCGTCGAGGCATAATAACTCGTGCGGAGTTGCTTGTTCCTGATCGGAGAGGGCTATTTTGATTTGGGTGTTCCAGTGGGCCAGCACACCCTCCATCCTCTTCACCAACTCCTTATCGGCGCTACCCTCCTCCACGGTGAACTCCCTACTCTCCAGAGGTACATATATCACGGTTAAGCCCAGCATTTTGTACGTGAGGTCCGTTAAATTGCATAGAAAGGTGTCCAGTTTGGTGCAGAAGTCCGCTTTCACACATGTGTTTCGGTGCGATTAAGGAAGAGGGAATCCAAGAACGTGACAGGACACCGAGAAACCTAGTTATCGCTGTTCCCAATACTACCATTTTTTTTATATCGCCCGACGTCTATCACATGGAATTGCGGGCGCACGACCGTTATGTCCCCGCTGATGGAGATTTATTGAACCGAATTGCCCACTGTGCATCGAAATGATCGACTAGCTTGTCATTGTCACATCAATTTATAATCGGTGCGGGCAATTGTGTAGATCTTATCGAAAATACAAGAATCGGAAAAAGTGGAAAAAAAAGATTGCGACGGTTTTGCATTTGAATGGCAATAATTTACTTAAATCTTAATTAATATTGCGAGAATATTCAAACGTTATATTACATATCTTTTATCATTAACGATTACATGCGTGTGCCTCCCTTTGCAAATCTCATAAAATGAACGATATGTACATTTTCTGTGAAAAATATTAATCACACGTTTATATAGACTGAAAGATTTAAATTACTAATTGTAAGATGAATTAATTACGGGCGAAATACCTTGCGGAGATGAAAAAATGTCGGTACGGAAACGAGGTTGCTGAATGTACAATTAGCAAAGCGACGCTTCGATCAGGTTAAAACCCGCTCAGGATCCATTAGAAATAATGAAGTGGCTTCCGTCCGCGAATGCAATGCAATCGTTTCTAACTCGACAGCGGAGTAATCCCGTTCGCATACGTAGGCAAACATCGACGCTAGATTTACCAGCGACGGTGAGTTGTGCAGTGCATTTAGCCGAAAATTATGGTAATAATAACTTCATGCAATTCCCTGGTGTGTCCCCGCTTTTCCGTCGCGGACGGTCCGGAACTTTGCGTCGTGCGTTGCGGTAACGGGATTGCAGTGCTAAAGTTGGAAATTCAGTTGGTAATGTCATCACGTTAGATTGTTATGACCTTAAGCCGGAGCAACTATGGACGATCGCGATGATCGCCCTTGGCATTGTGAGATCGGTTCGCCATAGTTCCTTTATCACGAATTGGCACTACAGGCACTCATCGATCGCTTTGTATGCATACAGGATTATCGTACTATCGTAACAGACACCTAAATTAGACAGCAACATTTTCAAAGTTTACGTGTTTACTGATTTATAGAAGAGTATCTATTATGTAATTATTGTGATAAATTTTAATTATTAAGATATGAAAAATTATAATAATTATAATAATTAAAAAGAGGCATTTAAAAATAATATATACTTGGGGAAGAGAGCATACTAATTATTCGTGTTATGTAACGAAAAATAAAAGGATTAGGCTACATGTAAAGTTGACTATGGCAGAATATCCGGAAATCCAATTGCCTCGATTGGATTGAAATTGGGTTCGCAAAAATCGATCATATATCAGTATATATCATGGATTGAATCAACGGATTCGAACGGGAGATAAAACGCACGATGTGTCCCCTGGGCGTCCTTCGGCAGTGGAGCTTTTTAAACGTACATTTAAAATCCGCGAAAAACTTTAAATCACCGCCGACTGCAAAATCAACCGGCCGCGGGATTTGAAAGTTAAACAGAATTTACATCGCACGACGAAGCGCGGTCTCAAGTGGGTCACTCGAGGAGTCGCAAGAAGACGGGATATCACGCCTGGACCCAATTAAAGTTCCGCAACTCGCGATCTGTACACGTACATTATTTGCCGAAACAAAAAGAAAAGTAGAAGAGGTTGAAAAAATGAGAAAACTTTGCAAGCCTTTCTCCTTGGGGCCTATCGTTACGAATCCCGACGAATTCGCGTCCTTCGGTCTCGTGCCACTCTTCACAGAACTTTCCGCGTTATTTGCGCGAATTAATTGGGTACTTTGACGGAAGTGCAATAATTACAGACAGAGAGATAGCGGAAGAGAGCGAAAGGATACTGTCCGGCCAAGTTTCGATTGTGAAGAAGATCGGCGCAAATACATTCTGGATGACGTCCAGTATATGGCTCTCCACCTTGTCGTTCAACGACCCGAAGAGAATGCGCTCGCGAAAGTTCCCCGGATAGAGAATCTCGTTGGGCTGTCTCACGAAGTAGGTTAGCTCGTGCACGGGTACCATAGGAAATGAAAATTCTGTGGTCAGGTCACCGTCTACGTGATAAACGCAGAGGACCGGAATGCTCGGGTCGTGGAAGAACTCGCGGATGTCCATATCGCATCTCCACGTCCAATCGCTGTCCGTCAGACCCCTCAGCGTCGTCATATCCTTAACACACTGAATCTGAAAAATAGTACCGAGTTTTTCCGAGTCCCTGCTCTCGATACAAACGCACGAATAAATATTTCTTTGTATTTTACTTCAGAAAATACGCGATTGTTTCAATATAGAGGTTAATCCAAATTATTTAAATATAGTTTCTACAATATAATATCATCTGCTATTTTTCTGGTATAAATATCGAGACAAGTGTTGCTGTAAAAAAATTAAAAATATTATTTAATCTTAGAAAAATTATAGATTTGATTTACAATATAAATAAAAAAATATTATATATATAAAGTCGGAAGAGAGACACGTTAATTTGTACTCACCAATTCGTTCAATTCGTCCGTCTCGTACATCGGAAGCAGCTTGTCTATATCCTTCTCTTCTTCACCTGCAACAATTTCGTCCTGCTTGACAATCTCCACCATGATAAATCGCGAATTCTGAAAACAGAATTCGATCTCCCCGCGCGATGCGTGTCCGCGTTCGCTGAAAAGGCATTCTTTCGTAACTAATAAGGGTCATTGCGAAGAGGAAACAAATTCCAGGGGACGCGCCGGCCGTTCGTTAGTCGTCAATTGAAGCGGCGGCGCGCGATGGGTCCTCCTAAATCCGCCAGCCAGATTAAATAGAAGACATTCGTTTTAAGGGTCTCTCGTTCGTCCCGATGTCATTCCTCAGGCCGTTTCGATCCCATCCCGGGATCCATCGCCGCCGCCCGTTCGCCATCCGTGCCTTTGCTCTTGGCAATCTAATAGGAACTATAAATCGCAAGTAGAGCTAGTAAATCGACGGAAGAGGAAACACGTCGCGTCGCGATCGAGAGACGCTACCGTAGGCCACGTTGGAGCGATTTATCCTTCCGCTATGATAGCGGACATTATGCAGATACGACGATGTCTTCTTTCGCGACATGCAGCGACTTATCAGTCTCGCGTGTATACTTTCTCGCAGATATTGTCGCAAAATATTAGTAAGTAGTTGTTAAACTTTATCGTGCTCAGCACGATGAAGGAAAAGTCATAAATGGAATCAGACAATTTTAATAATAAATTCTAGCAAGATGGTAAACATTAGTATTGATTTATTCTTTTATTATATTATTTTAATTATTTATTAATAATATCTATTGTTTATTAAAATAATAAACAATAGTATATTAATAATAAAGTTTTTGCATTAAAATATTATGTACAGCAGACACTATAATTTTAAAGAAAAGCTTCAGGATACGATTTAGAGATTGAAACATTATTTGATTTCTTTTTTTTTTTAATGCAAGGAACGCGGTCATTCTGTCGTACGGATAATTGAATTTACGCGGTCTCTATAGATTAATGTGAGATCAGATAGAGGGTTTTTTACCGCAGTCGACCGAGGAACAAAATCGCTGTCCTCTATCGTTCGTAACGTAACGTGACGTTAATTGTTTGCGGATCACGGATTTGTAGATCCTACAAATTTCTTCCCACGAAGAAGAACAGATTCTTCGGATAATAACGTTAATTCGTAGTACATAGACGTAGAGCTACACGTAGCTAGCTTTCATACAGATTATTGGTTTACCAAGTTCACCTACTTTCGCGGATCGTGCAAGTATCACGAGAACTCGCGGGAGGACGAATTAGCTTCATTTTCGCCAGCGAGCGGCGGATGCCGCAGAGAGGGGAAAATGGGGGAGGAGTCGAAGGGGAGTAAATTGCCATAATTCCGGGGACAAATTAGGAAGCGGGCAATCTGCGCGGAATCTGCGAATGATCGATTAATCGCCGCAAGTGGCCGGCTTACGCGCGATATATTATAATTTGTGAAATAGAGATTCGGGATTTGTTAATATACCGAGCACTCTCGACGTGCAATTGTACGTCCATTTCTCTCTCCTTCTCCCACTCTCGTATACACATCTATCTAGTCTTTAAAATTATCGCGGAATTTATGATTATCGAATGCACTCGCGGCATTCAGCGTACAAAGCAGCCATTGTAATTGCAAATTGAATGCGGCCATCGCGTCGAATCCATGTTCAAATTCGAGCTCGTCGCTGTCGAGCCAACTTGCTTCAAATTAGCTGCATTATATGGTTAACGGTCGTTATTATTGTCGCCTTGTTAATATTTGCACAAGTATCGAGGAAATTATACGGTTGCGATTCGCGCGAACTAGTAAATAAATTAAATAAACCCGTCCATGCTTAATTAATCAACGCCACGCTGTAATGAAGTATTAAAAAATTTATCAGTAGGGTGTATCAATCATGGGATATCGCGCCTAGTGATAACGGAATTACGTACATCATGACTTAGAATATATTTGGAAAAAATGATGCAGTCGCGCTGAATAAAGCGGATAATCATCTCGCCATCGAGAATCGTGTGGAAAACGGGAGTATTTTAATATTCCCCTCACGAATGTTGCTCGTGTGTCATTATCGATTCCACGAGTATCTTTCAAAATTTAATGGAGGAATTAGAGGGACCTGCGCGGCGAGATTGTACAAAACAGAGGTTGGAAACGATGGTCGGCTCGAAGATGTCGAAAATAGAACAGGCGGAGTGAAAGAGAAGAGCTGTGAAAAAAGAGCGGAAAATCGCGAGAGTGAAGAAACTGGAAAGAGGGAGAGAGAGGGGCAGAAAGAGAGAGGGATGTGGATGCGTTTAATATTTTTCTCGTAAATCTTACTGCGCCTTTCCGCTTCATCGCTGGACTCGGCGTCCAAGTACTCTCGGTGTGGGTCCGGGGGCGGCTTATCTTTAACTTTATTTCTTCGTCTTTGCATTTTATTGACGGGGTGGCCTGCCGGCGTCGTCACCTCCCTCACACGAGCCTGTGCAGCTGATTTATGCGCCCGGTCCGACTGTTACGGTACCGAATCTTTCAGCGTTTTCGCCGTAGATATCCTCGAGCATCGTCGCGAAGTTGCTCGAGAGCAAAAGGAATGGCCTCGGAGGTAGATCGGCTTTTCGACCGATCGTTCGTTGTCGAAGAGGCTCTCAATATCTCACGAGAAATATCATCGGTAGTTGTTTATATAAGATCGAAAAGATTACGCGAGAAGAGAAGTTGCGAACCGTTTTGCATCTATTTCATGATAATCATTATATACGGTAATTTATTGTATTTATCGATCTAAAATTTATTAAAAACATAGCGATTATTATATCAACAATAATATTACATGTATAGAGAAAAGAGAGATTATATCGTTATTAATTTTTCACTTTGAGTAGTGTACTTTTGATGTATTAAACGTATACTTATTTATTTATTATTATTAAGTTATTTATGTCTTCTTATAAATTGAAGCTTCAGAAAGCTGGTGAAAACCACAATTTTTCACTTTGAGTAGTGTACTTTTGATGTATTAAACGTATACTTATTTATTTATTATTATTAAGTTATTTATGTCTTCTTATAAATTGAAGCTTCAGAAAGCTGGTGAAAACCACTTCGTTACATACATTACACGTCCCGGTGAGCAAATCGCGGAACTTCAGTTTATTAGGTTCATTGTGGTCGCTTATTCGTTAAAATTACGTGCATTACCTCATTTCAAAGCTACTACCTCATTTGCGTTAGAGAATAATCACGTGCATTTTATGCATGAATAATTGCTGCATCTGTTATAAGACCGAATAGTATTAAATGCATACGGGGCAATCTTAATAACGTAAAAACAATTTCTCTGATGTCCTCGATTTCGTATAATGCTTTTAAAGATATTAAATATAGTAAGATAAAAAACAGTAATAAAGAAATAAATTTAAAAACGCTGGCATAACAGAGTGCAATTTAATGGATAAGCTTTCTATTAATAAAGTTTAATTTGAACATTTGGATAAAAAAATTCAAATGAGTTCCCATAAATATATCTAAATTCCACATGTATTATGGCTGACAAAGTTATCTGAATAAATTTGTGAATTATAATTTACTAAAATGAATTCGTGAATTATAATTTACTAAAATGAAGTTAGTAAGAATAGGAACTTACGAATCTAATTATTAATGCAACTAATTGCATATTAATAGAATTTGCTGGCTTTTGAATAAATTCATTTTCATCGCTCGATAATATATTATAAATATATTTCTTGGCTAATATGGAAATGTTTATGAATGGTTAAAAAAAAGTTTTAACGTTTTCGATTTTCTAGGTTTCACGCATTTTGATGAAAAATATTTTAACAATGCATGCAGAATTTGAAAAAATAAAAAAGATGTTTACATGTACTCGTATTTGAAAAATGTTTTTTTTATTAAGATTAAACTTTGAAGCTTGTTAAAGGGTACAAACAATGATAAACAATAGTGGAATTATATTGTATATGTTCAATACAAACTTAAAAAAAAAATTGATACAAAATAATATAAAATAAATATTATAAAATATTAATAATTTTATAAAATTAGATTTATAATATTGTATTAGATTTGGATGATGACAAGATTGTTTTATCACAAAAAAGATCTGCCTTTATTATGTTGGATTGTTTTTTGCAATTCATGTTTCTCGTTCGTAAAAGATAGATGGGTACTTTTAATTATTTTAAAATGTAAGATGCAAGCATGCAATCTCTTTTATCTTAATGCATTTTGTATGCAATCTCTTTTATTTTCCAGACAAACCGTAAATCCGACTATTTTTTATCACAGCCCTTTGATGCAGTAGAGATGGACTACTGTGTAAATATATGAAAATATCGTAAAGCAATGACTGTTCCAATGTGTATCGATGAAATATTCTGATTTGGCTGTATGAGTCATGCTCACTGGTACGTGATCCTGCGTAACGCAAGAGAGGGTCCATCCGCGGACGCACATCCGGTTAGATCGATGGACGAGCGAAAGGAGAAATTGCGCCCGTTCAGTTATGGAAGGGGAACGTCGATGGAACGAGATTAAAAGAGGCGAAGCTACAAGATTAAAAGGCAAAGCGGTACCTACTCCGAACTGAACGGCGTCGGTTGGCTGCTCGCGGAGACATTTATATTCCTGGGGAAATCGTTATTGACCGATCAGTGAATCCGAATAGCTTTGTCGTGCCGTTCTCTCCTTTCTTTATTTCGCGCACTCTTCCACAGGAAAAAAAAAACCGAGACAACGCGTGAACATTGACATCTGTCTCGCCAAGGGCTTTGTCACAATATCCATCGCATCGCTCGCTACGAATCGCAATCAGAAAGTAATCGTCATTTCAATAATTCACGTATATTTTTTCTGTAAATCGATAGTATTTAAATATATTTTTTCGCGATTGAAATAGTAAAAACAAATTTCGAAAGTATAAAAATTCTTTATATTAGACAGATCCAGTAGCCAGAAATTTAACGCTAGATGCAGTTCTAAACAGAATACTCTATGACCCTATGTTTTCGAAATTAGACGAAGTATTTACAATAGGAAGCTCCAGCTTTAGCGTCACAATTTTCTTCACCGATAGCTCAGCGACCGTAATAGCTGTCTAAAGTTTCCTCAGAAATATGGGCCAAAACGCCAAAATATACCTATAGACTATACAGACCGGAAAGCGGAAATTGAGCTAGAACACGAGACGAGTTTTGCCAGGAAGAACTAGTTATGAAATACGATGCATCTCTCTCTCTCTTACGCTCGGATAGCGAAGATGGGGAGTTTACGTGAAACTTAATCGAGTAAAACAGATATACACATATTTAAACATGTCCACAGTAACTGCTAGAAATATATTTTCGACAAAGTATGTGTGCTTCTGCATTTTGGTTTTTACTATATTTTAAAATACAATATAAATATTATATTGTAAATATAGATATTAAAATATAATTACAAATTCTTTGTTTATTATAATATTTTATGTATCTTATAATAGAGAATTTTTGATAATTTGATAATTTTGATAATTATTAGTAATTATAAATTTTCATTAATTGTGTGAAGAAGATCATTATATCTACAATTCGGCAACATAATTACAGTAGCATAGTTTTTCAATAATCAGTTCTCGATATAACATTACATTTTCCAATTTGTAATACTTTTATTTTTTTCGTTGCATTCAAAACTCATATATAATTATTTGAAATAAATTATTAATCTATATCAAATTACTATATAATTATTTATAAATTATTAATCTATATCAAGCTTTTATGGAGTTAATATATACGTACATAAATGTGTAAATTTAAAACAAATAATGAGTTAAAAAGACAATATAATTAAAGCAAGTAATGAGTTAAAAAGACAATACAATTTATTATAATTACTTACAATTTGTTGTACCTATTGATGTAGTAATAAGAGAATTAATTGTATCTCTGATAGTTATATAACGTAAAAATACAGTAAAATATGCAATTAGGTCGATGTAACAGCTTCATCAATTTAAATTATAAAATGTACCAGCGCGAATTTCAAGAGGCTACCTATAGTATATTCAGACAAACTGTTCTCTCCCTATTATTTCGATCTGCGGCGTACAAAACATAATTAAAAAAATATGAAATAACTCGAGCAAACTTTCAGTTATTACTCACCGAATTAATTAACATCTCAATATTTTTATTTTTAACAAAACTGAGTCGATTGCCGAAGTAGAAGCAACGATTGTTATTGGGCGTGTCCCATTTGCTCACATTGTGGTTGCCCACAATTATTTATAACGATCAGTGCATAGGATTTTTTCATTAGATTTACCAATCAGAGGGAGAGCTCTTTTAATTGGTAAATCTAATGAATCGGAGCATAAGCAATCGTTATTCTTATCATACATTCTAGTTAAATTAGAAATAATTCGAAGTTAAATCTGGCAGAGACTTCTAGTTGATTGCAAATACTTTCTAGTAACTTTCTCTGATAATTATAAAAAGCTCTAGCATTTCTCTTTTTTATTGTTATTTTTGGTAAAAGAGATACTTTTATTCCTTATGATGCATAATAAAAAAAAATAATCTCGTTCATAGGTGCCAGGTTAATTTAATTATGAGATGGTTATTCTTACGCAATATTTGAGAGGGAAAGAAAATTATTATTATATTGTATAAAATAATAAAATTATTATTATATTATATAAAATAATAAAACCATTATTATAATATATAAAATAAAAGCGTTATTATGTTACATAAAATAATAAAGGTGTATTAAAACAGAACGTATTTTTTTATGATGTAGGTGTAAAATTTCTAACGAGTTTATTCTTTCACAGCAATATACGTTTAAACTTTTGATATGTTGCAACAGAGGATGCATTGTATGATTTTCTATTTATAACGTATATTTTTTGGAGCCTGAAACTGATGAGATATATATTTTTCAGAAGAAAAATCGATCAGGAAAATTAGTCTCTACGCTTTCCATCGAGTCAAGTACGAAATGCATCTACAACATCGCAACGTCGATAATGAGAAATTTATCGAGGTGTGAAAACGCGCGGTCGCGCTTGTCGATACATTCGCTGTTATCGCGGCTTTATATCCCGTACATTCTCCGACAGCACTTATGGGGGAGTAATGTCTGCGTCTCCCGATTCGAATTTCGATTTAGCGCGTTTCCGTGAAAGAGCGAGTAATAGATGTGTACTAGCCTATGTACTATGGCCGAACCACGCCGGTAGGTCCACGGTTGTTTGTCGACGAGAGGTCGGCGTTCCCGCGAACACTTTTCTTCGGCAATCAATTGCTCGCCGGACGAACGAGAGATTTTCTCGAGTGCTTTCGCTGTCTCGTGCACGTTGGGGTTTTCCGGCGTCGGTTCGATCAGAACACGAAAGGAAAACTAACTGCTTTTTCTCGCGCACCCTCGCATCTGATGAAAAGCCGGTTTAATCGTTTGCGTCCCATCTCTCGCGACCCTGCTCTTCGAAAAATTAGTACTCGTACAACGAGTTTTTAAAAGGTGAACGGAATTGTTTGCCTAGTCTTTATATTCGCAGAATCGACGTTTTATACGAATTATTTGATTTATATCCTTCTACAAGTAGTTATCATAAAACGATAAAATAATTCTACGCGTCAAATATAAACCATTTTTTCTCTATCGATAAACAATTTATGTTTTCTGTTAATAGTAAAACATAAAACGTTTAATTGACAGGAGAACTATTACATTGATATACATATACATTATTACTACTTTCAGTATACCATCTTGTTGAATGGTTTCATATTTCACGGTTGATGAAGACAGTTTTACACGATCAGAAAACTTCATACACGATCTGTCACGTGCTCTATTTAATATTATAAGTTGAAGTAAGATGAAATATATACCTTGTACAAAGCATCAGCGATCCATCATACAGAGGCTGTCGCGCATCATTTGATAGATCGTCCACTGAACATCTGACATGATAATGCTCCTTAAATGCGCGAAGAAGGTTTTGACTCTCTCAATTCCGCAGAGTTCATCTGCTGATGTATGCGACCATCATCGCACAAAGTAATAAAATCCGATAAAACATCGTTCTACAGTTGCATATAATCTCATTTAAAAGAAAGTTATTCAAAACAAATTTATAAGTAGGTAAACGAGAAATGCATAATAGAATTAATCAATCGCATACCATGTGATTGATTTCTGTTATAATTAATTTTTATTATATTACATTTTCGAGAATCTCTTATTTACTTATTTTTAATTCACGCTGGCTGGAAAGTGCGCTTGAATAGTTTCTTTCAATTTGTTAGATTAATTTAATTTAGGATTAGAAATAGTTACATGCATGCAGAAAAATGGATTCTTTTAGAAGATTATATTTCAGAAGGTTTTATATTTAAGATTATTTTTATTTTTTATCTTTTCTGCAATTTTCGTTCTTCCTCTTCATGCATATATGGAATATTACGAGTGATTGTTTTTTTTTTATTGTTTATGTCAACAGTTTTACTGAAGATTTTATCCAAAGAGAACTGAAAGATTTAAAATAATAATTCTTTTGAATTTTTCAAACAATTATTTTTTATTTTTGTCTATTACAAATTAATTAAAATCTTCTTTTTTATTATTTTTTTTAATTTTTAATTTTCTATAAAATCATTATTATGAAAAAAGATTTACATTTTTAAAAGAGTAATTTTTTCACTAAATTCTTCTCTCTATATAAAATTCTTCGTTTCAAGATATTGTTGTTTGATGAATGATTCCACACTATTTTTTCCATGTCGATTCTTTTATTCCCGATTCGATAGGGGAAGTTTTATGTAACGTGTCGAAAAAATAATTTCCGTTACGTTTCAAACGTGACGCACCCTCTTTTTCCTTTTGACACGTGTCGAAATTTTCTTCGTGACCGCAAAAAGATTTTTCCGGAGCAATGTTAAGCCAGTAATGTGCCGGACGGTGCATAAAACACATCGTTTTATGACGTGGCGGGGCACGTTAAAAGTGCTGCGCCGCAAGGGTGATACAGTAACGAAGGGGAGAAAGATTGAAAGAACTTTGCGATCGCAGGAAATTGCGCCTGTGTAGAAAAGTTTGCCACGCTGGCTGTCGTCAGACGCGTAAATTCGCCATTATTGAATTCGACGCGGAAAATTTCGTCAGAGCTCGCTCTTTACAAGAGAGCGGATTACACTTCCGAAGGTTACAGGAAGTTTAAATAGCTGCGCCATGCCCTGGTTTAAAAATAAATAACTTCCGGAAATTCTATCAAGCGAGAGACTTCCTAGTTTCTTGGCGCTCTGATATTTACCATCAGTGCTAAGTAAATAAAATTCGTGAGAAATGCGATTTTTTGTTTCTTTTATCGTTCGCGAATTATTCGCAAAAAGACACGGATGTAATATTATTTTAGAGATGAAGATTAATCATCACTTTTAACGTCGCCGGATATTTTGCTTTGAAAAGGAATATATCGCTTCGTTTAAACTCTAAACTGTCGATTTCCGTTGCAATCATTTCCCATGAATTACTAAGCGGTATGCATGGACATCGATATTTATGAGCAGGTCATTCGTTGCGAATTCATGGAGAAGCTTTCCATAACGGCACTGTGTACAGGGAGAGGTTCAAAGAGATAAAAGGGATGAAAATGTCAAAAGGAACGAGGGGTTGAAATCTTGTCACTTTTAGCGATGGCGGGCGGACGCGAAGCGCGGGTTGCAACGAAATAAATCCTCCTGGGATCTGCATGATATCTCTCTTCGTTGCAACGCGTTTCTTGCTAGCGTATGTGACAGTTCAAATTGAGTCTACGTTTATGCTTTTTCCAACCTACGCGATTTTCTAAAATTACATGCCGCAGGATCATCATTATTATATGTTGATGATGGAATTATAATTATTATATTAATTTCTCTCTCTGGTTTTTCAATATATATTTTATTTTAAGGAATGATTCTTATGATATCACTCATTATTTTTTATGTTCTCTCTCGTCTTTATGAATACTTTAAAATTTTATTTGTTTTTTAAAAGATTAATTTTGTTTCTGGACCATATCGAAGCTATGATATGTGTATATATTGCTTGTTATAGTCAAAACCTGGCCAAGATTAAATTCCAATATTGGTCACTGATTATAATTATCCTTTATATTGGTCACTGTTAGATAGATTTTCCGAAAAGGAAACATGTTATGTACAATTTATTTCCAATAATAATAGTAAACTTATATTGTGTATTGTTTTAAATATGCAATGTAAATTTATCCAGATTGAATAATATCTTCATCATTGGCAAAGCCACGAAGACTTATGTGAGTTTACCACAAGATAGAGGTGTAAAGCTATCGATTGTCGAGGAACGCGACAAGAGATTAGCAGCGAAAGGAATGAATTAATAATGTAAATTTTCCAGGAAATAAAATTAATCAATAAAAATATAGTTTAGGATTTTTTAAACAATATAAACGATAGTACCTAAACACGATATGTTTTTTACAAATATATCCCATAAGTAACATATAACTTCATACAAGTACATATAATTACATACTAAAAAAGATACTAAAAACTAAAAAAACTTGATTTACATGTAAATTTGTTTAATTTGTAAATTTATCATGTTTATGTAAAAAACTTTTATACTAACATTTCACAAAACAGATAATGTTATCATATAATTGTCGTTTCCCCTTAAAATTTTATTGTGCGTTTTAAATAATTGTATGCATCATATTTTACATATTTTATAATCAAAATAATTATTTTATTTAAAAACAGCATTCATCTAAAAGTCACATATAGTATATAAAACGATATAGTGATTATACTCTTCTTATATCTTTTATTTAAAAACATTCAAATTACTTTGCAAACATTGTATGCGCATACGCGTGGCCATTCATCTTGATATTGAAGCAGCTAGAATCGGTGCTGAATCTTGACAAGATTTTTGACAGATTTTAATCATCATTGAATTAGATTCATTAATTTACCTCAAGAATGACAAATAAAGTTTCAGATTATCGTCACATTGCATTTGTTTAAGTTCGCGATTGTATATTTTCGCGCGTTTTGAAAAGAAATTCGTATGGCTCGAAGTGAAACGAGGTGATGTGATGGGCACTTTGCGCGCGCATGCGCGTCGGCGGCCATATTCCTTTTGGAGTTACGGCGACGCGGAATAAGTGTTGAATCGTGGACGGGATCTTTCGCAGATTTTAATCGTCAAACATCGAGTGTGTGGGTTAATTTATGTTCAAAATAGCAAGTAAAACCTCAAATTATCATCGCGTCGCGTTTGTTTACGTTCGCGATCATATGTTATCGCGCATTTTTGAGAGAAAATGTATGGTGCGAAGCGAGAGAAATACGCTGGAATTTTCAAGAGTCACACGAGTGATCGCAAGGACATCGCGCAAGGAATTACAGATACAATATACTGAAGAAGTACGATGAATTTTGATGAATAAGTTTGTTTAATTATTTATTGTTGATATTATATTATTGATCGTTTATAAGTCTCATATTTAATAGTAGATACGACTAATTGATAATAATAGTTTATATTTATGATTGCAGAGCATGTGTTCTGCAGGAAGTTCAATCCACAGTTGTGTTCTCGATAAAGCAAGAAAAGAGCTGAAAATTGGAGATCAAAGGAACGATTACTACACGAAGTGCTACAATTTGGTGAGCAATTTGATTTATTATCGTCGGCTGAAGAGGCCGCATATATATGCTTTCTGCATTTGGCGTTGAATGTGGCTATTTATAATAATGATTATAAATTTATATTATATATTAGAAATATATATAGAAAATGAATTTGATTATAATAATAATAGAATTATCATATAATAATTTTCATATAATATCATATAAGAATTTTCATATAATAATAATAGAATTATTATTATATGAAAAGTATCATAACTGTACAAAATATATACCATATAAAATATTATACCATATAAAATATTATAATATTATAAAATTGAAATAGATATAACAATTTGATATTATAGTAAAATTAAAATTGTATGTGATATAATCTAATAGCTAAATTATAATAAACTTATAAAGTGAGTAATTTTAATAATTTAAAACTAGAATAAAATTAAGTCTTTTTTTATGATATATAATAATCTCGTTATTATTAAATTACAAAACAATGATGTTGTAATAAAATAATTTTATTGAGTTGAGCATAAGACGGCTACATTTAATACTAAATGTAAGTACTAAATATTTAATTGTTTAATGCATGAAATTTTATAATTAATTATTTTGAAATATATTAAGTATAATATATTGTATATAATATAAAGATTGATGAAATAGAGATGTACATTCATTATAATGTGCATTGTACAATAAAGTATTTTTTAAAATAATGCTATAATTAACAAGTATAAACAGGAAATAGGTGTGGAAATTGTGGGCATGAGCAAAAAATGTAGACTTCTAGGCTTTTACTTTTCTGGCAGCCTTCTGTATTTAGTTCAAGAGCATTTTGCAGAAGAGCAAAATTTTGCATTGCTCATTTGTGAGTTTTTCGTTTCCTTGTTACACTAATAAAGATTTCAATAAAGTAAAATTACTTTTGTATAGAAAGAACCATATTCTTGCTCTCGTCCTCAACAGTTCGTGGTCTCACATTTTCCGTATTCGCAATATGTTTTATTCCAGTAAACGGACAAATATGAGTCCATCCTTCCTTTACACAGAAAAGTCTCCAATCTCTGCCGTTGTCCCAAATCGTTTTAGAAGCATAGTTCTCAATCGTATTTCCTTTATATTCTTGACGTATGTATTTTTTTAATAGTGAGTTGTAATGGAACCAGGCAGCTGGATAAATTTCCGGCGTTGATTGTCTTAACTGATGATGAGAAAAAAATTAAAATATAAATAATATATATTTTTTTTCGAATAAACTATACGCTTGCAATCGCGAATCTTTTTTAAGATATTATTAATTTTTATTTAATATCTTCTTAAGACTAATTTTTTCATGTTTCTTATCTATTAAAAAAATATTATTTTTGGAATTTTATTATTATTATCGTAGTTCGGATATCTGGAGAGAAATTTAGAAAAGCATCAGTTTCTCTTTCGAATTTTGATTTTTTTTTTCATGGAACGATCGAATTTGGAAGATATTTCTCCCTCGTCTTCTTCAACGCGCTCAGAAGAGGATCAGATTATAAATAGGGAGAATCTGGTATTACATACTGGAAGACCTAATAAATCAAATAGATCATGCAATAATTTTTTCACTTCCGAATCGACTTTACAGTCATTACTCAAAACCGGACTTAAGTATATCTGTAATTTAATTTGTTCTATAAATTCGTTATACATTATTACAATGTCTCGATTTAATTATTTAATTCAATTATTTGCGTCGTATTGACCTCTAAGAGCCATGGTTTCAAATTCTCATCAATTAACACATCAAAACCGAAAAATTCGAAACAATTCGAGGATTTAGGAATGCTTAACTTAAGATTGTTAATTAAAGTCATTAAACAAGATTGTTAATTAAAGTCACTAAACAAGAGATTTTCTGCCACAGAATCCAATCAAAATACCGTGATTGCTCGAAGTATCTTCTTAATTGTCTAAACGTCCATTTACATCCTTTGTGAAAATGAGAAAGTTATGTATCATTTCAATTTTTTTAACCTCCATACATAATTATAGAGCAAGGCATTAATTAAGAACAAAATAAAATAATTTTTATATATATAATACGTAGAAAGAGAAAGAGAGAGAGAGTGAGAAGCTGCAATACAGTTCAATTGTTCGCGTAAGCTTACAAACTATTCAAGTCGATATTATTTCATTAAATGTTGATCTGACCGAATCGCTTAAAGTCTCTCCTCTGCAAGGAAACATGTGTTTCGTATCAGCATACAAAGTCTTTCGTAAGCCTGCAAAATAGAGAATCGTAACCATAAAGCGATTCTCTTCTCTTCGGAATTACCTGCTGTTATAGCAATACAGGAGAGGAGACAAAACATATTAGATATTCAGATATTCCTATCCTGCTATCGGATACCAATAATCCGAATCGATGCGAATATTCATTACACGATTGCAATACGTGTGTATAAATATTGTATTGATTTTAGAAACAATTTTTCATATATATATATATATATATACTGTCACTTAAACTTAACTTTAAAGTTAACTTTCTTAAACTTTCTGTTAACGAACGTATTATTCAGGTATTCGAAGTGACTTGAATATTAAAAATTTTTATGTTAACTTTTATGTTTTCCGCCAAAAATAAAATACAAAGGGATTTTTGGCGGAAAACATAAAAGTTAACATAAAAATTTTTAATATTCAAGTCACTTTGAATAATATCTGAATAATCCGTTCATTAACAGAAAGTTTAAGAAAGTTAACTTTAAAATTAAGTTTAAGTGACAGTATATATATATATATATATATATATGAAAAATTGTTTCTAAAATCAATACAATATTTATACACGTATTGCAGTCGTGTAATGAATATTCGCATCAATTCGGATTATTGGTATTCGATATATATATATATATATTTTATGTATTTTTCGATGATCAATAGCAGCTATAAAGGAACTGTTGCAGTGCAATGTATCGAAAATAGGAGATACTCAGATATCTATACGATAGATGGAAAGGTGAAAAATTATGCATTAGCAGAATAAAAATAAGTGGCAGAGATATGCACAAATATACATCTCAGATAAATATTATCACGAGATAAAAAACAAAAATCGTACTTTAACTCCTTGAATTGTGTGGTCGCCTGTTTCGTCTGTTATGGAAAAAAATATTTGAAAGATAACCATATTTTCTATTCGCCTCCTCGCACAGAAACGCAATAGCTGCTCCCCCGCCATCGTGTTGTGATTGCGTTTCCGCGCGTTTCATACTTCACGTATCCGTACCTCTCTGTTGACAGAATAGCATTGTACACCGCGTGCGTTCGACCGTACCCTCTTTTATCGCAATGCATCGCGCGATCTTTTATAGAAATGGCTGCTTGCAAAATTCATACGCCGGGGGTTTTCGCCGATCAACGCGTAGAAATGTACGCGATCGCACGACCATCTTCCTTATTCACCTTATTGCGCTGGAAATCGATGACGCGAGTTTGAATCGCACTTGTTAGCATACGCCGTTTCCTCATCGTTCTCTGCGAATCCGCGCATCGTTCAATTTCTGCAAAGTCTCATCTATTTCCGAATATTACGTGACGCGCCATCCTGTTCGTACAAGAATGAAGAATCTCGGAGCAGAGAGATCCTGAAATAAATCTAGCCCGGGAGGAGAGATCGCGCCTTTATACGTATAAAACACGACGGACATTCCGATAATCGGCGCATCCGATGTCGCGTTAACGAGAAAGCGTTGATCGTCGCGCGATTAAGAGTCTTCGTCTTCGACGTGATTTTTATCGCCATTGGAAAACGGAACTGTGAAATCGCTACCCCCCAAGAAGTTTCCGCCCCGATAGAGGTGGCGCGTCGAAGGAAAACGAGCGATTTAACGCCTTCTCTTGATTCCGCATTCGGTTATTATACTCTTAGAACTTGTATCTTTTTGATTAATGCAAGAGACATGAAAACTTTTACATAAGACGTAGAAATTCTCTATAATATATTATCAAACGTCAACGGATGTCGATATTTTTAAGTCATCGTTGTTTTACGCAACGCTATTAATAGTATAATTTTTTCGTATACATATCTCTTTTTATTATTTGGATCCGAAAACATGTACTTTTACTGCGTTTTGTTAATTTATATTAAAAGTGTTCTCGTCTAAATGAATTTAATGTGCAATTTTAATCACTAGTTATATTTGCATATATACAGGGTATCAGGGCAATCTCTTCCCAAAAAAAGCTCTTGTAGCTTACCTCGAGAGCTTTTCAAAACACTATAATAAAGTATTTTTTCATTGAGTTTTAAACTATAATATAGTATTTTTTAATTGAGTTTTAAAAATATGTAATTTGCAATTAACAATTATATTTTTTTTCGAAACAATTATGTGTTTTCTTTACTCCAATAGATTCCTCTCATTATTTTGTACATAAAAGTATTAAGGTAAGATAATCGAAAAATGAATATTTTATAAGATATTTTATGGTTTATGTAAAATTAAGAAATTATTTCAAGTCTCATAACTCGAAAAGTACTCGATAAAAAAATACTTTATTATAGTGTTTTGAAAAGCTCTCGAGGTGAGCTACAAGAGCTTTTTTTGGAAAGAGATTGCCCTGACACCCTATATATATCTATTCTTTTACGCTATCGCACTTTCATTAAAAGCCATCACTTTTCGTTAACATCTGCTGCATACAAGATGTTGCTGCGTGTGCAAGGGAGTTATATATAAGAAGATATGAATAGAAGCCAAAGTTTCTTGCGTGCGCGAAATTCGCGCGTATTTCTTTCGACATTATAATTGATTCAAACGTTCCGCACACAACAATGTTCCGCATGTGCGCAAAATGCGCGGATAATAAATTCACCCACTTTAATCATTCACGAACTCGTCACATACATATATAAGCGCACACGTAAATGCATAATAGCCAAAATTTCGTATTCAAAACTCTGCCTTTTCGCCGAACACGGTGCATCGATGCCCTGTTGTTGTTAACGGCTTGGCTATGTATATCCCGTGGGATTCTAGGATACGCGATGCGAAATCAAATTACAGTTTGCTTGCGGCTGACATGCGGCTTGGCTTGTATGGCATTAGTCAGACGAAAATTCATTGATCAGTCGGTCACAACGCTTACATTTTCGGACGTGCCGAACGGCAGCAGCCAATTACGTGGCGGGCTTTGAATCAAACAGAGAATGAATCCACCATATGTAAGCCGACAATACACGTAAGTCCACGGAAGTAGTACAGTCTACGGAAACGCGTGCACACAGAATTTGCCAGCTGTCTTAAACGTCATTTCGATTGTCAAACTTGTTTAATGATAAAATATTAACAACGTCGAATACGTATTTCAATTCTCTTTAACGCGATAAAACGTATTATATGTTTTTAATTAAGAGATAAATTAAGGGAAAACGTGAATGGGTTAAATAATTTAATGATCCACATTGTAAACAATGTTGAAATTCTATTCTATCACAAACAGGTATTTCATTACTTGAAACACATTACGATAAACACAGAAAATATATTTGTTACAGAGAATATACTTGTCAGATATGTAAACAAATTTTGCAGAATCGATATATATTGTATTTAATCGGTATATATTGTATTGTATTTTATTGTATCAGTTCCTGTTCATATTTTTATGTCTAATAAAATAAAGACAGGTGGTAGCTCATGCTAACTTGATCGTATAATAATAATATAATGTCTATAGATACACAGTACAATGCAGCTTCTGTCTGAGCCATATATTTGCAGAAATTACGTTAGGGAAACGCTAACAGGATGATGTTATACTGTAACGGGGATACCATGACTCAGGGATGATTCACTTTCGTCTGTAACGCTTCGACAAACGTGCCGTATAGAATTGAGCTGTTGCAGATACGCTTAATCATTTTCACGCGAATCAGAGATGACGCTCGATGTTCGTTATTTCCTGTTCGTCCACACGCGAGATTCTCGTGTATTTCTACTCGCCATGATTAAACACTTTGCGTTTATTCGGAAATCAATATAGTGACTTTTATGATCATGTGTGTTTTCCTTACGTGTTTTAAAAAATCATATACACTATGTATTTTTAGAAACCTTTTTATAAAGTATTATTAATTTGTAAATAAATTATATTTTCGCAAATTATTACAAGAACATCTTCGGTATGTTATTTAAAAAAATATAATAAATTAATTAAAAAGAAAAACCAGATTGATATATGTATATGTTTCGTATTTACTGTAAAGTAGCAATTAAATAATAAAATAATAATAAAATGATAATAAAATTTTATTATGATTATGTATAAAATTTAGCTTCTTTAAGAAAAAAGTAAAAATTTTCTTGGATGCAATATCTACTTAAACTATTTTGTTTCCGATATCTAGGTATTATTTCCCGATAAATGGTTTATTTGCAAAGATTTAACAATATAATCCCTCTCATTCGTTTGAGCTCTTCATGTCTATCACTATTCATCCCCTGTTAAAGAGCGGCGTGAAGAGATAAACGGTGAATTGATTGTATAAAATGAATTGATAGGTAAAGTATAGGTAGTCTCGTTGCAGCATATCAAACTAATACGTAAAAAAACGCCGAAAGAATTGTTTGCATAAAAATGTGAGAAAATACAAATAGACGAGAAAATACAGTATCGAAGCGGAGCGGGATGCATGTCTCCGTTTCCCTGATATGGAAATATTCTGGCATACGTCCTCGGGGGTGTCGTATCCCGGACTAGCGCAGCGCCGTGATGTTTTACGACATGGCTGTGTGTTAACTGTATCTCGTTATGCTAGATTTTACTTTGCACTTCGAGCGCCGCATAAATTCGTTAACCAATGAAATCCTCATCGCGTGGCATAATCATCGGACCGAGAGAATAATCATCCCGTCGTCGAAATCTGGCAGCGGTGCTACGTCTCTCCCTTTTTAGCGACAAAAGAATCTCGGCAAATTTCTGCAGTAAACTTTTCAAATTGCAAGAGTTCTGCAGATACAATTACGTATCGCGATTAAATTGAAAGAATTTGACCCGATTTGGTATGAATTTTAAACAATTCACGCGTTAACTCGCTAAATTACATAACATCAATGAAAAATAAAAAAGATATGTATACGATTAATTAGTTTTATTTTTTAATTATAATTAATTTCATTTATCTAAAATAATTACATATTTTGGTAATAATAATTTAAATAAAATAAGCATTAAGAGATGACAAGGAACAGAAATTATAAATTATTATTTTATTGTGATATTAATAAACGATAGTTATCTCTTTAAATATATACTTATAATATTTATTAATTACATATTTGTGGATTATGATAATGTACAATTTCGCAGGATCAAATAGATGAGAATAAACAGAATCCGTGATATATCAATCCTTCGTTAATAATTCTAATTCGGAATTTGATGCATAAAATATTCCGCATTGAATTTATATTGTATTATGTTAAATATTTCGTGGTGCTATTATCTATGATACGTAAATATTATTACATATTGTGTACGTCCTTGACGTAGAGAGAGAGAGAGAGGGGGAAAGGGGGGAGAGAGGGAGAGAGAGCGCGCGCTCCTGTTTACATTCCGCGATGTCTCTATCCTTTCCCCCCCTTCCACCTTACCATTATTCGCACGGCGAGACTCGAGCAGAGAAGTCACGCATCACAATTCGTGTGTAGTATCTTTCAAAAAATATCATCTTTTTGTGCGATTATTACAGTCATTCATTAATCGATGTAATTCATCAATTTTTATGATTCTCTTCGGTTACGATTCGTAAGCGATCGGGAGCGGGTGCCTCGAGAAACAATGAATATTCATCGAATACATACATATTTCATATAATATACATATGGATATATCTCAAATCGAAGCGATAGTAATTACAAATTATTGTTTCATTGTAATATTTGTTATTTGCGAGCGACAATGGTTTATTATCTATTAGCGACAAATGTAACGTCATCGTGTGCCAGTAAGTGATGCGTAAATTGCGAGAGTCGAGCCGGATTGTATTATACATAGTACGATCGTAGTTTTTGTGTTGTTTTTGCAGGATCATCAAATTTGCGTCGCGTGTAATCAATATCGGGAGTGCCGTTCAAAGTGTCGTGTGACGTGTCGTATTTTGCTGATTAGTGCGCGCGCGTGATTGTAATTAAACGTTTTTTCGCCAATGAGTGTCACATACAAGCGTCAGAGAGGAGCAAAGGATGGACAAAAAAGAAGGAGGCTTTTACAGATTGACGTTGTGTACCTCAACTTTTTCGTCGTATCGGTGAGTGTTAAATTATATTTTATGTTAATCTGGACACAATGGATTTATGCGAATATTATATTAATTTAGAACATATAATATAGAACAAGAATATGCCAAGAAAAAACGGAGGAATAAATGTAATTACAATCCGGGACTAATTATTCATTAATAATTAAAATTTAAAAAATATAAAATATTTCGCGTGTGAATTTATATTGTATCACGTTTAATATTTTTTTTGATGGAATCAGCTCTTATGTTTAACGTGCTATGTTTGGCCTTGACGCAGCGCGCTCTTGTTTACATTCCTCGCATAGCCTTGTCGTATAGCCTTGTAATATATTATAACGTTATAATACTTTATTTGACGGATAAAAATTTTCATCTGCTATGATAAGAAGAAATGATGGATGTAGCATAGTTAAAAATATTTTGTATTATTTATTTTTTTTAATTGTTTGATATATCTAAATTTATTACTTGTATTTTACATGTATTATATTTAAAAATTTTTTAATAATAGTTGAAACAATAGTATGAATTATATAAGCGTAATGAGCAAGTAATACAAGTGAATAAACAAGTATAATATTCATAAATCCATTGCATTATAAGATGGATAAAACTGAAATAAATTAGTTCAAACATTTATATTTTGATTTTTTATTATAAATACAATATTAATTATCAAGTAATATCATGAGTTACTGGAAATTTATATAGAAAATTAAAATTTTAAATATATAACTGTGAAAGTGATGGAAAATACTTCATATTATATTTATCAGTTTTCCTTTTTTTAAAAGTTTTATACATCTCTTATACATATATCTTCTTATTCATAAATATTATAAAATTTATAACAATATAATTGTTCCAATAAAATTAATTCATCATATCCAAATCTAAAACTGATTCAATTTTTAACGGATATTTAATTGTGAAAATAACTAATCTATGTATACGAATTTAATTCCGAATATAATTATATAGAAATGTCAAAATAATTAATCTGTGTTAATGTATAAATCTAATTCCGAATACAGTTACATTCTTCCAACAGCATGTAGACTGATAATTAACAAATAATCAAATTTTACACTGCATTTCATGAATAATTCAGTAAACTGGACAGTTATGAAAATTCATAAGCTTCCCTGTTGCTTTGCATTTCTACCTTCCAAATTTGGAATGGTCTGCCAAAATAACCCTAGAAATTCCGAATTCAATATTTTTCATCAAATTGAAACATTGATTGTTAAGTAAACAATGCTAGGATCGAATATTAAAAGTAATAGAGAGGATGAAAATATTATTTACGATCTTCTATTTTTTGCAAACATGCATAAAAATTTGTTCCGATATCTGTTTAGTGAGTACGAATAGCTCGAAGCAATTCGCGAATGGACGAAGCAATCGTTTTTCACTTCGTTCTTGCCTACCGTGAGTTGAGTTAGTTTAAATACGAAATAAATAAAGTATGTTGCGCTCGGCTGTTTCTCATTCAAGCATTTTGTCAAAAATCAAAACACATAAGTTTCATGTCACCGATCAAACGTCAATTTAAATAATAGAAAAAGTTATGATTATTATTACTATTATTGTTATTGTTATTATTCTTATATAATATATTATATTATATTATATTATATTATATTATATTATATTATTAATATAATATATTATATTATATAATTATTATTATATAAATATTGCTAATATAATACACCTCTAACGATTACATCGGCACATGTTTTATAATTTTATATCATGATTAAATTAATATTGCAAAAAATTATATACATAAATTTGATAAGTATTTCTTTAAAAACATATCTATATATTATAATTACGTGATAAAATATAAATATATAAATATGAATGAAGATTCCGAGACATTTTGACATCTTGAAAATATATAGATTTGCATTTCTTTACGTAATCCCATCATTATTAGAAAAAATACTATTATTTAAGAGATCACTTGTCAATCATAAAAAAATTTATTATATGTAAAAAATACTCGAGATCGATCGTGCATTGATAATTAGAAACGATGCCGATGTCGTAATATATTATTGCATCGAAAGTGTGACAGTCTTCTCTTGATAAAGTCGTTCTCTGAAAGATTTGTATAGAACTCATTTTATAATTTACACGGATATATTTCGCGTGTTCGCGATTCCCTTGGGATCGCATCGTTCGTTGTCAATGCCCTGTC
Organism: Camponotus vicinus; assembly: GCF_025532165.1. Taxonomy (NCBI): domain Eukaryota; kingdom Metazoa; phylum Arthropoda; class Insecta; order Hymenoptera; family Formicidae; genus Camponotus; species Camponotus vicinus. The sequence goes on from NW_028141945.1 coordinate 9,794,543, forward strand.
CATGGGATCTCACACAATCCTCCATCCACAAGCGGACGCATTCGTGTCGCTACATCTCCTTTGAAGTACCTGCATCCCGGTGTTATCTGTAGAAGAATAATGTTGCTAAAAGGGGTTGCGCTGCGATGGGATGGGAGCGCGAAGGGGCGAGACTTGTCGAAAGGGATGGTTGAGAAGAGTGGCGGAAAATGTACAAGCGCGCGGACGCGGGTCGATTTGTTTCTTGGAGTAACGCGGCGTCGCGCCTTTTTCCGCCGTCGCTAAGAAATCAAGCCGTACATCACGTATCTCCTTTTTTCCTTCTCCTCTTGACAGTCACGTTCCACACACAACGCATACAGGATGATTCAAAACAGACCGATATCCGAGAGAGCGATTTTTATTTAATACATCTCAAAATGATTAAAATTTTTTCGTATTGAAAGTTTTGGACTAGATCACGATATTAACGATGAAAATTAAAATTCTATTCTGATAAATATTAATTTTTTGACGTACACGTAAACTATGCAAAATAAATTTTTTGTATTAATGTCAGTAAATATAATTTTAATTAAAATTTAATTTATATAATTTATATATTGACACAAATTTTAATATTACAAATTAAAAAATTTTAGCAGATTTAGTAGAATATTTCTTAGACAATTGATTGATAGATTTTCTAAGAGGATAACTTTTGTGAAGCTGATTATATTTTAGAACGTAATCAATGCAATTATATTTTTAAAATATCACACATTTCTTTTTAAATTACAAATATTAGAGATTAATAAAAGTGAATAAATTAATCGGTAATAAATGTGAATAAAAAAATTAATCGTAAATATTACAAAATTATTTGAAAATTATAAATTTAAAATAAAATATAAATATGTAACATATGTGTAATATTTCTTATCAATTTTAAATTAACTTCAATTTCAGATTATTTCACTAAGTTAATGTTAAACCGATACATTCGTAATTGAACGCTTAAAAAATCGCAATTAATAATTGCTTTTTATCAAACCTTCTGCCAAGACAAGATTAATTTGAAATTTTGCGAACAATTCATGATTAAAAGGAAATACTCGAGTTCTGGGACACTCTGTACATACATGACGCGAGGGCGCGTATATGATATACGGTGTATCGAATACGGTGGCATTGTTCTTCTCGGATAGTGGCAGCAAACTGGGTCGCACCCGATATACATCGCGAATCTCATTTACTCGTTTGTTCGATGGCTACAAAGCTTGACTGCGATCGATTTCGCGGATCATAGACGATATGCAAACTCGTGTCTCATGCCTTACTGTCTATTAGTCTGCAGAAGACAATGATAAATATGTAGTTGAAGAGGATGGTATTTAAGGTATGATATTGCAATGGAGATCAGAGCACATGAGATTTATCTTACTAAAATACGTAGAACATGTATCTTTTAAGTGCACTTTTTATATCTTATACAAATATATAGAATATAAATCATTTATAAATAAAAGTAAGCGCTTTTCTATCAAGTAATTGGCTTTTGTCTTATATTCAAATTATTAATTTTCTATAAGATTAGCATTTTGCAAGATATATTTTTTTTAATGTTTTGAATAATGAATGAATAATAATGAAAAATAACATTTTTCGCTGCTTTGAGAAAAAAAACATCAATGTAATATAACGTATTTGTATATATATTTGAGTAGAACATAATAACAATAAAATAAGAATTTAGAAGAGAAAACAAAAGATTATTATAATTTCTTTTAGATTAATAATTAATTTTATCATATTATACATATAATAAATCAATCCGATTCATTTACGAATAGCAGCAAATCATTTGTATGTCTCTTATACACCATCCTGCGAATTTTATTGTTACATATAATTGTAATAATTTGATATCCATTTTCATAATCTAATTAGTAAAATTTATTTATTAATTAATAGTTAATATTACAATAAGCTATCATTACAAAAACCATGATATGATATAGAATAACCGAGAGAGATAGAGAGAGAGATAGAGAGAGAGAGAGAGAGAGAGAGAGAGAGAGAGAGAGAGAGAGAGAGAGAAGGGGGAGAGAGAAAGTATACGATAGCGTATAGCAAACGCAGAGCAATCTCATAAATCAGTCGTGGCCAGCATAAACGGATTACCAAGTGGGAAAATTTACTGCGAGGCACACATAACTTTTCTTTCTATCAGCGATAGAAGAGAGAAAAAAATAAGACCAAGAGAGGGGGATAAAGACCTCCGTTCTCTCTCCTTCGCAAAAATAAATCATTGAAGCCACTGAAACTAAACAAAGCAAGCGAGCTGTTGCAAAAATTTCAAAAGCCATTTTTTCATTCGTTGCCGCGTAAATCATTTCTTTATTTTGCAAAATACACGGCTTAATTGGATTACATTTTGCAGGAGGGGAATCAGCTGACAACATTGTGACTGTTGGTTGGTTAGTTCCTTTCTGCAGAGCTCAATCCAATTAAACCTTAACGTTGCTGCCATTAAAATATGCAAAAAAGGAATTATTTATCTCGGAAATTTACCGGCAAATATAATGTAATTGTTTATTTAGTCATCTTTTTTTATATCAAGTGCAGACGCTGATTATTGTAAATTTCAATTTATAAAGCTTTTATAAAAATCGATATAAATAAATTGAATAAATAAATATATATATATATATATTTCATGTTTGCTAAATATTAAATTCATTTATATTAAATTATATATATTAAATAATATAAAATAAATAAATATTAAAATATATAAGTTTTACTTTATAATTAGATAACAAAATGAAAAATAAAAAAAAACTTGAAAATAGTACAAATTATATCTAAATTTTTTCTATATAAAGCAAATGTGATAAAGCACATAAGTAAGTAAATCTGTACATATAAAAAGCAACGTAATCATAAATACCATTTTCATTAAGCATGCAAGGGGCATGCTTAAAATGTCGCAAAAATTCAAGAATTATTGAGAAAAATTTTTTTAAAAATTCCTTCAGATAATATTTAGATATTCTATAGTCTGTTGCATTGTTTGGAAATAATTCAGTATTTTTGTGTCACATTCTCTCACGGTTATATTACCGTTATAAAAGAAAATATCTCTGGCAAAACTTTGGCAATTCAATCCATCTATGAACCGCGCTTTCTCGCGCTATTCGTTACGTGAAATTTCGGACAAACCACAATTTTCTGCGATATATGATCCTAACAACGCATATAATATATTTATATGCTTGTTATATTCTATTTGTATTATTTACCAAACAGTCGTATAATATCAGGCTACATGTGAGAGTCCCATTATATAAATCCGTGATTATTATTTCAAATTCAATTTAAAATATTTTTTAATTGTTAGAAAAATACGCTGATTCAATGTACGATATTCTCTATTACTTAAAACTCGAGAGAGGTTACATTTAATACAAAAATCTCTAATTAAAAAAATATTTACACAAAATTCTTGTCAGATATTGTGTATATATATTTCTATCTCAAATATCATGGAAAATAAATAATAATTAAATTTATTTATTGTAGTTGCACCTGTTGTTATTCTTTTTACATTCAAAAATGAAATAGGTATATTTAAATATTGAAGAGAAAAAGAAGAAAGGCGTGAAGAGCATAGGATATGCAATTACAAGGATCAAACCTATTACGTGAAATGTTCCAGCGTACGACTTCCTCTCTCTCTTTCTCTTTACACGCGTATGAAATAAAAGAAAGATTATTAAACATTAACAACGATATTTCCGGAAAATTCTTAACAACGATATTTCCGGAAAATTCGAGTCGCCATAGGCGGTGACGATTTCGACTGCCAAGCGGGTTCGTGATATGCTTTAAAAAGCACATGCTGACATGAAACCTGAATGTCCTGGAGCGTTTCCCGCGCCGGTCTCGTCACGCTGCTTCCTGTCGCGCTGCCACGGAATCGCGGTGCGCACAGATGACTGATCGCGAATCGAACAGTTCCGGATAACGTCGTCGTTTTTTTCCCGCCGATAATCCTGTTGCGAAACAATGTTGCGCGTTCGAAGTCCGCAACACGTACCTGTCGGAATGTATCGTCGGCGCGATGGCGAAGTACGTGACGCGCAAACCAGAATTATATTTTATAGTTTTTGGCGAATCTTTCCGCAATGTCCACACAATCTCCTCCTTCTCTTCCTGTCCTCCCCATATCTTTCTTTTATATATAACGAGAAATAGAAAGTTTTACGGGACAGGACCCGCGTGACTGCGACACGTACGTTCGCGAGATATGTCAAAGCAGTTCACACAAGATGTTACGCGAAAAGAAGAGGTTCGTGGATCTTTTTGGATCTTACTAATTTTTGCGAAACAGCGCATATTAATTCTATGAAATATTACACAGTCAATTTATATTTTCTCTAAAAGCTACAAGTTATATTTGTTCAATTTTTGAGAATATAAAAAACGAATTTAGAAAGATTTCTTTGAATTATATATTATAAGACGACATTTTGTACATAGCTTGTTTCAATGGCACTTTTATTTTATTGCAAAATTATCTCTTTCGAAAGTTATCTTCTTTTATAAATACAGCCAAACGATTTTTTACAATTGTGTGTTAATAAATTAATAATTGATATTTTGATCAAGATTTTTATCAAGATGCAAAATATATAGTAATTTCGATAAGTAGTATATTATATGGCCAGTAATGAAATAATCTTTTCGAAATAGTTGTTAAATTTTTAGCAATTTTGCAGCAATTTATTTCTGAGAGGGCAAAATATTTCTTACGTTGTCAGTGAATTATCCCCTATTTACGAGTAGAATGTGTAGTCAAGTGAAACGTAACCGACGTAAACAAGTATCTTATGGCATATCACAAAACATTAAGAATGTAGTATATTCGAACTGAATACGTCCCCCCATATGAGTCCTTCTTAAAGATGTAAGAAGGCACTTGGCGAGGGGTCGAAGAGAATACACGTCGGCAACAGCAGCAACGGCATCGGTAGAAACGGCCGAAAGTAATGGTCAGAAAAATATTTATACATGTTCCATACGTGAATGCTCAACTATGGTCATATTTTTCTCACGCTTTCGCAGTCGGAAAAACGGGAAGAGATAAAAGCGGGAGATATAGAAACTATAGAGAGAATAACGCGGAAAGACCGACAGGCTGAGGGGGTGAGAAAAAGAGAGAGAGAAAGAAGCGGCCGGAGAAGAAAAGTTTTCGAAGAACGAAGTAATTTAGAAAGTTTCTGCTCCATGACATTCCGCGATAACAAATTATCCCTGCCCCATTATCCACAAATGCGATTATGATAAGAAAGAACCGGGATAAACTTTAATGCAGTGAGGCCTAGTTAGCGTCAACGCGAAGGAATCGCGGTCGGTGAGGTATCGTAACGTCTGCACCCTCGCAATTTACGTAGACAGCCACGTATTCGCGTGTAGTCACGCCCGCAACGTCAGGGAAAACAAACGCTTTCCGCACCTCGTTGCTTATTTCCAGTTCTCGGATTAATTTTGGTCTCGCATATTAAGGGTCGTCTTAAGACATTGTCGGGATTTGTTTGCTGCAGAAAAGATACCTTCTTAGTTCTCTCTTCTTCTTTACTTACAATTACTACAAAAATATGCGTAATTAATTAATACATTTATTAAGCACGTTTTTATGTCTAGTTTATTTATTATATATATCCTTCTGTCTTATTATATATTCCCTTTGGAATAAAGAGATTATTATTTTCAAAGAGTGATACAAGTAAAAACCAAATACGAGCTAAAAATGTTAAAAACAATATTCTTTATAATAAAAAATTTCATTACATCGATTATACGAAAAAAAAATTTTGATGAATGAATACAATTGCAATTCTAGTAAAGTATAATGCTTGTCGCGATAATTTTATTTAATTATCAATGCAGTATTATTACAAAATATGATATATTGTCAGCAATTGTTTTTTACTATTTATGCAACAAACAATCATATCTTTATTTTAAAACATATTAGTGTTGTTTTGTATAGAACAAAAATTTTAAATCGGCTGAAAAAAATTCAACGTATTTACATGGCTATAAATTTTTAACGAAATCGTCTATTCAAATACAGTTGATTACAAACATTATAAATGCCGTCATTACCATCGATAAGCTATAATTAATTGGTTTTATTCAAATATGCAAATATTATATAATGGTCGGATTGCTCGTTAAAATAATCTTTTATTATTATTTTATATATTACGTAAATGTGATATCTCACAATTTTGCGATTAACTTCTCTGGCGTAATCGTAAAATGCCATTTGCGCATTTATTTATTACAGCATGTTTTTCATAAAGAGTTACATATGATTAAATTAAAAAAAAATTATATTATGTTAAAAAAATCACACTATACGTGATTAAATTTGTATTAAAAATATAATTGCAAATCACACAATATGCGAAATGTAAAGCAGCTACTAATGCAATGTCGCATTAATACTCACGCTTGATGCTCTCGCTGATTCGCTCTGATCAGTTGATATCCAACTTGAGAATTATCTCAAGCACGGAATATAATCTAGACGTCATGCACGATTTCGGCCGTGACACGCATACAAACGTCTGACAACCGATTACACGTTGATCTTGTTTGCGTCACGTTCGGTACACATGCACGTGGTGATACGTGGGCTTTAAGCAGCAAGAGGCGATCTTACACGGCATTAAACCTGTAACACCTACCGCTATCGCATGATGCTAAAGTGATCATCAAACGGAATATAGCATTTGATAACCGTACGAAGGCAATAGTGACAGGAATCGATACATTAATTTCGTATTAATCTTGTATTGGGAGACGGTGAATTTATTAACGTTGCATAAAATATGGTATCACTATATTTTTCCTGTTCCCCAATAAAATTTCCGACAAAAAGCACATACAAAAAATACTCTCTTTATAAATATATTGTTCATTTCAGTTCTAAAAAAAAGATAAAACGTTATACTTAATCTAGTATATAAAATTAGATTATTGGAAGCCGCATACTATTTTAATATTTTATTTGTATAATAATAATTTTTTTTTATTTTATTTTATTTTCAGCATAAAATGTGGATGAATGGCAAAAATCCATTATTCAGATGTTGTTGAAAAAAATTAAAATGAGTTAGTCGTTGCATTATTTAATTTTTACAGCGTAACGCTCTGCTGCGAAATTCCACAATTTTCAAATTCCTCCAGCGTTAAATTAAATATTTTTCTCTCAATTTATCTAATTATTTTACATTTTAATAAATCTTTCCTTCCGCCAAATGTACAATATTATTCTGCCGAAAGTTTTGCTGCGATGCAATAAGATCAATTCCATTACAATTGGCTTTGACATATCTATGTGTTTACATCTAGTCTTGGTAGACATTCCTTTACTTTATGAAATGTTGCAAATATCACCCATTTATATGTTCAACTTCTCAAGAAAGCATTCATATTACTTACTACTTGAAAATTATGAAACTTTTATTTGTTTTCTGATTTATTTGCGATATGGGATATAATTGCGTTATATAAACATTTTTATTTGAAACAGATAATTTCTGTGCAATCTATAATTGTAATTTTATATCAGTTAAGTTTCTTATAATAATGGTAAATGTTCTGTAATATATAATTTTTTAATTTGTTGTTATATATAATTTATTTTCTAATATTTTAAAGTTTTAAAAAGAAAGTACTAGTTTTAGATTCTATGTTGCTATGGGCAATAAAAAGTATAAGATTAAAAACAAATCACTTGTAAACAATTGTTACAATAACGTTTGTATATAGAATCAATAATAAATAATACAATTAATAACATACTAAAATAATAAACAATTATATAACGCATGTTATCGTGCTAGAGAAAATAATAACTAAATAAAATAACTAATTCTCTCTTTTACTGTGTTCGCAGTGAAAAACAGAAAAAAATATGTTGTAATATTTTAAAAGCTTAAATAATATTCATACGTGTATGTAAAGTGAATATATGAAGCAATTTGAAAAACAGCACGCATTGGATTTCCTCTTATCGAGAGCTTTCTCTTCCGAGATTCATATGTACGTAAACAGCACGATTTACACCCTGACACCCGAGATAAAGCAGACAGAGATGGAAAAAGAACGTCGACGACGAGATGGGGAGCAAAAAGTAAAATGCAGACACCGGTGAATGTGATATCTTAAAATTTCCTCTATCTGCTAATTTATGTCGATGGCACGTCGAGATGGATCGGCCGGCACCGCTAGGACGAAGTTGGGAATAATCGAAGTTCCTCGGTGGATGCGGACAACCAATGGCAACCGCCGAGGGTGATACCATTCGAAACTTTACCATCAGCGCATTGGAGCCTCAAATCCGGCAGCAGAGCAGGCGAGCAATGAAGCCCGAATCATGCCGAAGTAAACTAAATTACTGTAGCACAAGCAAATATCGTTTAAAAGCACGACTAAGATTTAAATCATAGTCAAATGCTTAATATAGCGCGGGCGGATGAAGCGAATAATAATGCAGCATCGACGGTGATAAAATTTACATAGTCTACTTCGTTGCACGCGAGATGCATATCTCTTGCATATTGTTCCTCTCAATTTTTGCCAAAAAATTAAAAATTATTCGTATTGTATAATGATCTCAAAACGCTACAAAATTATTTATATGTATTATACTGATATGTATTATACTGATTATATATGTTTGACATAAACAATTTTGTAGTGTTTTGAGATAATTATACAATATGAATTATATTATAGAAATGAATGTATTTTCTTCTTAAACAAAGCAAAATTTTAATTTACTAATATAATTATATTATTTTTAATAATATAATTTATTAAAAATATATTTTTTATTAATAATATAATTATATTATTTTTACATTTATGAAACGATAATTTGTTTAATCATAGAAGTATAAGATTAGAAATTTATCGCAGGATATATATTTAATGTATATCTAAAATGTTTTTGTAATCAGTAAGATGGAGGCCTGCCCCGGCCCTATCTTAGGATCCATCCGCCACTGCTATTTGGTACAGTGGGGATTTTAGTATATACTAGAGGGATCTTGGGGGATGTGGTCACTCTACGGCGTTGTGCTCGTCGGTGCCGTTTCATACGGAAGGCCAGTCGGAAGCCAGCATGCACGCGAATACCTCCACCGGCACTTATTTGGTCAGCGAGCGACCTTTCAGGGATCCTCCATGGCAATCGGCATTGCATCCATCGAGCAAGATACCAACATCGCTCTGGAGTCGCATATCACTGTGTTAAAAAGCAGCATTAGGTGTGAGGTCTGGATAGCTCAGTGGTCTAGAGCAGTTGCCCGGAAAGCGAAAGACTCGGGTTCGATTCCCGATCCAGCCACTTGCGCCTCACATATTTTTCTAGTCTGCGAATATTGTTTTCTAGCAATTATTCGTTAGGCTGAAAAATGTGTGAATGCTCTCTCCACAGGATATGCGTCAATGCCGTTGCCACGGATGGATTCTGTCGCTCGTTGATCAAATGGGCGTAAAGACACGTCCGACCTCCTCCCACATACATCCCTATCTTTCTCGTGATATCGAGTTCTGATATGTATTTGAATCTAAAATATCACTCGCAGTATCGTATCCTTCACCCTTATCTTTAAACCCAGGCATCATTCTCGACAGGATAAATATGGAGGGGGAGAGTACTGCTTTTACGCGTATCGTCACGTGAGTACGTTTTGCGATTTTCTACCGAGAGCGAACATCGACGAGAATCGTGCTACTGGTATGAGTGTACAAGATTGTGCAGCATGAACCGTGAAATGCAGCCGTACGACCCTCCCTATATTCGTTTCAGGGGAAACGATAGATCTCGCTCTTTTTCTTTCTCCGTCTCTCTTGCCACGTCGTATATACTTTATGCAAACAAACGATGAGAAAGCTCGTCTCTATCGACGGCTCAAAGTCGTCGCGTGCATATCCATGAGCATGATAAGCCCAAGGTCCTACCCTTTGCACCTGTCAAGGCTTAAAGGAAACTCGGGTGAGAGAGAAACTAGTGGATGAAATCTAAGATCGTATATAATCTTTTGAGCTTTAAAGTTACACGTTGAGTGATTTTAATTTTGAGATTTTAGCTTTTATCTCGTAGAAGCGGATGCTTTAAGAAAATCTTTAATCAAAGATTATTTTGTCATTTTTTAATTGAATATCACCCTTTTATTGAATATCACCTATTATTATATTATAGGAAAATTTAGCAAACAAGTTACTTTTATCTTTCATAATAACATCTTATGATCAATTAATTTAATCTTATGATCAATTAATTTAATAAGAAATAAATAGCCTCATTCTTAGACAATCTTGTTATTAATGCCATTATATGTACAAGGATATAATGAAAGCCTCAACATGAACAATACATTCTCAACTCTTTTTGTTTTGAACTCTCCGTCACGAAAGCATTATTTTTTGCTAAAGAGAACCGGAAAATTATTTCCCTATTCATTCTGTTTCAAGCTGATTGCATCATTGGATAAAAGTAATCGCCATGAGGGTGAAGAGTGGAAGAATGGGGAACAATTAACGTTTGCGAACATATGTCAAGGGATGTGCGGGAATGAAGAGAAAAGTTGCGTATGCAGCGGAACGTAATCTCTCGACTATCCCGTAACTCGAAATCTCGAGATACGATTCATAGAATGGGTTGAAAATTTTGCGAATCATTAGAATGTATTTGTAGTGGGAAAGTTGAAATTATTCAGCGTCCTCTCTCTCTGTCGGATTTAATTTCGAAAAACGACGTTTTATCGATTGCAGAAGTTTGCACTTTTTACACTCGTAATCTCGTAGATAAATCCTATTGAATTCTCTCTGTATGATTAATAAATTCATACTTACCATATCTCATGCTAGTAAACTAATAATAAATAATAAATAATTATATTATTAATAAATATTAATAATTATTAATAATTAATAACTAATGATAAATAATTGAAAAGAAGTTTATTTATGTGATAATGATGCAATAAATGAATTTCGAATGAAATCGTTGAGCTGAAAATGGCTGATGTGGAAAACTATAGTAAAACTCATGTCAGCTCATCACGTCTTCATTATAAAAGTGATACAATTTCCTGGATTTCCCAAGGAGATAAATTGCACTAGCTAAGAACTAGTATTGCAGAGAGAGAGAGAGGGGGGGGGAGAGGAGGAGGAAAAGTAACGCGGCAATGTCTCGTAATTAAGACGAATAATATTCGCGTTGTGCGAATTAAACCGTTTATATTAGCGCACTGTTCCGCGACCAAACACGTCTACTGTATCCTGTACCGTCTAACGAAACAGGGAGAAAAGCGATGATAAGGAGGAGAGTGGTTGGAAAGATTCTGGAAAGGGTATTTAACTACCGAATTTCAGCGTCTTCGCTGCGCTCGGCGTACGTAATGCCACGTTGGAGCTCCTCTATGAGTGCAACTCTACGCGACGAACGAGACGCGGTTGTCTCATCGAATTCTCTCCCCTCGTATTATATGCGGAAACGTGAGAACGCCGAGAAACACGATCGTATTAAGGCCGCAACAATTTTCAACACAGACTGAGTGCTCATTGCTTATGTGAGCAGCCTAGGTGCATCCGCGTAGATGCGTTCGCCGAAAATTGCTGGTACAAACGATCAGAGGGAGAAGCCGTATTTCCCGACAATATTCGCCACAAAGGATAAGGCTGCGCATAATTGAGGATACGTATCAAGTTACGTTACAACTAACCCGTTTGTGCAAATTATAATTTACATTGATAGATTGTCACTTATTTATTTTTTTACATAAGATAAAACGGTGTAACAAGCCCCGGCAGGGAAAATACCCCTCATTGTTCATTCATAATGAGCTTATTAATAAGTGTTTTTGAAACGGAAGTTGACAGGTGGCAATGCACAATTAACTGGAAAATTGCACAGAATTGCTCCGAATGCGATTTTACCTTAAAAAAAAATAACAAAATCTTAATAATTTAAGGAAAGAGAGTTATAAAATTTGTTGCAAATATTTTTGATCATTTTCATTCCATAAAAATAATTGTCACTATATTTAAACATGTTTTCACTGCATTTCTGAAAGTATAACTTAGAAAATATAACTAGTAACATCGTATGAATATTTTTTTATTTGATTTATACAAAGATGCATTTTTCTTTAAAAATACAAAAATGTTTTATATAAAAATAATATGCCCTCTATTACAACATTTTTTTATCATTTTTTGTCATTTTTGTCTGGCAGAGTGAGCAAAATGTATGAAAGAAAAACTACAAGGGCGGAATAAAGCGATGAGGCTTTGTTAAAATGGCGAAAGTTAAGGCTACTACAAATGGTATCATAGTATGTTTTTTTTTTTGGAAAAAATACAAAAAGATGCGATCTTATAAATTGTGCATTGTATATGTTATAAATATTTGCACATGCAATCAATAAATATATTGAGTTAAGATATGAATCTTTATGTTTCGTCGAATTTTCTAATTTAGAATAAAAATTATTTTTGTTGATTATAGTTATCTGAAGCGTTTTTCATCGAAATCCGAGGAAGAACGTCTTTTCCAATATTTAAAAAAAATTGTCATAATACTTCAATTAATAAAAAAATGAGTATAATTATTAATTGTAATATTAAATCTTTAAATCTCTAAATTTCAACTATCATAAAATCTGTTCATCATACGTAAGTGTATCTTATTGATTTAAGCAAATGTGGGGCGTATTACACTTTTACCCTAATTAATTTGCCGCATGAGTCTAATCTTATTTAAGATTTTTTACCTCGGCAATTTTTGTGACTTTCTATTATTCTATCGTATTCTCACATTTTATTGTATTACTTTGTTGTTTACAAGAGACTCGTGTATAAAATTGAGTGACAAATATAATAAAAATAAAATAAAAATAAAAATAAATGTTATTTTAATTCATCAAAGAAATTAAAATATAAATATATTAACCAGTGTATGCATCACTGGATAAGAAGATAATTGAGGAAAAAGATGTTTGTCCTCTCAAATATCGCGTAGTCAAATAAAGCAAAGTGTGAAATCCTGTTGTGCGTCGGACTAAACCTTAAACAAACCAATGGAGATTTCCTCGGGGTATTGACGATAGTGTGTGTACAAGATATTGCAAACGTAACGACCAACACAGTCGTCAACTCAAACAAACAAAGGAAACAAACGTTCGCTTAAATCGTGTCAATACCGATCGATTCTGGTTAGCTATCGGATCTACGTGTTAAATGATACCTAAGGGGTGGGATGCATTGCATACATTGACATTATTTTTCAAATTATGTGTCAATAAGTTTATTTGGTAATAAACTTATTAAAAGTCCAAATAATAATAATAATAGCAATAATAATAAAATGCTAATTGAAATATATTTAATGCCGATATCTGCAGAATGTTAAAATGGAAATGCCGATAAGAAGAAGCTATGGAAACCGTATGAAATTGCCTCGCGCGCTAGAGAGATTTTGAAAATTATAGTCACGTTCCAATATTTTCCACGAAATGGCAGAGCAGGATTTTGGTATACAGTAAAAGAGCGACACTTCATACCAATTTTTTACATTTCTATTATGCGCGAAAATATTTTATCATGAAATAAAATAAAAAAACTCCATACAAAATAAATAATAATCTATGGAAATAATTTAGATTGAAAACATTTATTGATATAAATATTTATGAAATAAATAATCGTAAAGCTATGCTAGACTAAGCATCCATCAATAAATTGGAAAGTGTTAAATAATAAATTAGCGTGAGAAATTAGAAAACATCACACATGTTTTTTCTGATAAATTGCATTTTAATTGATATTATATTTATAGATATCATATTTTATTTTTATATATTTTTATTTTCTTCTTTAATATATATATTTTTTTATAAAAATTCAGAGAAGAGGGCACTTTCGCGAGATCGTGAATTTACGCACGTCTCATGCAACATTACGATCTAATAGAGCAGGGGTGAATAAAATGCGGGCGACACTGGATCGTAAAAAGCAGGCGGTCGCTCTCGCATCTTTATTCGACGTTCGGATAAGAAACTCGAGCAAAAGGAAAAGTGCGAGATTGGGTATGAGCGATCGTAAATTATCTTCCTACATATATATATACACACACAGGCGTACTCTCACGTGCTTACACGCGGCGGCCAAATGTAACGAATGTCGCGACATTGCAATTACAGACCACCAAAAATGGAAGACGTAATATTTGATCAGAAGTATAGAGCGAGAGCCATTCTGCCCGCGACGACGAGCAATCACGAGTCCAAAAGTACGATTGCGTTCCTATAACAATGGAGGTTTCGGAAACCAACATTTTTGGCGAAAGTTTCTTCGTTAAACCGATACACACTAAGAAACAGCATTGTCCCGAAAATGGCGATCGATCACAAGGTTCGTGTCGGTAAAAGCTGTAAAATGGATGTTACGAGGAGGCAAACGCGTCTAATGTATTTTTTTCGCAATATTTGAAGTATGTATTTTCTTGATTTTGTCATTTTCTAATTGTATTTTCTTGACATTTTTGAGGATGTTAAAGCAGAGAAACTATGCTTACTGTAAATAAAAGCTAAGGTATATGTCTCTGGTAATGTCAGTTGTGTATTTGCACGTACTTTTTTGTGAAAAGCATTATATATATACATATATATTTTTTTTTATTACAATTATTATAATTATTATAATTTTATTATAATTATTATAATTATTATATTTTAATATAGTTATATATATATATATATATATATATATATATATATATATATTTATAAAATTCAAGACGTGTTTTAATAGTCTCTCCTTTAATAAAGATTCAAGATAAAAGAAAAACAAAACACTTGTAAAATTCTAGTAGGTCATTCAAAATGTCTCAAATTAAAATTGAAATATTTTTTCTTATTTTTCCATCATTTAACACTTATTCATTTGATTATCAAACTGTCACAGAACTAGACTCAAACTCCCATCGTCCAGAAATCTGCGTTTTATAGTCTCTCCTATAATAAACATTTAAGATAATAAAGGAAAAACAGAGATATTTGTAAGATTCTAATAGGTCGTTCTAGATGCCTCGAATTAAAATTGAAATAATTTGTCTTATTTTTCCATCATTTAACATTTATCCACCTGATTATCAAACTATCACAGGATTAGAATCGAGCCCCCATCATTCGGAAATCTACCTTACGCATTCGCGAAGCGATCAGCAGTAACAGCAGCGGCGGTGGCCAATCCCCTTAACTGTAGCCATGCTTTGCAGACAGTTACGCAAATCCTCAAACAATATTGTAGAAACATCAAGTGTGTTGCCCCGGTTATGTGTTGGCGTATATTTACCGATGATTTCCCGCGGATTTCCCGCGTCCGGCAAAATCAGCGGACTGGACGCGTAAACAAACGCGATAAATTGGCCGGTTAGCCGAGCTACACGGGCGGCCGAAATACGAGCATAATGAAACGATTTTCATTGGTTGTTGTTAACCAGGCTGGCTTGCTTGTTGTACAGAGAAATTAAAAAAAAATGCAAAAGAAACAAGAAAAAAGGGGGCAAGGAAAAGCGAGGAGGGTGAATCGCGCACTCTCGTGCTGTCCAACAAAATTGCAATACGTTTACAACGCTCACTACACACAATCTTTCTCTCTCTCTTTCTCTCCCCGCTGACGTTTATCTTCCTCTCCCTCTCGTTTCTCCCGCCGTTGAACCGTTGCACTTTTGCGAGTTAATTAATGATTTCGCGGTAATTGATTATTCCGCTCGTTTCGACGGCCGCTCGCAAACGTACATTGGATTTATCGCGGTTATAAACTTGGCTTCTGCGTGTCGTTTGAATGGGATATTACGGTCGTGTGTATAGGGAAATAACGAATGGAGATAGCCGTCCACGTGATTAATCAGAGCGATCCTTTTTATAAGGACTCATGAGTGCGTCGAGCAACACGGCCGCGGGCGAAAATTCACGCGCGGAAATATTCGCGATCGTCGTACTCATCCAGGCGAAAGCGGCCCCGAATTTATGCACGCTAATTGATTATTTGAGCTTTAACATCCGTGAATTTTCCAATGATCAACTGATCTTTCATGCGAATTTGCGAAAATAAACATTATTAACATCGCGCGATTACAGCCACATAATATTTGACACAGTCCAAAGCATATAAAGATAAAAAATAACGATTAATATAGTCATTTTTTGCTGATTATGAATATATAAAATATTTAGCGTTGCTTTTAAGTTGAAGAATTTATATTCTCTATATTAATGCATTTCAAATTTATACACGGTGTCAGGACAATCTCTTTCCAAAAAAGACTCTTGTAGCTTATCTCGAGAGCTTTTCAAAACACTATAATAAAGTATTTGTTTATTGAGTACTTTTTGAGTTGTGAGGCTTGAAATAATTTCTTAATTTTTACATAAACCATAAAATATCTAGTAAAATATTCGTTTTTCGATTATCTTACCTTAATACTTTTATGTATAAAATAATGAGAGAAATCAATTGGTGTATTTGTAAAGAAAACACATAATCAATAAAGTATTTGTAAAGAAAACACATAATTGTTTCGAAGAAAAAATATGTAATTTGCAATTAACAATTACATATTTTTTTTCGAAACAATAATGTGTTTTCTTTACAAATACTTTATTATAGTGTTTTGAAAAGTTCTCGAGGTAAGCTACAAGAGCTTTTTTTGGGGAAGAGATTGCTCTGACACCCTGTATATGACTTATGCGCATTTATGTAAGATCGTTACAAGATATATATTTATAATGCAGCACCAGAGTTATAACATTTCCAGCAAAGAAATACGGTTCAATGTTTTAAAAAAGAAAAATTATTTCTTGAAAAATTAAATTGTCAATAAAATATTCATATAATCTTTTACAACGAGAAAATAAGGATGACAGCTGCCAGTGCATTGTAGTTACAGCGATTTTTATAGCGTTGCGAATGCTAAAGTGATCATATTTGTTTATACAATGATTGTTTTGACTACACAAAAACGAAGGTACGACAAGGAACTATGTATATATCATACACCGCATTATACCTACTCCGTACTTTCCAGGCCGAGTATACGCAAATGCCTACGTGCGCGTTCACTCGTCTATGTAGTTCCTGTCTTGTTTCGGGTATACGTATCACACTATGGTCATGACTAGTAACGCTATCCGATGTAAAGGGTGGCGCGTGCATATCATAGGTATTTATTATATTTTTGTTTACGTAAATTATGGAAGACAAAATAAGCGACGTTTCTTTTCTGAAGATAGACTGTTTTGACGACAAAATTTGCAATTGCCTTCGATATTCCAAAATAATATGATTATACAACAAGAGAAGAGCGGAGGATTAAGACCGAGACACCCCGTATAAATGCAGACGCATATCTGTATATGCATAGCTTGCTGCCTGCCAGGGAAATGCCGCACTAAGGATAGTTCCGTCGTGGGAACGAGGAAATTCCAGATCTGTTGTCAGAAACGTAGTGCATTCGATATATGTTAAAATGTTAAACATGTATTTACTAAACGAGCTATGGGTGGAAAATTATCGTTTTGACAGTTTCAAACAAACTAAAAAGTCGACGAACATCGATTAATTTTGAAACGCGAAATTTTGAGGATAATTTTTAATGCGTTGCTCTAATTTATTACTTTTAAAACTCGACATGTAAATCTACAGATTGTTGCTTCGTAAATTGTAATGGACAGGAAGACTGACAACGGTTAAAATAAATAATAACGCTATATTTGTCACGTCATTAATGGAGTCTGTGATGGAAATGTTTAAATGGAAGCTTATGGATCGTGCTATATAGTTTACAAAACGAACAGTAAATTACGAACTCAGATTTAGCAAGTCAGATTGTCAGCGCAAGCCAGACCTCACGCTTCTTCCGTTTTACATCAAACGCCACGCGCATAATAGCAGTCGCTGACACTTGATTCGCATAGAAACAGAGAGAAACTGTCTATATCATTGTCATGGCTTTAACATCTCACACACAATATAGCGATTAGTTTAAATTTATCTTTGAATATTCTCTACTATTTCAAAAATCTGATTGCCAATAAATTGATTGTATTCCGCTGAATCTTCGACTAAAAGTTGGACATATTTAAAAAAATATTTATTTATACATACGATATAATAATATTATTTCGGGCTTAACCAAAAACTTTCTTGCTGTAATATTTTTGTATCAACTGAATTCCTTAAAAAAATTACATATTAAGATAATAAACACATTAGTCTAAAATCGAGGGGTAAACCGCTAAGAGCATTGCGGTGTACAGATTTGAGGCATTACTGGGCATTGCTTGGGCATTACTTGGGCATTATTAAGTTTTATTGAAGTATTAATGCGTATTATGGACGTTATTAAAGTATTATTAAGTCTTTTCTTCCAAATAATAATTTTAAATTTATTAAAATTCAAATTATTAAATTTTAAAAATTTAGCAGTAATGCCCAGGAATTGGGCATTAGTACGCATTAGTGTACATAATTTTGATCAGCGGTTTACCCCTCGTCTAAAATGTTAATAAATTAGTTTATTAAATTCTATTGATAATAATAAATATTGTATAAGCAAGCTTTTTTATTAAAAAAAAAAATAATAGAAAATATGAAGTTGTATGAAACGGAACAATAAATGTATAATTCTCTTTCCTCAGTATAAATAAGACACGAGTCCTCAGTATAAATAACATAAGTCCTTTTTAAATATGAAGAATTTATAATACTATATTTTTTAAATATATTTTAAATCTACTTTCACTTTCTTGTTAAAATCAACTACTCCCACTTCTGTCTGATATAAGTTTTCTTAACAGAAGAGTACTTATAATTAAAACAGAAAATATTTTCAAGTATTTGACATGCATATATAATATATAATTTTACATAATGTATCTCTTTATTGATTTATAATTTAATTTATGATTAAAAAAGCGAATTAATCGACATTTACTGCTTGTTTCTTAAAAACATATGTACGTTGCATCTCTTTTAATTAAGGGAAGAAAGGATACTATAGCTAATTTCTTAATTAGAAAATAAATTCTAAATTATATACTATTACAAAATTATGTAATATAATCCTTTCATTATGTCAAGTTTGTTCGTGATACATCTTGATGTGATGAAAGGACTCAACACTTGGATGGTGCCTTAAAATTTATCCTAAAGGTTTAGGATAAACCTTAAGGAAAAGCCTGAAGAGAGGAAGCTGAGTATCTAATTATTAGCACGGCTTTGCTACTAGTACGATGATTCATATATAGCATTACTTGCATTGTCGGCTTTCCGTTGTCATCGTGCTGCGGACGGCATGACATAAAAGCCGGGAGTGTGATAGTGATTATTCACATATATATTACATTATTGAATAATATAATAAGTTTTACAAAAAATTATATTATAAAATTTTTATATAATTTTATCTTAAATTACATTATATTAGAAAGTTATACAATATAAAAATGATTGAATAATGTATGTGAATTCGATACTAATTTCAACGATTCAGTATTAGCTTCTCGTTTACTAAATTTAATGCTCGCCCTTTTTGGTATTGCAAAATCGCGAACCGACAAAATTATTGAGAAGTTTAGAATTTGTGATAGCAATTAAATGTATTCGCAAATCCTGTGTTGGAGTTAAATATTTGGAAAATAAATTATATTTGCGGCAAAAAAATACCGCATTTTTTTCTCGTATTTTTGGCTTTTTCGCTGCCTTAATAAAAGGCCTTTATTATTATTATACTCTTTGTAAACATTAATAAATACATGATTTATAATAGAAAAGTCTAAATGATCTTCATTGCAGAGAGATCATTTTTCGTTGATTCTTGTAAGATTCATCTATGATGTTTAATTATGTGCTTTATTGAAAACTGAAAAGAGATTTTCGTTACAAGGCTAGAATTAAACCCGGGTGCTCCTAACGATTCCTGAAAGTAATGATTTTAACAATGATTTAACGATGATCACTATTTTTATATTATATATGATATTTTCTTTGAAGTTGAACGAAATCAATTAAATAGTATATTTCGAAGAAAGAATTTTTTTTTGTTAAGTATTTTATCATTATTATTATTAACATTGTCTTAATGTAAAGAGACTTACATTAATAATAGAAGTTAAATATGGATATAACTATTATATATATCGATAAATTTTTCAATTTATCAAGTAGGAAATTTAATTATAAATTAAATTATAAATATGATCACAAACGGACATATTTTATTAATTAATTTTTATTAAGCTTTCCGTATGATTTTTTTCTAAAAAACCAGGATTTTTTTGCTGGACATTCCGCCATTCCAGAGAGAGAGTCAATATTTTTAAATATAATTAAATTACATTAAATATTTTATATATATTGTATAATAAAAAATATATGCGCAAATTATAATAATTTTATTTGACAAAATCTCTCTCTTTTTCTCTTTCTCTCTTTCTTTGTATTTTCTTTTTAATATTATATTATTAATGCACACAAATATATAACATCAAATGTACAAGTACTTAAAAAAATCGAAACGAGTATCAATAAGATATCAATGATCAAATATGTAAAATGCAAAATTGATAATTTTTTTATATTTCACATCGCGTCAAATATTTAAATAAATTTTTTTAAATCTTGCTGTTATCGGGATTTGACTCGTCTCGAACAGTTGGTTACCCGATAATTATTATACTCGTATTATACATTTATCAAGGGATAATATCTTTGCGTATATATTATTTAAGCGTATATATTTTATTATTCTTAAACATATTGAGTCGTAACCACAATATCATAAAAATTGTTATTGCATTTGTTTTTCAATAAAAAGAGATATTTTTGAATAAACGTGATTTTACACAAATTTTGATCTTGTGAAATAAAAATGATGGCACTGTCGATTCATTAAAATGTTGAAATCATTGCTATTAGGAATAATTGATAGATTTGGGATTCATTCTTATCTGTAGTAAGATCCTTGGTGTTCAACAAAACACATAATTTTTTTGTCATGGATCAATTCCATGAGACCCGATGTAAAAGCAAAGCATATTAAGATCTCTCCATCTTGAAAATCGTTCTTCTTATCGGATATTAATCATATTATTCGGCGAAGGAATTTTGATCTGGTCTAATTATTATCGTCAAATTATCTGCGCATTAAAATGTTTTATCTTATTTTTGATCATAATTTACTTATTTAATCGTTGGCTTACATAAAAGTTTCACTTATCTGTTCGTGCGTCGAATTTTCTTAAAGAATCAAAATGTGCACCAGTATATTTTAAATACTTTATTTGTGTGTGTGTGTGTGTGTGTGTGAGAGAGAGAGAGGTAATTAATAAATTTATTAATAACTTTTATCTATCGTTTTTTATTTGCTTGCATTGCGTAATCTGTAATAAATTTTGTAATTAAAAGTCACGATAAAAAAAATTGAATATTGTGTAATTAGTCAATATCATGTTTAACCTAGAAATTTCTAATGAATTTGGTACGCATTTTAAACGTTTTCGTGTAATTCTATATAATAAAATATTTTGTAATTTTACTTTTTATAACTGTACATTTTTTATATTTTATAATTTTATATTTTTATTGAAAACTGTATTTTTTATTGATTTATATTCTGTAATTATATTTAATAATTTTCTATTTTGTTGTTGTATTTAAATTCCTTATTTTGTGCAATAATTTAATTTAAATTCAAATAAAATAGTTATAATAAAAATTATACCTCCTTGACAGTATCTCTATCTTAATGAAAGCATTTGCCTGAGAAAGTTTTGAGTACTCTAATGAATCTGAGAGTTATGCTGATGGCACTGTAGTTACCGTAGGGACAGCCGGACAGGTCGAAAGGAATCAGAATAAGAGATACTTCCATACTTTGGAGATTTGGATGACAAACCGATTCTCTTAATCACACTCATTAGCAAAACTATATAAAAAATATCTAATATATCACATAGAATAGTTGAACATTTCTTTAAGATAAGAAATTGAAAACTACAAATCTTATAAAGCTTACATTTTTTAACACACTTTATCTTTATACTATAAGTTGTTCAAAATATAGATTTACGTAAATTTAGTTTATAATGAATGTTCTGTTCCTTTTTTTTTGTTTATTTTAACAATTTCTTAAAAGAACATATGCTTTTTTAAATAAAAGACTAAAGATGGAAAATTTGCTCGATTTATTTCAAATAAAAGTAATTTGCTTCAATTTAAATCCAACAACGTGAGAAACGCAAGAAGCTATTCAACCAGATTTCCTTTGCTCTAAGAGACATTTCTCTCTCGCAAAGAATATAGTTTCTTTAAGTTTTTATGGGATATCTACGCTACATAAGAAAAAACTAATATTAATGAAAAAATTGATAAAAAATATCTAATATATCACATAATATAAAACATAATATAAAACAATAAGAATAAAACTAATACTACATAAAAAATAAAAAAAATATATATTTTTTTTTATATGTGTACGTAATTTACTTATGATGACACATAATCTCTATAAAATAAATGGAAATAAAGAAAACATATACCGTGTGTTCGCAAATAAAATGGATTATGCGATACTTCCCAAATCTCGTGGGTTCGCAGTGAATAGGATGGTTAAGACTTGAGAGCTACATAAATATTATAATTATTAATAAATTAAGATTATTACTGTTTATTCTTTTATAAGAAAATTTAAGAATATATTTTGAAGCCATAAAATTAAATTTAATTTTAAAGAAAATTATAGTCAAGAATGTGATATGTAACATATTACATTATATTTCCTTGAACTTTTCTCTTAATTCTCTAAACATATACTTTACATTACATATAAATATAATTATTTTCGGACTTAGTACTTTCTGTACGGACTATCTTCGTTGATATTTTAAGATTTTATTTGATAAAAGTAATAGAAATGTCCTTTTTCATTTGTTTAAAGAGAATATTCTCTGATAAAACCTGACAAAAGAATAATTTATATTCGCTTATATTAGTCTCACGTTATAACACCTCTTTGCGAGAAGCCGTTAGATGAATGGAACTTGTCTCCTAAAACAAACATTTGTCCATGGATTTAGCAGTGAAATCTGAGAGCAATGAACTCAATGCAATTTACCGTTAATTATCACAAGCTTCACTCGACAAGCTTGATGTTTCGACTTAAATGTTTCAACGTAGTATTCATTCAGCTTTCGGGGACAAATCAAAAATTAAAGCTACAGACATTTTTGATAAATTTATTATATTTGTTACGAGAGAGAGAGAAAGAGAGAGACGGACACTGAACGCAGAGATGTATCGCGGCTCGATTGAAACATTCGTTAAGGATTCAATGGCGCAGAAGTGTGAATGCAATTAACTGTATGCCATGCAATCAAATATAGATACAAAATTAATTGTACATATATGAGCCAACGAGACAAGAAAACATGGAGCAAAGGAAAAAAGCCGATAATTATATACATTGTTATTTAAATTAAAATTATGGAAGAACAAACAAAAGCGTTATAATAACTAAAAGATATATTGCATTTGAGCATTTTTCACATTTTTGTTCGTTACAAAATACAATCGCCATTATAATAATAATAAATTATAATATCATGTGTAAACACTGCGGATTTATATCGAATTATATGAAGTTCCATGAAAAGTTTCATTTTATGTAGCAATTTAAAATATTATTTTACAAATTTGATTAATCCGTATAAATGAAGTCAAAAGATAATTCCATGATAATTTCTCAAAATATGTATCCCTTTTATTGCGATTAAATTGCAATAATTAAAGTGTATGATATGAATGTGTATGAATAATATAATACATGATTAACGTACATAAAAATAAAATTAAACATATTCATAAATTTGAAACAGGAGAATTAAATCATTGCAACATCTTACTTTATTTCTAGCCATTTATATAAATTTCGAAAATATATCTCACAGAGAACGAAAAGCAAGATTTACAGAAGACCAATCGATTTGTTAGAATTTCCGGATGGTTTCCAGCATAAAATAGTCTGAAAGCAAGAGGTTCATTTATTTTAATTACATGCGCTCTTTAATGTATCTTATGGCAAACGGAGATTATCGAACTATCGACACTTCTATGTCTGCTCGATATCCTGTCTATATATATAGAGTGAGGTATAAAATAGAAACAATTACTCTATGCATTATATTGCGGATAAGAAATCAGAGCAAAGAAAACTGCAAAAATGCATTTATATAAAGTGTACACGTAACAAATTAGGAAACCGCATTGTATAAATTTCTTAAATCCAGTGTGCATTTTATGTCATATAATTTTCTTCAACCGCGCCATTCTTGCACGAAAAGGAGAAAGAAAAAAAAACTTGAGCGAATTTATACGCTTCTCCTATAAAAATGCCGTTGTATTTTTTCACAAGAAAGAACAAAGACTCCATTTAAGATATAGTGCACAATGTAAGATATAATGAACCGTAGTAAATTTCCGTGAGATAGATAAAATGCACTTTACATAGAAAATGCTCTGGTCTTTACCGCAGAAAGTTATTGTCAACACAAAATAATCAAGAGGAATTAAACTCAGATCAAGAAGAAATCCGTGTAACTGAAGAGTTTAACCGAAAGTTCGGTTCGAGTATTTTAGATCACGGATGAACTTGAGACTCTTTCGCATGGTCAGCGACCTGTCTTTCCGCGAGAATCGTTTGCTGTTTTATAGCGAGTCGCTGCGTCTCGACGAATGAGAGTCTCAAATTCGTTGATCGAGAGTAAGTTTCAAAACTCTGGATGCTTTAATCGTAAAACGTTTCAACGTTTTTCTCGCGTAACAGTAAGTAAAGTAACAAAAACTCTTCACACTGTGAAACAGTTTCGGAGGAAAATCTTCAAGCGCAAACTTTTCACCAAAACTGCCCTTGTACTGCCGCGCTGCCGAAACTCTGCTCCGATTTTTCAGATCACTTTAGGAAGACTAAGGAGAAGCAGAGAGCAAAAAAACCTGAACAAGTAGAACTAAACTCAAAATCGACCATTATTTGTTAAAGAACGTTAGTGTTAAACTCTGATTTATGACATATTCTTCTAATCTATTATCGTTACAGCAGTTTGTTTCTTATTAAATCTAATCAAGCATTAAACTCTAACAATTATATGCTTATCAATTAATATTCAAATATTCATTAATTTTTAAATCTTTTAGACTTTTATTGATAAACTTATTTTTTGTGACTATTCGCTTTCTAATAAAAAGTATCAGTGATATTATGAAATATTTTTTAATTAATAAATGATAATATATATTGAGAGTACAGAATTTTTTTTAAAGAACCATTCTATTAATAGTTTTTAATCTGATACAAAATCATTCCGAAGCAGTCAGGTGGCAAAGACGATGCACAACGATACGCTACCGCAAAATAATATACAAATCAACTAGCAGACTGACGCTTGTGGGTACCAGAGCGCTGTGGAAATTACTGATGAAAATTTCGCTTGATACTTACTTAATTATAATGAATAGTTTTCTGAACTGACGATATGTGATTGAGATGACGTTATATAATTGTAATGTCGAGAAAATTCGAAAAGTACTGATCACGACATAATCGTATTTATAGATAACAATCTAGATCACTATAAGAGCATTGTATAACTTTTAATCACTTACAATTGCAGTTTTTTTGTTTATTGTTTTTCACTCTTTTATATTGAAACAATTATTCTTATTATTTTTCTTAGTGAAATAACTTCATGTATTTAATTATAAAAATAAAGGGGATATATTACTCTGTATACAGAGTATATCGAAAATCATGATGCAAGCAAATGGAGAATAAAACGTGGATTAAAATTATTTCACATACATATAAAGTTTTATTTGCGAAAAAAATCAACTCTAAATATCCATCGAGTACGGAAATATTTTATGTAAAATTTTATTCTATATTTTCAACTTGTATTTGCATGAGAAATAATCCCTATATTGTCTATATCGTTTCCAATACATCCTGCGAATGAGTATATCTCGTAAGATACTATTTTTAAGTCGCTAAAATACGATTGTCAAGTATAAAAAAATATCTAATAAATTTGCAATCTAAAAGCGTGCGCGCGGCAGACCAATTGCGAATGAGCTTGTAGCGGAATCAATTTACACGACGGCAAGATCTATCGGTTACAGGGCGATCTCCGGCTTCTAGACTCACCGAGTATTCTCGTAATTGTCAAGTAATTATCCTGGAATAATTGGCGCTTAATAATCTGGCACCGTTTGTCGTCTAAATTGCTCCACGCTTCATCGCAAAGTCGTAATAGTCGATTAATTCGATGTGGGTATAACTGTTAGCAATTCAATCTTTATCAATAGTCCTAGTAAAGAAACGTCCACTGTATATATATATATATATATATATATATATATATATATATATAAATGTATATAAATATATATATAAATATATATAAAAATGAACGCGTGTTGTTGCGAAAATATAATAAAAATATAACATGGTATATTTTGACGGGTGTATATTAAACTAGGAGAGAAATAGTCTTTTATAATTAAATTTATTAAATTTTTGCCAAAATTCATTTGTATTTTATGTAAAAGGCATATTTGATTTTCTATAAGAAATAGATACATGTAATTTTTATGATAATATTGAGAACTGACAAATCATTGTCAAATCATGTAAAAAATTTATTAGATTTTTCATATGTTCCAAAATTAAACGTCAAATTTTCCAATTTATTTCAAGTTTTTCCATCTAACAATAAGCTTTATGATTGTTTTAATATTTTTTATATAATTTCAAGATAGTATAAATATATTTAATTTGATAAAAGTCCTAATAGAAGATTTTTTATCTAATTAAACTCGGTTGAAAAGTCTGTATATTTTTATCATTTTTATTGTTGGTTAAGTGCTTGTATAATTTTTTGTAAAATACTTTTATGATAAATCTGTAGTCGAGTATTTGGGAACTCTTTTAAAATGCCATGGAATACCCTGGTTCCACAGTGAAACATCGTAGCCGGTGAACGAGACGGAAACGTTCCGGGGTTCCGCATCGCATTTCTTTCCGAATGTACTTGAAAAAGACGCGGCGTTTAAAACGTCGGACACATTTTCGAGGGCAAAGTGCTCCAATGGCGTAGCAAAACGATCCTATATCGTAAAGAAGTTCCGTTTTAACGAAAGACCACTCGCGATTTCGCGTTACTTTCACAAATAAATGCATCATCGTCAATCGGTGCATCATCTTTTTTTTTTTAATTATAAATATATTACAAATATCAGTCTCTCGCAAATGCTCAGAAGTACAGCTAAAACGACGTAATCTCGCCGATCCTACGCTGTTAATGTGCTCCCTAATTTCTGAGACTCGTGAGCCGCCTTCTTCCGTAAATTATGTGCTCGCGGACTCGCGCTCTTACTTTCCGCACGGTGTGAAGACGTGTAGACGCCCACTGCAAAGCGTTTTCCATTTGCTCGGTTTCGTGAAAACAGCTTTGGTCTTTAAAATGCGACCACTTGTAGATCACGTCATTGTTACGTTTATAATACAATACCACAAGATACACATTTAATCGAAATTTTTTATACAAAATTATTTATACAGTTCCCTGATAAAAAAGATGTAAAAATTACACTTTTTCAATTTTTATATTAATAAATATTTATATGGTTAAATCTTCGTAATAACGTAATCCACGAATCGTAAAATTTGAAAATGATTTATTTAATTGTTAAAGTTATTATTATTAATTAAAATTATACTATTATTAACTTTATTAATTAAAATTATATTATTATTAATTGTTAAAATTATTATTAATAATTATCATATTGAACAAACATTATTTTTTGCTTAATTTTTAATCATAATTTTTTAAACGCGATGTATTGATCGTTAATAACTGAGTATCTTATCTTATAGAGTATCTTATCTTATAGAAGTCAATCATTTTCTCTTTAATCTACGGTAAAAATGTCTAGAAAATCTACTAAAAAAAGAAAAATGTCTAATGAGCTTCTCGTAGTGAAATTAGCTAATATAGGAAAGCATGTGTAAAGCAGCTTAGACGACAGGCTCGAAGTTAAAGCGCGTGTAATCGGTAATGGAAATAGCTATAATGCACGTTATTAATAAAACTAATACCAGGTTTCGTCCACGCGACGTACATAGAGAACTATCCCATACGGGATTGCGATGTGATTCGCGTACTCTATCGGCTTAAGGATTAATTTGTTTAAGCATTCCAATATCGGAGCATCATGAGACCTGAAATTTCATATATGTATATAGCCAGTAATCGTCGATGTCGCGTGAATTTCCTGATACACTGGACTAGCGAATCCGTGGATTAAATTTTATAGATTGACTAATGCAATATCTAGGATAAAATATTGTTTCTTCGTGGATGAACAATTTAAAGTTAAGCAAATCATTTTTTATTAAAGCTCAAACATGAAATTTGACATCTATTTATTTACTATCATTCTTTATTATAACATTACAGAACTATTTTCATTATAATTTTTCATAACAAACTTAACGAGATACTTAAATGTATTCGAAGACTGTGCATCTTTAATTTCTTTTAAAAATTTACAAAAATTTAACAAAACTCTACAAAATTTAACAAACAAAGTAATATATAACATGTATGTTCACTAATGTAATTATAGTTTTAATGGTTCGATAAGTTTCATGACTTCTGTAAGTTTTAAAAAAATTAAATTTTTACATAAATAAGTTTTTTGTATAATAACAATGCACATATAAAGTTTTTTCATACCTTAATATTTATACACTTTAATTCGCATTTTTCAATTTTTTACATATAAAGATTTCCATATCGATATTCAAGGACTTTTCGACAATGTTCGCAAATGCTAAAAATATTCATCGTACGTTTTTTGCATTGCATTTTGATCGAACGATTTATCTGCATCGAAAAGCAACTGCCCTTCAATACTTTTATAGAAATTTATTCACATATATATGAGCCTTCATCATCCGTAAATTCCCTTTGTGCAAAATACGCAAATACACAGACGTCTGCCAATCCACGCGAGTTAGTCAAACTATTTCGAAACAGAATAGTTAAATTGATATCCTCGAATATCCCTGATTTTCGAAAGCGTTTAACCGGGAATTAAGTGACACGGCCGATAAACGCCACGGACTTCGGATGACCGAAACTCTTGCTTACCGTTACGTCATGCACTGATGTGACCGCTCCTGTGTGATGGTGTGACGAAGTGTTTTCGGCAGGAAAGTTCTCAGGAACTTTCGTCGGGGAAGCGTCAGAACGGACAACACGAACATACGACATGACTGCCAGCTCATTCCGCACTTCGCCAATGTGTCCGCGGACAAGTTCGAATTAGCAAGCGCACCAAGTTGCGGAATGCCGATTGGTAGCCGTTCGCTCTGTTGCACGCTTCCTCGCGAGAGAGACTATGCCATACAAGCATTCACGTTCGGGTTCACGCTGGTCACGCCGAAACGACCGAACCACCAAGAACAAGAAACTTCATCTTCGAGCAATGAACTTTCGCGATCAAGAGACGTACAAATTGCACGCGAAATGATGGAATCTCATAAGGATGTGCGGAGAATTTTATAATTGGAAAATAATTTAATAATAACAATACCTAATTTTATATTCAAAATAATAAATAATGCGAAATATTATACAAGGAGAATCAATTCTGAGAGAGATTTTTGTCACAGAAATATTATTTTAATACGAAAACAATCAGTATTGAATGTATGCTAGTTTTACGACATCCATCAATTTTGCAGATGTTCGAAAAGAATTTTATTTATTATTTTTAATTTTCTTAATTTTCTTAACTTTTAATTACAAAGATTTTTGATATATTTTACAATTACTTTCTTTTTCCTTGTTAAAATAAAACTATTCAAAATATTTCTACATAAAAATTTATTTATAATATATTATTTCCAGTTATTTAGCATTTTTCGGGACCTTTTTTTATAATTATCTAATTCTATCATGTGGGAAATAAAAAGCACAGATATACATATTTGTAATATTTTCAATTACCGTTATATTCTAGTAATTGTGTTTTATATTCATGTTTCAAAATAAAATTTAAATTTTTTAATTAGATATCGGATCGACAAATTATTTTGTAGTAAAGAAAAAATATACTTTTCGCTAACACGATAGGATTTTATTGCATGAGTTTTATGAACTGACAACAAAAATGCAATTTTCCTGAATTGTCGAAATATCACGCCAATCTATTTACAAATAAACCGCGCGATATGATATCGATTTAGCTTACTTATAAAAAAATATATATAGTATCTCTTTAAA
Organism: Camponotus vicinus; assembly: GCF_025532165.1. NCBI lineage: Eukaryota > Metazoa > Arthropoda > Insecta > Hymenoptera > Formicidae > Camponotus > Camponotus vicinus. The sequence continues at coordinate 9,825,001 of NW_028141945.1, forward strand.
AAATCCCTTATTCTACAACAGATAATTTTTATTTTGTCATGTGTTTAATTTTGTTCATACGAATGATTACACTATAAATGTTTCCAAATAAATTGTGACGAAGTATAAAATTATTAAGTCCATAATTTTATTTTATTATGTTTAGGTATATTATGTAAAAAATTCTAGCGAAATTATAGCGATTGTGATTAGGCTACAAAAATAAATAAATTGTTATATATCACTTTTTTTATCTCGATAAAAGTACTTTAGTAATTTCTGCAATTCAAAATAAGAAACCTGAAATATCCGTCATTTGGACAGGTTTGCTCGTCTAGTGTTAAATGATATTAAACGTGAAATAATTCGTCGATATACAGGATGACCCGCTAGCACGTCCATGTTTAGTGGAGTATGGAAAAATCGCAATTCATAGCCAAAGTACGGAGGTATTCATATTGCGGCACGTGCATCGGACTGCTGTTCGGTATGCTAGTGCATCTTACGCGGAATTTGATTCAGGTATGCTGGGCAGGACGATCGCGTGTGACGCTAGCAGTGGTACCTCGGAGCTGTTGTCGAATCGACATAAAGGGGCCCTGCTATATCACGATCCCCTTCAGCTGCCAAATCCTGAGGACGATCCCATCTACGAGAGCCTCGACACTCGACGCTGTCTCGTAGCCATGAAAGCCATTGTAGAGGGGACACTCTATTCCTCGATTGTGCTAATCGCCCTTCTCTTCGTCTTGCAGCTACATACCAAATTGAACGCAATAAACACGCGGATAGTTCAATACGGACATTTGCGCGATATCAATAGAGAGCTTGTAGTTAATTCCTCCTTCACCGCTTGTACAATAATCCGGGTCTCTTTATTGAAGACTTCAGTTTTTGAGTACAATGGAGTAATTATCTGTCTGTTACGTATGCAATTACGTGTCAGATGTTAATATTTAAAGCTTTATAATGACGGTAAAATTGAATCTCTCAAGTTTACAATTATATAAAGACATTTTAGAAATAATAAACTATTTTTTAGAGTCGGTAAAAGATTAATAAATAGCACGAATATAAATTTTCGCGATTTTATTAAAATTATGTAAATATTGAAGCTTTAATGCAACAATATAAGAGACATTTAAAGTGCAACGAGCACGATTTATCGTTCATATCTTTGCTCAACGTTCGTTCGTGTGTTTATCTCGCGACCCGCAAGTTTTTGCTGTCCATGTTTCTCGTAACGCGTTAAAAGCAGCATGCACCGCATTTCCAGTTCGCGTCCTTCGCGGCTCGTTTCATCTCGCTCAAATTTAATTCTGCATTCGGTGCCCTTTGGTTAAAGTTCCCGAACGCGATTCTGATGTCATTAACCTGACGTGGTTAATTTAACGCCGCGCGTAGCTGTTATTTTGGCCACCTGTAAAAAACAAGGCAAATCATTTTATCAATTTCATTCTTTCTCCGGCTTTTATCTCCAGCGTTAAAAAACAATTATTCTGTGTTTAAAAGAATCTATAAAGGAAATCGTCATCTCTCTCTCTTACAAAAGTGATTTAAAATTGGAGTAAAATGTTTCTGGCAAATGAAGGAGGTAAATGGACATATTGTAATATTCTCTATATTTTTACGGGAGAATATGCTGATATAAAAAAGAGAAAAGAAGAGAAGTCAAAGAGTGATGGGATATATTAAAAAGAAAAACGACAGAGGAAAAATACAAACAGTCGAATCTAGCGAATGGAAGTTGCAGGATGGAGAGAGAAAGTTAATAGAAAGTGACAGATTGCGTGCAAGGTAAAGCGTTGCATTGTACAATCACACGAAATACATCACACGAGTCACGTTCCTCTGGAGAAGCTGAAGATAAAATATTCCTACGATAAAAAACCATAATCATTTTTATTGTGCTGAGAAAAGCGTAGCGGTAATTTGAAATAATGCAAAGCAAAGAGATAGAGGATCATCTCATAAAAATCTCATGTAATGCAAAGTAAAGGTAAAGGAACGTATCGGAGAGAGAACTCGCGGAATAAATAGCGGACGAGGGATGGTATAAAAAAAATAGATGGTGACGAAGGATTCATCTGGCATTTTTCGTCACCGCGTCCATATGGCGCGTCACGTTTACGGCGATACGCGTAAAACACATTTGTCCGCTTACTCCGGATTGGCGCGGATCCATCTACGAGGCTCGATTTTACTGTCGCGAGAAATGCAGCGACGTTGGACGGGATTCGATGGAGCGCATTGCCCGGATAGCTCTACGATCGTCTGGATTTTGGAAATGCCGCCGGACCTAATCTCTGACAGATCGAGCAGGATAGCTGGTAGCGCGACCGCTCGCGAATCAAATCAATCGGTGACAAATAGACTGAGCGAGCGAGCGAGCCCTCGTCTTCGGCGGTATAAACGTTGCCATCGAATCGTCCGCGCTCGATCGCCGAATCTGATGGAATTTGATGGAGATTTTGCGCGGTAAACGAGGAGCGATTCCGCAAAACTCAATCTCGCTGCTTACACTCGTATCGAGGGTGCGTTTCGAGCCGGCGATACCACGTCGCGCACGTGATCCGGAAAATAGATTTGAATAACGGATCGCACGGTTAATTCCCTCCCTTTTTTTTCAATCGGAGACACCATCGTTTCTTTCCTCGCTTAATTGCAATCGCTGCGCTCGATCTATTTTTGTCTCTTGTTTTTTTTTATTTACCCAAAACCTCGGTGTCCGACTTTTTCTGGTTACCCGGATATGCAAGTTTATTTCCGTTCGAAAACTTTTAATCTGCATTATATGAATATATTTGTACGGATTACAAATATATGTCTCTTACATAAATATAATGTAAAATTGTAATGATTTGCATCGTTATGCTGGATATCAGGAATTACAAATTGATTCTCTATGCACCCCTATTTTCTGAAATATAATATGTAAATATATTATGGAATATGTTTATATGCGCATAATATATTTATATATTACAATTTTTTAAATATATACAACAAACAAATACAGAATTATTGATAGCTACTCGATCGAAAATATTTAATATTTGCAATAAAATGCTTTAGACATATCAAGATTTAATAAATGCAGTCTCGATTGTTACGATTTGTTGATTCGATGTAAAGTCTCTTGACGACGTTTAGGGTAATCGATTACTCCAGAGTTAGGTAGATGCACTTAACAAGGGATTTGACTATCTAGTTCAAGGCTAACTCGTGGAGATAAACAAGAGGTCAAGATACGTAAACGCCAATACATCACTAATGAAGTACCGTTGAATTCCTTTGTGAAAAGATGCCCATTGATCAATACGTAATGGAGATTATTATTTGTAGCTTTCTGCATCTTTTGATCATGCTGCTTTACATCGCAGATTAGATCCTCTTGACTTTGCAAAATAAACAGGAGCCAATGAGATAGAAATGTAAGCAAGATAAGAAATGGGATGCGACATAGCAATTTGTAAAGTGTTAAGTTTATTCGCTGTCTGCAAAATTCAGCTTTTTGGAAGGTCATTGCACTCTTGAGATTTCTGGGACGACAAGAATTTGAAGAGAATATATTTCTACTTTGATCAAAAGAATAATTATAATAAATATAGAAATAAAATATAATAAATAAGAAATATAATAAATTAAATATAGAAATAAAAATATAATAAATTATAATAAATATAGAAATAAAAATATGATCCACGGAAGCCTGATTGTCAATACTATTAAACAAAACATAAAAGTTTAGATTTTGCAGATTATTAATTTCTAATGTGTAATATAATTATCATTCAAAGAAAATTTACTTTATAATATTATGTATAATAATTGTGTAACATGTTGAAAGATTCAATTTAGCTCCTGCCGAATCTTACTTGTCTTATTAAAACACTATTTCATCCTTATATTGATAAAAATAAAATGCGAATCAAATACACAGGCGGCAACGTAAGAACTTCCGGTTTCCCGCAAAAATATTGTCGTGTGAAAGAACGAAGAATGATTGTATTTCATCGGATGGCGTTGGAGTACTATGTCAATTTTATGTAACAAACAAACTGAACTTGTGTAACGAACAAGCTGAAACTATGCGCTTGAACAATTCTACAAGTTTTGGTTTTCGATTTTCTTTTCTCTCTGAAATTTTTCTGTTTTTAGTCCGTTGTGTGGTCCATCTCATTACTTGACGTGATGAGAAAAAGATTCTTCTTCGCTCTTTTATGTATATAATCAAAAAAGCGCGCGAGTAAAGCATTGAATTTAACAAATATTCTTAATATGTGTTGCCTACATATATTATATATATTCGATATATTTTTCCACATGTAATAAAATATATATTCTTATATATAAGAATTAAAACACTTGATAATTTAAAAGTATAAGGTAATTTTAAACTCTTATAGTATATGTAATATTTATATAAACTAATATATTTATACTAATATATTAATTAATAGAATTAATATGTTTAATTAATATAATTAAGAGATTTTTACACCAGTATTTGTCGTTTTTTAATTATAATCACAAAAATGCATCGTTAATAATTATTGCAAGTCTTTTTATTCATGTAATTGGAAAAGATTTTCAAATTATTTTTAAATTAAATTAGAGCACACACAAAAAGATAGCGAAATTCAAATTACAGATGTTCTTGATTCTTTGAATTCTTTTACTTTTTGTGTTCCATTTTACTAAAAATTTGATATTGGATTAAGTTTCTAGGCAAAATTGGATAAAGACCTGGAGCAGCCATAGTTTTGTAGGTCACGTGAGCGTTAAATGTGAATTAAGCTGGGTTGCTGGCACCTTGGCTTGTTAGAGTCTTTACTGTGTAGTGAACGAGAGAATGTGAAAATTGTTTGACTATTGGAGCTATATATCGTTCCCTTTCTTTGTAAGACAAATTGCGCGCGTTTCAAATATCAGCTCGAAAAAGATTTAACAATTTTGTAATTTATATTGCTGAAGAATAGGATTATATCATGTAAGCTGCAAGCTAATAATAGCGAGAAAAATTGCATACAAGCGTTAAATATAATTTTTATGGCATGATAATATAATATCATGCAGCTTGGCTAGTTGATTTTTCAGATATTATTCTCTTGAAGATGCAATTTGATATTTGATATTTTGAAAGTGTTGGAATGTCGGAATAACTTGTATAGCGTAAAGAGAGCGAAACGAATTCATCCTTTGACAAACCTTCGTTAGCTTTTCATCGTCACTGCGCCGGGGTTCGTTTAAAGGATCTCCGTCTCCGATTTTCCATCCTGTACAGACGGCGCGTTGGAGGAAAGATCTGCTCATTAAGGTCTTAGTTAAGCAATTTTGTTCGTTCGTCTGAATATTTGTATCTTGTTCTTTTTCTGTAATAGAAAGAGAGAAAGAGAAATTTTTTATTTAATTTATATTACATCCCTTCCCAAATTTATACATGTACATATATATATATATATATATATATATATATATATATAATATAAAATATAAAATATATGAAAATATATTCTATATAAATAATATTTTTATTTTTCTGTATTCTTTTATTACACATTCATATTTTTATTATAGATCTTTGAATTCTTTCTCCTTTTTTCTTTCTACAAAACATGAAATAAACATGTTGCAATTATTTATTTATTTATTACAAGAGATTTTACGTGATATAATTAGTTGTAGTGATTAGCGGAAAAATCATTATCAATAAATAAGCTCTATTGCGTGAGTGAAAAAATGTATTACAATTCCTTAATTTATATGGTAGAATTCTGTTAAAAATTAATTTAATTGTAATAATAAGAATTTCTAAGTAAGATATTTTAAAATGCACATAATAAGAAGATAATATTATCTGGAAATATCTTAAATTTGCAATGAATAGAATAAATATAACTTTGGAAATATTAAAATAGTATGATGTTATGAATGAAATAATTTTTCTTCTATTTTTAACTAGATTTTATTATATTAATAATGTGACTAAAAAATTACAGAGTTTGATATATAAATAATATTTTGGAAATTTATAATTTATCTTAATATAGAATCCTTTTTTTGTACAACTAAAATTTTGTACTATTAAAATTTTATAAAGATAAAAGAATAGAATGTATAATCAAAATATATAGTAGATAAGAAAGGAGCAGTTAATATAATAAGATATTTTAAGAATACAAATTTGTATTAAAAATTATAGCCATAATTTTTTTAAGTAATTGAAATGTGTCAGTTATAGAAGAATCCTTCAAGATATAAAACTAAATTGTATATTAAATTGTCGGTGCTGTAACTAGGTCAATCATAAATAATGTAACATTGTTAGCATTTTAAATTTTTCAAGTCGACATTTCGCACACACACAAACATGCGGAGGAAATAACTTCTTCTATGTCAACTTCTCTATTTGACAAAGAAAATAAAAGAAAATAATGTGATTGTCCTGCTTTTCCCAGAACAATTGTTTTATTACCTTTTCTTGGTAGATTTAGCTCGCATTATATATTGAAATATAATCTATGTGAAATTACACTTCTATTAATTATTATTTCGTCAATAATCTCCAATTATTAGACAGAGAAACCAAAAGCGAAACAATCAAAACCACAATAGGATTATAAAATATAATCGGGTACGAAATGGTCATACTAATGAACCTAATACCGTACATTAAAATAATTGCTCGTACAGAGTAAATGGGTTTCATGAATTCAGTCATTAATAATCTGTACCATTATCATTTCACGGATCATGATCTCATTGGAAGATCAAAATTGAAATTTTTAGCAGATCATTAACCAATCTGTTTTGTTTTCCATATTACGAGTGAGTCGAAAAGAAATGCAATCTATCTGAAATAAAGGTGCAAAAATATCGCCGCAAATGCATGACTGTGGCAAATAAAATATAGTTACAGTATATACGCGAATGTACAGAGAGAAATTAGACCACGAGGATATAGTACGAGGAGTTAGACAAAAATACGGACAAAAGCGAGAACTATTCTTGCACAAAATGTAACGAAGTAATAAGAGATCCACTCGTGAAATTGCTACGAGATAATACGCAATTTTGTCAAGTAAAATTCTGGAAAATGAAGATAACTTATGAAACGTATCTAACGTCCGTGCAGTCAAACTACGAGGAAACAGGAATGAGAATGAGAAGGATATATAGACACAAGAGGACACTCTTGAATAAAGGCCGACCGAGGCGGATACTAACGAATGCTGGTACCGGAAGATATAAGTTTTATTAGAACGCATTTTCTACTCGCGAGATAATGGTTACAAAACGACAGTTGACATATAATGAATGCTTCTCTTCGTGATTAAAAGTTGTTTAGTCAACCGAAAAGTAATTTATAATTACTTAATTTAATATATGATATGAAAGTTGCTATTATATAATTTGAAGAATATTAAAAAAATTTACAGACACAATAATCTTTTAAGATTATTGTGTCTGTAAATTTTTTTAATGCGACATAATAATCCATTGATTATTTAACAAATTTTTAAAAGATTGATTTTGATTTAATAAAAAATTATTATTATTGGATGCTTTATAAATGGATTAAAAACAGCATTACGCAATAATGAAGACAAATTATCAAGCGAACTTTCTCTTCTATATAACTCGTATATTCTTTGTGGGCCATTAAACCATTTTAGGAAGTTACGCATTGTCAAGTTTTCCAGATGCTCGGTAGCATCCTGACTTGTAGTCTGAGTTTATATTAATATGCGATTAAACTCATCGTGCGCAAAGTTCTATTGTGCCAGAAATCTTTTCTATGGTTAAGTATTCCAGATGATTCATTTCTGCAGTTCATTTCATTAAAAACATAAAAATGAAAGAATAAAATAATTATGAAATATGATAGTTTTTTCAGGAAAAAGTACTATTTTTATTAAAACAGCATAAACTTTTCTTTCTCAAAAGAAGCGATGACTCTCTTTTTATTTTTGTAAAGCGAGGCGAACTATTATTTAAACTGTGTTTAAAATGAAATTGTGAAGAAACTTTTTTATATTTTTTATATTTATGTATTTTATAATTTTTTATAATTTATTAATATATTTTATATATTACTTGTAATATCAGGATTATTCATGTCTTAATATTTATATCAAGACGAAATTGATTAGAAATTCACCTGAAAGGATCTGTTATTAAATTAAAGCCGTGAGTTTTAAGACTCTCTGCATCTACAAATTCCTCGCTACTCAAGATCAGTACTGATTTCTTAATAAGTAAAGCAAAAGATGGAGTAAGGGGAGAAAAATATTTGAAATAAGGGAATTGCTGGAGTTGTTCCCACGTCACGTAGATGCCTCACGGAACTTACAGAGTGCTCGATAACACGTTCTCCAAATCCCCGATAGCTGCAACTTTGGCTTATGTTAATACGCGATTAAATTCTTATCACTCGGCGGACCGTAAATGAATCCAGTCGGCGAATTCCGGGCACGTCCTAGTTTGGTGCTCTCGATTCGCCAATGGCGTGGATTCTACATCGAGTACCGCCGGGAAATGCAGAAGAAGAAGGTCGTCTCAGTAGGACTGAGGCACAGGACCAATATCAGAGACGTTAAAAACTGCTCTAATGATTTTAAACAGAATCGCGTTTAATAACTTACAATTTTCGTAATTTCATTACTTGAGATTCTTATTATTTCGGGCAACGATATTTCCAAGAAGAATCTAAAGAACGGTATCGGATAAATAGAAATATTATACTAGATACTATGATAAATAAAAAATTTGCGATGCATAAATAACACGACTTTATGCACGTATCATTTTAAGCTAAAAAAAGATCTGAAGTAAAAGTTTCGCGTTCAAAAATTCAAGACGATGAAAGGGCATGTAAATTTTACCTTTGCCGCTCGAGATACACAGACGCCTGATCCCGGTCCAGCATCGGAGGCTGAGTGGCACGGGTCATCGCGAATAGCGCGAAAAGGGACAAAAGGAAGGAAGAAAAGTGTCGTGCAATACTCTCTCTAGGCGTGCATCATCACATCCAAGCTAAATTCACGATGTCGAAGCGCGACTGGGCGTTCATTACAATTTCAACTTGCATCAATTACCAAGATCTCTATCCTTTTTCCTCGCTTCATCTCGTCTACTCGGCGCCCCGTGTAATTTTCCCTCGCCTGGAATAACCGACACACGCGATTAAAAGCCTTCTCGTTCTCTAGTTTATATTGAGAATTATTCGCAGTGTGTTCGGGTAGATAGAATGTCAATTCAACTGAATGTACATTTACGTGCATGCGAAGCGCAGGATGCGAGCGAACATTTCGCTGCAAAAAGTATATCTGGAAGATAGATGTAAATGCGCGCAACCGCTGATTAACATTTTGTACAGTTGATTAGAACGTTGGTTTCATTAACAGAATTATGATAGCTAATCGGGAAATCAATAGTATTCATTTGGCTTTGCCGCGTGCGTGTTAAAAGGAGATGAGAACTATGGAAAGTCAAATTCTATACAAAATTAATGAATTTATATCGATAAAATACAAACGATATGATAATTGCCAAAGTTAAAGTAATTAGTAAGTATAATTAAATTACGAAAAAAGTGTTCAAATTAGTAAGCAGCAAATACTCGGCAAAGTTTTGCGCGTTAAGTTGAAATGAAAATTTAACGAAGAAAGCAGAGGGATGTCGATTTTTGCATCTTTCTTGTTTTCTTGTTTTGAAACACTAGGATGTTGTTCTAGCAGTCGCAAGGCGACTATTTTAGAGTTTGCACCGATATAATGGCGGAAACTTTCTAAATATTGGAATATGTATACGGAATATGTTTGTTTTAGAAATTATTAAAATCACGACGTGTCCGGTTGAAACTTCATATTACCGTAAAATAAAGCAAAGGCTATGTTAAAAATTATTAAAGCTCCGAATGTAATACTCATGACGCTAGGAACGCAAGTAATGGAAATGTGCTGTTAATAGCGCTGCAGAAATGAAAAGGGAAATAACAGACATTTTCCTACTTTGTAGGAGACATGAAACATAATTTATCGCGTCATATACATGCTCCTATCTAGAGATTACATTTACGCATACTGTTTTCGTATATTGTCTCCGCGTGTAAAATGCATGTATGATGTAATGTGAAAGAAGATTGATCTTTAATCTCTCATATGTATATTTTTTCTTTACCAAGTCAGAAATGAATTTTTTCTTAATATAAATTTTTTCAAGGAGAGAAAGGTTCTCTCTCTCTCTCTCTCTCTCTCTCTCTCTCTCTCTCTCTCTCTCTCTCTCTTTCATTGAAATATATATTTAATATCTTACAAATAAGAAAATTTCTTTTCTCTTAAATTAAGTTTTGAAGGAAAAATGCATAGTTAAGTCCCTTTTAATATTTTCATATTAATCATTATTTTAATAAAGGTTTTAGATTTTATTGCTGTAAAAGAAGTAATTAAAGATATAATCATATATATAAAACAATATATTTTATTTTAAAAATTCTTTATATTAAATAAATATGCAAAGTTATATATATATAAACTTTGTTATTTATTAAACTTTAATTTTAAACCTCGCTAAGAAAAACTCTAAAAGATTTGTCATTAAGATTTAATGCGGTAGAAATGGCGAATCTTCTACGGAGAATCTTAATCGAGTTTTCATATAATAATTCCAAAATAATTAAAAAAAATTGCAAGTTCAAACAAGTTATAATTTTACAAAAGTAGAATTTTATACGCATCTCTAAATCATGCTTATACAGGAAATTTAAACAGAAAATTGAAATATAGAATTTTCATTGATTTTTATCGCGAGTGGAAAAATATCGAGATGAAAAAGCTGATAGGATCGATTAATACGGAAAGTTAATTATAAAAAAAGCGTAATAATTGCTATGGTTATCACTGTGCAATTGAGCGAAAATGTTATCGTCACAGTGGTAGATAATATTACCATTCACGATCGGCTGCGAAATGGTCATAATTTATACCTTTACATCGGTTCATGTATAAAATGCATTAAAAATATTACATATACTTTAAGAATTTTTTTATATCGTGTTTAGATTTTCGACACTTTATTACAGCAAAAATTTGAGATGGATATTACTTATAGCTTTTTAATTTTCATATCGTTAAAATTTTATTATTAATTCTATTAATAATAATTAATGTACACAGAAATATTATTGATGTAATAAGTTAATCTTTATTTTTTTATCAAAGAACAAGTTGTTCTTTTTAAGATTCTAATTAAGATTCTAATTAAGATAACACTTTTAAAACAATTCCATGTTATCTTTGATATGATGAAAAACCTATCAATATTTAAACAATTGCTATCTCTTTCAATTTGGCTTCTCATACCGGCTATTGTCACGAATCGCATATATGCGTTTCTATATATAATGTTAAAATGACGAAGAGGGGAAAAAGCGTCGGATGTGCATATAGCATAATCAACGGTATCGATATGCGTGATCAGCACGGATCGATGCATTCAGAACGATACACTTTTCGGTCTACGGGACTCGATACCATCAATTATATACGGAGAGAATGATTTGCTATTTATTCTATCGTTCTCGTCTCTTTATGTTAATAAATGTTTCCTTTCCGATCAGATGTTCCATTAATTTATTATTCCGCTCTACAGTAAAATTCGAAACTAAGAAAACGTTTTAAAAATGTGCTGTTTTAGTATTTTAAACTACTAATAATGAATTTGTGATAGTCTTAAAATAAAAATTTATACGTAATATATTTTCCAAGAATGTATTTTTTGTTATTCTATGAAAAAATAATGAGAATTATTTAATAGTTTAATTAATATTATACAAGTAATTATCGTCTAAACTTTCTTTATTTCTCTTCTTTTCTTTGTTCTTTAATAATGTTTAAATAAATTTACTAGATATTGAATTGCGCTTTACTTTGCATTAACAATAATCAGAATAATATGAATGCGGGTGTAAAAAGCTCGAGCGCAGCTCTCCTTATTATTAGTTAATTCACTAACCGGCGGTGCGAATTTAGCAAATGAGGGACTTTAGCGAGCTATTTTCCACAGCAAATACCACGGCGTCGGTACAAATTTTTTGTCGATATAAACACGAAGACGCTCATTTAGGTATCCATGCTGTTTTTCAACTTCCACCCTTCCTACCTATCTAACTCCTCGCACAATTGGCAAACCTCTGGTACACGGATTCTCAGTTCTCTGTGTATTGGTAGTTTCTGTAACTGACGCATAACACGCCGCCAGTTGTACAGGGTGCTTTTTATCCATTAAACAGCGACGTCGTCGAAATTAACTTGCGACCGATGATTTGAAACGCGGGAAAGAATTAAATTTCTCCGTCACGTCATTATATATCGCTGGTCAACTGAATCGGACCCTCGATATTTTCGAGATTCCACCCGTGCTACCCTAAAAATTATCCCAATAATATTCTTTTTATACCTTTTCTCCGAGGCCTGCTCGAATAAACATCGCACGATTCATATTATCATTATTATCGTCGAGGCAAGTGCCTTTTACGATATTTCCTCCTTCATTCGATGCTTTGTACACGAAGTATATACCTGGGTATATTCTCGATCTTGTCGACATCGAGAAAATGTACATATATCTTAATCATTTTTTGGCTCAACCACTGCAAAACTTGTTTTATAGGTTTTTTAAAAATACCTACTGCACAATGAGTCGCGAAAGGCAATTTTACAAATCTTTTCCTTCTTGTTTCCAAAGACAAAGAACATTATTTTAAAGCTAAATCGCATTATCGCAAAGAATGACAGATGAGAAGTTTCTTGCAAGATAAAAAATCTGAGAAACGTCATGCTAATACAGACAATAGATCATTGTTGGCGAGGAGCATAATCGATTCGCAGTGCGTCCCGTGTTAAAGGGGGAGGACTCGCGTGCGGAGCCGAACGTAAACGTGAAAAGCCAACCCTTAACGAGACGCGACCGCCCGCAGCGATCGCGAAACGCGTTGTCTTCCGCGTAATGAATACGGAATTGAATAACATGCGGTTGTTGTCATATGCGACATTCCATCGCGGACACGCCACAGGATGGCTTCAGCGACTGCTCGCGTCTATCGAACTACTCGGGCGAGATTGTTGCACACGTCGCCCTCCTCTCCCTCCCTCCCCCTCCCGACAATCATCATCGTTCACGATGATTTAATCGTGAATTCTTTCATATATTTTTTACGTCCTTTTCCGTTTCGCTTCGCGAGAAGCAACGAATATCCTCGAGTTTTAATCGGACGCGTTTGTGCATCCGAAAGTGCAGATTGCTTGTTAAATCACGCCAAGAAGGAAAAAAATGTATTTTTCGAATTTTTTTCTTCTTTTTCTTCCCTCTTTACGATATACTATGCATTTTCGATTTTCACCGTTATTTTTTTTTTGTTGCGCGCGAGTATCGCATAAAACGAGAATAACTGATTGTGAGTGGAAAATAAACGCGGGCCAAAGCTATCGCTTTATTTTGCTTCAATGCATGAATTCTACAGCAGGAATTAAATTACAGGAATTTGTATTGTTTCTTGTGCTCATTAAAACGGGCGGGTTATTTTACAGCGTTTCGCGCATCTCACAGTTAACGCACATCTCTGTTGGAGAAGTAGCCGCAGCGCTCTGACAGTCCGGGGAAGTGTGAAATGGAGAAACCGCCGTTATACACGCTGTCACGTCACATTACGTTGCGGGATTTTGACATGATGGCATATTATTAGAATCCCGTGATATTGTTGTCATTTAGTTAAACGTACACTTCCTCTCAGACCCCTTATTACGGAGCGCATCGTAATTGATATATTATTAATGTAAATGCATCTTCAAAGCGTTTAGGCTAACGTTTAGTTGAGCTTCGAAAGAATTTGCATACATAAGGAAAAATTATGCGATAACGAAATATTGGATCTTTATAAATATAAAAAAAAATGTATAAATATAAATCATTATTATAATAACTTCGTATATTTTAATCGTGAATTTATATTTCACGCGCGGCACATTGAATCCAATTTAAATCGTCTCGGTATTTGTTGAAGAGAACGATAAGTAATGTAGAATCTGCTCTAACATGTTGAAATAAATTTTTAACACGTTTTATGAAATGTTACAAACGGCATCTTTAACGCGCGGCACATTTATTCAGCGTGCTGCGAATTTATTTCGAGCTGCCTGAGCCCCATGTGTAAAGAAATATGTTTGAAAAATACCTGGAGAGCGCGAGAGCTTCAATTTCACGTTTACCTCTACCAAATATTTATCACGATATTATGTCGGGCGTCTACAAACGAACGTATCACTTCTCGCAAAACAACATCCGTCCGAGGATTACGTCGGGATTTCTCAATCTCTCTTTTTTCCCTCTTCTTCGACGCATATTATGCGGGAGGAAAAACTCTCGGACATTGTCGCCGCAGGTGTTGTTGCGAAAAAAAAAGAACTGTCACCAGTTGTAACAGAACGATGAACTGCTGCATTGCTTGCTATTGTCTCCAGAAGGGAAACCGACATCTTGCATCTTCGCTTCTGGATCAACAATCATTATTCTCGTGCGAGAAAGAAAAGCGTTACGGAAGATGATTAAAACAATAGTACATACGTAGATTGGAAGCATTTGCAAGCATTTTGCATTTATATATTTGCATAATTTTTTTTTAATTAAATTGAAATAAATTAAATATTTTGTTACTCTCTATGTGAATAAGATACAGTACCAGTCAAAAACATTGCATCATATATAAACAAGAAAATCGTTACTTTAATTAATAAATGCATAAATAATATCAAATATATAAATAACATTAAATACATAAATAACATCAAATTACATTTTATTACTGTTTATATTTTAATATATTATAAATATTAAAAATTATAATAAATAATAATGGCAATATTAAATTTTTGATCCTTCGAAATAGTCTTCCTTTGCTTTCAATATTGCCGCATATACATTCTGGACATCTTTTTTAAAATCGCTATTTATTTCAGTATATTTGCAAATACTCTCATAGTTGTTGTTGACAAAAGATTTTATTTTTCAAATACTTTCAAATTCAACTCACAAGAGTATTATCAGATTAAAATTCGATGATTGAGAAAGCCATCTTGAAGGATATTAAGAAGGCTATTTTGAAGAATAAAAAATTTAATATTTCTGTTATTATATATTTTTCTGTTTCTATAAGTGATGCAATATTTTTAACCGATGTACATATACCTTTAAACTCTTGCACAATTGCGTGTCATAAGAAAGAAATAATCTTCTCTTGTCAAATTAATAGAACCAGGGGGAAATTCTGTTTCATTTTTAATTTTGATTATTGAATAGGATTTTAATTATATTTTCGTTTATTTAAAACTAGCAACATGTGAGAATTTAATTATATCTTTTAGCTTTCGATCAGTAAGAGATTATTTCATCTTTCCAATTTTTGGATTTTTACGATAAATAAACATTAAAAAAAAAATCGTCACATCAAAATAGCGACCTTAAATGGTACTACGTAAAGATAGTTACACATGCAGGTACACATGCATAGAGACGAAGTGCGATTGCGCACGTTTGTGTAACGTGATATGTCGCATGTGTTAATGGTACTGGACGCGGCTTGAGGATGACATTAAGCGGCAAGTGCAACGGACTGTGCACTGTCATCCCCCGTTGAATATCATCGGCATGACTGCGATGACTATATCTACATACGTAGAATCACTCTCGATCCATCTACAGCCGACCCCATCTCCAACCTCGAAATCTATCAGTTATTTCCTTCACTTTTCCGTCTCGCGTTATCCGAATAAAAACACTCGCACTCGGTCATTCGGATCGGAGTTTTGTTTCGTCATCAATATAATCGCGACTACGATGACCATTAAGCTTAATAACATTTCGATGATCGTACTGTGGTCGTTATTAGCTATGCATTTGCATAAACGCCAGAGCAATTATTTCGCGAGGCGCGATTATGACGTGCCGCTATCGACGCGCGCGCGCGCGCATTATAGCTATTTGATTTTATAACACGCGCAACCCGTTATTATCAACGCCTGCATAACGAAAACTCGCGCTCGCGCGGAGCAATTAAAGCGTGCATTAATTGGATTCGCGACTGCGCGAAACATCCGACTGGCTAAAATACCCTTGGAACCAAAATTGATAATCCTTTTTTTTCCTTCGCTGCGACATGATGATAGTTGAATTGTAGGGCGAAATTATCGTTAGGAATAAATGCATACACAGTAAAAAATAAAATGTTAATTATAACATTTTTCGCCTCTAAATTTTAAGTTAAAATAACTCATTCGTCGTATGTTACTTATTGACAGACTAAAAATGTTAAATAATTGACACGATACTTTACATTTATTTTTGTTATTGTGACTTTAAGTGTAATGTAAAAATGACATACAAATTAATTAAAAGTTACATGAAAAAATAGTTACAATAACTCGTAAGAAATATAGACATTAACATATAATAATTATTATTTTAACTTAAATTATTTGTAATAGAAACATTTGATTTTAGTAAATTTAATTATTTTTGTATGTCAAAATTTAAGATTATTTGAAGATTCACTTTAACCGAGGGGTAAACCGCTGAGGGCATTTCGGTGTACAGATTTGAGGCATTACTGGGCATTGCTTGGGCATTACTTGGGCATTATTAGGTTTTATTGAAGTATTAATGCGTATTATGGACGTTATTAAAGTATTATTAAGTCTTTTTTTCCAAATAATAATTTTAAATTTATTAAAATTTAAATTATTAAATTTAAAAAGTTTAGCAGTAATGCCCAGGAATTGGGCATTAGTAGGCATTAGTGTACATAATTTTGATCAGCGGTTTACCCCTCGACTTTAACTTTTCTTAGAATGTTAAACTGACTTTAAGACATGTTGATTGTTTAAAATGATTATGTTAAAAATAATATTCCATTTCTAAGAGACATATACAAAGTGTTAAGTTATGAAGTTGACATAAATGTAACACATGAAAACGTTATAAAAATAATAACATATAGGTTGTATGTTAATTTTACATTCAAGTACTAATCAAAACGTGGAACACAAGAATTTTAACATATTGAATTTTAACATATGGACGCACAATTTTTTACTGTGTAGGTATAAGTACAACGTGAGAATTTCGTTGCGAGGTAATCGAGTCCTTGTAAGATAAATTCGACCTCTATCTCTCGGATATCCCTGGACGAGTTTCCTTACTCGAATTTACGGCGCTTTTCGTCGATGAAGAAAGATTTAGAGTACGCGCGCGTTACATCACGTCGTTCAAAGCAATCCTAGTTAAACCCCGTCGCGATGAGCGACGCAAGCACTTCACCGCGCGACGAAACTCGATAAAACCGATCGGGAAATTTAATTGGTCGCCACCCATCGCTTTCTATTTCCGCACTATCGTTACGAAAAATCGAATTCCCCTTTCCGAATATAAATTTTCCATCCAAATTTCCCGAGAGAAATTAATTGGTAATTATCTCGCGGCATGTCGAGGGTGGTCGAGCGCGTGGCGTATATTTACCGTGCGAATTAATCACTCTGCGGTATATCCATGCACGCGTTCACGCTGTCACGTCCGTCAAGCGTTAAAATTCAAGAAACAACCACGCGTTACGTCACATTGCCGGGCTTACGAAAATTATGTAATTTTTATTTTTATTTTTTTTTTACATCGAAAGCATTCCTTCCAATCTCTTGAAATCCCTTGTAGAAATAGTTTCTGTTATAGGTACCGTCAAGATTCTCTACAATTTTTTAATAATGCAGCATGCACTTGTCATGTCTCGAGATACTCGTTGACATAAAACATAAATCATCTCGGCGAGTTAAGTATTTTTCTTACTAAAAATTAAATTTTCCGAGATCCGACACAATCTCTCGAGACAGGAACAAATTTGGAGTAAAAAATTATTTAAATTTCGTGTAAGAAATTATCTGGCTTTCGCACTGGTTGATATTCGATAGAATTTTTCAAGCATAATGATTTATTCCCGTGAATAATTTAACAATATTAATTTGATATTTGTCCTATTGTAAAATAATCCTACTCGTCGCAGCGAGTTTCAATAAGATTGTCGAACGGTTGCTATATAAACAATTTTACAGGTGCGATACAATTAGAACCAGTCCACCTATGGCTTTCTCTTTGCGCGATAGCGTAACATAATCCTATACGGTATTACAGTTTATTTTTATCTGTACGTCCGGCAGAGAAGGAGAGTATGTGCGTTCTTTTCAAACACGATCCCTCTTCTTCTCGTTTCATCCGTGCCCCTCGTACCACTCCATTTCCATCCTCCTCACCGTCGGCGGTCCTCCACCCCTACGTTGCAGTATCGATTAATCCACGTTGCTTCTATCCTGTATTTTCCCCCCTAACTCCGTATATCCGCCATTTCTGTCCGTCTGTTTCGCGGAAGCGGCTCTTTTACATTTCCTCTTGACTCGATGAGAAAACCCCCGGCGCGAGTTTTATACGGATTGTTTGGCGCTAAGCCATCTTGGATCGCACTTGCTCAGAATTCTTTGCGCTCCCTACGGGAACTATCGTACCTCGTGGGGGTGGGTAGGAGATCAGGGGGGCGACGCAGGAAAGGAGAGAAGGCGCACTTTTCGCATCCGTTGTATACGATTATCGGTCGCGGAAAACAATGCGCGTTGCCTGGCAAACGTATGCGAAGCCTTGGCGATTCGCCTCGCGAATTATGTTAAGCACCACGTACGCGCTACGCTCGGCTACCTCGGGGAAATCGCGTCGCAAGTTTTATTGCGCCGCGACCCCCGTTATGCGAGACAAATTGGGTAGTTCGTAAAGTGGGCTCGCTCTATGCGCGCCGTAGAAATAGATCGAGGGTATCTCGTCCCGTTCTACTTTATGCCACTGTTTCTCGAACGCGAAAAGCAATCGTAAAGGGGGATTACTGTCTTGTCGCATGGCGCACTTAACCGTAACAATATCAAGATATCGCGGTCTTGGAGGCTCCCAAATTGTACGTTATTGCATTTTTTTTCACAAGCTGTTGGAACTGCAGTTGTTAGATGGTAGCCGAGATGCGAGAGATTACGCGTTACCGACTAGCGCTCGTCGGGTCGCGCGCACTGAGAAAAAAATTTGGTTGCATTAATTAGAATTCTGGTAGATTCAACCAATATGTCTGTTGGAAAATGGACGAACCAGAATTCTTGTAGGAATTACCAGATGAATCTGATTAATTTCTTCCTGTTAAATTTACCAAATTTTCTGGTTAATAATACTAAACTCACCAGCACCAAGTAGTCTAAAATTTTTTTCATCTAATCTCAAAAGTCTGTTTAATATTCTGAATCCCAACACAATTATTGCATAAATTAAATCCAGATTATTGAATAAATTATTTTAAGTTCAGTTTGTTAGAAATTAAACTGATAAACAGTGATGCAAGAAGAGGATGCAGCTCAAACACACACAATCAGAGAGCTAGTGTCCTCTTTCTGGCACTACTGCTCGTAAGAAAAAAAAATATACCTTGGATTTAAAGTTAATACTAGTTCTTTATATACATTTCATGGCAAATATTGAATACGAGTTAAGAGTGGCTCATCGCCTAGCGGCAAGCAAAGAAATTAATATAACAAGAAATTTTATAGATCCAACCAGAAAATACTAACCAAATCGTTATAGTAAAATCTATTAAACGTTCTAGTTATAAAAAATCGAGTCTTATCATGATAACTAGAAATTCTTGTTTGATTTAACCAAAATGCCTTCAATCATACGTCTTGTTGGTATAATCAAACGATTTTTCTCAGTGCGAAAGTCGGAAGTCGGAAATGTATTCAACGAAGGAGTGCAAATAAACTTGTAAAATTTTTAATTTAACAAGTACCCATACAGACCATTGTTGTTACATTGCGGCAATATTGCGATGTTGCTGCAATATTGCTGCAATGTAACAACAACGTATGGGTAAGCAGGTGATGCTGCGGCGAACGACGTTCAAAGGAACGCTCGAGACAAAAATATTCTGATAATGTCGCAACGAAAGGATGTCCGCGGCATAAAAGAATATCAAGTGTCAGGAATATCTCATGCTTTATTTCGTTTCCCCTTCGTACTTGTTTTTATTTACTTTGTGCTTTACGTAGCCGTGTTTCAGAGCAAGATTGCCACGCGTACTCGTTTATTATCCGAAGTAGGCCATGGCTGTTCTTGTGTCGCGCTTTTCTAATTTCTTATCACCGTCTTTCCTGCGCGCACGCAATATCAGCATCAGTGAGAATAAGAGATCATAACGGCACAAGGAGCCCAACTGTGTGCAATTTCTGCTTCTCGGGAAAATCGTAATGCAAGTGTAATGTTAGTGAGAATAAAACGTTGTGTAAATTCACGATTTAATTCTCCCAGCATTGTTATTACACGTGCTAAGTAAAGCGTAATAACTAAAGAATGTTAAGAGAGAGATTTTCGCAATTAATAATTTTCTTTGGTGAAGAAAAATTATTATCTCTTCTCTTTATTTGTGAATAAAATGGAAAGATCTTTTTTTCTCCGTGGCTCGTTTTGCATCAATTAATAGTTCAAAGCATTAATATATGCAGCGATTTTATCCAATTAAAGATGGAATTAACGGAAACAAAACACGCGAAGACTTTCCTTTCCTCATGTTTATGAAACTCGTTCATTAGTATCAGACGAATAATTTCCAGAACATTTTTCCACGTTATAACGTGTAATTGCGAATTTCTCGCATCGGTATCGACACTTTTTTTCTCTTCTTTAATAACTTCATTCAGAAACAGGCGCGTGTTGTACATTCACGGCGAGTAATAACGGAAAACGGAACTGGTGCCGCCGTTAGATCGATAAATTACATGGCTATATGAAATCGAATGTTATACAGTTCAATTATCCGTGCTCGTGGAATGCAAATTCGCCGATCGATGCAAGTGCGTGGCGTTCATTCGAAAATCAGAGTTCGTCGACAAAATAGTCGACTGAATAAACGATGAAAAAAAGAAATTCCAGTAAAACAATAAGCATTTTAAAAACTTAAAAATGGTCACCACCGATCTTATTCCACTCTAAAAAGATCAATTGATCGAAATTTCACTTTATATAAATCCTTTGAGAAAACAAGATTCGACCAATGTCAATTTTTCTACATCTCGATAATTGATTCGATAAATGACTCAATTATCGAGATGTAGAAAAAAAAGGGGATGAGGAAAGTTGGGAAGAGGTGAGACCAAAAGGCGGAGCAATTGTGCGAACCGCAAAATGCTTCCGGAATTTTCATTGAATTTTGCCCGACGCCTCATAACGAATATTGAAACGACGAATCGTCTATATCGATCGACAGCAAAAAAAGAAAGCTTTTATATTAGGCGATGATCTGGAAATCCGGACAGATAAGGGCGCCTTTGAAAATTCATTCAGTTGTAACACGACGATCACGATCCCGTCCATCGGTTAAAGGGCTGATTCAAGGATTCGCGAACGGGGAAAAGTGTGCGGAAGGAATTACGAGATACGCAAAGTTATAAAATGTGTAAAGAAGGGGAAAGAGACCTTCCTGGTTCTACTCGTTAACGTCGAAAAACATAAGAATCAATCAAACTGATCGAGTCCCGGGCCACTTGATTCCCCGCAACTTTCAAGAAGTTTACAAGGACTTAATTAAAGCAAATGGTCTCGCGAGTAATAAAAGTTTCCGCGCATAATGAACTCGTTTAATTTCAGGCTTAAAACTAAATTATCCAAAATTTACATTCGAGAAAATGTACGTTACGTCGAGGCGAACGAAATGGCGAAGGACGTGCAAGACAAAAACTCTTTTAACGAGCAGCGTCTCTCGCGGGACTGCTAGCTCAAGCTTAGACATTGAAGCTTGTAAACACGATGACAGCGTTGAAAGAAAATTATTTTAATATCTATTTTTATAATATTACATGTTGCAATAATCACTTTAAAGATTCGATACGTGATATATAATTGGGAAAAATATCCAGCAATGCCGATGTTTTCTTATTGTCGATCAAATAAAACCAAAGAGAGATTATAAAGAGCGTCTTTGCGAGTAATTATAAGAATCCCGCCTCCAACGAGCTCGCTTAATGCTATGCTTAAAACTGAATTATCTGAAATTTGCATTCGGGCGAGATATCGCGGCAGCCTCGTGACGGGATAGGGAAGCAGTTGTAGGCAAAAATTCTTTAAGGAGTAACGTCCCTCGCGGGATCAATGCTCCAAGCTTCCACCCGTTAACCATCTCGGTAACGAATAACGGCGTCGTTTCAATTTGCTTGCAAGCAGCGTCGCGGAACCTCCGGAATAACGGTATATAAAGCCTTGCTCGTGGTTTCCAAGTAGATCACCGTCTAAAGGCAAAGGACTTGCATATACAGTGACTAATTGAAGCGTACTTTGCCTTCGAGAAGGCTATTTCGTCGCCTGTTTTCCGTCCCTCGAACTTTCGTCGTTGAAAGATGGGATGATTCTCTCGACTTTGTAATTAACCGCGCCGCGGCACGAGAGATGACACGGGTTATATTTTCGCACTCGATATATGTATGTGTTCGACGCTAGTATACTTTTTTTTATCGTGTCTTTTGTTCACGGGGAGATCAACTTTTTTACGAGTAACGTTATAAAAAGTCGCAGCTTTTAGTATCTCCCGTTGTCTACGAAAGCACTCGATGTTATCTGGCTCGATTGGCTCGTTTCGATCGTATATGATTTAGCAATTGTATCAGGGATTATACCTCGTTTACGGGCCGATTTTCCCGCGATTTCTGCATTGATGACAATGAATCGGGAATACACGAGCGTGTAGCTTCTAGTTTCCCCATTGCGCTGCCTCGTTACAACAGCGAACCAAACAGCGTCAAAATACGAAGCGGGCTGCTACGCTCGTTGGTTAATTTTACATTATCTTGTGCTGTACTGCCGTAGCTTCGAATTAGCAATAACAGAGTAGAATACACGCTATGCGCACCGTGCATAAGTGCCCTCGCTGCGTTTACATCATCACCGTCCATTCGTGTGCATATGCATTTTACAAGCACGAACAGAGAATGCACGCCACTCAACCGGTCACTGCTAACAACTTTAAAAGTCCCGGTTAAACGAAAAATTCGATTACACTCTGTTCCGACCGGTGAGCCTTTTCGGCTGAATGAAGATCTGCAATATTTATATCGCGCGACGTGGGATATAAATACACCGGGAGCTTTATCGGCTTGATCCGTTGAATAACCGAATTTACCACATATGCCACTTGAAAAGTTTACTTAACTTTATCGATAAAAAAAATATCACGTATTTGATGTAATTCTATATACATTTGAAATATTATACAAGATTTAATTTAAGGGATGGGAATGAAAAATTTGATCAATTTTATTATTTTAATCGGATTAGCCATCGTGTTGACATGGTATTATGTATAATTATGTAAGTGCAATATCTTAAATTGTATAAATATTAATAATTATAAATATATATGAATAATTATAAATATTTATATAAAATAATTATTTTATGTAACATCAATGATATAAAAAATAAAGCTCGTTGACTCGTTATTTCTTTCTGATCATAAAATTATATATGCTCTCCCTCTCTCTCTAAAGCTTTTATTTTACACATACCTGTGGTAATTGTATAAATATTATTATATTATCATATCTTTAACGGAACTTCTTTTTTAGATATACAAATAAGCCCACACGCAGTAATATCAGTTAACTTTTTCCGGTCGTATTTTCCTGCTGCCTGTTCCAAAAGAATGATTTCAACTGACTGTTCCTGCAGATAAAGAGTCCATAGAGCGTTTAAAAGTATGTGCGTAGTGTGATAAGATAATCAATGCGGTGATTCGTTGCTTAAATGACTGTCGCATGTTGATGGCACGCGATCGCAATGGTAAAAAGGAAAGCCTTGGCGGGAATATCCCGGGCTTCGACCGGAAAGAGTTAATATACGAAGATAATATCGACCGCCGATTCATCTTATCGTTGCAATAATGCTCTAATGGACGTCAAACTTCGTCGAACTGGCATGCTCGAGTAACTTTACTTAATCTTGCATAAGTTACAGCCCTGAACTAATAGTAATAGAGTAGAGAATACGTTTGGCGTGCTGCACCATAAGTGCTCCGGCTGCATGTATGTCCCGTACCAGCACGTTTTCGAGATCACGTACATACACACACACACACACACACACACACACACACACACACACACACACACACACACACACACACACACACACACACACACATACACATATATGTATACATGCACAAATGCGTGTAACACGGGAGGGAGAGCATAAGAGGAAGCCGATGGGGTGAAAGAGGACGAGCGGATGGGACATGCGGCCAGTCCTCGTTAACAGCTTTGAAAGTTCGGATTAAACGCAGAATTGCGTTAAATTCCGGCCGGGCAACCCTGACTCTTCGGTGTGCTTACCGTCGAGCAAGCACAGTAAAAATTAAATCAAAATGCGATAAAGACGGAAAAATATGTTCTTTAATAACATTCGAAGTGTTTGATAGATCGTCGAAGCTGCGAGATACGCGTAAATGAATATAAGACTCGAGAACGTGAAAAAAAACGTTGAAATTAATTGTTAATAATAAATGAAAATATAGCGAAAATCTGTTTGAGTGTTTTGTGGCGCAGACACCGGTGATATATGATTACGGGAAGAGAGATCATATTTAAATATATATAAATAATAGCATAAATGCAGACGTAGCTCTGCGAATATATCGTTATGAAGAGGGGATATTGAATATTTGTTGAATTTGCGAGGAAATGTAATCTATGATTAAAAGTTACATTTTAAATTGCGTAGCATGCTAAAATAATTTCTATGCATCGTTATCTATTTTTTTATATATATTTATTGCATATCATCTCCAGTTATTATAAATTGCTCGGTGTTAACAAATCTGGCTTTTTTATTACATACTCATTGTCTGTTAAAATCATGCATTGAAAAACATATAAAAGAGTAGAATAAGGATCAGCGATACGTAGCTTTAGAATACCGTCGTGAGTAAAGTTCAACATGTCGCGTAGGTGAAAATACCGCTTAATACTTAATCCGATTACCGGTTTAAAGTATACAACGTGTCTCACTAAAGTAACATTACCGTTTCCCGACGGATTAAAAATCAATTAGAGCATATCGTGAAAATATCGAGAGGGATCATGTTAGAAGCTATCGGTTCTCAAAATTAATAATATCTTCATGACTCGTTCTCAAGTTACGAATCTGCTGTCTGTCAAATGTCAAATTAGACAATAAGATATCTTATTAACAGCTTCGATTATTCTTATTTAATTCGTGTTTTGATACTTTTAATTTATTAACAAAAAATACACGTTATTAAAAATTAACGAGAACTTCCCGTGGATATTCGGTCGGATATAATTTCGCGCATATATTTAATCCTCATGCGCGAGTCACAATATGAATCGCGCGGACGATGACGGGTACGAAAATCCTGGCGGCTCTATCCACAATCGTGCGCTTCTCGCGCAGAGATGAATTTTGATCCGCGGTGAGTACGGCAGAAAAAAAATTGGATTTTCCGCAAAAGTCTCATCGCGGTGGCGTACGAATTGTCGCGATGTACAACCGCCAAGCAGGATATTTACACTCGGTCGACCGAGTTTACAGGGGTCGGAAGGTAGATAGGGGTGGTGGGAAGGATGCGCGCCGACCGAGCGAAGAAAGAGCACAAAAAGGGACGAGGCGAGGATACCGCCGGGGACTCGAGTCGTTAAAAGTTGAGGGTATTATCCCGCTGAAACCGCGGGACGGCATAAAGCTGGCGGAGTTAATGTTTAAGGGTCAATTTCAGCGCCGTACGCCCGAATGTAAAGGTGACGTGACCCACTATCGTATCAGCATCTCCTCCTCTCCAGCCCTTTCTCTGGGATCCCGGCGCGTTTCTCGCCAGGTGCGATATCTCCGGTGAATCTCCGCATTTGTCTCATCTCCGCACCCACGTCTAGAAATCATGTCGCGTATGTTATGTACAAGGTTACGTACATCTTGAGTCGGTGTGATATAACTTTGCAGCTTGCACAATCTCTCTCTCTCTCTCTCTCTCTCTTTTTCTCGTTTGTATAACTTGTGAATGCCATCGTGACGACGAGAACGACAACAACGAGGACGGAGAGAATTTCATTTGTTATTATTACTCGTGACTTTTTACCTTTTGTTGCGTCTGTGATGCAACATTTCAGCGTTACACCTTGATATCAACATGTCAAGAACGCAATCTGTTCCGTTCTGACTTCGCGGATCTCTGGAGTCCGCGTTTCTTGTGATCATGTATTATCATTGCATAACCAAACAATTCAATATCAACTGCTTTTACTCGTCTCAATAATTATATGATTATAATTTGTAATTTCTCTTAAATTTTTAGCGTTATAATTGATTATATTGTACATTATTTTAAAATATATATTATGTATAATCAATTGTGATTTATATTCACATTTGCATAATATCGCATCTATTAAATTTCGTATTTTGCAGCAAGTGTCTGCCTAATAAAAAACGATTTTTGCGCGTGCCCTCTGAGGTCGAATAATTTCACGAATTACGTCCAGCCCTATTTTACGCGTCACCGAGTATCTTCCAGCGACTACAACGTGCGGTAATAATGGAACGCTTTAGGTAAATCGCACAATTTAGGATGCAGAAGCGACGCGGCCTCGCCCCGTGTCGCCCAGCTCGCATACGAGAATAACATTTGCCGTGGCAGTAATTTAACTTTCTAATTATATGTGTGCGCGTATGCCTCTTGATTCTGTTCGTGACGTGTCTCGGTGAATTGAAATTGTTATAAAACAACGCGGACACCGGGGCTCGTGTCGCTTAGAACGTCTTCGAGACTCTCGGGAATGTCGGAAGCCGATAAAAAGCGAGATTCGTATGCTAATCTCTCGCTAATCTTAAAATCCGCACCCGCACATATCGTCATTTTATAAATTCTTAAACCTGTAATTCATCATATTTTTTATGCTAATGAGAACAGTATTTATGATTTTTTTTTCTTAATAATTTCATGTGACATATGTTACGGTCTTGCTAAATATCTTCCTCTTTTAATTTCCTCTTTAATTCAAAATTTTTTAATTTAATGATCTTAATTTCTTTATCTGGATTATTCTTTGTATATATTACTATTTTTCGATAATACTAAAATAGCGTTCATGTATATTGTTATTTATAAATTCTTAAATTTGTAATGCATATTTTTTAATATGCAAATAAGAATAGTATTTGTAATTTTTTAAAAATAAGTTCATGTGAATAATAATATTTGTGATTTTTTTTCTTAATAATTTCACATGTTATAACGATTGCATATGTCTCGTTAAATTCTTCATCTTCTCTTTAATTTAGAACATTTTAATTTGATTTTAATCGTGTTTTAACTTCTTACCTGTTCTATTTTTTATTATATATAACTAATCTCTCACTAATCCTAAAATCGCGCCTCGCGTACATATTATCATCTTATATTATCATCTTATAAATTCTTAAATCTATAATGCATCACATTTTTTGATATGCAAATAAGAGCAGCATTTCTGGATTTTTCTTTAATAGTTTCATGTAACATATTATAGTCTCGTTGAATCTCTCTCTTCATCTTCTCTTTAATTTAAAATGTTTCAATTTGTTCTCAATCGTTTTAACTTCTTCATCTGTGCTATCCTCTGTTATACGAGTTGTACTCGTATATGTTGCTGTATAATTTTATTTCGGTAATATATTAAAGTTGCGCAAGTTAAATCCAACGAGAAACTTGTCCACGCGGACCGCAAGCTCGACCCCCTTCCCATTATTCTGGAATTTCACGCTGATTTGTTAGCAACTTTGTTGCTGGAACATATTATATGCGAACGAACGCGAGAGCGTAACTTCTCGCGTGGGAATAATTTAACTTTCTAATTACGCGTGCCCTTGAGTCAAACTTTATTTTATTCGCCTTAAAATCGAAGTACAGTTTTACGCGGCCACAAGTATTTCATATTCTTTCTCACTATAGTTCGTTACATATAGTTAGATTACTTGGAATGCCACGCGCGTGCCAAACTTTCTAGAGAATTTCTTTCAATTTTACGAAGGCTTACAAAATCTCGCACGCATTCTACGATGACCCCGAGAGAACTCATGGTACCCTCAATCCCAGCGTAACACGCGAATATAAATGTGATTTTCCGCGGCGCCAACTTGCCTCCAGATTCCCGTTGAATCTCGACGGGTTGATCGATCCGCGCTCCGAGAACATATCGCGTATGTTGTTACTTATGGGAGCAACATTTCGCGAGGGAGTAATTAAACTTTCGCGCTCTTTGTACACATAATTCTCCTGGTGATATCAAGAGTTTAGTCCCCCGATGCGACGCGTATTGCATCGTGGTAACCTCGTGTGTAACTTTCCGAGTCACTAGTGACATTTTTTTAAGTCAAGCGCGCAAAGAATTATCTCGAGAAGCTCGTATTTATGAGAAAAGTGAGAAAGAGAAACTCTTGTACATTCGAAGTATTTAAAAACTATTATTCAGCGATATCTGTTTCTTTTCTTACACGAAGTAAACGCAACAAGTAAAAGATGGTATTGCGGAAGTCGCTAAGTTCAGTCACTTTTTCCCCCGTTTAATAAATATCGAATGACGCGAAAAAGAAAAATGTACAACTCCCGTAATGCTCTCGATATTGATTCCGCTACGTCATCCACATCGAGATTCGTCACGAGTAATTTACACAGATAGATGGGAATTATTCATGAGCCAATTTAGTGCGCCCGGGTAAAATCAATCGCATCAATGCTTTCACGTAGCAGAACCGCAAGTTTGCTGCGGCTTTCCGCGAATACGTCGCGATACGAGAGGTGGATCGGAAAATTCGCGTATGTCCGCGTCTAATGAGTCAGTCAATGAATTAATAGGACTCTCTGCCACGTCACCATATTTTCCCGATGCCCAGTTTGCCAAAGTTACTACATACGTCAACGACACCCTCCGACCCCTCCCGACCGCCGTCGCGAAAAGCATCCGATTGGAACGCAGCGAATGTGTTCGAGCCTTCGTTATGTATGACGCATCGATGAAATTTGCGGAGCCGCGCATTACGATATCGCGCTGATGAACGGCACGGCTTGTCAAATTACAGAGCGGCTGCAACGTTCGACTGTTGTCCGAGATAACGAGTTGACTTTCCTGATGCTGTATTAATTATCGGGACGGCGAAACAACGGTTAATGAGCAAAGAATCGATCAAGTATAGCCTAATTACTGTGTTCTCCTCTCTACAAAATTCCTTACGTTTCCTTCTTATTCGGAAATTTCGTTACTGCCGAGAAAATCCACTTCGCGCTGCTGCTTCGCGGGATACTGCTTGTATTTTTATGGGCTTACATGTGCTCTTTTCAACGAGCGAATGTATAATTTGCATAGTACAGCAAGAACTCGGGAGAGCTCGCTATTGTTATTTCATCCGAAGATTTCTTATCAAAAAGTTTTACATCCCTTAAACATGCTTTATTATTCGATTAAAATTTATATCACTGCATTTAGAATAAATATTGCGAGATACGTTAAAAATATTATAAACACTTTATTAAGCGGTTACGCAAAAGAAATTAATTCGTAAGATTCTTGAATGCAACTGTCGGATTTATTTTATCTTTCTATCGTCAAAATTGTTTTCGCTTCCGAATTTTATTTTGTGAATATATGTAGGTTTTTTTTACGTGAGCATATGTTATTTTTCTTACGTTATTAACAACGTTGTGTGAGTAACTAAATTATGAAAATTTATTTTGACGATCTCTCCAAGTATTAAACAAATGCTGAAAGCAATGTCATTCAAAGTTTATTTGAACATGTCGCAGGATATTAAACTAAACTGTTGTCACGCTACAACGTAGTTGCGATTCTCTGCGTTAACTTAACTTTATACACAAATTCAGTCGCCTCATGTTAGTTTCTGCGCAAACTAATTGCTTCGCGCGGAGCACCCTCTTTTGCAGCTTTGTGAAAAGCAGAAAGATGTAAAAACATATGTAATTATAAATGACACAGTAATCGGACGTGAAAGATAAATTTGTTGGTGAATTAAGCCTTCACTCACTTTTCCGTGCATGCTTTTAGGATACGTGAAGGGAAATTAATGGAGATAAATTTGTAGTTTAATTTTAGTTATGTGTCTCTGAAATTAACATTTCTCTTATTAACTGCGAGGACATATAAGGATATTGAAGTGTAAGAAAAACTGACCTATTATTCTGGCTGGCCATATAAAGCAGCGGAATCAAGGAATTTGTTGGTGAATTAAACCTTCCCTCATTTCCATTCACTTTTCCGTGCATGCTTTTAGGATACGTGAAGGGAAATTAATGGAGATAAATTTGTAGTCTAATTTTAGTTATGTGTCTCTGAAATTAACATTTCTCTTATTAACTGCGAGGACATATAAGGATATTAAAGTGTAAGAAAAACTGACCTATTATCCTGGCTGGCCAGATAAAGCAGCGGAATCAAGGAATTTGTTGGTGAATTAAACCTTCCCTCATTTCCACTCACTTTTCCGTGCATGCTTTTAGGATACGTGAAGGGAGATTAATGGAGATAAATTTGTAGTCTAATTTTAGTTATGTGTCTCTGAAATTAACATTTCTCTTATTAACTGCGAGGACATATAAAGATATTGAAGTGTAAGAAAAACTGACCTATTATCCTGGCTGGCCAGATAAAGCAGCGGAATCAAGGAATTTGTTGGTGAATTAAACCTTCCCTCATTTCCACTCACTTTTCCGTGCATGCTTTTAGGATACGTGAAGGGAAATTAATGGAGATAAATTTGTAGTCTAATTTTAGTTATGTGTCTCTGAAATTAACATTTCCCTCATTAACTGCGAGGATATATAAAGATATTAAAGTGTAAGAAAAACTGACCTATTATCCTGGCTGGCCAGATAAAGCAGCGGAATCAAAGAATTTGTTGGTGAATTAAGCCTTCCCTCATTTCCACTCACTTTTCCGTGCATGCTTTTAGGATACGTGAAGGGAAATTAATGGAGATAAATTTGTAGTCTAATTTTAGTTATGTGTCTCTGAAATTAACATTTCTCTTATTAACTGCGAGGACATATAAAGATATTGAAGTGTAAGAAAAACTGACCTATTATCCTGGCTGGCCAGATAAAGCAGCGGAATCAAGGAATTTGTTGGTGAATTAAGCCTTCCCTCATTTCCACTCACTTTTCCGTGCATGCTTTTAGGATACGTGAAGGGAAATTAATAGAGATAAATTTGTAGTTTAATTTTAGATATGTGTCTCTGAAATTAACATTTCTCTTATTAACTGCGAGGACATATAAAGATATTGAAGTGTAAGAAAAACTGACCTATTATCCTGGCTGGCCAGATAAAGCAGCGGAATCAAGGAATTTGTTGGTGAATTAAGCCTTCCCTCATTTCCACTCACTTTTCCGTGCATGCTTTTAGGATACGTGAAGGGAAATTAATGGAGATAAATTTGTAGTTTAATTTTAGTTATGTGTCTCTGAAATTAACATTTCTCTTATTAACTGCGAGGACGTATAAAGATATTGAAGTGTAAGAAAAAGTGACCTATTATCCTGGCTGGCCAAATAAAGCAGCGGAATCAAGGAATTTGTTTTCGTGCGACGGACAGGGCCATCATCCGCACCGTCACCTTTGTCGTTATGCGAGCCCTGCGAAATCCCGTTCCTTAAACGTATGCATGACTCTCGACCGATTCAGGCCTGTTAACATATAAATTGCCGCTTAACGGCGAGACAATCAGTTTCACGGAAACTCTTGGGAAGAGAGTGACGACGAAGACGAAGACGAACTGCATCGAGGACAAACGAGACAGTAAAGGCCAAAAAGGGAGAAGGAGGAAGAGAGAAAGGAAACGACAAGAAGGGACGATGGGAGACGAGGTCACCCCCGAAAGTAACGGAGAAGAGCGGTGGAAAAGACAAAGCGCGTGGGAGGCCGTCGAAGAGACAGAAACGGGGGTGTGAGTGGCATTCAATTCAATTTCCTAAGAAACTCTTTAGTGTTTGAGATACAGCCGCCGAAAGGATGCGCATGAGGTTAGATATGTGGTGGAGATGGTGGGTGAAATCGCCCGTGGGGGGATGGAAGATGGATAAACGAGACGACCGTAGAACGAGGGAAGGAGAGAGAGACGGGAAGTAGAGGAAGGAATAGGGATCGAAATAGAGAGAAATCCGGAGGATGGATGGAAGCGCGATCGCGTGGAGTTGCGCGCGAAGGGTGGGAAGAAGTAGAAGGACGCGACGCGCACCGCGCGTTAAGGACGGAGCGAGTGATGGAAAAACTGTGATGGGGAGTGAGTCGGAAGACAACTACAACGATAGAGAGCTGCATAAAAAGGGAAAGAAATTCTCGTGTGAGTGCGGGGGCGGGGAATAAGAGGGTGAGCGGGAGGGATTGATATTGCCGAAAGAGAAGGAGGACGGTGAGTCAGGACGAGGGAGAGGGGAAGGAAGAGAGACCGGGGGGGGAGGGGGGCAGGATATACGAGAGCGAGAGAGCGTGGACGGAAGAACGCGGGGATAAACGGAGACGCGGGGGAGGCGGGAGAGAGAGACTGACTAACTGACTGTGGCCGGTTATAGGGGGATGAAAGGGGGAGATAGAGCGCGAGGGGGAATAAGGATTCTGTGCGCGGGCGCGAAGCTGGCGCAAACTCTTCGTGCAGCATCCCTCGTCAGTTGCAAGTCAGGAACTATCGCGGCCGCGTGGTCGCCCGCCTTGCTATTCGCCCCGTTATCCTGCCGATCTCGAGCGTGCCGATCGGCCGATCGATCGCGGAAGTATAAGAGGACGGTGATCTTTCGCGATTGAATCGCGACTTCGTGATTTTCCGATGTTATCCCGCGGAGCGACAGGTTCCCGCTCGCGCGACTAGATCTTTTTTTTTTTTTTAATTCATGGGAAACCGCGGAAACGGAAACGCCGTGGCACCACCGATCGACGAACGGAACGTGTATATGTAGACGAGAAGCGTAACGTGCGCGTGGGTATAGTGTGACACGAAAGATTTCTCACAGGCAGAATGGATAAAGACTTTCGCCGGGATTACAGGAAAATGCGATGTGCTCTGCTTCACCTGCTGCTGATAGTAGGGGGTAAGTTTTATCAGGCGGCGTTAAGTTTGATAGGAGGGAAGGCGAGATCTACCTTCGAGTGACACGGTTCTCATCTATTAACGAGATCATAAGGATGATCTTTCCATCAACTTCTAATCTCCGATCGTTCAAGTGAATCTTTCACCGCCGTTTCGCCGTTGATCCGAAATGGTGAACAAAGGAAGAAGGGGAGGGAGGAGGTGAAAGGTGTGTTTCTCCAGTTAGTGATTTTCGCACCGAGAATACTTTACCATCTATTTTAAATAACACTCTACGCGCGCAAGAAAAGCATCCTTGATGAAAATACGGAAATGTGGTTCTACTGGTTTCGTTTTACATTATTGGATGACATGGAGAAGACAAAGGGGCGAAAGCAGGGGGAAGTAATGTTCGCTCTTCCGTATCACGCAAGAAGGACGGACGTGAAGCGCTTAAGTTCGCACTAAATTAAGCCAATCAGTCGTTAAAGGAGTCATTGGTACCTACGGTCCTCTACGTCCTTTCCAGTTGCCCCGTTACTTGGTGAAGGACCAAGATCCGCTGATTCGAAAAAGGACGCGAAATATCTGCGTTTTCTTGGAAATAGGCGGTCGTTCGCAGCCATTCTACGAGTGGCAGAAACTGCATTGTTACAATCGAGTTCGGTTCGGTCGGATTCACGCCGGGATTGTAATCGACACTTTCGCTCGTCGACGCAATTCTCGATATTACCACTGCGATTTGCTAAATTCTATTCGTGCAAAGTATCGCTAACATTAGCAAAAAATGATGGAACGACGCTGCTACCTTCGACACGCTAAAATTTTGTTGATGGAGATGGTTCAGATTTTTCTTTCTTATAATTTAAATGACATCAAATTAATTATCTCTGCTTGTATGTGCTTTTTTTAAGCGAATCAAAGGAAAGTAGATACTTGCTGCGAACTGAAAAAGATTGCGGGATGAATGTTTTGCTCTGATTCACAGCGATTTGGACGCGAGCCATTTACTAGAATGGCTCTTATAGAATAACAATTTCGGTATCAGCCTTGTTATAGACGAGCTCACACTAAAGTTCGGTTTTACTTCGTCAAAGTAGGTCGAATGTCTCGCAGTGCTCATATACTTGGAAGAAACTGAAGAGTGATCTTCTTATAGTCTGCGTTTGTACTTAAATTATTTTAAATGACTCTTTTCTTTTCTCTTAAAACAAGTACAATCGTAAATTATCGTGCATTGTCGTAATCCAACGTAACGATAAAATGAATATGTAGAATTGAAGGTCCCATCGAATTAAAGTTAAAATTTTTCGTGTTCAAGAAAGAGTATAACTCTGGCACGTAAGAGCAACTGCTTCGTGACAATCAGGAGTTAATAGAGTAAGTTAAAGTGAGTGGAAGTGAGTTGGGAGTGAGCGAGTTTTTCGGCACGTCCTAACAGAGTGATGTATGTATTCAACGATGCAAAAAGCGTAACGGGCGGGAAGTTCCGAAACTATTTGAGATATCGAAAAACCATTTCCGACTTTCGCGTTTATAAAAATTTAAAAAGTTGTGCATGTGTTGGAGAGCTAGATTGACTAACCGATTGAACCAAGCAAAACGATTTATATCCCAGAAATTCAGACACCATTTCTAGTTATCTTGCAATTGGACATAATTATCACCTTCTCCATGACGTTTTTTTTTTCAAAAAAATGAGAAATATATATAATTCCTAGAGAAATATATAAAATTCAAATATATTACATATTAAATTGTGCATTTTTCATGAAATGAACGAAGACGTTTGAATTTTTTAAAATATTCAATGTATTAATGTAATAAAATTTGTACGTATCCAAAAAATTCAGAAAAAGACTCTTTTAAAATTTTAGAAAATTATTAGTAAAAGAAGAAATAAGAATAAAGAATAAAATAAAAATAAAAATATAAGAAAAATATAAAATAAAAATATAATATATAAGAATAAAAATTATTTTTGTAAACTTTAAGATTTTCAAAATAGAAAATATCTTATATTCCAAACAAAACATATAAATAATGTTTTTTGTGTATAAAAATAAAAGAAAAATAGAGGAAAAAGGAAATCGTCAAATGCTTTTAAAATCGTTGTATAATGTGTTATTTTTATATTTTATTCTTTCGAGAACTGAAAGGGCGGAGCCCATTGGACACGTTACGATCTGTTAAAGGCGGCAAGCGACCTAGTTAATTCACCGATTCGTCTGATTAAACTCGCAGTCGTATTTACATTTGCCATTATATGCAAATCTGTTAATAATAATTCGCAAACTAGAAACATAGTATGCTTTGACATATATACGTATCATTTTCTCGTCATGTTATACTTTTTTAAACATAATATTTATCTTTTTATACATCATATAGAGATTGAATTATTTTTATAATCGTGTCGTATAGTTTTTCCAAACTACATCCACACCGTGTTCCAAAAGTTTCCGGGAAGCATGCCATTTTTGCGTTGTAGAACTAGGTTGTTTCCGATGAGACAGATTCTCTCGACTGAATATTTGCCCTCCGCTGGACCGCCGCTTTTCCACACGATTGCGTCGTGCCACGAGAAGGCGAGCTACGTGAGAACTCTTCGAAGAGAGATAAAGAGGGAGATGGGAGAAGAAGTCGAGATAGAACAAATCGTGGCGAACGTGCACCGGAATGCAGACATATCCGAGATACACTCGCCTCTCCTTCTCGCCATCTTTTCGTAGATACTTTACCCTCCGTGACGCAGTTTCCCCGCAAATGCGTTCTAAATCCGCATTTTCTCTTATTGGAAAATACTACAGAACGCTGAGTACGCATCGATGACATGATTTATTTTTCTTTTGCAGAGATCGCTTTTAGAACGGAGATTTTTATACGCAACAATTTGCAGTCGCGCTCTTCTACCTTTATTTTTATACACAAAGTTCGCGTGTTTTTATAAAAGCCTCGTATACCCCGTACACTTTTCGTGATCGTGCTTTGATTGCGCGAGAGAGGTAAGATTTTCGTAAAAGAACAGTACCCAAAGGAATTTTCCTTCATTTCTTTCTGGTACTAGGATATTTTCGAAATGAACGTGTTTGCTTCCGAGAGTGCACCATATTTTCGAATGCTTCTATAAACTCTATTCACTCCGCGAGCAGTTTCAGCATAAAACGTTTGTTGTCTTTCACAACTTTACCTGCCGCGCTGCGCTGCTTAGTTTCTTTCTTATACTTCATAGCCATTATTAAACATTTTTAAACAAGAGATAGATAGGAATTTTGCGCTGTGCTCATGCAGTATATTCACTTCAATTTAAATACGTATTATATATATATAACCGTATTATATATATATAACGTATTTTATATATGCAACTCTGTTATTAATCAATTATTCAAATAATTTTTGTGTGCGATATCGCGTTGGAAAAAATTATTTAAAAAGTCGAAACATTTTCCTTTATAGTTTATGCAAATATAACTATATTTTTTCAGTATTAAACATTCCTGGAATTATTTTATCTACCTCAGGTTTTATTCAACGGAAGGAGGGAGACTTTAATAAAACTAATTCTCATCGTGCGGTCAATCGCAACATATTCATTCATTTTCCAATGCAAATTTCGATGACAAATATGAATTGATCTTTATCGATCATCAGTGGTCAAATGATTATATTTATCCAAATTTTTAAAACCATTTTTGAGCTGTCGCATTTCATTACATTTACCAAACGCCATAGGCGTTTCCGCATTTAACCCAGAACGGTAAATATGCACAAATATTTGCAATTGATGTGTCCATCTCTCACAAAGTTTCAATTGTTTCTCTCGTTCTTCAATAGAACGTTATCATGTGCATAGTGCGTGAATTAACTCAGTCACTCATATAATTAATTTGTCCCAAAATGTATTATTAAGGATCGTCGTTTATCTACATTTTATCTACATTTTTCGTAATTTATGTAAAGATTTCAATAATGCAAAAACTTTGTCATCTTATAATATTATTGTCGATTTTAAATGTAATAATGTAATAGTAACAATATTCTCAATCTTTCTACAACGATATTACATTTTTAAATATAACGGATTTAATTCATCACGTATAAAAACTGTACTAGAAAAAAAGATCTTTAAATCGTTTTATTCTCGGTATTTTATCTGATATTGTGAATTTTAATTTGCTAATTGCGCTTCTTTTCTAATTAATTACTCTATATCTTAATCCTCTTATTATTAGAATATTTTAAAAAGAAGAAAATGAATAAAAGAACAACGAATGTTAACAATTATATCTAACAGGGTGAAAGTTATAGCTCTTTTTGAAAATCAATTAGGGTTGCACAAGATGAGACAATATTTGTAAAAATATTGATTTGTATCGAAAATTTTTAAAAACTTAAATCTTGTCTTGATCTAAGTGAATTCTTTATAGCAAAAATCTTGTATTGACTTGTCTCGATTTTATTAATAATTTTTATTTACTAATAATACTGAATAATTGTTTAAAATAATATTTAACGTAATCTTTATAATTTAAAATATAATTTAAGAATATTTATTTATTTTAAATACATATACATATATTTTTTTGAGTTATCTTTATGAAGAAACAATTGCATCGAAGCCAAAATGTAAACGTAACTCACAGTCTTGGTTTCTTGTGTAATCTTAATCAACATGTGAACATATTATAAGCATAAAAACTCGAGGCGATTACCTTTATTGATCGCAAATCAGCTCCCATATCTCACTCATAATTATTACATCTGTTGCAACTAAAGCACCAATGCTTTAACAAACTTGGCGCGCAGTTCTGCCAGACATTACTCCTAATTACCTTATCAAATTAACTATCCTTCCTTTATTCCGTCTCGTAGCAACAGCTGCAGTTCGAGCGGCAGAAACATGGCTTGTTCGCTCACGGCGCGGATCAAATTTTGACCAATTACTTCCGCCAACGTCGCTTTTATCGTTTACGACCGACACTAATGAACGCAAACTTGGGGGCGCCTGTTATTCAACATAAACTTTGGTCTCCGTTAACCAAATTCAGCCCACATTCGTATAATAAACACGAAACATTTATTATCCCGCACTTGCGTACAATTCATCAAACTTCTTCTCTATCATCGGACTTTTGGTGAGTTTCATCTCGGCATCAATTTAAAATGTTAAACGTAAGATTGGAGAAGATGAAAAAAATCTCATTAAAGCGAAGCACACCTAATCTGCGTAATATTACGAATCCGATAATGATCTTGCAAGCCAAACATTTCATCTGCTCGTTCTACTTCGATTGAACGAGACGTTTCTATTCTGATCTCCTCGACCGTCTCGAGCGAGCTTCAATATAGCAGACAGGCCGAAAGATTTTCTCGAGACTCTCCCTCTCTCTCTCTTGGCACTGTATTTTCTTGCCTTCTTTTTTTGGCTTCGAAGTCGGAATGCAAAGGATACAGAAATGAAGAGGGTACTTCCGTCCACAATTCGAAGACCTCATCGCCTTCCGCCTCTTCTTCGACCCGATTGTTCTATCTTCGTCTCGTCATGGCTGTCGCGCTCCTTTGTTCATTCGAGTTTCCCGTTGCTCTCGTTGCAGCCGGAACGAAGAGAAAAGGGATTCTCAGAATAAGTCCTCGCGGACGCTCACCCTTGTCGGATATTACTTTTATTCTGTTTCGAGCCTCGTCGCTGCCCGGACGACGTTCCTTCTCGAGCATCCTTTCATCTTCAAGTCGTTTTGTATCATCGCGATTGTATCGCTCGCGTGTACGTGATCAGAATTGGTCCCAATCTCTACGGTACCGCGATGGCATACTACTTTGGAGTACAATTTCCCGAATACGAAGTCGTATACCTCTCCTTGTGTGTCGTCAGCACAAAGTTAGTCACTGTTATGAATTGGAAAACAAAGTACGATTCTCAATCTCAAGAACTCAAGATAGAGAGATACATTTGTTACTGTCTGATCATTTTTCTCTTTACACAAATATGTCGCTCAAATACATTTAAACTAAAATTAAAATGGATACTTTTACGCCGACGAAAAATTGGAAAATGCTCTAAATATCGAAGCAAAAGGAAGAAAGAAATTCCAAAAATTTTCGAATTAACGATAAGAACTGATGCGAGTAATGGAAATTAACAAGGAAATAATTTCCCCACATTAAGCTTTTTCCTCTTCTCTCCTTTTCCTTCTTTTTCTGCTCATGAAATTCCCCGTTTTTTTAAAGATCTCGATGCATGTGGAAACGTATCAGCGTCGCTTAACATTCAATTAAACGAATTATCCGAGTCACGCGATCTTCTAAATCGCTTCGAAATTACATCGATGCGAGGAGACCCACACGCTGCAATTTATCCTATATCAAGCAGGAGATTCCGGGTGGTCGCAGAGCCGTGCGAAAAAAAAACAAGAATTGAAAGTCGATCGGAAGGGCGATCGCTTCCGGATGTAATTCCGCAAATACGTTTCGGTTTCCGCTCGAGCGAGCACGACCGCCGTCGCGAATCATCCATGTGAAATTCGTCCAGCGGCATCCGCGCCGAGTTACGCCACGCGCCATGTGCGGTCAACGATGCGCCTTTTTGCGGTTCGTGGAGCCAGAAAATGACGGGCGCGAGCCGCCCTTCTTTTTTACGGCCGGAAAAAGGGACGACGGCACCGAGGATAATCTCATCAACGCGACGACAGGGGACAACCCGGTTAAAGATCACCGGGTCCGCGACGAGTCGCCTTAACCACGTCGCACTAAATTAATCCACAGCCAAGTCCCTGCACATACTATTAATTGCCGTTCTATCTGCGGAAACGTCACGTTTCGCGGAACCGCGCGTTTCGGGTTGATTTAATTGTTTTCGCGATCGCGAACGTTCGCGGCAAACGGCTAGGCAAATTCGGTCGGATTAATCGAATTGAGTCACGCCGGATTTATAGCTAATTGGAGCGTGCCGCGTTGTTTCAATAGGCAAATGTAAAACTTTGACAGTATAATTACGGACGATCTCATCGATTCGATTACGATCAAGCAAAGAGACGCAATTTTTAGATTGCGCCGATGAATCTTCAAATTTTCGTTTGATAAAACATTACATGTAGTTGATTTTAAAGTCATTAATTGAGATCAAATAAAGTAATCAAATTTAAATAAATAAAACAACATATATTACACTTTTAATAAAAGTAAACGAAATTTCCAATGGTTTAAGAATTAATAATTTTATAATAATTATTAATAAAATCATTAATGCTATTATTTTTGAGAGACATGGTTGCATATTTGTACGTTGCATTATCATCCTCGTAACCAGATAAGCTGCGTTCATTATCTCCGAAATGAGTATCTTTTTCAAGATTAGAATATAATTGAGATTGAGATAAAAGTAATTAAAATATGAAAATCAGATTCGTTTTTCACATAAAACTCATTTAGGGATATATAATCAAGCTGAGATATGCATATCTCTAAATGTGGAGATGGAAATAATTTAAAACAAAATGCGAGTCTTCGCAACAGGAGATTGTGACTTTTCGTTTGACCTAGTAAAGAGGTCGAGAAAAGTATTTTATATCGCATTTAACGCACCTTTATTACGATCTCACTTTACAATAGTGACAAAAGATTGGTCCGGCGATAAAAGAATCGTTAAAGCTTCGATACGAAAAGAAAAACGAAGGTGAACGAGTATAGATCACAGGGGAAACGAGTAGTGTGAGCTTGAAGGACTAAAGGCGAGCGAGAGGATCGAATGAAAAGAACAGACAAGATCACGACGATGCATACGAGGGAAGAAATCAAACGGAAGACAAAGAAAGAAAGAAAGAAAGAGAGACAAGAAGAGAGAGAAGAGAGAGAAAAGAGGACAATTCACCTTCGACTGGAAAGTTTTTCAGAAAACTGAGGCGCGTCGGCCATTACCGTGGATTACAAACCTCTCTCGCTTAGCTTCCGCTACTTGGTCGGGGGCACGTAAACTGTAATACTCTTAGATGCCCAGCGGACGAAACTTACGTTCGCTTCGGGAGAGTTAAAAATTTATCCGCTTTAAAACTGATTAAGCAGCGCGTACGCTAGAATCCGGTCCGAGTATGTGTCTCGCTGGCGTCTTAATTGAAAAGAAAATCTGAAATCGTGATACCCCCGGAATGGCCCGCATGCAAGCTCGGGATGGCCGTGCGATGGAACGCACGGAGATGAGAGTTGGGATTACTCGTGGAGGGGTCGTCGCGCCATTTTTGCTTGCTGGCCGTCTTTTTGAATGCATTCGACTCGGGGAAAAACTACCTAATCGAGAACCCCGACATTACACTTTCACAGTTACTGCGAGACTTCATTGCGAGATACGGAAATTATTTATAGCGCGCCGCTCTGGCATAAATTCTTTTCCAGATAGCATTGAGAATACGCAGAATGCTCGGCGCGTTTTTACTATGCGATACACATAATAAAAATTGCTGTAATGATTAATATATATACAAAATATCAGTGCGCTGTCAATAATAAACTTAAATCATTTTTTAATACTGTTATATTTTATTTATTTTAAGACAGATGCAATTAATAATTTTTCAACTATTTTCTTCGTTAAAAGATAAGGATGTTTAACGTCAAATATATATATTATATCAAATATATATATTATACAATTATTATCCATCTTTCTCTACAAGCGAGATTTTATTATCATTATTAACATTAATAAGAGAAGCAGAACATTTAATTTTCACCGGAAGCAAAATATGCTCTCAAGCAAGTATCGTTTAGGTTTCGACACACAGGGAAGAGAAAGGATGTATATTCGTAAGATTCCCTGCGCAAGGAAATTCGGGGGCGAACGCCTCGGATGCCTTCGCGTTGTCTTAATATATTTCGTACTCGCAAACCGGGGGTTGGGTGGTCTTTGTTGGAAAGCCACTTACGCTTTGCCGAGATACGTAATCTTGCCCGATGGCTCCGGGGCTTACATCGATCTAAGATTTTAGCTAACGCGGCGTGGGAAACCAAAGTTTATTAAGAAGCCTTCGAGAATACTGAAGAGCGAGAGAGAGAGAGAGCGAGAGAGAGAGAGAGAGAGAGAGAGAGAGGGGAGCGAGAGAGAGAGAGAGAACAATATGTATTGGTTATTACGAAGGTAAGGTCCCCTCTAGAGAGCTCGGACTAGCTGCTAATAATTAATCTATCCATCTACCATGGCTATTTGCATTGTATTAAGAGATCCCTATAACGTCCAGACTGTATTAAAGCTATCGGCATAGAGTTTTCTAGCATTCTTATTTGTATGAATAAACTATGTTTCGCGATAATATAAATTATTTTAAAAAGACAATATGAAAAGTTTGCAATTATTGAATATAAAACTCAATTTGTTTTACTGTATCAATCTTTTTTTATGCATCCATAGAAGAAAAATCGGAAAGCTTATCATCCCGAAATAATTACACAGTAAAAAATTGTGCGTCCATATGTTAAAATTTTCTTGTGTTACCACGTTTCGATTAATACTTCAATGTAAAATTAACATACAACCTATATGTTATTATTTTTATAACGTTTTCATGTGTTACATTTATGTCACCTTCATAACTTAACACTTTGTATATGTCTCTTAGAAATGGAATATTATTTTGAGTATTTTTAACATAATCATTTTAAACAATCAACATGTCTCAAAGTCAGTTTAACATTCTAAGAAAAGTTAAAGTGAATCTTCAAATAATCTTAAACTTTACCATACAAAAATAATCAAATTTACTAAAATCAAGTGTTTCTATTACAAATAATTTAAGTTAAAATAATTACTATTATATGTTAATGTCCTCAACATTTCTTACGAGTTATTGCAACTATTTTTTCATGTAATTTTTAATTAATTTGTATGTTATTTTTACATTACACTTAAAGTCACAATAACAAAAATAAATGTAAAGTATCGTGTCAATTATTTAACATTTTAAGTTTGTCAATAAGTAACATGCGACGAATGAGTTATTTGAACTTAAAATTTAGAGTGGACTTTCTGGGACATGTGAAAAATGTTATAATTAACATTTTATTTTTTATTGTGTATACAACTGACATTCCTCAAAATCGAATCAAATTCGAGTGTCAACATGTGTATTGGAGTAAAATTTTAATACGATTATTAGAGATTTAAAGAAAGGGCTGATTGTATTTCCACATCAATTGTAACGTTAAAGAGCTCTTTAACAAAATAATATTCTGATGATGGATTACAACATGGGGTTAATCGTTACAATCAACCACTGTATTACGGCGATTCGTTATTGCCATAAAATAGGGCGCTTCGTACCGTGGTTCTCGGTCATGATAAACGTGACAAACGGTTTAAAAATAGTTTTAACCTAACGCGGCGTGCAATAAACGGACGAAAAAGAAAGATATTAACCGAGTCCGGAGAGAGGAGGACTCTATTCGGGGACACTGGGGCTAGCCTCGCCCAGGGTACGCAGTATCTCAAGCTAGCGTCTCCTCACTAGTTTGGTACTTGGCGGAGCGCTGGCTTTCATTGCGATAACAAACGTTATTTCCGCGCGCCGTGGAAGAAACTAGCTACTTTGGTGGCCAGGACGATGTATGTCGCCGATTTTTGTCGCGCGATTTATTCGGAGTTCAGTAAGCACGGCCGTGTTTTATGACGGCGAATTTTGCAAGGATATTGATAAGAAGATAATGGTCCAAAAATTATTTGTGACTCTCTCTTTCTCTCTCCGTCAGACTCGTGATAAAATAAAATAATTGAAGCATAGTAATAATTTATAATAATGTGATTTATTTTCGATATGGAAGAAATAGAGAAAAGTTTCCTAAATGTAAATTAAATGAATTATATTCTTGTATTATTACTCGAAATTGCGTTAAAAAGCATCTCTTTCATCTAGAAAGAGAAATGAATAAAAGAATAAAAAGAGAGAGACATCAAAGAAGGAATAGATTACAGTTCTCTCTTAATATCAACATCTTTTACGAAACATCTTAGAGAATCATTCTTAGAATATGATTGCTATCTATTACATCTAAATGAGCTACAAAGTGAATCGAGTATCTCATTTCGCGGTTAACGACAACGCGATGATATCCTAATTAAATTTATTCCGCGCGCGAAATAGAAGGAGGAGAGGTCTTAACGAAATAATGTCCTTAAACGAAGAACAAATGTTCGACAAAACATTTCCCAAACGCGGCTGGAGCTAATACCGTATGATCCGTCGCGAAGAATGAGGCGAGGGATGAACCAGGAGAGGGTGTCCCGGTCACTGTGCCCTGCGGGCTACATTTAAAAGTATAATTTAAAAATGGCGGCGCAGAACACACGAAATGGCTCATAAGCATAATTTATGCGGTCGTTTTGCCAATCCCCTCACCTCGCGAGATGAGGATGTCTCTCACACTTTCTCTCTCCCTTTTACGTTTAATAAAGGGCGTCTGCGTCGCGTGGCCAGGAGAGGGTTGTGCCGGTCTTTTTGTTTTGAAGGGAACTGTCGCCCTTCCTCTCGCTCTCCCTTACCTTTCATTTGAATTCGTTAACTCGGCGATCGTCAA
Organism: Camponotus vicinus; assembly: GCF_025532165.1. Classification (NCBI taxonomy): domain Eukaryota; kingdom Metazoa; phylum Arthropoda; class Insecta; order Hymenoptera; family Formicidae; genus Camponotus; species Camponotus vicinus. The sequence continues at coordinate 9,869,773 of NW_028141945.1, forward strand.
ATCCTCCCCATCTCCTTCCTTCCCCCCCGCTCACCCCGTCGAGCGCATTTCGGGCGGGAGCTGCGGGTGGAATCGATCTTCTTAGGAATTGAGGCAGAATAATTCGCAAGAACCGCCCGCGACGGCTTGCATCTCATCTGCGTCGAAATAAATTTTCAGAGAAGAAACTCGGAAACAGAAGAAGAAGGTGTTATTTGTTAGCGTCGGAAGCGCGTCGGGAGGACCGCGGAAAAAGAGGCGGCGGGGGAGGACGAGCATAATTTAGACCAAGCGCAACGACCGCGCCTGTTGTAATCTATTCAACGGCCGTCCAGATTGAATTTTTGTCAATTAATTGAATTTGCGCGCGACAATCTATTTTGCAACTATTAAAATTTAAACTCACGCGGTCTCCGTTACACAGATTTATTGTGCAAGTTAATTAATCCAACGTAGAAATTATGTTGCGTGACCATTTTTCAGATGTATTTTTATTATATTATATATATGTACATATATTATATATTATATACATGTATAATAAATATATTAAAAATTTAATACCAAAAATAAATGTGCAAATATATTGCAATAAATACAAAAATATCAGAATTTATTTTATTGCATAAATTTTGATATACTTTGTACGTGTAAAAATTATATATGGTAACTTTTATAAAAAAAAATTCCGACAACGGGATTTCTTCTCTTCCGAGGAATAGCTCTACAGGAATAAATCTATAGCTATTTGTAGCACATCATAAATATCCTATTGGACGAATCATTTCCGTTTGAAAACATCCTTGAGATATTTACCATTCTATGGCAGTTTTGATTATTTAGTATTTAATTATGCCCTAATTCCAAAAACAAATTGCTTTGTCTCTGATTCATTAATAAAATAGTCGTCAATTTGACGATATCAAAGAGAATTTACAAAACAAATCGCGATACGACGGATCATGCAAATGAATTAATTGTTGTCTTTTAATCTTTATTTACTTCAAAAGGATGTTTCATTGATGCAGAACGCTCAATCCTCGTTTTTGCCTACTAAACAAGTCCAGATATTTAAATTTATCTCCTTCCAACATAAAACACAGCTGTCATTTGAAAATGTACGCATCGCTTAATTTGTATCAAAATCTTTCTATATTTGATTCTTGTACTTTCTTTATTTATATGGAAACTTTAGAGATTATTAAGAAAATTCTAGGGAAAACTCTGAAGAAATTAATAAGCAACTCAGCATAGGTCACACATTTTAAGTATACTTGCTTATACAAGAATGATAAGTTTGACATTTGATATAGTAGCTAAACTAAACTGTCAAACTCGAGATAAGATCACACAGGCGAAAGAATGCTCCAGGGGAGCGGAAGTTATCTCGCTTACAGAAGCCGAGTTTCTCCAGGTATTTCGGATAGAGAATGATCAGTCGAGCGTGATGGTTTAATCTTTGATAAGGGAGTGTAAAGCCGCGCGATTTGTCTGGGGCGAACGACAGTCTTGTGGTTGTCGGTGTTTCCATGATTGGTTAGTTCTTTGATCATCAAGAGTTTTAGCTTTGCCGCACGTTGACGGAAGTCGCAGTTTTCTTCAAATCAACCGTTTGTGGGGTAAGCTTTTGGGGTATCGAGATACATATATCTCGTTTTATCTGCTGCGAACGTGACTGTATTGCCAGAAATCAACAAGAAATATAACAAAAGTATATTGCATTCAAAAAAATATAGTTATATACGTAAATAAATATTTACTTATGATAAATATTATCGTATATGTATGCAATATAGCTTTAACGAATGAATTAGAAAATTTTTATGATGTAATAGTAGACTTTATTCATGTTTCCGTAAAATAAAATTCGCAAACATTTTTGCCCTATAATCGTGATATCTTGTAAATATCAATTATAACAGAAACATTAATGCGAGTTTAATTCGATATAATTATTCTGTACCGCGCGAATTGGCCGCAGTCCAAGAGATACACATGGTTATGTCGTATGCATTTTCTCTTCCGTAAAAGAGAACAGTGATAAAATTTGCGACAAACTATGTACACTAGTCTGTTGAGACAGTTTACATAATAAAATTATACACAAATGTGTCCTGAAATTGAATTAATTATTTTTGAATGTCACACATGTACACACACGCAAATTATTAATCTTCTAAATTTGGTTAATTTGTTGAATTTGCATAAGACTGTAAACATGAAATAAACGGTGTGCTTTCGAAAACCCTTTTTAATGAGCCTTCCTACATTTCTAACGCGATTTTTTAGAGCTTTGTAGTCGCGTTTGCTAACTGGGTCAATTTGATACTTTATAATCATGAACTACGAATCCCTTTGCGGAAAATTTCGCGCGCGAAACAGATTGCTCCTTCTTTCGCGAGCTTCTATATGGGTTTAATGATGTATAACTATGGTTCGCAATTTCGTCGGCCGGAGAGAGCTTTTATTTAATGACTTGACCTATTTAAATGGCTTTCTCCCGAGAACTTTTGACCTTAAGACCTTAGAGAACCTGCTTAATATCTCACAGTATTAAAGTGCAATAATTCCCTGAGATCTTTTTTACATAACTTTGGTCTGACAGACAAAGCATATATATACCTTACCACGGAATGCTTGCGGGTACATTCTCGATAATGTTTGGAATGCTTACTCTAACCGCGTTACATAACAATAATTACATTAATTGCCCTCTCTCTCTCTCTCTCTCTCTCTCTCTCCCTTTCTCTCTTTCTCTCTGTGTAACAGCAAATATGAAAATTAAAGCTGTAAATAAGCTTAAGAATTAATTTAAAACGTTGTAAAAATTGTGTCAAGAGAGAACTTTATTCCGTCTTTTATGCTTCCTTTGTAAGAAACATATTTAAAAATGGCATATATATTATTATATAAATATATGTTATTTTTATTATAAATATAAATATAAATATTTATATAAATATTATTATATAAATATATAAATATATTATTATATAAATATATCATATATATTATTATATTTTTAGATATCAATTATAATGCTATATATCTTACGCGATTCTATCAGAAAGGTGAAATTATAAATTCTATAAGAATAAATTCTTATAAATTCTATCAGAAAGGTGAAATCGCGTCATGCAGCATTTTGAACCTGAAATTGAAAGCTCTTTTTCCGCACTTACGTATCAATGAGACAAGTGAATATAAATTGTAAAGAGCTCGGGACGCGCTCCGCCGAGAATTGCACTGTTTGCTCCAATCGTATTAAGCAACTTTGTAATCGGAGTCGATGAAATGAATTACTTTCACAAGTCGTACTTCCCTCATAAACTTCTTAACAGAGATCATCAGAGCTCATTATCGTAAATTTCTCTCATGTATATGAAATTAAATCGAACATATTTATGTATCCTCTTGCGAATTTATATATCTATCGATTATTATATCATGATTGAACTATGTTCGTTGTAAATCATTAAGCGAGACTCTTCACAACGTAGTTTGCATGGATAATATGAGACTTCTACGTCTCGCAGCTTCTTTAAAAAATTTCAACGAATAAGCTGAAACGAGATCCTTTATATCTATAGCTCATTAGGTGGAAGCTCTTCATGTCTGAGGTTGAGAACGCTCTTCGCGTTCTTCTTTTTCGTTTTACAAATTATTCAAAGTGCTCTGATTTTTGTAAAAAATTGGTATAAGTAGCTTTCACCTTCAATTACATCAAGGGCTTATTCTATGACGTATTATTCTCGGTACGCGGCGTTTCCTTCATTGACTGCATACCTTCCACCAACTAGTCGAAGTCTCCGAATGCCCACTCCAAGGCTTGAAATGTTTTACGTACTTGCGTTCACTGTACAATGCGTGAGATGTAAATGAGATATTGAACGAAACACATAATTTTTCTTGATGCCATTGATTTTAATATCAAGCTTATATCTACTTGAGGAGAAAAAAATGTTCTATATATGAATATATACATCAAATTTTGAAATATTACTCGACTAATATATGACTAAATTCGAGCGGGGCTGTCATATTTTATATTCATAGATTTATATCGAAGGGAAAAAGCGCTCGCGAGTAACGGAAACACACAGTTGAAAAATTGACATTTGAATTGTATCACGTTTACCTGTTCCGCGTTATCTATAATCACAACGCCGTTATTTGTTTGTGGAACCATGGAAATATCAATATTGCTATTTACACGGGAAACAAATAAAACACGGGGTACCATCGTATATTACTCAACGGAATCGCGCTTAATGCGATAATCAACGAGATCGTTCCCATCGAAACGGAAGCGACGTAATTTCTCGTCACTTTTTGCCGCATCAAATTGATCCATGTTTAGACAATGGCGGCGAGCATGGCTCGCAAAAAGGTCCGCTGGCCGTCGTATCAGATTAAACGTTTAGACAATGGCGCGAACTTTGGAAGTCTTCGTTCCCGTCAGTGTCGGCAAAAAGCGCGGAAAGCGCGCAGGCGAGACGTTTTATCTCCTACAGGGAAGTTTTCTCCGATGGCGCAACGGTGGATTTTATTCCTTCGCGCTTCGTACTTCCGGAGCCGCTACAATAAAGTCCCGTCGTTCGATAAAACGTCAAGCCACGAATTTCCGGCGACTTGGGAGAACGTCAACACCGAGGGGGTGGCGAGCGGCGACGTATGTGGAAAAAAAGCGTCCTTTACGGAATTGACGGGAAGTGCGCGGGGATATTTCGTCTCGCGCGGAAAACGCTCGAAAATTTTCACTTACGTGGGAAACCTCGCGCTGTGCAGGGCATGTCGGATTATCGTCCTTTTCAATGCGATGACTGGAATATTTGACGGCCGGATTTCTTTGGCGGAGGAAGTATTTGTCTTACATTTGGCGGAACTAATGGAAATGTAAAATTTTAGAACGCGGTATTACTAATAGTAAAGCATAAATGACAGCTGTAATTCATAAGAAATTAGAATAAAAGTGGAGTAAATTATGTATATATATAATAAATATTAAAAAATACTATATTATCTAATATTTTGCGATTATTTACAACATGCAAATAAAAATAATTTATTATATTTTAATAACATGCATGCTATTTTTAAAATTAAATATAAAGAATAAATTGCAGTAATTTATTATTAGTGATTATTCCTTAAGTTTCTCACACTTGCGATGCATTTCTATTTATTTTCGATATGTAAACTTTTATAAGCGCGCACTCTGTTAATATAAAATATGTGATTAAGAAAAATTTTGTATTAGAACACCTTGTTTCAGAAAGGTACCTCTATTTTGTAATTCGTTGTATTTTATTTGTCGCTAAAGGGTGCCGGACCGGGTCTTTTCGCGGCTTTTCGGTTTCCCTAGGGGACGACGATTTTCAACGATTCAATCAGCGCGGCCAATCGAATTCGACAATTGAGTAATCCGGTACTCCGTTCAGCGTTTCTTCTTTTCCTTTAGTACCTCCTTCTACTTTTCTCCTCACCCTCTTGAAGACCGAAGGCGCTGCCGATTACAGAGAAAGAGATCTTCGCGTACAACTGAACGCACGAGCGGAAGAAATGTAGAAAATAACGATGGGCCATTAAAGTGAAAAAACTCATGCCTCCAATTTGCGTTAAATTTTAAACGGAAATTTATTTCAATAATGAAAATGCAGTTTCAAAGTAGTTTTGCAACTTTAAGAGATATTTTAACTCTAAAATAAAATAAAATGAGAAATCAAGTGAGGTATAAGAAAAATGTAAAGTAAAATCGTAGAAAAATTTTAATGTGAATTATCCTTTACACTAAAATTATCTCTTACAGTTATTGTGATATAACAAAATGCAATATTTTATGCTTATACTAAAAGTAATCAAATTTTTAAATAATTAAAATATTGTTATAAATAAAAATTAAATATATAAGTAATTGCATATATAAAAAATTATTGCTTTTTTAATAACTATTTTTTTTACAATCGACATTAATAATTTAAGAACATTAAGTTGAGATAATATCATATATTAATTAATATGATATACTATAATTAGTAAGCTATATTTACTAAAATATACTATTACTAATTTGCTAGACTATAATTACTAAAATATTTTATTCTACAGATGTATAATATGATAAATAAATTAAAATAAAATACTGGAGACGAAATAGCAATGTATTACTTGGTCTAAATCGTTAAGGTACGAAATTAGAACAATTAAACTATGAAATTAAATTGCATCAATCCTTAAAATATTGATATTATATTTGTACAATTGAGTTTCGTTAAAATTAGTTTTTAAGGCGTATGTTGCAAAAGCACAATATGACCAAAATTTCTCTCACGCAATAACATATTTCGCACGTAGCTATGCGAAATCTCTTGCTCGCATCCCATTTTAATAAGAGCAAGAGAGGAAGACCGAAATTTTCAACGAATAGTGGCTGCCTGCTTTCTGCGAGATTGCATACCTACTCAGGCAAAAGCCAGTAGCATGTGAAAACTGCAGCTAAGAAAATTACTAATCGCCACGAATGCTAGAATTTTCACGTACATATATCGTTACATTTTTGTCAAATATAAATCTTACAAATTAGATTTGTCTGCAAATAATAAATTGTCCGTCCAGAATAATTTCCATATATCTCATAATTTAATTCTGTTAATCAATTATCATAATAAGATATATATATATATATATATATATACACACACACACACACACACACACACACACACACACACATATATACACACACACATATATATATATATATATATAATACCATTTTTTTACATAAAAATGTTTTATATATCATATAATATATATGCCGATTGAAATAATTTTATAAGTATTATATAAAACGTTCGAAATTTTATTTTCTTGAGCCTTTAAGTCTTTGAAATGGGATATACTCGATTTATTATAGGAAAAAAAGTCAAAGGATCTCATAACTGGCTTGGAACGTACGGTTATGCGACCCATATTTACGATCTGACGGACTATAAACTTGATTTATGACTCTAAAAAACAGTCTAAGCTAAATTTAATGCGCAGGAAGAATGTAATCTCCAAGAAACAGAGAAAAATTTTCAAAACTGTTTCCATCCTCGGCAAGATCGCTAAAAATACGAAGAGATGCGTGCATCTCCCGCCCTCCTTTTATCGAGGGACTTGTCGATAAACGTCGACGAAAAGTTGCGGGCAACCCGTTTGCAGAGATAAACGGCTTTCCACAAATCGACGCTGCAGTTGAATCGCGAAGGTAGGAAAATCGTAGCTACGTTATCACGTTTCTAGCTACAATCAATCTTGACTTCGACTTGTCAACGTCAACGACAATCGCGGGCTCATCATTCGCGTGAGAAATATTTTCTCTGGATCGAGAAGCTCATCTTTTAAAAGGCGCATACGCAAAGCGTGCCCTTCGCACTTCAAAGAAATAACCGCGAGCGATGCTTTAAATACAGATTTCCGCGTTTGATTTACGAGAAGCTATCAGAAAATATATCAATTGTTATTTAAGAAGGCATCATACTTTTTTCGCGAATAAATCTCAAAATTTTAAAAACGGATTCTGTAATTTTTTGAATCATAATTATGAAATAATTGATAGTAAATACATAATTATTTAACGAGATTAATTAAGAAGGCGACATTTTTTATTTAATAAAATATATAATAATATAATATAATATAAAATATAATATATAATATAATATAAAGTATATAATATAATATAAAATAATAATAATATAATATATAAAATATATTTTTTATTTAATAAAATATAGTGAAATATTATATAAGATACATATTATTACGAAAATAAAGTGTTGCTAATTATAATATTTATAATAAATGCCATTTTATTTTTAAGAATATATAAAATTCCTTGAAAAGATGATGGATATATCATCCCTCCAATGTATTTTATCAATATATTTTTATTTATTATATATTTTTTATTTTAAATCAATATATTTTTTAGAAAATTTTAATAACTCAACTGACTATTGTGATTATTTATTAAAACACAATTTTTCCCTAATGTAATCTTTAACACTTATTCTTTAAACACGTATGCGAGCTTTAAGATTGCGCTATGGTAAAAGTGTACTGAGTGACGTTTGCAAAGAAATAGAGGAAAAACTTTAAATTGGAGATGAGCTCTCTCTTTCTCCTTTCTTTAAATCGCTGTAGAATTTCACACCCAGAGGCTGTGAAGACTGCTTTACCTTCGTCGACGATTATCCGGCGTCGAGCATTTATATTCTCTTGCGGCGAATTTCCTTTATTTCAAACGAGAATAAAAGATACGCTCCATTGTGCCTTACATATTTGATGCGAATCGTTGATATATATTATATATATATACAAAGTTAATGTTTTATTTCCCTCCGCTTTTTTTCGGAAATAAATATAAATGGTCCATATATACATATCAAAATTTTAAAATTATTTTGAAGAAAATACTTTGATATACAATAATAAAAATAATGATCTCTTTCACGTGGAGCTTTTTCTGCTGCATCCGCTAAATTAGAAAAAGACCATTTCTTTCTCACGTAATAATACTACGGTCTAACAATTTTGATTCCATAGAAAATGTGTAAGAATATCTCTGAAACACACGTCATTTCGCGTTTGGCTCCGGATCCTTTGTACATTTCTTTCTAGCGGCGGGCAACGAGGCGCGCACCCATCCCATGTAACTTTATTTAATAAACCGCATATATACACATGTGCACATAGCGCAAACAGACAGCCGGCGTACGTGTGCGAATGCAATAGAGGAGACGCGCCGTACTTTGATGCCTCGGGCGCGGTGGTTTTCTCAATTTCTGACAATTTCTGTTTGGTTCTCCATTGATGCAGCCGCTGCCGCCTCTCGTCGCTCGCGTCTCACCCCGTCTTTCCTTTTCATCCCACGGCGGGGGTTGCCGCGAGCCCTTTTTGTCTTTCGCTGGCCTCTCGCGTTGCTTCTCCGCCGATTGTCGCGGTGCCGTCCTCGGTTTCTCGTCGCCGTTCCGGTGGAAACAATGCGCGTGCGGTTTCACAATATCGAGCAATCATTTATTTCCGGATTCGAAGGGCGGGGATATGCACGCGAAGGGAAAAAGATAGAGAGAGGGAGAGAGAGGGAAAGCAAAACGTGAGACAATTACTCAATGTTGCCGGAGCCGCGCCATGCTGGGTGGATTTTGCCGGTGTGGTTATTGAAGATAATTGGGAGCAGCCATCGAGAGAGACGAACGCTCCGCACACGTATATGTGTGTGAATGTGAGAGACACGACAGTATACCTATATGTTGATTCGTGTACGTGACGTTTATGGATCAGTACATGGGGGGAGGAAATGCAGAGAGAGAGAGAGAGAGAGAGAGAGAGGAATTCTTGGGTTCCACCAACGCCAACGGGGATTATTCGCTGTACTTATTTACATAAACATTCACCCCTAAGTAAGTGGACAACGTGGATTAGGCGTGGACGTACATCACATGGGTGTAGGAAATTTTGATGAATAAAGAATTTTGACACATAAAGAAATACGCAATAAATTGTACAAATTCAAATTTCTCATATAATTCCTGTGGAAAGATTGACTTTTTTGAGATCTAAGACACTTAAAATATGTTATAAATGATTATTAAAATGTATAATCTTAATTTATATATATTGTGTGTATGTGTTTGTGATAAATCGTATATTCTCTATATAAAATTTCTATTTTATGTATTAATGTACGCGTGTGTTGCCAAAGAAGATTCTATTAAATTAACACGGACTTCAAAAAGACAAACTTTAAGAGCACCACAAGAAGAAGAGAAAAAAATGCTGCCTTTTCTTTTATAAAATTAAGCAACGCGTGGAAAATTAGTCAAACTTTTTACGAGAGAACTCAACAATCTCCGCCCCGGTAGTGTTCGTGGCTTCGCAAAGAGAAATTTTTACCAAGTTTCATAAATAAGTGCTTAGAGCTACTTGAATAAATATACCCATTACAGACTTATCTTGTTATGGGTAAGTAATTTTATGGAAACGCGAAACTCTTGTTAAAGCTCTATGAGTTTTACGAGTGGAGCATTTTCATTTTTTGCAAACGGGGAAGACGCGCGTATTCTCATCTTTACTACGATAGAGAATTCAATTTGATGATCGGAAACGGATATCGAAGACGATCGTGGCAATCATTTGTCAATAAATCTCAATGCTATCCAAGCCTAAATAGCCATACATATGCTAGCGCACGTCTCTGCATCCAGTTTCTCGAGGAGACGGTATATATTCCATAACAGTGTATATGTTCACAGCTGTTACCTAAATCTGCATTATGGCAGAAGCAAATGGCTCCTCCAGCAAGCGCAAATGAGCCGCTAAAAACGTTACGTTCGAGGAAATGCCGCTGCTCGTAATTGCGTGATTGTGACTTTACGATTATTGCCACCATTTGCGGGACATTCGCGTAAATACACAATTCTACGAGGCAATGCGCCAGAAAAAATCATTTGTCTCGCCTCTTTGCTGAAATGCGAATATATATCTTTTAGTTCGGACGGATTATTCTAAGGCTACATCACGCTATTTATTCGGGTCAATCCTTTAGTTCAGACAGATTATTCTAAGGCTACATCACGTTATTTATTCGGGTCAATCCTTCAAAATTCTACGGAACATTCTTGGCTTTTATTTTATCGCAATGCATTTGTGCGTGTGTCTTATGCACGATCTCGAACTCTTGTCCGACATTGTGATATTTCATGAATCTCACACGGAATTCTTAATGCATCGTTAAAATAACGAAGCACGTATATGTCATATTTTCTTATATAATATGTTGTATTGTATAATAATTTTTTACATAATACGATTGCAATATTTATGTAACATAATTGCATAATATTTTTTTAATTTTAAAGCTTTCTGGATAACAAGCTTTAACGTTTTCTAGATAAACAATACAATTGTTTTATATATATAAATTGTATTATCCATCTCGGAAATGCTACCTTAAAATTAGAAAGTTACCGGCACTCGACTGCATATGCCAACTTTAGAGCGGCACGTCAGGGCGCATCTCGAGCACATGCTCCTGGTGCTCTTGTTACAAATTTACGATGGCTACGGCATACACAGGCAAGTTCGGCTCGCGGGCTGAACTTTGGAAAGGCGGATTTGGAAAATTATTCCGCGACCCGGGGAGAAAGATTACTTCGCCGCGACGAGCGTTGCTTCTTAGAGGGGGTGGAACGTGCTTTCCGTCGGGAAAACAGGGAGTGCGGCAAACGTTTTCTGTCTGAAGCAGACGCGAATGTAACTGTGTTCTGGTACGAGGTACGCCGCCGTGTATCCAGCGCGCGAGAGCAACAACGATACGGGGGTGGATGGTAAACTGGTTGAAAACTTTCTCAACGCGCTGGCTGGCACCACCTACTCCGACATTTCAATCGAATCGCTTTCTCGCGCGTACATCGAGTTTTCCACGACTAAAATTCTCTCTATCTTCGTCTACGTATATGGACCCTCCCCCCCCCCCGCCCGCTCTCTTTCCGCTCCCGGAAGATCTCTCTCTCTCCTCTCTCGCCACCTCTTTCCCCCCCGCCGATCCCATTCACAACACCCTCTCGTCTTTTCCGCCCCACCACGTTCACCTACGTTTTCCTCGTTCGTCGTTTCCACGCTCGAGAACTCTCCCGCTGAAAGCTCGGAATTTTCTGCATCGCGAAACTTTATCTGGTACGTTACATGTAACGTTGCTTCTACGTTGCCTGTTTGATTAATAATCGGATTTCGATAGACGAGAGAGAACGAGAGAGAGAATAACTTGAGGGAGGAAAATCTTCTTAAATAATGAAGTACTTAAAACTGAAGTTTATCCAATATGTAACACTTTAAAAGATAAAATTTTACAGTTGCATAAATAAATATGACTAGTGTTATCTATTTTTTTTTATACATGTCCGTAAACTATTGAAATAATTTTTTATATCCAAATATAATTTCAAATTAATTTCTAACGTTGCATGTTTTAGATAATCTTCTACACTATCCAATATTTATACACATGTGATTATCTTTTATTTTATTAATTATCTAAAAAAATAACAAAGCTAAATCAATATATTAATCTTTTGGTACTTGCTATAAATTCGTGATGCTCAGCGAATTATCTCCAAACGATCGACCAATTTTATCTGGCCCTTATCGGACTTTTGTCCACGATAAATTCAACAGAAGTGCGTAGAGCATTGTAGATACATATTATCACGTTGTGTTTCACTGTTGGTGAATACGTCTCTGCAGACGTGTCGGTCTGGCTACAGCGAAATATCCTGATCTATTATTGGTTTATCAGTTGAATCCCGCTACGTGCCCAACCGTTACAGTCGATTATCGTAAATCGTTACCATGCGTCAGTCATGTTAGGACAGGGCGTGGGACAATAATTCTCAGTTGACAATCTAATCCTGGATAGCACAGCTCTGATGCGGATGTAATTTAATGGCGAAACAAGTCGAGCGTACGTCAAGTTCTGATTGAGAGAACGAACTGGAAGATAACGGTCTCGTGCATATGAATAAGTGATAACGCGAAAATATAAATCAGCTGCGTATCCGCGTAATTCAAACCTACATGTCCCATAGCATGAAATACAACGTTAATTTAAACAATAGAGATATTCTTCGAACATAGCATTTGTAAGTGCGATAAAAGCTTGGGACATATGATTGATTACTTTTGATAGATAGATTAATAATCATGGATAAATTAAATCACATGACTTTATAGAAAACAATTCTTATGTTTGCATAAAATTTTTCATATTTAAATCTCTTTTGTTTGAAAAAAATATTGAATTGCATAGATATCAGACTTACTGAAGCAATGATCGATTTTGAGTTGGCATTGTTAGAGAATAATTTTCTTTCAAGGATCCAATTTAGAAAAATATAATTTTGTTTCGTATCAAAAGGATGATTCGTTGACACGTATACAATATTCTTGATTCAATCACTTATACGTGTTTTCTGGAATGAGATCAGGGAGAGTCGGGGAGAGATAAAATTATCCCGAATCATTCTACGTTATCGTCAACACATTGATGATAATTATTATTGTCAGTCTTTCTACAGGCACTCATTGCTTTGGAAATTAGATTTACTGTACTATAAGCCATGATTCACGGTTCGACCAGACGTTAGGTAGATACGACCGCGCAACCTATAGTAATCTATCGCGAAAGGGGCTTTCGGCCTGCACAATCGCTCCGATAACGCGCCATGGCACGGTGATAACAGGGTTTACCAGGGAGGGATGAGTTGAGGTTACTGGGAGGGTGGAACATGAGAGAGAGAGAGAGAGAGAGAGAAAGAGAGAGAGAGAGAGAAAGAGAGAGAGAGAGAGTGAGAGAGACAGAACAGACCGAAGAGTAACTTACCAAAAGATCGTATCGATCGAGGGTGCAATCGAACGTGCAACGTTTCGAAATTTCTCTGGCAGCTTTCCGCTTCGTACCTTTGCCGGAGGTAATTTGAATTTAAAGAATTCCAGCAATGGAATAGGATTAGGTAGCGATTCGAGGCAACACGTATCGTATGAAATGGTAACGAGATTTTTTTCTCGTATCGAATCCTCTTAGCTGGAATATTCTAATAGAGGCTCGAGCATTATGCCGATCAGTAATATTTCATGTAAAAGCCGGTCGTCGACTAAAGTGGCGTTAGCGTTGAAGGAGGAATGGCGTGCGAACATAAACCCGCTCTCAGTGCATTACAAATTGCGGTAATTACTGCTTTATTTCTACCGTAATTTTTATGCGCATACATATTTATGTGAAATATCTACGATAATCAGTGTCGACTAGAGATTAAAATTTTTCTCTAACGCGCTTTAATAAAAAATTTTCGACGTACGCAAGTAATGCGTCTGTCAGTCTAACGTGTTTTGCAAATAAATGTTATACTTATCGTCTACGAAATTATGATTTTCATTGTTTATACCTTTAATATATTTAAACATCACGCGCAACATGAATGCAATTTTTTTCCTCGTTATGAAAAAATATAGCTCTTTCTCTCTTTTTATGTTTCTGTTTTTTGTTATATTATATATTTTCGTCAAAAGAGCTTTCTTCAAGAGTTGTTATTAAATTACGTTAATAATAAATAAGAATAGATGCAAATCGGTTCAAGCATGTATATTTAATTCAATTATGTGAATTAAAGTCGATTATTATGTTAAGCGCGACATAAATCCGATTATATGGATATTTCTCTCTCGTTACTTATTAATAGTCTATAAATAGTACTTGATACAAAATGGAATTGCTGTAAAATTATTATTTTTAATTAAATGAAAGCTTTTTATGAGATTGCTATCGCGACATACATATCTCATGTATTATCTTTGTTATTATTATTCTTACTAAAATAGTTATGCTTTTATTCAATGTTTGTACAAGTCTTATTCTGTTTAGTCAATCTTATTGTGCGTCTATATTATTTATTGGCCTCCCAACTGGCGATAACATTTTTATATCCCTCGGCACCGAGTGTTGCGAACGTAACTGAATGTAACACGCATATCTCTGTTCGGCTGCCAACACCGATTTAATATTCGCGTACGCTTTACCCTTATCTTGCGAGGTTACACCCTCTATTTCCATATAAACGTGATACACGATAAAATAACTCGAAGGGTTAGCTTTGCTTCATGAAAGTCGACGAGCTCGCATACGTAGTGTCTGCTGCGAGATATTTGGTGACTTTTAAACATGGCATTGTCTGAAATTGCAAATGATTGACGTTATTTATCAACTTTCCTTATCACGCACAAGAGAAATGCTAGCTTATATTTTGTAATGTTGATTCAAATTCCTTCATGTTAGTTCATATTAGTTTATCATGCTGGTTGACACAAGATCACACAGGCGAATGGTTCGTGTACGATGGAGATACTTCAACATCGCCACATGCCATTACGTTTTACTAAATAGCACTTCGACGTTAACCGGGAGAGCTCATTTACATAACATCAGGCCAAAATACACTGGAGCTGTTTATCAAACTATAATTAGACCATTATACCTCGGCGAAACTGCGCTGATACATTCAGCATCGTCCTCTTTGCAGGCACATTTTGCCAACTTTGCAAACTGGCAATTTTAATTACCAACCAACGTCCATTCCACGTCGGTGCTTTACATTTATCAAGTCGATCTTGTAATCGATACTGCACCAACGTGCGCCGAATATAAATGGTCGGTACGGCAAAGTCAAACTTTGCTGACACGACCTCATCCCTATCCCCTAGAACGTCCGAAAGTATTTCTCGAGCTATGCCAAGCGGAGCTGCACGCCGCGCTTTTCTCCGCGAATATGCCGTGAGAGAGAGGGAGAAAAAGAGAGAGAGAGAGTTCCTTACTTTTCCGATAATTTTCAGAATTATTCAAGCACCATCGCGCGTTCGCTAACCATGAACAACGCCCGATTTAATGTGCAACCGGAGATATTTTTCCTCGCTAATTACCCCAGCAAGCACGAGTCCCGAACTAATTAGCTTTAATACAACGCCTTGTTTTTTTATCTCAAGGTTAAGCATGATCGTATATAAGGTAAATGAATTATAATTATGTCCAATTCACACATGCATACACACACTTACGCAACGTGATAATTTTTAAGGGTGTGATTTATACCGTTCACGCCTGTGAAAATTTTAATTCTTCCCTATTATGTATTATGAAATAAAGCGGATTTATCGGACATTTTATGGAGTATTAGAAGAAACGTATAACGTTGTTTTTATTAATATTGTGTTTGCCGTCTTACTTATGACTCTATTTCTTTTTATGCGTTATAATAAAAAAGCGCGACAATAGAATTAATGTCACTTTTAATCCATTAATATATAACTTTATTATTAACTTATTATTATCACGTCATTTACATTTATTAGCTATATTTAAACATTAACTTATATAAAAATATATCGAGCGCTTAGTTCTCATTCTTGAATTTTCTTAAGTGAAACAAGCGCGCGGGCGAAAACACGTTGTACATGTTGACCGTCGTTTATATTCCGTCGTTTTATGTCATCTAATTTTCACCGGGCGGCTTAAATAAATTTATTCGCCCATTTATTACAGCGCCATGAAGCTTTCGTAAACAGTCGCGTTATCATGCGGCTGGTTTGACAAAACTTATCTTTCAATTTACGCCAACGTATAGTTTCGGCTTGCGATAGTTAAAGATTATACGCGTTTTAGCAATAGAACGAATACGCTCGGTGTATTATTCCGTGCGCTTTTTTTTTTTATTTCTCGGGTCCGTTAAGTGGTGCAGGGGCGCGCGAACGGTGACACGTTTCCTCCGTTTCCTATCTTGTTTCCGTTTCCATTTATTGCAGCGCTATTGCTGCCGTTCGCACTGAACGCCAACATCATTTGCTCTCGTTCTATTTATTCTGTTAATTATATTTACTTATGCCCTCGGTATATACCAGTCGTGCTCTTGCAAGCGTCAATTGCACTTTTATATTTCTTTCTGTTTGTTCCTCACGTTCTCATATCGCTCGCTATTAATTCCGCGTAGTTGGACGAGATTTTGCGTGGGAGGCAATATCGCGAGGAAAAAGAAAGGATAAGACAGCCCACGATCGGATCGTTTAGTTCCGTCAAATTTTCGTCAATTTTTCTGTCTTACTAGTAAAGGTAAATTTTTGATTCGCACGACTTTCTTGGGTATTTTTTCTTCTCATTTGCCGCGTACAAGCGAAAAATAACACGTTCTCTCTTTTTTTTTATACCGACGCCATTTTTCATCTTGCTGTATGCGCGCGAGAACTTTTTCATTATATACACGCACATGCACATGCACGCAGATCGCTTATTTATCTTGCTTGGCCAACTTTTGCAATCTCGTAGTGCAGTCTCGACTCGTTGTAACTCTTTCTTGTTTTTCCACATTGTTTCATTAGAACGTGTGTACACACGCAGAAGAATCATGCACTTTTTTGCGTATTTAATTATTTCATCATATAATGCCGTTTACAATTGTGCGTTTAATTCTATTACTTTAATATTATTCACTCCAGAATTATATAAAATTAATAATTGGATATTTTTGCAGCAGTAAAAATTTTTGTAACAGTAAAAATATTTACATATTTATATGCTAGCCTGATATAAATTTTGGAAAAAAAGTAAAACTATAAATTATTCCTTTGATTTTATTTCTTTTAATTATTATAAAAATTATTTCTTCTAAACATATAGAATTCTTTTCGATGTATTATATCGTAATTGTTATTCTATCTTTATCATAATTTTCAAAACATAAAATAATAAGGGAATATACACATATAATTAATACTGCATATGAAAAAAAAATTAAGAAAAAGAAGAATGCTTGTAAAGGAAGAAAAATTGATAAAGAGGATTGCAAATGTACAATTTTGTGAAATTATAGATAAAATAATTGAGGAAAATATGCTTTGTTAACAATTCTCTGTCGATTCGTTTAATCGAATTAAGTTTCCGAACAGTTCCAACTTTGTTTCAAATTCACGTTGACATTCTCAGTACAAGTTAATTTAATTTTTGTGGAAATAATATTTCAAACAACATTCGTGTGTGCGTAATACGCATAAATATATTTTTAAAGACAAAAATTTTGCATCCTTTCTTGATCAAGCGTGGATACATTTGCTATTTAATTATTGCAATTATTGCTATTATTGCGAATTATTGCAATATTATGATAATTTTTGAGAACAGTTCGAGAGAACACAAGTCTTATGTCAGAAGGTAGCTCGCGATCGATACACGTTATGTGCACTGACCGACACGGCATTTTCAATTATCTGCGAATTCAGAGCGGGTTCCTCTCGACTTCCCTTCATGCTTTGCTCTGTGTTCCCGTTTGCTCCTTTACTTTCCTTCTGAATCCTCGTTTTTTTTTATCCTTGCATCTCTCTCTCTCTCTCTCTTTTTCATCGCGTTTTCTTCTCAAGAAGTGTCGCTATCGTTTTCGACACAGTGTATAAAAGCGCACGCGGTATTTCACGTATCCGCCGTACGTGTCATGTGCTCTTTGCTCTTTGTCGTTTCATGCCGGCATGACTGCACCAATTGCACGAATGCGACGATAGGTAGCGAATATGCACGCACACTGATCGATGATGCGTATCGATCGGCGCTGGACAAAAAGCGCCCAATGGACGCAAGCCAGTCGACGTCGCGATTTTTTGGCTTTTTCATTGTCCGTTGTACCGCTTCCCCTTCCCACTCAATGGTAAACATTGAGATATGTAGATGTTCAAAAGAAATTCGGTTTGATTTCCGATGTTAGCCCAGAAAGCATTCTCACGCAATTTAATCCTTGTTTATACTTCTATTTTCTTGCTTTATCTATACTTTTTCTCAGCTTCTTTCTTTCTTTAAACTTATGATAAATTTTATAATGCAAACAATTTTTTTATAGAGAAAGTATCACGTATTGTCTAAATTATATTTTAAATATTGGAAAGATTGCAAAAATAAAAATATAAAAAATGAGTAGTGTAAATTATTTCTTTTTCCTAAGAGAAAACATTAAACGAATGAATAATAATGTAAATGAGATTAAGGACATTTTCGCAAAAATTTGACTCAATAATATAAGAATATTGTTTCATAATTGTTACGTATACATATATAATGATTACTCCTATTTTTTAAATAAATGTTAATATAATTGAATAAGGAATTCAGTTTGATTTTCGATGTTAGCCCGGAAAGCATTCTCACGTAATTTAATCCTTGTTTATATTTCTATTTTCTTGCTTCATCTATACGTTTTCAACTTCTTTCTTTCTTTAAACTTATGATAAATTTTATAATAAGCAATTTTTTACAGAGAAAGTATCACGTGTCGTTTAAATTATATTTTAAATATTGGAAAGATTGTAAAAATAAAAATATAAAAAATGAGTAGTGTAAATTATTTCTTTTTCTTAAGAAAACATTAAACGAATGAATAATAATAAATGTATAGATATGTGTAATAATAGTAAATGAGATTAAGGACATTTTCGCAAAAATTTGACATATAATACATATATGTAATACATATAATGATTACTCCTATTTTTTAGATGTTAATATAATTGAATAATAATTGTTTTAAAATATGCTCTCCAAAGCGTAAAATCAGTGATGCGATATAAATAGAAATTTCAGACTTCATCAATGGGACTTTGGGCTTCATGATCCGTTTATCTGCGCTGCACCTGCTTCAAGTGGAGAGCCTTGTTTTTCCAGTCAGTTTATAAACTTGTCGCTTGATAAATCTAAGGTTACGACGGTGTAATTCTGTTGCGAGGCGGCACTAAAAGTTTCACGACGCTCGAATGGCCACTTTGTTTGTTTCCTGTGCCTTATCTTCGTTACAACCGGTAGATATTTCGGAGCTGAACTTCTCGGCCAAATCCCCAAGTAAAGCATAAAACAAAATCTACAGGACGGTATTACGGAGAGGTGGGTGCGATAAAAATATTTCCATCGAGGGATAAAAGTCTCGCGAAAACGATCCTCGAAGTTGGTTGAGGGAAGAAGGAAAAAAGGGCTACGCAACTGTACGGGACTGACCTTACGTGGTACGACTAACTGTGACTTTATCCCGCCACTTATCCCCGCTCAACTTCGTAGCCCTCGGCCATCTTTCAATCCTCGGCCCTCGCCAATCCACAGTTCTACCAAGGTTTTCGACGGCGGGCGATTTTTCTCCCCCGATTTCGGAGAAAATTTACGAGCCGCTGCGCTCGGATGGTCTCGCCGATAGTCTCGAGGTCGACTTCCGGGGAGAAAAATCGCCCCGTATGTTTATCTTAAGCCGTACACCCGCCGCGCATTATTAGTTACATCCTTAATATCCATAATCCAGATATATCGCGATGTCGCGACTCAGATTGTTTCAAATGCGACGCCCGAGAGTTTACGACGGGGACGCGTGAAACTCGTCGCGAACACAGTTTATAAGGTATCCCGCTCAGTTTATAAGGTATTCTGTGAGATATTCGCGTTGAAATCCCGCTGCGATTTGCGCGACGAACGAATGGCTACGATGAATGCTGCGCTTATAAATGAAGATTTTGCAGATGTATATATGTCTTTATATTGAACCTTGATTAGAGACAGAACGAAATATAAATTACTTTATAGTCTAATTAATTAAATTAATATTGATTAATTCAGTGACATGATATTAAATAATAAACGCATATCATGTGTCAGAATTATTAGTTGTCAAGGATTAAAATGAATTTTACATCAGCCGTAATTTTATTAATTATCATCGATTTTCATTTAAATTTTAAAATAATAAATATTAATGATAAATATGATAAAATGTATCACGACATAAAAATTCTGTATATAAATTAAGTATATAAATCTGTATATAAATTAATTTTCACGTAGATTGGTCCTAAGTTTGAATTAAATAATACATTAACAAATTGAATTGATGGAAAAGAAAATAAAAAATATCTGGAACGCGTGCCATAATTGAATGAATTTATATAACTGGCTTTATCAGAAAAAGATTTATCAGAAAATTGGATCGTTAGCTTTAAATCTAGTTATTTATTGAAATTGCCTTGAAATGCATTTAATGCGTGCACTGGCAGTAAAGATACGATCGGGACGATACAATCTTAAAGCACTCGTTTAGGATTACGGAATGTGCTTTTCTCTATTTTTTTTTATCCTGTAGACGCTCGTCGCATCTTTTTCATTGGATTTTATTGAATCGTCCATTCTTGTTAGCTATTTAAGTAAAATTGACTCTTCTTTCGCATTAGATGTAACGTAAGGAAGATTAACAATGTGTAAAAGTTCATACGTGTGTAACATTATTTAAAGTGCGTGTATTTTTAAGGATGAAAAATAGAGAAAATACGAATTTCTATTCGAAGATGTAACAGCTTAATAAAATTAATTTAAAATATATAAAAGAGAAAAAGGAGAATTAGATCTCTAACAATCTGATTCTGCAGTAGCGATACATAAGTACGTGCTCGTAAAAAAGGTCAGTAAACGTGGGCTGTGTAATTATCCGAAGCTCGCAGTAGTTATAGTCGTCGTGTGAGCTGACGTGCTTCTAGAGGACGGTCGATCCGGACCTAGCTCTCTCTCGAGATCTCTCCTCTCTTCCTATCGTGTTCCCTTGCAACATTTTAAGACGTTATCTTACGAGCATTACTATCCATGAAGCGCCAACTGCATATCCTTACGCGCGAATCGAGACAATTCACATCTTTACATCTTTCATGAAGTAGGATCTAAAATTCTCGCAAACGCAATTTTTGCATACTTTATGATGAGAGGATCTATTTTGTTATTGCATATAGGCTCGCTGCTCGCTTCAAGCGGACAGAATAACATTGCTCGATCTCGTTCAATTCTCGAGTCCGACATTTATATTTTCGTCTCGCTCCGCAATTTCTTGTGCGATTTCCCGAGGGAGCACGAGAGCATGAAAAGGAGAGTCGAAAGAGGAAGCCGATGGGCAACATAAAGTCCTGTGGGCCAAGCAAAATGGAAATTTGCTCCTGCAGAAAGTGGTCGATCACCGAAAACTCGATCTAACCACCACGCCCTCTTCATCCCCTCGTAGTCTCCACCGTGACTAACGATAGGGGAGAGGGTAGATAGATAGGTCGATGTAAGATGAACTCGAGTTATATGGATACCGGGAAATTTTTCTAAGAAACACGCGGTGGTTTACAAAGGAGCGGGAGGAGGGAGAGTGGAACAGTTTATCCTGGAGGGAAATTTGGCCGACAAGCATCTCCCTAAGGATCCGACACTGCGATCTATCGGTTGCATTCCCGTGAAACCGGAAGCCTCTCTGGGTAAAAGCGCAATCATGTGTGCTGCGAAACGTATACGTGCGTGTAGAGTGCGTCATTGCGTGTGTATTCGCACATTCGTGTATGCGTTGGTCGGTGTAGTATCTAAGTTTTCCGCGATGGTGTGCGCACCACTCAGGATTGCGCATGCACACACGTCACGCGAATGTATACGGTGCAGATGGAGAGGGAGGGGTAGGATGGATGGGTGTGCGTGGGGGCGATAACATCGTCCAAGTTGTTAGGAAACCCTACCAGCACTTGGTACGATATAGCGTTTTTCACTTATCCTCGCGAAAAATCTCTCGTCACGGCGAAAAACTTTAGAGGCAACTGTCGTTTCCGTGGCAACGTACGTGTACCGCCTCGCCGATAGAAAACACAAGGACGACTGGCGTCGCATCGTCGAGAGCTGGAAACTCGTTGCCGATAAGAAGTAGTAACACTCGCATCTAAGTCTGACCGATGCGACTTGTTCCACTGCCATGCAATTGCCTTCGTTTAATACATTATCAAGAAAGTATTACAATTTCTTCGATGCAAAGTTTTCGAAACAGTTTTACTGTAATGACGTTTAATTATCTTTTAAAATTTTCATGTTCGTAATATTTAATTTGGATCATTAATTTCGAAAGCGCAGACCATTGTGGCCTGTTAATGATTAAGCTTCAGATCTATGGCGTTATATTGAGGATGCTGACTTGGGATTTTCTAATAAAGGAACAATGTCCATGAGAAGTGGCCGACACTTGGAAATAATGTCCTGATATTTAGCACGTATCTAGAAAAGAGTCCGGCATCAGGATCGATGGAGATTTCATTATTTCTTTGTTGGCGAGAAAGAAAGATTACGAGGAAAAGTCTTCCAGGACTGTCACATCTTTTTCCAGCTACGGATGTTCTAATGTATTTGGCGATCTTTTTCTGACGAAAATTTCATAAAAAGAAGCTCGTTTATCATACATTTCAACATTTTTGCATCCAACGCATTTGTAGGATGATGAAAAAAATCTCTAAAATGACTCTGAAAATTTGATTGACTTGCCATGTCTACCAATTTCTGGATAAATGATAAAAATGCACGCGATAATACAATTATACAATGAAATGTGAATTACACGTAGTCGTGTATAAGTAATGTGTCATAAACAATAGATGTGCGAAATGGATATGTATTCCGATGGAAGGGTCTGTCTGATGTAATCATCAACGTGTCAGTCATCGACATGCTACGCCGGTAAAATTTTGGTCGGAGCGTAAACATGAGTTGTGTAAATATTTCACGAGGGATTTTATTGCAAGAGAAATTCTCTTGCCGCAGCCGGTAATGCGCTACGTCGAATTCGTGACTGTCGATTCGTGGATGTATCCAGTGGGAAACGCATTAAAGTCCAAATCCTATTTCGCCACCCAGACGAAGCAAACTCGAGACGATAAGACGTGGTAACGACGACACGACGATGGTACCTTGCGAAAATACATGAAAATCAATATGAACCGGCGCTCCGCGAAATGGAACCCATATAATGGATCATCGTATCTTATCGAAATAGCGCTTTCAAACGATTTCCAAAATGGTTTTCCGATCTTATGAGCTGTAATATGTTATAATCCGGTCGCGGTTAACCTCTCGAGCATTATCGAATTAACTAAACGTTTAAACTGCGCAATGTGTTTTTGTTATTTTTAAAAAATTCTCGTGCAATTTTTTTTATTCAATTATTAATTATTTTTTTATACCACAAACTTTGAAACAAACATTGCCCATTGATTTTAAGGCGAGCGAAAATATTGACAATTTATTGATAATAAATATGTCGGAGATTAAGAATTAATCCTTGTAATAAAAGTTTTATAGATAAAACGTTTAAGTCGGGTTATTTTCTACGTCACAATAAATTCATGCGACTTAACATTTATTAGTGCGGACGTCGGGCCGTAATCATCGATGTATTAAGAAACGCTGCCTGGCACTTAAACGCTTCGAAAGAAGCTGCAAACTTTCTTATTAGCGACACCAGCTGTAGAGAGATTATCGCGAACTTAATCGCCATCTCGAGGTAAAGTTATCGCATCGTTTATCTTCCGATTCTCCATTTTTCTCGAAGCTTGCTAAAACAGATTTGGGAAAATGTCTATTTCCAGCAGCGGGAGCAACGCGAAAAAGAGACAACGGCGACGAGAAAGATTAAAAATTAAAAGTTTCGATTTGTTCGTCCAACTTGACGCTAATCCTTCCTCCTAGTGATTCCAAAATACAATGGGAGGGATGGGGCGGATGGGAGATAAGAGTGAAATAAATCAAGCTCCTCGTCTTGAGGATGTCCGCGGGACCCGGAGAAAGGATAACGAGGTGGAAGGATCGTCCTTCGAACAAGAACTTCGTCCCGTTCCCAACTCGTTATCCATCTCCACGCCGCACCATTTTAATTCTCACTTTTTCTCCGCCCGAGACTTCGATTCCGCTTTTCTTTCGCTCTCGTTACTTTAATCCCACGCGGTATAGATAGGTCAGCCGGCCGAACCGGAGAATGAAGATTAGTCGTTACGATGGTGGATCGCGAGGTGGACTAATTAATGAATGATAGGATCCCATCGACGGCTAATGCTATATCTCGCCGTTCCTGCTGCGCGAAACTCAATTTGCGCGGAAAAAAGAGAGAGAGAGAGAAAAAAAAGAATAGATTCCTGTGCTTGAACTTTCGCGAACAACGAGGATTTCACGTAACGCCACGGTGAATTAGATTAATCGTGGCCGAATTCCACGTCTCTTCTGTGACTTGTTTCGACCGCGAAAAAAACTGGAGAATGCGGAAAAAGGCAGCGTTGAATTGAAAGCGGAACGCGGTATCGTTTGATTGCGAACGTGACGATTTCCGTTGGGGGTTTTTACGCGGGACTTTATTTATTTACCGGTGAATACGAGGTAAAAATACGTAGAGTACGTAGAAAGACGTATTCAGCCGACTGTCGTCGTAATCCTCATTCGTTGATATAAATTTTATATGCCTAGAATGCAATTAAAATGACGGTACCCCTCCAAAATGCTTCGAAATCAATTAAAACGTAAACGCGATTTGTGTATCTGAAAAGCTCTATCAATTATACGTAGGAATTATCATTTCAGTAATTTAATATCAAAAAGTGAATTGATAGATGCAGTGTGATGCATAAATTTGTAATGTACAAAGCATCCTCTCTCATTATTTTGAATTATCCTGAACAGCTAAACTTAGCTCAGCGCACCGCAAATTCAATTTGCAATTGGAATAATGATTGCGATATGGATGCGAATAATGATGATGAGAACTGCACATGCCGTGCAGCAACGTCATGGTCTAGATACATATATATCAGGAGATACTAATTATATTAATATCGAGCTAACTTCGATTTTTTCTCGTTATGAATAATTGTAATTTCTGCAACGACAATGCTTGTGTTTTATTCAACGAAGTTTACGTAACACGTAACATCGTTGCGCTTACGTGACCGACAATGAGCTTAATTAAAAATGCGCAAGATGCATCGGACTTTGTAATGTCCAATTATCCAGTCCTCTCTCGTTTCGGTCGCGGCGGATAAAGTCGTAATTGAGTCCGCGGATGCAAAATGAGCTCTCTCGCTTTTACCTCGTAACTAGGAAAGAAATTGAAGATTCGTCTTAATGACCATTACCAGAAATTATAGCAGGCGAATTTTAATTGCCAATAGTAGAACATATGTGGAATATAGGGCTTATTACGATATAACGAAAATTTGAATTTATATATTTTCTCAATTGATTGTGTTTTATTGATTTTTTTTAGCTTTTTCATCTTGAAACCTAAGCACACTGAGAAAAAAAAGTTGTTAACTTGACTAAACCATTTAACTAAATTATTATTTTTTTAATTGAAATATTTAAATATTTAAGTTAAATAGATGTCATGTTAGATTTAATATGTATTATTTAATTTAAATATTAGTGCATTAATGTAAATCATGGGAAAGTTTTTCGGAGAATTAGAGATAATTGCACAAAAACACGAACTGCGAATACAGTTACCGTTCTTACTTTATACATGTCGAGGCTCCATCATTCCTTT
This sequence comes from Camponotus vicinus, assembly GCF_025532165.1. Lineage (NCBI taxonomy): Eukaryota > Metazoa > Arthropoda > Insecta > Hymenoptera > Formicidae > Camponotus > Camponotus vicinus. The sequence goes on from NW_028141945.1 coordinate 9,895,719, forward strand.
ACACAGAAACCGCCATTCTGTGTGTTGTAAGTGAATTAATTATCATAATCAAGAACCACACAAGTTCGTAATCAACTTAGTTGTGTGCGGGAAATGAGTACCGTGGTTAAACTATTAAAGCGTCGCGCGTTATATTACACGTATCTTCGCTTCGAATATAATATTAGTAATGATAGTTATGATCGATAATAAGATAATTAAGGTCGACGTGTATAAATTGGGTGCTTTCTCATACGAGCGTAAAAATGATAGATCTTTCAGAAAGTGTACGGATCTAGTTTCTTCTATAATTTGCGAGAGAGTTTGTTGTTTAAAGACAATAATATATTACTTTTTAAACTTACTTTTCTGTATGAATGACCTAAACAATCTTAAAATAATTAAGGTGCAAAATTAGAGAGATTGCCATTAACACGGAATGCGTTTTCTCATATTGCAAAGTGATGTTCACACAATTGACAAGTGATGTTCACAGCAATTTGTGAAAATTGCTGCGAGTCTCTACATTATACTGTCAAACACGCGCGTGTTTCAAAATTTAAACGAACGTTGATTGCTAATTACGTTCGTTCTTGAGAGATATACCGTAATTTTAAACGAGGCGAAGATCGACGCAGGAGGAAAGTACTCGTAATTGGAAGCCGTGAACGTGGAAAGAGCTTCATTTGCGCTTCGTTTTGCACGTTAAAGCGCAAACGAGAGTGTAGAGAAACTTGTATCGGGCGAACGGATTTAAGATAGAAATTAAGAGGATCCCCCAATTCCACTCTCTTTTCCATGAGGATTCCGGCTACCTGCTAAAGTGATAACGCATATAGTTTGCGTCCGCTCGTTATTGCAATGATATATCGCGTCCTCGTGGATGCTTAGCGTTACACAAACATCGCGCAATCAGTAGTGCGTCTACTCATCGCAAATAGCGTCTAATGAGCTCTAGTCTCGCTAATGAAATAACCCGCCAAGTCAACAAGTGCGTGTCTGCTGATAAAATGAGGGGAGCGAAGGAGTGGCGAGAGGGGGGATAATCGAGGGGCAGAAATGACGGGAGATTCTTTTCCCTCGCGTGAAAAAAATATCTCGCTTGTCGCGACGATTCGATGCGATAAAATCGATTCGAATGAGCCCAATTTCCGACGATATCGCTGGTATCGAGTATTTTTCAAGCATTTCCGAGCCCGGCAGCCAGACATTTTTCCGTCAACTTCATTGGAAAAGCCGGGCCGGCTGCAGAAACGGCAGCAGGAGAGAATGCTTGTGCGCATTCCAGAGCGTTGGCTTTTACCCTCTTGACGGATGGAACGTGGTTGGTTCGCGCACAGAGAACTTCGAGTTTTTCAGTTCTTCTATGACTCTATTTTTCGCGATAAAGCCATCGTCGTTAGCGGCCACTTCGGCCATGTCGAAAGATGCGTAGAGGAAGAGGAGGGAGGAGGAGGGGGGGGGGAGAAAGAAGAAACGAGATGATGGACGGCGAGGGGAAGCGTGCACCCCGTGTGCCTTATAAAAATGCAATATCTGCAGACGGTACCCTGCGCGAATTACTCCCCCGCTTCCCCTCGTTTTTGCCACGACATTTTGCATTCAATTCTTCTCCGCTCCCCCTCCCCCCGGCAACAGCTAATAGCGAAATTATAATCAAGCCAACTTCTTTTCAATGGAACGACGGTAATTACCGCGTCGGTTGTTCCCGGATACCGGTGTCCCCTGCATTATTCAAGAGTTGTATCGGGTGCAACGATAGGCGAAAAACCGACAACCTAATCGCCCATACTCTCGTATCGTACCTAATTGTCTCTATTATCAATTTGCCTGGATAAAGAGGCAAACGATATTAATGTAGTGTATATAAATGATTAGGTTACATCTAATCGTTTCTGTTTGATACATACTCTACAATAGAGCGGTGGCCGCGGAATAACACAGCGATGCAAAACAAAACGTTATATGTACGTCAGGTGAATTATAATTGCGTGTATCTAATTAATACTGCATATATCGAACAATAAATTATAATAATGTCGACGACAGGAAGCGTTCTAATGAAAATCAAATATCGAAAATTAACAATGTAATATAAGAATTTGAAAATATATAATGTGAATGTACTGTGAAATATATTGCTTGATGCTTAAAAAAATATATAGCGTTAAAAATATACGTATTTTTTTACAGAATGTTAAAAGTTTAATATTTGTATAACATAATTATATATAAATGTAAGGGGAAATGTGTGAGATGTCGCGCGAAAATTAAAAATATTATTAAATATTAAATATTATTTAATATTATTTAATATTATTAAATATTATTAATATTATTAAATATTAAGTATTATTAAATTTTTATTTAATTTATAATGGTTTATCAGTTTACGTCATAATATCGCCTCGATGTTCCTTTCATTCGCGTTTCATTGATCTTCATGTGCGCAGGACGTAACCCAACATCGAAAGACGCGCGTTTTTCATGCCTCGTTCAATCAGAAGCTCCGCTGACCGCACAAAACTTCGAGTTTTTTCTGCTTTTTATGACACTCATAAACTCTCCGTTGACCGGAAGATCGAATGACTTGATGCAGCAGCCGATGGGGCGGTGCCGTGTCATAATATCGCCATGCTGGATTTATATTTCAAAATTCGATAGACACGTAATACTTTCGGACACTTGCGAAATTTTTTTTTTACAGTGAAAATAAATATAACAACGGACAATAAAATACGCTTGTGTTTTTACCTTACAACACCCACACGAGTAATAGTTATAATACATTAATTGCATAACAGCATAAGAGAGAAAAATTTCTAATATAAAAATCATGTTTTTACAAAGAAAAGAAAAATACAAAAATATCTTTGAAACAAAATTTATCGAATTATATCAGTTTATATATTTGATATTAATTTTTAAATATATTATATTGTTCATATTTACGTATGAAGGATACTGATATGAGGATGTTAATGCGAGGCAAAATAATGTCAGCAATTGCAAATTTTTGAAAATATAATTTTTCTTCCAAGCTTAAGGCTGTTATTATGCATAGCTGCTCAAAGAGCTGCAGAATGCAACCTAATATTCTAAATTGCTTACATTTTTATGTAGATTATAAACATCCTTTGATAAAATGCTTATTCTGGCTTAACGTAACCTTGTATAATTTTATGAATGCTTTACATTACACACACACACACTCACACATATACATTCATACATACAAGAATCATTAATGTGTCCTTTATAGCGTTAATTATTACATATCATGCCGCTTGAGAATTCAAGCTAATGATTTCTATTACATAATGTAAACGTAAAGCGCATCGCATTATGTGCATGTTCAGTAACTCATTTGCGATTACGCGAAAGTTTACATTGCCGGTATGTTGCCGATTAGTGCGCGGATCCTTTGAACCGTAAGTTCATTAACCTCGGTATCCAAAGTTCATTAACCCTCATAGTTATAAAATCAAAAAGTTCTCGCAATGCTTGTAAGTATTTATCGTCATTATCAAGATTATTTCGATCGATATTTATTAGTTATAGTTACAAGTAACAATAATTTTTGAAGTTTTTTGATGCGTGATAATAAAAATTAATATAAAAGTTATAACAACAATTAATATAAAAATATACCAAGAAAAGAGAAACATCCTAAAACTTTCATTATATTTTTCACTTATCAATTTTCTATAAAAATAAATAGAGACAATTAATAATTTATATAAAGTAATAAATTAATAATATAAAAGATCATTAAAGAATTTTATTAAATTAAATTTTAAAATTAAAAAACAAAGTAAAATATTTTAATACATTTTAATGAAAGTTTGAAGTACATATAAAATATTTATTTTGTCCCTGTCTTTTCTCTTTAGCTTTTAAATAATAAAATTTACGTAATAATTGCCAATTTATATAAAATTTTTGTCATCTTCTGAATTATGTGTAATAGAGCTTACATCCTCTTATTAATTTAATGAGCATTATTACATCAGGCGCGTGTATATGTGGGTGGGAGTATTATTACTCTGTCATTTAGTAAAATATAATTCTCAGCGTAGAACGGGGAAATGGTTGCGGTATTACAAGTGTAATATTGCGATACATACTGTCTAATTAGACAATCAAGAGAATCGACGCGACGCGATCGAAATACGAAACCCACCATCCTGCAACAACCGCTATCCTATGGTCTACTACAATTTCCGCAGAATGGCATAGGACAATCTTGAAACGAGAGCGCGTCCTGACCTCGGGCAATTTATATCGCCCGAGCTTGTTATGCACTTATCGTGAAAGTGATTAGATGGCTAGATCGATGCCGTATAATAGACATTTTCCGTATACGTATAACGGCTTACGCTTACGTTCCAAGATCTGTCGTCGTTTAATAGATGTTCGAGAATTTATCAACAGCAACTTAAATTTAAAGCCACACTAAGATCTCTTATATCTAATTCAACATACTATTTGCAGATTAAAATGCACTCTATTCAATGGAAAAATATATCTCCTCCGGAAAACATAAAAATATTTTATGCTCTTAATATAACTCGCGCACAGGGAAATTTATTACCGTATTTTCTCGAATATAACGAAACCTAATTTATATTTTATTCCTTTCGCATTAATTTTTAAATGCCACTTTGTGTCACCCCCAAGCGTGCTTTTCCAAGTGAGCTCCCGCGTCGGTTCCCTTTCAAGTCGTGCTAAAATATGATCGAGACGACGACACAGAGAGACACTTTCGGGATTCAGCCGTTTAAACATGTGTCACATTGAAAAGTCGTGAGAAAAACATATTCCGCCCTGAGCCCGCGGAGTAATGAAAACGTGATCTTCGAACGATTCTTCCCTCGGCGTGCCAAGTATCGGAGATCGCTTAAACCGAAAGTAATACGATCCCGGAGACCAGCTTCGACTTTTACGTCTCGATTTCCATAAAACGGCGCCAGCGCGCCTCGCGGCGTCCCCTTGGCTGGTATTGACAATCATTGCCTCTGATAATAAAATAGCGCGTCCTTTTGCCCTCCCTTTATCCCTGTCTGTGCCGTCCGTTTCATAAGCGTACTCTGTGCTATCTCGACTCTCGCGTCCGGCTGTCGCATTGAAAACGTGGCTTTTCCCCTTTACGGTAATTATAACGTTCAACTGGCGTAACAGTGGAGTACGTCACTGACAGGCCAGACGACGCGGTGATTATCCCGCCGTTTATTCGGCCGGAAGCGCTCCTACGGCTTAATTCGAGCTGCTTTGTCGCTGACATTGCTATTATCCGCTTGTTCAGCGACTGCTCAGACTTACGTGTGCCATATATTGAAATATCATCAATGATAAAAAATTGCGGCTCGATTAAAAGTTTATGAAAGCTAATATATGCACATTTTTCGGCGATAGATACAAGAAGCTGGGGAATTAAAGATGTAATTCGAGGATTAATAATTATATGGATAATATTAATAATTACATGGATTAATAAGTATATGGATAATATTAATAATTATATGGATTAATAATTATATGAATAATATTAATAATTGTATTAATATTATACATGCGTTTTTTCTGATCTAATAATATATTTAAAACAATGCTGAGAATAAAGAGTCGAATTATTTTATCTCTATTCGCAACTAATGCGAAAAATTTTTCCATTATGTGCTAAATTGTTCGTGATATCACGGTCTGTTAAATATCGATAGCGTACGAAACGTCACAAGCGATGTGTTTTACGCAATCATCGGATGTGTCATAACCAGAAGACATGACGCAATCATTGCCTCACCAGAGATGAAAATGATATTCAGTTTGAAATTGATGTTCCTGACGTTATCATTATTTGCTCATGTATGTACAGTGCGCAAACAGAGTGAATGATCAATCGACTAAGAAATATTGTGGGCATAGTTCTCAAGAAAATATCGTCAATTGTTAATTTACTTTTTTTTCTTAAACGAGGAGTATCTTTTCACGTATATTTTCCTTTACGTATCCTGCGATACTTCGGAATAACTTACGTTCTAGCAACATTCCGCGGAAGAATTTAATTTTTGGGAAAGTGCTCCCGCTCTCACGATATATCCGGTTGTAAATGCATTCCGGAGGAACTCGGTGGGTTTCGGGGAAACTTGAAATAAACGCGGGGGACGCTGCGCGGTATCGAGCGGAAGATAACAATCCGCAGCGCACACGATATGTACCATATTTAAAATCAATATTTCATCGACTGCGGAAGCAATTCTGCGACGCAGGGATCTATATGAGAGAGAGAAAGAAAAAGACAGAGAGAGAGAGAGAGAGAGAGAGAGAGAGAGAGAGCACAAATAAAGTATTATAGCGAGCTCCATCGCCTCGAGTCAATCGATCGACCATTTCCGCAAGGTAAATTTCTATCGCGAGGAAAACGGTACTGCAATGTTTAAATCCTCCTGCGCGAACGTGCACGACGAATTTGCAGCCGCGGGAGATGGGGGAGGAGGGGGAGGGGAGGAAGACGAAGAGAGAAAGCGAAAGAAAAAAAATAAAGGTAAATGGGAAGAAATATTCTTGCAAGGTAAGAGATTTCAGGGGATAAAAGGTACAAAGACTTCGGAGACGTTCGTTCATATAGCCTGCGATACGTCGGTGCGCTCTCGCGCGGAAACGGTTTTCCCTCCTTTCACCGGGGAAAATCAGTTAGGCACCCCGGCACGTATGTATACCGCAGGCATGTAATATATTCGCCGGCAATACATCACGTTAGCTCGATACGCTCGATACGCTTTTTTTTCTTTTTTTTTCCTCTGGCTTCCGACCAAAGAAATTGACATATCATCCGCGCAACGCTAATACCTTCGCAGCCTCGAAAAGCAAATTTCACGGTAAACGAAAGAGAGAGATTTCCCCCTTTTATTCCACTGATTAAATTCTCTTCGTATCTTTGATGCTTTGATGTATTATCCGTGAAAAAAACTTGGATGAAACGCGGTCGAGGAGCGTACGATGTTTCGAAACAAGAGGCAGAGCGGTATAAATACGTTGCGAGCTGAGTTTGAAAGTTTTGCGGATTTCAAACGTGTGCACATGGTTTTGCGAAATATGTAACATGTAAATATCTTCGAAGCGGATATCGAAAATTCTTTGGATTTCCACGTTTCATGCAAAAATGTACAAGATTGCGAGCCCGAACGGTACGTGCGCGTTTTCTACAACGACCAATTGTTAAGCCGATTAAAGCAATCTATACGCGAGAAAAATTGGATATCCGGTCTAGCCATGTTGCAAACAATCGGAGAATTTATTGTTTTTGCCACCAAAAACAGTGGTCATCTTAAATCTTTTCAAAACACAAGATTAACACGTATTAAAATGATAAGAAAATTTTAAAATCTTATGAATTTTTGTCTCTATTAATTATATTGAAAATAATGTACATAAATTTTATAAATCAAAAAGTCTATTTTCGTGTAACATTTAAAAGTTTTTCTTATTTTTACTCAATTTTTATTACATGGTAAATTTTATGCGGTTTTTTCCGTGGGAATTTTTTTAAAGTAGCTATTACAAATATAAATTTCTTTTTAATAAACAGTATATTATGTAGCTGTCAATAAACGCGATTTGTACAATTTTTCTTGTAATATTTGTGATATTGATTTATAAATCGCAATTGCTACATATTTTCTCGTAACAATTACGATTTCGTTAAATTTCGTTTTTAATTCAGAGCTAATACATATTCTTTGCGATTCAAAAAATTAATATCAAACTCAGGTACTTTATTCTGTACTTTCCAAAGCCGCGCCTTGTCGAATTCCATTTCCTCTACTTTCGCATTCACTCTTCAGGCTTCCCTTCCGTTTGCCGAGTGGTGGCTTTAATGAACAATTTATAGTTCAACTTGCACCGCTTCCTCACTTTTTTATGAGACTCTTTCCAGTCTCTCTCTTGCTCAGTCTTTCTCTTTCTCTCTATCTATCTCTTATAATTATTCTATTCTCGAAAACCGCAAGCAATATTCTACATCCTTCCACCGCGAAACCATTCGAGTTATATGATATGATATCGTATGTAATTCTTTCATCATTCGCTACATCCCTTTCTCGAATTATCATGACAGTAATATACCTGTCATTAATAGAGGCACAGATTAAATTCTTATTATTTCTTGCACATTTCATATCTTAAAATCAGATTAATTTTCTTTGTAATTTTACGAATAGCATTATTATAAATCTTGATATATTATTTATGTTCATATCATTTTTTATGTAATATTATCTTATATAATATTATATAATATTATCTCTTATTTTAATAATAATATATCAAACTCAACGATAATCTTTTATTAGCAATTAACAATTTAATAACTTTATATAACAATCGAATTGATTCTTAATCGTTCTAGTCAAGCAAACTGGTTTATTTAGTCAACGTATCACCATGTACACGTCTCTATTTCGGCAGCTATGTTTGACACTGCTATATTTACTTGGGCTTGATGATGTTCTTGCTTTGAGGATTAAGATCTGGACTGTATCTAGTGCAGATACTAATTTCATCATGACCGTCGGAGAAATATGGGATGTTGCAACTAGATTTGGGACCAAATTCGGAATTAGAACCGATGAAAAAAAGTTTACTTCGACATTCGTCGACACAGCAGAAAATCGACGTGACCTCTCCTGTCCATCTTCGCTACGTGATCTCGTCATGGGTCAATCTCGTTCGAAAAAATTTCTCTAGGGAATCCTGCTGCCGAACATTTTTCAACAAAGATTGCTCGACTTTTTCTTATTGTAATTATTGTAATTATTATATATATCAAATATTTTTAATGTATCAAAGATATTTTTTATTGAAAATAGTACGGCGCGAAAAACGTTTTAAATGCTAATTTCTCGATTCTCGAGAATGTATTTAAATATCCAAAAATTTGCTAAACTATATTTGAACATCCTAGCTTATGTGGCAGTTAATAGCATGTTTTTTTTTCTATATATTTTACATATAAATAAAAATGTGTTTTGTCAGAAAGAAAAAGTATAACTTATTTATTCTATATAGGATTTTTAACAAATTAACTTTTACGAAAAGTTGAAAAATCAACACAATTAATTCTTTTAATTAATTCTTTTAATTAATCTTAGAATTTATTTTAATAAAACTTTTTCTTTTAATTTAAATCTTAATTACAAAGATATATGATGGGAAAAATTAAAAATTTGCAGAAATATAGTGATTTCTCTCTCGATCTTTTCACTAAGCAAAAATCGCCTTAAAATTAATCAGAGAATTTATCTACGTATTAAATTTAAACATTACATCGGCAACGTTAGATCCAGCGACCAATTCAGTCGCTGAAATTTCTGTTAATACAACGAACGTTTCGAGGATGCAAACGCCAATCCTGCACGAGTGACTGCCAATGCATTTGCAGAGAGGATGCTATACATATAGCGCACAGTCTGATGTTGAGAACCAACTGTCAATACCAAGTACGCCGGGCGTTACATCTTTGCTGCTCGATTGCAGACACGTGTGGATTTTGAAGAATGATGGGGTGAGCAAGATAGCATAGGCTGCAACATCCACCGAGCACTCCATGTCTTTTTGCGCACCCTTTCTTTCCCATCTGAGCGCCCACAGTGGAATATCTACTTCGCTAGAATTGTTTGTCGCAAATTCGATATTATAGTTTGGATTTTAATGTAAACCCCTATAAAATTAAATACGATAAATAAAATGTTGTCATGTGGCTGCATCGTTTAATGATGATAATTATTTCTATTGATAATTATATCTATTGATATTTTAATATTAAACTTATTCTTCTTGTGCTTCGAACCTTCTTTCCCTTCGGGGACGCTCGATGTATATTCTTTTAGAAATTTTACGATTTCCCGCACGACGGATATTGCTGGCGAGACTCTGGCGAGCTTCCTCTTAACCTGATTAAACGATGTTTATTATCGCTAAGAACGAACGATATCGGGAAAAGGAGCAAGAAGAGGAGAAAGAACGCAATGGACACAGATGTCTGCTACTCAAACGAAACGAAACGAAGCAAAGCGAGACTTTGGAGCTTGGTGGTATTAGGCGAGCGGATGGAAAATGCTCGATAACCATGAAACTTTGCGGGAGGAGCCGAGAAAGAGACACTCGGACGAGATACTTGGCATGAACGGGCAAGTTTTCTCGGAGAGAGATCCCGAGATTTTCCGGGATCCGGGATGGAGACCGTCAGCGGAATGGTTTTGTTGATTTTGCGGGATGACGTTACTGCGTGCCGCCGAGAACATCGTTAATCTTATTTCGTTAGAGAGACCGTTCGATGAAATTGTCGGCCCACTTTGATTTATTGAATGAACGCCCGCGCTGCCGAATTGACGGCGATGGGGGTGAAAGGAAGATCGAAGGGGAGAGGGGGGGGGGGCGAATTTATCGGATACACATCCTCGGCGCGCTGTAGCAATCTTTCTCGGTTGTTCCGGGAAAATCGGATATTTATGCTAACGCGAACACGTCCGTGGGATTCGCCTAAGTTCGTACGCGTGGCAGTCGGATATCTATGGACTGCTGTTAATAAAGCTCCTGTAGAGCACAGCCGGGCTACGGTCGGGTATGCGTGCGAAACTTTCGGAGATAAATAAATGTATAGCTGGTGCACACTAAGCTAAAGCCAATCCCCACTTGCCGGGTATCTCGGCGTTAAATCCCGAAGCGCTTTTAAATTCAGTGCCGGTCGTTGAAAGTCACGCAATAATTGGCCGTATTTTGGGATTCATAGCAAATTGATTTTCAAATAATCACGCGTTTAGAAATGTTTTGTTGGAAATAAAAAAAAATTGAAGAAACTGATACGTTCGAAGATCTTTTTTTCATTTTTTTTTTGAAGGTGGTTCAAAAAAAGGACTAAAACGTTTGACAGTTATAGAAGAGTTTTCAAAGAAACAATTAAATAATTTACACTTGGTTTTCATTAGCCTTTTCCTATTTGAATTTATTTATTTATTTTATTTTAGTCCTTTCGTTTCTTATTTTTTTTTTAAATTCATAGAGAAAGAGAGTTTTGTTTCTTATATATGATTTCAACAATAACACAATTCGGATAGATAGAAGAAAATTGCCACAAATTGCAGGAGCATCATACGCTTCAAAGATCAAATCTGCGCTGCAATAGCATATTAGTGTTTGTATCAGGAAAGTGTTTGGGCAAAGCACATTTTCTGCGATATATCGAATCAGCACATAAATCAAATTGTACTTCCGTGAAAATACATCGCAAGATTGAAAAGATGGTACTACTGAGAAAAATAATGCCGCGTTGTCAATCTATTTTATATCGATTGGGGAAGTGTACGTCGCTAGATATAAAGTTCAAGAGATAGATAGATACGTTGCGCCGTGCGGTGACTTCGTTCCGCCTCTATTCTTACTTTGTGGAGTAGCTTCTGCATTACAATGGGACAAGCCACATAAAATCCTGCAGCGCGACTGATTTTGAAAAATGTACGTCACAACAACAGAAAGAAACTGAAAGAGATAGTATTCCGTATTTTACTATGTAAGAATAGGTGGACAATTGAATTTTTCATTCGTTCACAGGTGGCGAACATAGCTCCCTTTTTTGAAAGAAAATCCACTGTCCGGGGATTGTTTTCATCATTTATTACTTAATTTTATTTTTCTCTACAGTGTCCTTATGAATTTACTTTAAGCACCGATTATCGAGATTGAGAGAACCAAAGGAATAAAATTAGCTTTGTCTTGAAATATTTATGATGTTAAAAAAAATAAATCATATATTTAATAATTAGAAAGAAAATTAAATTATAATTAATAATTTAATTAATAATTTAAATTAATAATTTAATTTAAGTCGTTGAAATTTGATCTTTTATTAATACGCAATAATAAGTAATATTATGTAATATTTATTGTTACATAAGCTCTAAAAATATTTAAATAATATTGTATATACAAAATTATCACAAAAATGCTCTGCAAAATTCTTGTATAAGGATTACATCTAAGATGGTCTATGAAGGAAGAAAAAGAAGAAAACAAAACAAGAAGGTGGAGACCAGTAAGTGATCGCTCTTGTGCCAGCGGTATATTTAATGCTGCACCCGGTGTAAACGCACATTTGCCTTGGACAGAAATCTTTTTGAACACAACCATTGCACTTGCTGCAACAACGAACTGGCATTTTAAGCCACGTCGCGAAAAATAATAGCATCGTTAGAAATTCACGGAGGAAACTGGAAAAAGAGATGCATTTTCGTAGAAAAATCGCAAGAGTGGTAATTATTTTTATCCCATGAAAAATGTAATGATTAAAGTAACATCAAAACATATAAAGTAAAAATCAGAAATTTAGATATGATACTTGACATATGTTCGTTAAATATTGTACGTGTGCGTTCAATAAAATAGGAAACTCAGTTCCGATAATCCTATAAATCTGTGTATTTAGTTTATTTTTTCTTTTTAACACAAATATTAAATATCCACCTAATCATTGTGTTCGCGAGCGAATCCGACAGTGCGTTGATAGGACCGGAAGGTCGTAAAGCGAAAAAAGTGCGCCTCGTTCACACAAAAGACTGACGTTTATTGGAGTCAAAATTAAAAGACAAGTGTTTAGTGCAGTGATTTCGATTAGCGAAACAGCGGTGTAACAAAGTGAGCGCGGTTTCGCGAGCGGTATCGCGAGCGGTGTAGAGACACAAGAGCGAGAAAAATGCGTTGTCCAAAGTCGTAAGCGGTCGTGTAATGCGGTTGATCAGCGGTTTGATACAAAGATTGCGGAAAGTCCAAGAGAATAAGCGGTCGTTATAAGCGGTTTTTACTATGCGGAGCGGTTTTAACTGAGCGGTTTGACAAAAAGTGCGAGACTTCGGCTTGCTCGCGTGCGGTGCCCGTTATAAGGCGAGCGGAATTTTGGGCCCGTTGCGACGTGGCCCAATAAATTTTGTGCTTTAGCGGTGACCTCATGGCGCCGCGCGTAATTGGCCGCCGATGAGGTCTGACGTCGGCTTTTTCGCGGTTGCCATGCGCGCAGTCTTTTTAGAACAGCTGATTGGCAATCAGCTGATCGTGACGTATGGGCGCGCATGCCCGTACGTTACGCTGATTTTGTCGACGGTTGATATTATTATTGTCAATGTTTATGACACGCGTTTCTTATGACCAAAAAAAGTTAGAGATAACTCGAACGATCGAGTTTTTCTGGTGAATAGAGATCTCGAGAAGTTTCTCGACGCCCGTTAATTTTGAATTCTCGAGTTGTAGAACATTTTGAAATATTCTAAGAAATTTAATTCGGGATGAATTTTATGATTTTCGAACACATTGAATGCTTTCAATATTTTAAAATGCGGTTAATAAAGAGTTATATCATAGCGAGAACAAATAAATATTCAGAATAAATAAGTTTTATGGAATAAAGTATGATAAAAAAATTTTATCGCACAAAACTGTATTAACATAAAAAGATTCCTTCTGATGCGATGGGAAATGACAAGCTTATCGACATCTATTGCAATGAGAAAAGCCTGCCTGGAAATAGTCTGCGACAGACCGCGAACTTTATTGGAAGAATGTTATTTTCATGAGCCCGAAACTTTTCCGCATTCGACTCGGCGAAAGTAGAATTTTAAATCATACTATTCTGGTGATAATTTGCGTGAGCTTCTTCTTAAAGTATGCATCAAGAATTTAAGAAATTCGATCAGTATAAGAATCGAATGAATTTTACATGAGACTTTCGGTAGCGGTAACTCGCAAGAAAGGCAGTTTGTGCGAAAGTGTGCGGTGCCTTACACAGAGGGACCGATTCTGCCGTGTAAGTGTTTAATAGAAGCATTTAATTAATTTCCTATCATCCTACGATGTCGAACCGAGGAAACTTTTTCGCGACAAAGATAAAGGATACTTTTGATTGATTTTCTGCTCTATAAGAGATTGATTTTACACATCGTTCGCAGCCCATCGCGCAGTAAATGTAATCACGACGCTGACTGACAGAGAAATAAACAAGGCAACATTTAAACGTTTAATTATTTAAATTATTTGTAACCGCAAGAACTGCGAGAATCGTTCCGCAAAAATATAATATACGATGTGAAAAACTTTTTTTACAGCGCTCGTAATCAAATGGTATTTCAAAGCTTATAAAAAGTAAGTTATTCGAAGCAATATCTCTTCGTGTTGGAAATGCATATTGCACACAGAGAGCAGTAAAGATAACACCTGTTTTATTATACTGCAAAGAGACAAGAGAGTTCAACGCTCAATAAAGTAGAATCGCTTTTGCTTCATGCAATTCACTTTTTTCAATTTTGCAATTAATTAGTTTTGATAGGTGTACATATATATAATATTACTATAACATAAAGATGTAAAAATGAAATTATTTTGAAGTTAAAATTTTGCAGATAAAATATATATAAAATAATTTTTAAATAAATAAATAAGTACTTTTGCGTTCTTAGATCTTCAGCTCTTTCAGAGTTTTATGAAAATTTCACTCTGAAAGAAGTCTATTGAAAATGTAAAATTAAAATAATTTTTTAATCATTAAATTTTATCTCTTCTCCTGTTTAATAATATTTTCTTACAGAATTATTGTTTTACATAATAATAATAGAAAAATTCGAAATTCCTCGAAAGAAAATTATTGTTTTACATAATAATAATAGAAAAATGCGAAATTCCTCGAAAGACATTCATGCGTTAAGATAAAATTGCACTTTAAACGTCTGGTATGCTAACGTTTATTGAGACTATGGTAAACTTGAGATCAACACAATAGTACCCACATGTCGTAGGACAAAACGTTAAAACGGAACGGCTCCCACGCAGTAATCCTCGCGCATCTGCGATAGTCCGTGCTAAATTCCACCCTCTAGGTTTAAGGCTTACCCCGTACTACAAATTTCCGCGCGAGCGCCGATTGGAAGCGCCCTTAAGGCGCATTACAAGCGATACTACCGACTCCACGATCGTTTTCGATCCAGCCCGTGATTATACCGTGCTACTTTATAGCGTCTGCGCTGTCGGTCCGGCTGAACGAAATTGCGAATCGCGAACTGCTGATTGCAATCGCGAAAACAACGGTTGCGTTATTGGTGCGCTACGGTTAAATACGTATCGTCGATACGTCGCAAAGTGCGATATGTAATTTACACGATTCTGTTACGGTCACTTTTCGCTTACCGCTGCAGAAACACCAGCTTGTTTGAACAAAATGAAGAACATTCCTTCTACTATATATCGGAAAAGCACACGTGTGCAACTTCAGCACCGGAATGAATGAATGAAAATACTCGTTTAAATTAAATATTTCCGTTTAAATTTAAATATGTATATTAGAAATAACAGCTAGAATATATATTGGAACGCGTAATTTATACTTGAAGTTAAAATTAAATTAGGTACTCGAATTTTACCATCTATTTTAAGAATTTATTTTCTATATATTCTATTTATATTCATTATAATATATTTCTATTTATTCTAAAACGATACTATCTATTCTAAAGCGATAATGTAATAATATTAATTTAATAAATATTTGATGAATTAATTTATATAGATATAATATCTAAATTTATTTTATATATCCAAATTTAAAACTTAAAACTTAATTAAAATTTTACTATTAAAACTTAATATAACATTTAACGTTTAAAAATCATATGAAATTATCTCTCTCTCCATATCAATATATATAAATATAATTCTAATTATAATAATTCGAAATTATATACATATTTTGTAGATAGATTTTAATATTTAAAATCTATTAAAATCAATGAGAGATATACACGCAATAGAATGCTTCTTATTAACAAATAATTCTAATCTAGTGTTCATTACTGAAAAGAGACTTTTATGCCATTAACTGTCCCGCGGTATATCAACGTAAAATATGGTTCCCAAAGTTCCCATGCGACACGCGAGTTTCTCATTACCAATAACGAAATTCGCGTGCCCGGTTCCGCTGGTAATCTGATGTCGGTGCTTACATATTAATGACATTTTCCCGAATTGAAACGAGAGAACTGGCATGGAATACCTATGCTCATTCTCGCATCTCTAAATTCCGCGTAACGCGCTTCCGCTACGCGCGAATTTGTTTGGTGAAAATGATAATGGAAGCCGCATGCGAGCGTAGCTTTTCGTGCGCAACGAATATTTCACAGGCTTCACTGGTAGCGTAAAAATATATTCATTCTCTGTGAAAACATTGTCAACAATTGTCGGCGGAAAATTGGAATGTATATTCGAAACCTTACGAATAGCATAACGAGAGGAAGAATGCGAGAAAAAAATCTTTTAAGCTATTATTGCAACAAAAATTTGAAAGATATAATCGTGCAAGATTGTACGATAATATTTAAATCCAAGATCGACACGTAATAATCCATATATATTTTTTACATTGTTAATCGATGGAATTACATAGTTTGAATCACCGCGAAATCAATAACGAGCCACTTATCATTTATCCATATTCATTATTACCTCATATCGTCGCATGTACCAATCAACCACGATAATTACCCGCGTAATTAGAGCGCACGATACTTAAACGTTACCGTAGATTGCGCGATACACATTCATGATGCATTAATAAGTAGATTTTGTTTATTGCGAGCGCAGTTTGAAATTTCGGCAGACCATTCTGTAAAAGCCCATAAATTTAGGCTAAACCGTGAATGTATTTAATAATGAAATAATATTCTCCAACTGTAAAATATAGTCGCATTATTATTGCTATAATTGTGTATTATTTTCAATTGATAAGACACGGAAACATTCTGTAATAACGTATAAGAGTATATGGAGCAGATCGATGTCCTTTCTATTTTCTTTCTTATTCTCTACCGTCGTTGTGTTATATTTCCCTATCAAAGATCTATCTCGATACGGAAACTCGAAATAAAAGCAGCAGATAAAAAAGCGACATACTTGACGGCCAAGTCATCCCTTTTATCGATCTCGTATATCATGTCCGTTTGCGGAAAAATGATGAATGCTCTCGCGCGCGCTACACACATTCAGTACACGTACATCCAATTGCTTTTTTTCATAAACCCGTACAAAAAAATATTCGTCTCACCATTTGCGTTCATTGAACCGCGCCAAATACGAATTCGCTCGTCCACATTTGTTCCTATCTATTTACCGAAGCTCGAATCGTCCGGTCGTATATAACATTCGCCATTACAGTCGACACTGAGCTTAAATGAATGGAGCCTGTCGCTAAATACGATATAACACCTCGTGCAAAATTGCTTACGTTGCATCCTTGCCATAAATAAAAAAAACCGTTAACGCGAAATACCCAACGTCACGTCCGAACCGTTAATTAGGCGACAGTTGATGCCTGATAATTTTAATTTTGACACGCAATTTATATATGGGGTGTTTCTTAATAAGTGCGAAAAATTTCAGATGATTTTTTGTCGAAAATTAAGGGGGGTTTTTCATATAAACATATACTCTTACATTTTATTTTTTAGGTTTTTAGATTTTTATTACAATTTTGTTTTTGTTCCAATTTTCCCAACATTTACTCTAATTTTATTTTTATTTTAAAAGTTAACTTCTCGTAATTCGAAACCTATGCTATTTCGCATCGTGCTGTGCACGATAACGTATTTTATTTTATTTTTTCTTGAAAACTACTGATTTTATGAAAAAATAAAACAAATAAAAAAGTTTCTAAATAAATCAAACTTTTTAATGCATATTTTTAGATGATTATATTCCGGCCCATTAAAAAGTTCTAATAAAAAATTGAATAGAGGTTGCTAGTTTCATGCCCTTATAACAATACGGGAAGCTGAAAAAAATATTAATAAATAACCTTTTTACTAGTAAAAAATATCCACCTAATTTCATTTCTTTAACTTGTTCCAAATTTGAGAAAAAAATAAAAATTTAATTTTTGCCTCCATTTTTGTAGGAGTGTAACTCCACAGGGAGGCATGTAGGAGTATATGTTTATATGAAAAACCCCCCTTAATTTTCGACAAAGAATCATCTCGTAAAATTTTTCACAATTATTAAGAAACACCCTGTATAAAATGTATGTGTACATGTAATTGTTTGACAATATTAATTTGATAATAAATTAAATTGTTGGGTAAAGTTTTGCCTAACGATCTGAAGCGTGGCTCAGCAAAAACGGGCGATTGAAGCTTTGTTCGCGCTAACGACCGCATTATAACCGCGCGCGCCGGGACTATAATATATGTATGAAAATAAATCGCGCGTGTGAAGAATCTTGCGACGCTTTAACAAAACGGACGCACACGGGTCGTTCTGTCGCGCGTATAAACGCGCGATCGATAAGCGCCGACAAAATCCCGGTGACCGCGTCATGAACGAATCGTCGGGCCGCCGATCCACTCTCCGCCCGGGATATTTTACTATCGATTCCCTACGCGAACATCCCGGCATGCGCAACATCCCGTAGCTTGTTTATGTGTAATGTTATATCGGCAATCGCGGCTCTGCTCGCACGCGGCTTTCATTTGTATTTTACGTTCGGAGGCGCGAAAGCTCTTACCCGCAATCGGAATAATAGCCAATAAAGCCCGTTATTTCGCAATCAACACGGACACCAGGAGAAAAATGCTTGTTTTCTTCTATGCCGGCTTCGTTAGGCGAAACAAGCGGATTTTGCAACGTTTATTGGGAATATAGTAATTAAGCCGAGAGGCTATATCGCGTTTCGATGGCGCGGGTTATCGTAAGCAGTCGCATAGATCGTAATATGCGAATAATACGAACGCGGATTTTTGCTTAGAAACGCGGTTATCCGCACAAGTGCTTAAGCGTAATACTTTTACTATAGTAAATTGGATTATATCCTTTATCAGATTTTTTCCGTTAATTATTCCATGCCATTTCATCCCTGCTTTTTGCTTCCTCTTTTGTTCTTTCGATTGTGCTTAGAGAAACGCTTACATTTAATATGCGATTAATTTATTTCGACGATTATAATGATTGATAAATTGTTGCGTTTCAAATTTTAATTACTGGATAAATTATAACACGTACTTGTTTATGTTTGTTTGAGAATTGCATTAATTATATATACGTTAAATGAAACTTGAATTTTGCACGTGTATTACGTAACGATGTTAATCGATTTTATGAAAACGCGGAACGATTCTGTATACGATGTTTTGCATTTGATATCTTTTGCAATTATGATTTATTTATATTTGACTCATATATGTAGCTAGAACAAAAAAAATGCTCGATAAAGATAGCATTCAATAATTACATTTAACATGTATTGTATAATAATTCAGATTTATAAACAATAAGAGATATTGTTACAAAAAATATTGTAACGCGTCAATGAATATCAATTCTTTATCAAAGGTACATAAAGAAATATTAGTATCTATTATTTCCGAGAAAGTACTTGCTATAGACAAAAAGCGTATGCGTTTATGTGTTTAATAATTTCAAATACACTTAACAATCAAATGCACTTTGTAATAAATAAATTTTATTGAATAAGATTAAAAAAAGATATGAGATAAAAAATTAATTTCTTTAGTTTAATTGTACATTTTGGTTTATATAGTAATTTATATATATAAATAAAAAAATCATCTCGAAAAGATAAATTTCACAATTGTAGAAGAAATTTTGGTTCTTCTCGATATTAAATGGAACGAAAATTTCTTGAAGAATCACTATCAGCTAAAAGCTACAAAGGGAGAAGTTTTATTTTTACGAAACGACGATCTATATAAATCAATCTTTATTTATCTTGCTACATTTGGGCGTGACATCTCTTCTACATGTATTTATACGCGCGCATCTTTACGGACAATAAATTACTACAGTATCGAGAGCATTCTGCGTAACGAGATGTTGCAACATTTGCATGTTATCTACCGCACTTTTGCGAAATTACACCCCCGTCGCGCTTTCAAAAAGCGCAAGATCGAGCTCACAACGGCGTTATCTACGCTCAGCTTACGCCAGATGTGGCCGTGTGTGCCTCGGAATTATTTATCGCGCTTAATCACCGATCTTTCTCCGCGACCCTTGGATAGCAGTTAACCCACCATTCCCCGGCTTAATGGCGAAAACAAACAGCACTCGGCCAGCCGAATATCTTCTCGAGCGAACTAAATGTCTCACGGGCATCGTGCGCCGTACGCGAAATGTCTAATCGTGACGTTCCGCTGTTTGCACGTTATGCCCGGCTATTACGCGAAGATGCATTTCCATTTGCTCTTCTCTGTAATTCCGCATGGGAGTAAAAGCGTCGGGTTAGTTGCTCAAGCGACTATCCAACGTTATGTGAAACAAGGCCAAGATAATATTAAACGTGACCAATAAGAGAGATATTTCGAGAAAATGCAACAATTGAAAATTCTGCAAAGCGTCTCGAATTTAAATGCCAAAACTTCGGGAACGTGTGGAGCATCGATGAACTAAAATAAAAAGTCCACAAATAAGGTCATTTTATATTTTAACTTATTTATTATTTATCTATTTACGCTATTTATTCATGTTATCACTTCTCTAATGGAGATATTGTTCAAAATATTAGTAATCCCTTGCAGCAATATAAGCATCTACCAGATAGCTCGTATTGCAGCTAGACACTATTCTGATGATATTTGGTGCACTGCAACCACAATTCCATCTCTCCAGTTGCTCTCTTCATTCGATTGTCGACAAATTCTTGGTAAATCTAATAATTTTAGTATTTTTTCATGAAAACTTTTTTATGATTTTCTCCAAAATGAAGCAAAGATGAGCAAATACACAGTAAAAAATTGTCCATATATCCATATGTTAAAATTTTCTTGTGTTACCATGTTTTGATTAGTACTTTAATGTAAAATACTTTAATGTAAAATTACATACAACTTATATGTTATTATATTTTGGTAACGTTTTCATGTGTTACATTTATGTCAACTTCATAACTTAACATTTTGTATATGTCTCTTAGAAATGGAATATTATTTTGAATATTTTTAACATAATCATTTTAAACAATCAACATGTCTCAAAATCAGTTTAACATTCTAAGAAAAGTTAAAGTGAATCTTGAAATAATCTTGAATTTTGACATACAAAAATAATTAAATTTACTAAAATCAAATGTTTCTATTACAAATAATTTAAGTTAAAATTATTACTATTATATGTTAATGTCCTACAACAATTCTTACGAGTTATTGTAACTATTTTTTCATGTAATTTTTAATTAATTTGTATGTTATTTTTACATTACACTTAAAGTCACAATAACACAAATAAATGTAAAGTATTGTGTCGATTATTTAACATTTTTAGTTTGTCAATAAGTAACATACGACGAATGAGTTATTTTAACTTAAAATTTAGAGTGGACTTTCTGGGACATGTGAAAAATGTTATAACATTTTATTTTTTACTGTGTAAGGATTTTTTTTCTTAGTTTATCGATTCTCCGCATGTTCCCGTCTGAACATTTCGGGACAATATAATTCAATCAAGCGAATAATTTTGCACGAGATCGTTGCTGAGCCATATAACAAAACGATCTGATAGTCGACTATAACGCATCTCTACGCATTGTAGTTTAATCGCTGCAATGTTGCACGGTCGTCTGCAACATTATAAATCCATTTAAGTTTGTAGGTGCTACGCAGGGGAAACATCGTGTTTCTTCGCGTCTCGCGAAAGCGCTTTCTGTGTGGCACATGTTTCATGCATTTTTATCCCATTTCAAGGAGTGGTATGTTACGTGCGCGAGGCATCTACATTATATATATATATATATATATATATATATATATATATATATATACATATATAAACGTTATTCTCTTGCTAGATTATTTATTATACTAATTACGGAATTGCGGCTCTCTACTTGCAGAGTTAACTCGACGGCGCGAATAGTTTACCTCGAAATAAGTTGTACCGTAAACGGGCCAGCCCCTTTACGAGACGCTCAATGAAGTTTATCGGAAACATTTAGTTCAACACACACATACATTGAATTAATTTAACTCGCGTGTATTTCCTTCTTTATCGGGTAGAAGACAAAGAGAAGAATATA
This sequence comes from Camponotus vicinus, assembly GCF_025532165.1. Classification (NCBI taxonomy): domain Eukaryota; kingdom Metazoa; phylum Arthropoda; class Insecta; order Hymenoptera; family Formicidae; genus Camponotus; species Camponotus vicinus. Next base: position 9,917,803 of record NW_028141945.1, read on the forward strand.
CAGGAGGATCGTAACTATCCTTTGCATGAAAATAGGGACTGGCTTCTCCCTTTGATCGCTCTTCTAAAGTAGGATCCGAAGTGTCTCGAAATCGATGGAAAGACGACAACGAGGCTATTGATGACCGCCGGCTTTTCGAGTGGAAATTACTACTGAAAGACAACCATGTCGCGCCTCTCGTATTTCAATGCCACTGGAATCGAAAAATATTCGCGGCTGTGTGACAGCTCTAACCGCTAATAAAGCGTTTTCCGATCGCTATGAACATTTATGAACTTCCGTTGCTTCATGTAAACGAACGAGCAAGAAATATGTATGTTAAAAATCAACTCAAAACTATGATCGCGATCATAATTCTGACGTTTTCATTACTTTTATTATTCGCAGACGCGTAATCCTTATTAGCATTTATTGTCCAATAATAGGTAATTCTCGCGAGGTAACGCGACGAACACGAAAACAATGTATGCTGTTTGACTCTCATCTATTACTAACGTTAATACAATCGAATTAATAGCTTTTACATTGAAAATTCTATGCATTATAATGCTGCAGCATTATTCTCTGTTAAACGCTTTATAATAAACGCTGACAGGGATATAATCAATTATGCTAATTGCGATAATAATTATATATAATGAGGGATTGACATTCTAGGAGGTGGTTGCATTAATGAAATTTTCAGTTAATTTATACGAAATCTATAATAATTAATATTTTATCTATAATTAATACACATGTATATTGCTCGTCTTTATACAGGGTGATTCTGAACAGACGTTTGTCTTTAAAAAGATAAATTGTCGAGTCTATTCTAAGACGATTTTCCCTTTACCAAAATTGTCTACGAGGCTTAGTTTTTAAATTATTAAATAAAATAGTTCGCGAATTACGGAACGAGTACAAGAGGTAGACAGGGACGGCGCAACTCACCGTCCGATACAGGCGATCATGTGGGGCGCGCGACGCGATCAGCTGATTGCTGCACACGATGAATGTAACAATCAGTGTGTGTGTGTGTGTGTGTGTGTGTGTGTGTGTGTGTGTGTGTGTGTGTGTGTGGGGTGTATTTATGCACGCGTATCCACACATGCACCGTACTCTCTCTCTTTCTCTCTCTCTCTCTCTCTCTTTCTCTCTCACTCTCTCACTCACTCACTCACTCACTTATTCTTACCTTAATAATGAGATTCTTCATACTGCTGATAAATAGTAGTGCCCAGTGTGTTGCACGATAATAATCGTCGTCGACGAGACGTCGTTTCTTCAACACGCAGTCTGACACAAATAAGCGAAGTTTTTTCTTTCATCACTTTCGACACTTTTACAAATTTACTCGCGCACTTAATCACTCACGATTGATAAAAGGAGGAATTTACCAACGGTTACGGTACTAATTTAATAAACGGTTAACGCATTTAATTATTAATTACACACTCGATTAAAGAAACGCGTTAACAGAACGCGATACTCGATGCAAAGCGCGCGACGCGACGACCGACGACAAGCAGGTCAGGTTAATACTAGCGCTGCCAAACATAAACGTGTAGCATTACGCGCTAGTACTAACCTGACCTGCTTGTCGTCGGTCGTCGCGCGCTTTGCATCGAGTATCGCGTTCTGTTAACGCATTTCTTTAATCGAGTGTGTAATTAATAATTAAATGCGTTAACCGTTTATTAAATTCGTACCGTAACCGTTGGTAAATTCCTCCTTTTATCAATCGTGAGTGATTAAGTGCGCGAGTAAATTTGTAAAAGTGTCGAAAGTGATGAAAGAAAAAACTTCGCTTATTTGTGTCAGACTGCGTGTTGAAGAAACGACGTCTCGTCGACGACGATTATTATCGTGCAACACACTGGGCACTGCTATTTATCAGCAGTATGAAGAATCTCATTATTAAGGTAAGAATAAGTGAGTGAGTGAGTGAGTGAGAGAGTGAGAGAAAGAGGGAGAAAGAGAAAGAGAGAGAGTACGGTGCATGTGTGGATACGCGTGCATAAATACACCCCCCCACACACACACACACACTGATTGTTACACTCATCGTGTGCAGCAATCAGCTGATCGCGTCGCGCGCCCCACATGATCGCCTGTATCGGACGGTGAGTTGCGCCGTCCCTGTCTACCTCTTGTACTCGTTCCGTAATTCGCGAACTATTTTATTTAATAATTTAAAAACTAAGCCTCGTAGACAATTTTGGTAAAGGGAAAATCGTCTTAGAATAGACTCGACAATTTATCTTTTTAAAGACAAACGTCTGTTCAGAATCACCCTGTATAGATGATTTACTTTTCATACAATCGCCCCGTTTTCTTCAGAGTTTAATGCAAAGATAATAATGAAACCGTCTTTTTGAGATAAACTCTTTGACTATTCTCTCGACAGATTCAGCTCGCAATTGTAGATGCTCAGTCAACTTATTTTTTATGTGAATCGATGACGCTATAGCTTGAAAACTGTTATCCGAGCTGTTTCACCGGAAGGGAAACGTGCTTAAAAAGCAAAATATCTTCCCTCCAGAGGCTGAAACGAATGGAGATACCATTCGTATAGACTTAATCTTGGGAAAATCTGTCTCCAAGAAAATATATCTCTCGTTCTATCGATATCTTATTGAACGATAGAATACAACAGGACAGAGATATCTTTTAGCTTAGCAATGAATTCGTTTTTGAAGAATTATTATTACACGTTGTTGATCAAATTGTACGTTTCTGTTCTCGTGCATTTAAATACATAATCCTAATAAGAGATATGATTAATAATATTAAATTATTATTGTATGATTAATGGATTATTAATAAGATTGCTATAATCTTTTTTTATAATTATTAAGTAACTTTTGTAATTAATAGAATAAATGCTAATATGCGAATTATATAAATAATGTACATTTAATCGATTGTATGAAATGTACAGCCAATCGATTGTATGAAAAGTAAATTTCCTGGATTAAAATTTCAAAAAGTAACAGCTATAAATCTCATTTTAATTATTACAATTCGGATTACATATTTTTTTTTTTAAATATGTCGAAAGTTTAATGAATGCCTTAAACTTTCAACTTGACACTTCCCATCACTTATAAAAAACTGATCAATTGCAAAACAAGTTTGCACAATCAGTGATCGATAAAGCATTAAATCACGTCACAAAGTTTTAATTCCCAGACTGAAAAATTTACTTAAATTATTTATGACCGTCCCACTTTCCGACTGGCGCGGTGCTTAATCCATCGAATCGCATTCAAAGATATCGTACACCATCGTGCAATGCATCGCGACGATTCATAATATATAAAGTTTTATGAGAATAATACGCGAAAACGAATTATTCTGTTTGCATATCTCTCGCGAATTAATCGCAATTGTCGCATATCATGTTAATAAATATTTTTCACACTAAAACAAAACGCATTATGTATAGAAATGCAAGCTATTCCATTCGATTAAACGTCTCTCACAACAATATATTTCTTTTATTGTTTGCAGGTGCAACAGGTTTAAAAGATCTGACGATAAATGTGCCGGCTATGGTCAGATCAGGCGATACCGTAACGCTGTCATGTCATTACGACTTGGAGGGATCATCTTTGTACACTATACAATGGTTCTTCAATACCGTTGAATTTTATAGCTACATACCCGAGCGCAGTCCACCGCTTAAAATTTTCGACGTCGGCATACAAGTCAACGTGAGTAATCCATCTCAATAAATAGAAGTTAAAATATTTTTCTAAAAAATTAAGAAATTTATAAATTTTATAACATATGAAAGCTCTTATGTACGTTTACATAGATATTTATTTCTTAATATATAAATTTATTTGTAATATAAAATATTTACAAAATCTTCTTCATATGTTACGTAGTATTATATTACATATATATTGCTTACTTTAGGAAAAATTAATACACAAATTAAAAAAAAATTATTTTACTGTTAAATAATTAATAATCAAAATAATAAAAACAAGAAGAGATTTTATCTTGTATACATTAGTAGTTATTTAAAATAACCGAGAAACTGCGAATGCATTTATCTTGATTACATGTCATTTTTTAATGCCTATAAGAATCTTATCCCTTTAATAGTATTTTTATAAAGACCTATTATTAGCCTTGGTTATTATAATATTATAACTGGCTCGTTACGGATAGTGTTCACCTGTCTAAAATTATAATAAAATTACTAATAACATTATTATATATTATAATAAATAAATTTCAATTCATATCCATTGAATATCGTTTCAATCATTTTTCCGGATTGAATTATTGGTATTTCAATTTCAGGAAGACAATCTACACGATTTGGATAATATATATAGAAACTTTAAATTTGATTGGATAACTTTTTAAAGCTGTGTTTATAAATCACAACATTGTTTTAGATTCGCGTTCTTGCTATACGATATGTATTATAAATTGTATTTCCCGAGAGAGATACGCGCGTATCGATGCACCGGTAGATCCATTTATCAAACGAGCGCTCTCTTTCGAAGAGTCGTCGAGATAAGAACTAAAACCTCGACTCGCGATTTTTGCGCTCGCGAATAAACGACGGGCTATCTTTTTACGACTCGCGCGCGCTTGATCCAACCGTAATCTATTTTTCCGCGGAAAACACAGCCTGCGCAAGTAGATTCGATAAGAGAGAAGATCTGGACGCCGCGCTCTTCTCGTCCGGCGAAGCTTCTTGTCGCTTCCTGGACGTCGGCTTTCATCCCTCTCCGCATCCTTTCTAATCCCCCATGCATCGGGACGCCTCCATTTTTCCGCCGGTATGGCCACGACGAGGGCAAAAGTTTCGCCCCCGCAGATGCGGGGGTAAAGTAAGAAATCGATAGGCTGATTTATGGCGTGTACTACGACCGCGACACGGCTTGAACCTGGGTCAAGCGAGTTCCGTGTTTTACTGACGTCGATTCAATGCCGCCGCAATCGCGACTCCGCTTCCTCCCCTTCTCGCCCTCTTTTTTCTCGCGTCCGTCGAGAGCAAAGGTGCGACTCTTCTTAAATTTCCTGATACTCGAGAAAATGGAATCCCCCTTTCCGCAAGGGAGCACTCGGCGTGAAAGCAATATCCTGTAGGTTTGTATAACGCTCTTCGCGCGAACGTCGAAGAAAAATGTTGGAGATTAATTTTAAATGTGTTTATTTATTTAATATATATGTGAAATGCCAAGAATTTCTTGCGATATCTGCAATAATACATCTTGCAATTAAACGTATTCAATTCGTTGATTTAATCAATGCTTAAATAAAAAATCGGCGAAACAATCTTTACAAAAAATCTTAATATTAAAAAATGACTCTGATGAATTTACAATTCAAAGACTTACCGAAACTGACAGTTATTTCATCGATAATTTTGTTGTTATCAACATTTATTAATTTTAAATAATGCTTTTTACATAAAATTAAAAATGTAAAAATTAAAAATTTAGAACAATTAATATTTAATGAGTAATAATTTATATAGCAAAAACTTAACGTCTTTATTTTAAAAGATATTGAACATTCAATATATATAAGAACAATTTTTATAACTAATTATTCGCTTATGCATCTACCTAATCTCTTCTCACGAATCTCACAGTATGAGATATAATTTAAGATAAATATCTTGGACGAAACTCCGTAAGAAAGACGTATATAACTTCGGTAGAGCGTGTACATTTAATAGCGTCCAACGCTGACTTCCTTTTTGCTTCCTATCTCGTTGCCCTTTGTCCGACGACTCAAAGGAAGCACGCCAAAGTCCGGCAGGAAAATACTCTCGTGGGATCTGCGACGTACTTTACTGATAATTACCGCAAAGAGGCGGTCGTGAAACGCGCGAAAGCGTAAACTTTATTGAACAGAACTTTAGAGAGAGAGAGAGAGAGAGAAGAAAACGCGCGAAAGCATAACTTAGGAAAGGATGACGACTGAAAGAATGAAGCAGGTGAGAAAAAGAGGCATCAGTGGAAGGAAACTCAATTGGATAAAACATCATCAGGAAGCAAGGAACTCGACGAATAAGGGCGTGAAAAATGGAAACATGTTGAGGGTGGAGGGAGAAGTAATCAGAAAGTGAAAACAGCGGTGAGAAGAAGCGAAGTGACACTTGAAAGGTGTCACAGGAGACTCTGCAGTTTAAGATATTTCTCGACATGAGACGGACACAGAGATGAGACGAGAGGAGAGAACGATATGGAAAGCGGAAACTATCGGAAGAGGCAATAGCAAAGTGACATCGTCGCGACGTTACAGGGGGGGACGCTTCATTCAACGCAAGACGGTCTTCTCAATTTCTTCCCTCGAATCGCGACAATAAGGATTCAATTTTTTCCAACTGCCTGAAAAGTCCACGTGAATTCAGAGTTCTACAGGATTCTCGCTTTGCGCCCTTTAATGTAATTATAAAATCGACATTGGAATAAGATTTCTTTTTCTTCGATACTTGTATATTTCGGAGAAATTCGAATATAGGGAGAAAATATAGACCTGAAAAGTCCGCGTGAATTCGGAGTTCTACAGGATTCTCGCTTTGCGCCCTTTAATGTAATTATAAAATCGACATTGGAATAAGATTTCTTTTTCTTCGATACTTATATATTTCGGAGAAATTCGAATATAGGGAGAAAATATAGGATTATAAAAGCGTAAAGCGTAGTATCTTATATCAGTAATATTCCGTGATACATAGCTTCCCCGAAACAATTTAATGAACGAATATTAATTCGGAAGTGACTGCTCCGTGAATTATACGACGTTATGGCGAGACGAACGGTTTCGCCTCGCTAGAGTATATAGCAAGACGCGCACAAGATTTAAGCTCGACTCGAGCTGGGATAGATAGGAAGCTGGGAATTTTCATGAACGTATAAAGCATCTGAAGTCGGTAGGTAGCTATGCGCGGCTGCGTGTAATCTTTATAACAAGAAGAATTTACAACGCTCGTGCGCGCGCGTCGGCTGACAGTCAGCTGATTCGACATTTGACAGGTGGATTAGCAGGCGTTTTCGTTCGATCATCTGAAATTATCGCGACAATAAAATCCGCGTCGAGTCTCTGAACAGCTATGCCGTTATGTAACAGCGCGATAATATTCTCCCTTTAACACCATTTAACAATATCCTTCTCGCTGATCATTACCGCGTTATCGCCGAGCTAAACTCGAGGGAGAGATCCGTTTGTACGTGAAACATTTCGTAGTACGTGAAACGTGATCGCCGCGTTGGTGTGCACCCGAAGATTTAGGGTAATAATTTTTCACTATTCGATTAAGTTTTCCATCGTCTATCTCGATTGGCTCGTATATCTCCACAACCCGAGTACTTTCAGTCGATATAAGAATAGACGATATTTGTTCCGTGTGAGTCATGGTCCGTAATATCATGTAACGGTACTGAGCTATTGTTACTGCGATGTAATCGATGAATCGAGAGCAAATACCTCGCTCGTAGCATTTTAACGAATACAAAGAGTAAAACTTGGAATGTTGCTTTTGAAGGGAAAAACATATTTTATCAAATTTACATAGGTTAAATATATAAATATATGCTTATAAGTATATATATTTTATTTAAAAATAAATGTTTAGAGAAAACATTTCAATTTTATTGCATTAGAGATTTTTACTGGATGATTGAATTAATTGGTATAAATTATATATATTAATGATAAGCACGAAAATTCAATTTTTTTATTAAAGCAAACGCTTCAACAGCGTCAAAAATTTTGCGACACTTTATCTTCTTTGTTACATCCGGAAGTAAAGTCTTGCAGCGAGCATCAGCACAATTTCTATATTGTTATTTATATTTAAATCTGATGATCCGAACCTACGTATGTATTTGTTCATGCAGCCTCGTCTAATCGGAAGTATAGAACGCGCTCGGAAAAATAGGGTGCATGTTCACACTTTTCATAAAGGAGGTAACGCGTGGCTCTCTCAGTTTCCGCTTCGGCAGATCCGAATAGTCGTGGCTGCAATCCCTTTCAATGATATTTTTCATCGACCGTCTCGTCCACGCCGATGCCAGAAGCGGAAGAAACGGTGAAAAAGACTTGTCCCCTCATCCGATATAGTTTGTAAAGGAGGTGGAGACGCTTGCCGCGATGAATATAAATGCCTGCGAAGAGCAAAAGAAAGGTGGCGCAAAAAAGAAACGAGAGCGGACGCAGGCGAATCGTACGATTCAGATTTAAAAGATTCGGATGTAGAATCGATCAGAGGTATAAAATGCAGAGCAATATTAGACCAGTGCTTAATATCAGGAGGATTCGACACGGAGAGACATTGAATGGGAGAGGCAGATTAATTTAATATGCATTTAATATTTCGAAAATATAAATATATGAATAAATTTACTTATTACGACTAATCCAAGATTGCATAAAATGTAATAACATATAAATAGTAATAATAAATTATAAATTTAAATCAATATATTAATATTAATATAAAATGAAATTAATTCATTAACATACATATATATTTCTATTATGCTTCTTTTAAATTTAAATTATTAATCTCTTATGGGATAGCAAAGTTACGCCCTACTTCAACTTTGCTTCCGCTTAAAACTCGTTGAGCGCATTTTTATGTATTTTCATATCGAAAAAAAAATGATTACGTCATTTGAAGTTTTCGAAGATTGATATGCACATTTCTCTGGCAGATCCGAAAGTAGCATATAAAGTCGAAGCACGTTGCTAACTTATTTTAGCAAAAGTCACACGTGTGTTTTGAATCGATATCACTGTAATCGATATTGCGAGACAAGAAACTTTTGTCTTTTATCTTTCGTTATCTGAGATAAAATGTGATGCTCTCAGCAAAGATGAATCAGTAAAAAATTCTTATCCGAGCAGTAATCTATATCTAGCATCGTAAGAGGGTTTCTCTCTCTTCAAGCGCCTGTAAAAGCACTCTGTAGAATGTCGTTTTGAAAGGAATCTTCGCGAACGGCATTACTTTAGTGACAGTTTTACTGAGGATTCATACTTTTAGCAAAGTCATCGGAATGCGCGATCGATACTTATTATCGTGTTCCCTCTCTCATCCTACACAGAATCAATGAGACAGAGTGACTGGGTACAAATACGACTGATTCTGATGTCTGATTTGCTTCTCTGTCATCTTTTATTATTGTGATTACAACATCCTTGTTATAGAACGGAATAAAAGAACGTTGACTATCTAGAAGTGGTGAATCATCCGTAATGAATATTCTTATCTTATTACTTCCGACAAACTTTCTCTCAACTCGAGATTGCCGAGCATAAAGTTTAATTAAAGCAACATTGAAAAATGTTGAATTGTAGAATTGTTGTAGACCTTTTCGTATAAATTCTCACTAGATCGCGCGAAAATGCGATTTCACGCCGGTGAATTATCGATGTCAAAGTACTCTCTAGTTAGGCGATCGCGATTATGAAAGCGACCCTATAACTATATGCGATGCGAATCTATCGTGCATGAGAAATGGCGAAACTTTTCGTACCGTCGAAAAAAAAAGAAAAAAAAAACGTGGTGAAAGAGGGATAGATCGCAGAGTGAAGGATTATAGGAAATAGAGCGGGTGGAATAGGCGGCGGAGAGGGCGTAGGTGGAACACAGTACATCAGGTTTCACGTTTTACAGGATTCCGAATCGAACACACACGATGTGACATTGATGAACGTGTCCAGGCGACTTACCGGGACGTACAAGTGCGAGGTGTCCGCTGGCAGTCCTTCCTACCACACTTTGATAGCGAGGGCCAAAATGGAAGTAGTCGGTAAGTATGCCAATCGTTGGGAATTAAAAACTTTTTATTTCCATTCCCCCTCGGGAGAGATAAATTTGCCGGTCTGGGATTGTCCGCAATACGTTCCATTTCCATTTATCTCGGTGTTCGATTTCAAAGCGACGATACATTTTGCAAGTACGTATGAGGATCAACGACCAGCTCTAATACCGGATTTAAGCGAGATCGATGTAGCCTATAAAGCTGCAATAAGATATTTTGTTCCCATTTTCGATAAACAAATTGAATCCGTCTTCTTTCTCTTTTTTTTAATCCTCTCTGATATGCAATTAAATTTTGATTTCGTACAAGAACACAATATCGTATAAAACATAATTATTAAAATAATAACTATACTCTTTTTACACTTTTGTTATATAATCTAAGAGAGTAGACTGAAATAAAACTGTCGATTAAAATTGTACATGCGACAAAACAAATTAAAAAAGCAAAACAAATATAGTTTACACGTTTTCTGTTTATTTTACGCATTTCCGTTTACTTTACGTAAATTATGTCATTGCACATAAATATGTGAAAACATACGCATTCATGTATATTTTTTACTTTTGATTACTATTGATCATCTTTCGCAGCTTCAATAATTCAATCTTTGAATGTTTCTTCTTATGCATCAAAAAATTATCATTGATCACTCAATCGATTGTTGATTGTGATGTGAAATGTATAGGAGTGCATCTACAAATTGTTAAAAAATAATTATTACTTATAAATATCTAACAGAACGATAAGTGATAATTTTTATTTTCTATTATTTCACTTTTTCCGAACGAATTAATTGTGCGAAATATTTATTTCGATAAATAGCTACAATCTTGATACGTTTACAAATCTGTAATCGCGAAGTTAATTAACCGGACTGAAAATGGCTAAATATTTATAGAGAATGATCGTGTTTCGAAGGATAGCACACGAAGTAACTCGAGTCTCGCGAATGACAGCACGTAGGGCTTTGCGTACATAGTAGCGTACCGCGTATAACAGCTGATTTATGTCACTCCGAAATATTATCTTACTAAATATTTAACTCTTTATGAAATATTTGTTTATACTGATAATTTTACTTGATGTATTTCTAAATAATTATTAATAAGCAGATCAAAATATAAAACGCAATTTTCCATTACTTAAATCACAATGTTTCATTTTAAATCATAAATAATAATGATAACAAATTACATATCAGCAAGAACAATTTAAAATGCAATGCGAAATAAAGCGAGCAACAATCGCAAGCATAATTGCAAGAAATAATTGTTGAAATAAACAATGTCATAATAAATTACGTCATAATAAATTAGAATTTCCACCTCCCTAGTGTTTCGATTTCTTTAAACAAATAAATCGCACGATACATCTTGCATAAATAACTTTCATACGCTCACGAATGATACAAAATTCGGTAATAAAATCAAGATCAAGAAAATCACTACGCGACGCAGATTATAAATTGTTAAACGAGATGCGTAGCAACGACAGCGTCGAGGGATCCATCGTTTTTGGACGCACTAGCCCTCGTCACTAATAGCGAACATGACGGGGTCGTAGCTCAAGTGTTTCCGCTAGTGCGCTCCGTGACGCCCTCGGCGTTGGCGTTTCGCCAGATGTCGAGTTAGTGCCGTCGTGCAGCAAGTCGCATGTGCTAAACGACATAATTATTATGCCTTAGACGCCCCAAAAACGGATCCTACGATTCGTACCGAGAAGGAGCGCATAGCGGTGCGCGAGACGCTGCGAGTCAACTGCTCCTCAGGCTACTCCCGACCAGCCCCCACTATTACATGGAAGCTCAACGGGGACCCTGTAAGTATCGTCTCTCGCAAGCCCGCCTCGTCCTTACCTTATATATATATATATATATATATATATATATACGTCTTCGTAGTCGCAGTTACGTGACCTTACTAGATGATTAGAGTTGCACGCAGAGAAGACTCCGAGCCTGCGCGCCTATTCTATTCTGTTGTTTCGACCCTTCATCCCCTCGTTCTATTACGCCGTTCTGTTCACCCGAGGCTTCTCTCCTTGCTATACCGCAGCAATATCGAGGTACCAGCGTCGCGGGATTTACGCGAAAGAATCGAGACGCGCGCGACGCCGCATCGTAATTTGTAGCACGTAATACGATTTTGTATGCAAATTATTTCGTAAGAACAAGTAATGAAGTTAATGAGAAAAGTTGTCAAAAATAGTATTTTTAGTAAAGATAACCAATCGGAAAAAGTTACAAAATATGTAACAATCATATTGGAGAATTAACTCCATATAAAATAATTATCTTATTGAAAAGAGGAAGAGAAAGAGAGAGAGAGAGAGAGAGAGAGAGAGAGAGAGAGAGAAAGAGAAATTAGGACAACAAGCAAGAAGTGAAAAAATTAGAGATTCGAAAGAATAAAGAAACGAAATCTTACATTTTATAGGTATTTTTTACGCGAATACGAATTTTTAACTACACGTTTATAGTTGACAAAAATTCGTATTTGCGTAAACTTTGTTTGAGATATCTTAAGTTTACTGACATAATTTAATATTAAAATTTAATAAAGGATGTGTCTATAGTTACCGTTACTTTGAAACATTCTATGCACGTCCGGATGATCAACGCGTGATTGTTAATAAACTAAGTTCATGGACGGAATTTTATTTTTAGATTATTAATCTGCAGCGCATTCCGCATGATACTAATTAAGATGATATATAAATATTAACATTAGTTTTATCAATAATTTCTGGATAAGCACAAAACGTAATTATAATGACTTTAATCAATTCTATTTTTAATTTTATAATAACTTGTACGATAATTAATATTTTGCTACAGAATAAAAAGCAAAGCAAAAGTATACTTTACAATGTGACTGTGCATTAAAATTATTAATTATCATTATACGTAATTGTTCATAAGTTATTTTCAATAGAGATATTGTTTCTAATACGATAATATGCTACAAAGAGTACGCAAAATTAATTTAAAAAATTGGCATTTCGCGTTTCAATACATCTGATTTTCGTTGTCGTTTTATAACAACTGCGCAAGCGAATTATTGCTTTAATGTTCTGGAAACGCGTATATATTACATATGTGTACATTATGTACCTTTTATATATTTCATGTGAACTTGTGTTCAATCAATTTTAAAATTTTTTAATAAATTTTAGTAAATTTTTTTTCATCACAGTACATATCGCCCATATATTTTTCACGTATATTCTTATACGAAAAGTTTTATGTACAATTTCTTGTACAAAATATTATACTTTCAAATGGATCCCTTTGATACCAAAATTTGTACACATTTATTATTGGTCAAATTGTCGGACTATAGATACGAGTTCAAGCTCACTTTATCGCTATTCATTATTCATATAGTTTGCCATTGCATGTGAAAACGTTTGGAAATCTATTCGATGTGAAATATTCATTAACAAATATTCATGAATCTGAACAGTTTGTTTTAGTTGTGAATAACGCTCTTTTCATATAAGTATAAAAACTGCATGAAAATACTAATTAAAATAAAATGCATAAAGCTGACAATGAGTAGCGCATGCATCTCTTTCATTATTATGTATTAATAGTTTGTATATTATAAACATAATCTCAAGTAATGCAAATCAGAGATATACACATGTTAAACGATTAACAATAAAGACGTATTGGATCCATCATAAATCTCAAAGAACCTTCAAGTAGAAAATCTTCGCGTATGCTAGCAATCTGTAGAGTCCTCCTGTTGAGTGCAATATAAGATGATTGCTCTAAAGAGTACTAAGAGAAAGATATAAGAAACATATAAAAAAAAGTAGAGAGAGACAGAAAAAAACAGATAGAGTAAGTATTAAGTGTACAGTTTTGCTCTCTATATCGTCGAGTGTCCTATGTATCGATTGGCAAAGTTGTATCCCTGATGTCTGGATTAAATATCTGGAGTGTATGTTGTCTCGCTGGATTGCGTCCCGTTGAATTTCCTGCGAATCGGCATTAACTGCGTTAATAAATTACGTGCTTTTACTCGCAGTATTTCAGGTCTCGCGCGCAAGACCAGCCGCTTTATGACTTAATTCAGCTTTAATCGCATCGGCGTAATTATCGAGGAGTTCGTCCAGCGCAATTTACGGAAGCAATATTTGCGCGCTAACTTGCTTAGCTGCAAGCTCACGTCGAGTGAGATACTTCGGGGGAAGAAAGAGAAAAAAATAAAAACGACATCGCCGATACCGTCATCTTGACATGCGGAAATATCTATAGAGAGTACCATTGGTTTAAATAACCAGGACGCGCGATATTTTCCACGGAATATTCGTTTTCAGAGGGCGGCGCTTTGTTTTTGAACGAGCAGATTTATGCCGTCCTTTGACACTTTTCATTCTGACGATTGAAACGGCGTAACTCACTTTCGGCCGGTGGAAAACTGGGAAAACGTCAGCGCGGCGAAACGACGTTGGAGCGATTTAACGGAATAATTTAGTTGATTTAACGAAAGCCGCGAAATAACGATTTATTTGCATATCAGGCAACCGTATTCGATCGCGAGCGAATCTTGTTAAATTCAATTTCTATCATTGTACATTGAGATTTTAATGATGTTTCACTCTCTTAAAAATACGCAATAATGTTAAGCTTGAAATTTTCGCAATAGTCTCAAATATGTGTGCACATTGTGTAAGAGATTAATATGATTTATTAATAATTAAATGATACAGAGAGTAAAAATAAAATGCCTTCGAATTTTGTCTGAAGGCAATTTATTTAACGTCATAATGTTTTCAGTCTGTGTGTATGTATTTAATGGAAAATATTTTTTTCCACATACTTTTTTACATATATATATAATGATTTATGTATTTAATACTTGGATATACACACAATTTTAGTTTTATAATAAATTATGTTATGTATTATAATATATATAATATATACAGCTTGTTTTTTATGAAACATGATATATAAAAGTTTATTAGCATAATATATATGAAAATAGTTTAAAGCATATTTCCATTACAAGAATAATTATTATTTAACAATATTATTTTCTACATTGCATGAATTGTACTGTCGTTTTTTATTTGTTTTTCAATCTGCTTTTTTATTATACATAGTCGCAATTAAAAGTGATATCGAGAATTTTTTTTACGTGATTTCAACACATAGTGAAGTAGAACACAAAGATTATATTAATCCGTGTTGATTTATAATAAAAACTGTAATGAAAATTTGGGAATATTATAACTTTACCGGGGGTGATAAAACTTTATGGGTGTATAAATTGGATTTTTTTAACGAAATTCTCAGCTTAGCCCGAAATAACGAATGAGCGCGTGCAATTTCTAGATAGACGCTTGAAAAAACGCGATGAAATATCACCGTTTGACCTTTAAAATAATACGACGCGGAGCAAGCAACAGGATAGTGTTTCGACAAACGTAAGTGAAAATTCGCATTTCCGAGAGGAACAATAGTCTCACCCTAGTGAAAGCATCCCTGCCGAAAGTGCACAGGGGTCGCCGTTTCGCCCCTCTTTATTTTCGATTCGCATTCTTCCATTGCCCATGGCGTGTGTCATCGCCTACTTTTCTTAGTTCCAAGTATCGCTATTGTTGACAACTTCTTCCGTAGCTGTTCTAACAGAACACGTTCCCCCTATTGCGGGCATACTTTTCGTTGACTCATCCGCGATTCAACGACTCCTACTTGGCAATCTTTAAAAGCTTCTCGATGTCTTTTGTTCGTATATAACTCATGTTAAGGCAGTAAATTTATACATCAACGTATGCTTATAAAACTAAAATCAACAATTAATTATTAAGCGCTTGACTTGTCATATTAATTTTATCATAATATTTTTATATTTTCTTTTCTCTCTCTTTTTTTCTATTGAGAAAAAATATGTTTCTATATAATAAATAGAATCAATATTGTAGAAAGAATTTGTTTCACAAGGATTATCAGGGTGTTTGTTTCACAAGGATTATCAGGGTGTTCTAAAAAGGTATGTCAAAAATTTAAGGAGATATTCCTCACACCTGAAGGATGAAAAAATGTTATATGGACATAGGTACGGAAATGCTTATTTCAGGAGTTATGTTGAAAATACTGTTAGCTGTATTACTTACACAAGGAAAAATTTAGGATTAATTATTGTAGACGACAATCGTTTAATTAGGCTTATTTACATTTGGATTTAATGTGACCTTGAGTATGTTACAATAAATGTTGAAAATGTTCACCATTTTCCTGAATATAAGCAGTGACACGTCGACGCATCGATTCACGGACACGTTCAAAAATGCCACCAGTGCGTGATATTCAAGATCTTCGTGACCGTATCACTGCAGGTTGCGAGACAATCTGCTGTACGCCAGGCATTAATATATTTTTGCAAATATATTTGCAAAATATTTCCAAATTTCCAAAATATGCAAATATATCCAAAATATGCAAATATATTTGCAAAAAATTTCCAAATATTATTGCAGATTTGAATGCCATCAGACAATAATTAAAAATTAGAATTAAAATTAAAAGTCAATGTTGAAAATATCGTCAAGTGTAGTGTGCTAATTCGAAAATGACCATGTGAACTGTCAGATGAAAAAAATTAAATGACTTGCGTTCGATAAGAGAAAAGAAATTAGAGAAATTAGAGAAGATAAGAAGCGGGAATTTCTCGAGTTTTCTAACAATTTCGTTCTAAACGTGTCCATTTAGAAAACGTAGTCTTATCAAGTAGCAATTCCGTGTAATGCAGAAAATAGTCACTGAGTTAGAAAATCGTTTTCATCGATTGACCATTTGCTTATCCCCTTCTCTCCCTTATATAGCCCCTTCTTCTATCGTCTTTTGCTTTTCTCCGCATGAGTACATATATAACTTGAACACATACATTTGTCTGCGTAGGTAGGTAGATAGGTAGGTATATAAGTATGCGCTTGATCCGCTGCCAAGAAAACTCCACCTATCTCAAATCAAGTTTTCGCTCATATTTTCTCGCCGCCAATATTTCCGCCTTGCTTCCCGCGCTCTACCGGAAAGCTTTGCTCCGGCATATGAAACATCCACCAATATTTCGGGCAAATAATCCCTAGTCACACAGCGCGTGCATTCTCGTAAATTCGAAACCGAACGTAATTTTCGGACTTTTATTGCGTTTTTTATGCACCTGATTTCCATTTCGAAAGTTCTCTCGCATGGCTGGAAATATTCGTAGAACTGTTACGAACTGTTACAAACTATATAAATTATACAGTAAAAATTGCAATATACACTGCTGATGGAAAATGCAGTTGATGAGGTAATTTACAATATTTTGCACGGCAAAATAAAGTTCCGAGACTTGAAAATTCTTCATTTAAAAGTGTTAATAAATTATATCTTTCTAATTTTACACTTTCATATATTTCATAATTATAATAATCTACGTTGTAATAATAATGGTATGAAATAATAATAAGTATGAATATTACACGTTATTCTCGAAGTTATATGAGTCATACGAGTGTAAAGTTGGTAAAGTAATTTATAATTCTCACGGTACTTTGCACGGTAAGATAAAATTCTGAGTCTTGAAAATTTTTTATTAAAAGAGTTAATAAAATATTTCTGAAAAGAGAAGAGAAGAATTAATCAATTATTTCTGCATTCTAATTTTTATTATACATATATTTCATAGTCGTAACAACAATTTATACGTATAAAAGGCATGCGAATATTACACATTACTCTCTCAAAGTCACACATCGAAGTCACAATCGCATAAATCTAGTTATTGCATGCGATATTTTACGCTAATTCGCTGTATGTGCTTCCAAATATAGGGACAAATATAGTAGCTGCATTGCGAAATGCAAGATCCGCAATACATTGTAGGGATGTATGCGCTATGTGGAAAATGTATGCACAGCGAAGCAGAGAACATTACATTCGCAAAGACAATGAGGCGAAAGCAAACCACGCGGAAACTCTATAGCACCATCAACGTGTCAATCAATCCCTTATTTCGAGAGCATCTAGCCGAGTAATATTATCAAAACTCGCTTTCCAAGTTATGAAGATTGTACGTAATGCACTTTAGAGTCGAACATTATACACGTACGCGCAAGAGACGACCGGCACTCTTCATGTGACACCCAGAAGAGGGAAAAAGGAGGTGCGAGAGAAGATGGCATCTGTGATGGCATCAGCTTTATGCTTTATGCTTTATGGATGTAGCCTGTATCCGCACGTGACACCGTACGCCCGCGGACATGATGTATGTCCTTGTTTGTTCTACAAATGATAACGTCGCCTTCGGAGCTCTCGGGGAGTTTTCTTGTTCTCGTAACGTAGCGGACGATCGAAGACAAATTCGTTTCTTCTCTTGGTCATATATTCTTCTTGAAAGTAATCCTGCTTGTACATAAAATAAGGTCGCCCCTCCTCATTTATTACGGATCATGCATTTATATTTCTGTCACGGCGCAGTTGACGTTGACGTGTACCGTGTAGTATGAAAATGTGGCGATAATAATATACATCTTTACCACATCGAGTCGTTTAATTCGAAATTTTATACTGTCTCACAATCGTTTTTATAAAAGATGAAATTATAGTTTGCTTATTAATCTTATACGATTTTAAAAGAGAAATCTATGTTACAATACTCTTGAATATATATTCACGAAAAGAGATGAAGAATAAACTTTTTCCGCTTTACACGTACAATGGCGGAGATTGATATTATTAAGATATCTTCTGATATTCTCAAATTTCGTATTATCTGGGTTTCAAATCCGCCTTGACATTTTTATTGGACTCTTTGGATATACATATATCCGGATTTCAGCTGCTAAATCCGGATTTTTCGAATATTCGGATTATCCGGATATCTGGACAACTGAAACGTGTAATGCTTATTTTTGATGTAAAATTTATACAGCTTTCTCTCTCTTTCTTTAACAATGAGATATTTTTGAAATAAATGAATAAGTTTCCAAACAATGTTGAAAAGGATCGACGAGGTTGCTTCTTGCAAGCAACATCTATAAAAGTAAATAAGAAGTCAAAAGATATAATTCTCGTATATCAAAGTTATAATTTTATAATCCATGAAATTTTATATTACATATATTATATAGAATTACGTTGTTAAAACACAATTCGCATCCTCACGTTTGTTCTCAAAGTAATAACACCGACTTCTGACTCCACCAGTCCCTTTCTGCTCATTCTTTTTTATTTTATTCTCGTATAGAAACAAAAGATGCAGTTACAAGAGACAACAAAAGATAAGCTTTATCTGCATTAAGAGCAATGTAGTCGCGTAATATCTTCAGCACAAATAGCAATAGTAATTCCCTTTGTGAGATATGATAATAAATACAAAAGATATTTCAATGTACTCACTTGGTTATATTGAATAAATGATAAATAAATTTTCCCTAAAATACACGATTATTAATTATTCAAAATTAAATGTTTGTAAATCGGTTGATTTATGTACAGATACGAGCTTTGATGAATTTTCTGAAATTGTATATTTAAAGAAAGAAATTTTATCCATTCATACAATGCATAAAATAAAAATATATAATTTAGATTAAATTTTATAATAAATATTTTATGCAATAATTCTATAGTAATAAGAATAATTCAAATATATGAAAAGAATATATAAATAATAAAATAAAAAAGATTTAATATTTATTAGAATTAATATTTATTATTCTACATGCTAAAAAATATCTCGATAAAATACGTCGCGTTAATTCAAATGATGTTTATTGTTTTAGATCACGGAGGACAATGCGCAGTACAAAATAAAAAACTATTCTTCTTATAATAACGATACACAATCTACAATATCAAAATCGATAATACAATTTGAAGTGAAGGAGAACATGTTTCGCACTGGACGCTTACATCTACGCTGTACGGCCTCCATCTCGGACGTTTATCGCAAATCGGCGGACATCGAAATCACCGAGGACAAACCGCATCTCGCACCTATCACCGGTGTAAAATCATCACCATACGGTGGTAAGTAGCTATCAATTATATATTATATCTACTTTCTATTCTGATTTTGTTATTTTTAGGAATCTCTTTCAGTCGCTCGGAAAAATAACGCTCCATCTTTTATTAGAAAAAAATTGTTCTATTTGTTCTTTTATGACTGTATATCTCTAAATATCTATCTTTGATTAATTAATGTCGAATCTGAATATATATTCAGATTTTTATTAATAGAATTTTTTAAATTCTTCGTTTTTTTATCGTGTACTGCTTATTTATAATTTAATTTTAGAAATTATAAATTTGAATTTTTTAATTAGATTTAATTATGTTATATGATGTAATAATAATTGTTATTTGTAGACTAGGTCGGTATTTAAAGACTATGAACTAGATAGATCGTAGACATTTCACGTTTACTTGTGTATCATCCTAAAAAGTTTTGGAGATACTTAGCAATCGCAAGCGAATAAATAACACTCATCGAATTTACAATGGGCGTAAAAGTTTAACTCACATTCGCGCATTGCCGCGAAGATCGATGTTTTAAAAGAAAAACGAGTGGCAATGGTAAACAGAAAGACAGCAACGGGAGAATACTTTCTGAGCGCCATATATCGGCGTTTTGTCATGACATCGAATCAATGCAGTATCGATAGCAATACGATCAACTGTCTCCGACAAAGCTATGAAACCGGAACGAGCATTAGCACGACATATCTATTGCGACTGTGATAGTCAAGCGTGCGCTTACGAATCGCGCGACGCTATTCAACTGAACGAACTTTGTTGATCAAGCTAAATGAGACGGCACAAGCGCGCATAAATGCTTTTTCTATGCCCAAGTAACACAAGTCAAACGTGATGAACCGAGTCGTACAGTTGATTTTCAAATTTAACGAGGCGCAAAATCCCTCTTTTTTTCTCTATCTATGATAAGATCGATTTTTTATCACACATCTATTATTTATACATATCATTTTATATATTTATTTATATATTTGTATATTTATTTTTTATCACACATATTTATTATTTATATTTATTATTTATTATTTGTTATTTATATATATTATTTTATATATTTATTATATATGTATTATTTATTATTATATTTATTTGATGTTACATTTATATTATTTATTGTATTATAAATTTTATTATATATTTTATTATATATATTATATATTTATATTATATTATATATTTTATATTATTATATTACATTAGTTTTATCATTTATATATCTATTAGACTTATGAAAACAACACAAGAAATGAATTCGATTAGAACGAGTAATAATGGTAACTCATGCACGAGAGATACGAGCGAGAATAATCGGCATCGCGACTTCAACGCTTATTTGCAGTCTAATAAGATATGATGTACGATCTCTCTCTTTATCGCAATTCTCGAGGCGAATTCTCCATCTCCATGGCTGCATACAGTTTTGCGAAATACGCGCAGACAACATGGCGTGCGCGGTTCTTAGAAGGGACATTTCTGGAAGCGTGCAAATGTAATAAGGCTAAGAGCGACAATAACATTTATGGTCCTGCGACCCCATGAATGTATCGAGCCATGCGCAATCTTTCACGTGAATCACGCCGTTCAGCGACAGTTATGTGCTCGTCGTAGCCGTATCAGTCGCTCGCCAAGAAGTCGCGGGGGTTACGATTGTTCCAGCTGGAAAAGCATAGCCGTTATCCAGTTACAGAAAATGATCCCGTATCCGTCTTCTCGATCGAATCATTCCGCGGCGATTCATCCGTCACTCCGATTTAATGCGTGTCTTATTTCCGATTCCCCTCCTCTATCCACCCTTTAAATCGTCGCGCGTGCAGTCGCATGTAAACGCAAAAGTTGCGAAAGCAAATTCACTCCCCTTCGGAAGCAGAAAGATGACTCATGGGGGATATCTCTCGCTGCGATTGTGCGCGTCTCAACGATATTTACGATACGATAACAATCGAAGACAATAAAATCACGATGTCAAAGTTATACCCCGAATTCGTAAACCGTTTTGAGAATCACATCGTCGTAGATTTTAATTATATAATTAATGTTATTCACAAAATATATATATATATTATAAAATGTCCTAATCGCTAGTCTAATAATGAACGGATCAATTAAAATAAAGTATTCAACCAAACTGGCCAGAAATTTTTTGTTTATTAATACAACGTTTCGACCATATGGTTGTGGTCCTTATCAAGTATATACTGAAATAAAGATTTATAATTAATTAATTAACGGTTAGAATACACAGTAAGCTCACGAATTAAGGTGTGAACAATTCTCATACCGATCAGGAGACAGGCATAGACGATAATTCTGTGAACTGCACAAGTCACATTTGCAAAAAACGTTAAATAGATTTGAACTTTAGAGACAAATTGATGTGTCCATGTGGGACTTCGTCAAGAAACTAAATACATCGGGAGGAACAACGAAACTAAGTGACCTTTATTATTTTGTCGTAAATGTTGTTTAAACTTTCAGTGTCTTTCTGTAGGTTTATTAAGTTATTGAGTTTCTTGATATAGAACATCTCAGCAATTTCTCTCTTTCGAACATATTTTTTATTATGCAAAATATTAGGATTCAACCAGTCAAAATCATGTCCGGCTTCCAATCTATGTTTGCTTATAACCGAGTGATTGGTTTCATGTAACTTTATATTATTACAATGTTCTTTTACTCGTGTACGTAAATGTCTTTTTGTTTGCCCAATATATGATAAATTACAATTCTTACAGTTTAATTTGTATACAACACTTGTCTTATCATTATTATGTAAGCTGTCTTTCTCGCGTCTTATTAAATTATTTAGTTTTTTGGTCATTTTGTAGACGACATTAAAGCCACTATTTCGCAATAGACGGTACAGGTCGTGACTCGTATTATCTACGTATGGTATTGTAACAAAATGAGTCTTATCTAAACGAGTGAGATTCACGTCAACCGTATCATTATGGTCGAGATTTTTTTAAAAATTTATTCTTTTTTGAATGTGTCTGTGTATGATATGTTCTGGAAAGCAATTATTAATTAAGGTGTCATGTACTAGCTTGATATTATCTTGCTTTATTTACAAATGTTCCAAGGAATTGGTTGTAAATGCCATAAAGAAGCGTTGGGACGATATCGCAAAAAACACGAAATTTAATTTATCTCAATTTATATATGCAATAGAAGCGATTTTGGATTCAACTTTCTTTTCGTTTGACGGACGTTTTTATGAGCAAATCTTCGGCACACCCATGGGTTCTCCGCTATCATCTATCCTAGCAGATATGGTGATGGACGATCTGGAGACACAGTGCTTAAATTCACTGAGTTTTACCGTTCCTATTTACTATAGATATGTAGACGACGTTTTTGCAATAGTACCACGCACAGGAATGGACGAAATTCTAACGACGTTTAATAATTACCACGAACGCTTGAGATTTACTTATGAGATGGAAGTTGATTCGTCGATTAGTTTTCTAAATGTTAAGATCATTCGGTCGGACAACAGACTCATTACCAATTGGTTTAGGAAACCCACATGGTCTGGGAGATACATCAACTATTACTCGAACCACCCGTTAAAAATAACACATAAAATCAACACTATCTACAATTTAGTTGACCATGCAATTTTATTATCTAACGACTGCTTCAAGCAAGATAATATCAAGCTAGTACATGACACCTTAATTAATAATTGCTTTCCAGAACATATCATACACAGACACATTCAAAAAAGAATAAATTTTTAAAAAAATCTCGACCATAATGATACGGTTGACGTGAATCTCACTCGTTTAGATAAGACTCATTTTGTTACAATACGATACGTAGATAATACGAGTCACGACCTGTACCGTCTATTGCGAAATAGTGGCTTTAATGTCGTCTACAAAATGACCAAAAAACTAAATAATTTAATAAGACGCGGGAAAGACAGCTTACATAATAATGATAAGACAAGTGTTGTATACAAATTAAACTGTAAGAATTGTAATTTATCATATATTGGGCAAACAAAAAGACATTTACGTACACGAGTAAAAGAACATTGTAATAATATAAAGTTACATGAAACCAATCACTCGGTTATAAGCAAACATAGATTGGAAGCCGGACATGATTTTGACTGGTTGAATCCTAATATTTTGCATAATGAAAAATATGTTCGAAAGAGAGAAATTGCTGAGATGTTCTATATCAAGAAACTCAATAACTTAATAAACCTACAGAAAGACACTGAGAGTTTAAACAACATTTACGACAAAATAATAAAGGTCACTTAATTTCGTTGTTCCTCCCGATGTATTTAGTTTCTTGACGAAATCCCACATGGACACATCAATTTGTCTCTAAAGTTCAAATCTAGTTAATGTTTTTTGCAAATGTGACTTGTGCAGTTCACAGAATTATCGTCTATGCCTGTCTCCTGATCGGTATGAGAATTGTTCACACCTTAATTCGTGAGCTTACTGTGTATTCTAACCGTTAATTAATTAATTATAAATCTTTATTTCAGTATATACTTGATAAGGACCACAACCATATGGTCGAAACGTTGTATTAATAAACAAAAAATTTCTGGCTAGTTTGGTCGAATACTTTATTTTAATTGATATATATATATATAATATGTGTGTGTATCTTTTTTGTGCATGTACCTTACAATTAATAATCATATATCTAAGAACATCTCTCGGAAAAGTAGCACGACAGTGTTGGGAAGTTGTAGGATACTCTTTCTGACGCGTCCTTCTTCTCTATCCCCCGAGAGAGATTTACTCAAGGCTGATAAAGAGCGGCACTATTTTTCTAAAGATTTTTAAATTACCGAGCGGTTTATAAATAGGGGATTATACCGAAAGAGACGGGGTTATATACACCATATTTCCTTCCCCGCGCACACAAAGCCCGCAAAACTTCCTGAAGATCCTTCGCTGCGAGCCATTAATCAATGACGAAGAGTGGTAAGGCCGAGTTACCAAGTTATTTGATTGACACCATAAAGATCGTTAATAGCAAGAGTGCCATCGTATCAACGCGAGCAGCGTACACATTTATCACACAATGTCGGTAACAGCAATTTACACAAACACAGGGATACGGTGCGCGGTGTATCCCTCATTCGCGTAATTTAACGATGATTAAACTGCGCCTCATTACAAGAGGCAACAAAATGTAATTGAAATCGCTTGCTGGCCGACATCGATCGCTCTCTGTCAGCCTATTTGTACGCATAACGCGGATGAGACTTCTCTTTCTCTCTTCTCTTGGGGAATCATTTTTCCGTAAAATACATATCCAACAGCGCTGTTTGAGTATTAATTAAAATCCTCTGGCACACGAATGAAATATCTCGATTGCCTGCGCGTCACTTCATCGCATAATAATATCCGCGCGAAGGATATTAAATAATAAAATAAGAACAACGCGATTATGACTCGGGATTATTTTCGCGGTATAAAGACCTATTCCCCGTAGAGACCAGCTATTTCTCTCGTCTCTGAAATTGTCGGCTCACTTAGGTCCTGCCTTCCTCCGGCGCTATTAATCAATGAGGAATTCAGCAATTAACGCTCCGGTTTTATTAACGTTCCGCGGAAGTTTCGTTACGTATAGTGCGTTGTTTATGTGCGTGTTTGTATATACGAGTGATATCTGTGGAATTGTTATACTTTATGAAGTATCAGACTTGCATTCGGCTTACTTACAAACATAATTCCATGATATAATTAAAAATAGATTTAAATAGAGCTTAATGTGTGGTTGATGACAAAAAAATGTTCTCGTCTGGCCTTCTCAATGAAGAAAGAAAATATAAATAACTACAAAATTATAGAAAATATAAATAGCCAGGGTATAATTACAGAGTTGAGATTCCACGGGGGAGAAATTTTGTATAAATGTTCAAAAAGTATCGAACATAACAACGAGAATAGCGATAATGAAACACCATAGAGAGAAACATTTTCGATAAATCACTTCAATATTCCAGAGAGATCAATTGTAAATTACTAATAAATTCAATCCGTAATCGGCGCACACTCGTCGTCGCTAATCGAAGATCGATTTGATGAAAAATTCTTTATCCTGCACAGTAAAAAATAAAATGTTAATTCATTAACATTTTTCACATGTCCCCACTCTAAATTTTAAGTTCAAATAACTCATTCGTCGTATGTTACTTATTGACAAGCTAAAAATGTTAAATAATTGACACAATACTTTACATTTATTTTTGTTATTGTGATTTTAAGTGTAATGTAAAAATAACATACAAATTAATTAAAAATCACATGAAAAAATAGTTACAATAACTCGTAAGAAATGTTGAGGACATTAACATATAATAGTAATTATATTTTAACTTAAATTATTTGTAATAGAAACATTTGATTTTAGTAAATTTGATTATTTTGTATGTCAAAGTTCAAGATTATTTTTGAAGATTTACTTTAACTTTTCTTAGAATGTTAAATTGACTTTGAGACATGTTGATTGTTTAAAATGGTTATGTTAAAAATACTCAAAATAATATTCCATTTCTAAGAGACATATACAAAGTGTTAAGTTATGAAGTTGACATAAATGTAACACATGAAAACGTTATAAAAATAATAACATATAAGTTGTATGTTAATTTTACATTAAAGTACTAATCAAAACGTGGTAACACAAGAAAATTTTAACATATGGACGCACAATTTTTCACTGTGTGAATATCGGGAAACGAAAAATCTAACGCGTAAACGAATCATTTACAGAGAGCAATCGATAATTTCGTTCGTTTAGAAGCTATGTACGTAGCGGTTCTTGGAAACTCGCGGAGTGAATGATCAGCGCGTTTACGGCTTACATTGTCACGATTACAAGAGCGATTTCACGGCCGAAGTCGCTATACTCGCAGATGGAGGAGACACGATAAAAGTGCACAGCTATTCTCGGCGTGATCGGGGATTTCATTCGAGGCGATGGTGCCTACTCCTAGTCGCCGATACCATTACTTCGCAGTAAAAAGAACGTAAACGTGACGTTAGGACTTAGCACGAGTCTACAGCCGTACCCTCGCTCACTTACGCTATCCTTTGCACACCCCCTGATAGTTCGTCGAACTCCATTCCTCTTTTATATCATCGCGGCGACGCCGATGTCGTCTTTTGTTGGCAGAACGAGCCAAGAAACCTACTAAAATCCCACGCCCTTGAGTCTTAATAACGTTACCGATCGTTTGGTGGTGATGCTCATCGCTCGACGAGATTACATGAGATAGGGAAAAACTTATCGCGGACAGCAGCGTAATTCCGACGATGATATCTTGCTCGTTTAATGCAAATTATTGAGCTTTTAATCGCCAGCATGATGACTTCTACGTTTCTAGCCCACTCATACTGATAACATATATTTGTCGTTAAACTTATCACAAATTGTACAATATTTAATATTATTGTTGCTTTAAATACACAATTGTGGTAAAAAAAAAACATGGAATATTTTTCATAAATTGCAATGATAGAGAGAGCATTAAACTTTGATTTTAAACTATATATAAATGTTAAATATTTGAAGTATTCGATAAAAAAGAGTAAATATATAAATTTGTATAAAATCATATAAATTGCTCTTTCATAAACAATATTTATTTATCTGAGAAAAATATAGATTAATACGTGTTATATTGGTCTTTCATATTTTATATAAATAATGTCATGAATGACATCTAAATCACACAATTGTTGGTGCATAAAACTATTTCATAAATATTTTAAAAATATGATATATTTATTATATTCTTTTTATTATCAGATATTCTAATTCTTAATAAAACAATAAAGCAATTAATTTACTATATTTTTTTTCTGATATGTAAACATTAAGTAATTCAGCTTACCACAACATTTACCAAATACATCTCTTGCTTCTAGCCAAAACTGTATATCGCAAATCCGAAATGCTCCGGCAAGCATACTTGCTCAAGTCTAGTACGTACGAGTGGACTCGTATCTGAGTTCGAAGTAGTTACTGTGTTGACACTGTTCGGCCGTGAAGATACGAGTAAATATAACGGAAATTGTACGCGACGGGATGTGCCTTCTTGAATTATTTATACAACAAATACAAGATATCAAAAAGTATTTTTTAAAAATCAGGAATATATATTGGGTTGATTTATAAATAAATGTGTTTTGTTATAGATAATTGATGAATTGTTTCTGAAAAACCAATATTCTAAGAAACCTGCGATATCTAATTGTTTTATCTGTTGTAAACAGTTAAGATATGCATCGTTTACAAATCAATACTATTACAAATTATTGTGTAAAAGTGTAGAGCAAATTCAGCTCGTGAAATAAATGATATAAAAGTGTATCTTCACCACATAATGCCATGAGAATTCAAACGAAGGAATAATGCTACAGTAAAGAAAGCAAAAGGTTGAATGAAAAAGGCCGAAAAAGTTTATGACATATATAACGAAAAAGGACACTAGTGATCGAATAACATGAAAATGTTTTGTGAAGTTTTGTTTTAGATAAGAACATAAGAGATGTGTTATATAAAAAAAATGAGACCTTTCGGCTTTAGTGAAGGCACTTTAAATGGATTTGACGAAATAAAATCCACATTCATGACACGATAAATTTACTTACGATATATAACGTTTTTTAAATATAGAAATTCAGTTTGTTAAGTAAAACGAAATTTATTTTTGAATCAACCAAATATTATAAACTTCAAAATATATAATATTTTGTATATTCTCTTTTAATTTTCGTAAAATGAATGATATTTTAAATAATTGCTTATTAAATTAAAATACCGAAAATTTAATTTATATTTGTTAGCTGTATTATTATTGAATTTATTGTAAATGACAAAATACAAATCACGATAAAAAGCAATAATCTCAAAAATATAAATTTAGAAGTGCAAATGAAAAGATATAATATTTAATGAAAATATATAATATTTTATATATTCTCTTTTGATTTTTTTAAAATGAATAATATTTTAAATAATTGTTCATTAAAATACCGAAAATTTAATTTATATTTGTTAGCTGTATTATTATTGAATTTATTATAAATGACAAAATACAAATCACGATAAAAAGCAATAATCTCAAAAATATAAATTTAGAACTGCAAATGAAAAGATATAATATTTAACGAAAATATATAATATTTTATATATATTCTCTTTTGATTTTTATAAAATGAATAATATTTTAAATAATTGTTTATTAAAATACCGAAAATTTAATTTATATTTGTTAGCTGTATTATTATTAAATTTATTATAAATGACAAAATACAAATCACGATAAAAAGCAATAATCTCAAAAATATAAATTTAGAAGTGCAAATGAAAAGATATAATATTTAACGAAAATATATAATATTTTATATATATTCTCTTTTGATTTTTATAAAATAAATAATATTTTAATTGCTCAAATAATTGCTTATTAAAATACCGAAAATTTAATTTATATTTGTTAGCTATATTATTATTAAATTTATTGTAAATGACAAAATACAAATCAAAGCAACACTCTTTCGAAAATATAAATTTAGAAGTGCAAATGAAAAGATAATTTTGCAAACGTGAATGAATTTGTAAATCACAGCGAGTGATTTCGTCGAATAATATTAAAATAGCGAAACAGGCACATGGAAAGAGTTTGACGACCTGAATAAAAGAAGGCTACATGCCTAGGGCGATAATAATTCATAAATCGTAGCGAGTTTCGAGTCGAGTTGAGCAATCGCGGTTTCTTTTTTTCCGACGAATTTGCATATCCGGTTCTGCTGCCGGCTCGCGAAAATTTGCATGGCCGGCTGCGCAGCCAGGTAATGGAATTGGTATGGCAGTCTATAATCCGCATTGAGATCGACCGTCTGCTCAACCCGAAAATCAAGCGGTCTACCATCTACGATCGATACTGATAATAACGTGCACGCGCGGTATGACAATATGGTGAGACCGGAAGATTAGAAATTCCGTCGCGCATGCCATATTCAATCAAGCAAAAGCTACTAAAAATATACAGGTGGATAGAGCTTTAGAATACTATCAATTCGGAATTTGAAATAAATACAATGTCGAAGAACAGTAAAAGGAGAAAATCAATCTGCATCTCCTGTTGTTAACGAAACTCTTCTCGTTACACAAACAATATCGAATTCGTTCGATACTTCATTATTCCAGAAATCTTTCGTTCTAACTGCAAGAGAATCTCAGACAAAGAAGTTGATTGTGTAATCGAAAAGGATTGTCACATCGAGAATCCGAAAGCCAACGTTCAAATTTCTAGAAATTCCAAGCGAACGATACAAACAACGAGCAGATTAGAAATTCCGTTGTATCTATGTCCAATCATTTCCATGAAAGCGAAGCGCCGGCAGGGATAGTCGTTAATATTCATCTCCGGCTGCCGGCGCTCTTTAGATTCGTCCTGTCTCCAGGAATTGGAAAGGAATCGTAGCTCGATACGTCTCCGGTAAGAAGACAGCCCGTGCCTTTTTTTTTCTTTTTCCTCTTTTTTCCCGTGCTCCTCGAGAACCTGTCCTCGTCCTTTTCCTGCAAGGAATCGGCACCCCATTGGTAGGATATACGTTTCGCATTATCGATGCGAAGCGAGTTCGCAGCCGCGCACTTCTCGAAGGTATCCCGGAATAGTAAGAAGTAAGCACCCGGGCGTGCGCGCGAATGTCGAAGTCCCTACGAAGCGAGGAAAGGATCGCGGAGAAGTGGCAGAAGAATGCAAAGCGAAACTCGAGCGTCGGAGGAAGGAAAAGCACATCGGGAGGAAGGGAGATGCACGAGGGAAAAAAGAAGGAGGGAGACTCTCCCCCGTGAAGAGATTCACTTCGATTAGTAAGTTGGCGGTGTAAGCTCCATCTCCATCCGCCCGGATAGATTTCGCTTCTTGGACATTCGCGAGAAATTTTTCCCTATCCCGATATCATTACGTACACGCCCTGCAAATTGTGAGATGCTCGAGAAGTTTAGCGAATTTAACGAGGGAGATATCTTATTTTTTATTCTACACGCTTCCTTTTTTATGTCGAAATGTCGTACTAGACTTTGTGATATTGATATTGAGAGATAACGATAAGGAGGAATAAGAGTGCGTTAAGATATTAATAATATACTCCTACGAAACTTGAGATTTGCAAATTACCGTCATAAAATGAGAGGAACCATGTAACTGTCACAGAGAAGCATGAAAATGTAGCCTTGTCATTATACCTTGGCGAAACGTTCGCTAATGCGAAACGCTTCGATGAGCACCATAGTTGTTCAATTTGTCAGCTCTCACGGAAACGAAGGAAAACAGACGAGGTGAGATCCCTTGCTCATTATTTCGACGAAAGTTTAGTGTACGCCGACACTCCCTTAGATTTTCTGTTCATTTGCACAAAGATAATTCGGAAAACAAATTCCATTCATCCTAAGCTGAATGATGAAATTATAATTATAATTAGCACACAATAAGTTTATATCAGAATATTTCATGTGTGTTACAAAGATAAATTTGTATTAATTTTCAATTTTTCGTGTTGAAGATTGTTTTCTTACTATATTTGTGTTCCATTTTTTACAGATTTTTTAATAATTTTAATAATTTTTTATATTGAAAAGTAAAAACAACAAATTTTTTAGATAAAGTTTCTCTGCATATTTCAAATAAATTTAAAAAAAACAATATTAGCAGTATTATGAAAATTTCCTCCACAAACTAGTGGAACATTGAATGTCCTACAATGTCCACACACGCGTTACATAATGACCATGTCAATATTAATCTATAAATATTGAATATTTAATTATAAATTGTAATCGTTTTAATGATGAATCCATTAACGCTTATCAATTATGTACCATATGTTAATATGCATCACGATCCGTGATTATTTATACAAATTGAAATAACGCCGATGAATAATGTTGCATTTACCGACAAACAAAATATGATCATATTAATAATATATTTTTTCTCGCAGTAATACTTACTCTAATTTTCCTTGTGATATAGATTAGTTTCTTTGCATAAGAACACAATTATTTTTTCGATCTCAGTGAAACGTTGCGGAGATGTATTTCGAAATTACTTTCTTGGATACGAGTGCTAGTCATTGTATCGATTTCGTGTTTCAATCAGCGGGATTTTTTCCCCCTGGCATAAATGTTTCATTTGCATGCAAATAATGTCTGCGGCGTTCATGCAGTTCTGGATCTTTTGTCTTGCTTTACCATCGGTTCAGGTGCAAATTCGCGATAGTCTAATTCCATCGTCTACAAATTGCGCTGAGCCGGGTACGGAAGCATATGATATTCGTATATACAAATTATTCCAGTTTTCCGGCGCTTCTTCTCTCCATCTACGAGTTCTTTGACCAATTTAAAATTGATTTTTCTCCAATAAAAATCCAATTATATGTGAAAGAGATACATTTGTACATTATTCTCTTTCAAAAGTTTCTTCAATATTTAAAGTATTTTAATATTTTCACCAAATAATATATATGACATGTTTCTTATATATATCTTATGTAATAGAGGGAGGGGAATTAATCTGTAAACAATTCAACGAATGAATTTCAATATCGCTGTCGACACAAGAAAGAACTGTTCGAATTTGATCGAATTTGATGCGAAAGATTTGATAAACCGCGTGAAGATGAAATCTGCATGTTCTGACAATCAGAACGAAACGATTTCAAGTATCCCACGAATTGACAATTTGATTGAACGTGGAAATGAGTTATCAGAAATGGAAATCAAATTTCGAAACAGGAAACGGTGGATACAGTACAAAATCGACTAGCAAGTTCGTCGCGAATGCGATGCAATATATCTCGCTTTATCCGCTGGCATGATCATACTTCGCGACAGTTGCATGCTGCGAGCACTAACTAGATCATACATATTCGTGACGAAGTGCTTCATTTATTCGCTTTCATTATCCCTTTATTCCGTCAGAAATCTTTCATCATTCTCTCTTTCGTTACGTTTTATATGAAAGGATTCATATGGATATATCTTTATTACGGTATACTCTATTAAGACAATGAAAAATGAATATATGTATTACCCGTTTCATGACATAAATTCAGGTAGCATAAAAATTCATGGAAGGGAGTTAATTAATAATGTATGCCGAATAAAACAGACGAGAAAACTGTACTCGGAGATATTATAATATAAATTGCTGCATTTCGTTGTAAGAAAACTTATTCGATGGCGAATGATTAATATGAAAATGGCGCGTGATTATCCAAGTCAATAGTGAAGAAAAGAAAATATCCAATATAGCTTCATTCCGCTTCATTTGACGGCCGAAAGTTACACACGTATCGGAGAAAAAAACTTGTTTTCGACAAAAAAAATCAATTACGCTTAACCATCAACAGTTATGAAGGGAGTTGTCGACGAATGACGGATGGATGAAGGACAAGCGCTAAACGTGCGTTAAATCCAGTTTATATCACGTTCCTCTGCCTGGTAACAACCTCTTTCCCACTTGCTGGTGCGCTTTGATTCAATGTGTTTACAGAAGGGATCCTCAGCGACGTATAACGTTGTAATGTGTTATACGTGGCGTCGAATGCGTTATGACAGAGGGATGCGAGGCGCGTCCGAATCCTCTCTTTAGTCGCATTCGAGAGGAGGAGAACGGCGTTAACGGCGTTGCGGCACTCGAGGTGAAATTTCAGGCTTCCGAAAGCCGACATTTCCGACTCGATGCGACTCGACAAATAATTGGCCATCCGCCAAACACCGACTCTACACGTGCTAAACGTCATCGCTAGGCGAACTCGCTCGGAGAACGCGACGACGAATTTCGCCTCGTGATTTCCGTCGCGCCGCGGTGTGTCACAGCAGACATGTGACGATGAACACGTAATTCACGCGATGACACGCCGAAAGCAATAGTCGATGTATGTACAATATATACATACTATGTGCAGTCAACGATGGCTTGTGTGCAGCTACACTTCATTTTTATTAGGAGACTTGTGTCAACGACCGATTTTTTTTTTATCGACAACGAACGATGACTTGGTTGCGACATATCATAATAATTCTGAGAGAAATGATTAATCTATGAGAAAAAATTATTTGCAGCGAAATTGTGACAAATAATGTATCCAAGATATTCTAATTATTTCTTTTTTGTGTTTCTGTGAGTGAAATTTTATTTCTAACAATCAAAATATCCATTTTACTATTATTTTTCGTATATTTTAAACTC
This sequence comes from Camponotus vicinus, assembly GCF_025532165.1. NCBI lineage: Eukaryota > Metazoa > Arthropoda > Insecta > Hymenoptera > Formicidae > Camponotus > Camponotus vicinus. The sequence goes on from NW_028141945.1 coordinate 9,951,878, forward strand.
TTCTCGTGTATGCAAATTTTCAAATCAATAATAAAATTACAAGAATATTAATAAAGTAAGGAATAATAAAACAATTAAGTTTGCTGATCGATATAGAGACATTTACTATGCAACTGCAATATTAATTTTGCAGATTACCTAATTCGCTATTATAATGCCGTAATAGTTAAATGGGGCAATGGTCTGCGGTTTAATTGGGTAACGGGTTAAGCACACACAGGTGCTATTTACCACGAGCTAAGTGAACCGTAACGAAGGTAGCCCATCGAATGAAGTACTTCGGAGGTCGATTGATGAGGGAAGAGGAAACGTGTCGTTAACAAAGTAATTTTTCAAACGAGCAAGCATTATTTTCCCGAGTTAAACCGATAAATGAGTTTATTGAACACGTCGGCAAAATAAATTCGATATATAATTCGACATACAATCGCCCTATATTCGCTATATATATGTGTGTACATATACATACACGTATATGTGTATGCTTTAGATGAAGAGGTGGAAATTATATCGCACATATCCGGCATCACAAATTAGAGATAACTTCCAAGCGTGACGTGCATGAGATATCGTTATTCTCGTAATTAAAAGTGCAAAGCTCCTAGTTTGCGTCTGCTCGATAACTCTTCTAATTATTCCGAGAAGCGAATTTTGTGTAATTTATACAAGCATGCTATATCCGAACGTTGCTCTCTCTTCGGTCAATTTAGTAATGGTCAATATTTCACGCGTTTTGGTTGACGTGGGAGATTCTTCTGTTCCTTCTGGGACTCATAAAAACTCTATTTGCAAACGGGAAAGTCAATGACATTGTCTTGTATTTCAGAACATAGAAAGGTAATATCCGTTCAATCTATAACGCTGATGCGAGGAAAACTTACGCTTCTCCTGAGTATACCTTCTTAAAAATTGATGCTTTTATCACGGAACACGACGGAATCGATAAAGTCGGTGGAAACTTCTATATTCCGCTTCGAAATAACGTTAACCTGTTTTAATGTCAACAAAGTTGTGACACATCTCTCCGAGAGATATCTTTCTCTATTTTTCGTGAGAAAGAAGAGAAATTAAATAAGAGAAACCGAGCGCGCGTTTTATAGAAACCTCTGTGCTAACTAAATCTCTCTTTGTTTTCTCTTCTTGTCTTATTCTGAAAACAGCAGAACCCTCAATTTCATCTAAATTGTGCGGTAATATTTGTTCTATAAAGCATACAATGTCATAAATGACTTGATATATATTTGCAAACTAATAATTATTTAAAAATTTTAAAAATTTATTTAAATTATTCAAATTAATTTCGATTTTGTATATATTTCTAATGATACCAAAATTTGAAGAAACTAGTTGCGATGCACAAAGAATCACAATGAAGAATCAAAAACTATCAGCCGAAATTAACGAACATATATAATACACTATAAAATCAAATTCTTTTTACGAATTTTTTGACTACACTCTTGGTTATACTATTTTTATTAAAGAAAGCACTGTTTTGATTAATTAAAAACGCATTTATGAATTTGAATAAATTTACATCACAAACTGTGCAATAAATAAACAAATAAATATACATATATAAAATTAAAGAAAAACATGCAAAAATAAATAAACCTGCAATTTTTTTTCTATTTTATAAAATAAAACATTCCACAATTTTAATTTTCTTCTTTAATTTAATTCTCATATAAATCTATAGCTTAAATATATGGAGAAAAAGATATGATATTTAAAAAACGTTCGCCAATACATGTCTTATAAGACGAATAATGCGAAGATGCGAAACGACATATAATCGGATTAAGAAGCGATAGTGCAGATTGCAATGTCGCTTGCAGTAACATGAAAAAGGTGGAGATCAAGTGGGATCTTATGAGAGTAGTTCTCTTGTTCAACGAAATATAATAAATAGCATGTTGTGACCAATTCTGGCAGACCTCCAGACTGTTGCCGACATGAATCGTCGTTGGAAGTTATAAAAGGGATATGTGCTCAGGGATGTAATATTCGAAGATGTAATCGAAAATATAATGTACGAGATAAAACGGAGTAAATTTTCGTATTAAGGCGAAGAAGAATTTGAATAAACCAGCTACGGAATTTTTCAAGAAAAGATAGAATCGATTAAAATGCGTGCCAAAAACGCGTTAATGTTGTAAAGAGAAGGAGTTTTCATTTTATTTGAAATCTTTCTTCCCATAGTTATACGTGTGTGCTTTCACGACAGCCGGATTTCCCGGAATATTTTCTCGCTTCTGACGTAATGAAATATATACAGCTAAATCGACTTCCTGTTATTCAAGTAGACATATTAATCTCACAAGTGCCACTTTTTCCCTTCTCATAACTAGAAGTGGCACTGTCCCCGACGAGTTTATTAATCCGATGAGCCATGAGTGTAGAAATACGCAGTTGAACGTCGGTAGATTTATCACGCCAGTGGACGAAGACGAATGTCCTGCAGCAATTAATGACCGCTACTCCTCCACAATAAACAAAAGCACGCGCTGAAAGAATCATTGTTGATTTGATTTGTTGTTCTACGATCGCAAAATGTGATTATTAATAAAATAGGTTCAAAATTAGATTTTAAAACGAGTATCGATTGACAGGGTCTGATGGAATATATATTAATTGTAATAAATTATTTTTTTTTGTATTTAAAGATATTTTCTCGGTTCTTCCTTCGGTAATTCTCTTGATAGGATTACAATATAATCCATGCATACACATAAAAATATAATTGTTAATAAGAATAGGGATGGAGAGCATCGCATACGCAGTGTTTATATTGCGCATTCATTTTCATTTAATTGAATTCGTGACGGGTCAAGCGCGAGAACTTTAAATTGTGAGATTATCTTCGAAATCCAGTCGCTAAAACTTAAATCCTGTAAAAAGTCTTTCTCGTTTCCATTATAATTCTTTCGCCGCTTCGGTTATCTGTAAATTGATTAGCAAAGTCTGTTTAAAAAGTCGACTTTAAGTGTTGCGTAAAGACGATTAAAGCGTAGCATCGGAAACTTGTTAATCTCGTTGAAAAATTGTAGATAGGTAGCAGTATAGCTGAATTATGATCCGCGGGAAGGGGTGGGGCGAAATTACAACGACTATAACTACAGTTCGCGCTCGTTTCAGACTTCACAAGCGCAACCGTTCAAATTATTTCCTCGTTCTAGGGAAATTACTATCGTGCACTTTTTGCCGAGGTTCTTTGCATCTTTCCCGCCGACGTTATCCGACGGGCGACCGGCACGGCCCTTCCGGTAATTTGCTTTTTCCCTCCTGGTTCGCTTGCCTTCTTTCTGCAGCGTGCTGCCCGCTACTCTTCCTCTTTCTTGAAAATTTAATCGCGGAGCCGCGACGTCGCCTTTAATGCGATTCTTCGCCGCGTTCCTTCTTTTACCTTGCCTCGTTTTACCGAAGTTTTATTTCATACCGCCGACATCCGCCGACGCGAGACTTTCTAAAAGAGCCATCCGCGTCCGTTGCGGTTAATAACGGCAACCTTCTTCAAAGGACACTCGCTGAATCTTATGGAAAAAGAAGACACACGCAGATACACACACACATACGTACACGGTGTTTCGAAACTGCCGCATCGATCGCTTAATATCACCAGTGCCATCGAGAAGCCAGAATAAATCGGTTTTCGATATTAACGAATGCCATTCCATAGATTGGTTAGCGAAATTAAATACGTTCTCTAGTTTGTATGGAGCGGAATCACGGTCTAAATTTTGCAATCGTAAGCTGAATACGAGAACCAATTTCGACTCTCATTCAATTTCGTCTTGCTTCGACTCACCGTTCAAATACGTTAACATTTTAATCATGCTTACAACGAAACGTATAATATATTACCTAGTCAAGCCAGTCGTGAAATTATGGGTTATTACAAGACTTTTGCATTTTTTGTAAATCCATCATCTTCCCTCTTGGTTTTCGTAATTTGACGAGAACATCCTATAACGACCTCATAAAGTACGGAATAAATACTCATCATCAATATTGATCAGAATTTAAAGAGATTAACATAATTAATAATATATTGCATAGCGAGTCAACTTTTACAATTAATAAATTTGATTTAAACGATATAAATAAATTCTTAATACCAAGCATTATTAAAATTTATTTGTATTCAAACATAACATGTACATCGTACGTATACATGTATTTTATATTGAAATATTGATATATAAAAAGCATGAAAGAGTCATATTTTGTGATGTTACTAAATGTGATTAAAAAAAAATATATATTAAAGTTGAGTACTTTTTCGCTCTTTCATATTTTTTATTCTCACTTAACTATATTTCTACAATGCGCACGGTCGAAATCAACAACTCAAATTACTGTCTGCTCGTTTCACGTCGAATCAAATTACTTAGCCGTTGGCAGTACATAGGGTCGTAATTGCGAAGGAAACTTCTCAAAAGATGCTTAAGTTCGACGAAACTTTCTCTCTCTTAGGCTCGTTCTCAAATTTACATTTTCCATGTTCCAGCGAAGACGACTTTGCAGTCTACGGCGACTTTTACCGATGCACTGCCATCGGCGGGTATAATTAAACTTGTCGCGTATCCTTTTGGGACACCGTGTCTATTACTCCAGAATGGCTCGCGCACAGTAGCCGAGTACTACGCCGTGATCTATACCGACACGTTCCATAAAATTTCATTACCCTTTCGCGGTTCGTTAACATGCAACTACTTTCTGTTGAGCAGGAGTGAACGGATGCGCCGGACAGAATTGGCCCTGGAATGGTAACCGTGGCACGGCGATAATAATGGCCGTCGCGGCGGCCATCCTGTTCCTGATGATGACGTCGACGCTGACGATGACGGTTCCCCGTAACATAACGAATGTACCGGCGAGGAACGAGCCCACGGTTAGCAGGTAGCTCGCGGGCACCCTTCATGAAGATATCACTGCCACTATCTGATCTGATTACATCGTCCATGTAAAACCTAGTAGTCTAGGGCTTCCAGTTATGTATGTTACTATGTATAGAATAGATAGTGGAATAACGATGATTTTTATTCTCTCGAGGAGCCTATGAAACGCGGAGAAGATTGGCGTAACGCTAGCGAATCGATCGCAAGACTATCCATAACTCGTATACTGTTACTTTTGAACGTGTTGTCTTTCGATGTAAATTGTTGATCGCTCTAACGAAAAGAGGGAAATAAATGACGGATAAAGTAACGTCCGCGTGTCGAGACACAGACAGAAGAAACAGCTATCCTAAAGCAACGAAGTGAGCATGGAATCGTTACAAGCCGTGACATCAGCTTCATTTGTGTGATTAAAGAATGACAGTTTCGACAGGAGGAGGAAACACGATGGAGATTCGACTTCCGTTCACGTTTTCATTTGAATTCTCCGACGAAGTATAAATGAAATATTTATTAGTGATCGGAGTGTTCACAAAGTGTCAAATATAGATTATACACAGGGGTAACTATAATAACTGATTATACAGGGTGACCCATTTTAACTTAGGCAGCCAAATAACTCGAAAAATAAGCAAGATAGAGAAAAATGTTTTAGACAAAAGTTGTATGGTTTCGAGGGGGCCATAAGATGGTATCATTGGTTTGACCTTGAAGAGTCATTTGAAGGTCACGTGAAGGTCACTTCAATTTTTTTAAATGGAACATCCTATATATTTTTGTACATTCTTGTAGCTCATCTCGAGAGCTTTCCAAAACACTATAATTAAGTACATTTTCGTTAAGTACTTTTTGAGTTATGAGGCTTGAAATAATTTCTTAATTTTACATAAACCGTAAAATATCTTGTAAAATATTCATTTTTCGATTACCTTACCTTAATAGTTTTATGTACAAAATAATGAGAGGAATCAATTGGTGTAAAGAAAACACATAGTTGTTTCGAAGAAAAAATATGTAATTTGCAATTAACAATTCCATATTTTTTCTTAAAAACAACTATGTGTTTTCTTTACACCAATTGATTCCTCTCATTATTTTGTACATAAAAGTATTAAGGTAAGATAATCGAAAAATGAATATTTTACAAGATATTTTACGGTTTATGTAAAATTAAGAAATTATTTCAAGCATCATAACTCAAAAAGTACTTAACGGAAAGGTACTTAATTATAGTGTTTTGGAAAGCTCTCGAAATAAGCTACAAGAATGTACAAAAATATATAGGGTATTCCATTTAAAAAAATTGAAGTGACCTTCACGTGACCTTCAAATGACTCTTCAAGGTCAAACCAATGATACCATCTTATGGCCCCCTCGAAACCATACAACTTTTGTCTAAAACATTTTTCTCTATCTTGCTTATTTTTCGAGTTATTTGGCTGCCTAGGTTAAAATGGGTCACCCTGTATATAAATATATATATACATATAAAATAACGTTAGCGCAGTAACGAGCGGCGTTCTGCTCAATATTCGCTCCTTTTATGATGTCCGACAGAAAATGCATCAAGATAGGTACCGATTTGTAATCTGTACAAATTGTAATAAATTATAATACGAACTGTATATAAGAGATCTCCTGCCTTATTAACTCATCGTTCCTGCGCGATTTTACCTAGTTTAATAATTTTTTTTATATATTTATTAGAAGAATCCTTTTTCGAAGAATGAGATAAATTCAAAGGTAAGTTCATTTTATATATCTACATTATCTTCGTTGCGTGTTATCTTTTCATGCAGTAATCGTTTCATGATCTACACATGTGTTTGCTATAGCATTTTCATTCAAAGATTTAATATTTGTATGTATACTCGTATATTTTGCTCGTATAAACACTCACAATCAGGTAGTAAAGTAAGCCGGAATAATTTCAGATTCGTATGCTTTTAAGGCTAAGCCTCAATCCAGAAGATGCTTTCAAACTTTCATATCTTCAAAGTGAGTTGACATTGACTTATTCACTTTACGCGAGTACGCGCGCGTTTACACGAGGCACTCTTAGCATTCGCATCATGATGGCTTAGCATAAAAATAATTATCAGTCTGCTGCATCAAAATGGAACTTTATCTTTACAAAAATGTTTTTGCATCCCACTTTCGCGTTTCGCAGAAAGATTTTAATCCTTACGACTACCTATGTCAATTCTACGAGGATTCTAGTTGGACTAATCTGCGCTCAGATCAAAGTGCCTGACATTTAAAAACGTTCCGGCCTCTTCGAGCAAGAATACACAAAGATCTATTCATTATGCAGTATGTTAAAATAAATTTTTAATTAGTTTGTATAAATAGAGAATTTTCCAAACTAAGAATATATATGAGTTTTTTTATGTTTGTCATTTAAAAGATTACCAGCTGAAAATACAATGAAAATGTAATCAGCTTTCGTCTTTTTAAATATCACAAGGTATTATTTTCGTGCAACTTTTTAATGTAGTTGCACAAATTTTTATAATATTTTTCAATTTTCCTCGCTATAATTTTCTAAGAAGATGTGGCGAGTAGTTTAAGAAGTCTTGCCGAATACAATCCTAGGAAGAGGCGGAAGAGAAGAAAAAGAGGAAAAATGAACGAAGGAGAAGAGAAGAAAGAGAAGAAAAATGAACGAAGGAGAAGAAAAGAAAAAGGAACGAAGGAGAAGTCATGAAAGTAGACACGCATGAGCGGATTAACCACTCCAAAGGGATTGGCAAATTGCAGGAACGGGCTTATAAGCCGTAAATTAGGTTGCCCATAATTCAGCCTCTCTGCGAAACCGATGTATGACGGAAACTAGCGCTACACAGGATGGTAGGAAAGACGAAAATGTAACTGCGATCGTTGAAATTGGCGTTAATCAAACCCACATGGAAACGTAACGTTACAGGTAACCATTCGATTTGTTGCCGAAATTAAAACTCGGCTACGACTATGTGCGGTGTAAGCCGCATGTGTCTGACGTATCGCACGTGCCGCACGTACGGTTCCACTACTTAACGTCGCGTGACACATGGCTCGCAGAAACCTTGATTCGAACTACTTGCTCCGATTTATCGGAGCTATATTTGATATCGTTTCGCGTACTAGAATTATTGTTATACTTTTTGCATTATATTATATGTAAACAGTTCTAAACGTGAAAGAATAAAAAATGATATATATATATATATATATATATATATATATATGATAATAAAAAATGAGATATATATATATATATATATATATATATATATATATATATCTCTCTCTCATTTTTTATTCTTTCACGTTTAGGACTGTTTACATATAATATAATGCAAAAAGTATAACAATAATTCTAGTACGCGAAACGATATCAAATATCTATAATATATATATTATAGATTTATAAATAAAACTTATTTACAAAACTATTTCAGAAACATGAATACAATGGTAAGTACAATAAAATTTATAAAGTTAATTAAATCTTAATTTTTTCCTATTTCAAAATTTAATTATATATATAATTAATATAAATAATGTATATTTAATTAAATTACATATATAATATTAATTTAATTATAAAATTAAGAATCCAAATGTAAGATAAATTTGCATGTGCAGACAATTAAAAATTAATAGATTTGTTTATCTCAATAACTTGAACGTTTCCTAATTAAGTTAATACAATGTGTAACACAATACGTCTCTGCTGTTCTGTTGTTTCTATTGTGTTAATAGTAGTAATAGAATAGCTCAGAACTTTCACAAGAATTATATCCCGGTGGTATAATATATAATTTGCATTGATATATACTGAATAGTTGACTACACACTTCTCTTGAGTACTACATCTATTTCAATAATTGAAGAATTAATACCTCTCCAAGAGTATTAAGGACAACCGCGCGCGAATACCTTGAAGCAGGTCTTATCGTAAAGCCCTGGACATCTTATCCGATGAAAGTTTATACCGAACTGAAACTATCTATTACTCTTAGAGTTCGTTGAATCGTGTTTCGGAAAGAAGAAGAAGAAGAAGACAAAGAGGAACAGGGAAAAGCTGCAGATCGTCATTCCGATACTTAATCCACTCGGCTACGAGGCATCAAATTACTTTTAGTAGAATCTAAAAGCTTTGCTTTCCAAAAATGTCTTGTCATTTCATAAAACTGCCGTTGTACGCAATGTTGTTACACGATTTATAGAGATTAATGTACTGATTGAAATGCACTTGCATCTCGTTTGTTCAACCATATTGCACATTATTATCATTGTCATAATATACATCTTTCATTATAAAATGAAGTATTTTATTTAATATCAGTGATATAATTTTCATTTATTTTCAATACTACAAATTTAATACATACATAGTAAAAAGTAAAATGTTAATTATAACATTTTTCACACGTCCAGAAAGTCCACTCTAAATTTTAAATTAAAATAATTCATTCGTCGTATGTTACTTATTGACAAACTAAAAATGTTAAATAATTGACACAATACTTTACATTTACTTTTGTTCTCGTGACTTTAAGTGTAATGTAAAAATAACATACAAATTAATTAAAAATTACATGAAAAAATAGTTACAATAACTCGTAAGAAATGTTGAGGACATTAACATAAGTGCAATTATTTTAACTTAAATTATTTGTAATAGAAACATTTGATTTTAGTAAATTTGATTATTTTTGTATGTCAAAGTTCAAGATTATTTGAAGATTCACTTTAACTTTTCTTAGAATGTTAAACTGACTTTGAGACATGTTGATTGTTTAAAATGATTATGTTAAAAATATTCAAAATAATATTCCATTTCTAAGAGACATATACAAAGTGTTAAGTTATGAAGTTGACATAAATGTAACACATGAAAACGTTATAAAAATAATAATATATAAGTTGTATATTAATTTTACATTAAAGTACTAATCAAAACGTGATAACGCAAGAAAATTTTAACACATGGACGCACAATTTTTTACTGTGTAATTTTAATACTACAAATATTATAAATTTTTTATAAATTCGAAATTTTGTTTACAGATATTAGATCAAGTTTTTCGTTTCTCTTATTTAAAAAGTGCTGTAACTAAATATGGATGTTGTAACTATACACACACATATTTGAAAAACACATACATATAAAAAACAATCGCTGCCATCAATTTACTTCGTTTACGCATAGTAAAAATCGGAAAGCATTGGACCATCTCGTTAACGATTTCTGCAATTCAAGCACGCTTTGGATAACTGGATGCGTCAAAATCCGTAACCAGCGACGATAGCTAGCGTTCGTTACATTCACGTTAGTTATCTCCAAGCGACTAGTTTCGTCCAATTAAAGTCATATAACAAGAACGACTAAAGAATACAAATCCTAACATTTACGGCGAAAAATCTGACAATGTTGAAGTGTCCTAAAAATGAATTGTGTCAACGCGTTCTAATTGAAGTATAATTGGAGCATTGGCTACTTCGCTCCGATGCATTTCTGTGACAATATAAAAAATGTGATTCGTTACACATTGAATAATTCTTTTTAATAATTATTTCTCTCTTATCAATTGTCACACAAGAGAGAGTCTCAAAGTATAATACTATACTTTGTACTAAACTCCTAGTTTCATCCACAACGCAACTTGAATTGCTAGTTTAAGTCCCGATCTAGCACGAGTCTTAGGTCAGACTCGGTTAACGTGAGTTTCCATTGGCGAAGTTTGGTCGAGTTAAAGAGATCTAGTGCACATTGAAACAAGACATTATATATTCAAACTGCGATATAACATGCCTCGAAATAGCGAGAGAAAACGAATCAGATTAACATGAAAATTAACATAAATGATGGCGAAAATAATTATAAATTGTCACTCAATATATCGAGGATAATCTATTTTGATCAAGACACAAGCGATTTTGATATTGCTCCAACTATTCTAGAACTCTAATCATAGGATGAATCTAAGTATAGTTTTTCATTTGCGCCGGAAAGATCAATAAATATCATTGATTTGTTATAGCAAAAAGAGGTTGATGAACGAGAGACGAAATTGTCCGAAATGTAATACGTAGCGGAACAAAGAAAAAGAATCACGGCAGAGATGGACGAAAGGAAAAGCGGCAAAAAGTGGCAAAAACGGAGCACGATAAGGGAAGCACGAACACGCAAGACTGCCGACTTGGCACGCTAGAAGTGAGAGGATATGGACCGTTTCCGTAAACCATCAAGAAATTGCATTAACATGGTTATCGCCGACAGCAAAGGCAGAAAATTCCCTTAGGATTCGTGCGGCTCCTCACTGCGGAAAAACTTCGTAAGAAAAAAAAGCGCGACAAGACGAGGAAAGTTGAAAAGTTAACGGTTAATAAGTCTCCTCCACTGAGAAATTTCACAACAAATATTTGTTTTCTCACTATTTGCATTTTTTACCGTCTCTCAAAAATTTTGAAGAAAAAAAAATTTATACAAAAAATATTTTTATACAAAAATTTGGAAGATTTAGAGATTGCGCTGTCTGATAAAATGATATTTGCACTCGTATATTATCGGCAGCTTGTTTATGTAATTTGTAATAATTCTTCTTTGCTTTAAATAAAGAACTGTAAAAATATCCGCGAAAATGAAAGAACAACTGTCTTTCGATAAATCGACATGAAATTAATTCGAATATAAAAAGAATATTTAAAGAGGTGGTACGTCATTAAAATAGTTTAAACAAGGACAACGATCTGTATTCTCGAGAACATTAGCAGCATCGATTCCGAATCGGCTAAAATGCAAACGCAAACGATCCGTAATTGGCGATAAACTGTTCGAGTGGAAAAAAAATTAACGGACAAAAAAGGATCATGTGCGATCTTCCCTTTTCTCTGCCGCGAATTTATTTACGCTTTCCTCTTTCGCAATTTTCTATTTTTTATCCCTTCAAGTCAGACAAATTAATCGCCCTTTCGGTAATTTCCGCTTTGCGTACTCCGATTTTAGCAAAGTAGAGCGTGGACAGTAAACGACTGATTGCGCGAGCAAAAAAAAGGAGGCTATGGAATAATCGAATTACCCAATTATGCGAAAATTTTTGTCCTCCGTCTGATTCATGCGTGCCGGCATTTAAAATTCATTAATTAATTACGTGAGGAAGACTGACCGCACAAGTGTAACCGGACAAAAAAGTTCTCGGGCAAAAATGGATCCCGGCATACAAAAGTGCGACAAACTAGACCGGCCTGATGAGCCTTGATGATACCAACCATTTGCACTTTTAATTAAACGTCGTGACAAAGCAATAAATTGGCGTAATAAATTGGTGCCGCCAGTTCGGACATTGTGTGGCGGCATAGATGATATGAATTGCTTGAGCAGTGTAAAAAGTAAGAGTAAAATTAAGCAAATTAAATTTAATGACGAGCAAAACTTTTACCTTTGACACTATCGTTATTATTATATCACGATATTTGTGTATAATGTAACGAGAAAAGGATAAGAAGACGAAAGTTTAATTAAAAGAGATGTATGCGCAAAACAATTAAATTTATATCAATTGCAATCTGTAAAATTAAATAGAAATAATGCACATCATGCATTATATTTGTTGAAATAACAAAATTGTCTGCAATTTCTCTCTTGTTACACTTGTCGATACCAGGTTGCGGTTGTATGTATCAGAGATCAATATCGTGATTCTTTGTTTATTCAAAAACAAAAATGGCAAATTCCAGAAAATAATGCAACATTATGCATCTCATTAACAAAACCGTTGTACGTATATATGAGTCGCGTACCAATATAATAAGAAAATGTTTGCGCGCATAATATTGTGCGAAACACTGCAAGACCGTGACTTCGAGACAAATCATGATTTCTGTGTTCCCTTTTCTTTTTACGAAAATAATAATGGAACAGCAAATATTAATATTCGCGCGATGCTCCGATAAATCCTTATAATATATTCAAATCTTTTTGCTTGTTTCAATTTTTATTCCATTAAAACGCAACGCGGCGATATGTCGCGCCGCTGCAAGTCGCGACGACACTATTAGCATAATAATTTAACGTGCCGTCGGTTCGAGAAATAACTACTTAACAAGTTAGACAAGCTTAACCCGCGAGAGAGATAAGGCAGGAACGGACATTCTTGGCACAATAAATTGAATCATTGAATATAATTTTATGTCCTATTCCTTTTATTCTCAACCGTCTATTTTACGCTCGCTTCAGGAGCATAATACGCTCAAACAAGAGTCTATGCATTTCGCTTATCCACTGTCAAAATCATATGAGTTTATAATAGTCATATCGCGAACACATTTAAGATATATATATATTATATAGATTTGGGGTCGCTGACCACTTTCGATCGTTTCGTATCATCATCTCGAAATACGATCATAACCGACCGAAACGTACGAGTCGACAGTCATAATTACTTAACAAATTATTCGCGCGACAGACGCTTAATTAAATCGTGGAAGGCAGAACGGAACGTTACCCGCGCTAGAAGCTAATCCATCACGATTAGCAGCCGCTGTTTCTAATTTGACGCTCTCGACGTTCTCCATATACATACACGTGTCCGATAATGCCAGCGTGCATTTATCATCGGATTAATAGCGAGGTGCCTCCGCTATTACGAGACTCCGCGACTGGCTTGGCCAACGTTTATCACTGACCTATCAATTCGCATTCTACAGCTAGGTTCAACGATATGCTAGACACGTGTCATTTCAAGAAGCTTATATATAGCGCATATCTATAGCTAAATCCTAATCTATAATCTGTATATCTCTACACAGTAAAAAATTATGCGTCCATGTGTTAAAATTTTCTTGTGTTACCACGTTTTGATTAGTACTTTAATGCAAAATTAACATACAACCTATATGTTATTATTTTCATAACGTTTTCATGTGTTACATTTATGTCAACTTCATAACTTAACATTTTGTATATGTCTCTTAGAAATGGAATATTATTTTGAGTATTTTTAACATAACTGTTTTAAACAATTAACATGTCTCAAAGTCAGTTTAATATTCTAAGATAAGTTAAAGTGAATCTTCAAATAATCTTGAACTTTGACATACAAAATAATCAAATTTATTAAAATCAAATGTTTCTATTACAAATAATTTAAGTTAAAATAATTACTGTTATATGTTAATGTCCTCAACATTTCTTACGAGTTATTGTAACTATTTTTTCATGTTCTAATTTTTAATTAATTTGTATGTTATTTTTACATTACACTTAAAGTCACGAGAACAAAAATAAATGTAAAGTATTGTGTCAATTATTTAACATTTTTAGTTTGTCAATAAGTAACATACGAATGAATTATTTTAACTTAAAATTTAGAGTGGACTTTCTGGACGTGTGAAAAATGTTATAATTAACACTTTACTTTTTACTGTGTATCATTTAAAAGTACCAGTTTTCGCGAAAGACATGCTTGCAGAGCGAAATGAGATATTTGTGGACAGGTAATTTTTATGTAGGATGAACATAAATGGATGATTTTAAACTGTTACAATCAAGTAAATGCAGCTGCACAAAACACGAGCCTATTAATCTATTATTACGAGCCAATTAGCGTCACGTTTATCACTGACCGATCAAATTTTCCCATATTCAATGGAGGTTCAATGATACATCAGCGTGCTATGCAAGCGTCATTTCGGAGAGGCATCATTTTCCAAAATTATATCATTGTAACATTAGGTGATAATTCGCTCTATAGCTAATATAATCACACAAAGTTCCCTCAGAGTGAGAATATGAATATATATGATTATGATGCATAATAATACACTCAAAATATCCTTCAATGTATCGATATTATCGATTTAATAAGTACGCGTATTAATTCCTCCATTGTCGGTTTCTGCACTTGTATTTTTCGCGTTTAACAAACAATATCATTTATGCCACAAAATAGGCTTTATTTATTTCGAGACTCGAGAATATATTCATCAGAGTATGGAAAACAATAAACCGCGGTGAAAATTATCAATGATTCTGCATAGAAATTTTATTTAATATCATCGAATATTGACACGTGTCTCGTATGATCGACGTATCTAACAGAGATTGATGGAAGCAGAGCAGAAATGCAATGTTCAACATATATTAATAATGTATACGCATTATATTTTGTGAAATGTACGTTGTTTATTTCCCCTATAAGTCCCCCCTGCGAAAAAAAATGGAAATGCGATATCCTACTCTCTCGAAGGATTTCACGTTGATGTGTCGTATAATCGCTACGTAAAGCTCGCTTTAAACGATCTATAATTTAAAACAAAAATACATTGTATAATTCCCTATAAATGTGTGCATTCTGATACGTATTTTGCATATATATGCGCGTATTTTGCCTCTTGAAATATTTTCCGTGTCACGCGATGCGTAAAATTATTTATAGACATCTATTCCGGATTTTGTCGCAAATTATAGACTTATAATCCAAATAAAGCCGAGCTTAGGAAGAAAATATATTTACCTCCGACTGCTTATAACGCCAACATTCAAGCGGATTAATTATGAATGAGACTCGATATATATAGGGGAGAGACAGAAGAGGACTGTAATCAGCTGTAATCAGCTATCGGAGACATTTAATAGCGTGCGTCGAACAAGACGACGACCTTAGTTAACTCAACGACCGTCGCTATAACCGTTATCATTATCATTCCGTACGCCACGTAACGGACTATCTCGTCTCGTGCACTGGTGAGCGACGGCACCGGTAATATTGCAGTCTCACATAGAAGAGACCAGGCTTGGTTGCAGCGTCGACGATGGGCATCGACAATTAAAATACACGCCGGCATCGTTAATCTTCACGCATACACAGCAGCAGTAACAGCTTAATGCACATCCAGAGCACATGGTTGGCGATACCGATGCGAACGGACTTTGTGTTGTTGCAACGCGATGAGGCAGTGATGAGATGACGCGCGAGTCAGACGCAGCACGTATACAATAGAGCGAAGGGTTCCTGTTGGTGAACACCAGGTAACGTTTACAGGAAACATTCAAAACTATTTCTCTCCAATTTCAATGAGTTCCGGGTATGCGTATTACAGAGCTTCGCCAAATAGCCTGCTATATACGTTCAGTAATTTTAGAACAAGTTTAGAAATTGTGAAACATTTCCACGCGGGAGATATTTCGATCTCTCGCCCGACATACATCATCGAAACTGTTGAAACGGTCGGGAAAAGAGTTGGATAATGTTGGGTTGAATTTTCAACGAAGCTCCCTTTAGTTTATTCGCGCTTCCAGTGACGATCTGTTTGGCGGAAACTCCCGAAGCGGCGGAATCTACCGCAAGTAATTGCGGGATTGCGATAGTCTTAAGCCAATCCTGTTAGTTCTTGTCTTATCCCGTCTTATCTTATTTGTTTTATCCGACAAGTAAGATAGGATGTCTCTCGGCGAATATTTCCGTCAGCAGCCGAGAACAGTATGCACATGCGCGCATAACAAGAACTTAAGTAAAAGGGAAATTCTAGTTTAATAATCTATTGTTTTCCAGATGTATTCTCTCTCGTCAAATATTTTCAAATTTATTACATTTTAATTAGTCGGGTATTTTTGATGGTTTTATTTCAAATATATTTTTTTATTAGTTTACTATTATTAATTGCAAGCAGTTACAATTTTGCTTTTCTTGTTGCATAATAAGCGTGTAATTATAAATCCAGATCATATAAATATAAAAAATTATTTTATATTCTTTCTTTAAGTATATTTTATGTAAAAATATTTGAGAAAAAATATGTTGATAAAGATATTTATTTTTTATACAATATTTTTTTTATATTATGCGACAACCCCAGTAATATTACATCATATCGCGTAAGAGTTCAACTAATTTGCGAACACGTGATTAAGACAATTGTTCTTTAAATGCAGATCGATCGCTAAGAATCATATGTGACATTACGCACGTATGAATCGTTACTTGAATCATGCTAATATTACACTATTGCACGCTCGAGAAACGCGGGTATTCCATTCCGTTTATGAGCGAGCTCATACGTTAATTGGCTATTGCACAACACGCCGATACGTAAATGGAGTGGCCAATTATGCGACGATGTAAACAACAATCCGGCGCAGATACTAGCAATACAAACGAAGCGATTGATGCACCGTGCAGATCTGCTCTCCTATCTCCTATCTGTCGCATCATGTCGTAATACTGTCAATGCTAATGCAACAGAGGTGACAGCAAGTGATGCTAAATAGGAGATATTCGAGAATTACGCCACTCTTTTCACTGCGGCTTTTCCGATTAATTTAGAATCAAATTTAATTAAAGTCGAAAACTATATTATAAAATATAATTAATAGATGCAATTAAATATTTACTTATCTTTCAAAAATATAATAAAATATGATTATATTATATTTTATAAATAAAATTATTTATAAAATATATTTATTATTAATTATTATTATTTATAAAATATATTTTTATTAATTTATTATTATAAATATATATTTTAAAAATATAATTATATTATATTTTTAATATTTATAGTATAAATATTTAATAAGTAAAATTATAAATCTCCTCTAAAAAATATTTTTTGTTTAGATATAAATTTTTATAAATTGTGGTAAAAACGAAAAAGCTGTTTCTTGTATAAATATAATCTAAATAATAAGTTTCATAAATATTGAAATATATATGTATATGTTACAACAAGAAAATAAATAAATTTATATATCATGCAAATTTATTTGTTGTTGATAAATAGTACGCATTAAACATAAAAATCTGGATTGTGTGTGCAATATTTGAAAATATTATTATATTAAAATAGCTTACTGTTTGCATATTCGATTCTAATTGAATAATTAATTAATACCGCTCATCCGGGATCGATCCATTTCGTGATGATTCGTAAATAGTTAAAAAATTTCAGAACAATAGAGGCAATTTTTGATTCTAATACGAAATATAGTCGCATTATATGGAACATTAGAAAATCAAACAAATGAAATTTAGTATCACATACATATTCAAGCTTAAATCTCGGTCCTGCTTCGTTGTGACGGATAATAATATGATAATACGTCACATAAAGCACATGACGTGCCGTGGCCTTCCCCCTCCAGCCGCGCGATACAAGGACGCGGTGTACGTAAACAATCAAATCTCACATGACGTGGTAGAACAGTATAAGCAGTCGACATAGTAACAGCTCTGCTGCCACGAAATATTTAATTAATGTAATAAATTTAAAGAACATTTCTTCGAATTTTAAATTAATTATTAACAAATGGTTAGGATATCACGGGTTACTTTAACCGCTCGATTTTGTGATTGGTATTACGTTCTCTCGAAAATGATATATAAACAAATTATATCTAAATCGATAAAAAATTAAATCTAAGAAGGAGCCTTAGAAGCATTATTAAACAAACTAAAAATCATTTGTGAAGAAACGATTCGATAAAACGATTCAACCCGCGTAATTAATTAACTCTCGTGATTGACGATTCGTAAGTGTACCGAAGCTATTTATCAAAGCAATTATTTCGCACAATTTATATATTTTAAGTATAAATCAAAACGATGAGAAATAGGAATTATAAATTATTGTTATATCGATTGATTATAGTTGTGCATAATTGCAGTTTCTTTTACGATGCTTTCGAATATATTTTGTTTGAAATTGTTCGTTGATTTAAACATATAATTTGCCAATTATTTTCGGATTGAGAGGGCATAAAATAAACAAATCGATCGAATAAAAAATTCAAGCAAAAAAGCTAACATTATATCAATCATTTCTTAATAATTAGTTGAAATTTAAAAAATATAGAACATATATACATATATTTCTTTTATCAATTTATATTATAATACATTAAATATTTCATGGCAGCTACAAAATTAGTGTTATATTATGTTTGACTCTTGCGCGCTGTTGTTTACACCTTGTTATTATTCACGCAGCAAGACTCGAGTACAGAGGCGGTTGTAAGACGCTCCGTACGCGTCATGGGTATTATATTTTTTAATATTCAATTGTTCCTTACGATTATTAAAACACGTGAGTGCTCTTGTGTTCTCTCGTTAAAATATAATAAAGCGTGTATGATTAAAGTCGATAGTACCGTACAAAGTGCGCATGCGATCGTAATTAACGTGAGTGAGTGTCACAAGTGAGTGCAACGAAGGAGCAATCGGACAAGGATGATAGACTTGGGGAAGCATCGGCCGACAGCGGAGCAACTCTAAGATAAGCAGTTTTGACTTACGTAAGTAATTATTTTTTACTTCTAAAATTGATTGTTTGTTTATTTCCACGCTAGTAATTGTACACAATTGTATAGTGCAAGATATACTTTTTAATTTAATTTTGAGAAATATATTTAGAGAGTATTAATAATAATAATAATAACTATAAAATTATTCTGCACGCAATTAAATTTACCCCTCTCTTAAATAATGTATCTCTCTTTTAATTAAATATTTAATAAATAAAATTACATAATTGTCTCTCTCTAAATAATATTTTGGTCAAGTATGTCTTTATAAAAGATAATAATTAATTTATGATAATTAAAAATCTATTTCTTAGATAAATAATCACATACATAAAAACATATATATACTCAACTCTGCATTTTATTAAATATTGTGGCATTTTTTAAAATGCCTGTATGATGTATGAAAAATAGTTTGCTAAGAATCAGGACTCGAAAGAGCAAACCGATATCGTTAAAAGATTCTTTCTTTTATTAGTAACTTATTATTCCTGAGATCCAATATCTAGGATGTATAATGATCTCTAAATTGTGTATCATATTGTTCAATGACGATATAGTCCTTTTGATTGATTCATCTTGATGAGAGACGGTATCATCGCGACCTTCGACAGTCGCAGCTGCGCTCGTCCCCGAGAATAATGTTCAAAAATGAAACATCACGATAGATAAAAAATACCGGCAGCTGCGACGCAAAATGTGCAGTAAATTGAACGGCGCCATTAAATTATCAGGACGTGAGGCGTTTCAGCGCTACTTTTTTTTAGTTCGCCAGCCCCTTTAACGCGAAATTATATTTCCATTACGCACGACTGTATTTAAGCCATTATGCGTGATCGTTGCCGCACTTTTCACTGAAACGCGATTAACCTAGATTCGCCAGATGTTCCGCGCAGGGCACGATTCATATCTCAGTCTTCTGACACTCTTGAAAATACGGATAATTATGAAAATGCATAAATCATTTGAGATGCACGGTAAAGATAGCCGAATATTCGTGACTGCAAGCTGTAGGAAATGAAAGCTGATCCAATAATCGCTATAATCTTTAATTAACTTAAGATAATTTTTCCAGAAGGAATTTCAAGACTTTGATTATTTCGTACCGCTTTCTTTGCACTTTTTTTTTTCTCTCGAATAACATTATTAAATGCGATGAAATTACGTCTTCTACCGTTGTAACTGCAATTTATAGAAAGGAGTCTTGCGTGCGCGCCAGTATCTTCTCGTAGATTTTCACGATGCAGCGCACGGAGAAATAGCATCGTTACAAAAATAATCACGACTGTGTATCACAAGGCGGAAAGAAAGAAAGAAAGAAAGAAAGAGCGAGAGAAAAGAGAGTGAACGCCAGGGGAAAACTGTGCGGAGATATAAATCGGGTCGAAGATAATTTAACTGTACTCCTAATTAATGTTACCGGGATAATTACGTTTTCCGTACAATTTGCAAGTACGCGGGCGGGAGGAAGGTGAGACAATGGTCGCCAATATCGAATCGCTTGATGCCACACATTCCCGCGATGGAAAGTGAAAAGCGTGTTCGCACTACATTAATTTCTGCTTGGAATTAAATTCCGGAAGAACGCGATTCTCTTACGCCAAATTAAATCTTTTTCATATCCGATCTGACATATACATTACCTTCTTAACGGATCATTTATCTTATTTAATATTTCCGTACTCGCTATCATTCTCTGAAACAGAAATTAATGAAGGCGAGGATTGTGTTAAAACTGGTACAAGTTCCAGCAAGCATAGATATTTGTAATAGCATAGCACTTGATATAATATTCTCGCAGAAAGAGTTTTCAACAGTGGTATCAATTCCAATCCTTACTCGAGTCATCCTTAAGATTACGTATAAAATCATATATAGAAATTAATTAGTAAAAGCGCGCTACAAATAATGTAAATTTAATTTCTCTTAATTTTGGATGGCAATTTAAAGGAATTTAATACTGCTTTGTATTAAAAGATTAATATAAAAGAATTTTTCGCCTCTCCAATCTTTTTCGCTTTTATACATTTCAGAATGATAATTATTCTTCAGAATAATAATTATTCTTGTTAAAATTTCTCTCTACTTGTGTTCTTGTTCCTTCTTATTATTAAAATATTGCAAATTACATTCGCACTTTATCCTTTCGCGAACGCTGTGAATCGAAGCATAAACGCTGCGCTGCAGAAAATCGTCAAACAGCGGGAGATAATATATTCTTGGCATACGTTAATCGTGTGTGAGAGCGCAGCCAAGATGCAGTAGATATCGCGTTTCGCTAGTTGAGACAAAAGAAAGGGAAATAAATATACAATTGCACGACACTCTCCAATCTCCAACACGGCAAATCTTCTTAAGAAACCGTAGACATCAATGGCTGCCATCCAAAAATATTTCGAGACGAAATTCTTGCTCCGGTTGCATCGGGAATGGGATGGAGGACAGGAAGAAAAGACAAACAAACAAGAAGAACGACTTTTCCGTTCATCCTTATGTACACACATAAGTATGCAGTTTTCGTCGAGAAAGAACGGGACTTGGGAAAGATTTATTCTCGTGTCCATCTCTTCGATTTTCGTACGTCGTGACTCGATTTTCGTAAACGTTGCGAGCGTCGATTCCTCGCCGCAAGTGTGTGCGTTTCTAAGTCTCGACGGCTTGTTAGCAGCGTAGATTCTACGGCGAAGAAAGTAAATGGAAAACTGCAGGAGCAGAGTTGTAGAATAAATCGCTATTTATCTTGCAACTACGTAGAAAGACAGATAACTGAGAACCGCGTGCCAATATAAGATGCAGATGGAATTAGAAAAGGGCGAATATTTTAATCTCTGGAAGATATTACACGTGATATATTTCATCAGATTTTTTTGCATTTAAAAGTAAATTTTAAAATTGCGCACAAAGAGATAATTAGAATATGAATTTAGAATAATTGAAGAAAAATTTGTAATTCTCTTTTTAGATGCATATATGACGTAAAAAAAATTATCACATTATACAGTACATGAAAAGCGTACGCGCGGGGGGGGGGGGAAGGAAGGGGGGTATATGGAATTCCATAAAGTATTCTATATGATTCACGTATTTTTAAATGTCGGAAAAGAGAAATAATTATTTTTTCAAAATGCTTTTAGAGCGAACGGCACATTTTATACAGCGATAATATACTCGTGCGAATACCGGGAATGACGAGATAATTAAACTTAATAATAATTAAAGAACATAATTTTAAATGCACGCCCTCATTTGAGAGCGAGCAGAGTGTGAAAGTGTTAAATAATTTGCTCGTAATTAGTACTCCGGCTAATGATCTCCTGCTTCTCTTTGTTCATATCCGAGTCCGCTTCAATGGCAAATTATCAATTATCCGCGAAAATAGTTTAACTTTTCGCGTTTTGCGCGAAACGCGCGGATGCTTCGTTGCTTCCCCCTCGGCGTCGCGCGCGCGCACGGTTAATCGACACGGTAGCGGAGGCAAACTCGTTTTGCATCTCAAAGTGCGAAACGACAGGTAAATGCACGGCAGGGAGCAGCCGTGAGCGCGATATTGCCCGCATTAAGCGATGATTCCTGCGGCGACGCCCGCTGGAATATACGATCGATAACGAAATCTCGAACGAGCGAAATAGAAGGTGGAAGTAGGGGTGGTTAGAGCCGGACTGAATTAGTCGCGCGAAAATATTCACGCCTTTCATTTCGAAGTTAGGATGACGACGTCGATGACGACGATGCCAGGACGGTCGGTCCACCCCAAAGCGAATGGAAGTTTGATGCGCGCAGATTAAATTCGCATTCCGGGTCGATGTACCGGGTGTGTACCGCGTGCCGGATTCGACCCGAGCTCACAACGCGCGCTCACACAAGTGCCATCCATATACACACACGGACGTATCATAGATACGCACTTATGCAGACACGTGCGCTTCTGTAGATACCTCAACGGGCGCTGAACTACCCACCGTGAGGTCCTTCAAACTCCGAAACTCTCCTTCGTCCTCCCCGTCTCTCTCTCCTTTCGCCTTTTACAAGGCAAACTCTCGCTGATCTCTCCTTGTCTCTCTCTTTCTCTCGCTCTCTCTCTTTTTACCTATCTTTTCCGCTCGCGCACCTGCCATCTCCACCGCTTTTTCAACAACGCGCTCCCCGTTTCTTCCTGTTCACATACTGCATTTTGATCTCCCTTTTTTCTCTTTCGCCTCCCTTTCCCTCGGGGCGTTCGCCGCTTATTTCGGCTCTCAAAAATAGCTACAGTCTAAGAGAGACTATCATTTAACTACTATCATTCCATCGTTTCGCTCTCCTCCGTCATTCGCATTTTGTTCCTGCCACTGAAGCCCTTCACTGTCGCGAATCTCTTCCGCTCACGTCGATGCATCAGTAAATTCCGTTGGTACTGTGCGTGTCGCCAATTAACCAGACGCGGACTGACTTGCAATTACCGCTTGGCGACAGCTCACTTCCTTCATTAAAATTACATCAACGTCGGTGTACACAGTATTCTCTATCTACCGCGGCCGCTGTAATACGCTTAGGGATTTCCGACAAGCATTTCGGGAGCCACGTCCAACCGGGGAATAATGTCCTTCGATGAAACGCGAAAGGACCGCGTCGATAAGTAGCGTATAGGAAAATGCACGGATTGCATTTTCCGCATCAGCTCGCTAACTAATGGTTTGATTTCCTCTCGATAGATCCTCCATTTTATATGCTCACGATATCGGAAGAGAAATTAAAACGCGCCGCCATCCGCAATGATAGCGTAGCTAATTTTTTTACTTTAAGTAATGCATATTTTATTTTAGAAATTTCTCATTAAATCTATTACTTAATGTTTAAATTAAAAATATATAACATTTAATTAAATTATTGAAATGAGAATATAAAGTAAAGATTATTAAATAAACATTTAGTTCTGAAAAAATTAAATAAACATTTAAACACAAAGTATATAAACACAGGACATATTTCTCTTTCAATAAAATTTAATTAATAGATTAGAATAAGATTAAGAAGATAAGAAATCGATAAAATTATAGAAAATGTGTAGAAAACATTTTCTTATTATAATAAATTTTATATTTAGATGTATCTATAAAATTAATTTGTTATAAAATTTTAAAAAAATGATAAATCTGTCAATACCTATAAAATTTAAAATAGAATAATATTAATTTATTTTCTTTCGAAATATAATACTTTGCACAGAATTGTTGATATGATTTATTAAGATAATATTCGTATGCGCAGCAAAACTATGATTAAATTATTCAGAACTATTCTAAGAAGGAAACCCACGACAACGCTTCAACTTCTACTTTTGTACAAGATTAATCCCAGAGATAATAATCTTAACTTTTGCAGATGACTTTTCGAGATGCAACGGGGCGAAGTGCGAATTAGAAACATCAAATTCAATGGAACTACGCGCCAATGCGATACGGAACACGAAATTCTATCGAAAAAGAACATCAGATTCAATAGCACTACTCTTGTGCCTATTCGATACAAATCCGTAGGGTGAACGTACATTCTACGTATATTCTATATATGCGGTATTCTAAAGAAATTTTATATATTCAATTTCTATCTCTTACATATGTAAATGATATACATATGTAAATGAAAGCTATCATCCATATTCATGTATGCTTTCTGCAAAAATTAAATTGAATGAAATGTATTGACAAATTCATCATAATAAGAAATATCGCCAAAATCAAATTTATTTTTCCTTTATCAAATTTTCTGCAAATATCTAAGTTTTTTTATTTAAAGTTATTGATGAAAGTTGTTCGTAATTGTATACGATAATAAATTCTCGTTATTTAAATTCTCATAAAATTTGATTTATGTGAATCATTAGAATAATTAATAATTATTAAATAATAATATATAATGGTTTTGTAAAAAAATTTATGAAGAAGGAAAAATGATATATATTATAAAAAAGTATTTCAAAATGTATTTTAAATACTTATTTATCGTGTAGAAAAAAACATTGATAAAAGGCTCGATGCAATGGCAATAATAATTGCAAAATGCAAGGTTGAGCGAACGAAAATGCATAATAAACTCAATATTTTAATTCCATGGAAAAAAATCAGTATCAAATTATTATTTCAATATCATATTGCACATTGTGTCACATTAATGCCGCAACATAAATCGGAATTAAATTATTATAAACAATCAATGGAGCATTATATCGAACGAATGATCGGTAAAAGCATCGTTGCGAGAATCATCGCGCTTGTATCGAAGCGTCGTATCGATTCGAACGATTAATGAAATAACTAAACGCTATTACGTCCGGCGGTACGTAATTGCAACATCAGTGGAATCGCTGGAATGCCCTGCATCCTGTTAAGCCGGTACCCTCGATCAATGGGAAAGAGTTATCTCGTCTTGATATTGGATCAGGAGGAAACGATAATTTTCGGAAGACTTTCCCGCCAACTGGAAGTATCCGTCGGAAATGCGTGGTCATGGTCGATGCTCTTCGAACTCTCGACTCAGCACCGACGAAATAATTTCGTTGGAGCGTTTCACGGCGGCCAATCCAAAGAGAAATGCCAAAGTAGGACGCTCTTTATCGATTCTTTCTCTCCGGCTTTCCACCGAATCTCCTATGATCCTTAAAGCGTCGCCTTCGGACGCACGATTCTCCTCTTCGTTATATTACCGTCGCTTCACTTGATAAACGCCTTTGTGAGGAAAAAGGAGGAAAAAAAAACAGGCTACTTCCGGGATAGCGTTATATTCAGCACAAAGGATAGATGCCTGCTTTTGTGTGCAATTCTATTTAGGTTGCGCAATGCTTTTTTTCGTGGATTTGTCTAATCATGCTGTTGCAGCGAGATAAATTTAATTCCTATTCGAACTTCATCGTAATAAAAATTTTAATCACATTTTGCTGAATCTTCTTCTGGCGGAACTTGAATTTTACTTTGTGTGCGCTCATGGAAAATCCAATTATTTGAAACGTTAAAAAGGAATATTGGGGTATTATAAAATATCAAAGATTAAGTCATTATTAAAATTACGTAAAAATATAAAGTAAAAATTTAAAGTTTCTCGATTATACATATGTACACAGTAAAAAATAAAATGTTAATTATAATATTTTTCACATGCCCCAGAAAGTCCACTCTAAATTTTCAGTTAAAATAACGCATTCGTCGTATGTTACTTATTGACAAACTAAAAATGTTAAATAATTGATACAATACTTTACATTTATTTTTGTTATCATGACTTTAAGTGTAATGCAAAAATAACATACAAATTAATTAAAAATTACATGAAAAAATAATTATAATAACTCGTAAGAATTGTTGTAGGACGTTAACATATAATAGTCATTATTTTAACTTAAATTATTTGTAATAGAAACATTTGATTTTAGTAAATTTGATTATTTTTGTATGTTAAAGTTCAAGATTATTTGAAGATTTACTTTAACTTTTCTTAGAATGTTAAACTAACTTTGAGACATGTTGATTGTTTGAAATGATTATGTTAAAAATACTGAAAATAATATTCCATTTCTAAGAGACATTTTCAAAGTGTTAAGTTATGAAAATGACATAAATGTAACACATGAAAACGTTATAAAAATAATAACATATAGGTTGTATGTTAATTTTATATTAAAGTACTAATCAAAACGTGGAAACACAAGAAAATTTTAACATATCGACGCATAATTTTTTACTGTGTACATATGCGAAAAATATTATCATTTACAAGAAAGGATTTGCAAGCAATTTTGACGTTAATACGCGAAGCTGACATTCGGATTAAATTATATGTAGCTTAACCCTCCTGAATGAACAGGTACCCGGATATTCGAGCAACTTTAATGTTAAAAATTTTTATATTAATATTAATATTCTCTATTCAAACAAAACACAAAGAATCTTTCTATTCAAAAACCTAAAATATAACGGGAAAAAATGTTTGATGCTCAGCAGCTGCTATAAAGAAATTATCACAGTGCATGTTGAAAACACGAGAGAACTCTGAAGAAAGTACCCATACATTGATGTAAAGATGAAAAATGATGCGTTGACAAAATGGTTAAAAGAAACATGTTATCTGTGTAGACAATTCCAACTGAATAACGACAAAATGCAACATCTGTAGAAAATTACACTGTACGCTATGCGATACAACCCCCTCCTCCCAGGAATTTGCCGTCTCTCACGGATTTTCTATCCAATAAGCAATGATCGAGGAACAATTACTGCAGCCTTACTCCCGGAAATTACGTTACGATCTCTCGTAACAAAGAGAGATCGAGTCGGCCGACGCCACATTAGCTGACCTCCGCTTCGCCGCCGTGTAAATCCGATTCGATCTCGCGCGCACACGCAACCCACGAAGGAAAAGGTAGTTAACACCCCTCGGAGAATCGAGTTAAGTCAACGTCATTGATAACAAGTTTCCAATATTTCCCGTCAAAATTCATCCTCATAGCGGAGAGAGTCAGCTTTCTCATCCCTCCCTCGCCCTCCCTTGTCGCGTACGTTAGTATCGGCCCAACGCGCCGGTGCCTCGCTGATGACGAGGATGAAAAAGCAGAATTTTACAGCGCTCGCGTTGAAGGTAACTGACAAGAATTGCAATCGAAGTTCACTTTCGGCGGCGATCAACCGTAAAATCCGCCGAAGAAAGTGCACATCGATACTCATTCGCAGTGAAAACCCATCGACAGTGACCTATATTACCATCGATATACATACATAAAGTTACTTCAGAGCAGCTAGATTCAACGAGAAGCAGGGTTTGGCTGTTATTTGTCATTCCTTGAACTCGGCGAGAAATAAATTTCCATATCTTACACATAGTCGTCGCGTTATTTTTCATTTAGATTTACTAAAATTTGCCGTATATCGAAATTCAAATACATTTAAAGTATTAAAAAAATTTTATTATTACCGTATTTATTATTTAATTATTATTTACTTATTATTTTAATTATTTATTATTATTTATTATTAATTATTACGTATTTTATTATTTATCTTATTATATCGTATATATAATATCTTACAGAAACACGCATACGACGAAACATGATACAAACATCGTATATTACGAAATAAAACGCTCGAAATTAAAACAATAAGTAACACTATTGTATCACTGTAATTCGTGTAAAATCCCGTATTTCTCTCTCCGTTTAATACACGTATTCTGAATTAATCCCCGATGATTACGAGTCACGCGAGAGCGTAGAGCCCCGTGACGAGAAAAAACGGAGACAATGGAGAATTTAATCTTAACCAGGCTCGCGTTCCCATTACGCCATTTTGCGCGAGCGATACCGTGTCCCCGGTTCTGTCAAATTTCATTAGCGTGGCAGGTACGTCGAACTCGTTTCGCGGCGTTTCCGCGCAAAAAAAATGAGAAAGAGAGAGGAAGGGAGCCGCGTCAGTTTTACTGGCTTCCTCCGAGATCCTGTACGACATTAAAGCTCCATCACGCGCGGGGCTAAAGTTCATATCTACCACATTCGCGCGTGGAATAAACGCGTCGTCTTTCGTATCCTTCGATTGAACTTGAAGGTTCTCGAGATGGATTATCTGGTCTTCTTCGTCGCCGCGAAGTCGTACCGCAGCCGCCTCTGGAATTTAACCCCAGGTAGATCCCCTCCTACGAAGACATCGATATCCAGCAGCCAGTATCACATCTTCAACCGCAACGTTTGCGGCTTCATTCTACTCGAAAATTCGAGCCAGCCGGAAGATCCTGACTTATATAATGAAGACGCAATCAGATTATATGTATAAAATACATTTATATGAATTTTTTCTGCAGAAAATATGACAGGTGCATATGATTAATTAAAATCGAAAGTTGGAAGAGAAAAAACATTTTCGATATAATTAATTTTATGAAATAATTTGCGCACACAAGCAATATAAATCGAATCCAATTGCGAATGATCCGTTAACGATCCATCTCGTCGTTATCTAATTATTCTGCTGCTCACCTTTTTATTTTCTTTCTTATTGGAACCTTTCTTTCATTTCGCACTTGGACAAACCGTGGAAATATATAACCTCCTGAATATAATAGCGGGAAGAAAAATTTTAATTAATATATTTCCAACCTTTTATTTTTCTAAAAATTTCTCTTTTGAAGTTTCTCATTCATTCATAAAAGAACAATTACATGAAGTAGAATAGAAAGTAATGACGATCTCCACGGTACTCCAATTTCATTAAAATATAATGAAATTAGTCTTCTAAAGTTAAATATAAGACTAAGCTAAGAAGCTAGACATAAAACTAAGCTAAGAAGAAAAAGGAGAACATCACGTACATCTGAATGCACAACAGCAAAAGCGCACTGTCATGAATCCTGATGATGCGAATTCTCGGAGAGAACATCGTTCAAGTTTGTCTGCTGTCAAGTTGGTTGCTGGAAAGAATTTCGCTGTAAAAAAGGGATGCACAAAAATTATTGCAAGGCGGGAAAAAAGAGAGAAGACGAAACAACAACCGTGAATGCGGAATACGATGCGGAGAGATCTCGGGGGTTGACGGAAATCGCGAATATCGCGATAGGCGCGGTGGTCCGGTCGCGATTATTCGCCGATAATAATACATCAGTCGGAATAACTGAATGTCCTGGGTTATTGGTTTTTTGTCGATGCAATAGATTCCACCGAAATATAAATCGCCCGATGGCGCGGTAAATTAGTCGTGACTGGAAAACCGATATATCCGCCCTTTAATGTGTACACGGGGAGCTCGTGTGCGCGTGCTTGTACAACAATTCGTACGTGTGTAGACGCGCCCCTCCAGAGGACGAGTGTGTACGTGTATACGTATATGTACCTGTGGACGGTTCCACAGGTATACGTCGTTCTTGTGCAGCTCGCACGAGAACGGGACTAAATCGGGATTGACGTAACGCTCCGAAGAACAAGCGCGAATAATAATGCTCCGCCATTTTCCGCTCCGCGTGTCACGTTGCCGCGGACTCGTCGATTTGACGATTCGACGATCGTTCGCCCTGCGTCGCCGAGAAACCCCCGAATGCCCGTCTATGGTACACGTACTTGAGGCTGCTCGCCACGATCTCGGTCTCGTAGCGACACACACGACCGATTTATCGCTCGACTAAAGACATGCGGGTAAAAATATGGCCGGAGGGAGAGAGGCGAGCAGGATTTTCCCGCCGTAACTAGACTGACGGGATTTTACGACATCAAATCCGTCGAATTTATGAACCGACTTATATACCCATAATACGCCGCATAAAAGTCGCTCGATAATTCGGCCTTAAATGTTTGTCGAACAAGCGGCTGTTTAGCATCTTTTTATTGTTAACATTGTTAATAATTTTCCGATTTTTTGACAAATATATCATGGATAATTTATGATATATTACGTGCGACGTAATTTATCTATTTCGCAATTTACGCGCAAAAAATGGGGCAATAAATGATGTTGGGCTGTGTACATCATATATCAAATGCACGAAAAAGGCTTTTCATTGTAACAGACTTTCATAATATCCAACTGGCTAAGCGCGTCAAACTGCAATCGCGGAAATCTATCGGTTTTCCGTTTTTCGTACGCGTTTGTGGCGCTCGCTTTGACTTTTCGATTTCATCCCATCACCGCCGGTCCAAAAATGTCGATGACTCGGCAACCCATAGATGACGAATGTACTCTTTTTTTCCAATCGTTTTACGAGCGGTAGCTCCCTTTGTTATCGCCGGTTATCTGCTGCAACGCAAAACGTTAATGCACCTACACCATGAACTCCGCTAAAGAAATTATTCATAGTAGAATTGTTTCCATATCAAGATATGATAGGTTGATGCGTATCAAGATACAATTCGTCAATTTTCAATGTAAACACACACATTTGAATAAAACGCTTTAAATCAAAGAATTTGCAAATATCATGATAAAGTATCATCGCTGGGACGAGATTTTGTTATATCAAAATTTTCTATTTCGCGGCACAATAAAATAAAATGCGTATCACAATTTTCCGCAAAATCGCAAAATTTTAATCATTTATTTATTTAATAATTTATTTAAAATTATTTAATAATTTATTTAAAATTATTTAATAATTTATTTAAAATTATTTAATAATTTATTTCATAATTACTTAATAATTTATTTATTTCTCTTAAAAAATACTTAGCTTTCGTTTTTTCAAAAATTTACCATAATCGCAACCCATTTACATTAACAGGGAAAATGTTACCATAATTTTCTTCCTATCGATTTCCGATCAAAAATAGATAGTGTAAGAGAGACTTTGCCGATTTCTCGATGATCGTGTTTGTCGGTAAATCGATCCGAGGATCGAATATGAGGTAAAGGGGACCGGCAAAGGAAAGAAATTTATTCTATGTGCCTCGCTCGACACGGATTCCGCGGGATAAAGGTATCAAGACGAATTCAATGAAGAGAGCCTATCGCCCGTTATTAAGGAACCCACGAGACCCTTCGGATTGTTCGGCATAACAAATACCCGCCGTGAGAAGGATCTGGACGGGGACACACGAAATCGATTACCAGGCGGGAGGCCCAATCGTTACTATCTTTTTATGCTCCCCTCGTCACACATCAATTCGACCTTACCTATTCATCCCGTTGAATTAGGTTGCTACGCGAATAAGTATCGCTGATTTGATATAACGAGGGATTAGATATTTACGTTTCTCAAGTGCGCCTATTCTCAAGATGTCGTAAGATGTACCCACAGATTTTATCTCCCAAAGCGCTCATTATATACAGGGTGGCCCATTTTAATCTATCCAGTCGAATATCTCGAAAACCAAGCCCAAGGAGAGAAAAATGTTTTAGACAAAAGTTGTATGGCTTCGAGGGGGCCATAAGATGATACCATTGGTTTGACCTTGAAGAGTCATTTGAAGGTCACGTGAAGGTCACTTCAATTTTTTTAAATGGAACACCCTATATATTTTTGCACATTCTTGTAGCTGATCTCGAGAGCTTTCCAAAACACTATAATTAAGTACCTTTTCGTTAAGTACTTTTTGAGTTATGAGGCTTGAAATAATTTCTTAATTTTACATAAACCGTAAAATATCTTGTAAAATATTCATTTTTCGATTATCTTACCTTAATACTTTTACGTACAAAATAATGAGAGGAATCAATTGGTGTAAAGAAAACACATAGTTGTTTTTAAGAAAAAATATGTAATTTGCAATTAACAATTCCATATTTTTTCTTAAAAACAACTATGTGTTTTCTTTAAAATGGGCCACCCTGTATATATGTATAATAATAATATGATAAGACCCAATTCAACAAGATAAGTAAGGTCGTAAGGTATCTAATCCCTCGTTATATCAAATCAGCGATACTTATTCGCGTAGCAACCTAATTCAACGGGATAAATAAGGTCGAATTGACGTGTAACGAGGAAAGCGTAAAAAGATAGCAACAATTCCAGGCCACTTGTCTGGTAATCGATTTCGTGCATCTCCTAATGTGATGTAATGTGCAAATTAGGAACTTGGTTCTCACCATTTATGGTTCTCACCATTTATTCTGGAAGTGATGTACAAGTTCAAGTATTTAACATGAATTTTCATCAAATGTAGATACACAGGGAGCTCACTTACAGATTAAACGATCTCGTGATGCTTTAATGTGTACTTCGTTATTTTTAAATCCAATTCAACTCTTTTAAATTCAACATCCGACAACGTCCGAGTTTTCGTGGAGTAGAACCGACGTAACTATCGCGGACGGCAGCATTTACATATGTCAAACAGACAAAGAGAAAAAAAGTCACCTTCTCGCTGTTCTTTCATACCTACATTTGCTCTAAGGAAATAAAGAACGCGAACGTAACGAGCAAACACCGAAAAAGATATTATTACGAGTACGGCAAGTCGGGTAGCGGAAAGACAGGAAAAAAACAACGTGAAAAGGCGGGAAGGCGACGTAGCGTGGAAAATGGAATGGCGGATGGACACACAATGGAAAGGTTAGTTAGAAGTTAGAGGGACGAAGTAACTGCCGAGAGTTAAGTCAAGTCGCACCGCTTATAATTAACGCCAGTTTATTCGGGGACGCACTCAGACGGGGAGGGGGGAGGAGGGGTCAGAACGAGACTGGAAACTCGATAAATAATCCAAACGCGATTATTTAAGGGACAAATTGGACGAAATGACGATGCGAGTAGAGAACGTTTCCAAGACGTCGCTGCCATTCTCATCGATGTCTTCTTTGTCAATTTGCGATTGCGAATCGCAAGGAAACTCACGGGGAACGTAATTGTCGCTGAAGAAGACGAAGGATGGCTTCGAAGGACAAGTGCGAGCGAGAAGAGAGATAAGGGAAAGTAGAAAAGAGGAGAATGAGGTAGATAAAGGGTACAGTAGTTGGGTGAGATCGTTAAGAGGGTTGTCGAGCATCCCTGGATATTGGCCCTGATAATGGACCATCCTCCTAAACGCTCGTTCGCGCTCATCCCGAAAACTCTCAAGAGCGCGTCCTTCTCTTCTTCTTTCCCGTACTACCCTTCAGGTAATTCGTCTATATCTTCGATTGCATCTTTTAAACCCTTTCGTTAAGACGTTATACGAGGCGACTGCGGAATAAAGCAATTACAGCGGTGACGATTGGTAATGAAGACCATTCAGATAATAGATAAATCTATGTAAATCAGCCATTAATCCTCTCAATATCAAAATTAATTTTACTGTCGTATAATTCTCGCGATATAAAATACCTGATAAGTTGAGATCGCGAAATACTTCGTCCTAGTAATAGACAATATCGATGGCATCGATAAATTTCAATCTACTTATCTACGTTTCATTTATCGCGAGATTGCCCGCGTAATTGGGAGAAGCTTATTTCATATGACAAACGTATGTCTATAAGAGTTCGTCGTGTAAGGTTGAAATTAATTCAAGATTAAAACCAATATTCAAGTACACCTGCCATTCTTCCTTATTCGTGATCTTTGAAAATTAAATCACAAATTAATCTGACACGTGCCGGTTTGATGTCAACCAAGGCGACAAGAATGGCACGAATCTGAAATTCCATTGGTTTCAATATATTCAGCCAGAGATGCATAGCATGGTTGACATTACATTCAACTTCCGCGTTAATTATTTTCGCAATGACGGTAATTAGACTGATAAGCGGCATTTTTGCCAATTGACAGCGGAAAATAATCCTAAACCGTCATAATAATAATATAAGGAAAAATGTACCAATACACAGTAAAAAATAAAATGTTAATTATAACATTTTTCATACGTCCCACAAAGTCACTCTAAATTTTAAGTTAAAATAACTCATTCGTCGTATGTTACTTATTGACAAACTAAAAATGTTAAATAATTGACACAATACCACTTTACATTTATTTTTGTTATCGTGACTTTAATGTAAAAATGACATACAAATTAATTAAAAATTACATGAAAAAATAGTTACAATAACTCGTAAGAAATGTTGAGGTCATTAACATATAACAGTAATTATTTTAACTTAAATTATTTGTAATAGAAACATTTGATTTTAGTAAATTTGATTATTTTGTATGTCCAAATTCAAGATTATTTGAAGATTGACTTTAATTTTTCTTAGAATGTTAAACTGATTTTGAGACATGTCGATTGTTTAAAATAATTATGTTAAAAATACTCAAAATAATATTTTATTTCTAAGAGACATATATAAAGTGTTAAGTTATGAAGTTAACATAAATGTAACACATGAAAACGTTATAAAAATAATAACATATAAGTTGTATGTTAATTTTGAAGTCCTAATCAAAATGTGATAACACAAGAAAATTTTAACATATAGACGCACAATTTTTACTGTGTAATAATATATATGTAATGTATCATACAAATATTCCCTAAGTTTGAATTTTGCACATTGATAGCATTAATTATATAATAGCAAGCTATTTTTCCGTAATCTTTCTACCTCTAATTAATCATTAAATCTTATTTACCGCTCTAAGATTTCTTTATAACATTAGTGTTGGTTCGGAGTTGAATATATGGTACTTTGAGCGGAAAATCTTTCTTTTATTTGTACGATTGTTGAAACAATAGTTTAAGAATAATTGACCTCGTTAAGCGTTCCATAAGTACTACGTTCTGGCAGAAGGAGCTTTTTCCAACGCGGGAAAGAAGACGGCGAAAAATTAACTCGATTCCAGAACTACGACGAATTCAACGGGTTTTTCGTATCGCGATTTGCGATGTTAATCAAAATTACAGAAGAGCCATGGCAACTGATGGAAAGTAAGGCTATCATGAAAAGCCGCTTATGCAAATCTTCGGACAGCTGTCTCGCGTAAGAAAAAGACGTTCTATATAACGGCGAGCGCATATAACCGCCTATATAAGATATATGTATAACGTTTCGACATTGAGATGGATCTGGCGCGCAAAGTTCCTTCTACCTTTCCTTTTTCTCGTCGACGGCGTCGCGTCGCTTTCACAGCTTCTTTGTCAGTACGCTTTCCAGTCTTGTCAGCCTTTTCTGCTGATAATTAACGGCATGAGTTATTCTCCGTTAGATTTCTAGACTTAACGAGCTGGGCTTACGAAGGCAACGTAACACTTTGGAGGCTTATAAGTAAAATGTTGTACAGCTTAGCGAGAGATTAACATGCTACAGTCAATTCAAACCTTCGAGGTATTTTTCTGAAAGAAATTAAACTCCTTCTTATGAAAAAAAAAACATTCACAAGACACATTGATATTGAATATAATAGTTATAGATTAAATATTTTAAAATTGACAGTTGTTGATTGACAGTTTCTTCTGAATTATCGAGTGGCAATTAGGAAGATTAAAATATAAATAGATAAAATTAAATAAAAATAGAACAGAATATATAAGATACTCATAATTTTGAATAATTAGAATAATTTATAATTTATATTTATATTTATTATTTATATTTATTATATTTGTAAATAATAAATAATTTATAATTGCATGAAATCATTTCTTATCAATTCTTCTTAATTTTCGCAAGCGAATATGTGTACATATGTATAAATTTAATACATTATTATATATTATTTATAATATAATAAATATGTATGTGTATATGAATATTAATAATTATAATATGATAAATAATATTAATATGAATAATATTTGTAATATGATAAATTCAATTTATTCTATATTTATATAAATTTATTGATATAGTCTAATATTGCATTCTAACGAATCCTTCGATGACATGCGATTAGGTTACACAATAACGCGACATATTCGAGTCATAATAAGGGATAAATTTAAATGCATAACGTGCTATCGGTGTTATAAATTCTATCTCCTCGATTAATATTCGGTGCCATCGGTGACTTGTTGATCCGTTCGTCGGATGTACATCATATTCAATCATAACCACACCAACGTAATGTAAATCCCATTATAACGAGTGTGCCGCAATCCAATATTGCCAGTACATCTGCCATCGATATTAGCAAACTACATCTGTGTCGATTTAGTATAATGGATTTTCTATGTACCAACGTTGGTACTAACGATAGGGAGTGTTATTTCGTATTCGCGAAAACTTATCCCGTATATCTTGTGTGTCGTTGATGCCTGACAAGCATTTAAAATTGGCTTGATTTAATCCTGATGACTCAGAAACATTAATTGGACATTAATTAAACATTACATTAAACGTGCATTAATTAAACTATATTGTTGATGGCTCGTAAATAAAGCGAAATTACAATACACGAAGAACAAAGGGTAAAATATTCGATATGGAAATCATGAGTAAGACTAGATGATAGCAACTTACGAGGAATTATGAATAGAATGAATATCAATGTATCGAGTTACGGATAGAAGAAGCTTACAAACATGAAGTTGACCCTTCTTTCTTTCGTATGGCGCGTCTCTATTGTGAATGCAAATATCCTAAAGCGTGTGAAGAAGCATGGCAAACGATGAAACCAGCTCCCATCGAGGCGTTTTGGAAGCTTGACTCAAATAAAATTTGGTGTTTCGCGGGTGCATGAGTTTAAAATGACATTGTAAGAGTCACTCGATTGCGTACAGTCGTATAAGAATAGAAATAAAACATTGTCGTAAAGCCCACTTTTCCGCCAAAATAGTTATTTTAATGTAATAAAAAGAATATCGCTTCCTTATCATTTTTCTTTCTACCACTACTGATTTAACATCTTCAGAAAATTCACCGACAATGTTTTTTTTTAAATCAATATGTCGTTTGAACGATAACGGATTTAATTCGCGAAATATCGCGATAGGGACTCCATTTTTTAATATAATGCGGTTTTATTAAATTCTTTTCATCAAAATATTAATCCTGCTTTTGTTTAATCCGTCGTAATTCGAGCTTGATTCGCAAAATTCAATATCATCGATGTGATTTTGAACATTATTCGCATGTTAACTCCTGATTTTGAAATCGGCGACCTAGTTTCCGAAATCGGTAAGTTAACCGTGTGCTTTCGCGTATTCGGATGATGAAAAACGTCACGCTTCGATCGCCGCATTTTCTGCAGACGTTCGGGCGAGATTTAAAATTATTGAAGCAGTACATTTCCTCATTTAACGATCACTCCTGATTTTGTACTTTTAAAGTTTTCTCCAACACGAAACTTCTTTCCAGTAAGCCAAGTGCTCGTCTTTTCTTGCATCGCGAGTAAATTCACGGTGCAGTTCCGATAGAAACGAAGATGCAAACTTCGCCGGCGAATCATATATATATGTACACGATATATATGTGCATACATTATGCTATATATCTATATGAAAATTCTTTCCATCAAATGTTGAAAATTATACCCTGCCAGCATGCATCTTTTGTCGATATTTAACTCGCAAATAATCTTTTGCATAAATATAGATGCGCGATACTTATTTGGGCTAACAATATCCCTTTTAATTAGCGATCATCATTAGCATTGGACACTGTGTATATATAATATAAAGCGTTGCGTTGTGTAAACAAGATAACAACTTTAAACGCTCGATGTAACGATATCATAATGATATCATGCGGCAATGTGCTAAACAGATAAATTGGTTTCACTGGTGTATTGATATTTAAAGCAATTTACTCACGAGTACCGCCATATTCTATCGCACACATAAAAGACAAGTACAGCATGAATTTATGTTTCTCTTATACATGATATAATTTAAAAATATATCATGCAAAATAAATAGATTTAAATGCATATAAAACAACTATGTATATTGTATAAATACATATGGCGGATATATGCTATTATCCCATCGCATATTATTCATGCTCAGCAGGTGAATTTATTTTATATATTTTAGTTTTGCCGACAACAAACGCAGTACATTCCTCTGATTGATGCTATATCTATAAATATGGTTATACGAGTCTGAGGAATCTCCGGTATCAGACACGCGGAGATTTCTTCTCGGAAAGGAAACTGAATCTTTGGAAAAGAAGCAGAAAGTGTTTGAGATCGCAGAAGTGTGATATCTCACGATTCCGACTGTGGAAAGAATACAAGAAGCTTCTAAAATTGTAAAATAACTTGCATCTGACGCGATAAGCGCGTTCTAAGCTAAAAGAAGTCAAAAACGACTTGGAGAAGCGAGTGGATCTATATTTTGTTGCCATATCCTTGAAAATCGATATACTTTCGTAGAGACTTTTTCGTCAAATCGTCATCGTGATAGAT
The DNA here is from genome assembly GCF_025532165.1 of Camponotus vicinus. Taxonomy (NCBI): domain Eukaryota; kingdom Metazoa; phylum Arthropoda; class Insecta; order Hymenoptera; family Formicidae; genus Camponotus; species Camponotus vicinus. Next base: position 9,990,779 of record NW_028141945.1, read on the forward strand.
TATTATTATATTTATTGCGAAATCGTACAATTTATTTTTGGTATAATTTTTGATAAAAACCAAAGCTTCCAATTGCTCATGTTTACAGATGTATTATTTGCGTTTAAATAAGCTTTACATATGAATACGTGCAATCACATATATATAGTTATTGAAATAAATATCATAATATTTGACTAAGTGTATCAATATTATAATAATGAAATTTAGTGAAATGACTAAACGAATGCATATGACGAGCATGTTTTAAAGCATCAATGTACGTCTTCTAATTTTTTTTTAGTTAATTTAATAAGGCTTAATTTGACAAAAATTCTTTTCAAACTGAGAACTATCGATTTTTTCTTTCTCTCCCCCTCCCCACACACATATTTTAAGCAATTAAATATTAAAAAATTTTAAAAACTAATTATTTCTAGTAGTTAGTAATTGTTATATTATGTATAATAATAAAAAATATGAAAAAGTATATTACTAATATGGTCAAACTGTATATAGAGCGTTCTATTTTTATCAAATTTTAGCGAATTATTTGTTAAATTCGCAACAAAAATGTTAATTAAAGTGTAGTACAGCTGAAATAAAACACTCAATATATTAGAATAAATTACATAAATCACTGGATTGACAGCAGCATTTATAATTTAAATGAGTTCAGTGATGCCACTAAATCAATTATCCAATTAATTTATATTGTTCTACCGATATTGTCGCTATTCTATCATTAATTACCGAAAATCCGCATACTATAAATTAAAAATATGAAGATTGATTAAATATTAAATGAATTAATAATATCATCTCTTGGCTTTTCTACCTTTAATAAATTTCAGTTTTACTATCTGTCTCAAATGTTGAAAATAATAATTTTGCATAAAATTTTCACTATAGGACCTTTATATTCAGATACGTTTAGATGATTAGAAAAAATGTGATATATAAAATATGTGATATATAAAAATATAAAATAAATTTGCCAGTAAAAAAATATTTAAAATCAATTAAATTGAGGATCTCTCGCGCGTATTGATGAAAGTATTTCCCCGCATCTCTTTGAAACGATCTTCCCTGGTGCGTAATGGCAGATAAAAAATCGAGCAGTCGCACGCAGGCAAATTATCCTTCTTATTAATGAGCCATATCCAACCATAGTAAGTAGAAAACGAATGCGGCATACGCGGACGACAATGAGAGCTGTCGAAAACAGGTCAGATTATTTATGGGTTTTTTTTCTCGCCTAACCACATTTTCAAGCCTTGCCACTATCCCGCGCTGCTTTTAAGCTACGGGAGAATCGTGGTATCCAACCAGCAGGCGTGCAAAAAGGAATGCTCTCGCTTGTGGTTTCTTCCAAGTTTCTTGCGTATTCGATGGTATTTGTCGTCTTAGATTAACCACGTATATTTTCGGTCGATGCGCAAAGAGAGAAATTTATTATTATCCTAGAATTAGAATATCGAGCATCTTTTGTGATAATTAAAATCGCAACATAATCAATATTAGAATAATAATTATTAGCTTCAATAGAATAATAATTGAAGAAAATTATACTACCATTTTTTGTGAACAAATTATTTATAAAATAATGCACGTTTTCATCGAAAAGTTTTTTTGATTATTTATTATTATTGATGTCATATGTACGATAGTAGTTGCATATAGTCATGCATGTGTGTGTGTGTGTGTGTGTGTGCAAGAGAATTTTTTGCTTATCCACAGTCAACAATAATAGAATGTGCTCCGACATAATATAGGGCCGCAAAACACACTCTCTGCCCATACTATTGAATATGTCTCGAATGTTTCGAGAGAAGAGAGAGAGAGGGAGAGAGAGAGAGAGAGAGAGAGAAGAGGGAAAGAGAAGAGAGTGCTTGAATTTTTTTTTTCAGTAAATATCCATACAAATTCCTGTCAAAACATCGACGTGAGATAAATTTTAGTGCGAAAAAGCGTTTGTCGAAACAAGAATGGTGTAGAATTATCGAAAGAGTGGCAATTAAAAATAAAATAAATGAAACACAATGATATCATTGAGAAAATTGATGAAAAAAGGAATAATGAGAGTTATTTATGCAAGATTAATGAATTCTGTTTGATATACTTCAACATAAATGAAACATGAGAATACGTATATGTGAAAATGTATACCCTTTTTCAGTTTTTCAATTTTCTGAATTATTTTTAAATGTAAATTGTTTAACGAAAACTTAAATCATTAACACGTACAATTTTGTAAAATACTAGGTAAATAACCGCGATCATTTAGTATTTTCTTTTCGTACTTACAATAATTTTAGCTCCTTAATATTTCATTTTTATGAATTATAATTGGTTAAATTAGCGTCATTTCCTTGAAAATGTAAAATCGACTATTAGAATTACGAGCGAATAATTTACTGATGATTATATAGCACGATGCTAATCAATAGTCGCGACAAATGAGTGGTTAAATGTAATAATCGCATTGATGTTAATTACCCGCGTAATTATTTCTCGTTACAATAACCGCTCGTATAGCGAATATCGATCATATGCATATTCGCGTGGATGTCTCATAGTTTTCCAGTGAAAAGCTTTCGCTTCGTCGTCACGTGTGAAACACCCGCAGTTAAACAGCACTTTGACATAATTGCTTATTGCGAAAGTGTCGTAAGCAGGTGGGTTAACCCGATCGTTATTGTACTCGAGTAAGCCATGTCGATAAGGCTTACTGCCTTCAAAGACATAAAGGTAAAAGCTAATTATATCGGTTAATTGGTTTAACTCGGTATATCGACACGTGCTCGACTTTTAATCCGCAAACAGTAGAGAATTTTTCGTAATGCAAGCTTGAATACGAGATGTCGATTTTCCCTTTAAATTTTCGATTATTTTATATCGTAAAGATAGTAAAGACAGTAAAATCAGATAGAGTAGGGACACTAAAGATTGCAACATAATATTTCAAATTGTGTGCAAAGTTTCAATAGTTAAAATGAGAAATAACGTTCTTGGCAATCGTGCAAATTTTGCAAATTAAAAATCATGTTGAACGTTATCCTTGTAAAATATTTCGAAATTTACCAATATAAATGTAATACACATTCGAATCATGGTCGGAATAAAAAGCTAAGTTTAATGTTTATGCAGTTTATATTTTGAGTTATTTTATTACTTGAATATTCCACATTTCTCTCTAATTGCAGTTGTTTAAACATGAATTTTATTTACCTTGATACAGGAATATACGATGAGAGGAGAGACGAAAATCAGACCGTCACATTTACCGTTAAATGTTGAATGTGAATAAGCGACTTTGTGAATAAGCGTCTAAACTTACGCAAATCGCACACGAGGAATTGAAAGTCACCACACAGACCCGATTCCAAGTGTGAACGTATATATATACGTACATGTATGTGTGTGTGCACGAGTGTAAACTCAGGTACGTGTAAGTATATAGATGCGCGCGTACGCGCGGTACGTGAAGAAAATTCCCATTGGTCCCGGCAAATCGATTCGGAGTACAATTTGGCAAGGAAATCGGATTTCCAATAACGATGCGACGCTGATTATCATGCGATTGCCACCTTACCGATCTGTGCGCGGGAACGAAGCGTAGGAGGCGGATGCTAGAGACGCCCAGGAGTATTTCCAGTCAGTCGGAATTGCTGCCGTCGCGCGATTCTTCGCTGGAACCTCGTAAAATATTTTCAAGAGACTTTTCTGATTGCCGTCATCGTTTCGTTATTACGAACGAATTATCGCTTTGCAGTATCAAACGAACCGGGCTTTGCAATCGAGTGATCGACGGGATATATTTCGATTTTATTTTTTTTTTTTTTTACATCCGTTGATTTTAATAAATTGATATTCTCTAATAATAAAATAAAATAAAATATATCTATGAGAAAGTGTGAGAGTAGCTCTGCTCGTTTTACGAATTCATATTTTTTTTAAGAAACAATTATGTGTATTTTTAGCAATTGATTTCTCTTATTATTTTGGGCAGAAAAGTATTTAAGCAAGATAATCGAAAAATGAACATTTTACGAGATATTTCATAGTTTATCTAAAAAATATGTCGAATTAAGATATAAAATCTCGTAAACTGTTCAATTTTTGGCTATTATATCGTCTTAACGTTGAATGTTTTGAGGAATCGATTTGTGTAAAAAAGTTTTCATGATTTTCCATGAAATGATCTTATGATCTTAAAAAATAACTTTGGTTAAAATTAAAGATCATCAACTTTTTTCTCTCCCAAAATTATAAATTTTTTCTAAAACAGTTTTTTATACGACGTCAATTTCCGGAGAAAGCATTTCGTAACACTTTATGTGAGACAGCCTGTACATATATAAAGCATATATGTATGCTTTAATACTTGCTTCCGTGTTTCCTTACTTTTCCTTACTTCCAGTGAACGACTGTCAACCGAATTAAGAACCTATACCACTCATTTAAACTCCGAGGGCACGATAGAACGATCGCACGAGAGTTCAAAGCCGGAAGTCTGCTTGGATAAATGCGCGCTCGGATAGGTAAAAATACACCTCAAAGTCTGCGCACGGAAGGGACTGATCGAGAACATCTGGGCCGAGGGATCGATTTTTAAGAATGGCATACGGAAATATTGGTTCGGGTAACGACTTCCGTTCTCCGTGTTTACGCCCCGGCAGTCAAGGGTTAAGGCGCCTCGAGAGACAGGTTTCTTCCGTACGAGAAGAAGAGATAAGATGAGAAGAGCACGAGAGCGAGAGAAGAAAAAGAGCAAGGCATGTGATACGTGCGGCGAGACGTATAAATGCGGAAAAATATCTCTTTCTGCCTTTTCTTTTTAATTTTCTCTCTCTCTTTCTCTTTCTTTTTCTTCCCATTGTCGAGCAATATTTCATTCATAACGCGTTGTACAGGATGTTGCAAAAAAACCGCTCAATTTCGACATAAAACCGCCGTTTTTTTTTATTTATTTATAACCTGCCAAAGAAAGATCTCAGATAAGTAGCAGCAAAATGGGAAAATTTTATCCTTTACTTAATTTTAAAAATCTTCATCGAAAGATCGATTATACCGATATGTGGAATGTCATAAATTACAAAGCTGTTATGCTCAAACAAATGTAAAAGAAGATCGGTAAAATTACAATCGCGAGATTTATCGAGCAAATTCTGAAAAATGAAGTTGAGGCTACGGAGTATTTTCTAATTGAGTTGACGCTGTTGGCAATGATTCTCATGACTCTGTTCCAATAATATTTTTTTATGAAAATCTACATGATCAAGATATGTCATGCAATAATAAAAAAACAAAGATTCATTTCATTAACGACTCGTTTCCTGCGCTGCTCATTAACATTGGATGCTGTGAAATCGTCAAGTCATTTTATTTTTTATGAATTTAATGCGTTTCCTTTTATTCAAACCAACGTGTAATATTCTTATTACGTTAATTCATTTTCATTGCGTACCGCGAAGTTTAATCTATAAAGTAGTCATACCAAACGTAATCACTAATTTCGAGAGTATAATAATTATGAAACGATATGTCAACACGTTTATTAGTTAGCTTTGTAAATTGTAAATACGATCATATGAGAACTGCTATGACGTTAATTTAGCTAACACGAAATAATCTGTTGCGACAGTCAAAATCAGAAACTAATTAATTTTATTAGATATATGATTTATATTAGATATATAAGTTATATCGACATATATCGAGATGTGCGAAAATATCTCTCTATTAATATGATTAATCGACCAACAAGAATCGCTCTTTTATCGCGATATATTTAGACTGACTCAACATTATTATTTGAACCGATATAGGACTCTTTTTACATCGACAGCCGGAAATTAACTGTCAACTAATATAATAAAAATATGAAATAAAACTATAAACTGCGAGGAAGAAAGTGACCGATTTAAAATAACAATGGCGTATCGTCGAGTTTGCGATACGAGTTCTCTCTCTCTCTTTGAGAGAGACATTTAGCTTAGTCGCGATAAATAGATTTTCGAACATCGGTAACAAAACGTCGGCTTTAGCGGGCTAAGCCGTTACACTCTTTTCGATACTTCCTATACATGCGCCGTTGCATTCTGCAACTTTACTGCGCCGCGCACTGCCGTGACGTGGCTATAAATAACGCCGAAATAGCGTGTCCAACGTCCGACCAATAAATCTACATATAACCCCGGAGGATAAAATAAAGTTATGGGCACGCTTCATACACTGATACAAACCGATAGTTTATCCTGCTTTGACTGCTGCAAGTAGTCACCTCGCCCTTCGGCTTCACCCTCCGGCTTCACCCTCTTTAGTTCTGCCTTTCGGAAACTCGGCACCCCCTTTTCATACTCTTTCCACTTGCCGCACCCTCCTCCCCTCTCTCTCTCTCTCCCTCGCACGGATTCACGCACGCCATCCTGGTTTGTTGCTCCTGCCTCCCGCCCTCCGTCCTTTTCGCGGTGCGTCATGCATCCGCTATACGAAAATGCATTATTACGTTGACACGTACACAAACTCGATTCCGCGAGAGCCCAGACACGTAACTTCGTGATACATGATCCGCGAAGTCTGAAGTAGATGTGGGCGTGTAACGCGTATACAGGATGTACCAAGAAACGTATCTAACACGAGCGGGAGTTCAGCTTCGGAGGAATTTCGGAATCTATTTAGGAAACATTTGATCAAAGAGAGAAAGAGGGAGAGAGAGGAAGAGAAACAAGATTCCGTCTTTAAGGAATTTCTAATTTTCGATATTAAATATCTTGATTTACAGCTCCATTGAGAATCTAGAATTATGAAATAGTTTCGTCGATATATACATCCAATTAATAATTATACTCTTCTCATTTGATCGATAATGTCAATATATTAAAGGATTTGTCAAAACTAAAAAATCTAAAAAAATATAATACATATATTCTTCCTTTTTATAAAATATCGTATGTAAATATTATCATGCACATACGCAAACATATCGAGGCGAAATATAAAGTAGGCAAATACAATATTGCATTATAAAGGGTTCGATAAAAAATTTATCAAATTATATAAAACACGCAAATCTCTGACAACAAATATTTACAATACGCGCTCGTCGACAATTAGATTTAAGATTTCTTTCCAATCTCTGTTAAAGAGCTACTGGCTAAAATTACCATATTCAACAAACGGTTAAGGTTTCATTTTAGACCGCAAAAATAATTCTGCTTTTCCAAGGAAAATGCATATATATCTGGGAAAAGTAAGAACGACACTAGCAGCGACAACGTTTCAGTTTCCTACCCGATGCCCAAGCTTGCCAGCGTTTCGCCGAGCACTAAACAAGGTCGCCGTAATTAAATTTTTGTCCACCTCGTTTTTTCTTCCTTTATTTGCTCTAGAAAAAGAAAAGGAAGGAGATAGATAGAGAAAGGGAGAGAGAGGGAGAACGAGCTAGATGCAATTAGTGTCGTTATAAAACTACAGGGCGTCTCCTATGCTGGAATGCCAGTGCGGCTACTTATACGGGCTGTTGAAATAAACGTGTTTCTTGCAAATTTAACGTTGATTTCCGCGGCGCATTCTAAAAATCTCCCAGTATCCGTGCTCATGTTTTCGAAATACCACTGAGCAAGAAATAGAGAAAGCGCGGATGCATAAAAAACAAATAAATAATAAACGTGAAGGATGCGCGATACAAAGGACTGAATAAATTGCGGAATAAAATATGAAACAGATCTATACCTGTTACCTTTTAATATCTCCAATATATATAACGAAACTAAAAAGCGTAAGTCGCGGTACGTTATTGATCTAAATAGTGAACATTGTGAAAAATTGTGTGATATGTTTTTCAACCTGAAAAACTGACAGCAGGCTCTATATATATTGTTAATAAATTTAATATTGATATACTTTAACTTATTGCAGAAATATCGTGTTGAAGCGAATAAAATAGAAACGAATAAAATGAAACATACAACAAGAAAACGCTTGTGTAATATCGTAAAACGAGCCTGCTGGTTCCCTTTCTTTATTTTTCTCTTTGGATCGCAAAGTAATAATACTTATTGAAACGTATCTACCTATTATCAACTACTGCACGTTATTTCTGAAAAGCGAATTTTGTTAAAGGGAGCGCTTCTCTCATGTCGAGAAGCCAATGTTACTGGTTACGTAAACTATTGAAATATATATGTGCTTCTTTCAAATGTGAAAAATTGATTTCTTTTTCCAATCTATTATATTTCGCTAAATTGCTAACAAACGCAAAAAATCAAGAAGAAATCAAATGTCAGGTGTAAGTTTCATAAAGAAATGAATTATGTTATGAACTATGAATTGCATTTTTTAAGAGTAAAATATGATTAAGAAATTAATTCTTTCTTTCCTTCTCGTAAAATAATAACATCTTACTAATTACACATACCTCATGTTATTGTTGCAAATTAAAAACATCTCACTAATTACATCATGTTACTATTGCAAAATAAATATTTTTAAAAGACTGTCTCCTATAAATAAATATGTAGAATAAAGAAATATGTAGAAAATTTCCAATTCTTAATTTGAATTTTAATTCTTTCTTTGAACAATATCAAGGAAAATATAATTCGTAAATTTAATTTGTCCAACATTTTTGAGATAATATAATTAAATATATTATTTTCTAGACACGATTGTAGAAATATGCATAAATTCAATCATTATTCCTTGACGAGAGATTATTTACAGTTAAATAGATTAAAATGCACGTCGCATCCAGCAAAGATCTATACTACTCATTTACGTACACTGTCTGAGTAAACATGTTGTTTACAAATTTAACGTTGACCTTTCTCTCCAGAATACAGTCCAAAACCTCGCAGCCTCGAGCTTTGCTCCTGAGTCGCCTCCGGATACGCGATAAAAGAGGCAAAGTCACGCACCGGAAGCAAATAAATAAAGGAAAAAAAAACATACGGATAACAAGTGGAATAAATTGCACCATTGTAAAATATGCTCGGGTGGAGCGCGAGTCTGCATTTTTGCTTCTTATCAAGAGACGTGACAACCGAAACTATCTGCATGTTATCGATTATGCTGCATCGATAGGGCGAAGTGTGAACGTCGCGAGCGTTTCAATAGCGCGGCCGGGTTATACTTCGCGTTTACCGCGAAGACAAAAGGGCGTTCTAGCTTTCTCAGCATCGTCGAAAGGAGAAAACAGAATTTCTCCTTAGATTCCCGCAAGCGTTACGACGTTATTGTTCGGAGGAGCGGCTTCGCCGAGTGAATGCGCGTGTTACGTTACCGGTTATTGATGAAAGTTTTCGCGACTGTGACGCGTAACGTTATTAGCGCGATTGTATACGGCGCGTAAGTTCGCGCCCTGCATCGATCGCCGTTGTTACAGGTGGAGGAAGAGAATACTCGCGTATTCCTCCCGGCGTAAATGTGGAGCGCGTATGAATTTGGTCGCACGTGGCAGTCGCCAAAATCAACAATGAGCGATAAAGCGCCGGGTCCACTCGCAGACAATCTGCGAATAATTACGCTTGTCCGCCAGCAGAACGAGATATTCCGTTATTCACGTTACCGGTCGTAATTAACCCAGTAGTCCTCGCGTTCCCCGATTTCGCGCATTCTATACTCGCGTTCTACACTAAATAAATGTGTTGTAGGTACAACGGAGTACAACGGAGGAAAATTGCTTTTGTGATGGGAACAACGAAAATGAATTACTAATTGACAAACTGAGAGTAAATACAGCGCAATTAGACTTTTCAGGGATGTGTGCGCGCACTTCGAAATAAGATTAAAATATTCAATCTCCCTTGTCGATCCGCACGCTGCATAAGTGAGTGAAATAGTGTGCATTATTTTCGCAATTTATTACGGTATACACTCGGAATGAAATAAATAAATAAATGCTACAAAAATAATAACACAAGAAATCTGAGTTTAATTCAGAAATTTACCTTTCGTCAAAAGGAATGAAATTATCATTACTGAATCTGTCAAACGTATATTTATAACGAGATTTCAGATATTCTTAACGAGTTGCGAAGCTGTAAAGAAAAGAAATAGCCTTCTTCTGCAAAGAGATCTTCAATATGAGCAGATTATTTATTTATAACTGTCGACTTTCTTTGTGAGAACCAAATCTCGCTTATTACAAGACAATTATATTCAATGTGAAAAAAAAATCAAAGGTTAATATGCTGCGATTTTTCGCATCGTTAATGGTAAGTAATTTTATGTAATAATTACTCTCTAAAAGTGAATCAGTGTATTATCACTGTAATCAGTGCTGTACTTATAACTGTTTGTAATCAGTGAGTATTTACTGTTTTTCAGTGATAATACACTGATTCAGTCTAGTGAAAGTAGTATATATACTACTTTCACTACTGAATCAGTGTATTATCACTGAAAAACAGTAAATACTCACTGATTACAAACAGTTATAAGTACAGCACTGATTACAGTGATAATACACTGATTCACTTTTAGAGAGTACTTTTTAAAGAGAAATAAATTTACACAATTGTTGTTTTTCTCTCTCCTGTTCTTTTTATTTAAAATTCCAAAAATGCGAATAAAATGTGTTATTTACCTTTTTACATTCAAACAAAATTAATTATTTCAATATATCGCTTATTTATATTAATAATTAAATTGATTTATATATAAAAATCGCTTTGTTAATTATTAAAAAACAAAACAAAAAACATAAACAATAATCCAGAAATGACAGCTAATCGACAGCTGTTACTATAGTTTCCTTTCCTCGTGTAAATCCAACGTTACGCTTAATAATAAAATCTTTGGCATAATACCAAATCTGATTCCACGCGTCGTCAACGTAATTATCATGAATTTACCAAATGAGTTATTAAATTCGACTGCAATTTATATTACGTTATATCGATATTACGTGACATGACATTTTCAATAACTTCTGCATATCGTAACAATACTTGCACAGTTGTACTTATTATTTACGTGATAAAAATCGAAATAAAATGTTTATATATATTATGTTTCAATTATTTAATGAAATATGCATCAATAATTATTAATTGTATCTGTTTCATAACGCTTTAGTTTTATTTGAATATCTTTTCATTTTATTTATTCGTATTTATCGATAACTTAACTTTATTTTATTTTACTTGAAACAAAATGAAGTACCACGAGTTCAATTTATAAATGTTTATCATAAAAGAAAGTGTATAATTATGTTATAAATTATTCCAGAATTTGATTGGTTTTTGTATATAAATATTAAGATATGTATTTACCATTTTGAGAGAAGAGAGAGAGAGAGAAGAGAGAGGAGGAAATAATTTTTAATAAATCTTGACATCTCACGTACGCGAAACGAGAGATTTGACGTGATAAGTAGCGAGAACCTCTATGCGTTGTTATTCTTTAAAACGTTTGTTATTCTTTAAAACGCGATTGCAAAGTACTACGAAAAAGCTTAATTAATTGAGTGACTAATAATTAATTTCTGAAGTATGAGCAAAACATTCGGCATGCTGGCAAACTGTTTGGCGCTCGATGTTTGCTTTTCTCTTCACTCCTCTTTTCGCCGAGGGAATAAAGGATGCAATATAAATATAATTTCTCAATTATAAAATAAAGTACAAATTACATTATATTACAAAAAAGCTACAATATAGCTATCTCACGAGTACACTTTGATGTTAGTGGGAAGATTCTGTATACGGAAGATTTATTGTGAAAGAGAAGCTAAGTATCCAAAACATTGAATTGCCACAAGTCGCAAATGGCTCTTAATGCATTTGATGCAATGAACGCATACTAAATAGTGCGTCGGTTTTCAGCATACCATAATTAGTTTCTCGCGTCTTTCCGCAATATATCTCGATTTCGACTTAGAATTGTCACCGAGAATCGTACTTCCGATGCCGATGAAATTAAATATTACTATCGCTACTATTTCACCTTGTTGACTCGAAGTACATTCGTCGTGCAAAACAGCACATTGCTTTGCGATCGTGAAATTCGAAAGTGTCGCACGCGTCCAAGCGTGATAAAATCTTAAAATATATATATTAGAACGAATTAATCCAAATAATTTTTGTTAATAACTGTTGTTTAGAAATTTATATATAAAAATTCTTTAAATATATATTATACGCATGTATATCATAAATATAAATTAAAGGAAAATAAAAAACTCTTCTTTTATTTCAAATTTCATCTATTTCTCTTATTTAATAAAAAACTCGTTAATAATTTTGTCAATTGTACTGTAATGATAAGAATTTATTCTTATTACACATATCAATTTTATTCTAATTATTTATAACCCATTTATATCGTACATATCAACGCATCAGAAAATTTTGTATTAATTGATGTAAAGTTATCAAGATGTCAAGATACCAATTAATACCAAGTTATCAATTAATTGAATTATATATAATATAAACATTTAATTAATTTTATTGTATTATAAATCACATTTTAAAACAAATAATATATTATATATTATTATAAAAATGTTAGTCAACCACAATGTTAATGAATAACTTAATATTTTATTAAGTAAAGAAAAATTATATTAAAATAAAAATTAAAATAAAGAGAAATTATATAAAAAAGCAGATAATAATTAGTTGGTAATAGAAGGAATTTCTCTTCGTCATTGATCTCTGATAGAAATTGAGATTAAAATTAGCTGATGTAGCTAGAATAAATGCGGCTATGATCAATGAAAGATAGTCCAATATTGGAAAAATGTATTGCCTATAATTGCAAAGTATTCATAAATTTTCGAGCAATGTGAAAAGCGATATATTAAATTTGCATATTACTCAACCACAATTTTGATACGATTTTCAGAACATTTTTTGGACATTTGCACCGGATCATTAACACCGTTTTATAGCAAGATGCTCAAACGCCTGAGTGATCGCGCTATGTCTTTGAAAGTGAAGCAATTGCATAATAACAAATATTTTTTATTTAGCATTTAAATTGCGTTAAAACATTGTGTGTGTGTTATCTCCTTTAGCTACTTCCTTTCGCAATTCTTTATTCCATAGATTCGCTTCCCTTTTTCTTAATATTTGAATGTCGATATACTGGTGTGTAAATAAAATAGCACGTCATAGTGAATAGCAATGTTACTAAAAGAAATTTTTATATAACTGAACATAAAAAAAAAGAAAACTGGTTATGTATTTTTTGCATATTAATAAAACGATTTTGTTTAGACAATCTATCTTTTATACAGTTCGCTTTTTATAATTATCGAGTCGAACGAAGTGAGATTATCGTGGAAACATGTAATTATTGGGTGAAACTGACGAGAATTTCATTTAGAACAAATATTTCCAAGCTCAATGCAGATTTTAATATGTGAAATATACATGACGAGAGTATTTATCCGATAAGCATTGTTTGAATAATAAAGCTCCGTGTATGTTAAATTATATGCAAATATTTGCCTTAACATTTTTAACAACAAATTGTTTTTTAATAATTGTACATATAACCCTACTTTAAATATAAATATCTAGATTGAATTTATTATGGATGGAAATCGTGTTCTACAAATTTATCAAAATTACGGTTATAAATACTTGATAAAATTCATAAATGCTCTGTACGGAATTATATACAGCAGAATTTATATAACGCTTTAAAATTTACATGCACACAATCAATGATACGCAATGCGAGATATACATCGCGTTTAAAATATCCTTGTTCTTTCTCTCGATGGTAATTTTGTTGGCAAATTTATAAAGTTATTACAAATTTTTTTCAGTGAAATTTTAATAATTACAATCAATTAATTGTCATTTGCTATCTTTTTAATGTTCAACACTAAATATTGCGATAAGTATTCGTTAAATTAAGTGCTGTTAAAATTCGCTTTATTTAAAATTAATTTAAAAATATAATATGTCATATATGTATTATGTGCATAAGTTAAAATTTAATTCGCGAACATTTTAGTTTTCACCGCTTTTGTTCTAAAAGCTCTATCGTTATTCCGAGATTAATACAATCAGAGTATTTTCCTTAATCGCTCGTACAACGTCCACGACTTAAAAGAAGTAGTTACACGAACCTATTGTGCGCCATAGTGCCAACGGTATTAAATCGCACACTTCAAAGGTTGTCGAAGCCGGTAAACACCAGCGACTGTTTCCGGTTGTAACAGTTAACGAATACATGTAACGAAGCTCGCGTGCACCTTAAACCGCATGTAGAACAATCTGTTCAGATTCAAGCTTTTCAACCTCGTCGATATAAAGGAGAGGTCATCCTCTGAATTCTCAGTAGTGATATACAAGACAAAAAGAGAAAGAGGAAGAGAGAAAGAGAGAGGGAGGGAGAGGAAGAGAGGGGGAGAAAGAGGAAGGAAAGGAGGGAAACTGGGAGAGGAAGGCTAGGCCTTTATATATGTAGGAATAGAAAACAGAACGGCAGCTCATTAGCGGTAACAGGCAGCCGAGGAAGAGAGGAAGCTCGTTATCCGTGGGTACACACAGCCTAGTACATATCTACTTCGTAATCCGTACTTGTACAGTTACAACTCGCGCGCTGGGCTCTGCTACTCCCCCGCATCGGGGTCCCTCATCATCCCTCTCTCGTGAGCGTTCGCTGGCCGCGTCTCTCTTTCCCATCGCGGAAACGTATCTGTCCGTCCAATTCCACGTACACGCCCACATACGCACGCAGCATCATAAACAGGCACACATACATATGTATACGTGCACTAAAATTCTCTATCGTTAAATCCCCATTGGATGAAACTGCTGCAGTTACATTTTGGTGTCGGCCCAAGTTGAATTATGCATATATACATATATATGCGAAGAATGAAGGATAATGGGTGACGTTTATTCATTTAATGGCGTCTCGCGTGCGTTTTCACGGTGCGTGTGTGATCGTGTGCGTGCGGCTCTCGCAATCCTATTAACATCTCGTGGTTATTGGCGGTGGTGTAAATGCAATCGTGGTATAATTTAAGCGGATCAAGAACTTGGATTAGCAGGGACATAATGGACAATTCAATGACCAGGAAGCTATTAAGTCTGCTACCTTTAACGGCAGTATTATCGATGATTCATCAAGATTTGAACGTTCTATTAACGGGATTAAATGTTCTTGTTGAATGTTATAATAATGCACAGTTTTAACGAATAAAAAAGATCAATCTTTTTTCTCTTTTAATGCATGTATTGTGTAATTTCAACGTGTATGCCGTTACCTCGTTACAATTGTAATTATAACATTTATGAATATTATATGTACAAGAATTGGGATAATTATTTATGCAATTATCACGTGTCAATGTATCCTATGTAGCCGTATTTTTTCGAACGTATATATAAGGGCTTGTCTAGATATATTACTTACGCCTCATTTACCGAAGTTAATACCGACGCAGAATGAAGTTGCCGATGGGAAAGAGACGTCCCTTTGCAAACTATGTATTAACAAGGGAAATTATTGGGTTCGAGGCGAACAGACTACGGCACTAGTATGACGTGGTGCGAGCCAGCCGTATCCGGCGGAATGCTCGTTTCCAATAATGCAATAACTGTGGCATCATAAGGGCAGGATACCACGAACAGCTAGCATTCAGATTGGTTCGGCCAGCGAAACGACGGTATACGCGTAAGGGGGAGGGGGAGGAGGGTCACACAGACTTGTATCGTAAAAAAAAACGTATACAAAATTCTTCAATTAATATGCAATAACATGCACAGAGATTTTCCCAGCACAATACGGTAAAAAAAAAATCCATACAGCTAGATACAATGTTACAGTATTTTCAGCGTAATGGGAACAATTTCTTTTCTCCTTTTTTCTTTTTTAAACATAAGTCTATTAAAATTTTCCAGATTTGTTCAATTTCTACATAGCTGCGCTGAATGTATAATGTGAATCATTTAAATTCAGATTCATCGGATGTTATCTGAGCATACTTGAATAAGATTTAGAAAAAAAAATGTCGCTTTGAAAAATATTTTTTCCCATTACATTTATCACTGCTTTATTTTCGAGAGAAAAACATAGATTGCTAGAAAATTGCGGATAAAATAGCTTATTTGTTATACCGTATAATATTTGAGTAGATTGATATTAGTAAGAATGCCTGACTTTTATGAAACAATACACCGAAAAGGGGAAAAGAGAGAGATACATCCCCGTGAACACGAAATTTCGCGACTATACTTGACGACATCGTATTTTCTTGCTCTAGGAACTTTCGCCAAACGTTATCTCTGCTAAAAAATCTGTCGAATGAAACGAACCCGAAGTAATTTCGCCAGACTCTCGCAGATTTTATTACGATGCTCCTGTTTACGGGGAATCCCGTCGACATACGTTGCCTAGATACTATTGGCGATGAGATATGCACTCGGTTGGTTGCGCTTTAAGAAATGCCAGACGCAAGACGACATGAACCATTCATCTCGCTTTTATCGCACCGTTTTTGCTCGATAAAGTCAGACGCATAACGAGAATTCAAGCTTCTTAAATTTCTCTCACATAATTATTGTCCATTAAAATGGATATGTCGATCGAGTCGATTAATTCCGATGCCGAGCGCTAGATATGAATTTTTCTTATAATTTCCGATAAGTTGCTCTTTCTTCTGCAAATCTTATAAAAATTATATAAATAATAAATATAAAAATTATATAAAAATTATATAAAATTATAAATCTTATAAAAATCTTATAAAAATTATATTTTCTTTTGTAATCTACAAATCTTAGGTGACATATATGCATGCATTGAAAAGAGAACAGTTCCCTTTTTTCCATATCATTTACACGCTTTGATATTTTGTGTGTAAGCGTGAACACAGTTGAAAATGAATTATGTACAACTATAAAGTTGGCCATAATTTTAGAAAATAAATGAAAGAGTGCGACTGTAGAGTAGCGAGTGGGTATCTTAAGTTTATGTACCCTCTTATATATCGTCTGCACGCGGAATTTAACTTATCCGAAATGCAAGCCGAAGGGCATCAGCTCGAGCGTACAATGATCGCTGATGTAAAGTCTCTCTGGCTTACAGGATATTTTATTTCAATGTTCAAATGGAATAAGAATACAAAGTATGTATATTCTCTGTGGAAGTAGCCGTTAAAATATATATACTCAGTTAAATTCGATTTTAAACAGTAAATCTATTACCGTGGAATACTGATCAAAACTAACAGCCAAATAGTTGTATTATTATTGTAAATATAAGTACAAAATTTTATCACATTTTATTTATACTAATATAATATAAATAACAAATTTATTATAATGAATTTATAATAAATTTCCGTGTAGAAAGTTTAATTGAAAGTTAAATAATTATTAATTTTAATAATGTTTTATTAAATACATTAAATTAATAAATTAAATTTTATATAATAAAATTACATATCATAAAATTATAATTTACTGTGAGAAATATTTACTCTTTCAAACTCTGCATTGAAAATGAAATTATATTGATCTTTTGTAAAGTTGAAAGTAAAAAGATATAAAAGATGTTATATATACGGAGAGTCAATTAATAGTAATTTAACCTTTGCAGCGATTATTATCTGACATAATCATACTGTCGGATATAGAGCAATAGTGCTAGACCACTTTGATTAACCGCATGTCAATACATACACGAAGATGGAAGGATAGCAGGAGACGTTAAGTGGTATTCTCATGTACAGCAAGTGTGCCCAATTGAATCTGTCGAGTAAGCTCGATCTAATACCTTGAGATGTGCTACTGTCCCAAGTTCCCTACAAGACCAGTTTGATGAGAACTTAACATTTGCATATTGTTGACAATGCATACGGTTAATGAACGTATTTAGAGAATTAATATTTAGTGACTTCTTTAAAAAGAAGTGTATACCCAAAGAGAAATGACAAGTCGGATAGACGTTTGTTAGACGTCTAAGATGTCTAATAAACGTCTATTGGACATCTATTAAACGTCTTAGACGTCTATTCGACTTATCATTTCTCACTGGGTATCAATTAACAAAAAACTTATAAGGTATACTTGAAACAAATTATTCGTCCAATTAGGAATTGAAGCATATATAACTTGGTAATAAATTGAAATTGCTTTCATCGAGTTAAATCTTCTTATCTTTTGGAATCGAAATGCAGTTGTGAAATTATTTTTTAGCAGTAAATGAAACGATAAAATGTTCACAACTTTATATTCAATTCTATAAATCACTCTTAACTTTTCATAGTATAATGATTACTACTTATGAATTATTTTGCATCTTATGAAATATTGCAAGATATTAATTTGAAAAAAAAAATTATAGTATTTTATTTTTAGATAATCATTGAAAATCTATATGTTTTATTTTTTAAAAATAAATAATTAACAATGACTTTATCGATATTTCTTAAGATTGCAAGAGACTACGTATCATGTCAAAAAAAGAAAAGGTTAAATTATACATCTCATAACTATTTTTCCGGACGCGTCAGTGGATTTTGTTCGCATATGTCTGCGCGTGTGCAAATATTATATGAACGCGAGTGTCTTTTACGTGTTCGCAATGATATATAGTCGCGCAAGCTTCCATGTAACTTCGAGAAAGAATTTCCAGCGTATTCGTATTTTTGCACGAAGTTATTGAAGAGCATGAGCGTATACGTATCGTGCGTGGTTTCCGGCCGAAGGCAGAGATGTTATGCGTTTGACCTGTAAAGATTAACGTGCAGGCGCATTGTGGACTTTCATACGCTCGATCGGACACAGCCGGATGAATGCACACTGATGTTTTCTACTAGAAAGAGCATTTCATCCGGTGGGGACCATCCCGAATTCCAATTTTATTTTTTTTTTGTGCAAGCATGGCTGGCTCGTCGTTCGAGCCTACGATAATAAATGATATACATATGCATTGCGCTTTTGTGTGTGTGGATAACTTTGTTAATATTTAAATGCTTCAATTATTATCGAAAAAAAGCGGAATGAAAACGGAACTTGTCTAACGGTATTTAATTGTCAATTTTATAATTATTCTTTTTTTCATTTATTGTACGAAATTTCTCACACAATTTGAGTTTTGCTAAAGTAATGATAATGCTAATAGTGAAAAGAATTGTAAGAAGATCGAATTGACAGATTTATTTTGGCTGATTTCGTATCACAAGATGTTTCTATCGATTGCCAACTTGGTAAGAATAATTCAACAAAAATAGCTCGCTGGCATACGTCAAACTGTGGACTACTCTCTGAAACATTTTCCGCCGATATTCTCGAGACTTTCGAGTAACCACGACACCGTGTGCGTGTGTGATACGGCGCGTGTGCGTATTCTCGCGAATGGCCGAGCACAGGCAAGCGAAGTGGAACAATGTCAGTTACAGTTTCTCGAAACTGGTATGTTCAACATCACTCTAGGAAACATTCTCTGTGCAAATGTAGGGTATCAAGCGTGGTATGCGGCATTTTTCAAACTGGGCTGCATCATCGTCTATCCGAAAAACAAATATTTTAACTGTATGTTTCCTACAATTGAATATATTAATGTTTATTGAAATAAAATTGCATTTATTTGTTTCGGAAATATTTTTTAATCAAAATATCATAAAGCATAAAAATGATAGAAAAACACACGTGCATATATGCACATCATAAATTAAGAAAAAACATATTATATATATGTATACATATATAAAATATGTTTAACTTTCCAAATAAAACTATTCGGCGCGACTTTTATTAGCCTGGGGAATTTAAAGCGTGAATAAAACTATTATGGAATGAAAATACATATATAAAAAGTAAAAATATATTTTTTTTTAAACTTTAAATAAATAAAACTATTTGCCAACTCTTATTAGCCTGGGGAATTTAAATAAACAAATAAAACTATTATTTATCAAATAGAACTTAAATAACTGACATTTTTATTTTACTGCTGATATATCTGCACAGTTTCTTTACTAATTATTTATATTTCCATAAATGAAGTTGTCACTATTATATGCAAAAATAAAAATATATGTAACAGCAGATCAATATGAAGAAAATATGCATATGCAATTCTACTCGACAAGATAACATAGAATTGCATTTTTTTAAATGGAGATTGACAAATTATTTCTAGCACAAATGCTCTCGTATAATTTTAAATTTTCAATAATTTTGTTAAAATCGCGCGAATATTTCTTAAAACTTTTTATTTACAATTTTAACAAAAGAAAATTTAATCGACCAAGAAGGGTATATGAGAGAAGTCTGTACCATATACATTCTACCTAGATACGCGCCTGCAGGAAACGTGCTTGCGCATTCATGGGATTTATCGTAAAATGTAGAATTCAGTAGAAAGGTTTTATACCTTGACGAGTTTGGAGTCGATTTTTCCGCAGTATATATGTGATTGAGGATATTCATTATAATCTCTGAAAATTTATTATTAACTCTAGCTTGAAAATAAAATTTAATTCAACTTATTTAATAAAAACATGTTAAATATTTTTGAGATCTGACTCGTCAAGACATGCAAAACATCCTGTCAAATAATCTTCTAATTATAAAGGCATCTAATCAACATTTTTGTTAAAGAAAAGTCGGCGAGACATAGTAATCTCTCGAAATCTGCGACGCGCGACCCATAAAACTCACGGGTGAAAAATATCCCGATGACTTCCCGGATAAAATTGGATACTTTTCGCGGGATGTATGGATCTCACCACGGTTCGCGTATACGTAAGATTCAGAAATCATTCTTCCTCGCGACGCGCCGCAATCGAGAAAACTCACTAGTATACCGTTCGCGCATTTGTTTATCTGAGAGGTGTCGCGAGACTTGTTGGTCGGTTGGGTCAGTGCCAAACTTAGTATTGCTTCATAAATCCTCACCAAGGAACCGCTGCATCATCTCGCGCACTACGTCACAAATAGCGGTGGCCACGCGCGCGCCAATAATCTGATGTGTCCAAACTAGATTTATAACTGACGCTGTTCCTTTCAAAAGCAGCGCGGATCGCGCGAATTAAAGTTCGGACGGAATCGAACCTATAAGGGTCGTAAGTTTGGTGTGGTGAAAATTGTCTGCGGTCTAACTCAGGAGTGGGGGAGAGAAAGGGGGTAGATCGAATAAATCTACGAATTTGCGCCATCGATTGTCGACGGCTGTGACGATTTCGCGGTATTATCATCAAAGCATTCTATTGCGTTCAATTTAATGTAAATATGATTGCGCTGCCTGGGAATTGATATTTTCTCTGTCTCTTTCCATCGAGCCTCTTTCTTCTCCTCTCTTGTACGCGATATGCAGTTATTATTGATCTTGCGAAACAAATAACACGATATCGAAATTCAGAGAATTGCTGTTCGTTAAAAACTTCCATCTGATGTAACAAACCCAGTGATACTAATCTGACTTGTAGATATTGTAGAAATTTTTCTGGATTTCCAATCTCCCCAATTCTAATCTCGAGCAAAGGGAATGATGTCACGCGCCTTTTGTATGCGTTGGCAGTTATAGAAAGTGGCAAGATTTGGTTTCCAACTGGAAATTTTTTTTCAATTCGTTGCTCTTCATGTATTTTTGCATTCCAAACTAAATTATACAGAAGGCTCATCGCAATATGTGTGACCCCATTTCAAGATTCCTGGATCAGGAATCTCTAACATTGGAGTATTCTGATTATAGTTCTAGTTTCAAGCTTATTCCTCATCATATTTATTTAACGAACATCCGAACATAATAAAAATTGCAAGTAAAATATTACTATATCGTAATGATAGAAGTTTTAAATGGAAAAGCAAAAGATACCTTCATGCTTGTATAATTCGCAGTAACTCCGATTAATTATGTAAAAATTTATATTGTGAAAATATCAAGATATAGAGCGATCAAACTTGAAACTCATTTTCGCAAGTATTGGAACAACCCGTCCGGCTGCGTACAATTACGGCACATGGCAGACGAGAGGAAGATCGCACGCGATTTTCGAGAATCACCTGGGAAGATGAGTATGGAAATGAGGTTCGCGCGGACGTGGAAGGACGGGCCAAACAGGCGATTCAGCTCCCAAAACGCGGGCTCAGATTAGCCAGCGGGCTGGAGTGGCGGCTGCAGATAAAGTGATTACTTTCAGCACCCGTGGTCTCATTCAGATCCTTTCTTTTAATTTAGTCCGGTCCTTTTAGAGAGGCGACGGTCCTTCTCCTGGCCGGAAACCTCCGTGACAGCGATAAAATTAAACTTCCACTGCGCCAAAGATTTATTTTCTGAAAGGAACTTTTCCTCACCCGGCTGCATCACACGCATCGCGCCAAGTTCAATGCAAAACCATCGCCCTTCTTTCTCCTTTTCTTTCTATATAGAGACTTTAACGAGGAAATGGCATTCTCCGACGATATAGTCAAGTCACACAAAAGACGGATATATTAAAAGTTTCGCTAATCACGGCCATTATTATGAAAAGTAAAGATAATGTTAGATGCAGTAACGTCCTAAAATCATTGTATAATATTTGCTAAGCGTTATTAATCTTTAATAACGTTGTTCGCATTTTAAAACGGCGGCATAAACGCGTTCTCTTGTGAGTATAGAATTAATAGCGATTACAAATTTAGTAGCTCGCGCAAACTACAACACTATTTATGAAATTTATTAGTAACAAGGGAGCGATATTATTTCTTTAATAATAAATAATAACGCACACGTCGAAATTGTTCGAGAATCGTGAAATGATTGTATCATAATGCGCATTAATACTCGATCTACAAAGGGATTGTTTTACGGCATACACAGTTAAACGGCAATCGCTTCCAAAGCAAACTAATAATACTCATGACGTTGAATTTGCATCAATTTCAAGGAAAATTGAATAAGTTAGTATAGTTGAGTATATGTATACGAGCGCAGACATCTGCATTTTAGTCCTTTTAAATGTTACACATATGCTGTGTCGCATGATGTTAGATGCAAAATTACAAAGAAGCCGAGTCACGATACGTAAGATTTCCTCGTAAAAGTGCGGTATACATGGCGGTAGTGAATCTCATTGTTTGGGCGATCGTTAAACCAAGTAGCATACACACACACACACATACACATATAACCAACTACCACAATATACTGAGAAAGTGAATGAAATTTTTACCCAAGTACACCGCATGCCGCTTATCATTGCGTGACTATTTTTCGTGTTTCTACCTACTTGATGTACAGTAAAATAAGAATGTGTTCCCCTAGCTATAAAAACGGCAAATTAAAAGCGTAACAATGTTATGTTGTATATTTAACGAAACTTCAATACTTACGTATTTATGTAACATTAAAAATCTCAAACAATTTTACATCTTAAATATATCAGAAAGAAAATAATGAAATGTCTTTTAAAATAAAATCTACGTAAACTGTATTTTACGAGAAATTTGATCTAAGATTTAATTGAAAAGATTTAATTAAATAAACCACCTAATATTAAAAATTCAAATGTCATGACAAATAATTGTTTTCCCGTTCGTGCCAATAAAAATTGATTTTAACATTTACGAAACAACTTATGAATTAAAACGATTCAACACTTTCCCTTGAATGCAATATGTATTATATTTTTGTAATTTAAATCAAGATTGAATATATACGTAGAATAACCGTGCAATAAAAATTCATCAACAAACATAGTTTGCAGTAGATTCTCTTCACTCGACTTCGAGAAATTTATATAGCTTCGTGTAGCAAGAAATTCTCTTATATATTATTTCGCTTAATTAAGTAGACCAGAATTCATTAGTACTTTTATAAATTAAATTTGTGTTCTATTTTAATAGAATTATTATCAAGATGCAAAAATAGAATTTTTAATAAGAAAATACATTAATTGACTTTTGAGATTATTAAGTCTCATAAATAATAATTTTAATAAGATTTATTTTAATAAGAAACAATTAAAAATGATTAATTTTATTTTTTAATATTTCAGTTACATTTATAATGTTGAAAAAAAAGCGAAAAAGATTAAAAACAGAAATACAGTAAGATTTTTAAAATATTATATACAAATATTACATTATATTCTTTTAATACTGCATTATAATAATTTATGGAATTAGTGTGAAATATAAACATGGTGTATGGAATTAGTGTGAAATATAAACATGCAGATCTGTATTAAGATAAAATATTCAAACCAAATTGCAAATTAATTCTAGATATATCAGATCATATTTTCTATATTTTTCTTGTTATATTTCCGTGCAATGACGACAAATAAATGTCCAATCACAGTAAAATACTAATCTGTGCTGAGAGAATATATCGATTCATCAGCTCTACTCGCAAAATAATCAATCATATGTATGTACTACTTCAAATGTACTTGGTCGTGCGTTTGACAACATGACAGACAACGTTGCCGGACTAATAACCCATAAACCAGCAATTTTCTTTTCTGCAATTTGCAATTTATGATCGGGAATTAAATATCAGCATCATACACATGTAATGCGTATAGATGTACAGAAATATTCAGATTTAGATACGATAATTATAATAGATTTCAACGAGTCAATGCAACATAACAGAAATGTCTTCCACAGTCCGAAATTAAATATCAATATTCTTTATACTGCATAAAGATCGATTTGCCATTATCGGTAAAAATATTCATTGAATATATAGAAATAAAAAATGCATAATAGTTTCTCAAGTTACATCTTTTCAAGCTAGAGATTTGCTTTTTTATGAAATATATTTCATTTTTTTATAATTCCTTTTTAATCATCAGTTGCTACTTAATTAAATTAGGTAATATAATTAAATACTGTTCTTTTATCTTCTATTATAATTTTATTTATATTTATTTACATATTTATTTATATTATTTGTATTATTTTATTTATATTTATTTATATTATTTAATGTACAATTTAACTCATGTTATTTTATCGTATCAATCAAATTAAATTTTCAATTTTTACAAATAAATATACATTTTCTTTATTTTATTTTAATTTTTGCATTGTAATAATATTTTATAAAATATATTTATTTTCAATTAAATTCTTAAATGATTTTTATTTTTTTAATTAATTATTTAAAATATAATTTTTAAAATTTAATTAATTAATGTTCTTGGAACGAAAAATTATTAGCCATTTTACTCCATTTCTCTCTCAGTTTCCGGGAAATATTTATCGCGTCACGAATTGCAACGCGGTACTGATCGATATTTAATAATTTCTATTAAAATTGAACGCCATCCATCAGGAAATATTATTATAAAAATATTCGCGATAGAGCATACTTTAAGCCGACACGTGATATTACATAAATCTCCTGAAATTAAAGGGAGGGCATCCATTGACACCAAATTAAAATCCATAAATCTATAAATCCTACGCGTATTGATACCTGTGCGTATTTGCGGTGAAGTTCTCGTGATGTTAATGAATTAACAACGCGTCAAGTGACGGTATTGCACATCGAACGAAATGCAGCGCTTGTTTAAGGATCACTTAACCGTGTAAATGGGCTCATGCCTGAAATACGTCAAGTCAAGAAATAATTATTGCTATAATCGAGCGCGTACGGTTACTAAACCGACATCCGTGTAATTATAACGTCGTTTGTCAGTTATGACGACCATGAATGTGCGATAATCGACATCTGCCGGCGGCAGCGGTATTTTTCAAACTAGAAAGGAAAAACAAAGAAAAATTCCTTTGAATAATAACACCGCGAAAAACTGAACAAAGGGATAGGGAAAGGGGGAAGAATTAATCTCACCACAATTTTCGGGGGAAGGAGAGGAGGATAGTGACAGGACGTCGCGGGGGTAGCGAGAAGCCATATAAGAGGGTTGAGGCGGAGGCGGATAGCTCGACGTCGTTTATGAAGGTCGATGTCAGAGGCGAGCCGCATTGTAGGACTAAGCGTTTCCATAGAAAAGCTCGAGCGAGCGAGCGGGCGAGCTGTTGACATGTCGGCGTATTATGGGCAGGCAGCTTTTATCCGACAAAAGAGGACATTTAAAGGAGGGGACGAAATTGTAAATTCAATTTCCTGGAAGGAACCATACAACCTCGCTATCCCTTCACCGTTTTCCAACATTTTTTCACCCGGGGGATTTTGCGAGCCGACATTGTATTTTCACATGAGTGTCACTATCCTAGTTGCCATGCACCTGCTGCCCGGTAACAACGAACTTGCGTCGGGAAGCCACGGAAGTCGGCATGCGAATAGCTCTTGTTGACAATACGACTTCATCTAATACCAGCAACAATCATCATCGCATTGTTATGAGAGTTACAATACAAAAATATCGTGACAGAAATCAATATATTTCGTTTTATTATTAAAACATTTTCAATTATTAAATTTTGTAAAAAAAAAAAAAATAAAACCAAATACAAGATTATTTATCGTATAAAAATTAATTTTTATAGAAAAATAAAATGGCGGAGATATTCAAGTGGATATATTAAAACGATCCTCGAGTGTTGCTTCTAGTATTATATAGAAAATGTTGAATTAATTATAAAGAGCATTTGAAAAAAATATACCTATTACATAAACGAAAATACAGAAAATACGCTTAAAGACTACATAAAAATGTCACCGTAAACGTTTTGCAAGATGATTATAAGATTACTATCATATATCTTGTATGATGATGGTCAATATAAATTATTTGCTGCGGTAAGGGGCGCAAACCTTTCCAAGGAGAGTCCAACCCTTCGCATTCGACCGATCGGGTTTCACCCTCAAGCAGCCACGGCAGCGAACGACAATCCTCCAGAAATTTCGTGCCTCTTGAATATATTCATGATTTTCCGCGGCAGAATCATATCAGGTTACCGCCACAACCGAGTGGGCCGACAGTAGCGCTTTAAAATCGCGTCGGGGAAGCGACGAGGTGACGAAGCGGAGAGGAACACCGTCTGTACCGAAATGGCTGCTTTCGAATTTATACAGTCGGCTGGCTCTGTCATTGACGGTAAACCGCGACGACTTCCTTAGAAACTTACCTATCTACACAGGCTGTATTTTATCGCCACCCGCGAATGTTCATTTGCACATAGATTCTTTAATCCAGAATAGATTTCTTCCTCGATAGAGATATTTGATGAGAAGCCATCATTACCCGCAGCTTTCTCATCTTAACATTAAATATATATTTCGATTAAACTCGGAATCAATTTAAGAGAAATTTTGAGAAATCTAGTTCATACAGTTATATATATATATATAGGGTGGACCATTTTAACCTTTAATGGAGAATAACTCGAAAACCAAGCTCGGGAGAGAAAAATGTTTCAGACAAAAGTTGTTTGGTTTCGAGGGGGCCATAAGATGATATCATTGGTTTGACCTTGAAGGGTTATTTGAAGGTCACATGAAGGTCACCTTCAATTTCTTAAATGGAACTTACTATTTGTCATTACATATTCTTGTAGCTTATCTCGAGAGCTTTCCAAAACACTATAATTAAGTACCTTTTCGTTAAGTACTTTTTGAGTTATGAGGCTTGAAATAATTTCTTAATTTTACATAAACCGTAAAATATCTTGTAAAATATTCATTTTTCGATTATCTTACCTTAATACTTTTATGTACAAAATAATGAGAGGAATCAATTGGTGTAAAGAAAACACATAGTTGTTTTTAAGAAAAAATATGGAATTGTTAATTGCAAATTACATATTTTTTCTTCAAAACCACCCTGTATATATATATATATGTATATATATATATAAAAACCATTTTATTTTTTTATAAACATAAACTCTAAATAGGTTATCGCAATAATCTTTGCATTTAGGTCTGACTATACGTAGGCTTTTTTTATTGAAATATTGGAAAATGAACTTATATAACTTTAGTATTCCAAATATTAATTTACATGTAGTATTACATGATTTTTTTCATAATATAAAAAATTGCAACGGATGTAATAAAATCTTGTTTTTGCAATTTCTTCAATGGCATCTCAAATGTCACAATTGAACGCGTACATGAATCTTTCTGACTCGCAATACACGCATTACAAGAAAATTGCAATTCTTTCTCTCTTGTTCATCGATTTTGCAAAAACGTAAGGTCAGATTTTAATTAAATTTATACGGCAATAACAACGGTGAGGATCTCATAACTTATGTCAATGCATTGTAAAGTTGTTGCTGCCACTTATAACTAATAGGACGAACAAGGAGGCGCGGAGTGTGCGTTGGGGCTCGCTTCCTGGCCTATTTCAATAGTATAAGCAATAGTTACTCTACTGCCGATTCTCTCGACCGATAACCCAGTCTGCAACCCAAAACCGCGCGAGAATATAAATTAACCAGTCAAACTGGCTTGGAACTTTGCCCGACGTCGCGGTGCGACTACGTCGAGTTTGTTGTTCGAGTTGGATCTCGCGAAAAATCGATGCTTCACTGAATATTAACGTAAATTTGAATATAGTAAATGTCACATTACAGACATTAATTACCGAATTACCATCGATTTAAAACCGAGTCAGAAATCAAAATGTCATTTATATTTAGGTCATTCCAATTTTTGCATTTTGTTTCAGGTAAAATTAAAGATATCTCTTAAATTCGCTGAAAACGACAAATTAATTTTGAAACTCATCCGAAATTAATATGATCATCAATGACCAACGATATATTGTAATCGTGGAAATTATCGTTGGAATTATTTGTGGCGGTGAAAGGTATTGTGATATTGTCAACACTCTGCCTCTTCCAGCCCCATCTTCGTACATAACGGAACCGCGAAACCTTCCCCTAATGGTATAAAAACGAAGGGTAGCGCTTCTCGCTTGAACGAAGGCAAACATCAATTCGCGCTGACGCTGGCGAGGTGAATCTTAGTCGAAATCGGGAATAGAATTGTCCGCCTGGTTTGAAACTTACATCATCCTTTGCGCGCTTTCTCTCCGCCTTCCGTGTTCTCTATCTCTCTATCTATAGGATGATTCATTTGAACCGCGTCATTTTCAACGACTTTTTTCTTTCAATCAATTCAAAATCGAATCTTCCGCTGCAAAAATGTGCATCAACAATCTTCGAATTATAAGTGATTAAAAAATGGAGGCTTCTCGCGAATTAAACTTTACAGAAATAAAACGGATAAGAAATTCTTTCGTTAATTTACTTGAATAGAATTTTAATGAGAGAACGCTTGGTTACGAAGATATGCATTGTGAAAAATTGGAAAAGTGTAATAAAATGGCAATCTCCCTCGATCTTTTCGACCAAGAAAAATATCGACTTTAAAGTGAAAGACGAATTTGTCGTTAGAAAATAACGCTTTACAAATAGGACACCCTGTATTCCCTTTCTTTCTATTCTCTGCTACAATTCGCTAACCCTCGCCCTTCTTTTTCCTTGGCCCGATCCCAGCTCCTCGACCGATTTCCGCGTCAATTTCATTCTCTCTCCCTTCGCTACAAAGGATAATAGAACCAATATATTATTTTAATTAAAAATTTATTGGAAAATGTAGCGTGATATTTCGTGATGAAACTTTTGAACTCTGTTCATTCGAACAATGCAAGATATAGAAGAGACGGAAAACTCGTAACGTGGAATAAGAGGTATCTTTTTAAGATAAAATAGTTGTCGTTCGTATATTTTAAAAGGATATAAGCAATTTTTTTATTCTTGCAATATAATGATAAAAATATCAATTGATTTTAGTAAATTTAGAGAATTTGATGCAATTCTACGCTCTATTTAGTTTAACATTAATTATAAAATTACACACCTAATAATTTTTCTTTGTCTTTCTCTTCCTTCATATTTATATAAGTTACAATAAAAGCTAAAAAACTCATTAGCGATATAAACATGAGTTGGATAATTGCACAATCATTATAATATGTCAGATGTATCAATGTTAATTGATAGTTTGATCTCTAAATCAAGCGTCTCATTTCGCTAAATAGATGCGCTACACTATGCGAAACTCATTAGGCTAAAGGCATTTAGAATCGCGAACATTTGCCAAAGAGCTACACCCTACTCTAGCAATCAATCTCTAGAATCAAGTCATGTATCTCGGATATCTCGGCACATCACGACGGATAATTCTGCAGTTTCGTGAACCCTGCTTCCCTCTTATCGGATCATAAATGCCTCACTCGAGGGAGAAACATGGCGGCAGGTTGGTCGTCGTGATTTTACCGATGCTCTAAGCAGGCTTCTATCTCCGGCTAAAAACATAGTCATTTTTCACGCTAAAGTGTAATCCGCGACCCCGGCCAGGAGGAAAAGAAGGAGGGCTTTGCGTCGAAATATTTTTCTTTCCATCATATGTATTTTTGCAGCAGTTGCATATATCTGGCGCGTCCTTGTAAATTGATGATCCAGTTGTACGGGCAGCCGATCTGAGTCAGCAGTGTTCGCAGTTTGCCCTTTCAAAGTTTCACGCTCGTTAAAGTGCAGCCTCTCTCGTGGAATTATTGCCGCTTAACGGGTCACGATTGCTGATGCATTTATGTATGTGTACACGATTTCGCCTATCGCGAGAACGAGACTTGCAAAGAAAATTGAAAGGCAAACGAAAAAAAAAATTACGATCGATATTAGTCCAAAATATGTTTTGTATCGCGCATGAAGGATCCGAGAAGCTAACACGATTATTGCAGAATGTTTATCGATCTGTTCGTAGCTTTCAAATTCACGCTCGAATAGAATATTTCTATACTCGCTTGTCTGATCTGTCGGATATAGTATACAAAGGTCGATACCTCGCCCCGTTTTCCCAGTCTTTCTTCTATCCCCGGCTTTCTGTTTATGGAGGAGTAAGTCCGCCAGAATTCGCAATGAGGCTCGCGAATCCGGTTTAGCATTTAGTTGCGCAACTAAATACTTACTTAAGAAAACACTTTGGACCGTTCGGCGGAATCCTTAGAATCCGAAGAACGGCGAGAAGTATGTATATGTGGCTGAATTAAATCGTAATGCTAGATGCGGATAAATCGCAGCCGGAAAAAATCCGAGTGCCCTGCCGAACTTTCATGCGTAAATAAAAAGCTTTTACGTATTAAACATTAACCAGAAATTACGCCACGATGGCAAATGGCTTGAATTACTGCGAGCAATTAACTCAGACGCAGCAAAATTTGCCAGGATCCATTATTACACAACGCCAAGCGCGAGATTACGTAATCTAATGATATACGATACGGCGCGCTAACTGCTCGCAGAATTTTACGCAGCCGCAATTGTTGTTTTATAATGTAGCTTTTTGCGCTCTTGCTGTCGCAAGTTTTATTCACCACCACAACCGCTTTCTAATTTTGGAGAATGAAATTAATTGCGGAAAGGCGACTTTTGAACCACTAACAATAAAGGTTTTTAACGTAAAACAGAAGTAGAATAGGAGATTTCGCTAGAAGCGTCACTGAAAATGTAATATCTTTATAAAAGCACTCTGCAACCAGCGTTGTGTTTACATGCGTATTCGAATAATACAGACATGCCGCAGAAAAAGATCCAGGGATAAATTAAATCAATTACATTGTTTTATTGTAATTTAAAGCAGCCGGGAAGCCAAACAGAGAGCTGAATACAATTTGTATTCGTATCAATCGTCGTAGATCCGATTTTTCCCTCATTAGAGAAATAACATTCGACAGATTGTGAAAGAGCGAGCTTTGCAAGCTTCGCCGACGTATATCCGCGTGTGTGCTCCAAGAAAAGCGCGCGTTCAATTTCGCAAAGTGGTCGCGTCGACAATCGTAAATTATGAGGAGAACGCGAAAAACAAATGCCAGTCGATGACGACCTTCGAGATGTCCGAGAAATTGATAACCAACCCTGACCGAGCCCGACGAGAAAGAAGCCGACACTTGAGGGAAATTAAAAATGCAAATGCAGCGCCAGCCCATTGTCCGCTGGATATGAAATCACAATTTGCATCTCTTTGTTCGGCCACGAGGCGCAACTTCGTCCGACATTATTCGCGTGCACTTGATAACTGGGTTTTACGTTGCGCTGAAAACGAAGGAATAAAGCAGCGCGTCCCGGGAACGTTGAAAATTGTTAATAATCATCCTGTATTTGGTACACACGAATTGAGTTAATCTTCAAAAAGCGTGAGTTAGTGTAAGTCAAGAGGGGAGGCACTCTTTCCTGGCCGTACGCAATTAGACGAACGTTTCAAAATTAACGTTAATAAGAGCTATTCTTAATGTTTAAATAGACATTGGAGGTTTCACGAGTATTACTAATGATATCCTTCAATAATGCGAATATCATGAATGAGAAGCATATCAAAAATATTCCAATGCCTATTTATTCAAGAAATGTATGTTACTTTAATAGAAATATATATATATTTTTTTATTAAATATATATTAGATGTTTTATAATTCATCAATCTAATTAGATAAAAATGTAAGGGTGATTTTTGAACATTAGCGTAAATGATGACCAAAGATAAAATAAATGTGACCATTTATCATATGACAACAACTGACGTATGAATATTTTTCTAAATTACATGGTAGAATATTGAAATGTTTTTTTGCTTTCAGAGTTGAGCGATGGACCCGATTTTTTTGAAAATGCGAAAGAAGGATCACTGTCAGGGCTCGCCTAAACATGTTATCCCGTCGCAAGGGCGACGTATTAACCGTGATTTGATCCTGAAAATTTTCAAATTCAGACATCGTATGTTTCAAATTCGGAGGTTTAATATACAGACATCGAGTTTAACTCGGTTGCGACAGTCAGGTTCGCTCTTTCCGTATCAAATTCAACGTGTCGTGCACCACCGATTTAAGTGGAGTGATGGACACGCTGATTTTCCTGATGAGTTCAGACGCCGTCGGTGAAATTAATTTCGCTTCATTTCACCCGGGTTTCATTTCAACTGGGGCTTGGAAATTCATTGGAAAAACAAACGTCATGATAAACGAGAAATGAAAAAGAAAGCGGGAGAGAGGAAAAAAAAAGAACATGGCAGCGATATAGAGCGACAGTGATGACAGGACGAATCACGGACCGTGCCAGCTGCAAATCAATCAACGGCCCTTTCTACTTCGTGTCTCATCTCGTAGATATTTATGTACACATCTAGCTTACATTAATATATGTAAGCTCATATATGCGCGTGCTCAGCGTAATTTCTAAGAGATTGAGAGAATTCAATCTATATTTCAATATTGGCAGAACTCGTAGCAACTTCTTTGCAAACGAGTCCTCTTTAATCCTCTTTAATTATTAAGACCGAGTTAGCTCCGTTACGAGAGATTATTCAATCGTGTCAGTACAAAATTTGGAGGAATTACATATCCGCGATCTAGATTACACTTAACGAACGTACAGCAATCGCGTATTCTTCAAGCGTACAAACAAGGTACACAAACAAGAGAGAATGTAATAATTTTGCAACGCATATATGTATATTTCTACGTTATGTAGGGGATATTATGCATACCATATGTGCAAGTAACTAATGAACTTTACCATACTCCCGTTGTTTTCGCAATTTTTCACCGGCTCTCTAGACTGTAATTATTATGTCGTGAAGTACGTAATTCTCGCGGCCTTTTAATAGTCGATCTATATTCAATGCACTCAAACTACCGACAGAACAATGTGTCATAAAACCACATGACCAGAGTTTCACATTCCTCAGCTAGATATCTATGCATGCCGCTCGCGATTTACGTACTTCGCGCAAACGACGCGGTGTATTTTACGAATTAAATGAAAAATTTTTAATAAATACATGAATAACTTTTCAGAGAGAAAAAAAATTCGTTCGATATTCTCCGAGTATTTTATATTATATAATATCAAAAAAAGAAAAACATGTGTAGGAAAATATTTGTTCGTTGCAGATGAATTGGAGAGCGCATTTTCTAAATATTTACCGTAAATGAAATGTTACTAGCTAAAAATTTATTATTACACAAACAAGATAACGACATACGCGTGTCAAATTTCCGCTGTGCGCGGAATCTTTCTCTCGTTTTGTCGAAATAAAAAAAAAAAGTAGTATTTTGAATGGGCAATTTGAAAAATATAAGTGTCCTGTCATCCGCAGCATACGTCACGAAATTGAAACGCTTCTCGAGCGTTACGTTTATACAGTTACATAGAATCCCGAAAATTCAGTTAGTTAATGAAAATATTTCTCGCCCGTCACGCGTCGCGCTTAAACATTTCATCAATTCCGAAAACATACATGACAGGACAGAACAATAATTCGTACACTCTTCGCATCGCGAAACCTTTGAAACTCGCATCGCGTACGTTTCCACGCGACTCGCACATATACCTAAACTGATTTTTGTTTTATTCATTTCACAATCGCACACAATATCTGATATCGGAGATATATAAAAGAAAGAAATGCTTCGCCGCGATACACAAACGACGCGAGGCGCAACTCTGTGCTCCGGCGTTTATTCGGGCGAAAGGGGAAAGAAAGGCGTTACACGTTCTATTGAGTGCTCTGTACACGAATAGATCAATAATGTAGGTTACACAGGCGGCGGAGGCTAAAAGTTATGAGCAGTCGCGCACCTGGTGTGTTATGAATGGCCCTAAGCTAGCCGCCTTCGTAAATCCGAACGATGAAGACCGGAAAGAGGACTCCGAGAGGCCAGGGAAAAAGAATTCGCCGATATACATATATAGGGTGTTTCTTAATAAGTGCGAAAAATTTTAGGAGATGATTCTTTGTCGAAAATTAAGGGGGGTTTTTCATATAAACATATACTCCTACATCCCTCTCTGTGGAGTTATACTCCTCCAAAGTGGGAATAAAAATTAGATTTTTATTTTTTAGGTTTTTATTATAATTTTGTTTTTGTTTCAATTTTCCCAACATTTGCTCTAATTTTATTTTTATTTTAAAATTTAACTTCTCGTAATTCGAAACCTATGCTATTTAGCATCGTCCTGTGCACGATAACGTATTTTATTTTCTTTTCTTGAAAACTACTGATTTTATGAGAAAAATAAAAGAAATAAAAAAATTTCTAAATAAATCAAACTTTTTAATGCATATTTTTAAATGATCATATTCCGGCCCATTAAAAAGTTCTAATAAAAAATTGAATAGGGATTGCTAGTTTCATCCCCGTATAACAATACGAAAGGCTGAAAAAAATATTAATAAATAACCTTTTTACTAGTAGAAAATATCCACCTAATTTTATTTCTTTAACTTGTTCAAAATTTGAGAAAAAAATAAAAACCTAATTTTTACCCCCATTTTTGGAGAAGTGTAACTCCACAGGGAGGAATGTAGGAGTATATGTTTATATGAAAAACCCCCCTTAATTTTCGAATCATCTCCTAAAATTTTTCGAACTTATTAAGAAACACCCTGTATATATATATATATATATATATATATATATATATATATATATATGTATATACCAGGAGTGCCTCCGCGCGCCGCCCTCGAAATCTCACAGCTAATTCGAACGTAAAATTAGACTTTCAAGTCGACTTCTCAGGTACTCACCGTAAAGCGTTACAAGCCTCGCCGCGGCTGCAGTCGGGCCGAGATTAAAACTTTGTCGAGTTTCTAGAGAGGCCGGCCGGGTCCCTTCGCTTCGCGCGCGCGAAAGCCGCGCTGTCCGCGCTCGTTAAAAGTTTTCCCCCGGGGAAAGCTACGGCGGTGTGTCTTAACGCATATAAATGGATTCGCATCTCCCGAATGAGGTATCTTAATAACGAGCCGGTCATTTGTATCAGTCAGACTTTTTTCGCCCACCCAGTTGTTTAAGGGCGATGTCGCCGCTTCTTAGTATTTCGCTCACAAGCTTGTCGATATCGGGAAGCTCGAAGAAACGCACTAAGATAGTGCTATCCGCTCTTTAGAATACAAGGGATCTAAACACGACGGAGATTTATCGCGTACAAGAGAGAGCTCTTATTTACATATAATTATAATTAACTTATTAATTATAGTTTATACTCTCTAAGCAAACTAGTGCATTGTATGCTAGTGAATTGTTAGTACAGGAGAAGCTCTTCCTTTGATGAACCGAAAATTACTCGGCGCTCGTTCCATCCGAGCCGCACACGCAAGCTCATTCTGCGCGACTACAAAGTTTATTTATGCTCTCGTGCGAAGTGAACCGAACAGATAGCATGTATGTGATAAAGCAGTCGGACAAGCGCATTTAATCGCCAACCATTTCGCTTGGATATCGCGGAATCAGCTTCAACAGCATGAGATAACCCAGATATTGATAATCGCGGGTGTTTCATGAAAACTCGTCGCGCGAGAGGAAGGGACGACAGGGAAAAATGCATCAATAAGAAATCAGTGTTTCGTCGCGAAAGATCAATTATCGCTTTCCAATTTTCATGAATATGAGAATGTTATTGGAGAAACGATTAATTCGGAGTAACTTTGCCACGTTTTTGTACTTTTTAACAAGCTGTAATACCTGTTAATCCTTCTATTAATAAGAAAAATAAAACTACTCCAGAATAGTTTCTCTTATATATATTTATATCTTAATCTCCAACAAAATTATTTCAACATTAAAACCTATGTAACAGAAAATTTGTGTGAATAAAAAAAATAAAATTAAAAATAATTATTGGGAATATTTGGATTTTCTATACAAGTCTACATCTTTTCAGTCAGAAATGCAGCTTGAAAGATTATAGAATAATTCATTATTATATCAGTAATGCAGAGAAAAATAATTTGTAGCGTCTACTATAAAAAAATTATGTCATTAGATATGAATTAAACGAAGTAAATGTACATCACAAGGGAAAGAAAGGCGCACGTGTGACTGCGCGTGAGGCGTATTAGTGTACATGTGCAAGAGATACATACTAGGTAATTACTTAAGGTATTACGCCGTGCCAACAATGCGACAGCGTCGACGAAATCTTGGAAAGAGAAATGGTTATTGGGGAAATGTTAGCGCGCTCTAGGATTGTGTAATACACTCGGTTCTCCGCGAGAAGAGATGTTTACCAAACGGCACTGAAATATTGCTTCTAGCGGGGGTGGAATCGACGTCGCGGTCCGGTGGACCTAAGCCGCCACTTCCTTGGTTTCGACAATATTGGTTTTCGGACTTTCTTGAATCCGGACTTTCCCGAGCAAACAAATCTGCGCCGGTCGCAACCGCGCGCCATTTTTTTAAGCGAAATGCCGATACTTATTGGAAAACGTACGACGGATTTCGGATTTTCGCAAGACATTTATAACCTAACATACGCAGCAGCTCAAAAATGTCCTTGGTCTACGGTAATATTAAATAAAATTAATTAAACGGCAATATTAAATAAAATTAATTAAACGGTAATATTAAATAAAATTAATTGGAAAGGAATGATGCAGCCATGTTTGCGTTACATATAAATGTATAAATTTGATAAAACATCACGTACAGTAAATAAAAGCCGCTGAATAAAATTTGCAGCAATCATTTATTAAAAGAATGTTCTGAAAATATTCTATCTAAAAATTTGATAAAACGCTTACGAATCTCCTTTTGAAATTACTTCCTTAACTATGTGCGCATAATTCTTTTCAATCGAGAAAGAAAACAGTTATATGAGCGGAAAGATATATTGCACCATCGGGCAGGATTTTAAGGTCCTTGTAAGAACTCACTTCGAAATCTATGTCCAATCTTTATCCCAGTCGTTACCATCAAAATGTCGCGGTCAACAATGAAGAGGATGAGTCAATAAAGTGGGAGAACAAATAGATGGTTACAAAGGACTTTCTTGAAAGACAAATAACTTTGGTAATGAAATAGCGGCTCGTAACGTGAAGAGCCATCTACCTACAAAGAATTCGCGTGTACTTAAATTGGTAGGAGGAGAACGCGGGACAAAAGAATAAAAGTATCTCGAGATATTGGATATAGTTGGAGCAGAGAACGCAAACATCATCATTTTTAAGATGTGCTGCGCTAAGCGCGACATATGAATTGAAAATTTTACGTAATACGTATGAAAGAAGTAATACATAATATATATGAAAATGTCAATGTTTTACGATAAAGTTTATATTTCGATAATTCGCCTCTTTTCTACAGGACCTGTTCCTTATTTCTCGTTTCAAGCCATGTAAAATAAATAACAGAAAGTATCGCTATTGAATTTTTTTTAAATATTCTTTCGTACGAAGAGATTGTCACGATCCTGTACCTCGATTAAAATAAATTGAATCGATTGAATCAACGAGCGGGTGGACAATTTGCGTAGACAATGCAATTGGGGCGGGACAAAAGCGCGTTGAGAAAGAAACGAAATCGCGACGCAGGCATGTTATTAAAAGCGAAACGATATGGTATTCCTGAATTTCCATTGAATCAAACGTGTAATTTTTATTCCTTTTACGTAAATCCGCCAGTCGAGTGTCCACATTGTCGTTCGTTGAAACAGAACGAGGACGGAAATTATTCTATCAATGTGCTATTCTTTCGCGAACTCTTCCTCTTTCACAATAACCTCAATTTCTATATTTTCCTTGTCAAGCTCAATTCACGTTCATTTACAACAATACGAATAATAATTTCAAGCTTTTTGCCCAAACGTTGTCTATATTAATCAGCTATAGTCAATTGTCAATACCTTTTCTGATGCAAAAATAAAATTATAAAATCATTAAATAAATTGTAAATGCATATGTCAAGCTCGTTTATTTCCCTTTGATAAGAGCAACTGTCATAAAAATTCAGAATAAAATATCGAAAAACATACAATAAGCATTATATTAAGTTCATAACTCAATCTGTTGCGCGAAATGACATTCTTAATCAATCCTACTCTTGATCAACCTTATAAAATTTACGTGAAAAGACAATAAAGAGGATAGGTAAATCTTAGGATAATACAATCGATGCCAAGACGATGGTTCTAACGCGCGATAGCATGGTATACGTTTCCAGTAGCGACAATTACTACCGTTATCGCGACATAAACAACGGCT
Source organism: Camponotus vicinus (assembly GCF_025532165.1). Classification (NCBI taxonomy): domain Eukaryota; kingdom Metazoa; phylum Arthropoda; class Insecta; order Hymenoptera; family Formicidae; genus Camponotus; species Camponotus vicinus. The sequence goes on from NW_028141945.1 coordinate 10,029,680, forward strand.
TTACGGTCGAAGTGCGAGAACAATACCATATTCGCGATTTAATGGGACGTATATCATCGTGTCAAGACCCATTAGAACGATCGATATCTGCGTTTCGAATCGCTGATAAATATTCCTGACAATTGCTCAAATTGCTTGGACAATTCGAAGGGATGTGTCGCTATATTCTGAAAAACTCCAGCTGACAGTGGAAAACGAACCGATCGGAGACAAACGAGAATGGAGAATCTTTTCGCGAGTAATAGAATAACTGCTTCATTATCGCGCTTACGTTTTATCGCAAGGACTTGGGCTCTACGAGAATGCTTTCGGCTCTTTAAACTTAAACTACACTCGCTCCGTCGTTACAAGTCGAGCAAAACTGTTTATAGCGTTTAGCAGCAGATGCTGCGCCAGGAGCAGCTTGCAAATGAAAACAATTCCGTTTTCGCTTCTCGGCCTACCTTTACGCCCTCGCGAAAACACCCTTTAGCGCGAATCGCGCGCATAATCCCCTTTATTTACCATAGCCTCGCCCGCAATTACGATGGCTCTAGCACGCTCTTTTACTCCCCTACCTCTCTCTTTTCATCGCCATCTTCTCCTCCCTCTTTATCTCATTAGCTTCCCTTGCTTCACCTTCTTCCTCCGCGTACGCAAATTTAAGCCATCGCCGATTAACTCCGCGTGTAAGGCCGCTGAGGTCATTATCGTGTCGTGCTCTCCGCCGGGAAATTGTTTCACGATTGTCTCGCTAAAACGATACGGTGCTTCTGCACGACAGTTGATGAGATAAGAACTCAATTAAGGGAAATCACTCGGCGGCGAGTATTGATGTTAAAGTGTAAACACGCGTTGAAATATATTTTTAAACATTTTAGAAAGCCCCTGATGCAGCCAGTCAGAGCGTAATTAAAAACGCATTGTCGCTCGTAATTTGCATGCGTACAGTTTGCAAAAGGAAATCTCCGCAAGTGTTGCACAACTAACATTACCGAGGAACAAATCCTTTTTACCATAAACGACCGTGACTAATTACACTTTATTAATTTCTTAATGTTGAACGCATGATACGCGGGACTAATGTAAGATAATGCGGGGGAGATGTTAAAAGCATGTTGTAATATGCAGCAAAATATGCGGCATTATAACTGGCTTCCTTATCGATCGTGGGCTATAGGTCCGACGAAATTTATCGTAAGTTTATCCGTTAATTTATCGCGGTCCGCGATTTTATGTACGCGCGCATACCACTTAAAAATATCGGTGCTATTTTATCGGGCGTAGGATATTTCATTGGAATATAATTAGATGCGTATCGGAGGCTGTATCGTCCGTGTTTTATGCAAATGCGCAAATAAATCGACTATTTTTGTTCCCGTATTTTAGTAAAAGCGTCCGCGTAACACGACGTAATTCGCATTGTAATCGCGCATTTACGAGTGCGTAGCATTTCGTAAACTAATAATACACCTCGATTTTTTCTTTCTCGCAGACAACCAACGAAAGAAGTGATATTTTTTGCGCAATTGCCTTTTTTATTTTATCCTGCTTTAAAACCGAGAGAATGAACCGCTGCTGAGACTGCAAACTAAATAATGGCGAGGTGCAAAACACATTTAAATCTTCTTAAACCGAGTTAAGAAAAAAAGAAAGAGAGAGAAAAAAAACACCTAGTTAGACTAACTTTCGCGGAATAAACTCTTGAAGGCGCCTCTCCCTTCTTCCTCCCCTATTCTTTTTTGGTCTCGCCAAGTAGATGCATATCTCATAGAACGCAGCATATTTCCGATGATAATATTTTACGGGGAATTCCGAAAATACGCTTCTCTCCGCTAAAGCGGCTCGAAGGCAATCGCGAAATGTCGACTAGTACTTCGCGGTACGAAACAAGAAAGTAATAAAAACTTGGAGGAATGTTTAATGACTCCTAGTATAGCTTGGTATTCGTTTAATTTGTTCGAAAGTTCCGTTAAGTGTTTAATTAGTTAACTTTGCGTACTGTGCAAGCAGGTACGCAAACACTTAGTAGGTAAATTACAGGTCAAGCCCATTCCATAACTTTCCAGCGTCTCCGCGAGTAGGTATATCGTATCTCTATGTGTACGGGACAGTTAATAATATGCCGCGTATATGAGACACTAAATGAAAATCCTCTAAATTTTTCGTTTCCCTCCGCTTTTCGAAATTCATTTCCGCGAATTAAGAGTAATCACTTTTTAATGGCAACAGTCATTTTGTTTGCCGGAAGAGATCCCATGGAAAATAAATCTGCGTTATATAAAATAATTTACATCATTAATAATCAAAACTGAAATAAACTGCATGTGAGCTTAAAGCAAAATGCTCATGAATTTCGCAATTAGTCATAAATCCTAAATTGATTCCTTTTGTTGCAATCGACACGTTGCACGTTATTGCAGAATACGTTCGCGCGCATATAAATATATCGATTAATTAACTTTTTAACTGCATACTTCCTCCTTTGTAATCCTTTGTCATTTAACTTTATATTCTCATTTTATATCAAAAGGAGCTTTCTATACTGTTATCTATGGTAAAACTTTGTTATGTTTCGTATGGCATTTACGTGAACCGCATTATTACCCATACTGGATATTCATTATTCAGTTATTATAACAAAATAGTTAAATAAAAACTCATTAAGGTTAAACAGTTTGAATGTATCGCCGTTTTTTTCGTATTTATTTTTGAAAAAGTAACGCAATTAATCTAATATTTGATAATATAAAATTTTGAACTATAAAATAATATTATAAAAGTAACAAATGCACGCTCAACAAATAATGAGTATTAAAACAAATATTAATATTAGAGATAATCGCGCATTTTTTAAATTGTTTACACTTACATCTTACGATATTCAACTATATCGTGGACCTAACTTTTCGTAATCCATAGCGTTTTATCCAGTCACGTTCCGCATTCGTACCGTCGAGTATTGTCAGCCCTAAACGTCAACCCCATTGTCTCAAAACTCATTTATCTTGAAAAGCCATCGCAGACGACAATACCTGCTCGAGAACGAGGCGGGTAATAGAAAAGTGAGGAGCAGGTCGCAGTATTATGGAGATCCGTTATCTAGCCTCAATAAAACAGATCCGGACGCGTCCGTCAATGCGGCATTCTCAACATCGCTCGATTGTAAGCTTCGTGCAAACCTAGCCTTAAGCTTGACAATATAAGACATATGTCTGTTTTTATCGTCTAGACTCGCATGAAACCTGGCCTATAATCGAAATGTGTGTCCTGTATTCTTAAGATCCGGGAAAAATTACACTTGTGTGCAAAGAAATATTTTAAATCGAACGTATCTCTTGCGACATATTTTAATTTATAATTTCAATATTAAAAAAGACATTTGAAGATATTTAATTGCAAGTTTATTAAGTAGCGTATATATATCTACTGTGTCCTATAAAAGAAAAGTTGTTCTCGGGGAAATTTGAATTTCTCTTTTGCTTTGTATTCAAGTTTCAATTCTTACTGACAAACTTCTTAATGTAATTCAGATTATTGTCACAACTTTTATTATAATAATGATGATACTATATTTTGTCGTACTTTTATAAAAAGATTTCTTGAATGTCTTCAAAGTTATGCAATTGAAAAAATTTTTGATATTTTATTTCATTAAATATAAGAATATATTAAATATATTTGTAAAACTCGCAAATGTATCATGAAAGCTTTATATTTCGAATGTACACAAAATGTGATTAATGTTTAGAATAGGATATGCATTTATGTCGATTCATAGTGTGCTCGGGATCGTTTCACTTATGTACGTGTATCAGTGACAGTAGTAGAAGTCGAGCGCAAGCGCGCCTCGAGGGGAGTCGAGGAAGTCAAGAACATCGCAAATTGCCGACGTGCAACTCTTGGAAACTGGATTCGCTCTCCCTCGAGGTGCAACGCATCCGCAGCTAAAATAACAAGCAGCGAGTTAATACGTTAAATAACTTCCGCGATTCCCCGCCGTGACAGCGGCACGGTGTCGTCCAATTTTGTGATGGAACCGGGCGCTGCTCTGCTACCCTGTCTGGATTAGATCGTGTCACATCCGCTCCGCGAACTTGCTATAACATCTGCCGCTACTCGTTTGCCTCTTCGATCGATAAACAGTATTAGATGATAGAATCGTCACGTTTTTTTTACATGCAGCAGCGTTCTTCAATCTTTTTTCTTAATCACGAGAATCTTATGTAATACAAATATTTTTTTTTAAGAAAAAACTTAGTGATTAATTTAGAAACTACATCCAATTCTTTCAAGTATAGATTAATGCTGCAGTCGTAAAAATATTTTATTATGAAATAAATAATGTTTTTATTATAATTTATGTAGATTTGTCTGGCAAGATGTAAAATCCGGCAAGAAAGATAACATTTCTCAGTGAGTAAGATATTTTTCTGAAAATCCTTTAAATAGGACTATTACTTTTACTCGAACGGAAGATTCGATTATTTGAATTTGAGTTTACGTAATGAAATTTTCGCTTTGTTTTTTAATTACAAGCTGATAATCAAATTTTTTCTTGAGTTTTGTTCTATGATGGGAAAAAACTACTTATCAAAGAGACAAGAATCGATTTTATTAAAATCGGATAACAATTAATGTTAGACAGATACTTGACAACTTAATTTCCGGCGAAGGTCGGAAAATTTCTAAAACGCAAACTCGTTGAATAATATACGGTGCATAAGGGAGACCAATAATCTCCATTTGTACGAATTCTAGAAGATTTCTCGTCTGACGAGGAAGCTTGCTACCAAATAGGATAGCATTAATTAACCAGTACTTCCGCGAGGAAGTCACTGTCTCCACATACAATAAACACCTACACCAAATTTGCATATTGCATAGCATCTCCTAATTGATAGTACTAACCGTATCGTATTTGTATAAGTATGTATACGCGATTTGGTTGAAAGATTGTTTTGATATATTTCACAAGTAATATATAACACAAATACATTTACAAATAAAATTATAACTTATATTATTGGAGTAATAATAAAAAAATAGTTAAATTTTGTGTAGTTTTTTTACAATTTATGATATTTATTTGCATCTTGTATGGAATATACAAGTAATAATAATTGATTTTACAATAAATTATTTTAATTACGATCTTTCTCATACATAAAATTACAGATATATTTTCTGAATTCGAATATATATCGAACAATTAGTATTTAAATCAATAAAAATTCAGAAAAAATTAATTCCTTACAATATACATTTTATATACTGTTTGAAAAGAAAAAGTATTTATATTAGAATCTTCATTGTAGATGGAGAAAAAAAAAACAAGAGAGGAAAAAAACTGATTTCATTCTTATTTAAGTCTTGTTTGAATTTAAGTAGTGCGAACAGTTTGTTTTTTCTGTACATCTTTAATAACGACACAATCGATAATGATATTGACAAATCCAATGATTAATTACCTCAACGAGATATTGATGCAAGCAATTTAAGAAAGGCTCCGATATCGTTAGATTGGAATATATACCGTCACACATTGCACCTAAGCCACGCCATCTAAGCTGTTGACAGCGATTAATTACGCAAATGCGATGTTAATTAATACGGAAATTAGTATCAACCGTGATATGCGTTCCGTTGGCTTAGTCTCCAAGCGAGTCATGCATGTTAACAGCCATCCAATATAATGATTAATCCCCTATTTTTTGATCCTCAAATGTAGAATGTTTGCTACGGGTTTGATTCGGATGACATCAGCAAATGTGACAGAGCAGAAAGAGTTAAAAAACATTCAATTGCGAATACAAGAGGATAAAAGCTATGATTTAAACTCAGCGCGACCTCGTTTCAATTCGGAATTTTTGGGTATGCTTTACAGGTGTCTCTGAAAATTTACCGTTACGCTACGCAATGCGCGTTGTATGCAATCAGTGAACAAATAACGCAGATATTCTATCGAGATATCATGATATATTGCATACTTTTTATCATAATTAAAACGACGACCTATTTATAAAAGCAGAAAAATAACTTGATAAAAAATTTAAAAAAATATTGTGTATATTCATGTGAAAATATCACATAAAATTATATGCTTCATTATAAGCGATAATAATCATAAAATTTCATTATTTATTGACACACAATTATTATTATAACGTATTATTAATGCTTACTTGGCAATTAATTACCAATGGATATATTTTTCATTTTCTCCAATGAAAGAAATACTGTTTATCAATATTTATACAAAAAATATATATTTAATTTATTTGAATACTTTCTAATTCACTAATTACTCATTATCCTAATTAAATAATGCAAGAAAAAAACTATGACTACTACATGTATAAAGGATTAGTAAGGCATTTAAATATTTCATAGGCCAATAAACATGCTAAATTCATATACTGCACGTATTTGTTAGATTTTAAGGTCATAGAGATTATTCTAATTAGTTTTCGATAACTATATGTAGCCAATGATTGCATAATTTATTTCAATATTAATAATTCGGAGATTGTAAAGAAAGAAAGTGGAGCATATTTCTTCGCTAAGGAAATTTTTAATCTAAAAAATCTATATTTTCGAAAAAAATGAGTGAATAATTTTTAAGAGAAAAATAAAGAAAGAAAGAAATGGCTCATACATACTTCTTGTTATTGTTAAGTTATCTTTTTTAAAGATGTTATTATCATTTGATGCTTTATATAAAATATGTTTAATACATGACGTTATTTTCAATGCGGTTATATAATGGCCGCTACATCATCGCGAGATATTTCCTGATTCCCTACGTTCAAGCTAACCGTTAGAGGCAAGTCGCAGAATGCGATGTCGCATTAACCGACCGTTAAAAGTTAACGGCATCCTTCCTGCATGGGAATGAAATAAGGCTGAATACGGAAACGCGCACTGTGGCGCTCCGAGCGTCGCGCGAATTCACGCGATCGATCGTCATAAAATGTGGAAACGTCGCGTCGGTTCCAGACACAAAACGTGATTCACAGTCCTATGAAAATCCGTGGCTTTCGCAAAATCGGTCTGTTATTTTTGTCCGGCAAAAATATCCCATACAGAAATTAAACTATGGATTCGCGATAATGCGATTTATTTTTTGCTTGATTTCATAATTGCAAACACGCTTAAAAAGGAAATTTTGTTGTAAAAAATAGATTGCAAAAACAATAGATAAAATAGATGGATAATTTGCGACTGTTACACACTTTTCATATGGATTTTACTCTGATAAAATAGTATTTAATTTATTAAACAAAAATATATTTAAATTATATTTTTTGATATTTAATTATGTTTTTACTACGTACGTCAACAAAATATTCGTAAAAATGAAAGAGGAATTTTTACGCACTTGCATCTGAAATTATTTTAATCTTGCAATGTAATGTAATTTGCTGGAAATAAAAATCTTGATGAAATATGATTCTTCACAGAATAGAGATGAAAATCATAACAGCAGAGCAACTTTTAAACTATAATAGCTTTGCAATCAAGCGATATCATTCAGATTAAGATTCATTCTTTTATGTATAATGCTGTTTATTCAAAGATAAGGTTAATCTACAAGTGTCGATGTATAGGAAAAATTATTTTCAGATTTTAAATTTATTTAAATATATTAAGATACTTTTTGTGCTCCAACTCTTAAAATTTTAACGTCACACTAATTTTAAAATTAAATATTTAATTTATAGATATTATTATACAAATTTCTCAATTAATGGAATATCTGAAAAAAATAATTTTTCAAATAATTATAAATTTTTACATTCGCGTCAAAACTTGTTCAAATCATCGTTTAGTTACATACCTTCATAAAAATTTACAATTACATATATTCACGGAATCTTTTGCTGATATGGATCAGCAAAAATTATAGTGTTTAAACGAGAATTATTTATAGATTTAACAGGAAATATCTTTTCTGCGATTACTGCACTTTGCGATGTTGGAAATACGACGTCGAAGTACTAAAGATCCTAAGTACTATGAAAATAAAAAGATCCCGACAGCTTTATTGGCGCGAACCAACCGATTGATGGCTTTCCAGCCGTCGTATGTGTTTTGCCATAGTGAGCGCGATGGGTATCCAACAAATCGAACATTGAATCTTCGATATGCGACTCTTAAGGAGCAAAAAATACCACGATGCCATATAAAGGCGCTGTCAGTGTTGCACAATAGCTAACGCAGCGCGAAAGGCTCGCAAATGGCAAGGGCATAAATCGCGTACTGACGTGTCCTAATAAACTGGAACTGCAAAAATGTCGATCTAGGAACCAGGACTTTTACCTGCGCTGCGTAATCAAAACAAGAAATATTGGAAAAGAGCTTCGTTATCGGGAATTTTTATTCATGATGACGAATTTTATTATCGTCGCATCTATCTAAAGAATTAAAATAAAAGATTATAATCTCGTGTGAGACACTAAATGACATAATTTCAATATTTCTGAGAGACACTAAGTAAAAATAATATAATCTAAATCGTCCTATTGATTTAATGATAAATATAGATATTATCAAATCCTCGTTATATCCTTTTTAATCTTCATTTTCATTGTATTTATTTCTGTTCATGTTACATAAACGTGACAGAAAATTATTTGAAACCAAATGCTAAGAATATCGTATGATATATTGTGCATGGATAATATTATTAATGAAATTTTGCATAAAGAAAGTAATATAGGACCTTTGTATAGAACCTTGCTACTAGTAGTTTCAGAGAATAATTAAACGTCAAATCAAGAAGAATGCGAAAGAATGTAGTATATCGTCTTGCGCAAGCACCACTTTATACTCGCAAAATGAAATCCGAAGTTTGCTCGTGATATTCACGATCAGGCTTCTCCGCCGTTTAAAGAGTCGCTTTGACTTTTATAGAATGTTTATGCTAATCGCTCTGGTTTAATCTCGCGAGAAGTATACAGACTGGATCTGGGGCAATAGCGCCGAGAAGTCGTGGGCGAATCGCTGGAGTGATGAATAAAAGACCGTATGCAATTGAGGTGCAAATTTCTCTCGAATATGGCCGAGAGGACGAAGTGGTCGCTTGACCCATCGTTAAAATGATTAAACGGAGTGGATATCCGAACTACGCTACTACCAGTCGTATTAAGTATTGAAAGCAATTTAGGCACTTTAGACGGCTGTTAATCGCATTTTCCGAATCGGATTGAGTGTCGCGAAACTCATTTCATTAGGTGTATAATGTCTACTTGTCAATTTTTTTCTCTTAAGTGATAGAAAATCTTTATGGAGAACAGAAAACGTAAATACACGGCCTGATAGAAAAAGATACTCTTAGTATTTATCAGTTGCAAGCATTAATAAAGTATTATATAGTATAAAACGTTACTTAAAAAATTGCTATTATTGTTGTTCTATTTTTATTCTGTTTTACGTATGACAAATGTGGACGACAAACAGTTTAATTTCGTAGCTGATTCATATATATAAAACAAACATAAGGTGTGGAGAAGTTGGGACAGACTTTAATAAAACCATCATGAATGAAGTGAAAAGAAAATTATCCTTAGAATTTAACGATGAAAAGTGTTTATAACAAGAGTTATTATAAGAGAGTTATCCAAGTAAGTAAAGTAAAGTAAGACAATAACGGCAAAAGTTAGATGCATATAATAAGACATTCAGGAGAACAAATGTGGTAACAGTAAAGAAAAGAAACTACATAATTTATGGCTAAAATCAAACATATTTTAATATTTTATTTCCAGAATAAATAAGACTTATAACAACTTACCTAAATATATTGAACGTATATACTTGTGTATTAATATTACTCTATAATTTGCTAATAAATTATCAAAACAATGCCGTGCTATTATTAAGTGAAGCAAGTATATTAAATGTAGCAAATATATAGCTCTCCTCTTTATTAAATCTTTATTCCAGAATATTCAATCGCAATTATATTTTCACGATGATCCTCGTCCTCCATTAGGAAAATCTACTTTAATATTATTTGGCGCGGTGTATTCCCGTCTATGACGATAAATTCCCGCCTGCGAGTTTAGTTCGCGTCAGCTTTGAAAACTGGAATTAACCGGCGAACAAAAAGGCAAGCATAATTGCAGTACGAGTTGCTCTCTGTTTCTCACTGTTCCGCGCTTTTTCACGGCATCTCGAAGTTTTGTGTGGCTTGCAGTTTTCTCCGCTTTGCCGATATACACCCCCGTAAGCGCTTACGCCGCTGAACGTTCGGCATGTCGCGTTTTGTGCTGACAATTACTCAGCACAAGTGTGAAATGAGTATTGTGTTACGGAAAATAATCCTAATTTCAGTTAGCTTAATTCCAGTTTATAAGTTTATTTTAATAGAAGCACAGCGTATATATATAACACATCTTTCCTAAGATACTTGTTTTAAGGCAAAGGCGCCTTTATAATAATTTATTATAATTTATTATAATTTTAAAAAGTATAAAATGATGTTCTGAAGTTTTATAAAATAATATACACTATTTAAAATAATATTTAGATGATTTTTAATGTTGCAAAATATGAAACCAAGAATATATATCTTTTATTAAATTTGACATTTCTTAATTAAAAAGAAACGAGGAAAAAGAATATGTAAACAAAAAAAAAAGAATTGCGAGATGACCCGCGAGGCATCCATCTCAAAAAAATAACTGAGCGGAAACTGTCTGAATACCAAAAACGGTGGCGATTACTATGCAACTTGTATATATCGAGATCGGAGAGACTGCCAACAGAATGCGAAAGAGCGCACAATCAAGACGCGCTGTTTACTTGAAGAACCGCCAATGCTCTCTCTTTCTTTCTACCTTCCAATCTCTCTTTCTCTTTCACGCGATGCATCGCTCGAGTGAAGTCTATGGCGTGCATCGAACGGCATTGCATTGTCGGCGCGTCACGTAAGATCCAAACGACGACTCTCTCTTTGACTACTGTTTGCTCCGGAAAAATAGGAGCGCATTAAAGGTTAATTTGACCGTATGGTCTACTTATTACGATCGAAATGAAAAGGACGGCGATTGAGCTAAATGATTGAGACAGATTCGCAATGACATTTATACGTCTAATGTAAAACCGCCATTATATTTCGAGGTCAAAAGGGCAATCCTTTACAATGGAAGCGCGTGTAAAGATGGAATGTAAAAACACATTACATAGAAAAAAAATGAAAAAAAAAGAGGAAAAAAAGGAAAAAATATGGTGTAAGGCCGAGAGCGTGACAAGAGAGAGTGAGAGATCAAGAGGGCGACTTGTCAAGACACAAGGGGATGAGATCGAGAGAGATAGCGCGAGAGAGAGCCCAGTGGTATGTGGACGAGAAGCCGAGGGTCTCCGTCGTGGCTAAAGTGGCATTAAGTTGACACACAAAGAGGGACGGACTTAACATCTGATAAACTGACGAGCAAACATGCTTTTTGTCCTCGCGATACAAAGCCGAGTATAATATGTTAATGTGCCGTGAAATATGTCGCGCGAGATAAACTTACATAGCGCGGCTCGTACTATTTGCACGCCATGCGTGCGAGATACGCGCGTTTTGGCGACCGTAAACCAGGCAAGAAGAACCGGTTCGTCCCGTAGGGGTGAAAGTTAAAAATGGAATCCGAGCCGGTCGAGAAACGGTTTTACTCGCGGAGGCTCAAGGCACCCGTTGGATCAAAACCGGCGCAATCTCGTAATAGAATTCCACCGCGGCTTTGGTGCCCGAAAAGCCCTAACGCTTTCGAGTTTCAAGCGAGCTCAGCGGATGAAACGCGGATATTTCTTGCGCTGAAAATGATTTTACGGCCTGGATTATTCCTGTCTTTGGAGCTAGAAATATGACTGGGACAGTAAAGTAGATGACATAGAATGTGTTAAACCGAGTTTGATGCAAAATTAATTAACGATTTAGTGGGGAACAGTGAAATTTTGAATCTTATCAACACGATTGCGAAAAAAAGTCAAGGGAGATTCAATTCGCGCGACTGTGAGTTATGAGCATAATTACTTGAAATTTAAAGCAATAATTACGAACGTCCGGCGGCGCAAATTTAACAAGAAACGAGCTAATCAGAAGACATGCTAATCTATCTAGGGAGATTAGAGCACGTGCCAGCGATTTCTGCGACGACGCACGCTAATGTGTTCGAGAGCGCACTCGCAATTTCTGGTTTCTCCATGTATTACACGCTAATTGACACGATAGTCCCGCATCTTACGCCAAGTCTGGCTGCGAGAGATCTTGTGTCATGATAAACGCGCTCACACCCATTTTCAGTCAGCTCTCATGTCAGAATTATAGAAGTGCGAGATTTAATTATATCGAATTCAACTTGATACTATAAATTAAAAAGTATGATTAATTTACGTGAATTGTAACGATAAATCAGAATCTATATATTTGTGAATTTACATCACAAGAATTTCGACACTAAGCAACTGCGTAACTCATTTTCTGTAATTATTGATAATATAAAATATTGATATTATTAATTTATAATGAATAATATGTAATGAATTATGGTGAATTTATAATGAATAATTTATAGTGAATTATGATAAATTTATAATGAATAAATTATATAATAATTAATTTATAATGAATTAATTTATAATTTGATTTTCTAATTTAGATATCCAACATTGCTCACGTTCTCGAAAATATATTTATGATTAATTTATTTTTTTCATGTTTTCTACGAAACAAATCTCGTCAGCTAAACATTTTTAATACAATATTAGCAATCAAATTTGCTAAAAGGTTTCGTCTTGCACAGTAAAAAATTGTGCCATATGTTAAAATTTTCTTGTGTTACCACGTTTTAATTAGTACTTTAATGCAAAATTAACATACAACTTATATGTTATTATTTTTATAACGTTTTCATGTGTTACATTTATGTTAACTTCATAACTTAACACTTTATATATGTCTCTTAGAAATAAAATATTATTTTGAGTATTTTTAACATAATTATTTTAAACAATCAACATGTCTCAAAATCAGTTTAACATTCTAAGAAAAATTAAAGTAAATCTTCAAATAATCTTGAATTTGGACATACAAAATAATCAAATTTACTAAAATCAAATGTTTCTATTACAAATAATTTAAGTTAAAATAATTACTATTACATGTTAATGTCCTACAACAATTCTCATGAGTTATTGTAACTATTTTTTCATGTAATTTTTAATTAATTTGTATGTTATTTTTACATTACACTTAAAGTCACAATAACAAAATAAATGTAAAGTATTGTGTCAATTATTTAACATTTTTAGTTTGTCAATAAGTAACATACAATGAATGAGTTATTTTAACTTAAAATTTAGAGTGTACCTTCTGGAACGTGTAAAAAATGTTAAAATTAATATTTTATTTTTTACTGTGTAACATGACGGATAATGGATTTTTCAATTGTCGAAAGCCTTGGAATTCTCTTCTATCGAAAGTATAAAGAAGTATAAAGAAAATCGTCACTGATGTCTGTACGTTCTCATCCTCGACGTTACTATGTCAGGATAGATATGTCGATACCTAGTCATTGTAAAAAACTTAACCGCGATTCTCTCTTCCATTGTGCGCTTTACCCGATCTACACAGTCGTCGTCAACAATTTTATTACTTGGGTTTTACGTCTAAACGAATCACCGGAGCGTGCATTCATCTCTGTACCCGATGAGAATATACGTGCATCGCATGGGCCGCCCCGCGGCCATATTACTCGGACAGGATGATAAATACACGACGCAAGGAAGGAGGAATGTTTATGGGTTATTGTAGCAAAAGACACCTAATTCACTGTCATCCGCACAATTCCGTAAGAGCAAGGATGCATTTCTCACGGGTCATAACCCGCACTGCCTCATCCTCCGCGTTTTGTTAAATAAACAATAAATCGAATAATCATTATTTCAATTATCGTTATTATGTACATCGTGCAATATCACGTACAATTTGAATTTTTATCTTATATCGTTTCTTGCAATATTATTTATTTCAAACGACAAAAATTTAAGCAATGCTTCTCTGATAAAATCAACACGTTATAGTATGCTTTGTGCATAACAATAAAGACTAATATGTTTAAAAAGAGAGAAAAATATGTGCAGAAACAATTACTTTCATTTTATTCTCTCACAAATAATTTTAGACTATTAATTTACTGATTTTAATCGAAGTTACAAATCACTTGAATTTAGTCGAATGGAAAAATTTCATCAATATTCTTCTTTCTAGCGTTATTTTTCTTCAGATACTGTCACAGATTACTGCAACGGCATATGCAATTTATGCGCGATTTATACCATAAGTCGTCGAATGAAAACTGGGATGAAGACCGGTCGCGCGCGATTAACGATGTCATCGGGAAACGATAATGACGATTGATATTTCCCGGCTAATTCAAAAGTGGAACTGACCATCTCGAATTGCCGCGCCTTAAAGGCCATAAATTCACGGCGCGGTCGCAGGAAAGAGTTCGCCATTTGATACGGAAATCGGGAGCTCGGCCCGGAAGTCTCACGCCAAGCAGCTTCCAGGTTGCGTTACCATAACGATAAATTTCAAGAGGGGAAGATAGCGCACGCGACCTCGGATTTGCGATGCTGATATTTTCGATTTCACGAATTGCATAGCACTGCCGTGGGATATCGCAGATGGCGTACAACCGGTTTGAATCTTGCAAAAGCAAAATGCTAATAACTTACCTCGCGGCACAAATGAAAATATAGTTCTCAAGACACAATTGAATTTTTTAGTGACTTGATATGGCGAGAAAAACTTACATTGCAAAAACGTTAAGCAAATTCACTTTGCTCGGTCTTATTAGGTGCTTTCCATTTACATCAAAACTCAGATAAACCTCACTTTTGTCTTTCTTTAACATGAATGTTGAAGAAAGACAGAAGTGAGATTTATCTGAGTTTTGATGTAAATGGAAAGCACCTATTATATTCTTGCTTTTAAAGATAGAGTTTACGTAAATATTTGAAGATCACAGTGAAATTTTATCACATTTCTTTACATATTTTGATTCAATATTAGACAGAGCGAAATTAACATTACTTGAAAAACGTAATATAGATATACATAAATATAGTTAAAATTCAACAAGTTTCTCATTTACTTTTTCTCTAAAAGCTTGAAATTGTTATTAACAATTAAGTTTAACTGGTTGTATAAGTTTAATCTTGGTTCTGCAACTTGGTTTCATACTGTTCCGTAATATTCCTAGCCACAATCTCGAAAGTTAAAATCTCCAAGGTGCAGAAACTCAAAAGGCATTATCTTCAAACCACAAATCTCAAGGGAAGATTAGGATTTCAGAATTTACAACGTTGATAGGAAATTCATAGCGCTACTATGCAGTAGTACTATGTATCAAGTTTAGTTAAAACATGAAACTTTATCGAATGATATTTTTTCTCAGCACTTATTGAAGCTTATTTTATTCTCTCGAACTAAAAATTTAATTTTATTAATTTTTCGTACAAAATTTGCAACATCTATTAGAATGAAAAGATCTCCAAATTTTCCTGTCTAAAAATTGTCAGAAAATTTTTCAAGTTAAAATTGTAAATATTTGTGACATTATTATAATGTTACAATATTAACTGTTTCAAAAAATGCCATAGATATTTTCACAGACACATGAAAGTATTAACGTCAATTTTCGTGAAGAATTAAAGTAATGATTTTTCTAAGAGCGCCCACGCGATCTACACTTCGATAGCTACAGCGTAAAATCATTTCGTCTGTCAATAAGGCGGAAACAGAGTGATAATAAAATTGCGATCCGCGTGCGATTTAAATGCATATTCGTTCGGTCGCGATTTAAAAGAAGAAGGAAATATCCGGATCCGGAGTGATTTCAATTCTCATTCCGCGAACGGCGCCGCTTCGTCGACCATCGCAAAGAAACGGGCTTCTCTCTCTCTCTCTGTCTCCCCCAATATCCTTTTATTTCCGTTCGGACTGACATAACAAGCACCGTAACGCCGCGTTATATTATCGCAGAGGCCGTCATGGAAATTGCACGTTTTGTCACAACAACCGCAGACACGAAGGACAGTTTAGGGGACGCGCGTGTACGGCGATCAACGATCATTTCCAGCGGCTCTTCGCCGATGACGGATGCTATTCGCACACGCACGAAGCGTGGGCGAAGCACGCGGGCAAAGAGAAGAAGAGAGAGAGAGAGAGAAAGACAGAAAGAGAGACAAAGAGAGGGTGGAAGGAAAGTGTAACCTACACGCTGACGTTATATAGTGTCCTCCGAGCCGAGCAAAATTTCAAAACAAACTCCTTTATTCCGCGAGTATAGGCGGCGGTGCGCATCGCGCGAAACCACAATCCCCGCACATGTATCAAGCTGTCCGCGACCCGCGCTCTAATTTGCATTTCAACGCTTGCCTCTCGTCCATTATTACCAACGGAACAGCTTGGTTGAATTTCACAGACGCATACCGCGCCCTTGCCTCACACCGTCCCTCGCCCTCCCGACACCGCCGTCTCGGCTTTATGCCTTTATAGCGTTACGTCGGCGCTGTTCGCCCCCGCTATCCTAGTTATTTGTCTCTCGCTCGTGTGCGAGGACCGCGTTTTGTCCCACCGTCCCGATGTCCTGTTGAAAAAATCGCGAGCGGATACATATGGGCGTTTTAATTACATTATGTACACAAAGGGTACACACAACCCCCGGGCGTTGCGCATAATTTGCAAATGCATTGGCATAATTATTGACCGATGAGCAATTGTCGGTCACATGATTTTAGCATTTAACTAAAGTATTCTTACGTAATCTTGTTTTTTTATTTGCTGCATTTTTTTGATTCTTTAATAAGATATAAAATGTAAGATACAATTGTAAATATAAGAATATAATAGAGATTTTCAGAAGTTACCGTGCATTCATCTTGAGAGCATTTTTGTGTATTAATGATGTAGCAGTTTCTATAAAAATTTAATAAGAATATGAAAGAAAGAATAATGTTTATATCTTATCCTATATTTTCTCGTTTATCCCCCGGAAAAATAAATGTGATATGACATTTTGGAACTTTTATATGTAAACGCTACCCTTAACATATATGTACATGCAAGCGATTCCCTAAATTGTAAAGTGTCTCATGGTGGTATCACATAGTGAAATTTAATTCTCGTCACCTACGTTCCGTCTTTTGGGCTCGACGCGGCCTTTCACGCGTTGTTATCGTAAAATCCTCTATTAAATTTCTTTCGATCCCGAGCTGTCGGGTTTGTCATCTTGTTGAAGCAATTTAATGGAGGCGAAGGACTAACGATATTTTGTCGCGTTAAAGCGGTACTATTATCGCAACCGCCTTCGAGTGATTTGCGAGACCACGATGGTATGCTGCGAAAGCACTTAGACCGGCTGCCATCGCCAGTGTTTTTCCCGAAGGTGTCTCATCGCGTTATGTTATTAAAGCGACGCAAACACATATATTTTAATATGGCAAAATAATGATGAGATGACGAAAAAGTCTATTAAAAATTCCACCTGTCACCCAAAAGTAATAATGAAATTTCTTTTCAACGAAGAGAAAAAAGAAATTATTATTATTAAGAAATTATTATTATTAATAGCACAAAATTCATATTCAGGGGAATCGTAATAAATATTTTATTTATTATAATTAATTATAATTTTGTCAATCACATTCCGGTTGTGCGGAATATTATTTCGGTAAGATTAAAATTATCGCGCAAATTAACGTCAAAGCATCCGCTAATAGAAAAAATTTACGACGTATTCGCAGAAATAAGTTTCCTTTCGCAGCCCTTATGACAACTCTTTTTATTTCACGAAGAAGCTTCCCTTTGCTTTCCTTCGTTCCCCAGAGAGTTTCGAGAAATTATTGTCTTGTCCGGTTTCAGGAGTGCAATTTCAGCCCTATCCTCGCTGACCTCGCGGCCAACGATCGCCTAAGTCCGCTGGGGTAATTCAAAAAAGAAGAAACGACCGCGATGTCGAAAAAATCCGAAGTGGTAAACCAATCTTGGAAAGAAAGAGATTGCAAACGGACGTACACACGCGATACATATCGAAAAAATATAATAAGATACGGTAAGATAATGTTTGTTTTGAAACACGGATATATAAATTTTGCAAACGAATCATGACGAGGATTTCGCACCGCAATGTTCGTACAACAAGCGGCAGAATCAAACGAGCAAAACTGAGTATTGCAACCAAAAGCGGCACGGTCGATCGAGAGTAAAAATATTCCGATAAAGCGCGCGTGTCCTCGTAAAAAATATCTCCGTTTGTAATCCCCCGTTTTAAATTTCATGGAAACGGGGCCGTTTGCGCGAGCGCCAGGCCGCGTCACAGGATTTACGGTTGATTCGTCGCTGCTCGTAATCCGCGCTCGTAATTTCGAACGTCGCGGAGAGCGCTCTATTGATTAATCAAGAACGAGTGCCAGGCAGAGGGGCAGCGCGATATTTACTCTCGCGTTGCGATTCGCGGGGGAGGCCGTGCCAACTTCATCGAAGGATATGGCGCTTTTACCACGTGGTCTCGCCACCTGTTTCCATTACGATTATTAAACGGAGAGCTGTGGCGAGGTAAAGGAAACTTTAACGCGGTCAACAACAATGAGATGCGTGTCTGACGGTGACATCTGGTCCTACTCTCGATCGATGGATGCGAAAACGAAATTTTGACAAAAGTGCCGACGATCGCCGATCCATCGACGTGTACATATAGCACGGCCATACGCACAAAGGATTGATCGTGTCCTAGGTACCTGTTCGTAGATCAAAGGGAGAGACGTGACTTCATGCCCGGGATATGTCGATGTCACGTAAAGTGTGTGCGCTTGTAAATTAATTGGCCACCTGTGGATGTAGGTGTCATGGCGTACTACCTGCCGTTTTCATTATCCATCGTCCAAATCGGATATTAATCAGATTAGTTAGCGTCCGCGCGAACCGGCAGAAGAGTGTACGAGATGGCAGCGGCAATGCGTTCTGACGCAATTTTCGCGCCTTCCAGCCGTCACGGCCGATAAAATAATAGAATTCGAAGCACGGTCGATTCGTATTATGCTCGGAAATCGGTCTGAAGTGGAAGCGATCGTCGATCGCGATATACGATGGAACATGTCATACAGATGTGAATCCGTGAAATATAAAAATATATCCATTTTTATGTGGAATAATTTGCAACTAGCGTATGAAATGTTACGGATAACTTTTTTATTTTAGTTTGAGACAAATACAGTTGAAGCACAGTTAATAACTGTGAAATTATAAACGATGAAAAACGATTTTTTGAAAAATTAATTTTCAAAGAGATACAAGAACTTAATCTTTATTTAATTATGTAGATGAAATAATGGAATTCTAATTTCAGATTCAATATTTTTATAAATATTTAATATTTAATATAAAAATTGCGATAAAAGATTTTGTATCTCTCTTTTAATAATTTTTTATAAGAATCTTTTTACAATATTCATCGTGCGAATTATATCGATAAAATACGTGTAAAATAAAAGAGATGTATATTTTATTTATAAAGTACAAATTGCACGGTATTATTGTATTAACAAATCGATATAATATCAATGCGGACAGGCATTTCAAAAAATATGACAGATACAATCGCGAGTTCGATAAAAGATTCTGAAAAATGTTTCAATTTGTTATGTGACAAGTTTCATATTCGAAGGACCAATTGCATAAAGCGGCTTCAAAAATACATCTGTATTAATAAACGCACGACACGATACTCTGGGAAAACGCTTACTATTCGTACATGTATTTTTATCATATAATACAGATTGTTCATTTGCCAGAGGGATCACGAATATATTTCGCTAATGGCATACATCACAGACAATATACGTTTCGTCGCGTACTTCTTTTCGTGTCGGAATGGAGGCATGTTCGCTTCCACATCTCCCCATTCGCAAATTTTTCCTTGTGATGAGAATCCTGACGACAACGACAAATTCCAGCCACGAGCCCGTCGTTGATGTCGCTCGTCCTTTCAACGTTATTCCGTAGCTTGCAAAAATAACCCCGCGGGCGATATGCCCATTAATTTTTTGAAAGCGCAAGCGGAAAAATATAGATTTTTAAGCCAAAGCCGTCTCTTACGCGTATAGCAAAAAGTAACAAGCTTTCACAAAAAATAAAAAAAAAACAAGAAATCGCTCCTAAAACCGCTAAACTATGCAATATGGAATAAAATGGAATTGACTTTTATATGAAAAAAAAAATCTGTTTAATTGAAAGAAGAATAGAATTACCGATTGTTGCAATTGAAACATACGAAACAAATTTTTTATACGCTCGCACAATCGAGATACATTCTCCGCGTGACACTATTGGAGTGATTTATCTAAAAGCGTATATATTTATGAAAATACACTAAAAAGAAAGATAGTAATTTTCTCTATTTTTAATATTATTTAGATTTTTTCTCAAGGGATACTTTACTTATCTATCGTGTTTCAAAGAGAACGCGTGATTTCCAATGGCGTGCACAATTTTTCTACGAGAAAGAAATAGAGAGAAAGAGAGGAAGAGAGAGCTTCCGTTGCATCGCGATGTAAATATCTAGGCAACAAAAATGTCGGAAATATCTTTCGGCACGCGAGCGTTGCACACTTCAATTGAGAGAGTTCGGTTCTCCTCCTACCTCCCTAAAGTAACAAGGAAAAATTTCGATAAGCCGCGCATTGTCGATACGGTGTTATCGAGAAAGAATTTTGGGTCGGGCGATTTCCGTAGGACGATATCCTGCCGCACGCGTCTCTCTCTCTCTCTCTTTTTTTTCTCTCTCTTTCTTTCCCTCTCTTTCTCTTTCGGTTTCCCTTGCATAGACGAATCAATAGCGGAAATTTGTTTGTTTTGGCGATGCGCAAATCGGGAGATTCATGTCGCAGAAACATTAACCGAAATGAATTTAGTCGTCCAGATTTTTGGGAAACGGGATGCCTTTACGCCCCTAAATCGCAGCGCCCACTAATTTTAAGCGCTTCGTATGCGAATACACCCCTTCTAGACGCGTCTCTGCCCAATTAGAGTTGTCTACCGGGAGGGGGAGGAAAAAAAAAGGAGTTACAACCGCATCCTTTGCCCGCGGTCTTTCTTGCAAATTTTCGCAGTCCAGCCAGCCACCCATCCGGCGGACGCGCTGCGGTGGGATAAAGGTACATTCGTTAGCATAATAATTGCTGCGGAAACTCCGTGCTACGTAGAACCAGCGAGTAAACGGCCTCGGTTTAAGAGACGCGACGATGTCGAAGTACAAATTGCTGCTCAAGAAACTATTTCTCTTTCCTTCTCTTTGCTTACGTTGCGAAGATTTTTTTCGTTTTTTGCTCGGAAAAATCTTCTCGTTAAAAATTACCTCGTCGTGAAAAGCAAATTGACGATAATATTTTATCCATACCGTGTCTTTCTTTTCCTTTTTCTTTCTTTCTTTCGATGCCATTTCACCGGAAAATACTGCGATCAGCTCTATAGATTTATATTTCAAAATCATGATGCGAGGTACAAGAAGCGAGCGGAAAGACTGGCATACCGAAGTCAAAAAATGTCCATACACGAGAGAAGCATACACGATGTCCTAGCGGTATGGACTGTATGAACTAGCATATCCTGGGATACGCTGTAAACGGTAGCAAGCATACAACTGCGACTAGGGATAGAGAGGATGAGAAAGAGGGAGGGAGAGAGAGAGAAAGAGAGAGAGAGAGAGAGAGGAAAAAGGGCATGACACGTGACGATTTCTGTGCAAAGGAGGTGCACGTTGGCTGCCAGCGGACGTTGTCGTGCGGTGCATATATGCACAATGTTTGCGCATCCTCGACGGTACGATTATTGTCCCGAGCATACCAGCGGGACCACTGCGAGATGCGTTCACCGTCCCGAGACATGCACATACGCGGCTAACGTGTTTGGCGACCGCGCATACCACGAAAACTGGAGAAGCCTCTCTCTCTCACACACATACACACATACACCCTCGCTCTTGTTCCCTCCCAAACACAACAGAATGTCGAGTTAGCCTGGAGACCGAGCTAGAGATGGTGGTCAGAACAGAAAGCTGGCCTCAAGGGTGACGCGGACTTGAAACAAGGGGGTTGTTGCGCGACTGGACTCGTCCCGCATACATAACACTAGTTCGACCGCCTCTCTCGCACCGAGATTTATGGCAAACGCGTTTGGACTGACCACGAAGAAGATAAGATTCGCCCGCGATCGGGATAACGAGCGAAGACTCCCCTTTCCGGACAGAGTCGTAGAGAAGCTCTATCCGGAAGAGAGATCTATTGTGGCTACGCGTGATGCAATTAGAGCACGATTGGTGCAATTCAATGTATCGATATCCCAAAACCATTTAAATATAAATAAATAAATATATATCTTATAATATTAATTTATTTTCGACAAATATATGAGCATTAAATTTTGTAATTATTCTTTTCAATCATAAATTTATTAACTTATTCAAGATTAATTTGACTGTAAAATTAACTTTGATTGATTTTTCCTCAGCAAAGACAACGAGTATTATCACTTTCTTCATTTTTAACATTAAAATCTTATCTTTTTAAAATTTATTTTAAATTAGTACAAGTTATAGACTTCTTTATGGGTTTTAATATTTCAATATTAAAATAAATATGAGAAATATTCCGACGCATCTCGAGACAAAGCAAATATTTCCTAATAGCTCAATTCTATCATTTGCGATTAAGATTCGAAGATTCTTATCGAGTGTTACGCAAAAGGAGCTCCGAGTGTGCAATCGTAACGGTTACAAAGTGCGAGGCACCATCTCGGTAAACTAGTCTAATCCGAGAGCAGGTCTCGGAACCGTTGCGGCTTCTTCATCTTCGCGACGCCAACTTTCGCGAGAACATTCTCTCGACGGCCTTCAGACCAGTCATTTAGTTATATTAAGGAAAAGTTGCCGCGATCTCTGCTAGAAGTAAATGCGACGGAGTTGGACGACGGAGAAAAGAAACTTCCGAGTCTGTGAGCCGACCGGCGATTAAGAGGAGTAGAAAACTTCTCCCAGACGCTCATGTGTCCTGTGCGAGATAACGAATGTCATCTCGGCTATACTATGCTTTGCGTCGACAGAATTATGGCCACCGCCATGTTCGCGGTGTCATCGTAGACCTTTGCGCAAAAATATGAGGCTCAGCACTAAATATTATATTGCCTTGATAATTTTTTTACGTTACGTTAGAGCTAGTGCTTGGATTTAAGTTAATATTGCAAATTTTGAAAATGTAGTACTGCGTTACATCAAACGTCGATTAACTAACTTCTCTTAAATTAAAAAAATTAGTGATAGTTTCTTTAAATATCTTGATTTATAAATATAGAACTTTCATTGGTGTTACATATTTCTAATGTAGTGCTTATCATATTAAAATATTAAATAAACGATAGACAAGTATCTAAAAAAAAAATAAATTAATGCAAAAAAATGAGAAAGTGAGCAGACTTTAATTGTTAAATGTAATGAAAAATTATAATTATATGAAGACAAAAAGGATAAATAGATTATTTTATATAGTAATAAATTAGTATGTATGAATGCTCAGAAATAAGATTGAATTTCTTGTTTGATGACATCAACGATCTTGTGGGAAATATATAATTTAGAGATCCTTATATTGGAGTGTATTTCGCACATTATTCTTAATGGTACGAGGAGTAGAAAATCCCTTGGATTACCACCTTCACGCGCTATTTGCTACATTTTGTTGTATCTGTTAAACTCAATTACTAAATTTGCTGAACGAATTTACGAAATAAAAAGAATTGGCAGAAGATGTGTTCAACATGAAAAAATATCAATATAAATAAATATATATATATATATTATGTTCTATTATATATATATATATATATATATATATATATATATATTGATATTGATATTTTAGTTCTTATTTACTTGGTAATACATAATTAAAACTTATAATAAATTTAGATATTGAAATTTTTCTAAGAACATAAATAAGTAGTAATATATTTATGCAAAATATTCAATCTAGATCAAAATTAATAATAGTTAGGCACACTTTGAAAAGTAAGCACATGCCTTCACAATAATTTACAGAACTAATAATATATGGATATTTATCAGAAATAATAATCATTAATAATTTACTGAATTAATAATATATAGATAATCATGAAGAATTCATAACTAATGTAAATTTATTAGTGTAATTATTTCAATACTTTAAAACACACAGATGAGTAATAATAATATAGAAGTTATAATCAATATTTAGAAAGATTAATCTATTTTTGAAGAAATAAAATATATGTTAAAATTACTTCTAAATGTCTAGAGAGAAATATTATAGATGTGAGATCTTTAAATATACCATTTTAATTAATTTTTAATCGATATATCGATTTTTATCAATTATAAAATTAATTAAAATGGCACATCTAATATCATATGATTTTCGTTATATTTGCATAAATATTTTATTCTTATTAAAAATAAAAAACAGAATCATCATTTATGTAATCCATTATGAAAAATGCAAAATGATATTAATAGTTTAAATATAAAGAAATGTCAAACACACAAGTAAACACATCCAATAATTGTGAAAATTTAAAAAAAGCTAAACTTTACAAGATAAATGTTAACTAATATTTTTATTTAACTTAATTTATTAACATATTTGTAGAATAAAATCTTTAAAATTTAATTAAATCATATACAGATTATAAAAAAATTTTAATTACAGATTTAAAATTTGAATTTCCAGATTTATCAATTATAAATATAAATAAAGAATAGTAATAAAATTCTTAATTCTCACATTCAGTATTTTTAAGATTTGTAATCTCAGATATATATATTCAAATTTATGATTTAATTAATTCTTAAATTTTTTGATTCTACAAATATATACAAAATAAGTTGAATAAGAAGATTAGCGGACATTTTTATTTTATTTAGTTTTTAATTTTCTTAATTAAATAATGTTTTTTTAATATTTATATTTAAAATATTAATGTTACACTTAATTATAATGTACCTATTTGTAATTGCAGAAAATCAATCACGCTGCTTTTGCATTGCACAAGTAGACAAAGACGATCAGCAGTTGAAGTCATAGACGACAATTATCACGAGGGTGATTCGGTACTATCGAAAATTAACTGCGCTGACTCGGACTAATGCGATCCCTTGGCAATAGTACATTATTGTAGTAGGCTCTAGCACACGTGCTAGATGTGTATACATTAAACTAGAGCCTACATTGTAGATCTCTATTATCACAATAATTCTTAATCAATAAATCAGATGAAAATTGTTTTTGAAATTTTATCAAATTTTTATCACAAAGAGAAAAAAAATTACGTTACATCCCAGTAACGATACATGTATGTCGGGCAAACCTAAAATTCTCGTAAAATGACAGAAATATTTTGAACGCGACGACGTGAAAGTATGTGCCGAAATTGTGTTATAAAAATATGTCACAAAAGCTGTTCACTCTGCGCAGAATATTTGCAGCATCATTGTGCATCATATAAAATAAATCAAAAAATATTGAAAATCAAAGCTTTTTTGTCACATGTAATGCTATTCATTGTACGAATATTTTGCGAATTAATATAATATTTATTTACGTGCGAAAGAACGTGTACATGAAAAAGGAGGAAAAAAAGTAAACACTTCATCGAAGGAATGCGCTTTGTTTCGGGATATATCAATATACTCGCATTTCGTAATTCGATATATGTATACGTATGTTGCATATTTTAGTCAGAATATCAATTTTGTAAATCAATACGAGCATTGCCGCGCACCAAGATATTCCAGGTAACAAAAGCAATTTGGACTATTCCCCGTGGCAAATGAGGCGCCTCTGATTAACACACATTGGCTCAATTACACGGGTTAGCCGAGGGAACACGAAATTGCCTGCTATTAACGGTGGCGCGAGGGTGGATAGACATACGAGATATATCAGTCGGATAACACGACGATACGTTGAAAGCCATAGAACGTAATGGGATACTGCGGAACAAAATGTTTCGCTATTTTCTTCCTTTGCGTTAATTTAGGCCGTCGACGTGTTTGGGCGCGCAATTATTCGCGGAGGTAAACGGCCGAATTAACGAAAGGCGAAAGTAACAGTGCTTTTAACAAGTTTGGCAAAAGACTTTAAATATCCAGAGTAAAGAAATTTAATAATGAATAATTCTTAAGAATTTTCTTAAATTTTTATAATTTCTAAAAAAATGCAAAAAATGCTGTAAGTGATGTATTGGATTTTAGAATGCATATCACTTATTAGGAAAATTATTTAAATCATAACCAGCATCGCATTTTTTTCAGAAATTAAATAATGCAATATATCATTTATTAGGAATAATTATTTAAATCACAATGAGCATCACATTTTTTCGCAGATCATGGTTTCTTTAAGAAAATTCTATTCTAAGGAATTATCTATTATTATAAATAAATAAATAAATATATTTTTATATATACATATATAAATTTTGAGTTGAATATTCTATATATATGTTAAGAAAGAGGGTCACAAAAAATAAGATTTTCTCCTTAACAAAAATAATTTGTTTAACAAATGCATCATTACTCACGGTAAAGTATAAGCCGATGAGAAACATAGTTGAACATAGCACATGACAAATAGTATAACAGAAAAGAAAAGGAGTGACACACTGTTCCGTCGTGCTCGTTGCAAATTGGAAAGTTTGAAGAAATTATTATGACACTCCTGCACTGGTATAGCTGGCCGTGTTTCTTTATCACACTGAAACAATAATACGAATGTTTATTATGAAAATGCATTGGATTATACATTTCGCTCAACTTTGAGTAAGCAAGACATTCAAACATATACACTAGGCTGTTTATTTAAAATTCAAACATATAAATATTCACATATATGTATATTAAATTGCTTCCTATATTAATTTTAAAAACTTAATTATAGTGTGATATAGTTTTTTATAGTTTCTTTATATTTACCATCACTTTAACAATCCTCGAAAGCAAAAGATTGCGCGTAATCGAAAGTCGAAATTTAACCTAATAAATAAAACTTGTCCGCAACGTGCGTATTGTAAGATAATATATGAAATAATATAATAATTATATTACTTACATCGTTAATGAAATTATTACAATATCGATTGCTGCTTGCATAATTAATTTGCGCTGGATTGCGATGGATAGAGAACGAATTTCACAAAACACTCATTTCACTTTACGTCGCGCACAATTCAACTCTATTTGAATTATACAAGCATCGCGCTAAGTAGTTTGCGCACTCTGGCACAGAGTGCGCCACTTTATGAGTTGAGTAGGTAATGCAGGTTCGACGTGCGTCGGTAATTTAGGTTCCGTAAAATTATCGTTTATCCCAAAGTACAATTCGCGATAGATAACAGACTCATTTATTAATTAATTCATTTTTGATTCTTGATAATTCATTTTGATAATTTATCATTCCATTGTTAATTCTCAAATTCTTATTTATTTATTTTTTGCTTTTTATTTTGTCTATTTTATTTGAAACATATGCAATTTTAAATTCAGACGCATAATGCGTGGAAAATCTGTAACAGAGAGTTTCAAAGCAATATTGCTTTTATTTATAATAGAATTATTTATTATCACATAACAAAGCGACGCCACGTAATATCCAATAATCAGGACTTTTTATGGTTTGCAGCCAAAGCGGTGTTATTAATAATATATAAGTCCTCTGAGGTTTTTTATACACGGGACACTGCGCAGGGAGAGAAACATTTAAAAATGAGAAATATCTATCTTATTATTTTTAAAATTGTAAACATATAAATATTTTAAAATCTATTAATCATACTCTCATATTTACCTGATACAATTTCGGACTCTTATCTGGAACATTATGTAAGACAAAAATATGTATTACTGGCATTAATACGTAAAGGACTTTATTTGCCGATTCGCACAGACGACTATTTCTTCTATCCCAGCCGGCACCTTCCAGAAATAGCCCATAAACGTAAACACCTTCCTGTTTAACGAATATTTATCGTTAATATTAATTTTTATGCACGACGTTGTATATGTGCGTTACACTAATTATTATTGCATACAGGTGGCGGTGCCTTGATCTCCTCCGCAAGATTACGCAAAACTTCATTATGAAGCGTAACATTATCCAAAGCCCATTTATGAGCCCGCGTTATTTCCTGTTTCATTGCCGTTAAAAATCCTATAAACCCAGTTTTTAATTGAACTTGATATTTTTATAATTATAATTTTTATAATTTTTAAAATTTATCAAGAATTCATTCAACACGATATAGTTTACCTTGTGGATTAAAAAATCCGGTCATCCAAAACTTTGCCGGTCTCCCACTCTGCAGCCAAGTCGAGAATTGTTGGTTTCTTTCTAATAGTTCCGTAAACCAGAAACCCAAGGAAGCGGACTCCCATGATCGAGCTTTCCAGATTCTTGGTATTTTCGCGTCGTATATATTATCGAGAGCATCTCGCAATTCCTTTAATGTATTCGCATTTATTCTTTGTGAAACTGTGCTCTAACAACCGTATAATTAGAACCTTAAGAAAATTACCTCGCTCATTATAATTACGCCTTCTATAGCCAGCAAAAGATCCTTGAGTGTAATGCGAATCAGTTTTATAACTACTTGTATCCTATCGATCTCTTGCTTTAGAAAAATATTCATCGGAGCAGCATGATTCATTGCGCGTAATCTGCGATAACGTTAAAAAATTCGTTAATCATTTTCAAGAAAATAGATCTCGCTTTATTAATCGCTCGAAAAAATAGTTTATAATTAAAAAGAAAAAAAGTAAATAAATTGATGCGAACCTTTCTTTAACTTGAAACATATCGTATAGTGCTGGAACTTTATCTAGCATTTCCTTTGCCTGTCTTGTAACAACTACCTCCCGGGATTCTGCTCCAACAGCACCCGCTTCTTTCGGTTGCACAGATATTATCGTATCTAATACAGCCTGCGTAGTGTTACTCTGGTATCTACAATATAATACACACATTATTTTTCAATTACTTTGGGTAATTCTGCTTATTTGTATATATCTGCTTATTGTAATATATCTATTTCCTTTCGCACAAAAATCTTACGTAATATCTGCATTTGGATGCAAGCCATATACTTGCGGCGGATCTATAGTACTCATGGCATCTATCGCCTTTAGATAATCGCTCACTACTTTAAATATCAAGAGAGGATAACCCTTGTAAAAAATGAAACCTTCCGCAAAAAGCGCATCTGTAAACCATACTTTCGCGAAAGTATTTAACAATCTTTTATCGTAATCGTCCGTAACACGTCCACCGTATTGCACTTCACCTATCATATAACTGTAACAATTATATAACATATGTATAAATAGAAGATATTGACGCCACCGCTAAAGGAAAGAAAGACGATGTAAAATTGTCGTTTACCGCACAATCTGCCAATTTATACCGCGCTTCGGATCATAATCGTTCAAGTGATTATTTATAAACATGCAGGACGCCAACCAGTCCGCCAAATTAAATTCGTAAGGTATGTTCCACCCAAGAGGACCAAACTTCCGTCTCTCCTGAACTATCGTGTGCAAAAAAGACACGGTGTATATTAGCGGTATATATTGCGCGGCATCGCATTGATCCAGTATCTCCTGATTCATGCCGCTATAGGTCGCCAACAAACCAGCGCGTACTCCTAACGGAGAAAAATCATATTTCGACTATCCTGCCCTCGCCATTTTTTTATAAGATGCTGTACTTTTATTCAAAGACGTAAAAATATAGATACCTACCTTGCGGAGGTTCGTATGTATATTTTATAGACATTTGCAGCAAGGAAACGGGAAAATCTTTGTGCGGTTCCGTCGTGATCCATACACGGAAATCCGGATGAGGTGCCTCCATTTCTAAGAGAAAGTTTGCCAATTCCGCCATGTATTCCAAACCTAAATGGCAATTCTGGCATAATGCCCAGAAACCCTGTGAATTGTTCCAATTAATATTTAAGGAACGTTGTACCCTGAAGAATTCTTCTCTCCATATTGTGCATATGTGTACCTCAGTTTTCGCGCTATTGAGTAGTCGACGAGCATGAACTTCTTGACCTTGTCCCATCGATACGCTTCTACAAACGATCTCCATCCTCTTCGCGAGTTGCTCGATACTAGGCGTAGGATCGGAGCCCATACTTAAGAAACAAATCATTGGCGTGTTTGGTCTTGACTCGCTATGCATCACGTCCAAAAGCGTAATCACGGGCTCTGCATATTTCGCTCCTAAGGAAGACGCTATGTATTTCCTAGATTGCGACAATGCTCTGTCCATGCACCAAGCTCTATAAAGCACATTATTTCGCTTAAATTAGTAACACAATATTTGAAATTTTCTATTTAAAAAAAAAATTCGAGAGCAATCTATTGATATTTTAAATTTTCGATTTTAGATGCTTAAACTTTTCAAAATATTTCATGTATTTTATACATTTTTACGATATTTTGCTTGATCTTGATTTTTTAACGATATGAAAAGATTACCTAATTAAGAGCAATCGACGGAATGTGTCCAAAACGTTATAACCATCTGGTATAACTTCCTCTTCTGGTGCCTCTTTGTCGAACCAATGTTTCCAAACTTTCTCGGAAGCGGGTACTTGAGATACAATGTACTGAAATTGTCGCAATGACGAGAGTGCAATCAGATTAAGCCATGTCACATCCGTAATCCATTTGCAAGGTTTCGGCTCGACCGCTTTCAGATCCAGCGCTGCGCCGCCCTTAATAAGATACTGAAACTCTTCGTGCGTAATGCTGCCGCGTTGTAGATCAATTTTTAGTGTCATCAATAAAATGAACATATATTTGTGTATCTCGTAAAGTCCGCGTGCTTTGTACTTAAATATATCGTACGTCAGATACTCGATAATATAATTTATCCTTCTTTGATTAACTGGACTTTTCTCGGACCTAATCAAGAGAATTATGATTCCGTATACATGTCTCAATAAAAGAAAGAGTTGAATTTATTAATATTAAAAATATCTGTCACACATTACAGATCCTTATCCGAAAATTATCTGTATTTACCTATCCATCGAGATATCAAATCGTTCTAAGAATTGAATAAGAGACGTTTGATACATGCAATTGACGTGCGGCATGTCACATATCAGGAAATATAAAACGCTACCACGTGTTGCAATCGGTCGAAATTCTTCGCGTGCTGTATCTATTTTTAATTCTGTATCCTTTGCGATACTGAGCTTTTCATTTATTTCCGCCGCTGTCTGCTTTGTGGTATTTAATACTGACATTAATTCAACGTCTTCTATCAAAGGGCCCTTTAAACGCATGAAAAATGTCATAAAAATGATATTATTAAATTTGTATATTTCGCAGGTATTTAATTAATGTTTCAAAAAAGCATACATACCTGTACGGTTCCCAATTTATGTAAAAGATTCGTTTCTAATTCTTTAATCTTTCTGTTATGTGCGGTTACGTCGGCAATCAATTGCGTTCTTTCTGTTTCCAGGTTCTTCTTTTCTGTCAGAATGACTCTTCCTAAAAGTTGGTCCTCTAGACCTGTAAAGTGTAAGAAAAAAATTAAATGAATAAAATTATAATATTATAATAATGAATAAAAATATAAAATTATAATAAAATTATAATTTAAAAGAATATAAATTTATAAATTTTAAAATTGTACAAAGACTGTAACATAATTTTACCTTTCATGGTAACTGTAAAGTCGATTATAGATGCTCGAGCAAATATTTCGGGAGTATAAGAGGGATTTGGTAACTTTGTCGTGATATAAAGTCTAAAATCCTTGCTAACGTCCACTTCTTTGTCGCCCAATTTAACCTATTACAGTAAATTATGTCAAACATCAAATTACACGTAAAAAAATACGAAAAATATCTTCTTACCTTTAAAGAAGTTCCTATTTTTATAAAATTCTTTTCCAACAAATTATCTAACACTGGATCTAACTCTTCCCCTACATCTTGAATCAATAACGGTCGTCCTATCGATATAGAATCTTCTAAATGATTTCTGAAGTATTTGTGTGTAAACCATGTTATCTAGAAAATAAATAAAGATCTTATGTATCAGATCACTCTTATATTTAATAAATAAAGATCTTATATCAGATCATTCTTATACTGTATTTCACATGTTGCTTTACTATGTACTTGTAAATCAAAATTCATTTCTTTATTTTTAATCCACGTTTTGCCTTGCAATTGTGGATCAATCAAAAGAGGGTATCTTGATGCTTTCGTTACAATTATTCCATTTTGAATAGATAACTCATCGGTCGGCAAATCTTGCAAACTCCAATCGCCGATCTA
Organism: Camponotus vicinus; assembly: GCF_025532165.1. Taxonomy (NCBI): domain Eukaryota; kingdom Metazoa; phylum Arthropoda; class Insecta; order Hymenoptera; family Formicidae; genus Camponotus; species Camponotus vicinus. The sequence continues at coordinate 10,062,096 of NW_028141945.1, forward strand.
TATCAAATTAAACGTTTCTTCATTCAGTAAAAATTATAATTATATTTCTTACAGCAATTATATTTCTTACTAACCGTAGCTGTATCTGTCAATGTGTTAACTATATTTATGGTAACAGAAATTGGAATCTTTCTGTCTTGTATGAAGTCAAACCATTTCCTCTGCAAAAGAACTCGGAATTCTTGATTGAATGGCCCGCAGTAGGAAAGAAATCCGGTCAGTACCAACACATCTCCGACAAGACGTTCTGTTTCTGATTTAAATACAGCTACTTGCTCCGTCCATCTTATTCTTTCCCCGGATAATCCTTCAATCATAGCGGTCGCGGTATCCATTTTTGCTTGACAAACTGTAGCTTGGTCGATGATTATCTAATAATGAATGTAAGGCATATGTGTGTATTATATTATTATTTAATGTATCATTATTATTGTTGTTATACTTGTCGTTCCTGTATCACGGCATCAAATTCACTTTGCACGATTTTTAAAGCGTCGTCTTTTTCTTTCAGCAGTCCTTCGGCCTCGAGCAAATTCTTGTTGGCTTTTTCATATTTACTTTCTTGTATAACAAGATTTGCCTACAAATTTTTCTCATTCTTATTATATACTTTTTAATATTATGTATTTTTATTGACGTTAATTAATAATCAATGTTATTTTCAAGTTTAATAATTGAGGGAAAAGAAGGAGAGAAAATATTACATACTTAAATATAAAGCATTGTATTTTTAATTAACTAGTAACTGATAATAGCTATTTTTTATACCTCTATTAATGTTTATTAATTAAATCATTATACCTTTAAAGGTAGCACGTCTTTATTTATTTCATAGAAAGCAACCATAGAGATAGTCCACTGTATGAGACCCGCTACGTCTCCGCAGGCTTGCTTCGCGGCTTCGTAAGTGTACATATGATAATTTAAATATGGCATCATTAAATCGACAGTTTCAGCATTGATATTATCCTTCGGAAAGTTTTTTAAATTATACAAAAATCTAGTATCAGCCATGACCTACAAGAAATGTAAATAATGCATGGCTTAAAATAAGAAAGCATATGTTTTTTTATCTTAAAATTTGTGATTTTTTTATCAATTAATATAAATAGATTAAATATCAATTAAAAATTAGTACATATATTTACTCTTAATGATTCTGCCCATGAAGGTGTTAAAAATTGATGTTCGTAATCGGGTTTGACTGGTTCTAGCTTTCTTCTAAATAGGATCAGAACGCAGTCCATTATGAGTGTAATTAAATATGGCGGCTTAGCCAATTTACGAACAGTAGAGATATCTGCTGCTTTTATAGTCTAAAGTATATGTATGGCTTTCAATAAACATTTGTTTTATAACAAAGACGTTTGAGATTAATAACATTAATTATTACTTATAATGCATCACCTGTAACGCAGCTTCAGCTTCTAACAAGGCAGGCTCCGCGGCTTTCAATTTTTGTTCTGCCACAGCCTTATCTTTCGCTATCACTTGTAGAATCGCTTCCGCTTCATCTTTCGACACTTGCACTTTTGCTTTCATACCTTCAGCTTCTCTCTTTTTCTCGTTCACAGTAACAAGAATCTAAAAATATTATATTATTATAAAAAGTTATTATAAAAAGATAAAATTATTATAAAAAGATAAAATCACAAAATCGAATAAAATTGATATTTTACAGAAATATTCCAATGCTTACCGCTTCCACTTGAACATTTTTTGCTGCAATCTCTTCTTGATTTTTTTCCAATTCTTTCCGTAATAAATCAACCTGAGCTGCAGCGTCAATTAATGTGCTCAAACCACTAGTCATACGAGAAACAAGCGTATTAATGTTATCCAAACGTTGCTTATACAGCGTTTTATAGCTGTCGAGAAATGTTAAAAATGATTTTGGAGTCACATATATTTGACGTCGAAACCTGCATTTATTAAAATTAAATTAGATTAATCATATATTTTTATATACAAACATTGAAATAAAAAAAAGAATAAGATACCTATCGAAATATTCTACACAGGTGTCGCTTACGTCATCTTGAATATCACCTACAACTTGCATTAATTGTTGCTTTACTTCTGGGCTACATATAACTTTGTATTTGCCTAAGAAATGTTCACCGACTGCGTATAATGCGTCTTTTGGCCATCTTAAGAACCAATTTATTGTACAACCAGATATAAGGGCAGGAAATTTTAATGCTCGAGATCTAAACTTTCCACCGACCTGTGTATAAATAATTATTAATTTATTTAACTTCAACTAACTTAATTAAATTTATTTAGCAGGCTGAAATAAGAGATTCAAAAAACGCAAATCTGTAAGAGCGATAATAAAAAAACTCACTGGTGAAAAGCATAAAACGATATGCAAATTATTTCTCGCTTGCGATATAAAATAATCATAAAGGTTGTCTTGTGTCGGTGGTCGTCGGGGATCATCCTTTTTCATTAGCGGTGCGACAAATGTCAAAATGTCATCTAGCTCGTCCTTAGGAAAAAGATTGGCCACTTCGCCGACGCTTAGCACATTATTTATATATTCTAAGAATGCTTCGTCTTTTATTTCATTGTCCGTGAAAATAAATGTGATCCCTTTGCTGCCAATACCGGCAGTGCGATATAATTTTCGCAAATCGTCCATCAAGCTAGCTACATTATAAATCCTAAAAATATAATTACATATATTACTTTTTCACAGATCTTTATTCGTACTTTATAATATTCGCGCAATATTGTTATAAATATATATATATATATACATATATATATATATATATATATATATATAAAATAAGGATTTCATTATATTTAAAAAATAAAATCAAAATTTATTTAAATCTCATAATATTTCTCGTAATTATTTCACGGTTTCCTTCTTTTAGGCATGATTATATAAATGTTTAATAAAATTCTAATACTTGCCTAGATAACGTTATTTGGAAAAAAGTAAATCCTGCAATGAAGGATGCCAGTCGTGTTAGACTTTGCTTTCCGGAGCCTCCGATACCCACCAGCAATGCATTGCCTCTAGGAACTCCAAGTATTCTCGATATTCGTATTAAGTGCACTAGAGCATCATGAAAGAAGACCAAATCAAGACGTATGCCGCGAATGTATTCATTAAATTGCTCCATATTTTGTTGAACTTTGGTGATAATGGTATCGTAGCTACGAGAGACGTGAAAACATTAATGTAATTCTGTTTTTGAATCGATCGGATAAAAATCTGGAATCGGAAGCTATACCTAGGTATTTCCTCGTAAATCTTAGGTGCCTCTAGTACAAAATCTTCCGGCTCGTCGCCTGTCGGTTCTGGTGGTTCGCGCAAAAAGTCAACAAAATACGTCTCGATTGGAGAGTAATATTGAAAATCTGGACCTAAAATCTTCTCCGCAGTCCGCCTTAATGTATTTTGAAACCATTCTTTATCGACAGCATTGGTGAAGCTAAAAAAAAAATAGAAATTCATTATTGTCGCGCCGCGATAATTAAGCGAAAATATTTTAAGAATATTAAGATAATTTGAAAAATAACGAACCGATCCGCTATCACGCGTGTGCATTCGTGCTCCCATAATTTCAGCAGCGTCGTTATAGATTCGCATTCGGCTCTTTCTATTCTAAGTAGTCCCTCCCAAATACGAGACAGATCACGCAAGTTAAAAACGTAATGGAATTTTGCTGGAGTCGGTAACATTTTCACTTTCGTTTGCTGCCATAATATTCGTGTCAATGGTATTAGCTTCGGCAAGAAATTGACGATGATTTCGGAGAATCTTGTCGTGCAAAAGTAGCCTTGGCCGATAACGCCTGTAATTGTTATAAATTCGCTTGAAAATAAATTATCGTATTTTTATGGTATTTTGTTAAAAACATTCCCTTACTGAAAATTGTATCCATAGATTTATTTGACGGTAATGTACAATTAAAAATATTGAATTGCCGTTTCAATCGCGATGGGATATCGTTTCGTCCTCCACCCGGATGATGCATCGCAGCAAGTAACATAATATCTTGCATAGTACAAAAATCACCCGGTTTATCTAGGGAATAAAATCCTTTGTATTCCATTAACTGACGGACAACCTCGTTTGTAATTTGATCGCCCCATTCGTTTATGGCCGGCATATTTATGTCGTCGATAAAAATGCTCATTTTTCGTCCACCAGGAGGACCGTAAGTAGTACCCACTTGCTTTTCGACGTAACTCTCGAATACGCGCTGAAAGGAAAAAGTTTTGCAATAAAATAATTTAGAACATAATTATATAAATTTTCAAAAACTTCAATTAAAAGTTTGTTAACTTGGAATTATTACCTGAACCATATTAGGCGTGGATGCTGAAGAAAAATTAAAAAACTTATTCAAATGATATTCGGGATCATGCTTAGACATGTAGCTTTTCATCATTACGCTTTTTGCGGTGCCCGCTTCCCCTATTATGCAATTAATTTATATTATACTATACAGGGTGAATTTTAATGGTTGTGTCAATCTTTTTATCATGCGGGAGATTACCGACCGCAAATGTAATAAATTGATCGGTACATAGATGTCAGATAATTGGATCGACCGTATCGAAGGCCGGGATATGTACAATTAAAGCAAGTTAAGGGGATCCTAAAGTGACTCTTTTACCGATATAACATTATATTTCTTTTTGTATCGAAATCTTTTTATTAATTGCACAGAATAGTAAATGCTTCTCCACGATTAAAGTACACACAGAAACAAACCGGGAACCCCCGATTTTATGTTAAAAACCAAAAAAAATTGAAAAATCGTAAAAAAGTCGTAACAATATTTGCTTAATATAAAAGTTTTGCAGTTTGTATGTACAAAATAAGATAGGTTCCCGCTAGATATTGCACGAAGGAATATAAATAAACTTTTAGAAATGAGTTTATTTATATTCCTTCGTGCAATATCTAGCGGGAACCTATCTTATTTTGTACATACAAAGCAAATATTGCTACAGAAGCCGATAAAAAAATTGTAATTTTTCAATTTTTTTTGTTTTTTAACATAAAATCGAGAGGTTCCCGGTTTGTTTCTGTGTGTACTTTAATCGTGGAAAAGCATTTACTATTCTGTGCAATTAATAAAAAGATTTCGGTACAAAAGAAATATAATGTTATATCGGTAAAAAAGTCACTTTAGGATCCCCTTAAAAGCTGAATTTATGTGTGTAGTATGGATTTATTTTTATTATTAAAGCTACGTATTTATTATTATTATTATTATTATTATTATTATTATTATTATTATTATTATTATTATTATTATTATTATTATTAAAGCTACGTATACATATTCGATATATTAAAGCAGTAAGAATATATATTTAAAAATTTAGTTCAAATTTAACACTTTAATGTTTCATGTAAAACTTTATTTCAAATTCCGCATTTATTTTTATGGTAAATTTTTATTATTGTTTATATGCTAAAAATACGCAGCAAAAAATTTTCTTCCTTCTTAAATTAAAATTACGTAATTATTTCATAAGAATGTATTTCTCATGAAACAATTGCGTAATTTTATTTCAAAAAGGAAGAAATGCTACATATCTTTAGCGTATAAAACAATAATAAAAATTTATCATAAAAATAAATGCAGAATTTGAAATAAAGTTTTACATGAAACATTAAAGTGTTAAATTTGAACTAAATTTTTAAATATGTATTCTTACTGTTTTAATATATCGAATATGTATACGTGGCTTTAATAATAATAATAATAATAATAATAATAATAAATACGTAGCTTTAATAATAAAAATAAATCCATACTGCACACATAATTTCAGCTTTTCACTTGCTTTAATTGTACACATTATATCCCGGCCTTCGATACGGTCGATCCAATTATCTGACATCTATGTACCGATCAATTTATTACAATTGCGGTCGGTAATCTCCTGCATGATAAAAAGATTGACATAACCATTAAAATTCACCCTGTATAATTAATGTTAAGATATAATGATTCACATTTAATTGAGCCAATTATCGAAAACATGCTAATTCATTTACCTATCAAAAGTACTGCTTTTTCCTGTTTCGCGATAATATCGATTAGGTATAACGTTCTTGTATTATCGACATTAGGCACAAGAATAGTATGGTACTCCAAAATGCGATCTGGAGGATATTCGAATTCTGACACCATTTTACTCCAATGTATCCACTTTCCATCATCCGATACCAGATACTCAAAAATAGTTTCGTCTTCCTATCGAATATTTATAAGTCGTAAGAGATCAAGAATGCTGTATTGTTTCAGCAAATTAAAAATAATATATCATAAAATTATATATCATACGAACTGTATAACTTGGCCATCTACAATTTGATTCGTGATTTACAAGATATTCTTGCAACGCGAGTCGCCCGTCGAGCTCCAATACAGCACCAAGGCTCCACATGAGAGAGAACAAAAAGAGTTTCTCGATATGACGCTCAGGCAATATTTCTGTAAATTACGATTTTAATTAAGTATTCAACAAGTATTTTGTCAAAGATTAAAATCTAAATATAAATCTTAGCTGATTTTAATCTGTTGTGTAGATTATACGTCATATTATTAGAAATACTAACATGGCAAATTAAGAAAGAAAAGAATATTAAAATTAGAAGAAAATAATAAAAATTATATTAAATATTAATAATAAAAATAATATTAAAATTAAAAGTGATATTATAAAATAATAAAATAGAATAGATTAATAAAGTCATATTATGTATTATATTAAATATTAATAATAAAAGTAATATTTTAAAATTAAAAGAGAATATTAAAAATTACAAGCATAAAAAAAGATGAAACAGAGAAACAAGATAAATATGGTGTGATAAAGTGTGATAAAGTTTGTAATGTTGATATTGTTTAACCATTTCTATTAAATAAATATTTGAATATAGAAGAGAATATCACATATTTACTGGTTGGATCAGAATTTCCGATATTCAAACCTTCCAATAGGTCAATACATTGACGTATATAAAGCGCTTCTAAAAGCGTCATTTTAGCATGAAGCTTTGTTTGAACAAATGTATGCGCATCGTCATATATTTTATGAAACAACATTCGTAACACTTCGGCTTCATTGGTGGAACATTTTTTAAGCCAACCCTATAAAAAGTATTGCAACATCGAAATGGGCTTCCGCACGTAAAGTATCGCTATCATGAAAACCCCAGATTCGTATTACCTCTAAAATTGAATTCCATTTCAACACAGAGGCACTAACAAAGACCATTCCCATGCGCGATATGGTCGCCGGAGACGCGTTATCCACATTGTCAGGTTCGAACACTAATTTCGTATTCGGTGCCATTACAATGCGATCTCCATTTGCTAATGTCAACGTTTTATTGTCGTCCAGGACGGAATTTAAATTTTCAATCCATACTGCATCGACAGGACCGTCCAATACGATCCATAAATTCTCTGTTTTCTTCGCTTGCATGGATCTTCGCCATATAGTAGAAAATATACCATCCGTCCAATCGTTCGTTGCAACATCGAGTTTTCCAAACATTTGAGATGCAGTTATCGCCTATCGATATTTCTTTTGTATTAACTCAGCGAAAAGTTATTTCTACTTTGAAATGCTTCATGAATAATGAAGAAATATTTTTAATTCACAAATACTAACTTTTGGATTCATTCTAATTTCCTTATGCGGTATACCCATTTCTGTTAGAGCTCTCATCAACGCCCACATGCATCGCGTTTTACCAGATCCCGTTGGTCCCAAAATCATCAAACCATGGCGAACGAGCGATGTTTCGTACAGCTAGAAAGGAAACACTATCGTCATTTATTTTTCTCCAATGATAATATAATTTATGTTAATTTTGCGTATATATATCGCACTAGAAAGAATTTTTCTCTCTCAGAAAAATAAATATATGCCAGAATATCATATACATATGTTAAAAATATCAGACATACCTGTACAGTTTTTAAATTCCATTCGCTATGATTCATTATGCCAAGAGCAACTGTAGCGTTAGCAATCGCTTTCTGTAATTCTTTATACGTCTTTGTTGTTAGCTTAATACCCGGAAACATATCCTCAATAAGCGACATAAAAAGGGACTCATCTTCGTCTACCAATTTAGACAGATTCATATCACTGAAGGAAATTAATGCGAAAGTATATCACCCCTTTCTGTATTCAAATAATTTCTCAAGACAAGATTGTAACAATTGTATGTTTTGTACCGTAATACCCTCATAAGCGTGGTCTCTTCGGAATCGGTGGGGTGCGCGCGCTTTTGAGCTCCGAGCGTGCGTAAACACGATAAAATGTTTCTTAATCCGAAATCATAATGCACTTGTTTGCTGAGCTGCTCCTCGCATAATTTATACAACGTGAAAAATTTTCGCGATAACACTATGTTCTCTTTGAAGCCGCATGCAGCAAGTTTCACTCGCATTATGATCTGTGCAAACGGGATTAAATTAAATTCACGCAGTGTAGCTATGATATTTCAAGTTTTATGCAAATTTTATGAATTACAAATCCGGTTTCTCTCTATATCCGGAAGTTAGCTGTAATGATTTAACATACAAAAGAGAAATAATAATAGTAATAATTTTATAGTAATAATTTTATTGTACCTGTCTATCAGGAACCATCATAGCCACGCTTCTGAACTGTATTTTCAAATTTTCCGGTAATTCCTGTCGACCAGCATATCCGGGATTCATTGTAATGAATATTCCTAATTCGTAATTGAGTTTATATGTTTCGCCATCACTGCAAATGAAGCTTGTATCAGTTTGTTAGAAATTTAACGTTGTATATAATTTTAAAATATAAATGCTATTCAATAAATTGAAATATATTAATGATTGAATAACTTCAAAGATGAATAAAATGAGCAAATTAAACAGAAATGATAGAACATTATACGAAGGCATGAATAATATTAATGGAGAGATATAAATTTTTCTAACATAAAATAACAAAAATAATTTTATACAATAAATAATTGAAAAACTATTTTCGTACCTAAACAAGAAACTCATTTTTCGTTCTTTTCGCGCGTTAAGTACGATTGCTATCTGTTGTGCGGCAACGGATAATACTGGTAGATCAATTCGATTAAATTCGTCAAAGCATCCCCAGCTACCGGATTGCGCCAGTCCCTTAAATATCCTGCCCAAACCTCGAAAGTCCATTTGATCGGAACAATTAAACACAACAACGTATTTTCCTAGCGCTTTCCCCATGTCTTTCGTTGTTTCTGTTTTACCCGTGCCAGCAGGGCCCGCGGGAGCTCCGCCGAAATTCATCCCTAAGAGAAATATTTGCAGGGATGATAATAAATAACAGAACGTAAATAATGATACAAATGCCATCACACTTTTCGCGAATCATACCCACAGCCTGCGCTAGCGTTATGTAACATCTGTCTGTAAGCGGCGTAATTGCGAGACGATCTGTGCAACCCAAAAATTCATTTTGATAAATAAACTCGACGTCGGTTATTTTAATTGTGACCTCCTCTGAGTCGTCGTTGTAATAAAATCGACACTGCTTTAACCATTCGAAATCGTGTAAATTTCGAATTCTGAGACGACACAGATCGTCAAATATGTCTCTGAAAAGATATACTTAGGCGATTTATTTTCAGCGATTTTTATAATGTAATTATTTACACTAAAAATAAATATTCAAAAGCAATACCTTTGATGCACATGTATTGTTATTAAACATTCATACTTTGCTCTAGAATAACTGGTAAGATCTTTAACCGTTATTTCTATAAGACTGTTTAGCAAATCTAGAAACCACTGATTAGTTCTTTTCATTATTGTCCTGTCACGTTTGGCTGTCGTGACTGCTATTTCAGAATCGCGCGTCCATAAAACTTGTAACGCTAATAAACCCACCTGCGGAAAATAAAAATATGATTAAAATTATATATTAAGTTAAATATAAAATTACATATAAATATATTACATATTTGAATTTTTACTTTAATTATGTAAATAATATAATTTTTATTTTAATTATACGACATATTTATATGCACATCATCTTACTTGTAAAACAGAGTTTTCTATCAATGACAAGATGTCAAATTCAGGTGCATAAAATGATTGCAATCCTAATGAAATTACGGCACCAACGGATTGTTGATGGACCATTAACAAAATATTTAGCCAATTCTCTACACCTCCTATACATGCAACTTCTTTTTCTAACACTATTTCTTCATTTTCTCGCGAATACATTGCAATAATCTTTTCATACTCTTTTTCGGAAAATTTCAACTATATACAAAATATAATAAATTCATCATATATGCATACTATATAAGATTACATAGATGAGAACAATTATTTTTGTAAAGTATACGGCAAGATGATTATTATGCATCTCATAATTATTTTATTTTATTGGTGCATTAGATTTTATTTTATTACCTTTGCTATATTATCGAAAAATCCACCAAGATAATTCTGTATTGTATGGCAATCCGCTGCTTGTCCAAGTATCTCCAACATGGTAGGATCTGATATAAAGCAGAATCTCGGGAAAATAACTCGTTTGGTCTCCAGATAGCTATATTAGTAGAATTTGTTGATTAGATTTGACAATTGAATTCAACTATAATTACTTTATTTTGTTGATAATATGTATACCCGCTAAGAGATTTCTGGTATAATTCTAATTGTTCTAATAAATGAGGTAAAAACTGGCTCATAGTTTCATCTCCAGTACACGTTTCTACCGCGTTTAATTTCTCATGAGCGCGAAGCATAAGCTTGACCCAAGCTTTGTCAATAGTCTACATAAATAATAATAAATGTTTCAATTATTTTTAATTGATAAAATCGCAATTTAATTGATCATTAACTCTCTTCATCTTTTCTTACATTAAAACGCTTCGCTTCAGTAGGCAATTGCTTTGATATGTCACCGCCGATAAATACTGCTTCCAGATAAGCCCATAAATTCTGCACCGTTAACCATTTCACCAATATTTCTGACGTATTACTAAGCTTAGTCTGCCATAATTGTATCTCTTTTTTAAACGGTGCGTTGTAACTGCATAACATTAAATTAAAAAAAAATATATATGTAGACACACACACAGAATTAATTATTTCAAATATATAATATATTTCATTATATGTGCATATTTATATATTTCGATATTAAAAATGTATTTTTCATACCGATTTGCCAGCAAGGAACTTATAATCATTAAACTGTCTTCAAGCTGTGTTATTATTTCAACCGTTTCAATACCTTTTAGCAATAATTCACCTCTTTGCTTGAAGCTGGCAAATTGCAGATTCACAATCGCCCAATCCGCAATTATCTGCTTCAATTTGATTTCGATATCTTGTTCCTTCACTGCACTAATACATATGTCCTATAATGCACAAATATGCCATTTACTTCTTACTTTCTACTTCGCAGAAAATATTGCAACGAATTTAAACATTTATTAACAATTAACAGTTATTAAATATTGCTATTAAACTATTTATTTATAAACAGCTATTAAATTGTTTAAATATACCTCCACATCATCTTTGTATTTTAACAATGGCGCTTGCATAACGTTTGCTAAGGTAAAGGTTTCAGATTCCACATCAAAAAAATATTGACACAGTTTAGATAATTTCTGCCAATGTCTGTCTTTCATAGCTTTATTAGCCATCATCTCTAATAATGGACACATCTCATTGAAATCATCGATCTTCTTCTTTAGATCAATATATGCGGGCCATTCTCTCATAGCTTTCGGTAATCTTCGACATCTAAAGAAATGTTATATATATTTTTTGTGTAATATTTTATTACAAGAAATTTATACAATTAAATTATATTATAAATAAAACAAGTTTTCTCTTACTTGTTTTGGAAATTGGCTAATTCAGTTTCAATTGCCTCGATATCAATTTCAGACCATGGAATATCATAATAGCTGTCAATAGTACGCATAACTTGTAAGTACAATGTATACAACTTTTGCAATAAATGAATTTCTTTTTTTCTCTGCTGCAGAGCGGGATACTCCGTTACTTCTATACCGAATAAGCTTTCACCACTGCTATAGGTTTCATATCTTTCCCATAATTCTTCAAAGCGTGCTTGGAACAGGATAAGTCTTAAAATCGATAATGCACGAAAAATGAAATATTATTCATATTGCTTACACATTTCAAATTCTTCTCTTATAAAATATCGATATAATTATACAACTCGAAATATTAATACAATATTAATACAAATATTAATACAATTAAATAATAGTGAAACATATTATACCGTTCGCTGGCTTCTTTTGCAGGTATTCCTTCAACCATCGGACCATTGAGTTCAAAATCAATATCGAATTGAGCCACCTTTATTTTAAGAATTGCAACTCCCTCAATAAGTTCTTTTTTCAATGGTTCTTGCATTTCGCATATAACTGCTTGAACTTGTTTTGCCTACAAAAAAATAGATATTATTCATCATGGAAAAATTAAGAAACATAATAAAATAAAAAATAAATAAAAGCAACAAATTCATACCATATTAAGCATGTTATTAAAATTATATCTCAATCCATCTACTATATCTTGATCTTCCTTCAATATATCTATGTCAAATTTTGCCATCAACATATAAGTTTCCTCAATCAGAATCAGTTCCATGTCTAATAATATAAAATCGTCCCGTATTTCCCCCAAACATTTCATTGCAACTCTAACATCCTCTAAATCTTTAATATGCCTGGAGAGAACTTTGTTCTTTTCAGAAATATAGTCTGTTATAGTTTGCAATTTTTTCTTGTAGGTATTTGATAAAATATTACCCAACGATCTCTTCCACGCATTTGCTTCAACGAGGAATGCTAATTTCAATTTACCTGTAAAATAACTATTTATAGAGAAATATCTAAAACAATTTCTTTAATATATTTATAAATTAAATATTAATATTAATAATTAATTATCATTGATAATTAATTTAATGAGATAGGCATACGTAAAATATACTTGCTAAAACGATTACTAGCTATGATTTCTAGTGATATTATTTTTATATACTCGTATTGATTTGAAGAGGACCAAGTATGTGTCGATCAGGTAAATTCTGGATTTCTGTCATTAAATCTTCATATTCAATAAACTTCTCTTTAATCTCTTGAATAAAAGGTTTGGAGTCGACAAACTTTTGTATTATCTCATTTCTATTCTCTGCCCATATATAAGAATATCGCAAATATGTCTATAAAATAAATAATTATATTTGACTCAAATTATCATACATATGAATATTGCTATAAACATAATTAAATTACACATTATATTAAACTTCTATACATTGCCAACTTTGGAGACATCATCTCTCAACATTAATATTAAACCTTGTAGACTCATTGAGCTCCGTATTATATCTCTGTGATCTGATACAACTTGAAAGTAGGAATTCAGCGGATCTTCTTTATCTACTTAAGATACAAAAATTACAATATAAATAATAAAAAATACGTTATATAATATCTACTTTCTTTATCAGTAATTGGATAATAGAAAGATCTATTTAAAAAGTTTTGTATAATAATGCATTGAAAAAAATTATTATAATAATATATTTCACATATATATTTATTTAACATTTAATTCGAATATTTCACATATAATTTACCTTACCAAGTGTTTCAGCTTGCATATTTGTAGAATATCGTTGTCCCCATATGAACACTTTCTTGTGCGTTTCTACAATACTTGTTATAACTTTGCCAAAATAATTTTGTAATTCTTCTATCGATGGGATGATTATAATATTCGGTATTTGTAAAACAAAATATGTCATCATAATCGGAATTTCTTGCTCTTCTATTTCAAGATCTTCAACTAATACGCTAAAATATAATCCATATAAATTGACATGAATTTATCATCAATATAAAATCACAATATAAATATAGTATAAATATAGTATATAAATGAAATAAACATAAATATATATAAAGTGCACGAATATTAAAATACCTCATAATAGTTGCTTTTTTCTTTAATAAGTCTAAAGAGTTCTTCGTACACTTTACTAAGGCTTCTATCAATTTGTTATTGAAATATGCAAAGAGCTCTATACAATCATTATGCACTTTATTTATTTTAATTTTATTCGTTCTTTCGATATGACCAAAGCCTATTTGATTAAATCGTTTCTTAATTATAGCACAGAATAATGGGCAACGTCATAATTATATTCTGAAAAAATATAATACCAGGTTCGAAAGGTCCCCGTATGAATTTGCTTTCGGATCCCATTTGTTTTTGAATTTTTTCGGGATCCATCCACTTATATTTAGTATCTTGCACGGTAGGATCAGTTATAAGATCCATAAATTTATTAATAATCGTGAAAACTGCTTTCTCCGCTGCCGAAGATTTTATCTCCAAGTCAATTGCTATTTTATCTCGAAAAGCTATGTTATCGGCTAAGAGTTGTTCTGGACTTTTCGGTTGCTCTTCTAATTGAAATAACATTGTTTCCGCAATAGACTCAATTACTTCATCCACTCTCGCTTCTTTCATATCTGTCACTTCCTTCACAAATATCTTTGCATTTTGAATCGCTTCCTCTATATTAGCGCATACTTTAGGGATCTTTAACGAGGACCATGTAATTACTGACAGACAAGGATAAAAAGCAATCTCGAGGTTGACGAGTGCAATCTTCATTAAATTTAAAAATACGATCGGGATAGATTGTCTGTACGCACAAATAATAAATACATATATATATATATATATATATATATTATATATATAAGCTTATATCAATAATTAGGAATTAAATTTATATATATACCTAAGGGAATCATTTCTCTTAAGCAATTTTTTCATTCTCTCGTAGGATAAAAATATATTCTCTTTACAAAACATTAAAATTTGTATAAAATCCGGCACTTCCAATCCAAATTTAGACATATGCTCCGATTCCCGTATCACTTCATATATGTAAATATCGAAATTTAAACAATACTTATTTGTTTTTGGGTGACGCACAAGCATAGGTGATGATAATGCAAGACGAATCTAGAAATTATATAAAAATATATCTCTAAATTATATCTCTAAAATTATATCTCTTTTAAATTTTAAAACCATAATACTAATATATATATGTATATATACATATATGAACAATTTCCAAATTTTGTTATCTTTAAAATTTTACTTTTTTTAATTCTATATACCCATAACACATTCTAAATTTTTTTTATATAAATCTCGATTAAAAAAGTATTGTATCGATTAAATCTATCTTTCTTTAAAGAGAAAACAAAAAAAGATACATTTATCTAATTCCAGATTGCAGATTCTAGACGAATATCTCAATTAATTGAAGTTTTAATATTAAACTTACAATGTTAGCCGCATCATACCACGCTTTGTGATGTATTAATTCATAATGAATAAACGCACTAACGAGTGCATTATATATTTTAATGCATTTCTGTACAGAATCATGTGTAATTACTCTCTGATGCGATTTAAATATATTCATGGGAATCTCAATACGTTTATACAATTGCCGAATCCATAGAATTCTACCAGCGATGGGTGGAATGTTCCTTGATATAGGTGGATCAGATCTATTTTCATTATATTTATCGCGAATATCTTCAATTTCTCGTTCATACATAGAGACAAGTTCTAAACACTTTCTATCAATCCTCAGTTGCTTGAGATTTAATTTTTTAAATCTGAAGAAAAGAATACAATGGATTACATGATATGTGACGAGAGACAAAAAAAAATTTACACATATACTACCTAGCTATCACTTCTAAAGCCTGTGTTATATTTGGTGCAAGAGAAATACAATTATAAAAGAACGTTCTAAGCTCCACATCCATCTCCGCTACATTCTTCTTAAATTCATCGTAATCAGAATCAAAATATGGTTTTCTGTGATCCAAGGGATCATACTTCTGCGATGCAATATTTTTAAAGTAATTTGTATATTTTTGCGCGTATGTGTCAATTTTTTCTATGGTCGAACTTTGTAAAATGGAATACATTCGTGTTGTTTCAAGGATATCCATGATCTATGTTGTAAATTGCAAATAAAAATTATAATAACATGAAATATTATATACACACATATATATATATATATATATATATATATATATATTTTTATTTTTATTTATTACTTACTCACTTTTATTATTCTCGTCTTAAAAGTGCCAAACTTTCCAAAAACATACATTTCGGATACCTCAAACGGTTTCTCATCTGGAGATTCTTCGACCATTTTGCACATATCATCGTAACATTTATGATATGTCTCACATAGCTTAATACAATCCTGCATAATGTAATTACACTGATTTTATTGTTTTAATTGTAAGATATCAATTAAGAAAAAAGTATAGACGACATTAATTTTACATTTTTGTTTAATTTTTACCTTTATTTTAGATATCATAGTATGCTTCGACTCATCCCAAATGCTCAGTTTTCCATCCTCTGTCAAATATGCTTTACATGCCAATATCATTTGATTTGTTATCTGAATAAAGATTATAAATCAACGTGATATAATAAAAAATAAATAGTTTATGATATACTTGATTATAATAATACATTATAATTTGTTTCTGTTACCGTAATTTTTAAAAAATAATTTGATGATTAAAAAATTACGAAAATTTTGTTTAATTTTTCGCAATTAATATACTCAAAATTTAAATATTAATAATATAAATTATTTATTTTACAGAAAAATACCTTTATATATACTGCGGTTACCATCTTTCTTGTATTAAAAAATCGCGAGGTAGCATAAATCATTCTTATTGCATACATGAGAGCGGGTAAATAATCTCCAATTTTCGTTGGATCTAATCTGTACAACGGTTGTGTAAACTTTTCTAAGGCGTATAAGTATTTAACGTTATCTTGTGATAGAATATGTATCTTTGTCACATGATCTTCTAATATCTTCCATTTCTTTATATAAAATTTAATCAATTAAAATTAATTATATATATATATATATATATATATATATATATATATATATATATATATATATTATATTGATAATTTATTAATTCTTTTCTCAATTTTTAATATTCCATTTTTCAATATTTCTAAAAACTTTCGTTTTCCTTACTATCCAACAATATTTTTATTTCACATATAACACAACATTCAATTCAATATACAGGGTTTGCCAAAAGTGTGGAAACCCCTTAATATTTCGAAAAATACGCATTTTTTAAAAAAATGTTTCATACAAAAGTTATAGGGTTTTATGTGGCGCATTACACAGCAACATTATTATGACCTCGAATAGCGTTGTCAAGGTTATGTGAAGGTCACCTCCAACTTTTTAAATGGGACACCCTATATGCTTTTGCATATTCTTGTAGCTTATCTCGAGAGCTTTCCAAAACACTATAATTAAGTTAGTTTTCATTAAGTACTTTCCGAGTTATGAGGCTTGAAATCATTTCTTAATTTTACATAAACCATAAAATATCTAGTAAAATATTCATTTTTCGATTATCTTACCTTAATACTTTTATGTACAAAATAATGAGAGGAATCAATTGGTGTAAAGAAAAAACATAGTTGTTTCTAAGAAAAAATATGTAATTTGCAATTAACAATTACATATTTTTTTTTAAAAACAACTATGTTTTTTCTTTACACCAATT
This sequence comes from Camponotus vicinus, assembly GCF_025532165.1. Classification (NCBI taxonomy): domain Eukaryota; kingdom Metazoa; phylum Arthropoda; class Insecta; order Hymenoptera; family Formicidae; genus Camponotus; species Camponotus vicinus. The sequence goes on from NW_028141945.1 coordinate 10,079,806, forward strand.
GATTCCTCTCATTATTTTGTACATAAAAGTATTAAGGTAAGATAATCGAAAAATGAATATTTTACTAGATATTTTACGGTTTATGTAAAATTAAGAAATGATTTCAAGCCTCATAACTCGGAAAGTACTTAATGAAAACTAACTTAATTATAGTGTTTTGGAAAGCTCTCGAGATAAGCTACAAGAATATGCAAAAGCATATAGGGTGTCCCATTTAAAAAGTTGGAGGTGACCTTCACATAACCTTGACAACGCTATTCGAGGTCATAATAATATTGCTGTGTAATGCGCCACATAAAACCCTATAACTTTTGTATGAAACATTTTTTTTAAAAATGCGTATTTTTCGAAATATTAAGGGGTTTCCACACTTTTGGCAAACCCTGTAGTATATTACAAATTTATACCTTAATAAGTTTTGATTTTGCTTCTGTTAATAATTGTATAAATGATTGAGTATGAGGAGACTTTATGTGACTTATTATCGACGAAAATTGAGCGAATAATCTTCTCCAATATGCAAGTTCCGCAGATGGTCCTATAGTTTCAGTTTCCCTCCGTAATTGTTGACTTTCAACAATAGCCTAAAAGTAAACATTAACAAAATATTGTGAAATTTTATTAAAAGATAAGATCGATAAAAATCACACACCCGTTCCATCAATTTCTTCCATATCTTAACATCAGCCTCTGCTGCTTTGATAACGTCTTGTTTATGAATGTTCTCTTTAATATTTTTAGGTAGTGCCAAATACTTTTGATAAAGATCCCAATTAATTTGGAAGCATATAATATTTTTCAAATCTATCTTCGTCACTATAAGAAGAAAGAAAGGAGAATAAGATTTTCTTACATTTAAAAGGAATACATCGATAATTGCAATAATTAAAGAAATGCAAGTTGTAAGTTACTCACTATTAAGAAATTCACAGAAATCTCTAAAATCGCCTATAAAATCGTCTTTTATTTTTTCGCCAGTTTCACTTCTCGACAATTCTCCCCATTGTGTATTAGCAGTTAACGTTCGTGCATGTAAACGTGAAATTAAATCAGATATACCTGCCAATGCACTGTATGATGTATAATCTACTTCAGCATACGCATAATACGTTTCCTATGTAGATGATAAAATAAAAAGCAACATGAAATTGAAACAAAATTCTAAAGAAGAAGAAAGGATATACATAAATTGCTCTCGGAAACCAAATTTAATATGTTTTACTAATGTAAAAGTGAATTAAATTTTACTTTACATAAATAGATATTTTTTTTGCTATCAATCAAAAAATACGATATATATTCGGTTTATAAAAACATTAGCTTTTAACCGAAATACTTACGTCAAGTAATTGCTTGATACCAAATTTAAGATTTGACTTTAATCGATAAACTATAACGCATTTGCCCGAAAATTTTTCGGTAGTACCATCTGTTACGCAGCAACGTATAATTTGCTGTACTTTGCTAAATTGCGGAGTCCATCGTCCAGATTCTGTATGATTGCGCAAATTCCATATACATGGTGTAATATAAAACAGCATAATTATTGCCATTATAATGTCATATTAAATACAATTATCATTAATTTCATATGAAACAAAATGATTGTTTTGTACCAAATGTGGGGGGACTCATAGGTTGAAGGTAGACAATAATAGCTTGTTTTCCTTCCTCGGCGAAGAAACTGCTAAATATGTTTACGTAGTCATCTTTGTCGAGAATTCCTTCTTCCAGCACTTCAGCATCTGTATTCAAAATATATGCCACTGTTTCTAAGACATGTCGATGTGTAACTTTCAGTAATCCTTGCCTAGCATTACGAGTTTCCTTGAATTTTGCCTAAAATAATAAAAAGGTTTATATATGAAAAACAATATTTTTTAATCTCATAACATTTTAGCGAAAAGAATTCAAATATTGTTACTGTAAATATGTTACTGTAATTCTTTTTTATATTTATTTTATATTTATTTTATTTTATAATTTTTCTTTATATTTATTTTATTTTATATTTATTTATTATTTTTTATTATTTAAAAAATTTTTTTTAATTATTTCATTTGATAACCTTTAACATGCATTTCTAAAATATTATATGTTTAATTATATTAAATATTATAATGATATTCAAATAAAAATATGTGATATATGTTGAGACTAAAAAAATATTAAACCCATAAAAGTATTTACGAGTCGTTCCTTTGTACTTTCCGTGGGCAAATCTTCCCGTGCACCAATTCTTCTTTTCACTAATTTAGTGATTCGTTGATCGACAGCTGGTTTCGTATAATCTCGTAATGCGGGATATGTGTTTGTCATTATTACAAGAAAAAGAAATTGTAAATATTGCGATGATATTGGTAAAAAAACTCCGAGAAAGCTCAAAGAAAAGTATAATTATATATGTATAAAACACGATATTGACAATTCCTTAACTATTCATCTGAAATTATGCGTATAAAGCAGGATGAATAAACAAATGACTGTTACTTAGAGTAATTAAATAAAATATTATAAATAAGTTATAATTATATATTATTATAATTATAATTTAATTATAATATTTTGAACTAATTATAATTTAAATAATTTTAAATTTAAAATCTTCAATAAAAATACATTTTTTGGGAATTAAAATTGTTATATATTAAAGAAAAAGAAAGAGAAAGACATTTTATAACATGGGCAATATTTAGTGGCATTTACAGCTTCTGAAAGTTACCTTTTGAAACTGAGAAATTTTATATTATTTTATATAAGCACGTAGATCTAAGGCGTAAAATTCATTTTTATTCTCCCATAAATACATTAATTAATAAAATAATATAATTATAGCTTAAATCAAGAATCTTTTCAAGATTTTTCTATTTGTTTAACATTCGGGACCTTTTTATTTATAAATGTTAATCAAAATTTCAACCGCTCTCCTCAACTCTAGTTTCTTTTTTGCAAAAGAAACTTTATTATAAACATCCGAAAATAACAAAATTAACAGTGGTTAAACCAAGTGTATCGTACAAGCATGCGCGACCGCCCGACACAATCAGCTGATTGTCAATTAGACATTCGAAAAACGCTTCGTACATATCAAACGCAGTGTTTGACTAGTCAGATCTTATCCTACCTAAAATAGATAATAAATAAATGAAATATCCCACATAAAAGATTAGAAAATTCAACCGAAGAGCTTTCGACAAACCTATAGATTAAAAAGATTCAAAGGATAGTAATTTGACTGCTTAAATATTAAAATAGAGAGAGCTTAAAAATTGAAATTAGAAATACAAAAAATGTTTCAATTTGAATAAATTAATGACTTATAACAATGTAAGATCTTTATTTTAACATATGATTAAACATAGTTAAATCATTTTTCAACTCATGAATAAATTTAACAATTATTTTAAATTTGAAACGCTATGCAAACTCTATTTGATAACATATCGAGTCTGGATTATGTGTATAAATTAAGGAAACAAACATACAGCGTAAATTATTATTTGTTTACATGGCATTGGCTATAATGTGCTATCGAGTTCGTAGTCTTTAGTGAATCTTCGGAATGGTAAGATCGTGATTACGTATATATGTGTGGCATTAACAGCTTGTAATAATGTTGTGCTAATTGCAATTAATTTCAATAAATAACTATATCTTAACTTGTTACAATTTCAATGCAATAAGGTAAGTAATCACAAAAAAGCATTTATATACTTATGAAAATGCAAAATGTACGTAGAAAGTATAATTTAAATTAGTATAAGAAACAAGTTTGACAAGCACAATTTTACTTTTTACAAGTTCTTTCTCAAAATTAGTATAAGAAATAAGTTTGACAAATACAATTTTATCTTCTACAATTGTCTTTTTAAAAATTATCAAAAGATGTTTAATAAAATGTAGATGACTATAAGAATGTAACAATTTAAACGAATTTTGAATTTAAATAGTTTTAAATCTAATAATATTCAATAAAAAAACTTTATATTAAAATTATATATATATATATATATATATATATATATATATATACAGGGTGTCCGATTCCTGAGTGACCAAACGAAAAGTAATGGTAGATTGGATCAAATTGAGAAGAAAAGTTCTTTACTATTTTGCAAAATTCGCAATAATTATTAAGAAATAAGCAAAAATGTTTCGGCGCATGAGAAGCGGTAGATCGCTCGCAGTGTCCGATTAATGAGTGATCAAACGAAAAGTGGTGGTAGATTGGATCAAACTGGAAAGACAAGTCCTTTATCATTTTGCAAAATTCGCAATAATGATTGTTATAGGCAAAAATGTCTCAGCGCATGAGAAGCGATCTGTCTACCGCTTCTTATACTCTCAAATACTCTCAAATATCTCTCTCATTTTTGATTTTAGAGAAAAATGGTTCAGACATGTTTTGTATGGTTTCAAGGGGGCGATAAGATGGTACCATTGATTTGATCTTGAAGAGTCATTTGAAGATCACGTGAAGGTCACTTCAATTTTTTTAAATGGAACACCCTATATATTTTTACACATTCTTGTAGCTCATCTCGAGGGCTTTCCAAAACACTATAATTACGTTAGTTTTCATTAAGTACTTTTCGAGTTATGAAGCTTGAAATCATTTCTTAATTTTACATAAACCGTAAAATATCTTGTAAAACATTCATTTTTCGATTATCTTACCTTAATACTTTTATGCACAAAATAATGAGAAGAATCAATTGGTGTAAAGAAAACACATAGTTGTTTCGAAGAAAAAAAATGTAATTGTTAATTGCAAAATTAACTTGCAAATTAATTTGCAATTAACAATTACATTTTTTTTTTCGAAACAATTATGTGTTTTCTTTACACCAATCGATTCCTCTCATTATTTTGTACATAAAAGTATTAAGGTAAGATAATCGAAAAATGAATATTTTACTAGATATTTTATGGTTTATGTAAAATTAAGAAATTATTTCAAGCCTTATAACTCGAAAAGTACTTGATGAAAAAATACTTTATTATAGTGTTTTGGAAAGCTCTCGACATAAGCTATAAGAATATGCAATAAAAAATAGGTGGTTCCATTTAAGAAATTAAAGGTGTCCTTGACCTCACCTTAACGATGCCATGGTCAAACCAATGACACCATCTTATGTTCCCCTCAAAACCATACAATTTTTGTCGAAAACGTTTTTCTCTAAAATGCTTAGTTTTTGAAAGAAAAAGGGTGTACGGGTGGTCTAGGACACCCTGTATATACATATATATATATAATAACAATAGAAATATACTATGAATAACGAATATGTGTATAACAAAAAATAAATAAATAATTTGGATTACACTTAAGTCAAATGAAAGAACATCAAGTTTAAGAGGATGCCGGACCTTCCTGTTTTACCCATAAAATGTAGTAGACCGAAAACTTTTTATTAGTTGCACGGAATAATAAATACTTCTCCACGATTAAAGTACATATAAAAACAAACCGGGAACCTCCGGGTTTTATATCAAAAAACCAAGAAAATTGAAAAATTGAAAAATTAATTAGTTTTTTTATCGGCTTCTAGCGTCAAGTCGTAAGAATATTTGCTTAATATAAAAGTTTTGCAGTTTGTATGTGCAAAATAAGATAGCTTCCCGGAAGAGATTGCATGAAGGAATATAAGTGAACTTTCAGAAATGAGTTTAGAAACCTAATAAAAAAGGTTTCGGTTAATTAGACTTTCGTGCATATGTGTGTGTGCGACATCGAGGCACGAGAGTAAAACAGGCCCATAGATTAGTTGCTCGATATCGAGACAGACGGCGCTAGAATCGGTTTGTGTGACAAGGAGAGACAATCTCGTACCATCCTTCTCTTCCATTTCGCGTGTAATAGTATACGTCAGTATACATGTATGCGCACACTAAGGCATTATACTCTTGCGTTTTCTTTCTCGTATTGCGCGTCATAGATACTCGCTGTCGCGCAGCGCCGTAACAATCGTACGCGTAACAAGCTGCGTGAAAACAGCGTTACAACGTGTTACGTAGAAAATATTCTATGTAAATTATACACAATATATATATATATATATATATATATATATACACGTACAGATTATATATTTTACTAGATGCAGTTTGCATATGCGCTCTAGTTATTAATTAAAAAAATACTTATTAAAAAATATTTATCCCAGAGGCGATTTATTCGTGGGCTGGTTGTTTTTAGAAATATTTCATACCAGATGCGGTTTGCATGTGCGCTCTAGTTATTAAAATATTTATTTCAGAGGCGATATATTCGTGAGCTGATTATTCAAAAGAAAAAAACATCCAGAGGCGATTTAATTCGTGTGCTGATTTGAAAAAAAACCCAGAGGCGATTTAATTCGTGTGCTGGTTATTTGAAAAGTATTTCAAAGGCGATTTAATTCGTGTTCTGGTTATTCAAAAAAAATCCAGAGGCGATCTAATTTAATTTGTATGCTGGTTATTTAAAAAAAAATTCGAGAAGCGATTTTAATTTGTGTGCTGGTTACTAAAAATGTTTTACATCAGATACGATTTGCATGTACATTCTGGTAGCGAAATTTAAACGAAATTTAATTCAGAGATCATAAAGACACTGCCTCAACTAAAAGGCATATTTGATAAGAATAAAAATCCAGATGAGATGAATCATTGGACCGATTTTTACGCGTCATAAGAGATGATTCTTATTTTGAAAGCGTGCTATATTTCGATAATTCTTATTGTATATATATATATATATATGTGTGTGTGTGTGTGTGTGTGTGTGTGTGTGTGTGTGTGTATCTTTTAAAGAGCACAACTTGTATGTATATACATATAAAAGAAGTACAATACTGTGAATGCTAAAACGATTACATTTAAATTAGTAAAATTACACATAAGAAGAGAACTTTGATTTTAATGTAATATGCTTTTCTTATTAAAGAAAAAAAATACTTTTTTCTACAGATTTCTGAAACGAGAGAATCAATATGATATACCTCAAATTGTTTCTTAAGATATTATTATACATTACATTAATATTCATCGGTGCGACAGCATCTTTTTCTGAGGAGAATTCAGAAAATGACACGAGTTTGTCAACTGCATATCGTTTACCGAATTATATAATACCGTATCATTATACGATTCGTATCAGATTATGGCCATATTACAAACTAGAAGTAACAAATTTCTTTGGCGAATGTAACGTTTACATCAAAATTAATCGCCCAACGCACCGCATAAGTTTGCACGCCCAAAGACCGCAAATATATATAAACTATGCAATTTTGAAAAAAGAAACAAATTCAAGTGAAAAAAAATACACTATATCCCACAGAAAGAGATGACGTATAACAATGAAAGTCATATTCTCGACTTTAATTTTACCAAAATAATACCAAGTGGAGATTCACGCCCAAAGACCGCAAATATATATAAACTATGCAATTTTGAAAAAAGAAACAAATTCAAGTGAAAAAAAATACACTATATCCCACAGAAAGAGATGACGTATAACAATGAAAGTCATATTCTCGACTTTAATTTTACCAAAATAATACCAAGTGGAGATTACTTATTCACTACGAGTGACGATGATTCACTACGAAGTACGATGGTTCTTTAAATAATGATGAAAATATCTTTAAAAATTCTTATGTAAACAACGCAGGAAATAAAACGTAAGTAATAAACATAATAAAAATGTTAAAAACATGTATGTTTTAGCATCATATAAATATTATTTTTTTATTTTTTATGAAAATCTTCAAATTTTATTGCTTATCGTATGTTTATTGTTACGCAATATACTTTCTTTTCGAAAAATTTAGACATAGTAGCTTGAAATATATATGTTTGTATGTAATAGAGAAAAAATTATAAAGATACTGATATTTTTAAATATTGCAAATATGTTACTCATTCACTTCATTATTAAACTTCATTATTAAACGTATTTTAGACTATTATTATTGTATGTTGTAATGTAATTAAGTATTACATAAATAGGGAAGACCGGGGACAAAAGTAACATTTTTTGTATTATAGGTCATTAATTAATTATCGTTAGAGATATAAAAAAAAAGATTATATTAAAATTATGTTAAAAAACTCCATTTATTGCTCTATTATTATACCTATGTTTCAATCTCAAATGATAAATATTTAAAGAGTTATTATAGCTTTTCGCAAGTACATTGATTGTTATACTTTTGTCCTGGGGGCCGGGGACAAAAGTAACATAGTCTGGGGATAAAAGTAACAGTTCTTATTTTCGGGAAAATAAAATAAATATGCCTTTTTTCAATTTAAGGCAACTTTTATTATAATCTTTTATTAAGCAAGATAACTTTTATTATAAATTTGTATTATATTATATTAAAATAAAAAATAAAATAAATATTTATTTTTATCATCTTTGAAAAACTTAAAAGAAACAATCTTCGTTAAGCAAAATAATTATAAGTAATATTATAAAATAATTATACTTAATATCACACCAGTTTTGTACTTTTTTAAGCTTAAATAATAGTTTAATTCTAAATAATAGTGTAAAAATTGTATGATAACTACTTATACAAAAGAGATTGGTATCTATTCCGAATCACAATTATAGCATACGTAAGAATCGCCTTTGGTACAGTTATTATGGGACCAGCCTTTATACTTTAAGCATTGAAACATGTTACTTTCGTCCACAGAGTGTCGTGTTACTTTCGTCCCCAAACACATTTTTTAGAATAAAAGCATTATAACCTAAATATGATGCAAGACTTAGCCAAATCAACTATAAAAACTTATGAACACATTTTAGAAGAATACACCGGCAAATAATTACGTCAATATATATATTTTAATTAGGCATAGATACAAAAAACTAAAACAAGAAATACTTAGGTGAATAATGCAAATACACTAATTTCACTCCTGCATGTGCAACCGGCGCGATCGTTCTACAACAATTAGCTGAAAAGGAAGAGAATCGGGGCCTACGCGTTTGACTATATAGTACAAATTATTCAACATATTGTGTAGTTTAGTAGGAGGCTTGTTACTTTCATGACGCTGTTACTTTTGTCCCCGGTCTCCCCTATATGTGTGGCATAATATAAAAATATTATAAAAATAATAAAAATAAAAATAATAATAATAATAATAATAATAATAGTAATATCATAATAAATTATGTTAAAATATTATTATTAAAAAGCAATTTTTAATTTTATAATAAAGTAAAAATGTAATGAATATGTAATTTTATCGAATACACATATGAAAATTATAACAAAGACTAAAATAATATTTAACACAAATAAAACTTCTCTGTTTTTCATAATATTGCATTATTCACGAGAATCAACTATTCTCCACTCATTAATTTCTAATGATTAAATTTTTTTCGATATATGAAATTTATTGTTAAAATGTTATAGATGGTTGTACGCAACGCATTTCCAGGCAACTGGCGCTCGACAAATATTTCCGTGTTGGGACGAACCGGTATTCAGAGCAACCTTTAATATTTCAATAAAACATCGTAAAGAATACAAAGTTTTATCAAATATGAATTATGAAACAGAAACTAATTTTATGAAAACCCAAATGCAATGGATGCAATTCAATAACACTCCTGAAATCTCCACCTATTAAGTGACATTCTGTCTATTATCAGATAAATGGATCAACTTAATACTTCCCTTTCAATATCAAAATCAAATGAACGATGTACCAATTGGTTTATCTAAGATAATTGTATGGAAAAGAAACGAGTCCCAACTAACATTCGCGGTAGAGGTTATTGAAAAAGCTGCAAAGTCTTTCAAAAATGATTGGAAAAACTTAGAAAAGATTTCGGTAATCCAATTTGTCTTAATGCCGGGTCTTCGACATAATAACATAGAAAAATGGGGTCTCATTTTACACAAGTAAGTATAGTAAATAAGTAATACAGATAGAGTAGAATAAAACATAATAATAATAAGTAAAAAAATAGAAGATAACAATCTATTAAAAAATTATTTTTGACCTTTATAATAATTATTAAAATTTTCGGAAGAGAAAAAGTGTTATATTTTATATTTTCATAATAAACGAGATATAAGTGATTAATAAAGTAAATTATATTTTATTATATAGTATGTACATTTATATAAAGTTATTTATTTTATATAAAAATGACATATTTTTTTTTATTAGAATGACAATAAATTATAGTTTCAAATGTATGTTTTTGTCTTTATTTCTTTTTCATTTATATATTGCACAATATCTGTTTAAAAAATAAAGCAATAAAATTTTAAAACTATCTCAAGATCTGTTGCAAAAATTTATGGTGTTTTACATTCTAAGTAATTATTAAACATTCTAAGTAATTATTAATTATATAAAAAAATAACATCAAACTATATTTAACATTTCAAAGTAATAATATTAGAAATATTTATGACATAAATGTGAACTCTCCGTGCAATTAATTTTATTATTTTGAGTGGATGAAATAACTTTCGAAGTATATTACAAAAAATAGAATATTTTATAAACATAACAAGCCGACATATTAAAAATAAGATAAAGATAAATAATTTATTTATTTCTTAATAACATTTACATTTACATTACTTAATAACATTTACCTCTATATTATTATACGCAGTAAACTTATTAAAAAAATTATATATTTTCTTTCATTTTAAGAAACTACATGACAATTTTATACATTAATTTTATTATATGTATATATGTGTATGTGTGTTCAGTATTTCTTTTAACAATCAAATTTCTTATGTAGATGATATTCAAAATAAAAATCTATTTAAATAAATTTTTGCGCACGTATCTTATTGTTAGTTTTACTACATATACTTGGTATCCCAGATAGCACAGATGATCATTATGAGTTCCAAAAGAATTCACTTTTCCTAATTCTTTAAGAATTCGCGTAATCTGTTCGAAATGAGTTGAAAAAGGATTCAATATTCAAGTTCGTTATGAATTTACATAATTTAGTCGAAATGAGTTCAAAAAGGATTCGACATTCAAATTCGTTATGAATTACCGTAATTTATTCAAAAAAGAATTCAAAAGAAGTTTTTTTTGGTACTTTAAAAAGGATTCTATACAAGTATATCTTTTGACTTTTTATAGAATTAAATTTAAGTTCTAAAGTTGTTCTAAAGTTGTTATAAAGAAAGTCTTAAAATATTATATCAGGCGACAGTCTGATTGGTTAATGAGCGTCAGCTTTTTTACTCGTGCGAAGAAGGCGCGCGGATAGCTATACGCATCTTTTGTGGTTCATGTGGTTTTGTGTGTGATCGTTCGAGGAGAGGTTGTCCCTGATCTTATCGGTTAATATATACGGTAAGTGCCTAATGGTTTTTCGTGATTATTACTATATAATTGCGTTCCGATATTCACTGCCAATATTGAAAATTTATAGTATATATACATGACATACTGGCAGTGAATATCAGAACACAGCTTGTGTATTCCTGCGGACTACCAGTTTATGTGATTCGTCTCAATCTATTTATTTAATAAATCTACTATTTTATATGCCATTAGTTGTGTATATGTGATCAGTTGTATATTTGATTTTACAATTTTTATCCATGTTGCTAGTATTTTGCAAAGGATTATCAGCATACGAACATAACCTCTCTACCAAGGGGTCTACCGCACTAGCAATAGGTGTATAAATCTGGCAATAAAATAACAAAGGCTATAATAATGGAAAATAATATATATATATATATATATATATATATATATATATATATAGAGAGAGAGAGAGAGAGAGAGAGAGAGAGAGAGAACAAGACCCCTTGATATCTACAATTATAATATATATTATATATATAATATTACTGTATCCAAATTTTTTATATGAATGAACAAATATATATATAAATTATATTTAAATTATATTTATTATCTATATATATTTCTTAAAATTCTTGTTTTTATATGAAATTCTTTTTATGTTGCAGATACCTGCACTCTTGATTTTTGGAATTGTAGAATAGGAATAGATCTACATTTGCTCTACATTTTTCCAAAATTGATAGCATACTTTCAAGGTAAAGAGATATAAAAATTTTCTCCCAATTATAGTTATTTTACAATTAATTATTTTTATATTTTTTTAACAAAGCTTATACTTTTTTAACAAAGCTTTATATCTTGCATACGTTTTAAAAAGACGTTTGTGTCGGTTAATTATAATAACGACTAATGTATTGTTTATGGCACTCGTGTTTACGTTGTTCGTTGAGGAAGACGAAACAGAGTAAAGTTAAAGCCTTATCAATAACGCACCGTATAAGATCCTAATATCTGATTATTGAAGTTGTTGAGTTTTGACATTGAGGTTTTGTGTAAGCTATCTGGCTTATATTTTCTTTCCTACTTTTTGCTATTTGAGGGTATTTTACAATAATAAAATTGAAAAAAAAATTATAGTGCCAGGAAAATGCCAAATCGAAAAAAATACTCCAATCTTTCGAAAAGACAGATTTATCGTCGACTGGCTGCCCAATCGAAAGCAGATATGCATGATCTTCATAATTCATCTGTACAATTAGCAAATAAGCTGCAATCTGAAGATGATAGTTTTTACGTCAGACAAAGGATATGTGAAAGAAAAAATAATCTTCAACCCAATATTGAATCTGGAGGCATACATAATACCATAGAAAGTAACATTGATATTGAGAACGAGTTGAATGACGAAGATAATATTATACAAGAAATAATATTACATGATAGATGTAATACCGATTCAGAAGAGGAAGCCGAAGAAGATAATTTTGATGAAAAAAACGCTTTTAATTTTATTGAAGAATTACAATTGTTTGCGGTTGATTCTCAAATTAAACACATACATTTAAATCGCCTTTTAAAACTGCTTAGAAATTTATTAGTAAGATTTATTAGTAAGATTTATTAGTAAGATTGATTTTTAGAAATCTCTGAATTCTTATTATATCGATTGGTATTCCGAAGTGTTCTTGGTTTTAAGAATGAGATAGCCAAAAATGTAATTTTATGATACTATGCTATTTAAGTACATATAAAATATTCAGTTTTTATCTAGAAAATTGAAATGTTCTTACAGCTGCAAATGCTGAATTGGAAACAAACGTGAATCCTGTTCTTGCCGAAGATCGGAGAAGAAATGCGGAAGATTACCCGGCACAAAATCACCAGGTGCAAGAACACAATCGTACACAGTGTAAGTTATTAATTTTTACTTTATGCTATTGGGCAAATGAAAAATTGCTCTATTTATATATAACAATAAAATAATTCAATAAAATAATAAATTTTTTACTATTGCATATGCTATTGTGTTTTTTGAGATACTATATTCGCACGAACACACGCACGCACGCACGCACGCCGCACGCCGCACGCGCACACACACACACACACACATGCACGCATGCACACGCACACGCACGCACACACACACACACACACAGAGACACGTAAATAATAATATATATCAAAGAGTTGTTTGTATTTCGACCAATACTAGCCATTAATTTGTTTATTTATAACAACGTTTCGACCATCGGTTTTGGTCCTTTTCAAGTACAAAACTAAAATTATATACGAAGATTTACAATTAACGGTTTGCAATACCCACACAAAAGATAAGAAATACATACGTTGCAGTTATTATAATTAAAGCGGAGGACTCCTCATTCTTTAGATTTTCCACAGAAATTATTAACAACTTTGTCAAATTTGCAAAAGAGAAATCGTTGTGTCATGATGAAATTCAGTTAAACATATGAGCCTTTTTTAGTCTAGCAAGTTAAACGACCTTTATTATTTTGTCATAAGTGTTATAACACTTATGTGTTTTGTCATAATTTCTGTGGAAAATCTAAAGAATGAGGAGTCCTCCGCTTTAATTATAATAACTGCAACGTATGTATTTCTTATCTTTTGTGTGGGTATTGCAAACCGTTAATTGTAAATCTTTGTTTATAATTTTAGTTTTGTACTTGAAAAGGACCAAAACCGATGGTCGAAACGTTGTTATAAATAAACAAATTAATGGCTAGTATTGGTCGAAATACAAACAACTCTTTGATTTATTAATTTACTAGCGATACAAAAATATTCACTATTAATAATATATATATTAAATTAATAATAACAGTTTCAGAACCGATGACAGAAGAGCGATTTCAAAAATATTACAAGGGCCTCAATACAAAGTTGAACCATATTATCAATTTACTGAAAGATCGTTCTACAGACATGCAAGTAGATGAAGGAGAAAATCTTTTGCCTAATTTTCCTCTAAGAACTGTCCAAGAGTTTGAAGAGTTTGAAGAAAATCTTGTTATATCTTTGGAACTACAAAAATTATATGTAAGGAAATCATTTTTGTTATTTCCTGTATGTACAATATTCAAAGTATGATAATAATAATAATAATCGTTGCCTGTTTTTACAGATTCATGAAATAAAAATGATTGGAGGATCAGATCCAGGCAAATGTACAAGAGCCACATTACGCTTTTTTATATCAAATGAGGTAGCTTTGAAGTATTCTTGGTCTGGCCAAAAGAATACGCGGAACTTTCGAGAAACCCTAATTTCCCAACTTATTGTCGGTAAGTTAATATAGATAATATTTAAGATATATCCAAATAAATTTGCATAGATGCATAACATAATATGTATATAAGTATATTACATAAAGAAATGGTCAATTTCTTTATACGTATTTTTATGCGCTATGTAAATTTGTTTGCATATATTTCAGCTTTTATACAGTGATAAACGATATTAATTAAAAAAATATCAATTTTTTTCAAATCATCATTTTTTATTGGATAAATATATTCAAATATTAATATTAAATTATTTTTGTCATATCTATATAATTAATTAGAAAATTTTCTCTTACAGAAACTATTTCAAAAATAAAAAACGTTACCAAAAACGATATTGAAATAATTATAAAGAAGTGGCTGCAGCACGCTAGTGACCGATTAAAAAGTAAAAATTGATTTCTTTTACTTTTTCAATAACGGTATAAAAATTTTTCTTTCATAGTTTATTAAAATATAATATATAATATATATAGTGATTGATTCATACATTTTGTTTTCAATTCTAAGTTTTTATCACAAAATATTTTCAAGATTATTTTGTGTGTCTTAACTCTCTTATTTATATAATGTTTAGTTTTTTATAATATTTTGAACATTGTCATTATGTATTGTTCTTTTCAATGTATTTAATTTTTTGCTGTTAATGTATTATTTTAATTTGGATACGTCGTTTTGATAAAAAAAGTATATTACTTATTATTTTATAATAACATTTATATATTAAAGATATTTATTATTTTATATTTTAAATAAATTAGTGATATAATTAATAGAAACAATTAAGTTTTCAAACCAAAGAATATAAAATGTACAAAGATGTACAACATATACATTTTAAATAAAAGTAATATTTAATTTGTAATAAAAATCAAAGTATGACATTCTTTAAAATTAAGAAATATAAATTAAAATATATTTTGCGTTAAAAATATATTTTATGGAATAATGTATTTTATACGATAAATCAGTTTGTTACTATAATGCAAATATTTTACTACATTTTCCGTATTGTCATTTTTTGTTGCAGTGTATTTTTATATAGTGAATTAAAGAAAGATTTATATAATATACATACATTTACCGTATAAAATACATTTTTCCATAAAACATATTTTTAGCGCAAAATATATTTTATTTTAAGCATCCAAAAAGAATCCTTTACAACCTTTCCAAGAACCATTTTCAAATCCAGAAAGAAAATAAAGCGACCTCTTATGGAGCTCTGTTAGAATACTATTTCGAATTCTTAAAAAATACTATTTCGAATTCTTATAGAATACTATTTTGAATTGTTATGGAATATAAAAAGATTTCTTTTTGTATTCGAAAAAGGACTTACAATTGGTGACATAAAGGTGAATTCTTTTGGAATTCTGAAGAATACTTTTAGAACAGAAATGGCGATGAAAAAAGAATTCTTTTTGAAAATATGGAATTCAAAAAAAAAATATGTATAATATTATAGGAATAAAATATTATTATACTACATATTTAAAATAAAGATATTTTACATAATTTCATTATTAATAAATAATTTTTAGAGAAACAGCTGTTATCTATGACAAAGAAGTAGATTCCCTTGCGCACAAAATTGAGGTGGCATGTCTAATAGCACGTCAAGTGGCATATCAATGGTTTGGTATTACGGTCAGTCCATCCTGGTGGTCATACCATTGGTTGAACCAGGGTATTGCTACGTTGCTTGGAATAGATGTTCTTCATGAGGTTCTTTTTTATATATATGTTTATGTAATATTATTTCGCTTATGTGGAATTAAACATAAAATATTTGTTCACATATTGAAAATAATCTTAACCTAACATTTCATTAATATGTAAATAACATCGATTATCTAAATACTTTATACATTTTTACAACATTTAAAATATACAAAATAATTTAATTAATATAATACACGTTTTATATCAAATGTAGAAAATTACTTGCATTAATTTTTTTTAAACGACTTTAATGATATCCAATTTATTAGATAAATTATATATATTTTAAAACCAATTTTTGGTGGCTTTCTCTTAAATATAAAAATAAAAAAAATTTAAATTTAAAATATAAAAACGCTCTCCTTACACTAATAACATAAAGTGTTGCAAATAATAGACATTATATTAGTAAAAATAATACTAATCGTAATAATATACGCGAAACAAAATAATATAGTATACAATGTATTTCTTTGATCAAAAATTCTTTGATTCGATTACATTAAGCTTTTTGTTATTAGAATTTTGCGGATTTCCGTACGTCGGATTTATTTGTAGTACAGATGCAACAAGAATCTCTCCGTGTAGATGATTATTCTATTATGGAACCTCTTGTATCAGAGATTAAGAAGCCCGCTGAAATTAATTCACTTTTTTCTTTTTCTTATTATATCAAAGGTAAGATTAAATAAATAATAAATGATTGCCCATAAAATCCTGAAAGTAAATGTCGTGAAAGAATAAGAAAGTTAAAACAAATTTGCTTTCTCACAATTTACTTACATACTAATTTTTTACAACAAAGAGATATAAAATTATAACAAAAAAGTAAAATGTAAAACTATACTTTGTTGTACAGAAAAAAGTATTAATTCGAAGAAAGATATAAGAAAAGAGATTTATTTATTTAATATAAATCTATATTATTTGGTACACAAAAATCAAATATGCTTTTGGCAAATTTGGATAGATTCTGAAATAAATTTAATATAAATATACACACATGCATTTTATAATATGTTTATTTTCGTTGTAGCATCTGCTATATTGCATATGTTGCAATATGTTCTCACTGATGAAATATTTAAGAAAGGCATTGAGAAATTTTATAAAACCCAGTAAGTAATGTAATAATTATATATTATAGAAATAAAAACATGAATAGATGAGTCTTTAGTAATACAGTAAGAGCAAAACAAAATACAGAATGCAAAAGTGAATTCTAAAAATTTAATTATCTTTATAGCACCTCTTTTTTATATTTCATATTATCTTCAATAAATCAAATTAAAAAATTGTTTCTTCTGACCTCTAAAAATATTTAACAATTCTTATGAGTGAGGCAAGCCATCAACCAGTTCTAGACATTACAAAATAGGATTCATAAAATTATTTTAAATTTTCCATATTTTATACTACATTTATATAATTATATTACCAAACATTCAGGCTGCTGTATTTGATGATTATATTTCTAATTTCTTTGATTTGTTTTCTACAACTTTTTGTGTCCTTAAAAAAGAGTTCTTTTGAAATTGAAAATTCTTTTACTATTTGATCATTTAATAAAAATGATTTCCCTTGTAATTTCAATGATTTTCATCATTATATTCCAATGTAATAATTAATTTTAAATTATTATAAATTAACGTGTTTTGTATCCCATATGTTATTGGTTATTCAGTTAGACTTCTCGTTCATATTTTGATATATTTTATAAGCTCGACAACGTCGATCAAGGATAAATATGAATAAAGAATTATATAAAAGTAGTATAATATAGTATAAAACATGTTTCGTATAGAACATAGTACACTCATTTGCAAAAAAAATCACGCACCATGAAGGAATTGTCAGAATCGAAGAAAACTTTGTATGCGTGATTGCAACGTTAATGTAAGTAAATGATTACAACATCGGAGCAAAAGGATAGTTTATTGCGAAAAAATGAACACATGAAAGGAGGCTCTAGTACCCTGTTGGGCCACCTCTACATTGGATACAAGATGTAATACGGGCCGGCATAGAGGCATACAGGTCTCTTATGGTGTCCTGCGGCATATCTGTCCACAGTTGCTGTAATTGGATCTCTAGATTGTGCAAACTGGTAGGTTGTCGAAGATGGCGTCCAATATGGTCCCATACATGTTCTATTGGCGATAAATCTGGCGACCGTGCAGGCCAAGGTAGTGTAGCAACTTGGCGGAGACATGCCTGTGATATCCTTGCTGTGTGCGGCCGAGCATTATCCTGCTGGAAAATGGCTCCAGGGAGCCCTGCCATGAGAGGCAACACATGTGGCTGCAGGATGTCCTGAACGTATCGCTGCGCTGTTATTATCCCTCGAATCACTACTAGGGGAGACCGGCTGTCGTATGTGATGGCTCCCCAGACCATAACACCAGCTGTGGGGGACGTGTGGCGCTCGACAAAAAAGGCAAGATTGAGGCGCTGACCAGGAAGCCTCCAGACACGAACACGGCCGTCGTCACTGGCCATACTGTATTTGGATTCGTCGCTGAAGACAACTCGGTTCCATTCCGTAGCAGTCCAGTTCCTTCGTGAACGACACCACTGCAAACGGACGCGACAGTGCGTGGGTGTCAATGGTAGCACATGTAATGGGCGCCGTGAAACCAAATGTCCTTCAGCAAGGCGCCTTGAAATGGTACTGGCAGAGACTGGGACTTGTAACGATGGTGCCACCTGCCTCTGGATGGTTGACAACGAAGAAGTTGGAAGTATTCGTGCTTGTCGGAGGATTAGACGGTCTTGTCTACTAGTGGTTTGTCGAGGGCGTCCTGAGCCCGGTCGCCGTGTGTGAGTACCCTCACTCACCCACTGATCCCAACACCTCCTAACAGTTTGGTCAGAACGGCCTAGGTGCCGGGCAATTCGTCGATGCGACCATCCAGCTTCTCGCATTCCAATAATGCGGCCCCTCTCAAATTCTGTTAACTGAGCGAATTCCCTTCGATTGCGTCTTAAAGGCATGTCCAGTGATCAAAGATCTCTCCACAACAGGAAAACTACAGACAAGTAGCCTCCGAGAGCCTTTTTGAATTGCAACACACGAAGTACTGTTTCGCTCTCTGGCGGCAAGCCCGCTCATCTAATCGCGTCACAACTCTAATCATTCGCATATCTGCTTCAAACATACCTGCAGGCCGAGTTTTGCAGCAAAGCGACACCTTCTTCATGGTGCGTGATTTTTTTTGCAAATGAGTGTATAAAGCACTAATATATATGTTATTTAAATAATGAACCTGTATTTTTTTCTAAATTAAAAGAAATCTTTGTATTACAGTCAGCAAAATATATAAAACGTAAAATTTAGTATGTTTAGATCTGCAACACTCGATAATTTTTACAACGATATGCAAATTGTCTATGATACAGAAAAAAAATCCTATATGGATCATTTTATTATAAAAGATATGATGGATGCTTGGATGAAACAGAAACATTATCCTGTACTGAAAATTATAATAGATTATAAATTTCCTTTTTTGACAATAAAAATAGAAAATTATGACAGTTTAGATCTGAAATATAATTGGTGGATACCTATAACAATAACTAAAGAGACAGAATTCAATTTTACACTACCCACGATTTGGCATGCATATGAAATACCGTGGATCAAACTCTCACAATTAAGCAGTATCACTCCCTACGTACATGAACAATTTTCTGTCCAAGAGGATGAGTGGTATATAATTAATTTACAACAAATTGGTAAATACAAATTGGTAATTTTATAAGAATTAAATGTTTATTAAAAATAGTTGATCTTACTCTTTTTAATTTTTTAAATATGTATATTTATATTTATTATTTATAAAAATTCAAAAGTTTTTAAATATTAAATGAATAAACATTATTATGCGCAATAACAGAAAGCAAAATCAATCTCAATAAAAATTGTTTTATATTAAAATTAGAGTATTTTTCATTTTAAAATAAAATGTGTTGATTGGTTTAAATTTTGTCCAATACGCAAAATCTCTCAACGTGCCATTATAACTGTACAAAATTCTATTATATATATATATATATATATATATATATATATATATATAGGGGGGATCCCGTTTGCTTATATTCCCGATTGCCAACTGCTTCGTTTGCGCACAACATTTTGCCGACAGCTTCTTTTGCCACCATTCCCGATTGCCTACATCCCGATTGCCTACATGTATTATTGCACACACAAAAAAAATAAAGAAACGAAAGTACGATTGACATTATTGCGCACATACACATTGCACACATGACATTATTGCACACATACACATTGCACACATGACATTATTGTTTACATGCACATTGCACATATGACATTATTGCACACATAAAATAAGAAAATCATATTAACACTTTCTATACACGACGTTATTGCACACATGCTCATTGCACACATGAAATTATTGCACACATAGAGATTGCACACATGACATTATTGCGCACATACACACTGCACACATGCTATTATTGTACACATGCACATTGCACACATGATATTATTGTACATATGTACATTATACACATGATATTACTGCATGTAAAAAATAAAAATATAATTAAATGCTTTGAGCGAGATTTTCGTATGCGACCCATCACTGAATTTGATCAATTTTTACAGACATATAGTACGTACTAAATGAAATCGAATGCCATAAATGCGAATAGGCAGAAACGTTTTGTTCTTAAGGTATTCAAATTTTATTTTTATACTATGTTATTTATATTATGTTGAATTTTTCGATTGTGTAAGCACAAAGTTGTCGATTCTTTGGAGAACTGAGTGGGTTACGAAATGAGATCTATAATTCTTCTGTTCCACATGGATTTTCGATTTCCACGCGAAGCGAGGTCTATCCCACATCCCCCGTGCTTACGGCCTGAAGTGAGATTTATAATTGTTCTGTTCCACATAGGTTTTCGACTTCTACGCGAAGCGAGGTCTACCCCACATCTCGCGTGCCTGCAGCCTGAAACGAGATCTATAATTGTTTTATTTCACATAGGTTATCGACTTTCACACGAAGCGAGATTCGTTTCTATTTCAAAGTATAGTCCTAGGTCCAAAATATTTTTGAATTCTAATATTTCTTTCTAAATGGAAATTTTAAATGTTATTCATTTAAGAAGATAATTAAAATTAAAATATCAAAAATAAACGTTTCTGCACATTCGCTCTTATAGCATTCTACCTTATTATTAGTACTATATACTTAAGTAAAAGTTCACCGAATTCAAAAGTGAGCCGCATACGGAAATCCTATCATCCAATTGATTAAAGACTTTAAGATGGGATTCTGTGAACAATCCAGTATCAGTCTGCACTTTTAATCGTGAATTCTAATTATACAAAGTCATTTTCTTATTTTATGTGTGCAATGTATTTGTATGTGTTCAATATCATATGTGTATTAAGATTATGTGTGCATGTGCATGTATACAATAATATCATGTGTGCAATGTGCATGTGTACACGCACCGGCAGGAATGGTGTCCCGGTATGCTTGTGTGATGCTCACTGACGTCACACTCACACAAGCGAAGCGCGCATGTACGCGGGCTGGGCAGCGAGAGAGAAAGTGGGGGTAGAGTAGTGGGGGGCATTCCGATATTGCGTCCTTCGCGCACGACATAAGAGCGAGAAAGAAAACACTATAAGACGTGATACCGAGTTAGAGGTGTCCGATAGCCATTTCTCTCGCTCGACGTTCGAAAGAGAGAGTGCGAGCGAGACAGCTATATACCGCGCGGGACACCGCGCTATTTCTATACGTGTCTCTTGCGCTCTAGTATCGATATACGTACTTTTCTTTTCTTTCTTTAAGAAATGTAGCTTAACCGCGTGCACTAAAGATCGGCATTCTCATTTCTATTAAATTAAATAATAATTAAATTATATAAAAAGATAAAATTTAATGAATAAATTCTTGGCTTGCGTACGTGCGCGCTTCGCGTGTGTGCGTATGACGTCGATCGTCCACATACATACCGCGACACCATTCCTGCTGGTGCGTGTACATACAATAATGTCATGTGTGCAATCTGTATGTGTGTAATAATTTTCTGTGTACAATGAGCATGTGTATAATATAGTCGTGTGTGGAAAGTGTTAATATGATTTTCTTATTTTATGTGTTCAATAATGTCATGTGTGCAATGTGCATGTAAACAATAATGTCACGTGTGCAATATGTATGTGTGCAATATGTATATGCGCAATAATGTCATGTGTGCAATCGTATTTTCTTTTCTTTATTTTTTTCGTGTATGCAATAATACATGTAGGCAATCGGGATGTAGGCAACTGAAGCCTTCCCTATATATATATATATATTGTTAGTTTAAAGTTTTTGTTGTTATTATATTTTACTTAAAAAAAAGAGAGGTTATGTGCTATTAAAATATTTAGAAATAAACTATTAAGCTGAAACTTTATAATAATAATAATAATAATAATACGTCGATACATGAAGAGATCAACTCACAATTTTCTTATGCCCTAAACGTGAAAACTAAAATCTACTATGTCATATGGATATGTGTGTGTGTGTGTGTTCTATACACACACACACACATACACAGAACATATATATATATATATATATATATATATATATATATATATACAGGGTGCGCCAAAAGTCTGGATACACCTAAATATCTCACAAACGATGCATTTTAGAAAAATATGTTTCAGGCAAAAGTTGTATGGTTTCAAGGGGGACATAAGGTGGTACCATTGGTTTGACCTTGAAGAGTCATTTGAAGGTCACGTGAAGGTCACTTCAATTTTTTTAAATGGAACATCCTATATATTTTTGCACACTCTTGTAGCTTATCTCGAGAGCTTTCAAAAACACTATAATTAAGTACCTTTTCGTTAAGTACTTTTTGAGTTATGAGGTTGTTTTTAAGAAAAAATATGGAATTGTTAATTGCGAATTACATATTTTTTCTTCAAAACAACTATGTGTTTTCTTTACACCAATTGATTCCTCTCATTATTTTGTACGTAAAAGTATTAAGGTAAGATAATCGAAAAATAAATATTTTACAAGATATTTTACGATTTATGTAAAATTAAGAAATTATTTCAAGCCTCATAACTCAAAAAGTACTTAACGAAGAGGTACTTAATTATAGTGTTTTGGAAAGCTCTCGAGATAAACTACAAGAGTGTGCAAAAATATATAGGGTGTTCCATTTGAAAAAATTGAAGTGACCTTCACGTGACCTTCAAATGACTCTTCAAGGTCAAACCAATGGTACCGTCTTATGGCCCCCTCGAAACCAAACAACTTTTGCCTGAAACATTTTTTCTAAAATGCACCGTTTGTGAGATATTTAGGTGTATCCAGATTTTTGGCGCACCCTGTATATATATATATATATATATATATATATATATATATATATATATATATACACTCAGTCCAAAAAAAAGCAGTACACTTAAAATTTGGGAAAAAATTACCAAATTTCAAATGACAATAACTTAGTAAATAATAAAGATAGAAAGGTCTAAACAATAAAAATGGGGCGCCAAAGGCTGGAGTGAGGAAGCGAGTGACAGATGGATGGCGCCAGGGGTGCGAAGAAGGAAGCGAGGGATAGAGAGACGGGGAGATCGATGCGTAGATCGATGGTGGTGACGAAGAGCTCGGGAGTGTCGGCGGAAAAGGAAAAGCAAAAGACGGGCAGCAGGATGGAGGGCGGAGAGCTGGTGGAAAAGGTCAGGGAACTGAAGAAGGTGATGGTGGAGTTGGTTCTGGTGCTGAGGAGATTGTTTGTACAGGCATGTCCGGTGCAGGAAGGAAAAGGAAAGGAGAGGAGAATGGAAAGGAAGGATTAGAGCAGAAGGAAACGGAGACAGGAAAGGAAGAAAGGCAGGATAGGGAAAGCAAAACGCAGGAGAAAAGGAGAGGAGGAAGAGGAAGATGGAAAGCGATGCTGGCATGAGAGGAAGCATAGATTGGGAGGAGAAGGGTCAGAAGAGTGGAAAGGGGGGTGAGGGATGGAAAGAAAGGAAGGGGAGGGTACGCAGGGAGGGTGTGGGAAATTAGAATGTAGTGGTCGCACAAGGGCCAGGTCGGGGGGATGTAAATTTTTTGGATTGTGAAAGGTTCGGGAACGCTCCTTGTAAAAGCGCCTTGTAATCCTTGAGGGGCAGCAATAAACAATCAATCAATCAACAATAAAAATGAAGTTCAGAATCTTTACTTTAAGAATCGATTTATTTCTATGTTGCGAGATAAATTTATTTAAAATGGCGGATAACAAAGCAAGAGCATGCGAAATTGAAAAATAATGGTCCAAGTTTGCAATGGCACATGGCGTGAGTCAAATGTCGCAACTCAATGGGATAAAAAGCACTAATTGTTAAACCTATATATAAATATTGCAAAAATTTTAATTACATAACTATCTTGTACTATTTATACTGGAAATGCAAAATTACATATTATCTGATTTAAAGATAACGCAAGATTAAATCATTAACCATTAAAAATAAAATATATAAATATGTTTTAGATAAAAATGTTTGTGATTATGTTTAATGAAGACATAAATATTGAGCATATTTTGAAACAACAATCACTTTTTGATCAATTTAATGAAATATTAAAGGTAAATTCTTTTAGGTCGCAAATGTCTTTATTTAGCATTATAATGCATTATAATTATTGCATTATATTCTTTTGAAGAAAAGAATTTATTATTTATTAATGTATTTATTAATCAGTACGTAGTTATTTTAGGTTAATTGGTTTTAGGTAACAAAAATTGACGAATTAATTTCCTTTCATCTAAAAAAGGTACAACTGATTTACAAACTAATTGTTAAACCTATTTATAAATATTGCAAAAATCTTAATTATATAGTATAATTATCTTGTACTATTTATACTGGAAATGCAAAGTTACATATTATCTGATTTAAAGATAAGATTAAATCATTAACCATTAAAAATAAAATATTAAAATTTGTTTTAGGCAAAAATGTGTTGTATGAATATTTTTAATGAAGAAATAACTACTGGGCATATTTTGCACCAACAATTTTTTGATAAATTTAATGAAATATTAAAGGTAAATTCTTTTAGGTCACAAATATCTTTATTCAGCATTATAATGCATAATAATTATTGCATTATATTCTTTTTAAGAAAAGAATTTATTACTTATTAATGTGTTTATTAATCAGTACATAGTTATTTTATGTTAATTGGTTTTAGGTAACAAAAATTGACGAATTAATTTCCTTCCGTCTGAAACCGATAATAAGTAACGTGCATAATAAATTAATTAAATATTCATTAATCATTGACAAGATAGAAATACGTAAGTCTGAAATCTCAAAACACTCGAACCATTTTCAAAAAATTATATAAGATTGTAAAGTATGAATTTATTTTATAAATTTTATTATGAATAATTTTTTACAGTAATTTTATTTTTAATTTTTTATAAATGTTCAAAATAAGGTGTATTCACGGATCCTTTTAAATTGCATCTAAATTTAAAGTTTACCGTAAAAAAATTGCTCGAAAAAACTATCAATCAATCAATACGCTTGATATATAAAATTTAAAATTTTCGTCTTAGACATATATATACTATATATATCTTTCTCTTTAAAAAATATATTAAATTTAAAATATAGTGACATGAACATAGATAAATAACAACTGTTATATTAATCTGCAATTATATTTTTATTTTGCAGATATAAAGTTTGTTACTTGTCAGATGTTTAGTGTAGTAGAATTTGCATTAGTTTTCTGTTATATTTTTAATATATATTAAAATTATTATTTAAGGGAGAGTACATTTTAGAGATTACCGTATTTTAATATCATATTGTGTGTTGCAATTACAATCTTTAAAATAATGAAGATAAATAGTGTACCATGTATACTTTATAATTTTATGCAGTATAACAATGGAACACAGTTTATAACTTTGTCCAATAACTGTATATTAATAATATCAACATAGATTCTACTATTGTGTACTTTAAACTCACTTTAAATGTGAGCAATAACTTTTTTACTATAAATGCAATATATGTATTATATAATATATATAGATATATATAAATATATATATATTACATATATATATAATACATATTATATATAATATATATATATATAATACATATTTTATATATATATATATATATATATATATATATAATTACATATATATTTATATGTATAAATTATATTATTTATATAACATGAATTTTTTGAAAAAATCTGTGAAATATTTTTTATTTTGAACATTTATTCTTATTCTTAGTGCGAAATTTGTAGAAATCAAATTTTAATTATTCCTTACATATATTTAATCAACTTTAATATCTTGAAGGTTGCATTTTATTGCAATGCTGTCACAAATAATATTTTATATATATATATATATATATATATATATACATATGTATAAACATATATGTATACATAATGTTATATATACACACACACATATATTGTGTATGTTGTACTATATTATAAAGATTAAATAATATTAAATGTATACGTTTAATATTATTGTAACCTTAATAATTTTAAACAATATTATATTAACATTAAAATTGATTAAATGTTGTACATCTTTTGATATTTACAATCTAATGCATGTTACAACTATTTATGACATATGCTATTGTTCATATTTTAATTCATAAGCATAAAATTCTATTTAATGTAATTATATTATTATTATTTTTGTATGTCAGATTAATTAATAAACACCCAATGAATTTTGTTTTACAAAGTTAAAAAAGGGAAAGAAAGATTTGATTTCATTATTTTTTATTTTATTCATTTTTTTATAATATTACTATTGTAATTATAGAATTATTTGTAAAAAAATATATATATTATAAAATGTAGAGGGGGGTCCCGTTTGCCTACATTTCCGATTGCAAACTGCTTCGTTTGCGCACAACATTTTGCCGACAGCTTCTTTTGCCAACATTCCCGATTGCCTACATGTATTATTACACACACGAAAAAAATGAAGATATGTAAGTACGATTGCACACATGACATTATTGCGCACATACACATTGCAGACATGATATTATTGTTCACATGCACATTGCACACATGATATTATTGCACACATAATCTTAATACATATATGATATTGAACACATATAATACAAATACATTGCACACATACAATAAAAAAATTTTATTTTATTTTATTTTATTTTTTGCAAAAGAAACTTTATTATAAACAAAATAATAACCGATAATAACTTTATTATAAACAAAATAATATCCGATAATAACAAAATTAACAGTGGTTAAACCAAGTATATCGTACAAGCATGCGCGACCACCCGACACAATCAGCTAATTGCCAATTAGACATTCGAAAAACGCTTCGTACATATCAAACGCAGTGTTTGACACGTCAGATCTCATCCTACCTAAAATAGATAATAAATAAGTAAAATATCTCACATAAAAGATTAGAGATTTCGACCGAAGGCAGAAAGAGCTTTCGACAAAACTATAGATTAAAAAGTTTCAAAGGATAGTAATTTGACTGCTTAAATATTAAAAAATGAACATCAGTTTAAAAATTGAAATAAAAATTAGAAAATATGTTTCAATTTGAGTAAATTAATGATTTATAAGAATTTAAGATGTTTGTTCATCATATGATTAAACATAGTTAAGTCCTTTTTGCAATTCACGAATAAATTTGACAATTATTTTAAATTTAAAACGCTATGCAAACTCTATTTGATAACATATCGAGTCTGGATTATGTGTATAAACTAAGGAAACAATCATACATCGTGACTTTATTATTTGTTTACATGGCATTGGCTATAATGTGCTATCGAATTCGTTAGTCTTTAGTGAACTTTCGAAATGGTAAGATCGTGATTACATATATATGTGTGGCATTAACAGCTTGTAATAATATTGTGCTAATTGCAATTAATTTCAATAAATAACTACATCTTAACACTTGTTACAATTTCAATGCAATAAGGTAAGTAACCACAATAAAGCATTTATATACTTACGAAAATGCAAAATGTACGTAGAAAGTATAATTTAAATTAGTATAAGAAACAAGTTTGACAAGTAGAATTTTACTTTTTACAAGTTATCTTTCTCAAAATTAGTATAAGAAATAAGTTTGACAAGTACAATTTTATCTTCTACAAGTTGTCTTTTTTAAAATTATTAAGAGATGTTTAATAAAATGTAGATAACTTCAAGAATGTAACATTTTAAACTAATTTTGAATTTAAATAATTTTAAATCTAATATTCAATGAAAAAAACTTTATAAATCATATATATATAAATATATATAAAATAACAATATCATATATACTATAAATAATGAATATGTGTATAACAAAAATAAATAAATAATCTGGGTTACACATAAGTCAAATGAAAGAACGTCAAGTTTAAATTATATGTCTTTGAAAATGTACATTAAATACAATGACATTCAGGCAAATTCCATGAACTACATGATCCTTACACTTACTTTCAAAACTAAAATATTTTATTAAATATTGATCAGAATCTAAATTTTACTTCTATTTTCAATTCGAATTTCCTTATGTTTATGGATTTTAGAATATTTCGATAAATTTAATTTATATCAAAAATGAGCTCATATATATATATGTATTTTGCATCTAAAATAGATAATAAACAAATGAAATATCTCCATTAAAAGATTAATAGACGCAAGTTTTCTTCAAACCTATAAATTAAAAAGTTTTAAAAAGAGTAATGTGACTGCTTAAATATTAAAATAGGTTAAAAATTGAAATAAAAAATACAAAAAATATTGCAATTGATGACCTGAAGTTGATGACCTATATTAATTTAAGATCTTTATTTTAACATAGTTGCATTTAACCTCATGAATAAGTTTGACAACTATTATTATTTACTCAGAAACTTGATAATGTAATAGAAAAAATATTTTATAATACAAACTTGTTATTTAATTTTTCAATTCTTTAATTCTTTATTAATTTTTTGTTTTATAAGACATAGATTTTAAAATGACGTGAATTATGTACGAAGATTAAATTCTCTGACTATAATTATCAATTAGAGATTATAACGAAACATTTCTATTGAGAGATTCACGCTTAATACTTCATAATTATTAGAATATAGTTCGCAAAATACTGTTAATGTATTTGAAATATCACATGTATCTTACGTGCCGTTTGCTTTGTAATATAATTTAAAATTCGTGTACGATTTGACGTTAGCTGTTTACTTGTCAGCATATATGTGTATATTTGGTAAGAGCACAACTTGTAAGGACAAGAAGCATAATATTGTGAGAGTTAATGCGATTAAGTTTAAATTAGTAAAATTATACACATAAGAAAAAATGGAGAGCTCTAATTTTATTGTAATTTATGTTCTTCTTATTAAAAAAAAGTATTTTTTTCTATAGATTTCTGGAACGAGAAAATCGATATGATATTCCTCAAGTTGTTACTTAACACCATATTATTATATAATATATTAATATTCATGGGTACAATAGCATCTTTTCCCGAAGAGAATTCAAAGAATGATGCGGATTTTACAAATACATATCGTTTACTGAATCATATAATACCGTATCATTATAACATTCAGATGTTATGGCCAGATGACCAGCTAGAAATAACAAATTTCCTTGGGGAATGCCGTGTTTATATCAAAATTAATCGTCCAACGCGCCTCATAAGTTTGCACGCCCAAAAACCGCAAATAAATATAACTTCTGCATTTTTGAAAAAAAATGCTAATAGGATTGAAAAGGAAATACAATATATTCCACAGAATGAAACGAAGTATAACGATAAAAGTCACATTCTCATCTTCTTTTTTGCCGAAAAAATACCAAGTGGATATTATTCCTTCGTTATGAAGTTTATCAGTTTTATAAATGATGATAATGAAAGTATCTTTAAGATTTCTTCTCTAAACAGCACAGGAAATGACATGTAAGTAAATAGCGAATATAATAAAAATGTTGAAAAAACATATATGTCTTATTATCATATAAAATTATTATTGAATATTATTTTATTTTATATTAAAGCTTTCTCCAAATTTTACTGCGTACATTTTTGGTAAATTTTTGCATAATATACTTTCTCTTTGCAAGATTTAGACGTTATAGTTTGAAATGTATATATTTGTGTGTGAGGGAGAAAATTGTGAATATTAATATTTTAAAAATTCCTGAGAATGTTACTCAATGTTAATTAAGGTAGAGTTGCTATTATATTGTAGAGCTACTATTACTTGAGTATGTTGTAATATAATTGAGCGTTACATAAATATGTGTGGCATGTTAACATAATTCACTATGATATTATTATTATTATTTCTATTATTACAATATAAAAAAATTGTAGTAATAAAAACAACAATAATAATAATAATAATAATAATAATAATAATAATAATAATAATAATAATAATAATAATAATAATAATAATAATAATAATAATAATAATAATAATAATAATATAATAACAAAATGTTAAAATATAATTCTTAAAAAGCAATCTTTAATTTTATAATAAAGCAATGTAAAAAGTATTTGTAACTTCATAATATATACGTATATATACGAATATATACGTATGAAAACTATAACAAAAACTAATATAATATTTAATACATAAAACAAGTCTAAACATTTTCTATAGTATTGCATTATTCACGAGGCTCATCTATATATTCTCCACTTTGTAATTAACTTTTAATGCAATGATAAAATTTCTCCATTATACGAGATTTTGTATTAAAATATTGTAGATGGTTGTATGCAACGCATTTCCAGACAATTGGCGCTCGACAAATATTTCCGTGTTGGGACGAACCAGAACTCAAGGCAACCTTTAACATTTCAATAAGACATCGTAAAGAATACATAGTTTTATGGAATATGAATTATGAAACAGAAACTGATTTTAATAATATCACAATGCAATGGATGCACATCAATATCCCTTTTAAAATCTCTACTTATCATGTGGCATTCTGTCTACTGAACGCTAAATGGTTTACATTTACCATTTCCTTTCAATATAACTTGGATGGTGCACCAATTAATTCCTCTGGGAGAATCGTATGGAACAGATATTCTTCTCAAATATTCTTCTCTTTTGCGCAACAGGTTATTCAACAAACTTTAAAGTCTTTCAAAAATGATTTTGAAAAGTGGGAAAAAATTTCGATAACCCAGCATGTCTTCATGCCAGGTCTTCGACATAATGCTCTGGAAAAATTAGGTCTCGTTTTGTACAGGTAATACAGATAAATAGGTGATCAGCTGATCGCTACACACGATAGTACGCACAGACACATATACACATATGCGAAAACACACACACACACTTTCTCTCTCTCTCTCTCTCTCTCTCTCTCTCTCTCTCTCTCTCTCTCTCTCTCTTTCACTCTCACTTTTCTCACTCACTCAGTTATTATTATCTATTAATCTGAAGCGCCCCCACTTCTGATGATGAATGGCGCCGCTCTTACCTACGTCTTATTCTCAGCCAGTAATGAGTTGTCTGTTCAAAAACAAAATTTTGCAAAACGAAAAGTTGTCTCCGAATTAAGTCAGGAATATAAGTCATTTTAAGGACAATAAGTTATTTTATTTACACGGACGTGTGTGTGTGTGTGTGTGTGTGTGTGTGTGTGTGTGTGTGTGCGCGCGCGCGCGCGTATATAAAGCATATTTTATTTAAAAATATCAAATTTCTCATCTATATCATATTCGAAACAAAATCTATTTGACAATAAATTTTTGCGCATATATCTCATCATTAGTTTCACTGCATATATTTAATGTAACATGTCTAATATAATTGAAATAAAAATTTATTATACTACATATTTGAAATACACATATTTTACGTAATTTCATTACGTAAGTGACTACAAAGTATCCCTTTCCATTTAAAAAAAATTGTTTTTAAATTCTTGATGTGAAAAACGGACATTTAAGGTTATT
The DNA here is from genome assembly GCF_025532165.1 of Camponotus vicinus. NCBI lineage: Eukaryota > Metazoa > Arthropoda > Insecta > Hymenoptera > Formicidae > Camponotus > Camponotus vicinus. The sequence continues at coordinate 10,112,208 of NW_028141945.1, forward strand.
CAAGGTCATCAAAGTATGTGCCCCTACTTATCCTACAATTTTTATAATGGATGTCTTCTACCTATCTCTTACCGTTTTCGAGAAAAATACGGTGGACGTTTTATCAGACTTACCTGTATATATATATATATATATATATATATATACAGGTGAATGATTATAAAAAAAAAAATATATATATATATATATTGAATGATTATAAAAAAAATAATATATATATATATAAATTTTTTTTTATAATCATTCAATAAACAATACTGCATTAGAGATTATAAAAAAAATATATATATATATATTTTTTATAATCATTCAATAAACAATACTGCATTAGAGATTTTCATTTTAAGAAAAAAATGTATTATTTATTAATCAATATATTATTATTTTAGGTTAGCGTGCTAGAAATTGACGAATTAGTTTCACTAATAAATCAGAAGATAGAAATACGCAAGTTCGAAATGTTAAGACACTTGAGGAGGTTTAAGAAAATTATGTAAGAATATAAGAATATAGGGAAAATTATATAAGAATATAGGGAATAAATTTTTATATTATTATTAGTTTTTTTATATTATTTAGTATATTATTAGTTGCGTGAAATTTGTAAATATCAAATTTTAATTATTCTTTACATGTCTTTAATATCTTGAATATTGCAGTTTATTACTTTCAGATGTATGAATACATCTTATCATATACATATTGTATATGTTATGTTATATTATTAAAGATTATGTAATATTAAATGTATAAATTTGATATTATTAGAATTTTAATAATTTTATACATTACAAAATATTAATATTAAAGTTAATTAAATGTTGCAATCTTTTAATTTTATTTATAATTTAATATACATTACAATTATTTATAACATAAGCTACCATATTTTTGCTAATCAAAAATTTTATTTTATAAATGTAAAATTCTATTTAATGTAATTATAATAACAAGCTGTATTTTTTAACTTTCCAATATATAACATTTAAGAATAAAATTTAAGTAGACTTATATATGTGTGCATATGATTAACTATACGTAAGAATGTAAATGTAATATCCATTGGTATATCAATGCAGTTTTATATATTTATTTTATATTTATCCGGTATTTCTATAATTGCTAATCACTACAAATATCAATGTTCTTACGAGTTTATACAAGTCCTTTTACCTTCATATTGTCTTTATGTCAATCAAGTACATAAGTTTCGTATGTCAGATTTATTTGAAAATAAAAGTTAAATTTGAATTAATAAACCCAATGAATTTTGTTTTACAAAGTTAAAAAAGAGAAAGAAAGATTTGATTTTATTATTTTTATTTTATTTATTTTTTATAATACTACTATTGTAATTATAGAATTATTTGTAAAAAATATATTATAAAATGTAGAGGGGGAGCTACACTATTTGTAAAAAATATATTATAAAATGTAGAGGGGGAGATTTGCCTACATTCCCGATTACCAACTGTTTCGTTTGCGCACAACATTTTGCTGACAGCTTCTTTTACCAACATTCCCGATTGCCTACATCCCGATTGTCTACATGTATTATTGCAAACACATGAAAAAAATGAAGATACGTAAGTACGATTGCGCACATACACATTGCACACATAACATTATTGCACACATGACATTATTGCACACATAAAATAAGAAAATCATATTAACACTTTCTACACACGACTTTATTGCACACATGAAATTATTGCACACATACAGATTGCACACATATACATTGCACACATAATCTTAATATACATATGATATTGAACACATACAAATACATTGCACACATACAATAAGAAAATGATTTTGCATAATTAGAATCTACGATTAAAAGTGCAGACTGATACTGGATTGCACACAGAATCCCATCTTAAAATCTGTTCAATCAGCGTCAACACTCTCGTGTTCACTCTGTAGTTTCGTTTATAATTCGGTTTATTAATTTATACTTTCGTACAAAATCGCAGAACAAAGATCACTGCGTGATATTAATAATTAAACGATTTGATATGACTCGTCACAGCTCAAGACTAAACGCAACCGTTACTCTCCGCTGTCGAGACTACAATGAGCTCAGGTCAAAGGGCCACACTAGTGCGTTGCTTGCGCAACGACATGTGCTGACCACTCGTGAACCCTTCCGTTGGTCCTTTCGCTGAATTTTACGACATTACGAGTCCTTCGGCATTGTGGCGTCGAAGGACGATCTCTTACGCGAAAGACTCGTTTTAATTTATTGGTTACTATTGTATTCACTTTCTCCGCGACGACGTCTCGAAGTGATTCTGAGTCGCGATGACGTCTCTAGCTGATGACTCGGATCGCGACGACGTCTGGGAATCACTCGGGTCGCGAGATTCGTATTATTATATTTTATTATATTTTATTTGCTTTCTTCGCGACGACGTCTCGAAGTGATTCTGAGTCGCGATGACGTCTCGAGCTGATGACTCGGATCGCGACGACGCCTGGGAATTACTCGGGTCGCGAAATTCGTTTTTTTGTTTTTTGTTCTTATATATATATATACATACATATATATATATATATATATATATATATATCGCAGTCGTGCACGACGCTTATATTATGCCGTAACATACTCCCCCCGTTGAGAGGGTAACGATCAATTTATGTATGCGGCGTTCGGATTATGTTATGTTTGACTGACGAAGTCGTTCACATGCTTCGTTTAGCAGCGCAACTCGCAATTTGTTTCGTATTCGCGTTTATATTTGTATGATTATTGTTCGATCGGTAGGGGACAGAGGAGTTTGGTTGTTCTCTTTAATTCCCCGGTCATGGTTTTGATGATCGCAGTTCGTGTGATTCCATCTTCGCCTGGCAGTTTGGTGATTTTACCGAGTGCCCATTGCGAACACGGTTGGTTTTTGTCCTTTAGAAGTACGACAGTTCCAACGTGTAGCTCTGGTCCATCCTTGATCCATTTATTGCGTTTTTGAAGTTCGTTCAGATATTCAAGGTTCCATCGAGCCCAGAAATCCTGTCGTACCTTTGTAATGTGCTGCCAGGTAGACAATCGATTAGCTGTAAACACACGATACGCCTCACGAGTCGCCCTCCGAAAAGGACATTAGTGGCTTGCCAATCAGATAATGCGCAGGCGTCAATGCTAACATGTCGTTCGGATCGGTTGAAAGGGACGTGATAGGTCTGGAGTTTAAAATACCTTCGATCTCTATTGTGAATGTGTTTAATTCTTCGAAGGTAAACAAGGAATCGCCAATCACGCGTCGGAAATGATGTTTAAATAGCTTTACCAAAGCCCACCGAAGTGTGGTGCTATTGGTGGTATGAAGTGCCAAATAATGCGATGTTCGCTGGCGAACCTCCCGATTAGATCTTTGTGTGTATCCGAATTAAATAGAGCGTATAGTTCTTTCAATTGATTATTTGCACCTATGAAATTGGTCGCATTATCTGAATAGATATGTGTCGGCAATCCTCGACGCGCTACGAAGCGTCGTAACGCCGCGATAAAACCGTCAGATGACAAATCACTTACGACTTCCAGATGTATGGCCTTAATTGACATGCATACGAAGACACATATGTATACTTTAATTCGCGTTTTATTGCGATATTTTTCTTGATGTAGAAAGGACCGCAAAAATCAACGCCAGTATTCGCGAAAGGTGTTGCTTCGCGTACGCGAACTGCACTGAGAAAAATGTTTTGTATCAGCAAACAAAATTTTGTTACTGACGCAAAAATTAATTGTTGGTATGCGACCAATTAAACCTTTGATTTCTACGCCCATTTTAATTCGTTGAATTCATTTACTTAATAATACACAACTGTTTTGTATGATGTACAAAGATTTTGAAAGTGAAAAATAGAATATTTTGTTACCGAAACAAAACAATTACGTAAGAATAATATAGCCAAAAAACTTTTTTGTTAACGTAAAATAAATAATTTCTTCGGAAAGCCCCGATGTTTTAATAAAGTTTCAACTTTTCTATCCATAAAGAAGAAATTGTGAGAGGAGAGAAAGAAATTTTCTCTAACCGAAAAACTGAACGGTCACTTCAAATGTTTATCACTTTATTGTCCATTAATTATTTTGTGTCTTGGCACTTGCATTTTTCACTTAGTATCTAGAACAAACCACTAATATATTTTCTCGTTTTATACATATCAAACAAACTAATACTGATGAGAACGAACAGAGTGACTGCAGAGAAAATCACGCAGTACAAAACTGATAGACGTGATATGCGTAATGTACTCGCTGCGTATTGTCCTTTCTTCTGTGCATGTTCGTTCACGTTATTGTGCGTGGCCCACACGAGAGCCCTCTGCCGAATCAAAGCTCTGTACAAAATATTTAGTAATACTGACCAACTTTAAATATTTATTAAAAAATTGTTTGTTTAACTCGATATCATATATCGTTCCATACTACATTTAACAAAAATATTTTTTACTACAGTAGATTATTTTGTTCAAATTACTAAAAGAAAATTTATTTTGTAACTACGATCAAACATCATATTACTACTCACAAAATGTGAGTAACGAAATAATATCGTTTTGTTAATTCAAGAAATTTACCAAATTTTGTTTATCTAGACAAAAAATTATTACACTTTGCTATCTTTACAAAATTTTCTTATTAAAAACAGCTATTTGTGAGTAATTTTATTTTTTTGCTACCATTACTATAACTTTTTTCTCAGTGTGAGGGGAGATTGCCCATCTTGTATTCTACCGGGTTGGAGTCAAAACGAAAACAGCGCGTACACGTCCGTATCACTCTTCGTACTTGATTCCGTCCGTCAAGTATCCAAAATCTTTGTCGAAGTATGAATAGTGTTGTTTGAATTCCCGTGTGATGATGGGTCTCATGGATCTCGCGAATAATTTGGTCGGTTAAGCGGTGTCGGCTGGGAAGTAATACCGGATGTTTTTGAGAAAATGTTAGATTTGATTTTTATAAACGCCCTCCTACTCGAATCAAACGTTTTGGTCTAAAAATGGGTCTAAATTAATCAATTTACCCTTGATTTCCGTACGCTTAGTTTTGAGTCATTCGATTTCGTCGGAGAATTGCGCGGTTTGTATAATTTTCAAAATTCGCATTTCGGCTTCGTTGATTTCTTCCGCGCATAACGCTCCGATATGTTTGTTACCTGGACGAAATCGAAGGCAATACGCGACGATTCTACGCAATTTAGAATATGAAGAATATTTTTCAAACATCTCGAAATTACGGGACAACATCGCTGACAAACATGTGTTTGTCTTTATTTCGGGCACCTTGTCTATTCGTACGCTCTCGCTGGGCCACTCGCCTTCATCGTTACTTAGCCAGGATGGTCCGGTAAACCATGTTCGGTTTCGTATGAACGCGTGAGGTAATTGACCTCTCGATATTGCATCGGCCGGGTTGTCCTCCGACTTAACATGTCGTCATTCGTACGCGCCCGTGAGTTCGTCCACCTCCGCGACTCGATTCGCCGCATAAGTTTTAAGGAGATGAGATGATGTTTTTAATCAATGCAAGACGATAATCGAATCGCACCAGAGGATTATTTTGTTGGGTTTAATGTCCCATGCATCGTTTACTTCGCGACATGATCGCGCCAATAACAATGCGCCGCAAAGTTCGAGCCGCGGTATGGTGATGGTTTTTAATGGCGCGACTCGAGACTTGGCACATAATAATTTAGTAGTGACGCATTTCCCACTCGAGCGTACGTATAGACATGCACCGTAACCGGTGTTGCTAGCGTCGCAAAATCCATAGATTTGAACATTTTGATAGTTATCTATTAATAATCGGCGATCGAAAGAGACCCAAGTCAATAATTCTAATTGTCGAGCGAATTCAGACCATTCGGTGTATATGCTTTGTGGAACGGATTCGTCCCATTGCACTCCGCATCGCCACACATCTTGCATTAATTTCTTCGCGAATAAAACAACCGGGCCCATCAATCCCAGAGGATCGAAAATCTTTGCAATTTCAGATAATATATTTCGTTTTGTTAATCGTTCCATAATCCTTGTCGGATGAATTGAATAACATATTTTATCCGCATGTGCGTTCCACGTTAAACCTAACGTCTTTAGAGAGAGTGATCTATATTTACTGTAAAATTTGCGTGTAATTCGCTTTCTGTTAAGTCATTGATGACTCTCTTATCGTTCGATGCCCATTGTCGAATAGTGAAACCGCCCCACGCTAATAAATCGATTACTTCGTCTCTAATCGCGCGAGCCTCCTCGATGGTTTCGGCACCGGACAGTAAGTCATCTACGTAAAGATGCGATTCGAGGAGTTTAGCCGCCTTAGGATGGGTTTGGCGTTCGTCGTTCGCGAGTTGGTGTATGGTGCGGATAGCGAGAAATGGCGAAGAAGAAACGCCGAATGTCAGCGTATTTAACTGAAACGTCTCTAATCTGCCGTCCCTACGCCAGAGAATCTGTTGATATCGCCGATCATTTTTGTGCAACAGCACTTAGCGATACATTTTTTCTATGTCTGCAGTAATGACAAACTTATATGAACGGAAGCGAACGAGATGTGAAAACAATATGTCTTGTATCGTAGGTCCTATCATTAAGATGTGTTTAACGAAATACCATTGTTTGTCTTCGCGGACGTGTCGAAAACCACTCGTACCTTATTAGTGGTGTTACTCGATTCTTTTATTACCGCATGGTGTGGCATATAAAACCCGTCATCGTTGGGATTTTCGACTACAGACATGTGACCTAAATTTAAATATTCTTCTATGACTCGCGTGTATTCGGTTTTAAGAGTTGCATTCGCATCGAGTTTGCGTTCTAAAGTTAATAGTCGCTTGAGTGCAATACTTCTCGATTCGCCGAGTTGCGGCTTAGCTTCACGAAACGGTAAACGAATGGTATAACGTCCGCTGTTATCACGACTCACGGTATTCACAAAAAATGTTTCGCATTCGACTTCCTTCTTTGATTGCGGTCTCTGTGTCGTGATTTCTTCAATCGTCCAAAATTTGTTTATTTGACTTTCTAATGTTGTTAAGTAGCATGCCGATTTTGTTACGTTTTGCGCTGGTGCGCCGCCGACAACTATCCAGCCCAGACGCGTTTTTTGCAAATATAAATCGTGACCTTCACGGGACAAATTTATTTGATGGAGAATAATGACAGTGTCGCACCGGCACCTATTAACAAATCGACCGAACGTGGTAGATGAAAATCTGGATCGGTTAGGCGGATATTCGAAAATATTTCGATCGACTCCCGTGGGAAAATTTCCGAAGGAACTAGATCTGTAATAACCGGTATCGTTAAACATGTCAATTCTTTACAGAAACCATCAATCCTTGATTGTATCGTGATTTTTACTAAGCCCTTCGATTCGGTATTCATGGTGTTAATCACGCTGGTAGGTAAAAAGTGCGCGATCACGCGTGAGCCTATACGTTTCACGATTGATTCGGCAATAAAATTTGCAATAGCGCACGTATCTCATAATGCACGGGCCTTGATAAGATTATTTTTACAGTCCCGAATGTGTACTACGGCACTCATTAATAATTGCGGTGAAGATGGGAGTGACATCGCCGCGAGGCTTATCGTTCTCTCCCGCCCCGGAGCGGGCGGTTAGTCAATCGGAAGTACTGATCGCGGACTTCGATGTGTCTGATATGTTCGCTTTATCGCTGCTCGAGAATTTGTCAAGATGTAAGAGGCTGTTATGTCGTTTTTGGCAAATCGTGCAACTCGAGTATTTGCAAGGACTATCTCGATGAAATCGCAAACAATTATAACAAAGTTTCGCATTCTTTACAGTCTCGATGCGCTTAAGTATGGATAATTGTTTAAATTTGTCGCATAAAAAGAGCGGATGTCGCTTGCTCTTGCATATCACACAATTACGCGGCGTGCTTGTTAAGAAAATTTGATTTGAAACGCGCTTCTTCTTAACCGGGGGCTCGCATTTACCCTTCTCTGAATCTGCCGTCTTCGCTCTCTCGCGTCTCGACGCGCAAACCGCGCTTTTGTATAAAAACTCATACATTTGCTCGAGTTTTGGGAATTCGTCTCTCTCAAGACTCGCTTCCCATCTCTCTAATGTGGCCTTTGGTAATTTGCTTTCTAAAAGATGAACGATCATTTCAGATCCGACGGAAACTCCTATGGCGTTTAGTGACGCGAGATGTTGCTGCGTATCATCGGCAAGCTTAGATAAACCGCTCGTAGTTTCTTTGTCTAACGCGGGCGTGTTTAAGATTAAGGCAAGATGTCGCGATACTAAGACGCGCTTTACCTCGTATGATCGCTCCAATAATTCCCATGCCTTTAAATAATGTATACCATCGATTGTAAAAGTTCTTATTTTATTAGCCGCTTCATCGATTAATGCGGATTTTAAGTAATGTAATTTGTCTATGTCCGACAGATCGGTTTGAGAACCAATCATGCTATGGAATGCGTTTTTGAATGACAACCAGTTTTCGTACTTGCCATCGAATGTAGGCAGTAACGCCTCGGGCAATTTTATCCTTCGTTTATTCACGGATGCGGCGGTCCCTGCGTTATCGCTTCGTGGCTCGTTATTTGAAGGGCCAGGGCCTGCGTTCGAGTTATTCGTCGCGTTTAAGATGTTCTCTGCCTTACTAGCGAGCGAATAAAAACGTTCTTGAATATTAACGAATTCATTCTGATGTTCTTCTCTCGGATCTAATACCGCGAGCTCGTCGTTATGTTCTTCGAATGCATGATATAAATCCGTTAAACGGGCGATTCGCAATTTTAAGACGGCTTTATCTATCTTACCTTTGTCGAGAAGATTGCCTACATTTGTGATTTGAGATTTTAGGGAGGTTCGCTTTTGCACTAAAAGTTTGACTTTTTCCGACATTGTTAGGCGATTATGATATATGATTTAGAAAGGATGAACGACTTACATCGTCTGTTGTGGATGTAGTCTGTTGTTTCAAGATCGGTCTCACTGGTTATGATTGATCCTCTCACGGGCAATGGATCAGTGTGCGTGTGGAATTGATCGTCCTCGTCTCTTTTTGATGTGAGACCTCACAGAAGGCACCAAATGTTCAACCAGCGTCAACACTCTCGTGTTCACTCTGTAGTTTCGTTTATAATTCGGTTTATTAATTTACACTTTCGTACAAAATCGCAGAACAAAGACTGCGTGATATTAATAATTAAACGATTTGATATGACTCGTCACAGCTCAAGACTAAACGCAACCGTTACTCTCCGCTGTCGAGACTACAATGTACTCAGGTCAATGGGCCACACTAGTGCATTGTTTGCGCAACGACATGTGTTGACCACTCGTAAACCCTTCCGCTGGTCCTTTCGCTGGGTTTTACGACGTTACGAGTCCTTCGGCATTGTGGCGTCGAAGGACGATCTCTTACGCGAAAGACTCGTTTTAATTTATTGGTTACTATTGTATTCACTTTCTCCGCGACGACGCCTCGAAGTGATTCTGAGTCGCGATGACGTCTCGAGGTGATGACTCGGATCGCGACGACGCTTGGGAATCACTCGGGTCGCGAGATTCGTATTATTATATTTTATTATATTTTATTTGCTTTCTTCGCGACGACGTCTCGAAGTGATTCTGAGTCGCGATGACGTCTCAAGCTGATGACTCGATCGCGACGACGCCTGGGAATCACTCGGGTCGCGAGATTCGTTTTTTTTTCTTTTTTGTTTTTTGCTCTTATATATATATATATATCGCAGTCGCTTGCACGACGCTTATATTATGCCGTAACAAGCATTATAATGCATTATAATTATTGCATTATATTCTTTTGAAGAAAAGAATTTATTATTTATTAATGTATTTATTAATCAGTACGTAGTTATTTTAGGTTAATTGGTTTTAGGTAACAAAAATTGACGAATTAATTTCCTTTTGTCCGAAACAGATACAACCGATAATAACTAACATGCATAATAAATTTATTAAATATTCATTAATCATTGACAAGATAGAAATACGTAAGTCTAAAATCTCAAGACACTCGAACCATTTCCAGAAAATTATATAAGAATGTAAAGTATGAATTTATTTTATAAATTTTATTATGAATAATTTTACAGTAATTTTATTTTTAATTTTTTATAAATGTTCAAAATGAGGTGTATTCACGGATCCTTTTAAATTGCATCTAAATTTAAAGTTTATCGTAAAAGAATTGCTCGAAAAAACTATCAATCAATCAATACTACGCTTGATATATAAAATTTAAAATTTTCGTCTTAGACATATATATACTTGTTCAAAAACATCAAAAAATTAATTAAAACTCTCGCAATGGCCCTCGACTAAAAAGGAGAGTCGAGGGCCCGGCCGTTCGTTCGGCGCCCCTGGCAGCCGATAGCGAGATATCGCTTTGTCAGCGAATATCCGAAAACAGCGCTCGCCCTTCTCGAAAGATCCAACAACAACAAATAACCCGTTAGATCGCTCAATTTAAACATTGTCTCGGTAACCGTCGAGTTCACGAAAAATCGGGATCTTTCGAGAAGGGCTTGAGTATAAATCGACGCGATCACGGAGCACTGAGCCTTTTGTCGAAAAGTCTCCGACGCGATCATTTAGCTCTCGAATATTAAAAACGTTCTTTCCGTCGCTCGCGGAATAAATCGATTTTCTCCGTTGCTTGCGGATTCAAAATTCAGCTTGAATTTTTCGATCTTTTCTTCGTCGTTAGTCAAGAAACTGTAAATATATTAAAAATTGTATTTGTGAATTAGAATAAAGGACTGTACATAGACACATATATATATCGGGACTTGTCGTTCTCTTTCTTTCGCGCCGCGCTCACTTCTCGGTCTATTCTCGCGCCTTTTGCTAACATTTGCTGGTCCTTCGAGCCGGATCTTCGTGACCGGTTTTTTATACGACGCCGTGTGAGTGAAAAGTGGTGTGCTTCCTCTGTGCTTCGGAGATCAGTCACCTGAAATTCAAGCCATCATGAGTCGTAAGGCAGAGTTAATAATTACCGCCGCAACGGATCTCTACGGCAAAATCGCTCGCACTCACGAGAACCTGATGAAGCTGGGCGCTGCCAGAATCACTGTGGGCGCCGTGGAGGCGCGCCTGCAGTCCTTGGAGAGGTACTGGACCAAATTTGACACTCACAACGATGAGCTTCTAAACCACCTAGACCAAATCGCAGATTCGGAGTATTTAAAACTCGACATACCTGCTCTGGCTGAGGAGGCCTACCTCGGTAATAAAGGTTTGCTGTTGGACCTTCTGCGTAGCCTCAAGACCGAGGAAGCTGCTACGAAGGCGCTAGAGCCGTCCTCTCAGGCTCCTCGCACTACGCTTCCACGGATCCAGCTGCCTCATTTCTCCGGGAAGTACGAGGATTGGCCAGCTTTCCGCGACCTTTTTCAGTCCCTAATCGGAAGGGACACCCTCACAACACCAGTTGAGAAGCTCCATTATCTGAAGGCGTGCCTTAAGGGAGAGGCAGAATTATTGGTCAGAAGCCTGCCTACGACAAGTGAGAACTTCGAGCGCGCGTGGGATGCTCTCATTGCCTACTATGAGAACAAGCGTCTCCTGGTGCGAAGTTACATCTCCCAGTTCACGTCACTTCAAAAACTGAAGAGCGAGTCGGTGATTGATCTGCGCAAACTCTACCACAGCGTAAAGAGCACCGTGGGCTCCCTGGAGAGCATTGGGCGCCCTATCACGAAGGGCGAAGACCTTTTTGTGCACCTGGTTGTCGACCTTCTCGATCCTCGATCTCGTCGCGAGTGGGAGAATTTTATTAGTGACTCAAACGATCCACCTTCGTATGATAAACTGCAGCTCTTCTTGGATCGTCGATTGCACACCTTGGAATCGTTGCAGCCAGTCAAGGTCGAGGCCGCTTCTTCCAAGTCGAGTTCGAGTACAACGCAGAAAACCCGCACTTTACACGCGCGAAAGCAGGACAGCAAACGAGGTCGCTGCTCCTTGTGTAGTCAGGACCACTACATAATGTTCTGTGATCTCTACCAGAACAAGACGGCGGAAGAGAGGAAGCGTCACGTCGAGGCGAACGATCTGTGTCTTAACTGCCTCGGGAAGCACAAGGTAAGCGAGTGTGCTTCTCAGAAGACGTGTTCGTTGTGTCGCGCGCGTCATCACTCGACTCTCCACGAGGCGTGTCCGTCGGTCGAAGTCGCTAAGACGTCGCACTTAGCGCAACGCAAGGCCGAGCCGACGGTGTCGGTGCTCCTTGCTACCGCGCGCGTTCGCGTAATGGACCGGTTCGGCCGCGTCCACACTGCGCGCGCCCTAGTCGAAGCTTTAGCCCAGCGTCTTCGTCTGGTGCGATCTCCTACCTCGGTCGCGGTGTATGGAGTCGGCGGCAAGCAGACGGGCCTCGCGCGCGGTCAGGTCGCTCTCCAGATCCGCTCTCTATGCGACGGGCCTTTAATAAACGTGACCGCCTTGGTCTTTCCCCGGCTCACCCTTTATGAAGGCGGGATCAAGGCCGACCGTCAAGCGTGGACGCACATCAAGGGACTGGAGCTCGCCGATCCGGACTTCTCAGCTGCGGACCCCGTGGACATCCTTTTGGGAGCTGATGTCTACGCCACCATCCTCCAGGAGGGACTTCGGCGAGGCAAATCACAGGAACCTGTGGCACAAAAAACGGCATTAGGCTGGATCTTATCTGGGGCCGTCGGCGCAACAGCCACTCCGCGTCGCACGCTAGCACACCACTGCCTGGCCGAGGAAAGTCTAAGCGCTCTCGTACAGAAGTTCTGGCAGCAGGAGGAGCTCTCTGACGCCGCTGTAACTCTCTCGCCTGTGGATCAGGAGTGCGAGAACTTCTTTCGCCGGACTCATACGCGAACCGCCGACGGCCGATACGTCGTGCGTCTGCCGGTCGTTTCTCCTCTGCCAGACTTTTCAGCAACGCGCTCTTCGGCTCTGCGAGTTCTCTTCAGCATGGAGAGGCGCTTCACTCGGGATCCTCCATTTCACGCGCTCTATTCAGACTTCATGCGGCAGTACGAGGACTTGCGCCACATGTCACCCATAGCTCCTGCCGCCAAATCAAATGAGTCGGTGAATTACCTACCTCACCACGGCGTTCTGCGGAAGACCAGCGTCACCACGAAGCTGCGCGTGGTCTTCAACGGCTCCACGCCAGCTACTTCGGGCAGAACTCTAAACGATCATCTTATGGTGGGTCCGAATTTGCTGCCTCCTCTCGCCGACGTGCTACTCCGCTGGCGACAACACCGATACGTCCTCGCCACCGACGTAGAAAAGATGTTCCGGCAGATCCTGGTACATCCGGACGATAGGGACCTGCAAAGAATTCTGTGGCGTTATTCCGAGCAAGACAGTCCAGCGGAGTATCAGCTGAGCACGGTGACTTACGGTCTCGCGTGTGCGCCGTTTCTGGCGATGCGCACCCTGAAGCAGTTAGCCGAGGACGAGAGTGAGCGGTATCCACTGGGGACGGCCGCACTCCGACGGGACGTCTACATGGACGACATTCTGACTGGAGCATCAACGTTCGCGGAGACCAAGGAGATGTGCAAACAGCTGTCCGACATCTGCATGGCGGGCGGCTTTCCTCTCCGGAAGTGGTCGACCAACGACTCGGCTCTCCTCTCCGCCATCCCGATGGAGCATCGGTTGCAGCGCGAACTCCGTGACTGGCGACCACACGAGGTTCACTCCACCTTGGGACTGCAGTGGCATCCCGCTACGGACGACTTCTCTTTCGCTACCCGGCACATTGCCTTGCAGTCCGTCACTAAGAGATCCGTGCTGTCTTTGGTGGCGCAACTATTCGATCCCCTCGGCTGGCTGGCGCCGGTCGTGGTCCGTGCCAAGATCGCTTTCCAATCTACTTGGCTTCAAGGACTCGAGTGGGATGCCCCGCTCGACGACGTCTCCGCATCAAACTGGGTCGACTTCCATGCGGAAATCCCGGTACTCGAGCAAATCCGAGTACCTCGCTGGATCAATCTGGACCCTTCTTGCACGCACCTGGAGGTCCATGGCTTCTCCGACGCCTCTGAACGCGCGTATTCCGCCGTCGTGTACTTGAGGACAAAATTAAACGATTCATGGGCCGTCAGTTTGATCACCGTCAAAACGAAGGTCACGCCGCTCAAACAGATTTCCTTACCTCGCTTAGAGTTATGCGCTGCCGTCCTTCTCTGCCGCCTAGCCAAACACGCCATGGCGATCCTCGACGTAGCCGCACCGCTTCACCTGTGGACGGACTCCACCGTCACGCTGGGCTGGATTCGAGGTCACCCGACCAGATGGCAAACCTATGTCGCGAACCGCGTCTCCGAGATCCAGAGGACAACCCCGGAGGCTACGTGGCATCACGTCTCTGGCCAGGACAACCCAGCCGACTGCGCTTCCCGCGGTCTCTCTCCCAGTGCGCTGCTGAGTCACCCACTGTGGTGGCAGAGTCCACCTTGGCTAAGGTTAGAAACCGCTGCGTGGCCGACTACCATCAGCCATAACATCGAGGAGGACCTGCCTGAGAAGCGCATCCGAGTCCACGTCGAAGCAACAGAGGCATCAACGAGCGAGGCCGCCGAGTTGCTGCGTTTCTCCTCCCTGCAGAGACTCCTGCGCGTAACAGCCTGGTGCCGACGGTGGCTGAACGTGAAGGCAGGTTGTGCAGCGGTCACTCGCCGGCGCTCCCCCGGAACGACTCTGTCTGCTGATGAGATAGAGGAGGCTCGAGTTTCCTGGATCCGGCGAGTGCAATCTGAAAAATTCAAGGCCGAATTAAAATTAATAAGTCAGGATCTTACGCTCAGCAAATCAAACTCACTCGTCCGTTTTAGTCCCTTTTTAGATCCTAAGGGCCTCTTGCGGGTTGGCGGCCGGCTTAAGCACTCCATCTTGGCCTACGACGAGCGTCATCCCGTCCTCCTGCCAAAGGATTCGCACCTCACCCGGCTAATCGTGGACGACTGTCATCGACGAGCGTTGCACGGCGGAGCGCAGCTCACATTGTCTCTGATCCGCCAGCGATACTGGATTCCACGAGGTCGAGCCATCGTTAAAAGAGCTATCTCGCGATGCCTCATTTGTGTGCGATGGCAGGCGGCAACCCCACAGCAGTTGATGGGCAACCTTCCACGAGAACGCGTGGTACCTGCGAGGCCCTTCCTTCACACCGGGGTCGACTACGCCGGGCCGATTCAACTTCGCACCACCAAGGGGCGTGGACATCGCTCTTACAAGGCCTTCGTAGCGGTCTTCGTCTGCCTTGCTTCCAGGGCAGTACACCTCGAAGTGGTCTCGGACTATACGGCCGAGGCCTTCCTTGCGGCCCTCAGACGATTCGTCTCTCGCCGCGGCATTTGTCGCAGTCTCCGTAGTGACTGCGGAACCACCTTCGTGGGAGCCGATTCGAAGTTGAGGGCTCTCTTCACCGCTGGCACCCCCGAAAGTCTCTGGGTCATCGACAGACTCGCCTCCGAGAAAATCGAGTGGAAGTTCAACCCTCCCTCCGCGCCGCACTTCGGTGGTATCTGGGAGGCCGCCGTCAAGTCGTTGAAACATCATCTCCGACGGGTGCTTGGCGACGCCACTCTAACATACGAGGAGATGAGCACCCTCCTCGCTCAAATCGAGGCGTGCCTGAATTCGCGGCCACTGCAGGCGCTCTCGGACGACCCTGAGGATCTCGCCGCGTTGACACCCGGACACTTCCTGGTGGGAGCCGCCCTGACTGCCGTACCCGAGCCGTCCTTGCTGCATCAACCGGCGACTCGTTTATCCCGCTGGCAGCTCCTGCAAAAAATGCGGGATCACTTTTGGGAGCGCTGGTCGAAGGAGTACCTCCACTCCATAACTCACCGTCCTAAGTGGTTACGCGAAGAGGCGGGCTTCCAGGTCGGTCGGCTATGTCTTCTCCGGAACGAACTCACACCACCAACGAAATGGCCATTCGCGCGAATCACGAAAGTCCACCCCGGAGAGGACGGCCAAGTTCGCGTCGTCACCGTGCGCACCGCAGCCTCCGAGTTCGTACGACCGGTAGTGAAACTCGTAGTGCTACCCGTCAACAGCAGCGAGGATTACGGACCTCAACCGTAATAGATCCGATCTCGCGAGTAACGGATCTGAATTTTTTAATTAGATATAGAATATTATTCTGAAATTTTTTCCTACTGTAAAATAAATTCTCCCATTGCGTGCAGCGCATCCACTGCCGCAAATAGCCTAATTTCGCCAAACGCCTTCGGCGAGGCGGGCGGAATGTTCAAAAACATCAAAAAATTAATTAAAACTCTCGCAATGGCCCTCGACTAAAAAGGAGAGTCGAGGGCCCGGCCGTTCGTTCGGCGCCCCTGGCAGCCGATAGCGAGATATCGCTTTGTCAGCGAATATCCGAAAACAGCGCTCGCCCTTCTCGAAAGATCCAACAACAACAAATAACCCGTTAGATCGCTCAATTTAAACATTGTCTCGGTAACCGTCGAGTTCACGAAAAATCGGGATCTTTCGAGAAGGGCTTGAGTATAAATCGACGCGATCACGGAGCACTGAGCCTTTTGTCGAAAAGTCTCCGACGCGATCATTTAGCTCTCGAATATTAAAAACGTTCTTTCCGTCGCTCGCGGAATAAATCGATTTTCTCCGTTGCTTGCGGATTCAAAATTCAGCTTGAATTTTTCGATCTTTTCTTCGTCGTTAGTCAAGAAACTGTAAATATATTAAAAATTGTATTTGTGAATTAGAATAAAGGACTGTACATAGACACATATATATATCGGGACTTGTCGTTCTCTTTCTTTCGCGCCGCGCTCACTTCTCGGTCTATTCTCGCGCCTTTTGCTAACAATACTATATATATCTTTCTCTTTAAAAAATATATTAAATTTAAAATATAGTGACATGAACATAGATAAATAACAACTGTTATATTAATCTGCAATTATATTTTTATTTTGCAGATATAAAGTTTGTTAATTGTCAGATGTTTAGTGTAGTAGAATTTGCATTAGTTTTCTGTTATATTTTTAATATATATTAAAATTATTATTTAAGGAAGAGTACATTTTAGAGATTACCGTATTTTAATATCATATTGTGTGTTGCAATTACAATCTTCAAAATAATGAAGATAAATAGTGTACCATGTGTACTTTATAATTTTATGCAGTATAACAATGAAACACAGTTTATAACTTTGTCCAATAACTGTATATTAATAATATCAACATAGATTCTACTACTGTGTACTTTATACTAAATCTGAGCAATAACTTTTTTACTATAAATGCAATATATGTATTATATAATATATATATATATATATATATATATATATATATATATATATATATATATACAGGGTGTCAGTGAAATTTTTGCCCTTACGAAGTAAGGAGGTAGATTGGCTCAAATTAAAAAGGAAGGACTTCTACTGTTTTGTGATATTCGCAATAATTAACGAAAAATTAAATAATGAATATCGGCCAATCTGCGTGAGTAGAAGCGGGCGGCGACGAGAGTCGTCCCACTGTAATCTTATACTAGGCGCGCGGCGAAGCGGTGGGCGGATCGCTCTCCGAGATATGATGGTGGCTTGCGATATATCGCAATACCGCGCCGAAAAATTATCCGTTCTTTTAGTGACGAGAAAATGATGCGCTATCATTTCCATACCACCTTGCGGTAGATAGCATGGTGCGCTTTTTTTTATAGTGGTTTCCCCCATAGGCCTATTCCGCTCTCAATTTAATGCGAAAATTGTTCAAAATGCCGTTAATTACTGTACGCTGAATGTATCGCAAATGTAAAAAATTGATGATGACAGAGACACACATGTCCGCTCAGCTGTAGTTGCATGCTGCTGGCGTATGCACTCTGGCAACAGCCTGCGAGAGCTGAGACGGTTTTAGTAAAAATCTTGTGTAGTAAATTAACAGTGAAAATGAAGTGTACTCTGCAGGAATATACGGATATGATTGTGGCATACGGGCTAGCGGGAGAAAATACTTATCGCGCGGCCGTGATTTACGTGGAATGATTTTTTGGGCGTGCACGAAAACCAAGTGGACGTACAATTTTACGTGTTGTGCAATAATTATGTGAAACTGGGTATCGTGCATAATATCGGGATAACCGGTCCAGCAGTGCGTCTTCGTGTACGAAATGAAGAAAGGATTCTTGAAGCATTTTATGAAAATCCTGGAACTAGCGTGCGTCGTGTGGCACATGAATTTGGTTTTTCGCGATACGCGGTACATCACGCTTTACGTGTTAACGGATTACGCCCGTATCATTACCAACGTGTACAACACATTTTGTCGAGGGATTTTCAACCACGGATCAATTTTTGTGAAGGTACTGTCATCATCAATTTTTTACATTTACGATACATTCAGCGTACGGTAATTAACGGCATTTTGAACAATTTTCGCATTAAATTGAGAGTGGAATAGGCCTATGGGGGAAACCACTATAAAAAAAGCGCACCATGCTATCTATCGCAAGATGGTGTGGAAATGATAGCGCATCATTTTCTCGCCACTAAAAGGACAGGTCATTTTTCGGCGCGGTATTGCGATATATCGCATGCCACCATCATGTCTCGGAGAGCGATTCGCCCATCGCTTCGCCGCGCGCCTAGTATAAGATTACAGTGGGACGACTCTCGTCGCCGCGCGCTTCTACTCACGCAGATTGGCCGATATTCTTTATTTAATTTTTCGTTAATTATTGCGAATATCACAAAACAGTACAAGTTCTTCCTTCTTAATTTGAGCCAATCTACCTCCTTACTTCGTGTGGGCAAAAATTTCCCTGACACCCTGTATATATATAATATATTTATATGTATAAATTATATTATTTATATAACATGAATTTTTTGAAAAAATCTGTGAAATATTTTTTATTTTGAACATTTATTCTTATTCTTAGTGCGAAATTTGTAGATATCAAATTTTAATTATTCCTTACATATATTTAATCAACTTTAATATCTTGAAGGTTGCATTTTATTGCAATGCTGTGACAAATAATGTTATATATGTATATACATATATGTATACATAATGTTATATATACATACACACACACACACACACACACACACACACACACACACACACACACACACACATATATATATATATTGTGTATGTTGTACTATATTATAAAGATTAAATAATATTAAATGTATACGTTTAATATTATTGTGACTTTAATAATTTTAAACAATGTTATATTAACATTAAAATTGATTAAATGTTGTACATCTTTTGATATTTACAATCTAATACATGTTACAATTATTTATGACATATGCTATTTTTCATATTTTAATTCATAAACATAACATTCTATTTAATGTAATTATATTATTATTATTTTTGTATGTCAGATTCTTTCAATTTCAATTAATAAACACCCAATGAATTTTGTTTTACAAAGTTAAAAAAGGGAAAGAAAGATTTGATTTCATTATTTTTTATTTTATTCATTTTTTATAATATTACTATTGTAATTATAGAATTACTTGTAAAAAAATATATATATTATAAAATGTAAAGGGGGGTCCCGTTTGCCTACATTCCCGATTGCAAACTGCTTCGTTTGCGCACAACATTTTGCCGACAGCTTCTTTTGCCAACATTCCCGATTGCCTACATGTATTATTACACACACGAAAAAAATGAAGATAAGTACGATTGCACACATGACATTATTGCACACATACACATTGCACATATGATATTATTGCACACATACACATTGCAGACATGATATTATTGTTCACATGCACATTGCACACATGATATTATTGCACACATAATCTTAATACATATATGATATTGAACACATATAATACAAATACATTGCACACATACAATAAAAAAATGGTTTTGCATAATTTAGAATCCACGATTAAAAGTGCAGACTGATACTGGATTGCTCACCGAATCTAACCTTAAAATCTTTAATCAATTTGATGCTAAAATTTTCGTATGCGACCACGCATGAAACACATTATTTAGAATTTTGCGAAATATTATAATTATAACTTATAAAAATTATAATTATAATTTATAAAATTTAAAAATAATATTTGATATTATTGTAACTGTACTGATACTAGATTCATCGATTAATAAGAGCTTTCTATCATACATAATAATAGTCATATATAAAGTTTTAATGTAAAAGTGAATTCAAACTTTATATTTCGTGAATAAATATTGCTGTGAACAAAAAAAACGTGATATAAATTTAGTTTACGAAAACATTAATTTTTAACCGAGGTACTTACGTCAAATAATTGTTGGATTCTAAATTCAAGATTTGATTTAATAAATCGATATGAAGCATTTGTCCTAAAATCTTGTCTTTCGGTAGTACCATCTGTTACGCAACAATGTATAACTTGCTGTACTCTGTTAAATTGCGAAGTCGATCGCCTAGATTCCGTATGATCCCGCAAGTTTCATATACATCACGGTAAAATATACAATAGCATAATTATTGCCGTCAATGTCATATTAAATACTATTATTATCATCAATGTCATAATAAATAAAATGATTCTTTCGAGGCATTCATAGGTTGAAGATAGATAACAATAGCTTGTTTTTCATCCTGCGAAACTGCTAAATACGTTTATATAAATATCTTTGCGTAATCATTCTTGTTAAAAGAATTCCTTCTTCTTTTCAGCATCTGTATTTAAAGTATATGCTACTGTTTCTAAGACATGTCAATGTCTAACTTTCAGTAATCTTTGCCTAGCATTACGAATCTTCTTGAAATTAAAAGAATCTAAAGAAATAAAAAGATTTATATACTAGATTTATATTAAAAATTCATTTTAATCCCATAACATTTTAGCGAAAAAATTTCAAATATTGTTAATGTAAATAAGTTTTTCTTTATATTTATTTTATATTTACTTTTTATTTTTCTTTCAATTATTCTTTTAATTATTCCGTTATTGAATAAACTTTAACAAGCATTTTTAAAAGTATTTTGTATTTAATTTTATATTAAATATACTGTAATAATATTCAGAGGAAAATACGTGATGTTAAAAAAATATTAAATCCGCAAAAGTATTTAAGAGTCACTTCTTTGTACGTTCCGTGGATAGACCTTCCTGTGCACCAATTCTTCTTTTCACTAATTTAGCGATTCGTTGATCGACAGCTTTCATATAATCACGCAATGCGAGATATGCGTTTGTCATTATTACAAGAAAAAGGAATTGTAAATATTGCGATGATATATTAGTAAAAAAAACTTCCAGAAAGTTTAAAGGTAAGTATAACTATAAATGTATAAAACACGATATTGTCAATTCTTTATCTATGCGTCGGAAATTATGCATATAAAGCGGAATGAATAAAAAATGTTACTTAATTTCCGAATGTTACTTAACCTTACTTACAGTACTTTTACAATTTTATTGTATCATTTAGCACACATGGCGAATTATAAGAATGCTATTCATGCATATTTTAATATTTTATTATTTAATTATTTTATTATTTTATTATTTTAGTTGTTATTAATTATTGTGATTATTATTACTTATATAATATAAGTAATTACTCTTTTTTTTATTTTCTTTTTAATATACAAAAAAATTTGTTTAAGGAATTGTTGGTCTTAGATTTCTATACTAATTTTATAAATAATTCAGTAAATGAGTAAATATATCATAATCTAAATACTTTTCTACAAATAGAGAATTAAAATATATAATTCCTTGATTGTTTATACTCTTGAGAAAAATTACGTTAAATTTAAAAACACTATGTATCTATTTGATTACATATCGAGTCTTTTGATTATGTTTACTAAGGGAACAATCGTACATGACCTTATTATCTGATTATATTAGCTACAATGTGCCAGTTACCAAGTTAGTCTTCGGTGATCTTCAGAAGTGGTAAGATCGCGATTACGCATATATATATAGCATTAAGCTTGATGATAACACGCTAATTACAATTTATTTCAACAAAACACTAACATCTTAATCCGCCACAATTTTAATTACAATAAGGTAAGTAGTTTAAGTATAATAAACAAGTTACTGCAAAGAAGCATTTACACATTTATGAAAATACAAAATATACGTAGAAAATACAATTTAAATTAATATAAGTATAATATAGTTTAAGTAATTACTCTTTTTTTTATTTTCTTTTTAATATGCAAAAAAATTTGTTTAAGGAATTATTGGTCTTAGATTTCTATACTATAATTTTATAAATAATTTAGTAAATGAGCAAATATATCATAATCTGCGAAAATCTAAATATTTCTCTAAAAAAAAGAGAAATAAATATATTATACAACTTCTTGATTATTTATACTCATATTATGAGAAAAACCAATTGCAATAATTTCAACAAATAACTACAGCTTAACTTGTCACGATTTTAATTACAATAAGGTAAATTACAATAAGGTAAAGAAACATTGACACACCTATGAAAATGTAGAAGAATGTAAAATAATGTAGAAAATACAATTTAAATTAATATAAGAAACATGTTTGACGAGCACAATTTTATTTTCTACAAATTATCTTTCTCAAAATTAACAAGAAATGATTAACATGTAGATAATTCCAAGAATATAATATTTTGGATTAATTTTAAATTTTTTAAAAATATACATTGAAAAAACTTTCTTCGGAAATTAAAATTACGTATATATTTTATATAGATAAAGAAAAGAAAAAATAAAGACATTTTATAATATGGGCAACGTTTAGTGACATTTACACATCTTCTATAAGTTTTCTTTTGAAACAGAAACATCATATTACATCCGCAAAAGCACTTAGATCTAAAGCGTAATGTAAAATTCATTTTTATATTCTCCCATATAAATACAATTAATAAAATAATATAATTATAGTTTAAATCGAGAATCTTTTCAAGATTTTTCTATTTGTTTAACATTCGAGATTTTTCTATATATAAATATTAACAGAAATTTTAACCGCTCTCCTCAACTCTAGTTTTTCTTACAAAAGAAATGTATATATTATAAACATCCAATAATAACAATTATAATAATTAATTATAATAACTAATAGTCGTTAAACCAAGCGTACCGTACAAGCATGCGCGACCGCCCGACACAATCTATTGTTTGCCAATCAACCGTTCGAAAAACGCTTCGCGCATATCAAACGCAGTGTTTGACACGTCAGATCTCATCCTACCTAAAATAGATAATAAATAAGTAAAATATCTCACATAAAAGATTAGAGATTTCGACCGAAGGCAGAAAGAGCTTTCGACAAAACTATAGATTAAAAAGTTTCAAAGGATAGTAATTTGACTGCTTAAATATTAAAAAATGAACATCAGTTTAAAAATTGAAATAAAAATTAGAAAATATGTTTCAATTTGAGTAAATTAATGATTTATAACAATTTAAGATGTTTGTTTTAACATATGATTAAGTTACAGAACATAGTTAAGTCCTTTTTGCAATTCACGAATTAATTTGACAATTATTTTAAATTTAAAACGCTATGCAAACTCTTTTTGATAACATATCGAGTCTGGATTATGTGTATAAACTAAGGAAACAATCATACATCGTGACTTTATTATTTGTTTACATGGCATTGGCTATAATGTGCTATCGAATTCGTTAGTCTTTAGTGAACCTTCGAAATGGTAAGATCGTGATTACATATATATGTGTGGCATTAACAGCTTGTAATAATATTGTGCTAATTGCAATTAATTTCAATAAATAACTACATCTTAACACTTGTTACAATTTCAATGCAATAAGGTAAGTAACCACAAAAAAGCATTTATATACTTACGAAAATGCAAAATGTACGTAGAAAATATAATTTAAATTAGTATAAAAAACAAGTTTGACAAGTAGAATTTTACTTTTTACAAGTTATCTTTCTCAAAATTAGTATAAGAAACAAGTTTGACAAGTAGAATTTTATCTTCTACAAGTTGTCTTTTTTACAATTATTAAGAGATGTTCAATAAAATGTAGATAACTTCAAGAATGTAACATTTCAAACTAATTTTGAATTTAAATAATTTTAAATCTAATATTCAATGAAGAAAACTTTATAAATCATATATATATAAATATATATAAAATAACAATATCATATATACTATAAATAATGAATATGTGTATAACAAAAATAAATAAATAATCTGGGTTACACATAAGTCAAATGAAAGAACGTCAAGTTTAAATTATATGTCTTTGAAAATGTACATTAAATACAATGACATTCAGGCAAATTCCATGAACTACATGATCCTTACACTTACTTTCAAAACTAAAATATTTTATTAAATATTGATCAGAATCTAAATTTTACTTCTATTTTCAATTCGAATTTCCTTATGTTTATGGATTTTAGAATATTTCGATAAATTTAATTCATATCAAAAATGAGCTCATATATATATATGTATTTTGCATCTAAAATAGATAATAAACAAATGAAATATCTCCATTAAAAGATTAATAGACGCAAGTTTTCTTCAAACCTATAAATTAAAAAGTTTTAAAAAGAGTAATGTGACTGCTTAAATATTAAAATAGGTTAAAAATTGAAATAAAAAATACAAAAAATATTGCAATTGATGACCTGAAGTTGATGACCTATATTAATTTAAGATCTTTATTTTAACATAGTTGCATTTAACCTCATGAATAAGTTTGACAAATATTATTATTTACTCAGAAACTTGATAATGTAATAGAAAAAATATTTTATAATACAAACTTGTTATTTAATTTTTCAATTCTTTAATTCTTTATTAATTTTTTGTTTTATAAGACATAGATTTTAAAATGACGTGAATTATGTACGAAGATTAAATTCTCTGACTATAATTATCAATTAGAGATTATAACGAAACATTTCTATTGAGAGATTCACGCTTAATACTTCATAATTATTAGAATATAGTTCGCAAAATACTGTTAGTGTATTTGAAATATCACATGTATCTTACGTTTGCCGTTTGCTTTGTAATATAATTTAAAATTCGTGTACGATTTGACATTAGCTGTTTACTTGTCAGCATATATGTGTATATTTGGTAAGAGTAAGGACAAGAAGCATAATATTGTGAGAGTTAATGCGATTAAGTTTAAATTAGTAAAATTATACACATAAGAAAAACTGGAGAGCTCTAATTTTATTGTAATTTATGTTTTTCTTATTAAAAAAAAGTATTTTTTTCTACAGATTTCTGGAACGAGAAAATCAATATGATATTCCTTAAGTTGTTACTTAACACCATATTATTATATAATATATTAATATTCATGGGTACAACAGCATCTTTTCCCGAGGAGAATTCAAAGAATGATACGGGTTTCACAAATAAATATCGTTTATCGAAACATATAATACCGTATCATTATAACATTCAGATGTTATGGCCAGATGACCAGCCAGAAATAACAAATTTCCTTGGGGAATGCCATGTTTATATCAAAATTAATCGTCCAACGCGCCGCATAAGTTTGCACGCCCAAAAACCGCAAATAAATATAACTTCTGCATTTTTGAAAAAAAATGCTAATAGGATTGAAAAGGAAATACAATATATTCCACAGAATGAAACGAAGTATAACGATAAAAGTCACATTCTCAACTTTTATTTTGCCGAAAAAATACCAAGTGGATATTATTCCTTCGTTATGAAGTTTATCAGTTTTATAAATGATGATAATGAAAGTATCTTTAAGATTTCTTCTCTAAACAGCACAGGAAATGACATGTAAGTAAATAGCGAATATAATAAAAAGGTTGAAAAAACATATATGTCTTATTATCATATAAAATTATTATTGAATATTATTTTATTTTATATTAAAACTTTCTCCAAATTTTACTGCGTACATTTTTGGTAATTTTTTGCATAATATACTTTCTCTTTGCAAGATTTAGACGTTATAGTTTGAAATGTATATATTTGTGTGTGAGGGAGAAAATTGTGAATATTAATATTTTAAAAATTTCTGAGAATGTTACTCAATGTTAATTAAGGTAGAGCTACTATTATATTGTAGAGCTACTATTACTTGAGTATGTTGTAATATAATTGAGCGTTACATAAATATGTGTGGCATGTTAACATAATTCACTATATTATTATTATTATTATTTTTATTATTACAATATAAAAAAATTATAGTAATAAAAACAATAATAATAATAATAATAATAATAATAATAATAATATCATAACAAAAAGTTAAAATATAATTCTTAAAAAGCAATCTTTAATTTTATAATAAATGTAAAAAGTATTTGTAACATTATCGAATATATACGTATGAAAACTATAACAAAAACTAAAATAATAATTAATACATAAAACAAGTCTAAACATTTTCTATAGTATTGCATTATTCACGAGACTCATCTATATATTCTCCACTTTGTAATTAATTTTTAATGCTACGATAAAATTTCTTCCATTATACGAGATTTTGTATTAAAATGTTGTAGGTGGTTGTACGCAACGCATTTCCAGACAATTGGCGCTCGTCAAATATTTCCGTGTTGGGACGAACCAGAACTCAAGGCAACCTTTAACATTTCAATAAGACATCATAAAAAATACATAGTTTTATGGAATACGAATTATGAAACAGAAACTGATTTTAATAATATCACAATGCAATGGATGCACATCAATATCCCTTTTAAAATCTCTACTTATCATGTGGCATTCTGTCTACTGAACGCTAAATGGTTTACATTTACCATTTCCTTTCAATATAACTTGGATAGTGCACCAATTAATTCCTCTAGGAGAATCGTATGGAATAGATATTCTTCTCAAATATTCTTCTCTTTTGCGCAACAGGTTATTCAACAAACTTTAAAGTCTTTCAAAAATGATTTTGAAAACTGGGAAAAAATTTCGATAACCCAGCATGTCTTCATGCCAGGTCTTCGACATAATGCTATAGAAAAATTAGGTCTCGTTTTGTACAGGTAATACAGATAAATAGGTGATCAGCTGATCGCTACACACGATAGTGCGCACAGACACATATACACATATGCGAACACACAAACACACACACACACACACACACACACTTTCTCTCTCTCTCTCTCTCTCTCTCTCTCTCTCACTCTCACTTTTCTCACTCACTCAGTTATTATTATCTATTAATCTGAAGCGCCCCCACTTCTGATGATGAATGGCGCCGCTCTTACCTGCGTCTTATTCTCAGCCAATAATAAGTTGTTTGTTCAAAAACAAAATTTTGCAAAACAAAAAGTTGTCTCCGAATTAAGTCAGGAATATATCATTTTAAGAACAATAAGTTATTTTATTTACCCGGACGTATGTGTGTGTGTGTGTGTGTGTGTGTGTGTGTGTGTGTGTGTGTGCGCGCGCGTATATATAGCATATTTTATTTAAAAATATCAAATTTCTCATCTATATCATATTCCAAACAAAATCTATTTGACAATAAATTTTTGTGCATATATCTCATCATTAGTTTCACTGCATATATTTAATGTAACATGTCTAATATAATTGAAATAAAAATTTATTATACTACATATTTGAAATATACATATTTTACGTAATTTCATTACTAATAAATAATTTTTAGAGAAACAGCTGTTATCTATGATGAAGAACTAGATTCCCTTGCGCACAAAATTGAAGTGGCATGTCTAATAGCACGCCAAGTGGCATATCAATGGTTTGGTATTACGGTCAGTCCATCCTGGTGGTCATACCATTGGTTGAACCAGGGTATTGCTACGTTGCTTGGAATAGATGCTCTTCATAAGGTTCTTTTTTATATATATGTTTATGTAATATTATTTCGCTTATGTGGAATTAAACATAAAATATTTGTTCACATAATGAAAAAAATCGTAACTTAACATCTTATTAGTATGTAAATAACATCGATCACCTAAATACTTTATATTTTTAAAACATTTAAAACATAATTAAAAATAATTTAATTAGTATAATACATGTTTTATATCAGATATAGGAAACTTGCATCAAAATTTTTTTTAAACGATTTCAATGATGTACAATTTAATAGATTAATTATACATATATTTTAAAGCCACTTTTGCTGGCTCTTTCTCTTTTTTTATTTAAATATAAAAACGCTTTACTTACACTAATAGCACAAAGCATTGTAAAATAGAGATATTATTAATGAAAATAATAGTATATATATAATAGTAGTAATATACACGAAACAAAAAAATATACGAGCAACGTATTCCTCTGATTAAAAATTGTTTGATCTGACATGAAACTTTTTGTTATTAGAATTTTGCGGATTTTCGTACGTCGGATCTATTTGTAGTGCAGATGCAACAAGAATCTCTCCATGTAGATGATTATTCTATTATGGAACCTCTTGTATCAGAGATTAAGAAGCCCGCTGAAATTAAATCACTTTTTTTTTTTTCTTATTATACCAAAGGTAAGATCGAATAAATAATAAACGATTGTCAACAAAATTCTGGGCATAAATGTTATGAACAATAAGAAAGTTAATTCTAATTTACTCTCCCTTTTATATACATACTAATTTCGTTACAATAGTGAAATATAAAACTATAAAAGAAATGCTATAAAACTATTTCTTGTATAAACAGTTTAAAATTATAGGAAAACAGGTATATAGTATAAAACTGTACTATTTTATACGGAAAAACTAGATAGAATAGACAAATTTGTGTGGATTCTAAAATAACTTTAATATAAACATGTACATCTATATGCATTTTTAACGTGTTTTTTTTTCGTTGTAGCACCTTCTATATTGCGCATGTTGCGATACGTCCTCACCGATAAAATATTTAAAGAAGGCATTGAGAAATTTTATAAAATGCAGTAAGTAATGCACAATAATTATATATTATAGAAATAAAAATAAACACGAATAGAAAAGACCTTAGTAATAAAATATAACAAAGTGTAGTTGTAGAATAAAACATAAAATACACACACACAGAATGAAAAGGATGTAGACTGCAAAAAATTCAATTATCTAAATAGTACTACTTTTTATTTAATTTTATATTATCTTCAAGTCAAATTTGAAAATTGCTCCTTCCAACATCTAAAAATAAAATTTAACAATTTCCATTAATGAAACAAGCCATCAATCAGTCTTAGACATTACAAAATGGGATTTATGAAATTGTTTCCAATTTTGCTTTTTATATTACATTTATAATTATATTATCAAATATTTGGGCCGCTGTATCTGATGATTGCGTTTCCGATTTCTTTGATTTCTATTTTCTGCATTTTTTGTGTTTTTAAAATAATTCTTTTGCAATTAAAAAATTCTTTTGCTATTTAATTACTTAAAAATGATATCAAACTTCTTTCATAATTTCAATGATTTCGACTATACTATATATATTCTAATATGATAAATATATAATCAATTTTAAATTATTATAAAATAAATTATAAGTTAACATGTTTCGTATTCCATATATTATCAGTTACTTATGCTGGCTTTTCGTTTATGTTTACTACTTTAGCCTATTTTATAAACTGGACAATGTCACTCAACGATAAGTTGAATGAAAAATTATATAAAAGTAACATAGTATAGAAAATATTAATACACTTATGCAATTTAAATAATGAATCAGTATTTTTTCTAAAGTAAAAAAATCTGTGTTTATTTATACAGTCAGCAATATATGTAAAATGTTAAATTTAGTATGTTTAGATCTGCAACATTCGATGATTTCTGCAACGATATGCAGATTGTTTATGAAGAAAGAAAGCAGTCCCATACGAAATCTTTTATTATAAAAGATATGATGAGAGCTTGGACAAGATACAAACATTATCCTGCATTGAATGTTGAAACTGATAAAGACCCTCCTCCTTTCTTGATAATAGTGTTACAAAATTTCGAAGGTATACAGCTGTCACATGAGTGGTGGATACCTATAACAATAACTAAGCAGACAGAACTCAATTTTACAATATCCGCGAATCAGCATAATATAGAGTGGATGAAAGTCTCAGTATCAAATTATTTTAGTCCATATTTCCTTAATTTTTCTGTCAAAGAAGATGAGTGGTACATAATTAACATACAACAAATGGGTAAATATTAACTGATATTTTTATAACAATTAAATATTTATTACGAATAATTAGTGGCTTACTCTATTTTTATATTTAAATATACGTATTTGAGTCTACTATTTACAATTGTTGCACCTATTACTTACAAATGTTTTCTTAAATATTAAGTAAACATAATTATGCACAAAATTAATCACAAATCATAATAAAATTAATATTATATTATATTATTGGAATATATATACTTCTCGTTGTAAATTAAAATGTTAAATATTTTAAGTTTTTTCCATTACACAAAATTCTTGCAGATAATGTGCCATTATAATTTTACAAAATTGTATTATATTGTATATTGAGGTATTATAATATATACGGAGTATCTTACAACTTCAGTGCAATACTTTAACCTTTTGACGGCTACGAACGCATATATGCATCCGGCAAAACCTATCAGTATTCACCATCAGTATTCACTGGAAGCTTATGCATATGGCGAAATTTTAATTACTTTTTTATATTAAAAATAAAAAAGATATGAGAAAGATATGATGTAGATATATTATTACATGTGACAAAGTTTCTTAATTTAATCATTACTTACGAATCAAAATTATATTACATTTATATTAAATCTTTTACACATTTTTTATATAAAATATATAAAAATATACTATATATACTATATACTATAATATACTATATACTATATACTAAATATACTATATATAACTATATAAATAATTACTGATTATTATAGTGTAAATAATATTATCGTAAATAACATAAGAAAAAGAGAATATACAAATTTGGAAATATTTTAATAAATTTAATGAAGAAAATTGTTATTTTAATAAATGAAAACTTTTTTTATGCACAACAGGATATTATCGTGTTAATTATGAACTCAAGAATTGGAAAAATATCGCAAGATATCTGAATTCTGCGGAATATACGAATATACATGTTCTTAATCGTGCTCAAATTATCGATGATGTATATCATTTCGTGATGAGAGACGTACTCAATTTTTCTATATTTTTGAAAGTCACGGAATATCTATCGCGAGAGACAGATTATGTCGCATGGTATCCTATGTTTAAG
The DNA here is from genome assembly GCF_025532165.1 of Camponotus vicinus. Taxonomy (NCBI): domain Eukaryota; kingdom Metazoa; phylum Arthropoda; class Insecta; order Hymenoptera; family Formicidae; genus Camponotus; species Camponotus vicinus. Next base: position 10,143,450 of record NW_028141945.1, read on the forward strand.
GCTCTCGAAGATATATCAAGAATGTTTCCATTTCCAGATAAAAAAATTAGTAATTTCAAGGTAGACTATTATAAATGTTTTGTATGATTTAAAAAGATTTAATAAGATTGAGAAATTTTATAATAATATTCTATCCACTCTTTTTATTAAACTAGAGAAGTTTTACTAGTATCATATTAATTTACAATTTTTTTACAAGTAACTAATAAAATTTATAGTATTGTATTTATATTATTTATAGTATTATATTTGTATTTAGATTCTATTTATAATATTATATTTTTATTATTTCTAGACAAAAATCTTGAACAGTTTGAATGGGCTTCTTCAAAATATCGGTTATAATAAAAAACCTAACGAAAAAACTGACGATTTAATTGACTGTTTAAGGCAGGAAGCTAGTAAATGGGCATGTATTCTCGGTGAACCAAGTTGCGTGAAAGCAGCCGAAACTAAATTACATCAACATCTCACAAGTCCTAAAGGAAACAAGTAATTTTTCTTACAATTTCAATCTTCATAATTACATTTTTCCTTTCATATGACATATGGAATGGTACTTAATGAATAACAATTTTCTATTAAAACCATGAACTAAATTCCTCTAACAAATTTTTAACTTTCTCCTGAATATCATAGACTTTTGCCATGGTGGAGACATTGGACGTTCTGTAATGGTTTAATGAGAGCGAACAGTAGTATTTGGGATAAAGTATGGAGTAAACATATTGAGAATCCTAATGTAATAACTTCGAAATTCCTTGCTTGTTCCAATAATTCTGCTACTATTATCAAATATACAGAAACATTATTCAATAATTTTAATAAAGAAATGGGAGATAATTATTTAAATGATATTTTTCATATTAATGCGAAACATGCAAACAATAATGAAACGCTTGACAATATATTAAGGAATTTAAAGAAGATACCCAGGTAATGTGTGTGATATTTTTCTTTTATACACACTTCTATAAATTCTATTCATAGTAATGTATTACACAGAAATTTGTCATATATATTAATTAAAAGTTTATTATTTTTAATTTATAGAGAATATATTATTGCAACATTAGTCGATATTATTAATCATGTGTATTCTGAAAAACAACTTAATCAGGTAAATTTTGTAAACTTGAATATTGTATTATAACTTGCGGTATTTTATAATATACATTAACTAATTTACGAATTAATTGTTAAACTTATCTACAAATATTGCAAGAATCTTAATTATAAAACAACTATCTTGTATTAAATGTATTAAAAATGCAAAATTATACTATATCTAATTTTCATAACGCAAGATTAAATTATTAATCATTGAGACAATAACATATTCAAATTTATTTCAGATAAAACAGTTTCTGGATATTAATCAAAAATTAACTATTGAACATATGTCCGAGCTATTAATTAAACTATTAAAGGTAAATTCTTGGAATGCACAAATATCTTTATTCATTTAATATTTCTTTTTATTAAACACTTTTTATTATTATTTTTTATCATTTATATATATATATATATATATATATATATATATATATATATGCATATATATTTTAATCATGCAATAAACTGGAAACAATACTGCATTAGATTTTTGTTTTAAGAAAAGAATTTATTATGTGTTAACAATATATTTATTAATCAATATATTATTATTGTAGATTAATTACGTGACAGAAATTCGCAAACTAGATTTATTAATCTATCAGAAGATAAAAAGACGCAAGTACGAAATTTCAAGATTTCAGACATTTGTGGAGTTTACAGAAGATTATAATATGTAATAATTATAATTATAACAATATAACGTACACATTTTTATTTTATTATGAATACTTTTATATTTTCATATTATATTTTCATTATGAATATTTTTATAGTAATTTCGTTTTCATTGTTTATAAATGTTCAAAGTAAGATGCATTCACGGATTTTCTTATATCTAGATATAAGAATCTTATATCTAAATATAAACTTTGCCACAAAAGTTGCTCGAAAAAACTATTCGTTTAGACTTCTAAAAATGTAGTAGTGCATCATTCGTCCATATATGTTAAACATTAATATGCTTTCTATATTTGAAATCATATTATTTAATGAAGAATACATTTTAGAAATTTTGACTATTTTTTAATATCATATTGTTGTAATTATAATCTTCATAGTAATGAACATAAACAATATATATATTTTATAATTTTATACAAATATAATAATGGAACATAGTTCATAACTTTCTCAATTGTATATTGACATAAATTATATTTTATTATCATATCTTGCAAACTAAATGTTGTGTGTGTGTTGTGTGAGCGGTAACTTTTTTATATAAATGCAATTTTATGACATAATACGCACACAAACACACACACACACACACATAATATAAATTTTTCGAAAAAATCTGTAGAAAATGTTTATATTTCGAAGATTTCTTATTTCGAAATTCTATTTAATGTAATTATAATAACAAGCTGTATTTTTTGACTTTCCAATATATAACATTTAAGAATAAAATTTAAGTAGACTTATATATGTGTGCATATGATTAACTATACGTAAGAATGTAAATATAATATCCATTGGTATATCAATGCAGTTTTATATATTTATTTTATATTTATCCGGTATTTCTATAATTGCTAATCACTACAAATATCAATGTTCTTACGAGTTTATACAAGTCCTTTCACATTCATATTGCCTTTATGTCAATCAAGTACATGTGTTTCGTATGTCAGATTTGTTTGAAAATAAAAAGTGATTTGAATTACAAGCAAATGAATTTAGTTTTACAAAGTTAATTAAAACAAAAGAAAACTTTTAATTATATTATTTTCTATTTTATTCATTTTTATACTTGTAATTATATAATTATTTGACAGAAAAAAATATATTGCAAAACATAGAAAAAGGAATAGTATAATTTTTAATATTATACAATTATTTGTATGAAACATTTATAAATTTGAGAAATATTATTTATAAAATTCAAAAGTGATGTTTAATACTGCTTGGACTGGAACTTTATTTGTCGATTAATAAGATCTTTCTATTATACATAATAATAGTTATATATAAAGTTGTTTTAATGCAGAAGTGAATTCAAACTTTATATTTCGTGCATAAATTGCATTGCTATGATCAAAAAAATATGATATAAATTCAGTTTACGGATAAGTTAATTTTTAACCGAGGTACTTACGTAAAATAATTGTTGGATTCCAAATTCAAGATTTAATTTTAATAAATCGATATGGGGCATTTGCCCTAAAACTTTTCGGTAGTACCATCTGTTACGCAGCAATTTATTGTATAACTTGTTGTACTTTATTAAATTGAGAAGTCGATCACCCAGATTCCTTATGATCCCGCAAGTTTCATACACATCACGGTAAAATATAACAGCATAATTATTGTCGTCAATGTCATATTAAATACAATTATCACCATCACTATCATATTAAATAAAATGATTATTTTGTACCAAATGTGGGGAGACTCACAACTTGAAGATAAGCAGTAATAGCTTGTTTTCCATCCTCCGCGATGAAATTGCTAAATATGTTTACGTAATCATTCTTGTATTCCTTCTTCTAACATTTCAACATCTGTATTTAGAGTATATGTCATTGTTTCCAAGACACGTCGATGTGTAATTTTCAATAATCGTTGCCTGGTATTACGAATCTTTTGAAATTTGCCTAAAAAAAAATAAAAAGATTTATATACTAAAAAGTAACTTTTTTAAATCCCATAATATTTTAGCGAAGAGATTTCAAATGTTGTTAATATAAACATAAATTTTTCTTTATATTTATTTTATATTTATTTATTTTTTAAATTATTCTTTTAATTATTTCGTTATTGGATGAACTTTAACAAGCATTTCTAAAACATTTTGTATTTAATTATATTAAATACTGTGATAATATTCAGAAAAAAATATGTGATGTACGTTGAGATTACTTCAAAGATATTAAACCAGCGAAATATTTACAAGCCGTTCTTTTATGCTCTCCGTGTGGATAGTTCCCGTGCATCAATTACTTCACTACTTTAGCGATTCGTTAATCGACAGCTGGTTTCGTATAATCTCACAATGCAGAATATGCGTTTGTTTATTACAAAAAAGAAGAAACTAAATATTGCGATGATATTAGTAAAAAACTTTGAGAAAGCTGAAAGAAAAGTATAACCGTAACTATTTATGTATAAAACACGATATTGACAATTCCTTATCTATCCGTCCGAAATTATGCGAAATGAATAAACAAATGAATCTTACAGTACTTTTATAATACTTTTATTGAATCATTAGCACATAGCGAGAATTATAAGGATGCCATTCATGTATTTCAACCGTTTAATTATTTTAATTATTATGATTAATTATTATGATTATTATTATTTATACAGTATAAATAATTATTCATTTCCTATTTTCTTTTTAATTTACAAAAAATTAATTTAAGAAATTATTGGTCTTCGATTTCTATACTAATTTTTTAAATAATTCATTTTTCAAATAAATGAGCAAATATATCATAATCAGCGAAAATCTAAATACTTTTCTACGAATAGAGAATTAAAATATATAATTCTTTGATTGTTTATACTCTTGAGAAAAATTACGTTAAATTTAAAAACATTATGTATCTATTTGATTACATATCGAGTCTTTTGATTATGTTTACTAAGGGAACAATCGTACATGACCTTATTATCTGATTATATTAGCTACAATGTGCCAGTTACCAAGTTAGTCTTCGGTGATCTTCAGAAGTGATAAGATCGCGATTACGCATATATATGTAGCATTAAGCTTGAGGATAACACGCTAATTACAATTTATTTCAACAAAACTATCATCTTAACCCGCCACAATTTTAATTACAATAAGGTAAGTAGTTTAAGTACAATAAGTAAGTTACTGCAAAGAAGCATTTACACATTTATGAAAATACAAAATATATGTAGAAAATACAATTTAAATTAATATAAGAAACATGTTTGATGAGCAAAAGTGTAACAATTTGAACTAATTATAAATTTAAATAATTTTAAATCTAAAATTCAAACTAAAAAAACTTTTTTGGGGAATTAAAATTATTATATATGTTTTATATGTTTTTATTTATGTATATAAAGAGAAAAAAGGGGAAGGATATTTTATAATATTGGTAATATTTAGTGATATTTATATCTTTTATAAGTTACAAAATCACAAATAAAATAGATTACATAGATATACATTTCGAAAATTGCGTTAAATATAACTATAAAATATTATACATTATAAATTATAATGCTTGGTAAATACTAATTTCCCTTGTTAATAAAAAGGTATCACATTAATACATGAACAAAATAAGCGCTAGATTCTAGTCTGCACTTGATTTTTTTCTGAATCTGATAGTTATAAGGCGAAATTAAAAGAAAATGGGAATAAATTGTTTATATATGTATATTTGTTAATTGTGTATATTTAGTAAGTACAATTTACATTTTTATAAAATAAGTTTTATACTACGAATATGCAACAGACAGCCTGTGGGCCAGAAACGACCTGCGAAGCTTTTCACTTTAGAGAAAATAAAAAAAAGAGATTTCACTTTGCCTAATCTCTATGTGGTGATTTCCAGGTAATACAGAGGAAACAAGATATATAAGTTCGAAATTTAGCTACGCGCGTGCGCGGTCCGTAGTGTAATTTCAAATTTTACATTGGGCCCATCAAAAATTTAGCTTTTTCCTGTTTTAAACTATATGATTTACGGGGTTTTTTGAATATTGTTATAATACGATAAATTAGTCTTCTTAGAAATCTTATCTAACGGCACATTTTTATATTTTTGTGATATCGTTTTCGAGATTTTGCCCCCAAGAGGTTTTTGAAAATTGTTATGCGATAAATTAATCTCTCACACGTATACACACACATATACACATATACACATATCACACGTATGCACACACATGTACGTAAATGGTTTTGTCTTTTAAAGCATTTTTGCACACTAAAGCGAATAATCATATATGCGCGGTATGAACGCAGCTTGAGAGACAAAATCGCTTTGAATGTGTGCATGCGAAGATACGTTCATGAACCTTATTATGAAGGAAAATGAAAAATGTCGCAATTCTGACATGCGATTATGATTTCTCGGGATTGACTGCACCGATTTTATTCAAACTGGTCACAATCGAAAGCTTGTATTCACATTATATGAAAAAAATGCCGTTAGATTTTTAATTACGCACTGATAAAAAATTATAGTTGAAATTATCATAATTTCACTATAATTTATCTTCTATAAGTATCTTAAGGCGCCAAGCACATATAATAGTGCATTTTACTATAAAAAATATAGTTGATATAATATGAAAATATAGTTCGTAAAATCATAATATCCATTTTATGTAACCATATGGTATACGTAGTGTTCCGAAATTCACTATCAGTACTGAAAATCTGTAATACATGTTACGTATATTACAGATTTTTAATATACGCAGCACCAAGACGTTTAAAAGTTTTTTTCCGTCTATAATTTCAAATAATCTGTTTAATATTCTGAATCCTAACAAGGAATCCAGATTATTAAATAAATTATTTTAAATTCAGTTTGTCTGAAATTAAACTGATAAACAGTGATATGTCAGAAAGAGGATGCTCACATGCATACAATCCGAGAACCTGCGTGTGAGTAGCATCCTCTTTCTTGCACTACTGCTAAGAGGAAAAAAATATACTTTAGATCTTACGTGTTTAATACCAGTCCTTTATATACATTTTATGCCAAATATTGAATATGAGAAAAGTTAAGAGTAGTGCGCCGCGTAACGGCAAGCGAAGAAACATGTGCCACATACAATCATTCCAAATAATAAGTTTTATGTTGTTAAATGTGCTATTCATTAGGTTCCACGTACTATTTAGATATAGCTGTTATTATAATTTTTTTCATTTATTACTACTATATTAATATCTAAACGAAAGATAATAATATAGTAATATTTACCATTATTAATGTTACAATGACTATATGAATAGTAAAATTATATGTATCATTCCTTTCTTTCATTTTTTACTTATATGATATTTGAAATTATTATAAATTATAGTACAAAGTTTCATTGTTTCTCGGTACCATGCGTATATAGTTTATATTACCAGTATTATAGTAAAATTTACTATAAAAATGAGTATCCTAACTATAATTTTTTTACCATGCAATTATAGTCAATTTTATCATCGATTTTTTTATCAATACGGCTTTAGTTTCTGAAATATTTAATCGAAACACATTATATAAGAAAAATGCCGTTAGATTTTTAATTACGGCTTTAGTTTCTGAAATATTTCAATCGAAAGTTTATTTGACGTCAATTTGACGTAAAATTCCGGATAAGCTACTTAGTAGCGCCGCGTCGAGAATAGTGACTCTCAATGCTCAGATCCAATTTTTTACCAGTTTTTTATGTACTTGGCGTCGCGACGCTACCGCGCCGCTTGATATCATCTTTTTTGTAGGAGTTCTTTGAACTAAATTGTGAATGTTTCACATACATCGTTGTGTTGATTCTTGTTGATTTATATGTAGCATATGTTAACACATACATACTTTCCTTGTACATCTCCGCACATTTACGCACACACAAAGATGACGCGCACGTTTTGCTTGGGTTATCCCCAGTTATCCCAGCCTTGTGGTAACTACTAACTAGTAGATGATCGCAGTTAGTGATCGAGCGTTATATAAGAAGGAGCAGATCAAACAATTGTCGGTCTTTCGCCAATGCTTTATCATGCGGATTATCAAGCAAGTTTCTGCGCTACTAATGATTGTTTATGGTAAATAAGAATCTTATTACATGTTTATGAAAGTAAGAATATTACGAAACTGTAAAACTACAATGTTTTAAAGAAATTATTATTAATTTAATTTTTTTCTCGAAGTTTTTTATTTATTAGTATATAATAACAGCATAATATATAAAAGAAACTTAAATTACATTAAAATTAGGCTTAGGAGAAATCTTTTGAAGCATATTACTTTAAAATAGCATTGAAAAACAATCTGAGAATAAAAATATGGTTGTTTTTCACTGACGATTGATATTATCTTATATTCAATAATGAACTTCTAGGCATTCCATAGTAATGAAATCATATTAATAAAAAATAACATCACATATAACATAAAAGTTTTGAAAAAATATTAAAGGTATTTCAAAATTGTTTAAAATTATTCTTATATACATTTGTATACTTTAATTTTAATTGAAATCAATGAATTATATATGTATATAACTGATTGAATAGTTTCTTGTGGATGAGAGACAATTAATAAAAAAATTTTTTACTTCCATTTATTTTTATTTATTTTGCATTTATTGGGACGAATTTTATGCATATATGCGCTAAAATTTGTTTTATAATATATTAAGTATCTGCAACATTTTAATTCAAAAGATTTGCAAAATCGTCGTCATAATCTTAGCCAGTTTTAGAAACCGTCGTCGTAATCTTAACCAGTTTTAGAAACTAGTTTGATGACCTTGAACCTCCAGTAGAAGAATTTATATGTTTACATATATATTGGTAGATAATAAACGAAGAAAATATTCGCGAATATGTGATGTGTGTTATTTCTGTCACGTTTATTAAAATTTTCCTTTTAAAGATACAAGTCGACATTATTGTAATTAATTGATTTTGTCATAAAAAAATTTATAATCATCAAACAGGATTTTGCATGCATATTATTAGAAAAATTCTAATAATAGTTAAAAATTTTATAAAATGTAATTTTAATTTATATATACACACACACGTATAATTATACAACACATGTAGTAAACGCATGTAATGTATATAATAGAGAAAAATCAAATTCTCATTATCTAATAAAATTGTTTCCTGGATTTCTCATAGTGTATATTGGTTCCGGGTATGCACAAACTTCACCAAGTCCTTTTGTTCCAATATCTGGCACGAAAACTTGCAAAGCCCCACCGCAACCGCAATGACCGTTTTGCGGTCATTGGAAGTTGCATCGATCGCAATGTTCAAACACTGAACAGGACTGTGATGTTTCGGAAGGAGTGAACTTCGGACCAGGCTCTCATCTAATTTACTCCTGCGATTCAGGATATAGAGATTCAAGATAAAAGGTTCTATGGATGTAAGCTGCAGTGTTGAAGGAAAATGGTTTAATATACCTAGTTGTATAGGTATAATAATAATAATTACACACATATTTGTATAATATAAGAAATATGTATAAAAAAAATATGTTTAGAGATATGACATTTACAATGTTGAAATATTTTAATATAACAGGTATTTTTCATGTGCAATTATGTATTAATTTCATGTTTAAAATATTTTTTGATAGAAAAACGCTGTCAATCTTTAAGTTCAGTATCAATTAATGCCGACTGTACATACAACAATGAGTGGGTGTCTTGTGATTCTCCAGTTTTACCTGGAACAAGTGCCAAATTGTCCTCCCGAGACAGTTATCAATATGAAAGCTCTCTATTTTCAAGCCGAAGAGATTTTGTGAGATGTAATAAGAATGGTCAATGGGTACCAGAGCCTATACGATGTATTCCAGGTCCGCTCACAATAAATATTTATCTTAACGATACTAATCTTGCGTTGCATACCACTTTAGATCGGAACAATGTAACATTTATTGAAATTTTGAATGACAGAGTCATTATACATACAAATAAAGATCCAAATTATCCAAATATAGATGTTAGGAGGCCAACATCAAACAATGATTTAGCAAAAGAAAAGCTTTGGACATAGTCTTAAAATTATGAGAAATAGTAACAGACTATAAATAGTAATTTTTAAATAATTTTATTTCTATAGCTAGCATATAATAATCACATATTATTATATTATCACTCTCATTGAGATAATTCACACACAAATGTCTTTCTATGTTATAATTCCTATTTAAGTTATACTTTGAAAATGTTTCCTAATGAACTAAAGCTTTAATGAAGTATTATTAAAATATATTCTATTTTTCTAATATATACAGGGTGGGCCATTTTAATGTCCCACCCCAAATATCTCTTTTCCTACGCCTTTTACAAAAAAATGTTTCAGACAAAAGGTTTCAAGGGGGACATAAGATGATGTCATTAATTTGACCTTGAATAGTTACTTGAAGATCACGTAAAGGTCACTTTCAATTTTTTAAATGAAACTGCCTGCTTTTTATTGCATATTCTTGCAGCTCATCTCGAGAGCTTTCCAAAACACTATAATTAAGTTAGTTTTCATTAAGTACTTTCCGAGTTATGAGGCTTGAAATCATTTTTTAATTTTACATAAACCGTAAAATATCTTGTAAAATATTCAATTTTCGATTATCTTACCTTAATATTTTTATGTACAAAATAATGAGAGGAATCAATTGGTGTATAGAAAACACATAGTTGTTTCGAAGAAAAAATATGTAATTGTTAATTGCATGCAAATTGTTTATCTATAGTTTACATCACGTACACTATAGATAAATGAATGACATCTGTGTGCGGCAGCGACTGCGTAAACGAACGCACCCATTATGTTAAGGATATCGCGATATTGGAACTCATGCAACCATTTGTATTGTCATCTACGTTAGTTCCTGTATGTATAGATCTTTTCAGCGATGGTGTGTTAGAAGCAGGTGTGATTGGAAAAGTTTGGGCACGTGGTAGAACTGCAACAGGTGAATACAGTGCAATCTTACGGGCTTTGACAGTACCATATATTCCATTCAGTCAATGCAAGTCTGCAAGCCAAGATGCCAATAAACAACAATATCTTACTACTGATAAGTTTTGCGGAGGCCATACGAATGGTTAGTCAAAGAACAACTAATATTAGTTCTCAATGTTATCCTATATTTTCCATAAAATTGATCAATAATATACAGGGTGTCCCAGACCACCCGTACACCCCTTTCAAAATGAAAATAAATGGCTTTTATCAAAAATCGCGAACAATTTTTAAGTAAATCGGGTACGCTATATCAAATGGTGATATTTTCAACTTTTGATTCCGACCGGAAATACGCCATCCGGATCGGAAGTTGAATTTTTTTAGGGGAACATGGTACTTTTTATTACAGATTCGAATTGTACGTGAAAAAATAAGAAACTTTTGTATCAAACGTTTTTTCTGAAAGTCTGTCAAAGTTACTTTCACAGTTACTTTCAAGGTCAATTTTAAGATTGACAGAGGCACTTTCAGAAAAAACGTTTGATACAAAAGTTTCTTATTTTTTTACGTACAATTCGAATCTGTAATAAAAAGTACCATGTTCCCCTAAAAAAATTCAACTTCCGATCCGGATGGCGTATTTCCGGTCGGAATCAAAAATTGAAAATGTCACCATTTGATAGAGCCTACCCGATTTACTTAAAAATTGTTCGCGATTTTTGATAAAAGTCATTTATTTTCATTTTAAAAGGGGTGTATAGGTGGTCTGGGACATCCTGTATAAGTAAAATATATATATAATTTTCAAATTGTATAAAATAAGAAAATGAGAGGAAAGTATAATTATTCTTCAATCATTTGTAAGAATTATTATCCTATAAAATTGTAAGAAGTACAATAATTTTTTAGTTATAAGCATTATAAGCGGTATATTTCAGGTTTTTCCGTTTGTGATACTGATAGTGGTGGAGGATTAGTTTTTGAAACTGATGGTCTATGGTATCTCAGAGGTATTGTTAGCGTTTCCCTTGGCGTGATATTAGAAGGTGGAACTGCGCGTTGTGATACTAATTTATATACCTTATATACAGAAGTATATGATCATATTGAATGGATACGAAGTGTAATTGCTAAGATAAAACATAATCAGCCATACGCTGCATGTACAATAAAGACTTGAATATTGTACACTTTTTCAAATTTATTAATGGAACTATTGAGATTATTATGGATAAAGAACATTAATTTTAAAGACATTAATTTTATGCTATATAATATCATATGATAAGTATATATGCTTTAAATGAGACTTAATGTAGAGAGAGAAGTTGTATTTTATTGAATAAAATAATTAAAAATTAAAAAAAATAATTTTTTTATATATATAATAAATATAGAAATTATTTTCGTAAATTTAAAAAATGTTTATTATTTTATCATTATAATTTATTGATTCTAATCCTTTTATTATTTTACAATAGAAATATAAATAATGTGCATAAAAAATAGACTGAAATATACATGAACTCTAGTTGCTTTATATATACATATATCTTACACACACATATATATATATATATATATATATATATATATATATGTATATCTTTCTCTTTAAAAAATATACTAAAGCTAAAATATAGTAACAGAAACATAGATAAATAACAATCTATTAAATTAATCTACAATTATATTTTTAATTGGCAGATATAAAGTTGCTTGTCAGATGTTTAGTGTAGTAGAATCATAGACGTATAATATATAGACCGCGAATTCCTACTCTCTCCTTTGTTTCGGAAACGTCAAATTTTAGAAAGAGAGAGCTTATTTTCATGGTAGTTTCTTCTTTGTCTAATGACGCGTGGTGGGGGAAAGAAATCGATCAAGACATACTCATAGTCAAATCATAGACATAGGAATAAAGGGACGGAGCTCTTGCTCGCGGGGGGAAGCCATTGCGGGACGGTGAGACTAGGTAAATTGTGCCTAAATTTGATTGGCTGTTATTTTGCGCAAGCGCAATGATATACATAACTGCATGAACTACGTGAAGTCTAACCTAACCACGTAGAACTATAATTCAGTGAACTGAAAAACAGTCTATTTGTGCACCGAACTTACAAAAATTCAGTTAAATTTATAGTTTTGTTCTAAAAATATTAAAATGGTGTTATGCTATGTGTCTTCTTGTAAAAACAGATCAGATTGCCAAAATTGGAAGAAAAGAATAAATAGCATTCGTAATAAACAAGTGTCATTTCACACGTTTGTTTTAATTTAAAATTTATTGTTTATTTGTTCATTTTGAAAATTGTTGTTTCAAATATCGTTTTCTCTTCAGTTTTCCAAAAGATGCTACAATTCGCAATTTGTGGCTCGATATTTTCGGTATTAATTCGTCACCCATTCCAAATGGAGCACGTATTTGTTCTGCTCATTTCAAACAAGAATCCTTAGATAAAAGTAATCCGTCGAAAATTCGACTTAGGCCAAATGCATTGCCTTTTAGAATCGACGAAATTCGACTTAGTCCACAAGCATCGCCCTTTAGAATCGACGAAGACAGAGCCGAAAATGAATTGTTTGATACATGTATATGTTGAAAAATTATCTATGTCTTAAAAATGTGTAATCCAATAATTTTTAAATAATTTTGAATATCTACATATATTACTTCTCGTTATTGTTATTCGCATTTTAGCCCAACCATCAACATCAAAAGAGGACAAAGCAACAATGGTATCACCAAAACTAATTTATAATTCTCCAGAAAAGAAAAGATTGAAACAACAAATTGTAAATATGAAGAAGATTCATGCAAAAAAATTACGAGCGTTTCAACAAAAGTTACGTCGATCTACTGATTAAGTGACTTCATTGAAACACGTATTACGTGTCTTAAAGGAAAAACACTTGTTAAATGAAACACAGGCCGACGTGATGAATATTTTAGGTGGGTCAAAAAGTGCAATGTTTAAACGCTTCATTAAGAAGCAAACTAATCAACCCGTGCCTAAGCAATATGAGGCAGCTTTGCCCAACCCCAACCAATTTTAGTGTATTAAAACTCCTTGGTTTTGATTTTAACAATGTTTCCTCCTTGCAGACGTCATTTCCACATCCAGTTACGAGTGACAAAATTGTAGCTTTTCTTGATCACATGCTAAAACTAGTGCGCAATACTTTTGGAGACATCCACAATTTGATTGATATAAATAATCAAAAAATACAATGGTCTCATATTTTGACTTTACATAAATTGCAGGAAAGTGAGGAAATGCACTTAGGGAATAAATTACGAAGTGCTCATGTTAACTATTTCAAACAAAAAAATGAAAGTTCGATTGGCAACACAAATTTTCAGTAAGTCTGTAACCGATTCACTTTTATTTTGTAAAGATGATTTGATGTTAAAAGAATTTAAGTCATGCAACGGAACAATTCAATTTTTATTAAATTTTAATGACTTATTTGATATTTTAAATTCAAAAAATATGCGCCAGGCTGGACTTAAGCAAGCAATAAATTCAGAAAATATTAATTTCATAAAAGACAAGTTAAATGAATGCAAAATGTACATATTATCATTGAAAAATAATAATGGCGAATTAGTAATTGAATCTCGGCGAAAAACTGGGTTTCTAGGTTTTCTAATTTGTATTGAAAGTGCATTCATATTGTATGAAGAGCCTTGCGAAAAAAACAAATTTTTAAAGTATTTGCCATTTTATAAATTAAGTCAAGATCATGTAGAGTTATTGTTTGGGTGCTTAAGACATCATGGAGGAGGTAATAATAATCCCACGGTGAGGCAGTTTAAAGCAGCGATGAAAAAATTCTAGTTCACTCAAACATACGGAGTTCGAATACGGGAAATTGTATACCGTTAGAGGAAATATCTATTTTACATGTTTCATCAGCCGGTAAAATCCAACAATCACAAGACATTATTAATTCCACAAGTAGATTTTCAAGATTATATGATGAATTTAATGAAAATTTCGATGAAAATAAAAACACTTTACAAACATTTTGTGATCATAATTATGTTTCCAATATTAGAGAAATAACAGAGTTTTCACATAATATTATAGAATATATTGCTGGATATATTGTTAAACAATTACAAAAAAGTTTACTTTGCGAAAATTGTTTGGCCGTATTAATAGCAAAAACAGAAAGAAATAATTTCATAAATCGCAAAAATCGTGGAGGATTAATACAACCTTCCAGTGATGTCATAAAAATTGCACGTAAATGTGAATCAGAAATTCGAAGTATCATTCATGAAAGTGAAATATTTCTGAAACGAAAATATAACGTAGAATATATAACGATTCGTTTTAAAGAAATTTATGCAAATTAATATATTCAACGAGTTAAATGATCATGTGCACGACCACCAATTAGCGATGGAAAATCATGCCGTACATTTATTGCGTACCATTATTCAAAAATATGTAAAAATTAGATTACATTACCTCGCTTTAAATAGTATAGATAAGTCTAATAGCAAACGTTATTTTTTTAATAAACTTGTACTGTTTAAAGGACAATAAAGAAATTTTTGTATCTTGATTCATAAATATTTTCATTATGTTTATTAATTTAATTTGTTTCAAAATTCATTCTTTATCCTTGATTTTAATTTCAGAATAATTATAAATTTTTAATAATTATATATTTTGTTACACATTTTTGCTATTAAATCATATTACGAATATCCTTTATTCTTTTTTCATATATAGCGGTACAGACCATGCGCAGATTCGTAGCCAATAGAAAGCAGGCACATTCCCTCCTGCATTTTGGCTTCACCCCTCTCGCCTATCTCGGAACTTATGCTCGGTCTCTGTATTCCTATGTCTATGCGTCAAATGCAGTGGCCATATTAAATTTTTGCCCCACTCTTGTTATTAATAGACAGAGAAACTAACACCACGAAAGTATGTTGTCTCCTTCTAAAATTTGTTCAACTTTTTAGCCAAACGCGAAGTCTATGTATTCTACGTCTATGAATTTGCGTAGAATTTGCGTTAGTTTTCTGTTGTATCTTTAACATAAACATTAAAATTATTATTTAAGGAAGAGTACATTTTAGAGATTACCGTATTTTAATATCATATTGTATGTTGCAATTATAATCTTTATAATAATGAAGATAAATAGTGTACTATGTATACTTTATAATTTTATGCAGTATAACAATAGAACACAGTTCATTATTTTGTACATAAAAGTATTAAGGTAAGATAATCGAAAAATGAATATTTTACAAGATATTTTACGGTTTATGTAAAATTAAGAAATGATTTCAAGCCTTATAACTCAAAAAGTACTTGAGGGAAAAATATTTTATTATAGTGTTTTGGAAATCCCTCGAGATAAGCTACAAGAATGTGCAATAAAAAATAGGGAGTTCCATTTAAGAAATTGACGGTGACCTTCACGTGACCTTCAAATAACTCTTCAAGGTCAAACTGATATCGCCATGTAATGCGTTACTTGAATCCTTACAACTTTTGTCTGAAATATTTTTGTCTGCCGCGCTCAGTTTTTGAGATATTCGGTTGATACGAGTGGTCTGCGGCACCCTGTATACAATATTAACATTAAAATTAATTAAATGTTGTACGTCTTTTGATATTTATAATCTAATACATGTTACAATTATTTATGACATATGCTCTTATTATTCATATTTTAGTTTATACCATAACATAAAATTCTATGTATCTTCTAATGTAATTATATTATTATTATTTTTGTGTCAGATTTTTTTAGAAATAAAAGTTAAATTTGAATTATAAAAGCATATGAATTTTGTTTTACAAAGTCAAAAATGGAAAGAAAGCTTTGATTCCATTATTTTTTATTTTATTCATTTTTTATAATACTATTATTGTAATTATAGAATTACGTGTGAAAAAGAAAATATATATTATAAAATGTAGACAGAGGGATAGTAATTTTTATACTACACAATTATTTGCATGAAACATTATTTAGAATTTTGCGAAATATTATTTATAAAATTCAAAAGTGATATTTGATGCTGCTAATTGGACTAGAACTTGATTTGTCGATTAATAAGATCTTTCTATCATAGATAATAATAATCATATATAAAGTTGTTTTAATGTAAAAGTGAATTCAAACTTTATATTTCGTGAATAAATATTGCTATGAACAAAAAAACATGATATAAATTCAGTTTACGAAAACATGAATTTTTAACCGAAGTACTTACGTCAAATAATTGTTGGATTCCAAATTCAAGATGTGATTTTAATAAATCAATATGAAACATTTGGCCTAAAACTTTTTGGTAGTACCATTTGTTATGCAGCAACGTATAACTTGCTATATTTTGTTCAATTGCGGAGTCCATCGTTCAGATTCTGTATGATCGCGCAAGTTTCATGTACATCACGGTGTAATATAAAACAGCATAATTATTTCTATATTAAATACAAGTATCACCATTAATTTCATATGAAACAAAATGATTGTTTTGTACCAAATGTGGGGGGATTCATAGGTTGAAGATAGATAATAATAGCTTGTTTTCCTTTGTCAGCGAAGAAACTGTTAAATATGATTACGTAGTCATCTTTGTCGAGAATTCCTTCTACCAACACTTCAGCATCTGTATTCAAAGTATATGTCACTATTTCCAAGACATGTCGATGTGTAGCTTTTAGTAATTCTTGTCTAGCATTATGAATCTCCTTGAATTTTGTCTAAATAAAAAAATTTATGTATACTGGAGAATAATTTTTTAATCCGATAACATTTTAATGAAAAGATTTCAAATGATTTTAAAATGTAAATAAATTTTCTTTTATATTTATTTTTTTTTATAATTTTTGTTTATATTTATTTTATATTTATTTTATTTTATATTTATATTATTTATTCTTTTTTAATTCATTTTTTTCATTATTTCATTATTTGATAACCTTTAACAAATATTTCTAAAATATTTTGTTTGATTGCATTAAATACTGTAGTAATATTCAGAGGAAAATATTTGATGTATCTTGAGTTTAAAAAGATATTAACTTCGCGCAAATATTTACGAGTCGCTCCTTTGTACTTTCCTTTGTGGGTAAATCTTCCCGTGCATTAATTCTTCTTTTCACTAATATTTAGCGATTCGTCGACAGCTAGTTTTGTATAACCTCGCAATGCGGGATATGCGATTGTCATTATTATAAGAAAAAGAAATTGTAAATATTGCGATGATATTAGTAAAAAAACTTTGAAAAATCTGAAGGAAAAGTATAACTATAACTATATATGTATAAAATATTAACGATATTGACAATTCCTTATCTATCCATCAAAAATTATGCGTATAAAACAGGATGAATAAACAAATGAATTATAAGAATTCTATTCGTGTATTTTAACTATTTTATTTTAGTTGTTAATTATATATATAGGGGAGACCGGGAACAAAAGTAACATTTTTTGTATTATAGATCACTAATTAATTATCGTTAGAGATATAAAAAAAGATTATATGTTAAAAAACTCCATTTATTACTCTATTATTATACCTATATTTCAATCTCAAATGATAGATATTTAAAGAGCTACTATAGCTTTTCGCAAGTACGTTGATTGTTACTTTTATCCCGGGGGCCTAGGACGAAAGTAACATAGTCTGGGGATAAAAGTAACAGTTCTTATTTTCGGGAAAATAAAATAAATATGACTTTTTCCAATTTAAGGCAACTTTTATTATAATCTTTTATTAAGCAAGATAACTTTTATTATAAATTTGTATTATATTATATTAAAATAAAAAATAAAATAAATATTTATTTTTATCATCTTTGAAAAACTTAAAAGAAAGAATCTTCGTTAAGCAAAATAATTATAATATCATAAAATAATTATACTTAATATCACACCAGTCTTGTACTTTTTTAAGCCTAAATAATAGTTTAATTCTAAATAATAGTGTAAAAATTGTATGATAACTACTTATACAAAAGAGATTGGTATCTATTCCGAATCACAATTATGGCATATGTAATAAGAATCGCCTTTGGTACAGTTATTATGGGACCAGCCTTTATACTTTAAGCATTGAAACATGTTACTTTCGTCCACAGAGTGTCGTGTTACTTTCGTCCCCAAACACATTTTTTAGAATAAAAGCATTATAACCTAAATATGATGCAAGACTTAGCCAAATCAACTATAAAAACTTATGAACACATTTTAGAAGAATACACCGGCAAATAATTACGTCAATATATATACTTTAATTAGGCATAGATACAAAAAAACCAAAACAAGAAATACTTAGGTGAATAATGCAAATACACTAATTTCACTCCTGCATGTGCAACCGGCGCGATCGTTCTACAACAATTAGCTGAAAAGGAAGAGAATCGGGGCCTACGCGTTTGACTATATAGTACAAATTATTCAACATATTGTGTAGTTTAGTAGGAGGCTTGTTACTTTCATGACGCTGTTACTTTTGTCCCCGGTCTCCCCTATATGTGTGGCATAATATAAAAATATTATAAAAATAATAAAAATAAAACACATTTTTTAAAATAAAAGCATTATAACCTAAATATGATGCAAGACTTAGCCAAATCAACTATAAAAACTTATGAATACATTTTAGAAGAATACACATTAGAAAAGGAAGAGAATCAGGGCGTACGCGTTTGACTATATAGTACAAATTATTCAACATATTGTGTAGTTTAATAGGAGGCTTGTTACTTTCATGACGCTATTACTTTTGTCCCCGGTCTCCCCTATATACATATATATATATATATAGGGGAGACCGGGGACAAAAGTAATAGCGTCATGAAAGTAACAAGTCTACACAATATGTTGAATAATTTGTACT
Source organism: Camponotus vicinus (assembly GCF_025532165.1). Classification (NCBI taxonomy): domain Eukaryota; kingdom Metazoa; phylum Arthropoda; class Insecta; order Hymenoptera; family Formicidae; genus Camponotus; species Camponotus vicinus. The sequence continues at coordinate 10,163,087 of NW_028141945.1, forward strand.
ATATAGTCAAACGCGTACGCCCTAATTCTCTTCCTTTTCTAATTATTATAGAACGATCGCGCCGGTTGCACATGCAGGAGTGAAATTAGTGTATTTGCATTATTCACCTAAGTATTTCTTGTTTTAGTTTTTTTGTATCTATGCCTAATTAAAGTGTATATATTGACGCAATTATTTGCCGGTGTATTCTTCTTCGGTGTAATAATAATCAATATATATATATATATATATATATATATACATATATATATATTGATTATTATTACTTATAAAATATAAGTATTCTTTTTATTTTCATTTTGATTTACAAAACATATATGTTTAAAAAGTTATTGGTCTTAGATTTCTACCCTAATTATACAAATAAGTTAGTAAATGAGTAAACATAGAATAATCTGTGTCTGAATACTTTACTAAAAAAAGGGAAATTAATATATACAATTTTTTATATATTATACAATTTTTTGATTGTTAATATATATTATACAATTTTTTAATTGTCAACTGAATTTACTCATGTTATGAGAAAATTTATGTTAAATTTAAAAACACTATGTATCTATTTGATTACATAGCGAATCTTGATTATGTTCACAAGGAAACAATACATACATGACCTTATTATCTGTTTACAGTAGCTATAATGTGCCAGTTTGCCAGTTATCGAGTTAGTCTTCAACGATCTTCAGGAGTAATAAGATCGTGATTATGCATATTTATATGTAGCATTAACAGTTTGTGATAATACTGTGTTAATTACAATTAATTTCAACAAATAACTTTATCTTACTCTGTTAGAATTTCAATATAATAAGGTAAGTTACTACAAAGAAGCATTTATACGCCTATAAAAACGTAAAAGGGACGTAGAAGATACAATTTAAATTAGTATAAGAAATAACTTGATGAACACATAATTTTATTTTCTACAAGTTATCTTTTTCAAAATTAACAAGAGATGATTAATAAAATGTACATAATTTCAAGAATATAATATTTTGAACTCTTAAATAATTTTAAATCTAAAATCTTCAATAAAATTCTTTTTGGGAATTAAAATTACTATATATTTTATATATGTTAAAGAAAAAGAAAGAGAAAGACATTTCATAATATGAGCAACATTTAGTGTCATTTACAACTTCTAAGTTACTTTTTAAAACTGAGAAATTACATTACATCTGTAAAAATACTCTAAAGTAATGTAAAATTTATTTTTATCCTCTCAAATATAATTAATAGAATTAATGTAATTATAGCTTAAATCGAGAATATAATTTCTTTTCATAACATTCGAGACTTTGCTATAAAAGTCACCCAAAATTTCAATCACTTCTCTCAACTCTAATTTATTTTCTACAAAAAATGTATATATTATAAACATCCAATAATAACAAAATTGACAGTCGTTAAAACAAGCATGTGCGACCAATACAATTGATTGCCAATCAGTCACTCAAAAAACGCTTCGTGCATGGCAAACGCAGTATTTGGCTCGTCAAACCTCATTGGTTGCTTATCGCGTGGTGTCCTAAGGTTATCTCTTTCTTTTTATTTTTTTTAAATTATTGGCAATTGAACAAAAGAAGCTTAATTTCGCACGAATAAAAGAGTAACGGTATGATATTTCGCGGATATCCGTAAGTACCATATTAGTAACACCGCTTTCTCAAAACCGCTAAGACTACAGATCGCATTTGCGCAAAGATTTCTGCCGTGCAATCTATGCTCTTGCGCATTTCTTTCTCCTTTTTGTAAAATTGATAAGAATGTAGATATTTATAAATAATTTTGGGATGTCTTAAATAAAATTGAAATAAAACCAAAAAAATTACATGCCTGTGTGAAGTGACTTAAGTGTGAATCGTATGCATTAAATCTTTCAATGTCCGTCCTCTCGTTGTGCTGTCTCATAAATTTAGTGTACGCTTGCGAACAGATAAAATAAAATAGATTACATATAGATAGATATATGTTTTTGAAAATTATGTTAAATATAATTATTATAAACTATAAATTACAATGCTTGACAAGTATTAATTTTCCTTGTTAATAAATATGTATAAAACATTACATGAACAAAATAATCGTTAAATACTAATCTGCTCTTTTCTAATTCCGTTTATAAGGCGATATTTAAAAAAAAGTTTGGAACAAATTTATTTTTAAATAAATTTTTAAGAATAAACTATATATATATATTGTTCGAAATCTAGTCGAAATTAACAAAATAGAAGAAAAAAATATCACTGAGAGTCATCGTTTGAAAAGCGAGTCGAGGCCCTTTAGCCCGCCCGTCCATCCGACACCCCTGGCGTTATACCAGGCTCCGAGGCAGCCTGGTATAACGAAATCTTGCAATGTCAGCGCAATCGAAAACAGTGCTCTCGACCTTCTCGAAAGAGTGTAATACTAATAAATAATAATGAGCACGTGAGATTTGAACATTGTTTCGTATACTGTGCGGTTCGTGAAAAATCTGGATCTTTCGAGAAGGACCTAAGTATAAATAGTCATGGTCGACGAGCGCGGCACTTTTTCCGAAAAGTCTCCGGCGCGCTTACTTCGTCTTCCTTTTTCGAAAAGTTATCTTGTCCGTTGCTCGCGGAAATTAAAAGTCAACTTGACTTTAAGTAAGCTCAAGAAAAAAAAATTATATTCCTTTTATTTCTTTGTGTATAAAAATTGTAATAATGCTTTTTGTAAAGAAGAACACTATTTTGTAAGATTAAGAATAAACAAGAGAAAAGTATAAATCGATATATCGTGACTTATCGCTATCTTAGTCGGGCTTATTTCTTTCGAGTCACGGTCGCTTCCGGTCGCTCTCAAACATATACATATATAAAATAAAAATAGAATATACTATGAATAAGTAATAATAACAATCAGATGCGTATAATAATACATGCATATATACAGGGTTTAGCAAAAGTGTGGAAACCCCTTAATATTTCGAAAAATACGCATTTAAAAAAAAAATGTTTCATACAAAAAGTTATAGGGTTTTATGTGGCGCATTACACAGCAACATTATTATGACCTCGAATAGCGTTGTCAAGGTTATGTGAAGGTCACCTCCAACTTTTTAAATGGGACACCCTACATGCTTTTGCATATTCTTGTAGCTTATCTCGAGAGCTTTCCAAAACACTATAATTAAGTTAGTTTTCATTAAGTACTTTCCGAGTTATGAGGCTTGAAATCATTTCTTAATTTTACATAAACCATAAAATATCTTGTAAAATATTCATTTTTCGATTATCTTATCTTAATACTTTTATGTACAAAATAATGAGAGGAATCAATTGGTGTAAAGAAAAAACATAGTTGTTTTCAAGAAAAAATATGTAATTTGCAATTAACAATTCCATATTTTTTCTTAAAAACAACTGTATGTTTTCTTTACACCAATTGATTACTCTCATTATTTTGTACATAAAAGTATTAAGGTAAGATAATCGAAAAAAGAATATTTTACAAGATATTTTATGGTTTATGTAAAATTAAGAAATGATTTCAAGCCTCATAACTCGGAAAGTACTTAAGAAAACTAACTTAATTATAGTGTTTTGGAAAGCTCTCGAGATAAGCTACAAGAATATGCAAAAGCATATAGGGTGTCCCATTTAAAAAGTTGGAGGTGACCTTCACATAACCTTGACAACGCTATTCGAGGTCATAATAATGTTGCTGTGTAATGCGCCACATAAAACCCTATAACTTTTGTATGAAACATTTTTTTTTAAAATGCGTATTTTTCGAAATATTAAGGGGTTTCCACACTTTTGCTAAACCCTGTATAATACAAGATAAGTAATGTCGGTTATACATAAGTCAAATGGAAGAATGTCAAGTTTACATATTATATAACTTTCACAAAGTGTCAAAACATTGAATACAACATACAGGCAAAATCCTATGAATTATATATAATCCTTCCTTTTAAAATTATATCTTATTAAATATTTTTATTAAATATGAGAATCTAAATTTTACTTCTATTTTTAATATCAATTTCCTTATGTTTATGTGAATTTTAGAATATTTCGATAAATTTATTATATATCAGAATTGAGCTCGCATATATATTTCGAACCTAAAATAGATAATAAATATATGAAATATCTCACGTAAAAGATCTTTCTCGTGTATTTGAAATATTACATGTTGTATCTGCGTGTCATTTGCTTTGTAATACAATTTAAAATTCGTTAGTTGTTTACTTGTCAGCATATATATGTATATGCATGTGTTTATCTGTGTAAGAACTAACTTGTATGCAAAAGAAACATAGTATTGTGAATGTTAATTCGATTAAATTTAAATTAGTAAAATTACACACATAAGAGAAAATGGTCAGCTCTATTTTTATTGTAATTGTATGCTCTTTTTATTAAAAAAAGAAGTATTTTTTTTTACAGATTTCTGGAACGACAAAGTCGATATGATATTCCTCAAATTGTTACTTAACATCATGTTATTATATAATATATTAATCTTCATCGGTGCGGTAGCATCTTTGTCCGAGGAAAATTCGAGGAATAATATCGCATATCGTTTACCAGATTATATAACACCGTATCATTATAGGATTCGTATCGAATTTTTGCCACCTTACAAAGTAGAAATAACACATTTCTATGGTATATGCCATATCTACATCAAAATTAAACAGCCAACACACAATATAAGTTTGCACGCTCAAAAACCGCAAATAGAAATAAATTATGCAGTTTTAAAAAATAATGCATTGAGTAAAGAGGAACTAGTCTATTTCCCACAGAATAAAACGTATCACAATGAAAGTCATATTCTCGTCTTTCATTTTTCCGAAGAAATACCAAGTGGAGATTATTTCTTCATTATGACGTTCACTGGTTCTTTAAACGATAATAAAAGTATCTATAAGTATTCTTATATAAACAGTGCAGAAAATAAAATGTGAGTAAATAGTGAATATAATAAAAATGTTAAGAACATACATTTTATCATTAATATAAACGTTTATAATTATTATTTTATTTTATACTAAAACTTTCTTCAAATTTTATTGTTTATCGTATGTTTATTGTTACGTAATATACTTACTCTTCGCAAGACTTAGATATAATTTGAGATATATATATATATATATATATATATATATATATATATATGCATATGCGTATTATAATGAAGAAGTACGTATATAATAACAATAACATACACCAATACAATACATAATAATAATAATATAATAATAATAATATGTATGATGAAATATTGCTGAAATATTGTACATATATATATAATTATTAAAAAGCAATCTCTTTAATTTTATAATAAAGCTATGTGCAATGCATACTTTATCAAACACGCAACTAAAAATAAAATCTATAATAAAAACTAAAATATTATTTGCAAAACACATCTATATATTTTTCATAGTATTGCTTTATTTATAAGATTTATCTATATATTTTCCATTTTGTATCAACTTCTAATGCAACGAATAAATTTTTGTCGTTTATTGTTAAAATGTTGTAAAAATTGATTTATTGTTAAAATATTGTAGATGGTTGTACACAACGCATTTCCAGGCAATTGGCGCTCGACAAATATTTCCATGTTGGGACGAACCGAAATTCAGAGCAACCTTTAATTTTTCAATAAAATATCGTGAAGAATACATGGTTTTATCGAATATGAATTATCAAACAATACTTAATTTTGATAACAACATACAAATGATGCTCATGAGTATCACTCCTGAAATCTCCACTTATCATGTGGCATTCTGTCTACTAACAGATGAATGGTTCAAATTTACTTCTTCCATTAAATATGACGATGATGATGACGATGATACAGACGATGATATACCTGATTTATCTCAGTTAATTCCATTGAATAGACATAAAACTCGGTCAATTGAACAGAATAGACGTAAATCTCAGTCAATTGAACGAAATAGACATAAATCTCAAATATCATTCGCGAAAGAAATTTTTAGGAAAGTTGTAACGCGTTTCATAATTGATTGGGAAAACAAGAAACAGATTTCGAAAGTCCAATTTGTCTTAATACCGGGTCTCCTACATAATGTCATAGAAAAATGGGGTCTTGTTTTTTACAGGTAATAGTTAGGTATTTTACAGATAAGTAGAGTCTAAAGTAATAATAATAAGTTGAATAAAAGATAATAATCTATTAAAAAAATATTATTACTTTTAGCATTCATAATTAGAAATGTTCAAAAAAGAAAAAAATAAATATATTTGATCATATTTTTATAATAAAATTTATATTAACTCTTTCGCTGCTGTAGGTGTCTTTTGGCGTTTTAAAATTTTGGTAATTGTATACTCTTTGCGCCTTAAGACGTTCAATTGTTATCATCTAAACTAGATAATGCTGTTGGCGCATTAGACGTTCAGTACTTATATTATCATTATTCAAATATCTTCATACTAGTACTTCATAGTAGACGATACGCAATGCGCGACACACAGCGAACACTTTATAAAATTTTATTGAACTTTCTTAAACTTTGTCGCGTATCGTCTATAATAGTCACGGCTACTTAGCACATATTTATATACGGTCTGTCACACGCGCTCAGCATTAGCCGTAGCGAAAGGGTTAATAAACAATAATGTAATATTAAATTTCTTATCTATATGATCTTCAAAACAAAAATCTGTTCGACAATACATTTTTGCATATGTATCTCATTATTAGTTTTACTGTTTATACTTTATATAACATGTATAATATATATATAATTGGAATAAAAATTTATTATACTATATATTTGAAATAAAGATATTTTACATAATTTTATTAATAATGAATAATTTTTAGGGAAACAGCTCTTATATATGAAAAAAAAATAGATTCTCTTTCGCACAAAATAGAGGTGGCATGTTTAATAGCACACCAAATAGCACATCAATTGTTTGGTATTACAGTCAGTCCATCTTGGTGGTCATATCATTGGTTGAACCAGGGTATTGTTACGTTGCTTGGAATAGATATTCTTCATAAGGTTCTTTTTTATATATGTTTATGTAATATTATTTCGCTTATGTGGAATTAAACATAAAATGCTTGTTCACACAAAAAAAAATTTAACATTTTATTATAAAATAAAATTTATTATAAAATATTATAGTATAAATAATTGATCATCTAAATAATTTATATTTTTTGACAACATTTAAAATATACAAAATAATTTAATTAATATAATACACTTTTTATATCAAATATAGAAAAAAACTTGCATAAAATTTTTTTAAACGACTTTAATGATATTCAATTTATTAGATAACTTATATATATTTTAAAGCCAATTTTTGATGGCTTTCTCTCTTTTTTTACTTAAATATGAAAATGTTTCACTTACACTAATAGCACAAAGCATTGCAAACAATAGATATTATTAATGAAAATAATAGTAATTGTAGTAATATATATATACGAAACAAAATAATATACGAGCAACGTATTCCTCTGATTAAAAATTTTTTAAATTGTCATTAAATTTTTTGTTATTAGACATTTGCGGATTTTCGTACGTCGGATCTATTTGTAGTGCAGATGCAACACGAATCTCTCCGTTTAGATGGTTATTACATCATGAAACCTTTTATATCACAGATTAACAAGCCTACTGAAATTAATTCACTTTTTTCTTTTTCCTATTATATCAAAGGTAAAATTAAATAAATAATAAACGATTGTCCATAAAATCCTGAAAATAAATGTCATGAAAGAATAAGAAAGTTAAAACAAATTTGCTTTTTCACAATTTACTTACATACTAATTTTTTACAACAAAGAGATATAAAATTATAACAAAAAAGTAAAATGCAAAACTATACTTTGTTGTACAGAAAAGAGTGTGTCTTAGAAAAAAGATATAAGAAAAGAGATTTATTTATTTATTCTAAAACTATATTATTTGGTACACAAAAATTAGATATGCTTTTAGCAAATTTGGATGGATTCTGAAATAAATTTATTATAAACTTACACACATGCATTTTATAATATGTTTATTTTCGTTGTAGCACCTGCTATATTGCGTATGTTACAATATATTCTCACTGATGATATATTTAAGAAAGGCATTGAGAAATTTTATAAAACACAGTAAGTAATAATTATATAATATAGAAATAAAAACATGAATAGATGAGTCTTTACCCAAGTAGCGAGCACACGTCATTTTGACGTTTCAAATTGGTCATTCACTGACTATTCTTGATGTCACGAGTTGATTTTTATTACTTTAGCCTATTTTATAAACTAGACAATATCGCTCAACGATAAAATTGAAAATAAAAAATTGAATATAAAAAATTATATAAAGTAGCATAATTCAGCACATATTAATACGCATATGCAATTTAAATAATGAATCAGTATTTTTTTCTAAAGTAAAAGAAATCTATGTTTATTTATACAATCAGCAATATAAAATGTTAAATTTAGTATGTTTAGATCTGTAGCACTCCGTAATTTCTACAACGATATGCAGATTGTTTATGAAGAAAGAAAGCAGTCCCATATGAAATCTTTTATTATAAAAGAAATGATGAATGCTTGGACAAGACAAAATCGTTATCCCACATTGAGAGTTAAAAGAAAACTAACTGAGAAAAATACTTCTTCTTTAATAATAGAGCAAGACTACTACTCTTTAGATATGAAATATGATTGGTGGATACCTATAACAATAACTAAGCAGACAGAACCCGATTTTAGAATATCCGCGAATTGGCATGGATATGATGAAGAGTGGATGAAATATTCATCATCAAATTATTTTGAGCCATATCTCCGTAATTTTTCTGTCGAAGAAGATGAGTGGTACATAATTAATATACAACAAATGGGTAAATATTGATTGATAATTTTATAAGAAGTAAATGTTTATTACGAATAATTGATTCCTTACCTTACTATATTTTTATACTTAAATGTACATATTTGAGTCTATTACTTACAATTATTGAATCTATTATTTAAAAAATCCATGTCTTCTTAAATATTAAGTAAACATAATAATGTGCAAAATCAATCTCAAGCTATAATAAAATTATTATTATATTATTATTAGAATATATATACTTCTCGTTCTAAATTAAAATGTTAAATATTTTAAGTTTCTTCCATTACGCACAATTTTTGTGACTAATGTACTATTATAATTTCACAAAATTCTATTATATGTGTGATATGAAGGTATTATAATATAGATATTATAATATATACGTGACATCTTACAACTTCTCTCAGTGCGATACTTTAACCCTTTAATTGCTAGACACATGTATGCATCGGCAAAATCTATTGGTGTGGACGTATATATATTTATTACAAGTGTGTATGACGATTATTTTTATTTCATATACACAATACAAATAAAAGTAATCAGTGTTTGAGATGGACACATATACTTATGTTCCTTTAAGCAATAACAATAAAGCAGTAGCATAGCATAATATTATAGTCGTGTCAAATATAATTTATTATTTTGTTTTTTATCACTGTGTCTTAAAAATTTCGAATAATTTTGAAAAAATTATTACAAGAGACGACAATGTAAAAGGTGAAGATTCAGAATGAGGGAAACATAGTCGCATATTATATGTATAATTAATCGGTTCCTCGATAAAAAAAGCGTTACGCAAAGAAGTATTCCGTCTTCAGCGGTCGCAACCCTGCGAGCCGCGTAAACACAGAGTGTTTAAACTTCGAGTGCTTTGCAGTCAAAGGATTTAATGTATTCTGAAAATAAAATTTTAATATAATAATTAAAGATTGCAATAATTCTTAAATTATAAGCAATCAAAATTTAATAATAATATCGCATAGAATTTGCGTACTCAGCTCCATAACTATACATACGTTTATCAATCTGTTATTTGTTATAGATTTTTATAAAAGATTTGTTTTTCATTCCTGAACTTTCTACATTAATGTACACTAAAAATAAGATAGATCTATATTTAGCAACTGAAAAGAAAGAGAAGAGAAACAAAAAGTGCAGCTAGAAGAATAAAATGCTTTAAAATTAAAAAATAAACCTAAATTAAGTGATTTTTACTGCACATCTGATTTTATTGATTTATTGATTTTTACTGTACCGATTTTATTGTTTCTTATGTTTATTGCGTACGGTAATCAGACGATATTAAAAAGTTATGAATGTAGTATATAAAATATTTAATTTTTTTATTATATATAACAATTTAAATGATTGCTTAATTATTACATTTATACGGAGTTATCTGATATTCATTACATGATATTCATTATATATTTAAGAAAAACGTTAATTTTTTTATCGGAGAAGTATTTATGGAAATCTACTTATTTATTAATTGTCTTATAAGAATAAATAATAAATGGCAAATCAGTATAGGTGTAACGTACCGCGGTTTTATTAATACATATATAAACGCATGTGATATATTTATAAATACATAATAATTTTATGGAAAGTTTTCATATTACATTATTTTTCTATAAACAAAATTAAATATTTTCACATCTTATAATTATGCAAAAACTGAGTGTCTATAGAGAAATTAAATTATCCTTTCGTAAAAAAATATGGGGAATAGGATGGAGATATATTATTACATGTGTGATAAAGTTTCTTTGTAATTTAGTCATTAGTTATGAATCAAAATTATATTACATATATATATATATATATATATATATATATATATATTAAATATATTACAAAAATTTTATATAAAATATATAAAAATACTTAACTATTCATTATTATAATATTGTATCATAATATTATAGTAAGTAATATAAAGGAAAAGAGAGAATATATATAAATATTTGGAAACGAAGAATATAAATGTTTTAATATTTAATGAAAAGAAGAGTTATATTAATGAGATGAAAATTTTTTTTATACATAACAGGATATTATCGTGTTAATTATGAACTCAAGAATTGGAGAAATATTGCCAGATATCTGAATTCTGCGGAATATACGAATATACATGTTCTTAATCGTGCTCAAATTATCGATGATGTATATCATTTTGTGATGAGAGACGCACTCAAGTTTTCTATATTTTTTAAAGTCACGGAATATCTATCGCGAGAGACAGATTATGTCGCATGGTATCCTATGTTTAAGGCTCTCGAAGATATATCAAGAATGTTTCCATTTCCAGATAAAAAAATTAGTAATTTTAAGGTAGACTATTATAAATGTTTTGTATGATTTAAAAAGATTTAATAAGATTGAGAAATTTTATAATAATATTCTATCCACTCTTTTTATTAAACTAGAGAAGTTTTATTAGTATCATATTAATTTACAATTTTTTTACAAGTAACTAATAAAATTTATAGTATTGTATTTATATTATTTATAGTATTATATTTGTATTTAGATTCTATTTATAATATTATATTTTTATTATTTCTAGACAAAAATCTTGAACAGTTTGAATGGACTTCTTCAAAATATCGGTTATAATAAAAAACCTAACGAAAAAACTGACGATTTAATTGACTGCTTAAGGCAGGAAGCTAGTAAATGGACATGTATTCTCGGTGAACCAAGTTGCGTGAAAGCAGCCGAAACTAAATTACATCAACATCTCACAAGTCCTAAAGGAAACAAGTAATTTTTCTTACAATTTCAATATTCATAATTACATTTTTCCTTTCATATGACATATGAAATGGTACTTAATGAATAACAATTTTCTATTAAGACCATGAACTAAATTCCTCTAACAAATTTTCAACTTTCTCCTGAATATCATAGACTTTTGCCGTGGTGGAGACATTGGACGTTCTGTAATGGTTTAATGAGAGCGAACAGTAGTATTTGGGATAAAGTATGGAGTAAACATATTGAGAATCCTAATGTAATAACTTCGAAATTCCTTGCTTGTTCCAATAATTCTGCTACTATTATCAAATATACAGAAACGTTATTCAATAATTTTAATAAAGAAATGGGAGATAATTATTTAAATGATATTTTTCATATTAATGCGAAACATGCAAACAATAATGAAACGCTTGACAATATATTAAGGAATTTAAAGAAGATACCCAGGTAATGTGTGTGATATTTTTCTTTTATACACACTTCTATAAATTCTATTCATAATAATGTATTACACAGAAATTTGTCATATATATTAATTAAAAGTTTATTATTTTTAATTTATAGAGAATATATTATTGCAACATTAGTCGATATTATTAATCATGTGTATTCTGAAAAACAACTTAATCAGGTAAATTTTGTAAACTTGAATATTGTATTATAACTTGCGGTATTTTGTAATATACATTAACTAATTTACGATTTAATTGTTAAACTTATCTACAAATATTGCAAGAATCTTAATTATAAAACAACTATCTTGTATTAAATATATTAAAAATGCAAAATTATACTATATCTAATTTTCATAACGCAAGATTAAATTATTAATCATTGAGACAATAACATATTCAAATTTATTTCAGATAAAACAGTTTGTGGATATTAATGAAAAATTAACTATTGAACATATGTCCGAGCTATTATTTAAACTATTAAAGGTAAATTCTTGGAATGCACAAATATCTTTACTCATTTAATATTTCTTTTTATTAAATACTTTTTTATTATTATTTTTTATCATTTATATATATATATATATATATATATATATATATGCATATATATTTTAATCATGCAATAAACTGGAAACAATACTGCATTAGATTTTTGTTTTAAGGAAAGAATTTACTATGTATTCACAATATATTTATTAATCAATATATTATTATTGTAGATTAATTACGTGACAGAAATTCGCAAACTAGTTTTATTAATCTATCAGAAGATAAAAAGACGCAAGTCCGAAATTTCAAAATTTCAGACATTTGTGGAGTTTACAGAAGATTATAATATGTAATAATTATAATTATAACAATACAACGTACAAATTTTTATTTTATTATGAATACTTTTATATTTTCATATTATATTTTCATTATGAATATTTTTATAGTAATTTCGTTTTCATTGTTTATAAATGTTCAAAGTAAGATGCATTCACGGATTTTCTTATATCTAGATATAAGAATCTTATATCTAGATATAAACTTTGCCACAAAAGTTGCTCGAAAAAACTATTCGTTTAGATTTCTAAAAATGTAGTAGTGCATCATTCGTCCATATATGTTAAACATTAATATGATTTCTATATTTGAAATCATATTATTTAATGAAGAATACATTTTAGAAATTTTGACTATTTTTTAATATCATATTGTTGTAATTATAATCTTCATAGTAATGAACATAAACAATATATATATTTTATAATTTTATACAAATATAATAATGGAACATAGTTCATAACTTTCTCAATTGTATATTGACATAAATTATATTTTATTATTATATCTTGCAAACTAAATGTTGTGTGTGTGTTGTGTGAGCGGTAACTTTTTTATATAAATGCAATTTTATGACATAATACGCACACAAACACACACACACACACACACACACATAATATAAATTTTTCGAAAAAATCTGTAGAAAATGTTTATATTTCGAAGATTTCTTATTTCGAAATTCTATTTAATGTAATTATAATAACAAGCTGTATTTTTTGACTTTCCAATATATAACATTTAAGAATAAAATTTAAGTAGACTTATATATGTATGCATATGATTAACTATACGTAAGAATGTAAATATAATATCCATTGGTATATCAATGCAGTTTTATATATTTATTTTATATTTATCCGATATTTCTATAATTGCTAATCACTACAAATATCAATGTTCTTACGAGTTTATACAAGTCCTTTCACCTTCATATTGCCTTTATGTCAATCAAGTACATGTGTTTCGTATGTCAGATTTGTTTGAAAATAAAAAGTGATTTGAATTACAAGCAAATGAATTTAGTTTTACAAAGTTAATTAAAACAAAAGAAAACTTTTAATTATATTATTTTCTATTTTATTCATTTTTATACTTGTAATTATATAATTATTTGAAAGAAAAAAATATATTGCAAAACATAAAAAAAGGATTAGTATAATTTTTAATATTATACAATTATTTGTATGAAACATTTATAAATTTGAGAAATATTATTTATAAAATTCAAAAGTGATATTTGATACTGCTTGGACTGGAACTTTATTTGTCGATTAATAAGATCTTTCTATTATACATAATAATAGTTATATATAAAGTTGTTTGAATGCAGACGTGAATTCAAACTTTATATTTCGTGCATAAATTGCATTGCTATAAACAAAAGATATGATATAAATTCAGTTTACGGATAAGTTAATTTTTAACCGAGGTACTTACGTAAAATAATTGTTGGATTCCAAATTCAAGATTTAATTTTAATAAATCGATATGGGGCATTTGCCCTAAAACTTTTCGGTAGTACCATCTGTTACGCAGCAAATTATTGTATAACTTGTACTTTATTAAATTGCGAAGTCGATCACCCAGATTCCTTATGATCCCGCAAGTTTCATATACATCACGGTAAAATATACAACAGCATAATTATTGTCGTCCATATTATATTAAATACAATTATCACCATCAATATCATATTAAATAAAATGATTATTTTGTAAAAAAAAAATGTGGGGGACTCACAATTTGAAGATAAGCAATAATAGCTTGTTTTCCATCCTCCGCGATGAAATTGCTAAATATGTTTACGTAATCATTCTTGTATTCCTTCTTCTAACATTTCAACATCTGTATTTAGAGTATATGTCATTGTTTCCAAGACACATCGATGTGTAACTTTCAATAATCGTTGCCTGGTATTACGAATTTTTTGAAATTTGCCAAAAAAAAAATTAAAAAGATTTATATAGTGAAAAACAACTTTTTTTGATCCCATAATATTTTAACGAAAAGATTTCAAATGTTGTTAATATAAACATAAATTTTTCTTTATATTTATTTTATATTTATTTATTTTTTAAATTATTTTTTTAATTATTTCGTTATTGGATGAACTTTAACAAGCATTTCTAAAACATTTTGTATTTGTAATTATATGAAATACTGCGATAATATTCAGAGAAAAATATGTGATGTACGTTGAGATTACTTCAAAGATATTTAAACCCGCGAAATATTTACAAGCCGCTCTTTTATACTCTCCGTGTGGACAGTTCCCGTGCATTAATTACTTCACTATTTTAGCGATTCGTTAGCGTAATCGACAACTGGTTTCGTATAATCTCGCAATGAAGATGCAGAATATGCGTTTGTTTATTACAAAAAAAAAAGAAACTGTAAATATTGCGGTGATATTAGTAAAAAACTTTGAGAAAGTTGAAAGAAAAGTATAACCATAACTATTTATGTATAAAACACGATATTGACAATTCCTTATGTATCCGTCCGAAATTATGAGGAATGAATAAACAAATGAATCTTACAGTACTTTTACAAAACTTTTACTGAATCATTAGCACATAGCGAGAATTATATTATAGAATGCCATTCATGTATTTTAACCGTTTTATTATTTTAATTATTATTCATTATTATGATTATTATTTATACAGTATAAATAATTACACATTTATTATTTTCTTTTTAATTTACAAAAAAATTTATTTAAAATATTATTGGTCTTCGATTTCTATATTAATTTTATAAATAATTCATTAAATGAGCAAATATATCATCAGTGAAAATGCTTTTCTACAAATAAAAAATTAAAATATATAACTTCTTGATTGTTTATACACTTGAGAAAAATTACGTTAAATATAAAAACCCTATGTATCTATTTGATTACATATCGAATCTTTTGATTATGTTTACTAAAAGAACATATCATCATACATGACCTTATTATCTGATTATATTAGCTACAATGTGTCAGTTACTAAGTTAGTCTTCGGTGATCTTCAGAAGTGGTAAGATCGCGATTACGCATATATATGTAGCATTAAGCTTGACGATAACACGCTAATTACAATTTATTTCAACAAAACTAACATCTTAATCCGCCACAATTTTAATTACAATAAGGTATGTTACTGCAAAGCATTTACACATTTATGAAAATACAAAATATACGTTGAAAATACAATTTAAATTAATATAAGAAACAAGTTTGATGAGCAAAAGTGTAACAATTTGAACTAACTATAAATTTAAATAACTTTAAATCTAAAATTCAAACTAACAAAACTATTTTGGGGAATTAAAATTATTATATATGTTTTATATGTTTTTATATACGTATATAAAAAGAAAAAAAAGGGAAGGATATTTCATAATATTGGTAATATTTAGTGATATTTATATCTTTTATAAGTTACAAAATCACAAATAAAATAGATTACATATATGGATTACATAAATATACATTTCGAAGATTGTGTTAAATATAACTATAAAATATTATACATTATAAATTATAATGCTTGGTAAATACTAATATCTTTGTTAATAAAAATGTATCACGTTAATACATGAACAAAATAAGCGCTAGATTCTAGTCTGCACTTGATTTTTTTCTGAATCTGATAGTTATAAGGCGAAATTAAAAGAAAATGGGAATAAATTTTTTTAAATAAATTTATAATAATAAATATTATATATATATATATATATATATATATATATATATAACTAATAATAGCAATTGAAAAAACGTATAGCACAAGATAAATAAATAATTTCGGTTACATATAAGTCAAATAGAAGAATGTCAAGTTTAAATTAAACGACTTTTTCAAAATGTCAACAATACATTGTATACAACATATAGGCAAAACCTTATAAGTACATGATTCTTCCTTTCGAAACTAAAATATTTTATTAAATATTGAACACTGAATACACAAATTTTTCTTTTATATTTATTTTCAATTTTCTTATGTTTAGGAAGACTTTAAAATATTTCAATAAACTTAATAACAGAATTGAGCTAACATATACAGGATGTCCCGAAACTGACGCTTGATATTTTAAAGGTAGATTCTCTGGCCAATTTAAAAACGATTTTTCCTCAGCGAAAATGTCGAGGGAGATCATTATTTTTTGCATATTCCCAATTTTTGTCATCATGTATCTTTCTAACTAAGCCTTAAATTAAAATTCTATTGAAGTAAACTCTACCTAAAATTAACTAAAGAATGTGACTTTATTAATATTTTATTCCCATAAGCCTTAGTTTGCGAAAAACCCTTTATTTTCAATCGTTTATAACTCGAAAACTATTAGTGCCGCGACATTTTCGCTGAGGAAAAATCGTTTTTAAATTGGCCAGAGAATCTGCCTTTAAAATATCAAGCGTTAGTTTCGGGACACCCTGTATATTTGTGGCTAAAACAGATAATAAACCAATGAAATATCTCACTTAAAAAATTAACAAAAGAGCTTTTGTCAACACTATAGATTAAAAAATGTCAAAGGATAGTAATTTGACTGCTTAAATATTAAAATAGACATCAGATGAAAAATTGAATTAGAAAATACGAAAAATTTTTCAATTTGAATAAATTAATGACCTATATATTAGTTTAAAATCTTTATTTTAACACATAATTAAATTGTTTTGAAAATCATGAATATAAGTTTGGCAAATATTATTTACTTAGAAGCTTTCTAATGTAATGAAAAGCATATTTTGAAATACAAATTCTTTATTAATAGGAGAGAGATTTTGAAATTAAGAATTATGTACGAAAATTAAATTCTCTAACTATTATAAATTAGAGATTATAACAAAACATTTTTATTGAGAGAATCACACTTAATACGTCGTAATTATTGAAATTTACTTCGCAAAATACTGTTGGTGTATCTGAAATATCATATGTTGTATCTGCGTGTCATTTGCTTTGTAATACAATTTAAAATTCGTTAGTTGTTTACTTGTCAGCATATACGAGTATATGTAAATGCATGTGTTTATCTGTGTAAGAACTAACTTGTATGCAAAAGAAACATAGTATTGTGAATGTTAATTCGATTAAATTTAAATTAGTAAAATTACACACATAAGAGGAAATGGGCAGCTCTATTTTTATTGTAATTGAATGCTCTTTTTATTAAAAAAAGAAGTATTTTTTTTTTACAGATTTCTGGAACGACAAAGTCGATATGATATTCCTCAAATTGTTACTTAACATCATATTATTATATAATATATTAATCTTCATCGGTGCGGTAGCATCTTTGTCCGAGAAAAATTCGAGGAATAATACGGCAATTGCATATCGTTTACCAGATTATATAACACCGTATCATTATAGGCTTCATATCGAATTTTTGCCACATTACAAAGTAGAAACAACACATTTCTTTGGTATATGCCATATCTACATCAAAATTAATCAGCCAACACACAATATAAGTTTGCACGCTCAAAAACCGCAAATAGAAATAAATTATGCAGTTTTAAAAAATAATGCATCGGGTAAAGAGAAACTCGTCTATGTCCCACAGAATAAAACGTATCACAATAAAAGTCATATTCTCGTCTTTCATTTTTCCGAAGAAATACCAAGTGGAGATTATTTCTTCATTTTGACGTTCACTGGTTCTTTAAACGATAATAAAAGTATCTATAAGTATTCTTATATAAACAGTGCAGAAAATAAAATGTGAGTAAATAGTGAATATAATAAAAATGTTAAGAACATACATTTTATCATTAATATAAACGTTTATAATTATTATTTTATTTTTTATTAAAACTTTTTTCAAACTTTACTGTTTATCGTATGTTTATTGTTACGCAATATACTTACTCTTCGCAAGATTTAGACATAATTTGAGATATATATATGACATAATAAAAATATTATCATGTATTATAATGAAGAAGTATGTATATAATAACAGCAATATACACCAATATACAATACATAATAATAATAATAATAATATTAATAAAAATAATAATATGTATGATGAAATATTACTGAAATATTGTGTGTGTGTATATATATATATATATATATATATATATATATATATATATATATATATATATATATAATTATATATATATAATTATTAAAAAGCAAACTCTTTAATTTTATAATAAAGCTATGTGCAATGCATACTTTACCAAACACGCAACTAAAAATAAAATCTATAATAAAAACTAAAATATTATTTGCAAAACACATCTATATATTTTTCATAGTATTGCTTTATTTATAAGATTTATCTATATATTTTCCATTTTGTATCAACTTCTAATGCAACGAATAAATTTTTGTCGTTTATTGTTAAAATGTTGTAAAAATTGATTTATTGTTAAAATATTGTAGATGGTTGTACACAACGCATTTCCAGGCAATTGGCGCTCGACAAATATTTCCATGTTGGGACGAACCGAAATTCAAAGCAACCTTTAATTTTTCAATAAAGTATCGTAAAGAATACACGGTTTTATCGAATATGAATTATCAAACAATACTTAATTTTACTGATACCAACATGCAAATGATGCTCATGAGTATCACTCCTGAAATCTCCACTTATCATGTGGCATTCTGTCTACTAACAGATGAATGGTTCAAATTTCCTTTTTCCATTAAATATGTCGATGATGATGACGATGATACAGACGATGATATATCTGAATTATTTAAGTCAATTCCATTGAATAGACATAAAACTCGGTCAATTAAACAGAATACACTTAAATATCAGTTAATTGAACGGAATAGACATGAATCTCAAATATCATTCGCGAAAGAAATTTTTAGGAAAGTTGTAACGCGTTTCTTATTTGATTGGGAAAACAAGAAACAGATTTCGAATGTCCAATTTGTCTTAATACCGGGTCTCCTACATAATGTCATAGAAAAATGGGGTCTTGTTTTTTACAGGTAATAGTTAGGTATTTTACAGATAAGTAGAGTCTAAAGTAGTAATAATAAGTTTGAATAAAATATAATAATATATTAAAAAAATATTATTACTTTTAGCATTCATAATTAGAAATTTTCAAAAAAGAAAAAAATAAATATATTTGATCATATTTTTATAATAAAATTTATATTAACTCTTTCGCTGCTGTAGGTGTCTTTTGGCGTTTTAAAATTTTGGTAATTGTATACTCTTTGCGCCTTAAGACGTTCAATTGTTATCATCTAGACTAGATAATGCTGTTGGCGCATTAGGCGTTCAGTACTTACATTATCATTATTTATTCAAATATCTTCATACTAGTACTTCATAGTAGACGATACGCAATGCGCGACACACAGCGAACACTTTATCTAATTTTATTGAACTTTCTTAAACTTTGTCGCGTATCGTCTATAACAGTCACGGCTACTTAGCACATATTTATATACGGTCTGTCACACGCGCTCAGCATTAGCCGTAGCGAAAGGGTTAATAAACAATAATGTAATATTAAATTTCTTATCTATATGATTTTCAAAACAAAAATCTGTTCGACAATACATTTTTGCATATGTATCTCATTAGTTTTACTGTTTATACTTGATATAACATGTATAATATATACAGGGTGGCCCATTTTAATCCATCCAGTCGAATATCTCGAAAACCAAGCCCGGGAGAGAAAAATGTTTCAGACAAAAGTTGTTTGGTTTCGAGGGGGCCATAAGTCGGTATCATTGGTTTGACCTTGAAGAGTCATTTGAAGGTCACGTGAAGGTCACTTTAATTTTTTTAAATGGAACACCCTATATATTTTTGCATATTCTTGTAGCTCATCTCGAGAGCTTTCCAAAACACTATAATTAAGTTAGTTTTCATTAAGTACTTTCCGAGTTATGAGACTTGAAATAATTTCTTAATTTTACATAAACCGTAAAATATCTTGTAAAATATTCATTTTTCGATTATCTTACCTTAATACTTTTATGTACAAAATAATGAGAGGAATCAATTGGTGTAAAGAAAAAACATAGTTGTTTTTAAGAAAAAATATGTAATTTGCAATTAACAATTACATATTTTTTTTTAAAAACAACTATGTTTTTTCTTTATACCAATTGATTCCTCTCATTATTTTGTACATAAAAGTATTAAGGTAAGATAATCGAAAAATGAATATTTTACAAGATATTTTACGGTTTATGTAAAATTAAGAAATTATTTCAAGCCTCATAACTCGGGAAGTACTTAATGAAAACTAACTTAATTATAATGTTTTGGAAAGCTCTCGAGATGAGCTACAAGAATTTGTAAAAATATATAGGGTATTCCATTAAAAGATATTGAAGTGACCTTCACGTGACCTTCAAATGACTTTTCAAGGTCAAACCAATGGTACCATCTTATGACCCCCTCGAAACCAAACAACTTTTGTCTGAAACATTTTTCTCTCCCGGGCTTGGTTTTCGAGATATTCGACTGGATGGATTAAAATGGGCCACCCTGTATATAATTGGAATAAAATTTATTATACTATATATTTGAAATAGATATTTTACATAATTTTATTAATAATGAATAATTTTTAGGGAAACAGCTATTATATATGAACAAAAAATAGATTCTCTTTCGCACAAAATAGAGGTGGCATGTTTAATAGCACGCCAAATAGCATATCAATTCTTTGGTATTACAGTCAGTCCATCCTGGTGGTCATATCATTGGTTGAACCAGGGTATTGCTACGTTGCTTGGAATAGATATTCTTCATGAGGTTCTTTTTTATATATGTTTATGTAATATTATTTCGCTTATGTGGAATTAAACATAAAATGCTTGTTCACACAAAAAAAATTTAACATTTTATTATAAAATAAAATTTATTATAAAATATTATAGTATAAATAATTGATCATCTAAATAATTTATATTTTTTGACAACATTTAAAATATACAAAGTAATTTAATTAATATAATACACTTTTTATATCAAATATAGAAAAATATTTGCATAAAATTTTTTTTAAACGACTTTTATGATATACAATTTATTAGATAAATTATATATATTTTGAAGCCAATTTTTGGTGGCTTTCTCTTTTTTTACTTAAATATACAAACGTTTCACTAAAAATGTTACACTAATAGCACAAAGCATTGTAAACAATAGATGTTATTAATGAAAATAATAATAATTGTAGTAATATATATATATATATATATATATATATATATATATATATATATACGAAACAAAATAATATACGAGCAACGTATTCCTCTGGTTAAAAATTTTTTAAATTGTCATTAAACTTTTTGTTATTAGACTTTTGCGAATTTTCGTACGTCGGATCTATTTGTAGTGCAGATGCAACAAGAATCTTTCCGTTTAGATTGTTATTACATCATGAAACCTCTTATATCACAGATTAACAAGCCTACTGAAATTAATTCACTTTTTTCTTTTTCCTATTATATCAAAGGTAAGATTAAATAAATAATAAACGGTTGTCCATAAAATCCTGAAAATAAATGTCATGAAAGAATAAGAAAGTTAAAACAAATTTGCTTTCTCACAATTTACTTACATACTAATTTTTTACAACAAAGAGATATAAAATTATAACAAAAAAGTAAAATGCAAAACTATACTTTGTTGTACAGAAAAAAGTGTTTATTAGAAAAAAGATATAAGAAAAGAGATTTATTTAATATAAAACTATATTATTTGGTACACAAAAATCAGATATGCTTTTAGTAAATTTGGATGAATTCTGAAATAAATTTAATATAAACATACACATATGCATTTTATAACATGTTTGTTTTCGTTGTAGCACCTGTTATATTGCGTATGTTGCAATATATTCTCACTAATGATATATTTAAGAAAGGCATTGAGAAATTTTATAAAACACAGTAAGTAATAATTATATAATATAGAAATAAAAACATGAATAGATGAGTCTTTACCCAAGTAGCGAGCACACGTCATTTTGACGTTTCAAATTGGTCATTCACTGACTATTCTTGACGTCACGAGTTGACTCTTACTACTTTAGCTTATTTTATAAACTAGACAATATTGCTCAACGATAAAATTGAAAATAAAAAATTGAATATAAAAAATTATATAAAAGTAGCATAATATAGAACATATTAATACGCTTATGCAATTTAATAATGCATCAGTATTTTTTTTTAAAATAAAAGAAATCTATGTTTATTTATACAATCAACAATATAAAATGTTAAATTTAGTATGTTTAGATCTGTAACACTCCATAATTTCTGCAACTATATGCAGATTGTTTATGAAAAAAGGAAGCAGTCCCATGCGAAACCTTTTATTATAAAAGAAATGATGACTGCTTGGACAAAACTAAAGCGTTATCCTACATTGAAAGTCGAAAGAAAACTATCTGAAAAAAATACTTCTTTCTTGATAATAGACAAATACTACTACTATGTTGATATGAAATATGATTGGTGGATACCTATAACAATAACTAAGCAGACAGAACCCGATTTTAGAATATCCGCGAATTGGCATGGATATGATGAAGAATGGATGAAATGTTCATTATCAAATTATTTTGTGCCATATCTCCGTAATTTTTCTGTCGAAGAAGATGAGTGGTACATAATTAATATACAACAAATGGGTAAATATTGATTGAATTTTATAAGAAGTAAATGTTTACTACGATTACTTACCTTACTATATTTTTATATTTAAATATACATATTTGAGTCTGTTACTTACAATTCTTGTATCTATTATTTAAAAAATCCATATTTTCTTAAATATTAAATAAACATAATAATACGCAAAATCAATTTCAAGCTATAATAAAATTATTATTATATTATTATTAGAATATATATACTTCTCGTTCTAAATTAAAATGTTAAATATTTTAAGTTTCTTCCATTACGCAAAATTTTTGTGAATAATGTGCTATTATAATTTCACAAAATTCTGTTATATGTGATATAGAGGTATTATAATACATACGGCATTATAACATAGGTATTATAATATATACGTGACATCTTACAATTTCTCTCAGTGCGATACTTTAACCCGATTACTTTAACTTTTTGTTTTTCATTCCTGAACTTTCTACATTAATGTGTACTAAAAATGAGATAGATCTGTATTTAGGAATTGGAAGGAAAGAGAAAAGAAACAAAAAGAATAAAATGCTTTAAAAATAAAAAATAAACCTAAATGAAGTGATTTTTACTGCACATCTGATTTTATTGATTTATTGACTTATACTGCACTGATTTTATTGTTTCTTATGTTTATTACGTACGATGATCAGATAATATTAAAGAGTTATGAATATTGCATCTATAAAATATTTAATTTTTTTCTTATATATAACAATTTAAATGATTGCTTAATTATTAAATTTATACGAGTTATCTGATATTCATTACATAATATTCATTATATATTTAAGAAAAACGTTTATTTTTTTATCGGAGAAGTATTTGTGGAAATCTACTTATTTATTAATTGTCTTATAAGAATAAACAACAAATGGCAAATCAGTATATAGGTGTTACATACCGCGGTTTTATTAATATATATAAATGCCTGTGATATATTTATAAATATATAATAATTTTATGGAAAGTTTTCATATTACATTATTTTTCTATAAACAAAATTAAATATTTTCACATCTTACAATTATACAAAAACTGAGTGTCACAGAGAAATTAAATTATCCTTTCGTAAAAAAAATATGGGGAAATGATGGAGATATATTATTACATGTGTGATAAAGTTTCTTTGTAATTTAGTCATTAGTTATGAATCAAAAAAAAATATATATATACAGGGTGTTCCTAAAAGGTCTCGTAAAACTTTAACCATAGATGCTACGTATCAAAACAAAGCAAAATGTCCATATAAACATGGGTCCGGAAATGCCCCCCTTCTGAGATAACACAGAGTGAAGTCACGTATCTTCATAGTCTTATTTGGCTCAATCACTAAATCCTCTGGACTTTTTCGTTTGGGGATACCTCAAGAGTTTTGTTTATGCTACACCAGTTCCTGATCGACAGGCTCTGCGCGATCGTATTGTTGATGGATGTAACACAATTCGGGGTACTCCCGGAATTCTCGACATGTTCGACAATCCATGGTGCGACGCTGTGGAGCGTGCATTGCTACTCATGGTGGCCACTTTGAACATCTTATCTCTGATGCAAATCATTACTACAGATGAGCTACACTACAGATGATTGAGCCAAATAGGCCTATGAAGATACGTGACTTCACCCTGTGTTATCTCAGAAGGGGGGCATTTCCGGACCCATGTTTATATGGACATTTTGCTTTGTTTTGATACGTAGCATCTATAGTTAAAGTTTGACGAGACCTTTTAGGAACACCCTGTATATACAGTATGTCTGATTTAAGTGGATACGCTTAATTATTTCGTAGAAAATTAAAGACAAAAAAATTGTTCAAACAAAAGTTGTTTGGTTTCAAGGGGGACATAAGGTGGTGCCATTAGTTTGACCTTGAAGAGTCACCTGAAGGTCACGTGAAGGTCACCTCCAACTTTTTAAGTGGGACACCCTATATGCTTTTACATATTCTTGTAGCTTATCTCGAGAGCTTTCCAAAACACTAAATTAAGTTAGTTTTCATTAAGTACTTTCCGAGTTATGAGGCTTGAAATCATTTCTTAATTTTACATAAACCGTAAAATATCTTGTAACATATTCATTTTTCGATTATCTTACCTTAATACTTTTATGTACAAAATAATAAGAGGAATCAATTGGTGTAAAGAAAACACATAGTTGTTTCGATGAAAAAATATGTAATTTGCAATTAACAATTACATATTTTTTCTTAAAAATAACTATGTATTTTTTTCACTTAAATCAGACATACTGTATATATTTATAGTAAATCTTCTACACAAATTTTATATAAAATATATAAAATACTTAACTATTGATTATTATAGTATTGCATCATAATATTATAGTAAATAATATAAAGAAAAAGGGAGAATATATATAAATATTTGGAAACGGAAAATATAAATGTTTTATAAATTTAATGAAGAAAAGAGTTATATTAATGAGATGAAAATTTCTTTTATACATAACAGGATATTATCGTGTTAATTATGAACTCAAGAATTGGCAAAATATTGCGAGATACCTGAATTCTGCGGAATATACGAATATACATGTTCTTAATCGTGCTCAAATTATCGATGATGTATATCATTTCGTGATGAGAGACGTACTCAAGTTTTCTATATTTTTGAATGTCACGGAATATCTATCGCGAGAGACAGATTATGTCGCATGGTATCCTATGTTTAAGGTTCTCGAAGATATATCAAGAATGTTTCCATTTTCAGTTAAAGAAATTAATAATTTCAAGGTAGACTATTATAAATGTTTTGTATGATTTAAAAAGATTTAATAAGATTGAGAAATTTTATAATAATATTCTATCCACTCTTTTTATTAAAGTAGAGAAGTTTTACAAGTATCATATTAGTTTACAACTTTCTTTACAAGTAACTAATAAAATTTATAGTATTGTATTTGTATTATTTATAGTATTATATTTGTATTTAGATTCTATTTATAATGTTATATTTTTATTATTTCTAGACAAAAATCTTGAACAGTTTGAATGGGCTTCTTCAAAACATCGGTTATAATAAAAAACCTAACGAAAAAACTGACGATTTAATTGACTGCTTAAGGCAGGAAGCTAGTAAATGGGCATGTATTTTTGGTGAACCAAATTGCGTGAAAGCAGCCGAAACTAAATTACATCAACATCTCACAAGTCCTAAAGGAAACAAGTAATTTTTCTTACAATTTCAATATTCATAATTACATTTTTCCTTTCATATGATATATGAAATGGTACTTAATGAATAACAAGATTTTTTTTAAGACTATAAACTAAATTCCTCTAGCAGATTTTGAACTTTCTTCTATATCATAGACTTTTGCCGTGGTGGAGACATTGGACGTTCTGTAATGGTTTAATAAGAGCAAACAGTAGTATTTGGGATAAAGTATGGAGTGAACATATTGAGAATCCTAATGTAATAAATTCGAAATTCCTTGCTTGTTCCAATAATTCTGCTACTATTATCAAATATACAGAAATGTTATTCAATAATTTTAATAAAGAAATGGGAGATAATTATTTAAATGATATTTTTCATATTAATGCGAAACATGCAAACAATAATGAAACGCTTGACAATATATTAAGGAATTTGAAGAAGATACCCAGGTAATGTGTGTGATATTTTTCTTTTA
Organism: Camponotus vicinus; assembly: GCF_025532165.1. Lineage (NCBI taxonomy): Eukaryota > Metazoa > Arthropoda > Insecta > Hymenoptera > Formicidae > Camponotus > Camponotus vicinus. Next base: position 10,190,344 of record NW_028141945.1, read on the forward strand.
TACACACTTCTATAAATTCTATTCATAATAATGTATTACACAGAAATTTATCATATATATTAATTTTAAAAGTTTATTATTTTTAATTTATAGAGAATATATTATTGCAACATTAGTCGATATTATTAATCATGTGTATTCTGAAGAACAACTTAATCAGGTAAATTTTGTAAACTTGAATATTGTATTATAACTTGCGGTATTTTGTAATATACATTAACTAATTTACGAATTAATTGTTAAACTTATCTACAAATATTGCAAGAATCTTAATTATAAAACAACTATCTTGTATTAAATATATTAAAAATGCAAAATTATACTATATCTAATTTTCATAACGCAAGATTAAATTATTAATCATTGAGACAATAACATATTCAAATTTATTTCAGATAAAACAGTTTGTGGATATTAATGAAAAATTAACTATTGAACATATGTCCGAGCTATTATTTAAACTATTAAAGGTAAATTCTTGGAATGCACAAATATCTTTATTCATTTAATATTTCTTTTTATTAAACACTTTTTTATTATTATTTTTTATCATTTATATATAGTATGTGTGTGTATATATATATATATATATATATATATATATATATATATATATATGTGCATTTATATTTTAATCATGCAATAAACTAGAAACAATACTGCATTAGATTTTTGTTTTAAGAAAAGAATTTATTAGGTATTGGCAATATATTTATTAATCAATATATTATTATTGTAGATTAATTACGTGGCAGAAATTCGCAAACTAGTTTTATTAATCTATCAGAAGATAAAAAAACGCAAGTCCGAAATTTCAAAATTTCAGACATTTCGGAAGTTTACAGAAGATTATACATATATACTTTAAATGTAATAATTATAATTATAACAATATAAAGTACAAATTTTTATATTATTATGAATACTTTTATATTTTCATATTATATTTTCATTATGAATATTTTTATAGTAATTTTGTTTTTTATTTTTTATAAATGTTCAAAGTAAGATGCATTCACGGATTTTCTTATATCTAGATATAAGAATCTTATATCTAGATATAAACTTTGTCACAAAAGTTGCTCGAAAAAACTATTTGTTCAGACTTCTAAAAATGTAGTAGTGCACCATGCGTCCATAGATGTTAAACATTAATATGCTTTCTATATTTGAAATCATATTATTTAATGAAGCATACATTTTGGAAATTTTGACTATTTTTTAATATCATATTGTTGTAATTATAATCTTCATAGTAATAAACATAAACAATATATATATTTTATAAGTTTATATAAATATAATAATGGAACATAGTTTATAACTTTCTCAATTGTATATTGACATAAATTATATTTTATTATTATGTCTTGCAAACTAAATGTTGTGTGTGTGTTGTGTGAGCGGTAACTTTTTTTATATAAATGCAATTTTATGACATAATACGCACACAAACACACACACGCACACATAATATGAATTTTTCGAAAAAATCTGTAGAAAAAGTTTATATTTCTTATTTCGAAGATTTACTTTTATTCTTAGTCGTGCGAAATTTGTAAATATCAAATTTTAATTATTCTTTACATGTCTTTAATATTTTGAATATTGCATTGTGTTACTTTTACAAATACATACTTTTCATATACATATTGTATATGTTATGCTATATTATTAAAAATTAAGTAATATTAAATGTATAAATTTGATATTGTTAGAATTTTGATAATTTACACATTATAAAATATTAATATTAAAATTAATTAATTGTTGTACATTCTTTAATTTTATTTATGATCTAATACATGTTACAATTATTTATGACAAAAGCTACCATATTTTTGCTATTCGAAAACCAGTTTATAAATATAAAATTCTATTTAATGTAATTATAATAACAAGCTGTATTTTTTGACATTTCAATATACATATAAACATTTAAAAATAAAATTTAAATAGTCTTATATATATATGTGTGTGTGTGTGTGTGTGTGTGTGTATGATTAACTGTATATGATTGGTTGTATGTAAGAATGTAAATATAATATCCATTGATATATCAATGCAGTTTTACATATTTATTTTACATTTATCCTGTATTTCCATAATTGTTAATCATTACAGATATCAATTCTCTCACAAATTTGTTTATACGAGTTTACCTTCATATTCCCTTTATATTTTTTAATCGGGTATATGGTTTTCGTATGTTAGATTTATTTAAAAATAAAAGTTAAATTTAAATTACAAAAGCAAATTAGTTTTACAAAATTAGTAAAAAGAAAGAAAAACTTTTAATTACATTGCTATTTTATTAATTTCTATAATACTTATAACTATATGTATAATTATTTGTAAGAAAGAAAATATATTGCAAAACATAGAAAAAGATATAATATAATTTTTATATTACAAAATTATTTGCATGAAACATTATTTATAAATATGAAAAATATTATTTATAAAATTCAAAAGTGATATTTGATATTGCTAATTGAAATGGAACTTGATTTCGATTAATAAGATATTTCTATCATATCTAGTCATAAGAATAGTAATATATAAAATTGTTTTAATGTGAAAGTGAATTCAAACTTTATATTGAATAGATATTACTCAACAAAAAAAGTATGATATACATTCAGTTTACGAAAACATTAATTTTTAACCGAAGTACTTATGTCAAATAATTGTTAGATTCTGAAATTAAATGATGGCTTTGAGTGAATAATGTTGTTGACTTTGAGAAGGAGATGCACTTTCTTTAATATATATAATTCATATATATATAATATACAGGGTGAGCCATTTTAATTAACGCACGCAATTATTTCGGAAACAAAGCATTTTAGAGAAAAATGTTTCAGACAAAAGTTTTATGGTTTCGAGGGGGCCATAAGATGGTATCATTGGTTTGACCTTGAAGAGTTATTTGAAGGTCACATGAAGGTCACCTTCAATTTCTTAAATGGAACCTACTATTTATCATTGCATATTCTTGTAGCTTATCTCGAGAGCTTTCCAAAACACTATAATTAAGTACCTTTTCGTTAAGTACTTTTTGAGTTATGAGGCTTGAAATAATTTCTTAATTTTACATAAACCGTAAAATATCTTGTAAAATATTCATTTTTCGATTATCTTACCTTAATACTTTTACGTACAAAATAATGAGAGGAATCAACTGGTGTAAAGAAAACACATAGTTGTTTTGAAGAAAAAATATATAATTTGCAATTAACAATTCCATATTTTTTCTTAAAAACTATGTGTTTTCTTTACACCAATTGATTCCTCTCATTATTTTGTACATAAAAGTATTAAGATAAGATAATCGAAAAATGAATATTTTACAAGATATTTTATGGTTTATGTAAAATTAAGAAATTATTTCAAGCCTCATAACTCAAAAAGTACTTAACGAAAAGGTACTTAATTATAATGTTTTGGAAAGCTCTTGAGATAAGCTACAAGAATATGCAATGACAAATAGTAGGTTCCATTTAAGAAATTGAAGGTGACCTTCATGTGACCTTCAAATAACTCTTCAAGGTCAAACCAATGATACCATCTTATGGCCCCCTCGAAACCATAAAACTTTCGTCTGAAACATTTTTCTCTAAAATGCTTTGTTTCCGAAATAATTGCGTGCGTTAATTAAAATGGCTCACCCTGTATATAATTATTGGCTTGGTGAATGACATGCTCTTGCCATTCCTTTTTTTTTACATACATAAACCTAAAACATTACACACACTCTTCCTCTTTTTAAATTTTTAATATTATACGATTATTTGTATGAAACATTTATAAATTTGAGAAATATTATTTATAAAATTCAAAAGTGATATTTGATACTGCTTGGACTGGAACTTTATTTGTCGATTAATAAGATCTTTCTATTATACATAATAATAATTATATATAAAATTGTTTTAATGCAGAAGTGAATTCAAACTTTATATTTCGTGCATAAATTGCATTGCTATGAACAAAAAAATATGATATAAATTCAGTTTACGGATACGTTAATTTTTAATCGAGGTACTTACGTAAAATAATTGTTAGATTACAAATTCAAGATTTAATTTTAATAAATCGATATGGAGCATTTGCCCTAAAACTTTTCGGTAGTACCATCTGTTACGCAGCAAATTATTGTATAACTTGTACTTTATTAAATTGCGAAGTCGATCACCCAGATTCCTTATGATCCCGCAAGTTTCATATACATCACGGTAAAATATACAACAGCATAATTATTGTCGTCCATATTATATTAAATACAATTATCACCATCAATATCATATTAATAAAATGATTATTTTGTAAAAAAAAAAATGTGGGGGGACTCACAATTTGAAGATAAGCAATAATAGCTTGTTTTCCATCCTCCGCGATGAAATTTCTAAATATGTTTACGTAATCATTCTTGTAAAAATTCCTTCTTCTAACATTTCAACCTCTGTATTTAGAGTATATGTCATTGTTTCCAAGACACGTCGATGTGTAATTTTCAATAATCTGGTATTACGAATCTTTTGAAATTTGCCTAAAAAAAAATAAAACGATTTATATACTAAAAAGCAACTTTTTTTGATCCCATAACATTTTAGCGAAAATATTTCAAATGTTAATATAAACATAAATTTTTCTTTATATTTATTTTATATTTATTTATTTTTTTAATTATTTTTTTAATTATTTCGTTATTGGATGAACTTTAACAAGCATTTCTAAAATATTTTGTATTTAATTACATTAAATACTGTGATAATATTCAGAGAAAAATATGTGATATGTACGTTGAGATTAAACTTCAAAGATATTAAACCCGCGAAATATTTACAAACCGTTCTTTTATGCTCTCCTCTGTGTGGACAGTTCCCGTGTATCAATTACTTCACTACTTTAGATTCGTTAATCGACAGCTAGTTTCGTATAATCTCACAATGCAGAATATGCGTTTGTTTATTACAAAAAAAAAAGAAACTGTAAATATTGCGATGATATTAGTAAAAAACTTTGAGAAAGCTGGAAGAAAAGTATAACCATAACTATTTATGTATAAAACACGATATTGACAATTCCTTATCTATCCGTCCGAAATTATGCGGAATGAATAAACAAATGAATCTTACAGTACTTTTACAATACTTTTATTGAATCATTAGCACATAGCGAGAATTATAAGAATGCCATTCATGTATTTATTTTAACCGTTTTATAGTCTTATATATTAATTATTTTAATTATTATTAATTATTATGATTATTAGTTATACAGTATAAATAATTACTCATTTCTTATTTTCTTCTTAATTTACAAAAAAATTGATTTAAGAAATTATTGGTCTTCGATTTCTATACTAATTTTATAAATAATTCAATAAATGAACAAATATATCATAATCAGCGAAAATACTTTTTTACAAATAGAAAATTAAAATATATAATTCCTTGATTGTTTATACTCTTGAGAAAAATTACGTTTAATTTAAAAACACGGGTGTACTTCTGAAAACCGATTACCTCCGATTTGAATGAAATTTTGTAGAAAGCTTCCTTTTAGCTTAAAATACAAGCCTGTAAAAGGAATTTTGGCGACTGCTACAAAAAAGTCATTTTTTTAAAAGCGAGGTTCCACATGGGTTTGTAACTTTCCACGCGAAGCGAGGGGGACAGGGTGGGTGCGGGAGGGAGGCCGAAGGCTCCCTTGCACCCCCGTGTGTGTGTGTGTGTGTGTGTGTGTGTGTGTGTGTGTGTATTTGGCTTGTTGCGCGACCTTGTTTATATTTGTTACGATTTGGTTACATTTTTTGCTAGCCGTTACTCGTGGTCTACGTTTCGATTTGTGCTGAGTACGTATGTATCGTTCAAAGAAGTAACGTTAACTAGTAAGCTAATAAAGCTTTGTTCAGTATTTTTTTGTGTATATATTCTAATCTATCTTATCTATCAAGGTATGATCTTTTACAAATTGTTATTCGTGACGATTGTGTATTGTTTCAACATTTTTTTGTAGGAGTCGCCAAAATTCCTTTTACAGGCTTGTATTTTAAGCTAAAAGGAAGCTTTTTACAAAATTTCATTCAAATCGGAGGTAATCGGTTTTCGGAAGTTTATCCAAAAACACTATGTATCTATTTGATTACATATCGAGTCTTTTGATTATGTTTACTAAGGGAACAATCGTACATGACCTTATTATCTGATTGTATTAGCTACAATGTGTCAGTTACTAAGTTAGTCTTCGGTGATCTTCAGAAGTGGTAAGATCGCGATTACGCATATATATGTAGCATTAAGCTTGACGATAACACGCTAATTACAATTTATTTCAACAAAACTAACATCTTAATCCGCCACAATTTTAATTACAATAAGGTATGTTACTGCAAAGCATTTACACATTTATGAAAATACAAAATATACGTTGAAAATACAATTTAAATTAATATAAGAAACATGTTTGATGAGCAAAAGTGTAACAATTTGAATTAATTATAAATTTAAATAATTTTAAATCTAAAATTGAAACTAAAAAAACTTTTTGGGGAATTAAAATTATTATATATGTTTTATATGTTTTTATACAGGGTGACCCATTTTAACTTAGGCAGCCAAATAACGCGAAAAATAAGCAAGATAGAGAAAAATGTTTTAGACAAAAGTTGTATGGTTTCGAGGGGGCCATAAGATGGTATCATTGGTTTGACCTTGAAGAGTCATTTGAAGGTCACGTGAAGGTCACTTCAATTTTTTTAAATGGAACATCCTATATATTTTTGTACATTCTTGTAGCTCATCTCGAGAGCTTTCCAAAACACTATAATTAAGTACATTTTCGTTAAGTACTTTTTGAGTTATGAGGCTTGAAATAATTTCTTAATTTTACATAAACCGTAAAATATCTTGTAAAATATTCATTTTTCGATTATCTTACCTTAATACTTTTACGTACAAAATAATGAGAGGAATCAATTGGTGTAAAGAAAACACATAGTTGTTTCGAAGAAAAAATATGTAATTTGCAATTAACAATTCCATATTTTTTCTTAAAAACAACTATGTGTTTTCTTTACACCAATTGATTCCTCTCATTATTTTGTACATAAAAGTATTAAGGTAAGATAATCGAAAAATGAATATTTTACAAGATATTTTACGGTTTATGTAAAATTAAGAAATTATTTCAAGCCTCATAACTCAAAAAGTACTTAACGAAAATGTACTTAATTATAGTGTTTCGGAAAGCTCTCGAGATGAGCTACAAGAATGTACAAAAATATATAGGATGTTCCATTTAAAAAAATTGACGTGACCTTCACGTGACCTTCAAATGACTCTTCAAGGTCAAACCAATGATACCATCTTATGGCCCCCTCGAAACCATACAACTTTTGTCTAAAACATTTTTCTCTATCTTGCTTATTTTTCGAGTTATTTGGCTGCCTAAGTTAAAATGGGTCACCCTGTATATATATACAGGGTGTCCGATTCCTGAGTGACCAAACGAAAAGTAGTGGTAGATTGGATCAAATTGAGAAGAAAAGTTCTCTACTATTTTGCAAAATTCGCAATAATTATTAAGAAATAAGCAAAAATGTTTCGGCGTATGTGTGAGAAGCGGTAGATCGCTCGCAGTGTCCGATTAATGAGTGATCAAACGAAAAGTGGTGGTAGATTGGGTCAAACTGGAAAGACAAGTCTTCTACCATTTTGCAAAATTCGCAATAATTATTAATAATTATTATAGGCAAAAATGTCTCAGCGCATGAGAAGCGATCTGTCTACCGCTTCTTATACTCTGAGACATTTTTGCCTATAACTTAATAATTATTGCGAATTTTGCAATATGGTAGAGAACTTTTCTTTTCAGTTTGACCCAATCTATCACCACTTTTCGTTTGATCACTTAATAATCACACACTACAAGCGGTTTACCGCTTCTCATGTACCGAGACATTTTTGCTTATTTTTTAATAATTATTGCGAATTTTGCAAAATGGTAGAGGACTTTTCTTCTCAGTTTGACCCAATCTATTACTTTTCGTTTGGTCACTCAGAAATCGAACACCCTGTATATATATATATATATATATATATATATATATATATACAGGGTGTCCTAGACCACCCGTACACCCCTTTTCTTTCAAAAACTAAGCATTTTAGAGAAAAATGTTTCAGACAAAAGTTGTTTGGTTTCGAGGAGGCCATAAGATGGTACCATTGGTTTGACCTTGAAGAGTTATTTGAAGGTCACGTGAAGGTCACCTTCAATTTCTTAAATGGAACCTACTATTTTTCATTGCATATTCTTGTAGCTCATCTCGAGAGCTTTCCGGAACACTATAATTAAGTTAGTTTTCATTAAGTACTTTCCGAGTTATGAGGCTTGAAATAATTTCTTAATTTTACGTAAATCATAAAATATCTTGTAAAATATTCATTTTTCGATTATCTTACCTTAATACTTTTATGTACAAAATAATAAGAGGAATCAATTGGTGTAAAAGAAACAGTTATTTTTAAGAAAAAATATGTAATTGTTAATTACAAATTACATATTTTTTCTTCGAAACAACTATGTGTTTTCTTTACACCAATTGATTCCTCTCATTATTTTGTACATAAAGGTATTAAGGTAAGATAATCGAAAAATGAATATTTTACAAGATATTTTATGATTTACGTAAAATTAAGAAATTATTTCAAGCCACATAACTCGGAAAGTACTTAATGAGAACTAACTTAATTATAGTGTTGTGAAAAGCTCTCGAGATGAGCTACAAGAATGTGTAAAAATATATAGGGTATTCCATTTAAAAAAATTGAAGTGACCTTCACGTGACCTTCAAATGACTCTTCAAGGTCAAACCAATGGTACCATCTTATGGCCCCCTCGAAACCAAACAACTTTTGTCTGAAACATTTTTCTCTAAAATGCTTAGTTTTTGAAAGAAAAGGGGTGTATGGGTGGTCTAGGACACCCTGTATATATATAACTAATAATAGCAATTGGAAAAACGTATAGCACAAGATAAATAAATAATTTCGGTTACATATAAGTCAAATAGAAGAATGTCAAGTTTAAATTAAACGACTTTTTCAAAATGTCAACAATACATTGTATACAACATATAGGCAAAATCTTATAAGTACATGATTCTTCCTTTCGAAACTAAAATATTTTATTAAATATTGAACACTGAATACACAAATTTTTCTTTTATATTTATTTTCAATTTTCTCATGTTTAGGAAGACTTTAAAATATTTCAATAAGCTTAATAACAGAATTGAGCTAACATATACAAAGTGTCCCGAAACTGACGCTTGATATTTTAAAGGTAGATTCTCTGGCCAATTTAAAAACGATTTTTCCTCAGCGAAAATGTCGACGGAGATCATTATTTTTTGCATATTCCCAATTTTTGTCATCATGTATCTTTCTAACTAAGCCTTAAATTAAAATTCTATTGAAGTAAACTCTACCTAAAATTAACTAAAGAATGTGACTTTATTAATATTTTATTCCCATAAGCCTTAGTTTGCGAAAAACCTTTTATTTTCAATCGTTTATAACTCGAAAACTATTAGTGCCGCGCGCCTACACACTCATCGCTCTTCCCCTCCCCAATCACCATTTAGCCGCGCGCCGCTATTATGTTACAGTGAGACCGCCTTCACCGCCACGCACTTCTAGCCACGCGCATTGGCCGATTTTCTTTAATTTATTTCTCGTTAATTATTGCGAATATTGCATAACTGTACAAGACTTTTCTTCTAACTTTGAGCCAATCTATCTTAATTTTTTAAAATTATGATCACTTTCATGACACCCTGTATATATATACAGGGTGAGCCATTTTAATTAACGCACGCAATTATTTTGGAAACAAAGCATTTTAGAGAAAAATGTTTCAGACAAAAGTTTTATGGTTTCGAGGGGGCCATAAGATGGTATCATTGGTTTGACCTTGAAGAGTTATTTGAAGGTCACATGAAGGTCACCTTCAATTTCTTAAATGGAACCTACTATTTGTCATTACATATTCTTGTAGCTTATCTCGAGAGCTTTCCAAAACACTATAATTAAGTACCTTTTCGTTAAGTACTTTTTGAGTTATGAGGCTTGAAATAATTTCTTAATTTTACATAAACCGTAAAATATCTTGTAAAATATTCATTTTTCGATTATCTTACCTTAATACTTTTACGTACAAAATAATGAGAGGAATCAACTGGTGTAAAGAAAACACATAGTTGTTTTGAAGAAAAAATATATAATTTGCAATTAACAATTCCATATTTTTTCTTAAAAACAACTATGTGTTTTTTTTACACCAGTTGATTCCTCTCATTATTTTGTACGTAAAAGTATTAAGGTAAGATAATCGAAAAATGAATATTTTACAAGATATTTTACGGTTTATGTAAAATTAAGAAATTATTTCAAGCCTCATAACTCAAAAAGTACTTAACGAAAAGGTACTTAATTATAGTGTTTTGGAAAGCTCTCGAGATAAGCTACAAGAATATGCAATGAAAAATAGTAGGTTCCATTTAAGAAATTGAAGGTGACCTTCATGTGACCTTCAAATAACTCTTCAAGGTCAAACCAATGGTACCATCTTATGGCCCCCTTGAAACCAAACAACTTTTGTCTGAAACATTTTTCTCTCCCGGGCTTGGTTTTCGAGATATTCGACTGGATGGATTAAAATGGGCCACCCTGTATATATATATATATATATGTATATATATATATTTATTTATTTATTTATTTATTTATTTATTTATTTATTCACATTCATGCATTTTTATTTAGTAAGAAATATCTAAAATTTTAAAATATCATAATTATTGAAAATCTGCTTTGTAAATAAATGTTTTATTAATATGTGTACAAACACATATTAAATTATCTTTATAGATAATAATTTTGACAAGTTTTCATATTACTTTATTTTTTATATATATCAAATTATACAATACATGCAAAATTATAAATACTTCTAATTGTAAGCCTCATAGTTATGTAAAGGACAAAATGCGACACAGAAGCTTTTATTATTATTTAGCAAAAATATATTAAATAAAGAGAAAATGCTACAGATATAATGTTACATGTGACGAAGTTTCTATAAAATTTAGTCATTTGTTATATAGAATCAAAATTATATTACATTTATCTTAAACATTTTACACAGATTTTACTTTATAAAAATAATTAATTATTGATGATTTTAGTATCATAATATCAAATAATATAAAAAAGGGAATATAAAATTTGTAAATGTTTTAATAAATTTAATGAAGGATAATGTTATATTAATAGATAAAAACATTTTTTTATACGCAACAGGATATTATCGTGTTAATTACAATCTCAAGAATTGGCAAAATATTGCAAGATATCTGAATTCTATGAACTATGCGAATATACATGTTCTTAATCGTGCTCAAATTATTGATGATGCATACCACTTCGCGATGAGAGGCACACTCAACTTTTCTATATTCTTGGAACTCACGGAATATCTATCGCGAGAGACAGATTATGTCGCATGGCATCCTATGTTTAAGGCTCTCGAAGATATGTCAAAAATCTTTCCATTTCCAAATAAAATAATTAATATTTTCAAGGTAGACTAGTATAGATGTTATGTATAATGATTTAAAAAGATTTAATAAGATTGAGAAATTTTATAATAATATTCTATCCACTCTTTTTATTAAAGTAGGGAAGTTTTATTAGTATCATATTAGTTTATAATTTTTTTTACAAGTAACTAATAAAATTTATAGTACTATATTTACATTATTTATAGTATTATATTTGTATTTAGATTCTATTTATAATATTATATTTTTATTATTTCTAGACAAAAATCTTGAACAGTTTGAATGGACTTCTTCAAAACATCGATTATGATAAAAAACCTTACGAAAAATCTGACGATTTAATTGACTGCTTAAGGCAGGAAGCTAGTAAATGGGCATGTATTCTCGGTGAACCAAGTTGCGTGAAAGCAGCCGAAACTAAATTACATCAACATCTCACAAGTCCTAAAAGAAACAAGTAATTTTTCTTACAATTTCAATCTTCATAATTACATTTTTCCTTTTATATGACATATGAAATGATACTTAATGAATAACAATTTTCTATTAAGACTATGAACTAAATTCCTCTAACAAATTTTTAACTTTCTCCTGAATATCATAGACTTTTGCCATGGTGGAGACATTGGACGTTCTGTAATGGTTTAATGAGAGCGAACAGTAGTATTTGGGATAAAGTATGGAGTAAACATATTGAGAATCCTAATGTAATAACTTCGAAATTCCTTGCTTGTTCCAATAATTCTGCTACTATTATCAAATATACAGAAACGTTATTCAATAATTTTAATAAAGAAATGGGAGATAATTATTTAAATGATATTTTTCATATTAATGCAAAACATGCAAACAATAATGAAACGCTTGACAATATATTAAGGAATTTAAAGAAAATACCCAAGTAATATGTGTAATACTTTTATAAATTCTATTCATAATATATGTATCATATAAAGATTGTTATATATACATTAATAATTTTATTATTTTTTTATTTATAGAGAATATGTTGTTGCAATATTAATTAATATTATTAATCATGTGTATTCTGAGGAACAACTTAATCAGGTAAATTTAGTAAATTTGAATATTATATTATAAATTATCGGTACTTTGTAATATACGTGAACTTATTTACAAACTAATTGTTAAACCTATTTATAAATATTGCAAAAATTTTAATTACATAACTATCTTGTACTATTTATACTGGAAATGCAAAATTACATATTATCTGATTTAAAGATAATGCAAGATTAAATCATTAACCATTAAAAATAAAATATTAAAATATATAAATATGTTTTAGATAAAAATGTTTGTGATTATGTTTAATGAAGAAATAAATATTGGGCATGTTTTGAAACAACAATCACTTTTTGATCAATTTAATGAAATATTAAAGGTAAATTCTTTGAAGTCGCAAATATCTTTATTCAGCATTATAATGCATTATAATTATTGCATTATATTCTTTTGAAGAAAAGAATTTATTATTTATTAATGTATTTATTAATCAGTACGTAGTTATTTTAGGTTAATTGGTTTTAGGTAACAAAAATTGACGAATTAATTTCCTTTCATCTGAAAAAGGTACAACTGATTTACAAACTAATTGTTAAACCTATTTATAAATATTGCAAAAATATTAATTATATAGTATAACTATCTTGTACTATTTATACTGGAAATGCAAAGTTGCATATTATCTGATTTAAAGATAAGATTAAATCATTAACCATTAAAAATAAAATATTAAAATTTGTTTTAGATAAAAATGTGTTGTATGAGTATTTTTAATGAAGAAATAACTACTGGACATATTTTGCACCAACAATTTTTTGATAAATTTAATGAAATATTAAAGGTAAATTCTTTTAGGTCGCAAATATCTTTATTCAGCATTATAATGCATAATAATTATTGCATTATATTCTTTTTAAGAAAAAAATTTATTACTTATTAATGTGTTTATTAATCAGTACATAGTTATTTTATGTTAATTGGTTTTAGGTAACAAAAATTGACGAATTAATTTCCTTTCGTCTGAAACAGATACAACCGATAATAAGTAACATAATTAATAAATTAATTGGATATTCATTAATCATTCACAAGATAGAAATACGTAAGTCCGAAATCTCAAGACACTCGAACCATTTTCAGAAAATTATATAAGAATATAAAGTATGAATTTATTTTATAAATTTCATTATGAATAATTTTTACAGTAATTTTATTTTTAATTTTTTATAAATGTTTAAAATAAGGTGTATTCGCGGATTCTTTTAAATCGCATTTAAATTTAAAGTTTACCGTAAAAAATTGCTCGAGAAAAAACTATCAATAAATCATTACTACGCTTGATATATAAGATTTGAAATTTTGATCTTATATATATATATATATATATATATATATATATATATCTTTTATATATCTTTCTCTTTAAAAATATATTAAAGTTAAAACATAGTGACATGAACATAGATAAATAACAACTGTTATATATTCTGCAATTATATTTTTAATTTGCAGATATAAAGTTTGTTGCTTGTCATATCCTTAGAATTTGCGTTAGTTTTCTAGTTTTCTGTTATATATATCTCTAACATATACAGGGTGTCCTAGACCACCCGTACACCCCTTTTCTTTCAAAAACTAAGCATTTTAGAGAAAAACGTTTTCGACAAAAATTGTATGGTTTTGAGGGGAACATAAGATGGTGTCATTGGTTTGACCTTGGATGGCATCGTTAAGGTGAGGTCAAGGACACCTTTAATTTCTTAAATGGAACCACCTATTTTTTTATTGCATATTCTTATAGCTTATGTCGAGAGCTTTCCAAAACACTATAATGTAGTATTTTTGCATCAAGTACTTTTCGAGTTATAAGGCTTGAAATAATTTCTTAATTTTACATAAACCATAAAATATCTAGTAAAATATTCATTTTTCGATTATCTTACCTTAATACTTTTATGTACAAAATAATGAGAGGAATCGATTGGTGTAAAGAAAACACATAATTGTTTCGAAAAAAAAATGTAATTGTTAATTGCAAATTACATTTTCACTGTTAATTTACTACGCGAACACATGATTTTTACGAAAACTGTCTCAGCTCTCGCAGGCTGTTGCCAGAGTGCATACGCCAGCAGCATGCAACTACAGCTGAGCGGACATGTGAGTGTAATCATAATGCGCAGGCGCCGAGCTCACACGTACGCTTACACTCGCATGTCCGCTCAGCTGTAGTTGCGTGCTACTGACGTATGCATTCTGGCAACAGCCTGCGAGAGCTCAGACGGTTTTAGTAAAAATCTTGTGTTCGCGTAGTAAATTAATAGTGAAAATGAAGTGTACTCTGCAGGAATATACGGATATGATTGTGACATACGGGCTAGCGGGAGAAAATACTTATCGCGCGGCCGTAATTTACGTGGAATGATTTTCCGGGCGTGCACGAAAGCCAAATGAACGTACAGTTTTACGAGTTGTGCAATAATTATGTGAAACTGGGTGTCGTGCATAATATCGGGATAACCGGTCCAGCAGTGCGTCTTCGTGTACGAGATGAAGAAAGGATTCTTGAAGCATTTTATGAAAATCCTGGAACTAGCGTGCGTCGTGTGGCACATGAATTTGGTTTTTCGCGATACGCGGTACATCACGCTTTACGTGTAACGGATTACGCTCGTATCATTACCAACGTGTGCAACACATTTTATCGAGGGATTTTCAACCACGGATCAATTTTTGTGAAGGTACTGTCATCATCAATTTTTTACATTTACGATACATTCAGCGTACAGTAACGGCATTTTGAACAATTTTCACAAATATTTAAATTGAGAGTGGAATAGGCCTATAGGGGAAACCACTATAAAAAAAGCGCACCATGCTATCTATCGCAAGGTGGTGTGGAAATGATAGCGCATCATTTTCTCGCCATTAAAAGGATGGGTCATTTTTCGGCGCGGTATTGCGATATATCGCACGCCACCATTATGTCTCGGAGAGCGATCCGCCCATCGCTTCGCCGCGCGCCTAGTATAAGATTACAGTGGGACGACTCTCGTCGCCGCGCGCTTCTACTCACGCAAATTGGCCGATATTCTTTATTTAATTTTTCGTTAATTATTGCGAATATCACAAAACAGTACAAGTCCTTCCTTCTTAATTTGAGCCAATCTACCTCCTCACTTCGTGTGGGTCAAAATTTCCCTGACACGCTGTATATATGTATATACAGGGTGACCCATTTTAACTTAGGCAGCCAAATAACTCGAAAAATAAGCAAGATAGAGAAAAATGTTTTAGACAAAAGTTGTATGGTTTCGAGGGGGCCATAAGATGGTATCATTGGTTTGACCTTGAAGAGTCATTTGGAGGTCACGTGAAGGTCACTTCAATTTTTTTAAATGGAATACCCTATATATTTTTGTACATTCTTGTAGCTTATTTCGAGAGCTTTCCAAAACACTATAATTAAGTACCTTTCCGTTAAGTCCTTTTTGAGTTATGATGCTTGAAATAATTTCTTAATTTTACATAAACCGTAAAATATCTTGTAAAATATTCATTTTTCGATTATCTTACCTTAATACTTTTATGTACAAAATAATGAGAGGAATCAATTGGTGTAAAGAAAACACATAGTTGTTTTTAAGAAAAAATATGGAATTGTTAATTGCAAATTACATATTTTTTCTTCGAAACAACTATGTGTTTTCTTTACACCAATTGATTCCTCTCATTATTTTGTACATAAAACTATTAAGGTAAGGTAATCGAAAAATGAATATTTTACAAGATATTTTACGGTTTATGTAAAATTAAGAAATTATTTCAAGCCTCATAACTCAAAAAGTACTTAACGAAAATGTACTTAATTATAGTGTTTTGGAAAGCTCTCGAGATGAGCTACAAGAATGTACAAAAATATATAGGATGTTCCATTTAAAAAAATTGAAGTGACCTTCACGTGACCTTCAAATGACTCTTCAAGGTCAAACCAATGATACCATCTTATGGCCCCCTCGAAACCATACAACTTTTGTCTAAAACATTTTTCTCTATCTTGCTTATTTTTCGAGTTATTTGGCTGCCTAAGTTAAAATGGGTCACCCTGTATATATAAATTATATAATAATATATACCCAGTAAGCAAAATGTTAGCAGGTTGGCAGCAGATTGGCAACAAATTCGATCAGAATCCCACACCAAAACCGTAGCCATCTGTGTCCGCATTAAGCTTTTGTTTTGGCGACAGAGTCTGTAAAACATAACCTGTCAACAAACTGTCGACAGAAACCGAGCAGGATCTGCGCGATGCAATTTGATGTTAGATTGCCAGCAGAAACCGAGCAGAATCTGCGCATGCAACCTGATGACAAATTGACGGCAGAAACTGCACAAGATTCCCATACAGCACAGAAGCTTGCATCAACATTGCTGCAATGTTACAACATTGCTGCAATGTTACAACATTGCACATAGCAGTGTAATGCTGCAGAAATATTGCAGAGACATTATTTTGTAATATTACTTTGGCCATGTTGCAACAACATTTTAACATAGCGAAAATGTATAACATGTGTTTCTTTACTTGCCGCTATGTGGCGACACCAAACTTAACTAACTCGTATTCGAATTTTCACCTAAAGTGGATATAAGGCCTACAAAGAATTAATGAAGTAATTATATTTTTTGTCTTGTATCAGTTAAATTTCTGATAAACTGACTTGATTTATTTAATATTCTGAATCCTAATAAGGGATCTAGATTATTAAACAAATAATTTGTTTAATAATCTAGATCCCTCGTTGGGATTCAGAATATTAAACAGATTTTTCTTCATTGAATCGGTAAATGGGAAATAATTCATTTATTGCACGTATTAAAATATTCTGGTACCGATTCGAGTGTATGTAAAATAATTGTATGTATATTATTGAGATAAATATTTAATAAGACACATTTGATAAAAAACACTAATAGATATTTTTTTTCAAAGGCGGTAAATGTTTTTTTTCCTATCTTTCTTAAACATTTCTTTATATTTTCAAAGTTTATTTATTAAATTTAAAACGGTCTGCATTTGCAATAGCAAAACGCGTTTTAATATTGTAAATACGTTGCACCGTAACATTACTACAATCTTACATTGTAATATTTCTGAGGGCGGACATTTCAACGTTGCTGCAAGCTTGCAGTAATGTTGCAGAAACATTTCGCAACTTCTATGCAATATTACAATGTTTCAATGTTAGGTCTATGCAACGTTTTTGCAATCTTTCGGTGCTGTATGGGTTTGCGCTTACTTTTATTAATATTATATAAATGCAACAAAATTGATTATTACAAGTGCTAAATAAGAATATTATCCGCAAGTTAATTACAAATTTCTTCTAAAATGACATATATGTCATATGTTATATCGTAATATATATTAATGTAATATATGTTATATCGTAGTTATATTTCATATAGCGAAGGATTAATTAAATTTTAATTTAATTAAATTAATAATAAAGTAAATAATAAAAGTAAATGTAACTTGTAAAACTAGAGATGTAATTTATTTAGAATTAAATTCTTGCTTTATGCCTCAAATAGGCAGTACATGAATAATTTTCCATTTATCATATTGATTCCAATCAGTTTAATATTCTGAATCTCATTTGCTTGTATCAGATATCAGAAATTAAAGTGATAGAAATTAAAATGATAATTACTATATTTTTAGTCTTTTATTCATATTCGCGACTTTATATATATTTCTGACAGAAATTATATTACGAGAAAGTACAGCTCACGTAGCGGTAAGTGAAGGAACTATCGAATCATGCAAACTCTGTTCCGTTTCTGCCGTCAATCTGCTATCAGAGATTGTGTGCGCAGATCCTGCTCGATTTTTGTTATCAATTTTCTATCAATTGCGCCTCACAGATCCTGTTAAATTTCTGCTATCAATTTGCCATCAGTTATATCTGCAGGCTTTACTCGATTTCTGCCGACAATTTGACATCAAATTTCATTGCGCAGATCCTGCTCGGTTTCTGCCGACAATCTGTTGTCAAATTGCGTCGCACAGATCCTGTTCAATTTCTGTCATCAATCTGCCGTCAGTTATATCAGCAGGCTCTACTCGATATCTGCCGAGAATTTGATATCAAATTTCATTGTGCAGATCCTGCTCGGTTTCTGCAACCAATCTGATATCAAACTGTTGCGCAGATCTTGCTCGATTTCTGCCACCAATCTGCTATGATAATTTTAAACAAATCCTGTTCAGTTTCTGCTATCAAATTATGTCAGCAGGTTTTGTAACATTTCTGCTGACATTCTGTTATCATTATTTGATATAACAAATTTTTTATACAATCTGCAATCTTACTGTCGACAAAAATATATACACCCAGGTAGCAAGATGTCGTCTATTTGACGTCATGAATTAGTCATTCTTATGACAAATCTGACGTTTAAAATGACCCCTGGCAAAAATGAGACGTTTCATGAACGTTTGTTTGGCGTTTACATGAACGTTTGTGGAAGTTCGTCGAGAGTTTAAAAACGATTAGTAAAGAGTTTGTAGAACAAAAATTGCAACACTGCAGCGTTTGAAAGACGTTTGTACATAGCGTTTTTGAGAGTTTGCATAGCGTTTACATGGCGTATGCAAAGAGTTCTTTAAACATTTATAGATCCTCTATTAAGTGTTTAATTTCATCTTTGGAAACTGCGTGCATCCTCTATTAAGCGATTACCCGACAAAAACAGTACGTGAAATCCACGTTATTACCACGTAGATTAATATCGTTGAATCTACGTGGATATTCAAGTGGATAATCCGCTCAAAAACGGTACTAGAATCTACGTGGAATCTATGTGAAAATTTCATGAACTTTCGAGACATATTACTTTTTTCATTTTTGATAAGTGAATATCTTGGACATTTATAAAAGTATATAAATACACTCGGCCATAAGAATAATTTTATTTTTATTTATATTTTATTTTTAATATACGCAATAAATAGGCTATCTCCCATTTATCCGTTTAATTTCAAATAATCTGTTCCATATTCTGAATCCCAACAAACGATCCAGATTATTAAACAAATTATTTTAAATTAAATCAGTTTATTAAATTAAACTGACTAAAGAACCGTCTACAATGAAAATAATATCGGTGCAGTGGACGGTGGAGTAAGACTAAGAGTAATGCGAAATGGAAAAGAATCATTCGCTTACGCCTTACTCCACCGTCCACTCCATATTACTTCCATCGTAGACGGTCCTTAAAAGAAAAAATAAACTTCGGATCGTGTTAGTATCAGTTCTTTATATACACTTTATGACGGAAAGTTGAATACGAGTTAGCTAATTTGATGCAGCGCCGCATAGCGGCAAAGCGAGGAAGCATATTCTATATACATATGTACTATTACATTTCTTAGGCGTTTCTTAGGCGTTTCCAAGCCGTTTGTGTAAACGCCGTACAATTCGCCACATTGAAAAAGTATTTGCTGAAAGTGAAAAAACGGTATTGGAAAAAGTGTTTGTTAAACGTTTGAGAAGTCTGATAGTAAACTCTGTACACGAAGATGTATCAACGTTTACTGAACGTACTCTGAAAAATGTTACCTCAGCATTGCAAAACTTTCATGTAACATTATATAAAGAGTTTGTAGAACAAAAATTGCAACACTGCAGCGTTTGATAAGCATTCAAAACCCAACAGCGTTATGTAAGTGCTCTTACAAAGTTTGAAAAGCATATAAACTCTCAGAAAACCCTCACTCAACGGTTGTTAACGCTTTATAAAGTTTCTTATTTTCGCCAGGGGTGTGCTTGCTACCTGGGTTGAGTATCCGTCTGACGTTAATAATTGGTAAAAGATGTGACGTTGCAAATACATCGTAGGTTGTATAAATACAGGACGTCATGAATTAGTTGCTATAATGACGTTAGTAGTACGTCGTCGATTGGGGTATCCGTCTGACGTTAATAATTGGGAAAAGATGTGATGTTGCAAATACGTCGTTGGTTGGATAAATACGGAACGTCATTAATTAGTTGCTGTAATGACGTTACTAGTACGTCGTCGATTGGAGTATCTGTTTCACGTTAATAATTGAAAAAAATATGACGTTGCAAGTACGTCGTAGGTTGGATAAACACAGGACGTCATTAATTGGTTAAAAAAATAACGTCATTATTACGTCTTACATAGGTAATATGACGTCAATTATCTAAAATGACTAACTAATGACGTCATATAGACGTCACCTTGCTACCTGGGCAGGGTGATTAAAAATAACCTATTGTCCTTGAAATGACATATTCTTGAATCAATTCTAAGACGATTTTTCCGTTGACAAAATTTCGTCCGAAGCTTAGTTTAAGAGAAGGATTTAGGCCCAGTTCCACAACTTACTTTAACCGAAGTTTAACTCGTTAAAGGAAGATTTACATTGCGTCCAATGTCCGATGTATGACGTCCGATTGGATACAGTGGGCTTTGGATGCAATGTAAATCGTCCTTTAACGAGCTAAACTTCGGTTAAAGTAAAGCCCCTTGCACAATGCTAGGCAACAGGCAATAAAAACAGAAATAGTATCTATTCTCTGCTCCTATTGGCGAATATTTTCTGTTCTGCGTAATTAAGCGTCGTCTACAATGAGATTTTAAAAAGACTTAAGGCGTAAGACTTAAGAAATTGACCAATCACAGTCAAGTATTAAGAGAATACTCGACTGTGATTGGTCAATTTCTTAAGTCTTACGCCTTAAGTCTCCTTAAAATCTCATTGTAGACGACGCATTATTGGTGAATAGTTTCTATTCCTTATTTCTATTGCCTGTTGCCTAGCATTGTGCAAGGGGCTTAAGTTGTGGAACTGGGCCTTAAGAGAAAAGACTCTAAGGCCGGTATTCATAGTCCGTTCTTATATTTAAGATCGTCTTAAGTTCATCTTTAGATATTGTATGTATCATTTTATTGGCTATGGATTATCTGAAGATGAACTAAAGACGATCTTAAATATAAGACCGGACTATGAATACCGGCCATAGTCCGTTCTTATATTTAAGATCTTCTTAAGAACCCATTCAACCAATCAAATAGCTGCAATGCGGTCATTGATTGGTTGAATGGGTTCTTAAGACGATCTTAAATATAAGAACGGACTATGGCCGGTATTCATAGTCCGATCTTATATTTAAAGCGTTTGGCAATTGTCTACAATGGCCGTAGCATAAGGTTGTAAGGCCGTAGTCGTAAAAAATTGACCAATTCCAGTTGAAGTTTAGGAGAATAATCAACTGTGATTGGTCAATTTCTTACGACTACGGCCTTACAACCTTATGCTACGGCCATTGTAGACGACGCTTAAGATTGTCTTAAGTCTGGTCCGAGGTTGACTTAAGACCTCATTCAACCAATCAAATGGCTGCGTAGCATTTCAAGCTCGAACTTAAGACGATCTCAAATATAAGATCGGACTATGAATACCGGCCTAATAGTATTATAATTAATAATATATAGAAAGAAAATATAAAATGGCTTGCAACATAGTTGATCTTTCTTCTATAAACTTTCTCCTATGAACTTTTTTGAAAAATATTTAAAAAGAAATATAATTATATTTCAAAACTGGACTTTCTCTTGCAATATCTGTATATCATCTTTCAAATATCTACACTTTTTACAATCTATCACAGGTTTTTGATTTGCGCATGCGTTGTATAGCTATCTTCGGCTGCGTTCCGATGTGGAACGCAGCCTTCATATGAGGTAACAGCTGGTTTGTCGCAGAGAGAGGTTAATAACGTCACCATACAAAGGCAGATCATAAAATAGCCACGATCAAAACTAAAATTTTAATTGAAAAAAGTTACATCCGTAAGAACGAAATTGATGCAGTCGCTGCGTTTGTTATATTCGTGACGATAAACGTCCATGTAATAATTTCCCGACGTGTTTTTATAAAAGTCGCGTGGCTTGTCATTTGACAGGTGCGATCAGCTGTGATTCTGCATTGCAATATTTTATATTTGGATTTCTTAAATTATAATAATATGTGAAAAAATGCCATAGCTAGAAAACCTGATTGCAAATAAATTTGTTTTCTTGGAAAAATTTTATAATAATTATATCTCTATCCTATTTCCTTTGTGAGACATGAGTAAATAAGCAAAGGTGTATAATTTCAATAATTTCAATCATGTATAAAATAAAATGTATGTCCTGATATTTTTAAATTAATTTTATTAACGTTTTTTTGTTTGCCTGATATAAGTGAAAATTAGTGGGTCATTAAACATCAAAATAATATAACAATACTTACATATATTCCTACCTATCTTCATATCTTTAGCCTTTAATAAGTATAATTTGTTTGAGTGCATATATTCTTTTTAATTTTAATTTTTATAAGATGGCATTAACAATGTCAAGTTAATATCTAAATATTAAAATTTTGTGTAATAAATTTAATTTGTGTGTACCCAGATTTATTTTATATAATTTTCAGGCAAGTCTATATGTCTATCAGAATATATAGTATTATTTCAAATTATTGGACTATTTTATTGAATAGAGATGGTATAAGTCAAAATATATTTATTATTATGAAAAGACAGAAGAAAGATTTCTGATACTGCTTTCTGACTTAAAGTACATCTCTCATTCTTTAATGAAAGCAGTTCATGAAAATATGATAGACGTCTTGTACTGCCAAACACAATGTTTAAATTGGAATCTTATATAACGCCAGTAATTCTCAGTTATGTAGAGAAATATGTAAAAAATTTTAAACCAGAACAATCACAGGTAAGCATATAAGAGTTTTTTGTATCTATATTTATTTGTGATAAAGTGTTTTATTTTGTAAAATATTAAATGTTTCTGAATTTTCTAAAAATCTATATTTTATATTTTTCATTTATAATGTCAACAGTTTAGAAGAAAAAGGAATGTAAACATATACAAAATATTTACATCTCCTTTTCTCGCTATAAAATTATATTAGTTGCTCTCGTTCAAAAGTATTTATGATATATGGAATAAGTTAATAATATTTTTTTAAATTTATTATTATGAAATTAGCAATTCTTCATTATTGTAAAAAAAGAAACATCTTTTTCAGGTATCCTTGTGGGGTGGAGATGCATCGTTTCAAAATTTAGATCTACGATTAGAGGTATTGGAGGAACAACTTAATCTTCCATTCGTCTTTGTTAGTGGCCACATACATGAATTGTTGATACATGTTCCTTGGGTAAAAATTACCTCTGAACCAATAGTTGTTACCATTAATACTATAGGTAAATAACAAAATTAACAATTCTGTTTAACATATTCAAAATATTACACTTTGAAGTGAATAATCATGTTATCTGTTTTACAGAATGCATTTTAAAATTGAAAGATGAAAATATCACAGAAGCTAACACAGCAGTATTACAAAAGAAAAGGGAGGTAATGCAGTAAGTATCATTTTTCATAATCTGGTGTTATCATGAAATTTTATTAACTTAATACTCATTTGATTGCTTAGCATCTAAAAATAGTAAAATATATACATATTTTACTATTATAGTACTATTAATAGTAAAATATATATAGATAGATAGATAGATAGATAGATAGATAAAGTGGAGGATTCTTTAAATTTTTATTATAGAGAGGAAGCTCCACCTGGATATATAAAAAGTATAGTCACAAAAGTTATTAATAATATTACTATTCATTGCAACAATCTTATCTTAAAATATGTAGAAGAGGATATTGTGCTTAGTGTAAATGTTAAATTATTAAGTATGCAAACTGTTGATAATGAATGGGAGCCAGCATTCACTGGTAGGTATTTTTATAATAATAACAGAACAAAAATTGTTCTTTGTTATATTAATATAAATTAATTTTTAATATAAATTAAAGATACATTAACATATATAAAACATTAACACTTATAGATGTCAACACTCAGGAAGTGATGCTTAGAAAAATTATTACTATTCAGGATTTGACATTATGCTTAGATAAAATGGATGCATCGGGGAAGATAGAGATATATCAGGTATTTATTTTGAGATATATTTTGCATATTTTTTTAAATATGTAGGAAAAATATATTGTAAAACAATTTATAAAGAAGCTAATTTGGATAATAAATTAACATAGGATCCCGTTTTATATCGATGCTCAATGACAATCCGCATGATTATAAACTACCACAGCAATACTTCGAAGAGGGCATCCATCACGAGACTTGATCTTCATTGCGAAAAAATGGAGTTTAGTATGACTGAACAACAAGTACCGATGCTCCTAAGACTGGCGACCTTAATAATGGCATTACAAACGAAACAATTTCCACTAAACAAGGAAAAATCTTCTATTGCTGTGGATGAGAGAGAGGATGTTATACAAGGTTCGATATTACGTTTATATTTTATTGTCATTGTTTGAAATATCTTTTTTCATGTTATATATATACATATACATACATATATATATATATATATATATATATATATATATATATATATATACAAGTATAATATTAATAATTTTCAGATGATACAAATCAGATAGTGGGAACTTCGACAGATGCGGTTGGATGGGGTGGATGGGCTTGGGATATGGTATCATCTGTTTTGCCTGTTGATTGGGACAATAATTGGTCTGCTGAACAGCAAATGGCATATTCTGGTCATATCATACATTTGGGTGTTTATATAGATGATGCTACTTTAACGTTTAAGGTAATGAACATAATTTATCCTTCAGAAAAAACATTTCCGTTGCCTACAATATTAGAAATAAATGATTATATCTCAATCATTTTTACAGACTGTCGAAAGCGTCAAAGAACAGTTATTTTACAAATCCCGAAAAATTAGATATAAATCATTTTTATCACTTCAATTAAACGGAGTTGTGATGGATACTTTAATTCAAGGAATCGCGATGACAACGTTTCAAGTAGGAGTGGCATGCATACAGCTCTATCCACGAGGAACGTGCAGTTGCGGGCATGTAGAAGTTGTTGATGGTGTACAGGTAAAGCAATTAATTATTTTAGTCAGATGTACAAAAATAAATAGAGTGTCTGAGAGGTAAATTATTATTATAGCCGCCTCTTTACGTAATAGCTGGGAATTTGAATATTGATTATCTAAAAGATTCGTTGTTTGACGAAGAAGCTGTAGAAAACAAAGGAAAGAAGAGAGATTACAAGCAAGGAATAGATTACCATATGACGATAGCTTCGGGTAAAATATCATCTAAAGGCATACATATAACATTTTATATGTAAATTTTATATGTAAATATAATAATGGAAATTTATTTTTTTCAGTCGAAAAATTATTAGAAAGATGTCCAGCGTTCGTGATGGATTATGCTTACTTCGTGGAATTGCCTGATGACATAACGCCTGAAAGGCTGCTCGAATTTGGATCAAATTTTGAATACAGGTATTTAAATGATTTCAATAGCGTATGTGTATATAAAACATGATTAAGAATTTCAATAAACAATTCGTCTTTTGTAGCAATTTTCAAGAACGCAGGATAATAAGATATCTATCTGGAAATCTGACAATCAGATTATGCTCTGGAATTTTTCATCGTATTGATACTATCAAACAAGCTGCTGCAAAATACGACTATAATCCCTACATTGTAACAAAACCAGGTGAATATCTGTTATACAATGCGATAAATTTTAGTTTAATTAACAATCTTATACCAAATAAGAAAATTATAATAGAAGTTATATATAAATATCGATTTTAGATCCCCCCATTGATGAATTACCTCCAGTTACATTGGAAGAATATGAAGCACTCAGAGAAAATGTATCAATGATGGAAACAAAATTAATATTAAAAACAGCATCCCTGCAATTACAATTGGCAGATCATTGCGTCATGGGAGTGCCGCGGCAACGTAAAATTGTCGAAACTCGGGTAATGTACAAATAGTTGTGTTAAATCTATAAATTATGAATTATGAATATAACTTATCTTTCTTTCCAGACCATTCCATTATCTCCAGCTCTTACGGATGATCCTTTTGTAAGCATTGAATGCGATGAAGCAATTGCCACTATAATTCAGCCTATGTATCCGTTTAGACTCGTGGCTTGTGCGTCAAAATTGACGGATTTACAACCGGAAATGTTTAGCCAATGCCACGCGATTACTAATATACAAGTGAGCAAAGTGTTTATGCATAATCATTATGAACACATCTTTCACAGACCTAATATTAGAACACTAATATAGATAACTGGAGCGAAAAGTCAACTCCACCTGACAAAAAATTGCGATACTTCAATAGTGATGCCTTACTCGGTGGAAGCTTCTTCAAAAATATTATTATATCCTCAATATTGGCGAGATATAGATATGGTTCAAAAATCATACTCTTTTCAATCAGATAGTATAACTATCACAGGAACTAAGGCAAAATTAATGGCTGCTATATCTATAGCAACTTCTATTTTTAGCTCTGCAGATACAAATCCACTTATCTGTTCTACTCTTTTTAATGACGCCTGTCAAGAAAAATGTATGTAAATAATATTAATCTTTGAATGTGTTTTAATGTTGTATTTTTCTTGTAAATATAATTACACATGTTTTGTTTGTAGCACCAGTGTACTTAGAGTTATACCTAGAAAATATAATGTGCAAAAATGTATCTTCTTCAGTTATGATATCAAACGAAATGAATGTAAACTCTATAAAAATATTTGCCCTCAATGATTTGCAACAAGCTTTTATTCTTTCGGGTCCAGAAAATTGTGACGACAAGTTTGTATATACATATATTATACATCAGTGACATGTATACATAAAAGCAATCTCAACTAATTAAACCTTTATATTTTTAGTGACACAGGAAATGTACCACTTTTGTCTAGCGTAATACAATTTCCTAAGAATGTCGAACTACATACACACCCATCACTTGTTTCATTTAAAATTGCCGAAATCAGAGCTTCGTTGGATCCACTTTTCTTTGAATGGCTAAAATATCGTGCCACTTATCATAAATCCGGAAGCATACACGTGTTACATTCAGATAGCCAACAATTGATCACCGAAGGTACATCATCCGACACGGGTACTCGAAAGAAAACATTTCCGAGCCTGTACGAAAGTGTGCATAGTTCATCAGACAAAGAGAAAAAAAGATCAGCTGTGACAGAAAAGTCGAAAACATTGCGATATGATGAAACGCAAAAAAAAACTGAATCTAAAGTAGAAGAGGAACAACAGGTATTAAAAAATTATATTAATATTGCAAATATATATAATATATCACATAGTGATTATATTAATTGATTATTGTGCATTACTTATAAAAAGAATGACTTTTAATGTAATAATTGCATTAATTATTAAAGATAGAATAAAATTATTTATGACAGAATTTTCAGAAGTCGGGAATATTGGTTAAATTAGCAGAGTCATATTCGTGGTGGTGCAGTCTTGTGTTAAATGGTCACATAGGACATATTATTATTTACATTCCATCTAATACAATGAGTGGCATTGGCGCTTATGGTAAATATTTAATAATATTTTACTATTTTATTTTTATAATTATTAAATAAAAAGTAATTTATAACAAAAAGATGAGAATTAAATCTCAGACTCATTCATGAAACCGTCTTATTGATTTTCATTTTTTTGATAAATATTGTTGCATTTTTATATATAGTTTATATTAAAACAATTAATAAAATATATGTTACATAAGGCATAGAACAAGCCAAAGACAGAGCCTTAATAGAGAATCAAGATTTACAAATGATGATAATAAAACTACCAAGTCTTCTTATACACTCGTCTAATTTGAATGCCGAATCATTGAACCCATATCTGCAAAATCTCCCTATTAAATTACCAGAATCTATATGGACATGTCGTAAGTCTAATCATAATTAATAAAAAATATTTTATACACACCCACACACATACACACATATATATATGATAAAATATATATGTTATTATTACTAAAATATATATGTTATTAATACATGTTATTATTATTGCTGTTACTATTTTAGGAATGCAAAGCTTTCCATGGACATTAAGTCTTGTAGACTTTCATTGTTACACATTGGAACAGAAGACACAAAAGAATTTTATAAAGAAAGTTACATTAAATGCTACAATAGCTCTTACAACTAAAACAGCTGCAATTCAATCAAATACACTTACTGCTTTAAGCATTTGTGTACATATTGATAATTCTCCTATTCTTATTTCACTTTCAGAAGAACAGGTATTAATTATAAGTCTTTTATTTAAATAATACTGATATAATATAAAAATATAAATTTTGAAATGTATTTTTCAGGTTGTTTTTATGAGCAATATAGTCTTAAATATCATAAAAATATTACAAACTCTATGTGGCCCTCGAGAAAATAGCACAATTGTACGACAGATGAGCAATGAAATGCAGATTGTTCTCCCTGCCATACCTCAAACTCCGTCCACTCCAACACAAATAATGTATCAAGAAGATACGACTAATTCAACCGTATCTACATCGAAAGACGATCTAGGATATGGTGAGTTGCAAATATACATGTTTATTCTTGCGAAAAATTTTAATTATTTGTAACTTATGTTTTAATTATTGATTTGCAATTTTTATAGAAAAAGATGGTTTAGTTATAACAGCATGGATTCAATGGACCATAACAAAGGTAGCAATTAAATTATACATTTTGGAACAAGAAGATGGATCATCTTTAAAATTGATGTTAGAACTAGAGGATATTATAACATCTTTAGACTTGCAATCGGTCTATATGCAATTAAAAAATAAAATAACAACGGCTACAATATTACATTATGTTAGGTGAATTAATATTTTTATAAAATATTTATACACACACACATATATATTAGTCTATATACATATATTATTATACACATATATATTAGTCTTCTTAGCAAAAATAAATTCTTTTTTATTACACAATGCTTTTTTCATTTGTATTTATGTTGTAATTCAATAGAGGTCCACATGCATTAAATTGGGATGTTGGCGAATATGCTGGACTAATACTCTGTGGAAAAGAAGATAATTTAGAAAAAGGTGATGATTCAGGTTTTCTAAGTTTCACACTTACTCGTGCAAAATCAGGAAATGTGTATACACGTTGGGGTACTCACAAACGTTACAAGTTACAAAAGGTAGGACAAAAAGTAAGTTATTGATAATATCTCCCTTAAGGAAAAATTCTATTAATCATATTTATATATGAATTAATAATAATTCTCTGATACTCTCTTTTGAATATTTAGAAAGAAATGCTACTTGATTCAGCATTATCCATGAACGGCTACATTTCTGAAATATTCATCAAAATGCAAATGGTCGATATAATCTTACCACTTAGTGTAATTAGCAAATATATTCAATTAGTGAAACCTTTTGCACGTCTCGGTTCGTCTATTGAAAGAAGTGCGGAAATTACTCGTGGTAAAAGCACATCAACGTCATTCACTAATATAATCACTCTAAATAATGAATTGTTACCATTGATACATTTGGAGTTCAAAGGTTTTCGACTTATGATGCCAGCTTTAAATCATGCAAATAAATTGCAACACGATTTATTGATGCTCCAGGTTTTACAAAACGTTTTACTTTTGAAAAAAACTTTTTCCATTTCTCTAATATAATATTTAAATTGATTTATATATCGGGATTTTTTTATAGTTGGACGGAATTCGTATCACGCCGGATGCGGAAAATCCAATTTGCAGAACTCCATTGCGAACTGACATATATCAGTTGGCTGCTCAAGCAAATATATTAAATGTACCAGGTTCGGCCGTGGAAGATCGTCAGTATCAAATCAATGTTAAAGGCGTGTGCGCATATACTACCACATGGAGGAATTATCAGCTAAGCATTAATAAGGTTTACTATTAAACAGAGATATAGATATACATATTTTTTTATACTTTATCCGAAACTTAAAAAGATTTTTTGAAATATTAACATATACAGATTGATAATTATATAATCTTTGCACATTATATATTTTCAGAGGATGTCTCAATCATACCTGTATACAATGAATGAGAATCCTGCATTGGAATGGAATAAGCTTGGGAATGGTAGTAGTCTCGATCCGTATTTCTCTACATCTCCTGTATTAACAAAGTAATGTAATTAAAGCGCACACGTAAAAATCTATTATATTTAGCTAATTAGATTCTCTAAGTTTAATGTTTCATTTTAGATTTGATCTCTGTTTAATCATTGCACCAGCTGTCACATTTAAAGGAGACACGATAGTCTGTGGAAGCGCCATAGAAGTGAATTGCATTACAGACATAGAATGGACAATAAATTTCGATCAAATTAAATTAATATCGACGCTCAATAATGAATTTATAACGCTATTGTCTAGAAGTTTTGAGAAGGTGGAAAATCAAAATAATTTTAATAATACAATTCAAAAATTTTCGAACTCTCAAAATACAAAACCTGCCAGTTGGTTGAAACAGACATCAGATGATTCAGATATCGATTTTACAAAAGATAGTGGTGTTGATTTTGAGATGTCCAGTGTACATTCGACAGTAATTGTAAGATATCGGTACATTTTGCAGAAGTAACGATTTATTAATTTGTTTTAAAAATATTAAATTTTATTAGGGAAGGCCTGCTATTCCTGAAACTATGATACTTCCACCGTTTGAATTTTTAGTGAATTGTGGGAAGATAACACTTATCTTATACGAAGTTCAGAATACATCCTTTGATTTAGAGGGTGATATAGTGAGTAATAATTATAATTTGTTTGATTACATTTTAATTATTGTTAAAATATTAATTATTTTTTAGGATATGCACAAAACTAATTGCGAAGATGATAACGATAATGTAAAACAGCCATTATTTTATCTAATGATTAATCAACCGAATATTTACTTTTTTCAACAACATTTATCTAAAAAAATTCAGGTATGCATTTTTTATAATTTAGTTTCAAAAAATACAAATTAATATATCATTTAATACGTAATTATTATATACGTCTCTTGTTTCAACTAATATTGACCGATTTATAGATATCCTGTTTTGATATAACAACAGCGCTTGGCAATGCCCAAAATTTGAACACGATACCGACTGAAAAAGATTTCAAAATTTTTATGATAGAAACGAAACACGGAGATTTACATCCAGACACGGGTATCCCGCCTTCTTTTGCTACAATAAAATCTGAGATGATTCTAGGCAAAAATCGACAATTTTTTATCGAAATGGGACGGCCGACAAAAATACATCTTTCTTTATTTCGGTTCAATCAGCTTTATAATATACGAAATAAGGTATTTCATAAAAAAGAAAAATGTTTAACATGTATATATATATATGCGTTTTAACTACAACTTTATTTTACGTATATTTCAGGTACTATCATGTTTTATGAACGACAATGTTACGCAAATGCCGGCAAAGGATACTGCAGACTCTCAAAATTTAGCAGCACCGATAAAATCGAGAAAACTCAATGTACCTGATCTACATTTAAGTACAAAACAAATCGTATTATCTTTAAAGACTGATACTGGAGCAGAAATCATTATCAGTCTAGCATCATTAAATGGGAATCTGTCGACACTTGTGAGACCAGACAGGATATATTCAAGCTTATCTATAGATTCTTTTATTATATCTGCGATCTTAAATGGAAATATTAAAGTGTTATTAAATCCATGGTGTTGCAATATAACGACCTGCTTACTTTGGGAATCTTCATACAGCAGCGAAGTTATTCCGCAGATACAGATACAGGCAGACAGTGAAAGCTTATATCTCGATTTTGGACCTGATCAGATTAAAATTATAAAAATGGTCATGCGAGATTGTCAATTGCTCTTAAGCGAATTTTCCTCGCTCTCTACGAGCGAGAATAAAAATGAGAAACAAATTATACTATCGACCGAACAACATTACAAGGATGATTTAAAGGCTGGTGCATTCCAGTTTGTCGATGGCACTGCGGACGAGTTACCTTTCCCGTATCAAGTTAGTTAACGCGAATTTTTACTAAATTAAGTAAAAATAAAAAAATGAACTGAGCTTGATTTATTGATGGATTCTCTTGCAGGTGGTATTTTTTGCTTATCCTCAGCAAGCGATGGCTTGGAGATACCCGCAACCGCGCACATTAACGAGAATACATATATCTCCTGTTCCATTCGAAGTAAGTACTGAAACAATTCGTTACGTTGAAACTAAAATAATCAATGTATCGCTTTGAAAACAAAAGGATTCGTTACAGACAGTGGACGCCGATGGCAATTATATCGACAGAATTTCTTGCATTCTCGAATATTGGAGCGACAGTCACATGTCGTATCAACGTTACGCGGATTTTTACTTATCGGAAACGGATTCCTATCGACTGGATTTGCCAGAGAAGGCACCGGCACGTGCGGTGGCCTGTGTATGGCGTGTGGTCATTTCGTCCAGCAACAAACGGTCGCTCTCGAAAAGCATCGTTTCCGCACGTGTTCTTGCAGCCTGTTTACGCATCGATTCCTACTTTAATCCTCTATTAATACCAAACGTGCAAATTGCCTTAAATATCGGCGTGCTTCACGTGTCTCTGTACAATCATATCGATACTACTGTGTATAATAATTTGCCGCCACCCTTGGATATGTATACGTTGAATGGGAGGATCCCCGAGATACAATGTTTCATGTCCATAGAACAAAAAGGAGCTGTTTTAGTACTCAACAAATGGATGGACAACTCCACGCTGCTCGATATCAGCGGTATCTTGAGTGCGCACGTGTTAGATTACAGTCATTTGACTATGCAAGAGGTGTTGGATTCCCTGGAAGGAAGATTACAGTTGTCATTATCGGATAAGATCGATGCGTCGTTAACAAGCAACCCGTTTACATTAAAATTAGGTCCGGCGATCACTCACACTCTTGCGGTCTCCATCCGTCTATGGTTAGCGTCTTTCGATGAAGAGGAAAAAAGTGTGATTGTCCTGACGCGCTATGTAATTGCCAATGATAGCAATATACCTATCCGTTTTGGTCAAAGTGGCACTGGCGACAGTATACTTCTTGAGAGCAGGCAGTGTAATTTTTATTCGTGGCGACAGATTGGCAATCAGATGATACGTATATCGATCGAGGAGAACGCCTGGGTGTGGAGCCGACCTTTTCCCGTCAATAAGAACGGAATCCATGTAATAGAATTCAATAATTCGATGATCGGTGGCACGGTGGTTTTTGTAAATGTTACGTCGCTTTCCGCTACGCAGAAGCTCGTAACGTTCTCGGGGCAGCTCGTAATTTCCAATCAATTGATGGATAATTTCGAGATGAGATTGGTAAAGTACGAGACAGACGTCGGCTCTAAGGTAACGGTCTCGAAGGAGGTATATCCCATACCGGGTAAGAGCTTTCCGTCATCTATTATGCTCGAAAATAACAGAAAAATGGCTATGCGGTTACGTTTCACCAACTTAACGCACTTATCTTGGACCGGCGACATTCCTCTGCAACCAAACGTCAAATGGGGCCAACCATGGCTTGTAAAAGTACCACTCCAAGAACGCGGTCAATTTTTTAGTATTTGGGTGCGGATTGTAACGCAAATGATACAGGATAAAGTAAAGATCCTTGCGGTACTAAGTCCACTTTACATGATCAGATCACACTTACCGGTGCCGGTTAAAGTTCAAATGGAAACTCCATCCTTGAAGATGTCGTTGAGCACCATGGTGAATGGTCGCGGCGAATGTCAGCAACTGTATTGCCCTGGTACATTCGAGCATTTTCATCAACTGACGTTTCAATTGGAATCTGGTGTCTCCGCGTCGAATCCTTACGTGCCGCTCTCGTACAGTTCAGTGGATCAGCGAAAATTCTTCAGAAGACCCGATGTCGAGGACATCGACAAAATTCTGCAAGATCTCAAAGACCGAAAGGACGACGCAAAATGGCCTTTTCAAGGAGACGATACAGGAGAGGAATGGATATCTGCAGAGCAGCCGCAGACGCACGTGCAGGTGAAGTACCAAGACGCGGGACTGGTCTCTAGTACCTTGTTGTTGGAATTGCAGCCTTGGTGCTTCATAATGAATTCGCTGGGCTGTCATATCTCGCTGGTGTCGGAAGATACAGAGTTGTGCCAGATCCCTCACTACGGCATAGTCACGCCGCCCAAGTTGGAGGGTACTTTTTACGTGGGCGTCGGAATCGGCGATACTTATTACACGTCGCAGACATTGCAGTTGGCGCGACCCGACTGGAGTCAGAGCTTCTACATGCCACGAATCAACGGCATCGTACCGGTGGACGGGAACATCAAGACGTTCGTAGACTGCGGCACGAGCGTATCTATTTTGAGCATCGGCTCTTCTATGCACGAAGACATGCGTCTGGTGCGAATTGCGAGCAGCCACGTGATCGCTAATTTGACGTCTCAGGAATTGTGCGTGGCCACGCTCGCGGTACACGAAGAAGCAAGAGATCTGCAGCTACCGCATGATCTCACCCCTTGCAGCCTGAACGTCTCGCCGTCCGAGGATCAAAGGCAGGGTATACCAATCGTACAATGGTACACATTATACACAGAAAGCAATGTCGAGCCCCTTGTATTGTACATATCGCTCAGTCTCGGTCATAGATGGTCTTGTCCGATCAGAGTGGACCAAGCGATGAGCCGCAAATCTGTTGCAATTCCGAATGGTTCTTCGACTATGCCGGTTATCGTGACAACGCAAGAAGACAAAGGTACCACATTCGTCGTGATACACAGTGACGATCATCCACAATTGTTGATCGAAAACGCTTGCGGCTTCAAGATCCTGCTGGGACAAGCCAATGAAAAAGGAAGCGAGATATTACCAGACAGCGTTCATTTTACATGGATGTGTGAAGTCGATAGCGGAGCAACATCCCACTATTCCCTTCCCTGCGTCAGTAACAGACTACCCGACACCATCGTTCCAAGTGCGTCGAACGTGCTGTTATTTTCCACCGTGCAAAACTATCAGGTGACAGAAAAGGCAAGTCTAAAATGGTCAAGAGGCGTGAATCTATCCGTATTGTCGTCTACACCGATGGACCAATATCTACGGTTGCCCTCGTACGGCGACGTAAAGCTCATAATGCAGAATCGCTGTTACACTATTCACATCAGCATCGTGCCTATCTCCCAGATCGAAATATCCGCTCAAGACATTAGAAGTAGATTACTGCGGAAGAAGTACACGGCAAAGGATCACGATATAATCGCACCGATCTCGTCAAAAAGATCAGAAGAGGATAAACTATTGCAATATGTACAAAGTTCGAGTAGCTCAACGTCGTTGACGAGCTTCTTCTCGGCTCAAGAAGACATCTTGCCGATGGAATCGATGGTTGTTTCGTCGTCGTCGAAGCAGTTGATTCCAAAAGTGGCGGAGGAAACTCCCACTGATGAAAGTCAATTGAGATCCTCCAGTGATGCCTCTTCGACGAATCCTAGAGAAGGCTCTATAACAGTTTACCTGCGCGCCTGTACCATCGCCATTCTTCACGACATCAATGAAAATGCGCAGAGAATCGAAGTCGCAAGTTTGTCCATGACGGATTTGGTCGTCACCGTAAATTCAAAGGCCAGATTTATCAATCTACATTGCTACATAGGCGACTTGCAATTGGATAATCAATTATTCGATCAGGGAGGTTTCGACTTCCCTGTAGTATTGATAAACCAGAATCCATTGCCCACCAGGGGGATGACGTTTTACAGCAATAATTGTTTAATGACGAATATGGAAAAAATCAAACAAGATTCTTTAATAGCTGTCGAGTATATCTGGGAGGTAAACGGAAGTATGATAGGTACGTATCTTATGAGAAGATGTGCCTATCGAGAAAAGAAATATATAATATAATAAATAATGTTTTAAGCAAATAAATGTTTAGTTTACATGGATAATGTGATACACATTTCTGTTGCAGCTTCAAAGGAATATCGCATGAGAATCGCGCCCATTAGTGCATATATCGAGGACACGTACATAACGCAATTGTTGGATTACGCAACTTCAATGATACCCCCGCGTTTGGTATTAAATGACAGTCCCAAGAGGATGCAAACGATAGCTATTTCGAACGCAGTCTACATACCGGATTATATCATGATTGACTCAAAAATCTTGAGCAAGCCATTGAGATTGCAAAACTTTGTAATAGAACCGCTATCTATTTTGTTGAGCGTTCACACGTCTGTACGATTGTACGTTGCTCTGGATCATTCCCCGTTGTACTTCGGTATCTTCGAGAGAAAGAATCTGCTAACTACCCCTTACAGACTTGGCAATGCGCTTACCATGCATTACTTATCCGGAGCTATATTTGGAGCAGGTCGGTAATACATATGTGCAAAATATATTTATCTTTTTGCTATAAAATAATGAGGTAAAGAACGAAATTGTTTGGTTCGTCAGGTTGGGTGGTCGGATCATTAGAAATACTCGGATCACCAGGAGGTTTGGCGCAAGCGCTCGGATCCGGACTCAGAGACTTCGTTTCACTGCCGTTTCAAGGACTGCTGCAGGGCCCGTGGGGCTTCATCGTTGGAATTACACACGGATCAGCCAGTCTGATGAAGCACGTTACAGCAGGTATAGAAATTATTATTTTCTTCCTTCATTATTCTAAGAGTATTTAAAGATAGATATAATTAATTGTCTTGTTTCCTCTCTCGTAGGTACCGTGAATTCCGTAACAAAACTAGCATCTAGCGTTGCGCGGAATTTGGATCGTTTAACGTTAGACGAGGAACATCTTCAGCGACAGGAAGAATCGCGCAGAATGCGTCCTCAAGGCATGGCGCAAGGACTTTACCAGGGCTTAACTGGTCTCGGAATGAGTTTACTCGGTAGTCATTCCTTCGTTTTTAATTATTTTTCTCGTATGTAGATGATCGCTAATTATTGATTATTGACTAGCGGCCGTGGCTGGCTTGGCGCATCATCCTCTGCAGCAAGTGTGGTCAGGCGAGGCGACGACCAAGAGTTTAGTCACTGGAGTCGGACTCGGTTTAGTCGGCGTCGTGACTAAACCATTGAGCGGTGCCGCGGAATTAGTCGCTCTTACGGGTCAAGGATTATTGCAGGGAGCTGGATGGAATTCCTTGCCTACGGTAAAATTCAAATAATAAAAACCTGATTTTTTTTGCAATCTATTATCATCATCTAATTGTCCTTATTTTTCAACAGCCGCGTCAGAGACCAATCGTTCAATACACTACTGGCAATAATAGCACGTCTGTTCGATACACCTGGCGTTTGTCACCTTTGCTTGATCACAGTCATGATAGTATTCTTCACGTGACTAGCGCAGATTATGTCATTCATCAGGGCAGTAATCGGGCAGTGACGCTTGTCCTCACGCGACAAGCTCTATTACTTGTTAACATGGCAGAGGACAGCGTAGAGCGAATATTCTCGTTGAAAGAATTGACGAGCGTTGATCATATCACAGAATCGACCATGTTGTGCTTGTATTGTCCACCGGTCACGACACAATCAAGCAGGCCTTTATCACCAGCCGAACACGAGGTAAAATAAGCTCGATTTTATGAACTTATACATCAAACTTATCATGCGACGTATTTAATGTATCATTCTAATGTACCTTTTAAGATGAATCAAGAAATGAGAGCGCGAGTTGAAGAATACGTGCGGACAAGCAGCACCGGTTTGGCCAGTGTATCAACTAATAGCGACAGACAGTCCGATACCTTCGAGAAAACGTCCCCACATCCAGAACATACACTTACGTTTTACGTTTGTCCAGATACCCGTAATTATTTACTATCATTGTTTAACATTGCTAAACGACAAAACCAGGATTCTGGTTTCGCTGTTTTATAATGAAATAAACTTCCAAACATTTATTAACTATAATGAGAGACTGAAAGAGAATATTCCAAATAATTCTGTATGTCGAATCAAATGCATTTAAAATATTTTCTTTGGGTATTGAAACATCTATATTGGTATACTTTTGAAAAAATTTTATTATATTTCGAGAAGTTAATTAAACAAGTGGAAACGGTATTATAAGAGAAAAATTTTCAAGTAAACAATTAATATTCCAAAATCATTGTATTTGAACCATATTTTTAATTTTTATTACAATATATTGCATAATTGACGCTTTATATATCGTTTTGCAAAAGAAACATTAAAAGACATTTGTTACAAATTTATAGCATAAATTTATTATAAATCTATACAAACTATATAATTCTGTAAAATAATTACAATAACGTGTTACTTATTGCTTCATACAGAAACGTACAAATTGAAGGAAAACACATGTATAACATGTATAAATATTATTTATAAGTTATAATATATAATATGTATGAGATAAAGTAAAGAAACAAGTTTTTATAAACATTATTTACATATATAATTGTCAACTTTATATGAATGTGAATTATATTATACGTGCCAAAATGTGAGCAATCTTAATATTAGAATTGTCATGAATGATGTAATATTGATCTCTAATGATTCAGTGTATTACAATAATATATTTTGCATACTGTCCTTACATAGATTTGGCAAATAAATGTGAAAAAGCTCGAGTTATGTCAGTAAGAACTAAAATATTCTCTTATTGATAATATATTTTATAATCTTATTGCTATCTATTTAAAATACTGTTATGGATTCGTTCAATATCGCTCAATTTGTAAAAAAGTCCACAAGATTTACACTGACTATTCTCAATAGATAATAATACTTTTCTACATATCACATGTTTACAGGGAAGCTTATAAAGAATACTATTATTACAACATTTACACTCACTAGATATATTATGTAATTCCACTTTTTCTGGTGCACTGAAGCGTTTAATGTTTAACAATAGACTCTTTACATTGCCATCTAAGGAACTGTCGACATCAGCTATCAGATTTTCTGATTTATTATCTCTAATATGATTATGAGTATTATTATAAACTAATTTAGAGGAATTTGAAATTTTTGTCACTTGTTCTGATCTCTCTCTTG
This sequence comes from Camponotus vicinus, assembly GCF_025532165.1. NCBI lineage: Eukaryota > Metazoa > Arthropoda > Insecta > Hymenoptera > Formicidae > Camponotus > Camponotus vicinus. Next base: position 10,230,095 of record NW_028141945.1, read on the forward strand.
CATTGGCAGTGGATTGTTTGGAACACATGACAACTGTTGGCAATTTATGGCAATATCTCTTTGTCTGTTGTAAATAATCATCCATCGTTTGCTTGCATGCTTCTAATTTAGCATCTTCGACAGTTCTCTTTAATAAATTTTTATTTAACACACACTTTGGTACTTCAATTATCCTTCTATCTCCTGCTATAGCTGAATTTGAAGCATGACCTAAGACTCTTGGTATACCCTTTATTTCATTCAAATTGCTATTGTCCAACAAAAATTTATCAATCCTCGACTTTAATGCAGTTGCCATAATTGGTTTACGTTGTTCATTAAATACAATGCCAGTGAATGGATCCGATAATGGTCTACCCCAGATTGCTTCATTTCGTCCATATTTTTCTAATGTAGCCTGATCTATTACATTGCCACTAGGTAATGTAATCGGCTGAGTCATTAACTCCAATGTAATGGGATCTATGAAACTCTCAGGAATTTCGAGCTTTGTCTTATCCTCTTGTCTAAATATATAATATGAAAAATATTTTTAGCTTGCAACAATGATATATGTAATATATTATAAATATATACAAACCTGTTGTCAGTAGTCTTTGCAGAGGTAATCTCTGTTTTATATTCGATTATAGGCAATGGCGATACAGCTTCATGTTTGGACCATAAAGTATATACATTTGCGACAATGTCTTTTCCACAACGAGGCGATACTGTTCCCCAAACTTCAATCTTTCCTAATGCTGGTACTGACTTTTCCGTTTTACATATTGTTATTCGTAAAACATGAGCATATGTAGTTAAGTGTCCTATCCAGACTTTAATATAACGTTTTAAAAAATTTGCTGGTGCAGGGATTTTTTCAGGATCAATGTCACTCGGATAAAACAACAATCCAGCATCGTAGGGACTCAGAAATCCACTGGACAATAAAGTATAAGGGGTATTGCAATCATTGGTATTTTTACAATAAAGTTGAAAGCCTGATGATTTCTGTGATCCCACAGATGGCCAAATCAATATATGATTTATCCTGATGTTGCAAAGAAATGTAATGTCTATGTGAACTGGTGGTTTAATGCAGGAATATGCCAGAAATCCTTTGCAAGAATCATTTATCAAATTCGTCACCTCGTATCCTTCTGTGCTGATGGTACTGCATTTGATCTCTGGACGTAAGCGAGGATCACAAAAATTCAAAAGCATTTTTTTTTTATTCGCAGACCATCAATAACACATACAGTAATAAAACGCACGTCAGTTATGTGGATATCCGGGCATGTCTCCGGCTCGAAAATATCTAACAACGAAAATGAATGTTAGAAAGCGATTGTAAATTGTAAGCGATGAGATAGAAAACAAATCTCTTCAAGATGTCCAACAGAGGTCTCCACAATCTCACTTACATATATATATATGAATGAATGTATGAATGATTACATTCGCCAGTTCCACTCATATGAATGAATGTATGAATGATATATACCAGCCTATGGCTACGGGGAGACGCTAGGGATGCTTTGAAGCGTTTAATTGACCAATCAGGACAAAAGGAATAAAGATTTCTTTAACCTGATTGGTTAATCAAACGCTTCAAAGCATCCTCAACGTCTTCTCGACCGCAGTTGATGATACATATTAAAAATTTAATTATTAATACATGTATAGAATTTGTCAAATTAATCACTGATTCTTCTGAAGTTTTTATAATTAAGACTCGAAAAATATAGATGTTGCAAAATATTTTAAGTCTCTTCCTTTATATAAAATATAAAGAATTCATATGTTCCATTCTAATATAGCTAACATTATTTATATATTTTTATTATAATTTTCATACCAGCATAATACTTTTGTGCTTAATACTTTATATAATACAATGTACTAAATTATAAAATTTAATATACAATAATTACAAAATAGTATTACTATTAATAAATAGGTTGTATGTATATTAATAAATAGAAAACGTAATTAAAATCGACCACACTGGCAATTTTTATTGATGGTAAAGAATCACAACGTTTCGACCATAGGTTTTGGTCCTTTTCGAGTGAACTACAAAAAACATATTATTTCCAATATTACAAATTACATTGATTTTGAAAAGAAAGAGCAACAAGTTATTTACATACGGTAATTTAATTAAGTATTATATCGTGAAAAATAAGGAAATCACTTCGTCAAGATTATCATGTCAACCTCTCCAAACACACAGAGAAAGACTAGACAACCTTTATTATTCTATCATAAATATTGTTTAAATTTTCAGTGTCCTTTTGTAAGTTAATCGTGTTGTCAAACTTTTTTATGAAAAACATTTCGGCAATTTCTCTCTTTCTCACGTGTTTCTCATTATGTAAAATAACGGGTAACGACCAGTCGAAGTCATGATTAGATTCAACTTTATGTTTGCTAATAACAGAAAAATTACTTTCGTGTAATTTTATGTTGTTGCGATGTTCTTTTACCCGAGTGCCAACATGTCTTTTTGTTTGGCCGATATATGACATATTACAATTTTTGCAATCTAATTTGTAAACGACTTCAGTCCTGTTATTGGTAGGCAACCTATCTTTACCGCGTTTAATCAATGTGTTTAGTTTTTAGGTACATTGTAAACAACATTAAGACCTACATTTTTAAAAACGCGACTAATTTCACCACTCAAACCCTCCACAAACGGCAAGGAAATGTACGAAGGTGTAACTGCATTGTCACATTCATTGTCAATATTAACGTTATCACGATGTTTTAAAATATACATATAATCTTTTTTGCACGTAACGGTTAATAATTTGCGTTGGAAAACAATTGTTAGAAAGAATCTGTTTAACGATATCAATATTCTTGGAATGAAATCGAACGTCGGCTAACAAAATGGCACGGTCAACGAGATTGTAAATAGTGTTCATTTTATATTTAAACGGATGCTTAGAATAAAAATTAGTATATCTGTTGGAACAGGTGGGTTTCCTGTACCAATCAGTCAAAAGGCGACCCTCCGATCTGATGACAATCGTGTCGAGAAAACTGATACACGAATCATACTCAGTTTCATGTGTAAATTGCAGACGTTGATGATAATTATTAAAGGTCGTTTTTATCTCTTCAACTTTTGAGCGTGGAACAATGGTAAAAATGTCATCCACATACCTATAATACATCGCAACATTAAAACCTTCTTTTCAAAATCAATGTAATTTGTAATATTGGAAATACATCGCAACATTAAAACCTTTCTTTTCAAAATCAATGTAATTTGTAATATTGGAAATAATATGTTTTTTGTAGTTCACTCGAAAAGGACCAAAACCTATGGTCGAAATGTTGTGATTCTTTACCATCAATAAAAATTGCCAGTGTGGTCGATTTTAATTACGTTTTTTATTTTATTTACTGGCGAACTTCAAGAATTTATTGTTGTATTAATAAATAGGTTGTCTTTTAGTTTCTAATCATTTCCAATCACTATGCATTTCTATCCAATATATTCTCTTCTTCGAGTTCTTGGATTATTATGGTTTATTGTATTCCTTTGTGTTAACATCATAAAGATTACCATCACTTGTCATGCTTATTCCTTCCTATGGAGTCCATCGGAATACTTTCTATGGACATTTGTTTTCAGGTATAGATATTCAAATCACTGTAGTTGCCTTTTTCTATTTTCTCGATTATTGTCCCTTTTTCTTTCATTTTATTTAAAAATATTAATATAATTAATATAACAAATATTTATACAGGGTGTCCCGAAACTAACGCTTGATATTTTAAAGACAGATTCTCTGGCCAATTTAAAAACGATTTTTCCTCAGCGAAAATGTCGCGGCACTAATAGTTTTCGAGTTATAAAGGATTGAAAATAAAGGGTTTTTCGCAAACTAAGGCTTATGGGAATAAAATATTAATAAAGTCACATTCTTTAGTTAATTTTAGGTAGAGTTTACTTTAATAGAATTTTAATTTAAGGCTTAGTTAGAAAGATACATGATGACAAAAATTGGGAATATGCAAAAAATAATGATCTCCCTCGACATTTTCGCTGAGGAAAAATCGTTTTTAAATTGGCCAGAGAATCTGCCTTTAAAATATCAAGCGTTAGTTTCGGGACATCCTGTATAATCTTAGTATCTCTCTTCCCCTTCGACCTGTCCGGCATGGGTGATCCTATCAGTAACTACGGTCGATATTCATAATTCACTTTTATATTTAAGATCATAATTAAAATTATCTTAAATATAAAAAAAGTCTATATGAATATCGGCGTATGTTACCGCCGGCATAGCTCTCAGATTCATTAGAATACTCAGACCTCCTCACCCGGCAAATGCCTTCGTTAAGGTGGAGATATCATCGAGGAGGAAAAATTTTTTATTTTCTTTCAATACAGAATTTAATACAAAAGTTAATGTAAACTATAATATAATTTGAAATGTAATACAAAATAATTTATAACATGGAATAATTTATTACACGAAAATGTCCAAAATATATGTATAATATTTTATAATATAAAATTTACTAAAAATTTTTGCATAGTCCAGACAAGATTAGCGATGATTAATCCCTAAGATTATTAGAATTTTAATATATTTTCCTTAGCATTAAAGGAATATTAAAAAAATTTTAATGATCACCTAATAGCCCTAACAATCCTTTCTTTTTTTTTTTTTTTTTACGTGGGGAAAATGCTTCTTATGCACACCCCAGCAGAACCTATTTAACGGTCCCGCCGGGATAGTGTTGGGCTCTCACATACATAAAATTTCGTATTACATAAAAGTACATAAATTTCGTATTACATAAGTACATAAAATATCGCAAAAAAATTCGTATTACTATAAAAACTATTGAGTGTTAACAATTTAATTTTCATCCTTATATAAATAAAATACCTATAAAAAAAAACACTCAAAAAATATTGACCCCTTAAAAATTGTTAATATTAATATAATTATTGAAATATTTATTAATCTGTTTTCCCTAATATTATTTAAACCTACATTTCCTGATTCTTTAAAAGATACATAATATATTAATCACCTAAATTAATCACATAATAGCCCTAACAATCCTCTACTTCTTGAAAGGAAAATTAAAAAATCTTAATGATCACCTAATAGCCCTAACAATCCTATTTCTCGATTAAATGAAATTATTCGAGGAAAGCCTATCTCTAATCACGTATATTTTAATTATGTGCCCTAATTACATTTTCTAACCGCGTGCCCTAACCGCGTGAATAAATGTCCGACATTACGTACTATTGTACGTAAAGCTTTTCTTCAGGCCAGTTGAACTTACTTTTCGTTGATCCTGGCCACTTTCTCGCTCGATCTCTAATCAGAGATCGAAAAAGGAGATAAACACTCCTTCTTTTGCCGATTAATTACCAGCAAATAAACGTAAATATTTCACGCTCATCGTAACGATCGCTCAATTTTACGATCGTTTGTTAAATATTTGAATATAATTTTATTTTAACTCAAATAAAGCCAAATTACTACAAATTTCTGTATATTATATCTTATATATTTTCTATTTTATATATTTTATATATATTTTATTTCTATACTATATTATATTTTATTTCTATACTATATTACTATATTACTATATTCTATACTATATTACTATATTTTATTTCTATACTATATTATATTTTCTAATAAAATATAAAATTCATGTGTGTGTATAACTTTTATCATATTACAAATTATTTAATTAATTAATCATTTGGCTTTATATTAAGTTAAAGTAAGTTTAAAAACATCTACAAACAAATTCTACGATGGATGAGCTATAAGAAATTAGAATAAAATAAGTGCGCGTTATAAAAATAAAGTAGCATCAAAAATTGTTAAAATTGATAAAATTATTAATGCGTACTCTTTATTTAATAAATTAGACAAAATCTTTATAAAAAAATTTTCTTGATTCTCTTTTTTTAATTAATACTTCAATATATTTTCGCAATAGATGCAAAGCATTTCGAAAGAATTTCTTAAAAGTTATTTAATTTAATCTATCCTAACTCATCCATTTTAAGGTAACGGATTTACTACAATCTACAATCTACAATGTACAATCTACATCTACATCTACATCTACAATCTCTACGAATTCGTTACCTTAAAGTTAAATAAAAGTTTTTCTCACTCACCGGCACTGATGCGCAACAGCGGAGTTATCGAAGCTACGCTGTCTGTAACATACAAATATAAGATTCATTTATAATAATATTCACAAAATGCAATCAATATTTCAAAAAATTTTTATCGTTCGGAATTTTATATCCGATGTGTAAAATAATAAGCAGAGATGAACACGTGTGGAAAAATTTTATAAATTTTTGAAACTGTTTTCTAAATAGTTTTCTAAAGTTTTATATGACTTTTATAAAAATCTTTTTCTCTAATTTTCTCTTTAATTCATTTAAATAATAAGACCGAATTATTATGCGTACAATTTATACCAATTGATATACAAATAATAAATATTCACCATCAGGTTGCTCCGCCGATGCAAGATGCCTCTCCCAGGCCTCCTCCTCCTCTCATGTTGTTGACGCGCGATACTTTTAACGGCACTCCCGCACTCACGAGCGATATTTTTATATCGCTATTTCCGCTATTTTACGCGCGATACTAAACGGCACTCCCGCACTAATCCGGTACGATTAAAAATTTGGTCGCGCGATGTATATATTTAATATATATATACTTTGTACGACACTCCCGGTTTCGATACGAGCGAAAATCCCATTTTATTTCATGAGAATCAACTTCGAGCCAACAGGTCGGGAATGCAACGATACAACGAGCAAAGACTAGGCCCGAACCGGAAAGAAGACGAAACGATTGACGGAAATAGAGGAAAATAAAATTCACCAACTCTTTTTCGCGCATAATTATCCTATCTCGTATCGAACCTGGAACCGCTAAGCACGATTTCAGGTGCTCCGCCCGGACATATTATGCCTCCCGCGGTTGCTATATGCTACACCATATAGCTGGTAGACGGCAAAAGAAGAGGATACCCACATTTTTTAAATGTTAACATTCAGCAATTTAGAAAATGGGGAGGCAACCCCTTTTACCGAGCGAAAATCGTGCCTAAGGAAATCCACTCGACGGAGTCTCGACAGGGTTAACACACGCAGTGCGTGTGACTGTAGACGAGCAAAGAGAAAGGACCCATTAACGATCATTCCGAGCAATCGATCGAGTTCTAACTAATTCGGGCCGAATCACTTGACGAAGCACGAAGCACGAAGCACGAGTGTACGTTGCATAGCAACGTGTGCAAACTCGAAATCCTAGTTAGTTGGCATCGGAAGTAAAGACTCGTGACAATAATGAAATTAGGATTTTTATACGAAAAGTCCAACGCGGAAGCGCGAGAACGCGACGACGCGAGAATACTACACGCGAGAACGCGGTAACGAAACGCCATCGTCCGCGACACGTTGATGGCACCGACGACGCAAAAGGGTACTTAGCTTCCCCTTCAGGCTCCTTAAGATTTATCCTAAATAGAAAAATTTAAGATAAACCTCAAGGCACCATCCAAGTACTAAGCCCTCCCACCCCGACAAGGTGTACCCAATGGGAGGGTTATATTATATATAATTTTATATATAATATATATTGTGGAATTTATTTTGTAATATACTATATAAATTTAAATTCGCAAATATAAATGATAAATAAAAATATAAAGGATAAGAGAAAATATATTACATAAAGCAATAATCAAAATAATTGATTTTAAAACTAATTATTGCACGCAATTAATTTTTACATTTTTACTTTTAAATAGATATATTTTAATATTATAAATTGCGTAATTACAAAATAATTTATATTTAGATATCAACTTTTAGTAATACGATAAATAAAAAAATTTATATTTTTTTATATGTGAAATATTTAAATAAATATATGGTAATTATGCATAAAAAGGGCCCACCTTCGCACAAATGTGTTATTGACGTATGTTGTGAAAATGTTATCCCTGATTAACATTCTGAAGGTTTTAGCCGGCGGTCTTCTTTATTCAAAAGTTATTAACAAATAAATGTGAGAAATATTGACATAAAGATTCTACTTTATTTGTTCACCGATTTGCTTTATTTTTAAATATGTTATAGGGGAGATTTTCCCGAGTAATTTCGTATATATATATATATATATATATATATATATATATATATATATATATAAGGGTTGGACTCAAATAGTTTTGGAGATACAGACTGAAAAAGGATAAAAATAATAAATACAAAAATAAGGTAAACCTTCGGAAAACCTACTTATATGAAATAATGGGTAAGAATACCCAATTTTTACGTATTTTTACCTCCTGAACACGAATATGAAACTTAAAAATAGCGATCGAACTCGCAAGTCGAAGAAAAACGCAAAAAAAGGTAAATTAAAGGTAAATAAAGAAAAGGTTAACAATTTAAATTTATATAGAATTTAATACAATTTAATACAATTAAAAAATATCACAAATGTATGTGTACACACACACACACACACACACACACGCGGCGGGTGCAAGGGGGGCCTTTGGCCCCCCTCCCGCAACCTCGCCGCCGGTAGGGGACGCATTGCGAAGAGTTCAATCACAATGGATATATGCTGTAAGCTGTAAAGCGAGGTCCACCTTGCCTATCGGCGGGGTGGTTGCGGGAGGGGGGGCCGAAGGTCCCCTTCTTGCACCACCCCCCCGCGCGCGCGTACACCTACATTTGTGATGTTCTTTAATTGTATTAAATTGTATTAAATTCTATATAAATTTAAATTGTATTAAATGTATTTAAAATTATTATTTTTTCATATAATAGCTAAAATAGTAGGTTTATGAAAAAAATGCATATAACCTTTTTTGTAGAGTTTTTCAGCGGCTTTATTTTTTGCTTAAAATTATTTTTCTAAAATCAATATTTTCGGAGATAAAAAGCATTAAAATTGTGAAATTCTTTTGTTAATTACTTTTTAATAAACAACGACCGCTAAACTTCAGAACGTCCTTAACAACGGCTAAAACCTTCAGAATATTAATTAGAGATATGACCTTGACAACATATGTCAATGACACATTTGTGCGAAGATGGGCCCTTTTTATGCATAATTACCAAATATATTAATATGAAATATTTTATAAAACAAGAAGTATCTGAAAATATTAATAAAAAATTTTATAAATGTTTTAATCATTTTAAAATAAAACGGAATATTTTTTATAAGTACATGTATTATATATGTTACAATTTAAAATCACTATTAAATCACTATCAAAGAAATAAAACGAAACGTGAAATATGTATATTTTGAATATATACTAATGATAAATAATTTATATATTGTTGCCTCCCGCGGAACGATATATATCGAACGCGCGCGACACAATCGGCATACGCTGACGCTCGTGCACTCGTAACTAATAACGCGATTTAAGGTGCACAAGAATTTTAATAAACCGCGAGTAACATACAAGACTTCAGAATAATCGTAAAACGGATCACAAATAGACGCGCGTCCGCACAGCTTGACAGCTGGGCTCAGACTCTCTGACAGTCGTTGTTTATAACAATATCTTGACAACGCGCGCGAAAACGATCTTTTTCGAAAGAATTCAACGGGTAACGAATACTTTCAGCGGGACGCGGGGACGCAACAATATATGTAATAAATAATGAATGTGATAAATAATTTATATCAATGACTTACATCATATCTTATTGGTCCATCCATTTCCAAAACCTCCTTCTTTCTTTTACTTTCTTCGCTTTTTCCTCGTGGCACTTTAATCCTCCTTGCACTCATTTGAATTCCTCGTTGCACTTACACTCATTCACGAAAAGTTCCTCGTTGCACTTGCAATTGTGTTCAGAGAAAGAATTTGATAATATATGAAACGTCTCACATCACTACTTCACTGCTCAAGAGCCACTGAGCGAATGATCGTAAGTCAGAAACATTACCGCGGTACTGTTTATATCGCCAAGGTTGACTATGTAAAGAAAGAATTTGATAATATGTGAAACGTCTCTCACTACTCACTACACGTCACTACTCAAGGTCACTGTGCGAATGATAATAAAGCCATATAACGTATTAACAATAGCGCGATACTGTTTATCAAGGTCGAACACGGTGTTATTGATAATTCTCTCGTTGCCGAAATATTTTCTGTAATATAAAATATTTGCGTGAGGAATATTAAATTATAGAAGTATTTTAATTTATTTATTAAGATTAATTGATTATTTATTAAACTATTCATCATGAAGTCTTTCGTTATGCTAATTATTTGCATCTATATTCGGATTCAGCGACCCCAAAAACATATAATTAGCATAGTGAGACCTCCAGGTCAGAAATTTTTTTTTTTTGTGGGGCTGTGTAATTATTGTCAGTAAAGATTGCAAACATCGATGTGATTATTTAATATGTTGGATTCCTATCACATTAAATCGATTCTCTCGATTGTATATTGTTTAATTAACCAGGATTGAGAAAATTTAAAGCATTGGTCGAAATATTTAATTCTAATATTGTTAAAGAAATATTATAATAAGCGATGATCAAAAGATCATAATATATTTAATTCTCTTGTCCCCTTTCATGTATCCCCTGTTTCAATTTTTATTTGCAGTAATAAATGATTACGATTCGATAAATATTTATCGTTGCGATACAGTTTCATGTCGTTTATCAAAAGTTAATTAATTTTTAATTATTAATATTTATAGCAAATTATGTTTCGATACTAATCGTAATCGTGTTTAGTACAAAAATTACAATATACGAAGCGTTTCTCATCACTACTTTATTACTCGGGAGTCACCGTGCGTATGATGACAAAGCCGTGATATGTATATAGCGGGCTTGCTATACGTCGCCAAGGCCAAACATGATATTATTGATAATTCTCTGCCGAAATATTTTACGTACTACATATACACGCGGAATTTTAAATTATAGAGGTATATTTTATTTTAAATTAATTATATTATATTAATTTATTTTAAATTAATTATTATAAACGATTGATGTATCACGGAACCTTTTGTTATGCTAATGATTTTAATTTATTCGATTGTTTTACCGCGCTTTTCCGAAGTCAAATTTTATAATATTTAGTTTTGCATTTTAAAAGACTGACTTAGAGCGAACTAAATAAATAAATAAATAAATAAATGATGTTGAGAAAAAGAAAAATAAGACACATAAATACCCGGTAAAAAATTTTTCATATATAATTAGACAAAACTGATTATATCTAGTTATACAAACTTATATATCAATTTTGTCCATATAAAAACAGATATGCTTATGTATAAATGGATATGAATATATATATATTTGTATATTATTATATAAAGGTATATTTTTATAATGAAAGTAACAAATATAGGTTTTTTTATTGTTGCGTGCTTGTTACAAATTATTTACTAAGTGTTACATCGCATTTTTATTGTCTTACATTTAACTAGATACAGTACAATATCCTTTGTAATCACGTGTATATATATATATATTGATTTCCGACATTGATTTCCGACATTCACCCGACATAAAAAAAAATTATATTCGTATATTTATTTCGAAATTGTATTACTTTAATTTATTGCAATTTTATTACTTTAATTTATTGATTAAGATTAATTGATTATTTATTAAACTATTCATCACTCATGAAGTCTTTTCTTATGCTAATTATTTCCATCTATAATTCGATTGTTTTACTTCGTGTTCTCTCACAATCCAAATTATATTGAGATTATCAAGTAGAAAAATCAAAGTGATAGAAATCTAAGATAATAAATAATCATTTCGTTGCGAGCTTTACGGACAATAATTATTTTTTCAATGATACTTAAAACGTATTTCACGCGTGTTCCTTTGATAATCAAAATATATTTGGATTATGAAAGAACGCGCGATAAAACAAATGAATTATATACGTAAGTAATTAGTATAAAGGCTTCGTGATGAATACTTAATAAATAATCAATTTAATCAATAAATTAAAACACTTCTATAATTTAATATTCCGCGTTAGTGCATATTTTATAATATATAAAATACATATTTTGGCAACGACTTATCAATAACATTATGTTCGATTTTGGCGACGTAAACAAGGATGCTATTGTTTGTATGTTATGGTTTTGCTATCATTTATTCGGTGACACTCGAGCAGTAAAGTAGTGATGCCAAATGCTTCGTATATTAATTAATTGTTTAATAAATAATCGATTAATTAATCTATAAATTAAAATACTTCTGTTATTTAATATTTTGCGTTAATGTATATTTTATAATGTATAAAATATTTCGGCAACGAATTATTAATAACACGGTGTTCGACTTTGGTAATATAAAATATAAACAGTAGCGCGCTACATTACGGCTTTGTCATCATTCGCACGGTGACTCTCGAGTAATAAAGTAGTGATGAGAAACGCTTCATATATTGTAATTTTTGTACTAAACACGATTACGATTAGTATCGAAACATAATTTGCTATAAATATTAATAATTAAAAATTAATTAACTTTTGATAAACGACATGAAACTGTATCGCAACGATAAATATTTATCGAATCGTAATCATTTATTACTGCGAATAAAAATTGAAACAGGGGATACATGAAAGGGGACAAGAGAATTAAATATATTATGATCTTTTGATCATCGACGCCTATTATAATATTTCTTTAACAATATTAGAATTAAATATTTCGACCAATGCTTTAAATTTTCTCAATCCTGGTTAATTAAACAATATACAATCGAGAGAATCGATTTAATGTGATAGGAATCCAACATATTAAATAATCACATCGATGTTTGCAATCTTTACTGACAATAATTATTATTTTAATACTTAGAGTCATAAATATATTCCATCCGTGTTACTTTATCACTCTACTTGACAATCTAAATATAATTTGGGCGGAGGGGGATTGTGAGAGAACACGAAGTAAAACAATCGAATATAGATGCAAATAATTAGCATAACGAAAGACTTCATGATGAATAGTTTAATAAATAATCAATTAATCTTAATCAATAAATTAAAATACTTCTATAATTTAATATTCCTCACGCAAATATTTTATATTACAGAAATATTTCGGCAACGAGAGAATTATCAATAACACCGTGTTCGACCTTGATAAACAGTATCGCGCTATTGTTAATACGTTATATGGCTTTATTATCATTCGCACAGTGACCTTGAGTAGTGACGTGAGAGACGTTTCACATATTATCAAATTCTTTCTTTACATAGTCAACCTTGGCGATATAAACAGTACCGCGGTAATGTTTCTGACTTACGATCATTCGCTCAGTGGCTCTTGAGCAGTGAAGTAGTGATGTGAGACGTTTCATATATTATCAAATTCTTTCTCTGAACACAATTGCAAGTGCAACGAGGAACTTTTCGTGAATGAGTGTAAGTGCAACGAGGAATTCAAATGAGTGCAAGGAGGATTAAAGTGCCACGAGGAAAAAGCGAAGAAAGTAAAAGAAAGAAGGAGGTTTTGGAAATGGATGGACCAATAAGATATGATGTAAGTCATTGATATAAATTATTTATCACATTCATTATTTATTATATTGTTGCGTCCCCGCGTCCCGTCCCGCTGAAAGTATTCGTTACCCGTTGAATTCTTTCGAAAAAGATCGTTTCCGCGCGCGTTGTCAAGATGTTGTTATAAACAACGACTGTCAGAGAGTCTGAGCCCAGCTGTCAAGCTGTGCGGACGCGCGTCTATTTGTGATCCGTTTTACGATTATTCTGAAGTCTTGTATGTTACTCGCGGTTTATTAAAATTCTTGTGCACCTTAAATCGCGTTATTAGTTACGAGTGCACGAGCATCAGCGTATGCCGATTGTGTCGCATGCGTTCGATATATATCGTTCCGCGAACGCAACAATATATAAATTATTTATCATTAGTATATATTCAAAATATACATATTTCACGTTTCGTTTTATTTCTTTGATAGTGATTTAATAGTGATTTTAAATTGTAACGTATATAATACATGTACTTATAAAAAAATATTCCATTTTATTTTAAAATGATTAAAACATTTATAAAATTTTTTATTAATATTTTCAGATACTTCTTATGTTTTATAAAATATTTCATATTAATATATTTATTTAAATATTTCACATATAAAAAAATATAAATTTTTTTATTTATCGTATTACTAAAAGTTGATATCTAAATATAAATTATTTTGTAATTACGCAATTTATAATATTAAAATATATCTATTTAAAAGTAAAAATGTAAAAATTAATTGCGTGCAATAATTAGTTTTAAAATCAATTATTTTGATTATTGCTTTATGTAATATATTTTCTCTTATCCTTTATATTTTTATTTATCATTTATATTTGCGAATTTAAATTTATATAGTATATTACAAAATAAATTCCACAATATATATTATATATAAAATTATATATAATATAACCCTCCCATTGGGTACACCTTGTCGGGGTGGGAGGGCTTAGTACTTGGATGGTGCCTTGAGGTTTATCTTAAATTTTTCTATTTAGGATAAATCTTAAGGAGCCTGAAGGGGAAGCTAAGTACCCTTTTGCGTCGTCGGTGCCATCAACGTGTCGCGGACGGTGGCGTTTCGTTACCGCGTTCTCGCGTGTAGTATTCTCGCGTCGTCGCGTTCTCGCGCTTCCGCGTTGGACTTTTCGTATAAAAATCCTAATTTCATTATTGTCACGAGTCTTTACTTCCGATGCCAACTAACTAGGATTTCGAGTTTGCACACGTTGCTATGCAACGTACACTCGTGCTTCGTGCTTCGTGCTTCGTCAAGTGATTCGGCCCGAATTAGTTAGAACTCGATCGATTGCTCGGAATGATCGTTAATGGGTCCTTTCTCTTTGCTCGTCTACAGTCACACGCACTGCGTGTGTTAACCCTGTCGAGACTCCGTCGAGTGGATTTCCTTAGGCACGATTTTCGCTCGGTAAAAGGGGTTGCCTCCCCATTTTCTAAATTGCTGAATGTTAACATTTAAAAAATGTGGGTATCCTCTTCTTTTGCCGTCTACCAGCTATATGGTGTAGCATATAGCAACCGCGGGAGGCATAATATGTCCGGGCGGAGCACCTGAAATCGTGCTTAGCGGTTCCAGGTTCGATACAAGATAGGATAATTATGCGCGAAATAGAGTTGGTGAACTTCATTTTCCTCTATTTCCGTCAATCGTTTCGTCTTCTTTCCGATTCGGGCCTACTCTTTGCTCGTTGTATCGTTGCGTTCCCGACTTGTTGGCTCGAAGTTGATTCTCATGAAATAAAATGGGATTTTCGCTCGTACCGAAACCGGGAGTGCCGTTCAAAGTATATACATATTAAGTATATACATCGCGCGACCAAATAGAAAAATTTTTATCGTACGGAAATAGTGCGGGAGTGCCGTTAAGTATCGCGCGTCTAAGACTGAGAGGAGGAGGAGGTCTAGGAGAGGCATCGGGCTCCGGCAGAGCAACCTTCTGGTAAGTAATTTATTTATTTGTAATTATTTTTATATTTATATAATTATAATTATATTTATTTATATATCCTAAATATTAAATATTTATTATAATTGCGCAATAAATTAAGTAATTAATTGCGTAATTTGATTTTTACTTACACGATTTAAATAAGAGAGAATTGAAGAAAAAGATTTTTACAAAAATTATAATCTTGTAAAGGTATAAGCTTTTATAAAATTATTAGAAAATTATTAGAAAATTATTAATAATGTTCATTTTTCAAAATTTATGGTATTATTTTATTAATCTGCTTATTATTATATATATCAAGTATAAAATTCAATGCGTATAATAATAATTTTTTGAAATATTAATTATTCTGTATGCTATTACAATTTGGATTTTTTATTTGTATGTTATAGATCGACGCAGCAACCCTGAGGATCTGAGAGGAGGAGCAGGCCTAGGAGAGGCATCCTGCATCGGCGGAGCAACCTGATGGTGAGTATTATTATTAATTATATATAAATCACACACACATATCAATTTGATTTATTTATTTGAATGATTTAAACAAAAATATTTAGAAAACTTTTTCTAAAAGTTCTTTCTATAGAAGCTTCTACTTAAAAATTAATTACTTATAAAATTATTTCATATTTATACATTATTTCATATTTATTTAAAATTGTACGCATAAAATTCACACAATGCGTACAATAATATTTTTTAAAAATATTAATTTTTTTTAAAAAGCTATTATAATTTAGATTTTATATTTGTATGTTACAGACAACGTAGCTTCAATATTCAACAACTCCGCTGTTGCGCATCAGTGCCGGTGAGTGACGAATTTTTGTTTTGAAGCAATGGATTTCTAAATGCATGTAGATAAATCCATTGCTTTTAACTCTCGGGCGGCGGGAAAATCGCATGTACGAATTTTGATCAGTATTATATTTAAAAAAAATTTCTTTTAAATGTATTTATATTTCAAAATAAAATGTTATATTAAACTTTTTATATATTTTTAAAATTTTAGTTAAAAGAGATATGATTTTCTGTTAAAAGAGGTGTGAGTTTTAATGATATATATTTTTAATAACCTGCTGACCGAGAATTAAAATGCATGCTAATAATATTCTATGCATGATAATTTATATTTTGTGACAACTAATGACGATAATTGTGCGTATCTACAAAACGATCGTAACATCGTTCGATCGTAAATAAATTAGTCAAAATTGCCGGATAATAATTAATCGGCAATAAGGAATTATTTTCCTTTTTGACTTATAGAAGTCAGAATAAATATGACCAGAAATAAAAGTTTAACTGGCTTGAAAAATACATCAATATTGACCAGAATATATGTCGCGCGGTTAGGGCACCTTAAACTTCGACTATTGCGAATTCGTGATTATGGCATTAGGACTCGTATCTTTTTATTCTCAATGAAAGCTTTCTAAATCGCCCGCTAAATCGCGAATTTCCACTAGTACAAGTCAGCAAATAGGGCGGCTATGGCAATTAGGGTTGTTAGGGCTGTTAGGGCTGTATAAGACGGTATCCCTGGATGCAGCGGCGATGCTATCGAGAATTCCGCCCTACCACCTGATGATAGAAGCTAGACAACGAGCTTTTGAAAAAATAAGAGATACTAAAATGGAAAATACGGGGAGTAAGAAAGAAGATAGAGAGATTATGAACAAAGAGAAACAAAGATTACTAGATAAGTGGAAGAAGTACCTGCAAGAGAAGAGCAAGGCAGGAGCGCGCACGCGCGAAGCCATACTACCGATATGGGAACAATGGATTAACAGAAGGCACGGGAACATGAGCTTTCGGCTTACCCAATTGTTCACGGGACATGGAGTCTTCTACGCCTTTTTGAATAGGATTGGAAAGGCGAATACAGATATTTGCTCTCATTGCACCAGTAACGAAAGAGATACAGCAGAGCATACTCTTATAGAGTGCGAGGCATGGATCGAAGAGAGGAGAGAACTTTTAGAAAGAATCAACATCTCAATAGATGAACTTACCTTGAGGTCCCTGGCAAAAGAAATGGTAACGAGTAAGGATAACTGGTCAGCGGTACACCGGTTTGCCGAAAAGGTCATACTAAAAAAGGAAAAACAAGAACGACAATTCGAAGCAGAAGCGGAACCTTCTTCAGAAGAAGCTGAAATAGGAAGCGATTAACTTAAAATAAACTAATTAAAACATTCGTTCAATCATTCATCATTCATTCATTCATTCATTCATTCACTCATACATACATTCATACATCCATCCATTCATACATCCATTCATTAATTAATTAATTCATTCATTCATTCATTCATTCATTCATTCACTCACTCACCCATTCATTCACTCATCCATCCATTCATACAGGCGTTCATTCATTCATTCACTCGATCATTCACTCATTCTTACATTCATTTAACATTTATTCACGCATACATTCACACATTCATACATTCACCTACCCACCCACTCATTCATACCTACACTTATCTCATACTTACCGGATAGACTTATCTATGATCCAAGATCATATGATCCTGAAGAGAGACAATATAAAACAAAGACATAAGGGTGGAGGGCAGGATAAAGAAGAAAGAGGAGACAGCGCATATACATGCGCTAGCCGGTTCAGCTAGGTAGAATGCGCAGCGGTTCCCGAACTGGACAATAAGCGGCCAAGACGGTCCCGAAGGGTTTTAGCTGGTAGGCCTGGCCGGACACCGTTAGACACGAAGGGTCAGCTTGCCTTGAACGGCCGGGGTATTCATAAGGTAGATTTCCCCTCGGAAAAAAAAAAAAAGCTATTAGGACTATTAAATTAGGGCTATTAGAAAAAAAGAATATTTTATTTTCAGGGATATTTTCACACACACTTTATATAAAATTATATATAAATATATTACATATAATAATTTTATTGTAATTTAATTGTAATTTTATTGTAAAATTATTGAAATGTTTTGAATTGAATTTTCTTTTTATACAAAAAGATTATTAATAAATTTGAGAAATTTTTATTTAAAAATCGTAATCGTAAATATCGTCAAAAAATTTTTCTATATGATATAAAAATTATTGAATAAGAATGTCGATTATTAAATAAGAGATTCGATGTTAATCAAGGATTAAATATTAACTTCTTATCCGTAAAATTTGTCAATCGCGCTTTTTATATTGCAAAAATACGAGTGTGCATTCGGAAATAAAATATTACAAAGAATCAAATAATTTCGATCACGCGCAGAAAAATCTATAAAACAAAACGGTTTTTTTCGATTAGTAGATGTATTTCATGAATTTCACGTCGCGTTAAATTGAACGATTTTATAATAAAATATATTTTACAATTAAACAATTGCATTTTTTTCCATTCGTTTTTCGATGTGATCGCTGCCTTGGCGAAGAAGCCTTATCGCTATCCCTCATGTCAGGTGGGCGCTAGCAATTGCGTGGTTCGTACTGATGGAGACTTGAAACGATCTTCATTGTGGAGAGTTATTTCTTGTTGGTTTTTGTGAAATCTATCCGCAACGCTTAGTTCGGTGCCTTATTAAAAATTGGAAGTTTCCGTTACAAAGTTGGAATTAAACCCAGATTTTCTTGGCGGTTCCTGGAAACGATGTTTTTGGCAGTGATTTAATGACAATCGCCATACATTGTTTGAAATCGTATTACAAAAAATTCATTAAATATATTTTAAGAGAAGATATATTTTCTTCTTTTTCTTAAGAATGTTTTTCCACTAATATCTGTATTAATATCTATATAATAATTATATTAGTATTATCTTAATGATGAAAAACTATAAAAGTATTTAATAATAAAGTGAAAATGGATATAATAGATAAATTTCATTTTTTCAAATATATAAATTTAAAACAATAAGTTTTTGCTGTTTTTTTTTTATAAAAATTGTGGTTACAAACAAGTATATTTGTTAATTAATTCAACTTTTTATTAATTAATTTAACTTTTGGTCTCTTATAAGAAACCATTTGCAGGCACAGATGGATGTTCCACCATCTCACGATATTATCATTAATTTATATCAAGAGTGTATATGTAATGTAATAAAATATATGTGCGTAAATTTTGATATATTTGAAAAACTCTCTTTTGTATTATTTTTAATATTATGAATATAACGTAAAATATGTGAGTAATTAAAAAATTCGAGACAAATCGAATGGGTACTCTGATATCAGTAAGATGTTTGCAAATTATTGAAGTGTTACAGAAAAATTAATTGATTGAATGATGATAATTTTTCATTTAATATTACTAATTTAATATTTGAATTGAATTTTTTTTAAATCTCGCTGTTATCAGATTTGATTCGTCATATTCTCGAACATATTTGGTACCCTAAAATTATTTGTACTCACATATTTAACTAAGCAAGGATAAAAGCGCATGTATTTTATTTTCGTTAAATATATTCGATTGTAACCACGTGTACATGAAAATCGTTATATCCAGTCATATTTTAATAAAAAGAAATATTCCTTAAAATGGAAGAACATGTTCTTTTTCGCGAATTTTAATCTCATATATTGGAAATGATGACGATGCACACAGTCGTTAATTCGCTGCCAAAATCATTGTTATCGGGAGCAATTAGGAAGATTGGGAATTCGTTCCTTCCTGTAGCGGAATTTCTGACGTTCAATGAATCACTTAACTTTCCTTGGCAGATCGATTCCACGAGACCCAAAATAGAAATAAGACAAATTGAGGTCGCTTTCCACTTTTAGGATCGTTCTTCTCTCTGTCAGATATTAACCAGCGTATCACTCGGCAGAGGGATCTTGATCTGGTCTAATCGTTGGGCCAGTTATCCTTCGTTGAACGTGGAGATAATGCGATTATTTTATTTTTTTATCTAATTATAAAGTTTATTTTATCCTATTTGCAACTATCCACCAAACAAAACATATATCTTATCTTTGACCGCGAAATTTTTACATAAAATGGAGCATTTAAAAAAAATCGAGTGTTAGATTTTGCATCCGCGTTTGATTGCTCATATATACATTATATAATAATTATAAAATGCGCCTCTAATGTTGTATCACTTTTATTATTAATAAAATGATAATAATTATATTGCGCGCGTATGTTGCGATTATTGTAGAAATTACGTGTATCGCAATTATAAGTACCGTCAATTTATTTATTTGTGCATTCGCGTGTGCATTCGCGAAATTTAAATTGCGATTTATCTTCTGATTTAAATGTTGAGTAACATCGAAGCTTTATCTTATCCTTTTCGCGCTGTCGGCTATTTTCTTTAGAAAGTCTCACAAAATGCATTAAAATTGTAAGTACTTTTTCTTCATTGAAATAAATAATAAATAATCGATAAATTTATTAATGATTCTTTTGGTCGCGATAAACTATCAACTACGTTTGATGATTGAAGATGAAAATTTTCTAATAAATTTTACATTGTACGTATGTCGGACAATTTTGTGTAATATAATATAATATAATATTTTATATATGCGTTCTATGTAAATATGTAACGATTTTATATATTATATATCATTTATATTATGTCACATTATGTATATATAAATAGAATATAGAATATATAAAATATAAATGTTATTAACAACACAATTAAATTCAAAATATACAATGCATAATAATATATAATATATAATAAGTGATACATATATAATAATACACATAATATGTAATAAACGCGATACATAATGAATTATATATATATATATATATATATATATATATATATATATATATATAACTGCATTTATATTTTATATATTATATATTCTATTTCTCGAGAGGTGAAAAATATCTTTAAAATAAAATCATGCCTCAAGTTATGCTGTTAAAAATTATAATAAAATCATATAAAAACTATTTATAACGTCACAATGAGAAACACCTCTTTGAATAAAAAAAAAAGAACAAAAGTAAAAAAATTAAAAATTAAAAAAAATTGAAAAAAAAATAAAAAATATTCCTCCTCAATGTATCTCCACCTTAACGAAGGCATTTGCCGGGTGAAGAGATTTGAGTACTCTGATGAACCTGAGAGCTATGCCGGCGGTAACTAAGTCGCATCCATAGTTCATTCTTACATTTAAAATCATTTAAATATCATAAGGCCTTGGATTGTTTTGAGATTATATCCATTCAATGAAATAGCCGTATAACATTTTCAAACCTTAGTTAAGACGATCTTAAATATATAAAACGAACTATGAATATCGGCCGTAGTTACCAATAGGGTCACCCATGCCGGACAGATCGAAGGGGAAGAGTCAGACTAAGAGAGATTCAAAAATTATATATATTATATTAATATTTTTGAATATAAATTGGAAGCAAAGAAATATTAATCGAGAAAATAAAAAAGGGGCTTCACACAGCGATTTGAACATCTTTCGATGTTCAAGTAGAATACTTGAGGAAAAATAGCTAGAAGAATAAACATCACAAGAAGCAAGAAACATGACAAGTTCCAATGGTCTTGATGCGATAAGTTATAACGATCTAAAGATTCGAAGAAGAGAATGCAATTTGGACAAAATGCATAGTAATTAAGAACGAAAAAACAGCTTGCAATTATATAAAATCCGCTAATTATAATATTTTATATAATTATGTTACGTTTTATAATTTATAGTACATTGTATTATACATATAAAGGATTAAACATTAAAATATTTTGCTGTTATGAAAACTGTAAAATAATATAAAGAAATGTTTACTATATCGAATGAAATATTCGAAAGCATATCTTGTATAAAGAAAGAAATATTTAAAATATTTTAGAAAGTCTATATTTTTGGAGCATCTATATGAATATAGTAAGTTATATAACATAGACCATTTTTAAAATACACGAACACGTGAAAACCATTTAATACGCAACGAATATATTAATAAATATATAATTCTTTCAAAAATAAATTTTGTGCTTTACGAAAATATGTATATGAAATTTCTACTATGAGTCAGAAATAGAAAGAGAGAGAGATCACAAACTTATTTATATTAGAAATTTATTTAATATACACATAAGCATTTTGCGCTACAGAATTACAGGATATCTCATATAGCACCAGAAATTGTGCACATTATATGTTACCCATTGAGAACCCATTTCGGACATTGGCTTCGTAGTTCATGTCCACGTTTTTATATCGAGAGGGCATATCGCTTTAATTGATCAAGCAGTGTGTTGTCAGGTGGGCCTTTTGCGCATGTGCGAATATCAATTAAAACACAGTGATGTAAATAAAGGGCTTGTTTTTTTTAATTGCACTTTTGCACTAGTGCAATTAGTTAGAGTGAAAGAAAGTACGTTTGTCTCTTTCTAACTTATTGCACTAGTGCAACAGTGCAGCTAAAAAGAACAGATCCAAAAAGTTATAGTGGACACAAAAATCTTGGTAAGCCTAGACAATAAAGATAAGTTTTATATATATAAAATAAATAAGTTTATATTTTTTAATAATGGAAAATGAAAAAAAAACAATTAAAAAACGAAATTAAAATTAAAATTTCAACAAGAGATTTACAATTATTAAAGATTTTTAGGAGGGTGACATTCCTTTTTATTAAGCACGTGTTTCGACAGCTGTTATAAAATTAAAGCAGAAGATAATCTAGAAGAATATCTAGAGGACAGCCAAAGGATATTTTATGTCCTCTGGATGTCCTCTCGATGACCTCTGGACATCTTTTGGACATGTGTGTTGTTAGGGAATCCACGTGTTTAAATTATTAGTTTTATAAGCCTCTTACAATTTTCTATATTTTTTTCTATATTTTTTCTCTGCAAAATTTTAATTTTTCTTAAAAATATTATCTTTTTTTCTATTATTGAATACAAAAAATGCAACATAATACAGAACAGATTTCCGTTTCGATATGATAGATTGTCAATATCTACTGGCATACGTAAAATCCTCATTCATATAGATACACACAGATGGTACTACCAGTTTTTGTAACACAATGAGTCTGTTCTTTTTAGCTGCACTACTGCACTAGTGCAATAAGTTAGAAAGAGACAAACATACTTTCTTTCACTCTAACTAATTGCACTAGTGTAGCAGTGTAGCTAAAAAGAACAGGCCCAGTCTTAACACGATTTAAAACAGGTTAAGCTAGGTCACTCGAAAATAAACTGTGGCTTAGACACGTGTAGAGAGTTCAATAAAATATAAAATCTTGACATAAAATGCAGGAGAATACCAGTATGGAGATTGACGAGAGTATAGTAAAAGAAGAAAACATCGATGCTCCAGAAGTCAGCTATGAGGAAAAGCTACACCTCGTGAATGCTATCGCCAAACCTATAGCACCTAAGAAATTAACAAAAAAAATTTATAAGTGCATTAAGAAAGGTAAGCTGCTTCAGTTACTAGTATTTTAGAACGAATATAAATATATAATATAATACAATCTGTAATATAACATATATTTTCATTAGAATACATATGTTGATTATATGTAAGCAATTATTTATTACAGCATCTAAGCACAAAACATATTTGCGCAATGGCTTAAAGGATGTACAGAAACACCTTCGTAAGGGTGAAACTGGGTAAGCTAGAGTTTCTTCAAATGGATAGTGAATTGCACATCAATTGCAAGATATTATCAATATTTCTAAATATTGATAATATTTATAATTATTTATAAATATTTCTTATTTTAGTTTGGTTGTCTTTGCGGGAGATGTATATCCCATCGAAATTATGTGTCACTTACCAATTGTGTGCGAGGACAAGAATATTCCCTATTGCTTTACTCCATCGAGATTGGATATTGGTGCAGCGATGGGTGTAAAGCGTGGCAGTCTCATGGTGCTTATAAAAGAACATGCAGATTATAAAGATTTATATGATGAAGTGAAGAATGCAATGATAACGCTTTCCACACCTTTATAGTATGTATGCATTTAATTTACATTTATTTATGTAAAAAGGTAAAATTAAAAATGAAATAATTAAATTTTAATTTAGAATTACTTAAAGATATGTATAATTAACATTGTTAAAAGTATGTTTGGTAAAAAGCACTCTTAACTAGTTGGCATATTGCAAAGAAATCTGTTTATTCATAAACGATGCGGAAAGATATCCCGTGCTCCATGAATGAAATTATTCGTACAAATAACAGTATTTGCTAAATATTTATATGTCCATACACAAAAATAGTATGTTGTATATACGTATATGTGTATGTGTGCATATGTTATATATGCCGAAGATTATTATCACCCCTCAAGATAGATGAGCGTAGAACGACGATTCGCATTCGCGCGCACAGATTGAATAGAAACACATTAGTCGTCGTGATCGGTTCGATCAATTAGAGAAGTAAATTATGGATTGTCTGCTGATCTTTTTCGTACTATGTTCTCTGCGTCTTCATCTTGCGTTTTATATTTTTTTAAATGCCTCTGGGCTAAAATTTTCTCCCTTATGCGATTATAAGATAAGACTTATTTAATAGCTAACGTGCGTTACCCATTCTCGTGTTATACATCGATAATTATAAAAACATTTCTTCTCAGACTTGCCT
The DNA here is from genome assembly GCF_025532165.1 of Camponotus vicinus. Classification (NCBI taxonomy): domain Eukaryota; kingdom Metazoa; phylum Arthropoda; class Insecta; order Hymenoptera; family Formicidae; genus Camponotus; species Camponotus vicinus. The sequence continues at coordinate 10,255,244 of NW_028141945.1, forward strand.
TAAAACGTGCCGATTAATTGTAAATGCGAAGTAGCATGCATGATCGCAAAACGCAATCTGCAAAATCGTCAGTTAACTACAACAATAACGGTAAAGAAAGAGAAGTATGTAATATAGTTGCGAAAAAAAGAATTTGCGAATCAAAACTTAAAATGCAGATATGCTATACATGAGCGCACTTCTCTACCTGTTACATTCCTGAATCGTCCAAACTTTAAACAGCATTTTAATAAACAATTTTTGACGAAAAGTGTATAAATTCAATTTGTATTAAAATATTTTTGAGAGACTTTTTATACATTAAATTAATTGAAATTAGATTTATCTGTATGGTTATTACATTTATTTATCCAGGCAGTTGAATATTTTTCTTAATATATTAAATTTTTCTTAATAGATTTTGCATACGTATATTTTATTTAAAAAATTCTGTATATTTAAAAGAAATTTGTCTTCCTAAAAGAAATGCAACAAAATTTTTTCTGCGTCAATCTTATCGAATATCTCATAATATCGAAGTCATTAAATATAAATAAAAAAGTATATCGTGCTATTTTTAATATCTATAGATATTTAATTATTTTTATTTTACTTTATAGTTATATTTTCGTTAGTTGAAAAAATATTCGCAATAATATCTTTGCTTTAGTACGATTAAAAAAGAATTCGAGATTTATTGTAATTTAATCGATGATATGGAAAAACATCTCGATCTAATGACAAAAGTCGGATATTCCATTCGCTGTAAAGCATTCTAGATTATAATTATAAATGCATCATTAGATATTAAAAATGCATAACGTATTTTTCACAGTCATTACTTTTCAATATCTTATCGAGAGAAATTCGTCGATTTTTTTCTGACGAAGATTTCAGTGATGAAAAATCATTTTAATAGTCATAATTCTATTGAAGAGCATTTTAATGTGCCTAAAATTTAACAAAATTTGCATTTGTTAATTTGTTAATTTTCCGCACGAAGTAATATAAAATAATATAATTTGAATTTGAATTTAGCCTAAGTCATGATGTGAAAGTATGATGAATTTAAGCATTGAAAGACAAGGAGGACAAGTTAATATTCTTATTTGAACAATATTTAAAAAATTTGAGAGACGCCAGCTTCTAGATAGAATTCAGACGGATTATTTTACGCATAAATGGACTTGATATTTTTTTTTGGATTGCTATCTTTTTGTCCAATTATCATTTACATTTGTTTCATCGAAATACATATCCGTGACGTTATTGAAGCGATATTAAAGGGGAAAGAAAGCCAACGAAAAATAATTAAAATAAAATACTAATGAAACGCGATTAATTATATTATTTTATCTGGCCTTATTGCTCTTTGATAACGTCGAGGAAATAAATGTTCTACGAGGAAATACATTTCTTTTCTCACTTTCCTCGTTTATTCTCTCTCACTCTTACTCAGGAACGCAAATGCGAGGAAACCGCGCACGAATCCTTTGGTTTGTGAATCTATCAATTTGATCGAGCGCTTAATTCTACTATTACCAATATTTCTCAGTATAAAATATATACACTTAGGACTAAATATATCATATATACATGAGCGACGAAGGAGAACATTGACATCGAAATTGACGTAGCGTACAAGTGGGACGTTATTCTTCCTCACTGGAACAGACATCACTATCACCATATCACTGTCCAGTTATTATATTCGAATGCTCTTTCTTTCTCTTTCTCTCACACATTCTTTTTCTCCTCACTTAAACATAATTCCATTATAGATCGGGCAGTAGCGCGATTTATTATGATTGTGTGTGTGTGTTAGTGACGAAAGATTCATCGCGACTTCTACGCAAAAACAATAGATGATTTAAAATGAATTGGAAAAAAAGAAAGAAGAAATTTTTTCAGTTAAAAAAATATTAATTTAAAGAAAACGATTACGAGCTTTTCGCCTTTTAATTGTCCATACGCAATTATTTCGTGATACAAATATGTATACATACCATATGGACGTCAATTCATCCGTGTGCATTGCACTTTCTCTCTTTCCTCCCCGTTCGTTCTCCGTCCCATACTCGCACTTTTAATCCCTATATCTCGTTCTTTCTTACCCCATTCCTCCCTTTGCAATACAAGTTCTTTCATGGTCGCGGGTATGGGCGAATCGATTGAGAAGTACGAGGATGATTATGCTAATGATATCGGAGCTAACAAGTATCAAATTATTAACGATAATATCTCTTAACATTGATTTTAGATTATCGATTACATGTTACGACTATTTTTAATATCGTGTTATCAGTATTAATATCAATATTATGCTAATTCAACCGCGCGAGCGTCACAGCCAGGCCGATGTAATGCAAAATTACATTTCTTTGCGTGTGCAAAAATTATCTTTATAAAACGTATTTGCAAAGAAATCCAAATTTTTTTTTTCAATTTACAATGCACGCACACATGAGATTAGATCAGAATAAACGTTGTTGAAACACACTACACTTTAACGAAAGATTTCACATTACAAGTGCTGTGAAATAAATAATCGCACAGATCTAAGATAAATTAATAGATAAATTAATAGACAAAAGATTTTTTTCGTCCCGGCTGAAACGCGATGATGTTTTTCGTGGGCGAAAAGATAGGAAGCTTTGCCTTATGTAGAACCTAACACTAGGTACATTACATCTTTCCATTACAAACAATCGTTTCTCTCTATTTATGATAGATCACCGCCGCGATGACGATGATGGTAACGTCATCGAAGTGATTCATTATCATAATCGATATGTTGATGCGGCTGTCGCGATATTTTGGTCGCGATTAATTTCCTCCCTTCGCGAAAAAATGGACGATTATTAAACGCGATCTGATCCGTGCAATTGTAAGCCGTCTCGTGGCGCGAGAATTTTTTTGTATGAAAAAAATTGCAACTTTATTTATTGTACAATTGCAGATTGTACGGATGGGACGAAGGAGAAGCGGAATTTATCGCCACGTGTTCTTCGCGTAAAGAATACAAATTTGCACGAATTCACACGGCATGATATACTTTTATATCATGTCTTTTCTAAACGACTACGTACCAGTCTTGGGCGTCTTCGAGTAAACGATACTAATGGCGTAGAATATCTAAACTATCACTTTATGTGTAATTAAGCTATCTCTCAAACACAAATGTCCAAAAGGCATTTAAAAGATGTCTGATACAGATCAAGGCGTCTTCTAAAGATAACTTTACAGTGGCTCTGATTGTATTTAAATGTGAAAAACAATTCATATCTCTTTACGGTAATTTAAAATTACGCTAGACACTTATAAGGTGACAGTTTTAGTATTCTATGTATAGAGTAATTATTGATCACTTGTCATGTAAATTTTCATTTAGCGCGAGAGTTTTTATTCACCTTCGCGGTATATATTTTTTTTTTAACTAAGTGTCGCAGATTTTTTCATATGATAGATTTTTAAAAGTGAACAATAACTTTTATGTTAAATTTTAATGCAAAATCTGCTTTATAAATTTCTTATTTATATTTTTTTATTAACATTGTTCATGCGAAAATTGTAAATAAAATTAAAATTCCACGTCTATCACATATAATTAAACATAATTGACATATAATAAACATATTGATCTCTATCGATTATTTCAAATAATTAGGAATAAATATTTCTCAAGTGATCAATAATTGTGTTTCCCTAATTGTAAATATATTTGTAAATGCCCAATATCGTTATACCGTAAAATAGCGTAAAACTGATGAGAATCTTTCCAAAGTTTATCACGCCTTGCTTGCTTTAATTAAAACGAGAGAGCAGTTTGGCCAGTTGCCATTGGTAGCGCCAGCTTGTCTCTGTCAAAAATTGTCTGTTGATTGACAGCAGATTAAGAAAAGTGATTGACTTTGGCAGACCGATTCGCTGCATTTCACGATAGCGCTTTATTAGCTTCGCTACGAACTAAAGCTATTGCTCGTTTCTTCAGTCTAACACATCGACAATGTTACGTTTCCCTTTTCCTCTCCTATATTCGCGTTTTCGTATCACAACGCTCAGTATTCGGGGCTTCCGTTCATTGCTCCACGTCTCCTTTTGCGAAATTAGACGCGAAATCCTAATAATTAGCACAATTGTCAAACGGCAGATCGCGGATGATTGTCGCAATAATCGTTAGTCCACCGAGAGAACGCACCGAGAAATCATACCGAGACGACAATCACGCCGTGATCGATGCTAATCGCGACGATGCAACACGCGGTCTTCATCAAATCGACGTTGCATCGGCGAAGGCGGCGACATTCGCGCGATGCAAGTGCGTTGCATATCGATGAAAACCGCTGTTGGCGACATACAATCAGGGACAACAATGAGTGGACACTCGAACCTATTATATACTTCCTGATTTTTATAATCGACAAGCCTGTATGTGCGATATATAAATTTATGACATGCAATACACACATGTTTCGACAACTCTAAACAACTCTATAACTACTTCAGCTAGTCCTTTTTTTTTTATCCATTCTTCTTATTCTTCACACCCATCATATCATTGAGTGTCTTGATATGACTTCATGCTTTTCACATGAAAATATCTTTGAAACTATGACTAAAATTGAACAAGAGCAGTTGAAGGAGTTATCATTGTATTTTTTTATATAGAATAAAAAATAATACATATCTACTTCAGTTTTGCTTCTCTATTTCTTATAGATTGCCATTCTTTTTCGAGATGTTGGGACATATTTGTACATACGATTGTTTATGGATATGTTTATTCGTATCAACAATCGTCGTTTTAACAAGAGAAAGTACGGATTAAATGAAGAAAGATATCTTTATTCGTATTCAGCATCCACGTAATCTTGTCTCTGAATGTATACACACAGAAGTATCAACGCGTGTAGAAAGTAGGAAATCTCCCCTCGAAAAATACTATTCTCACTTGTCGCTTGCGGAAGATAAAAGTGTGAGCTGCAAAAGTCCGCGAATACGAAAAAATTCACGGACACCCGCGAGAATCCGAGTCGTTGGCGCCGCGCTTTTAAAAATACACGACGCGAAAAATGGGAGTGCACATCGTTAGAGGAGAAAGAAATTACGTACGTCATAGCGGGAATTTTTGGAATTCGATCTCAGGCTAAGAATCGAATACATCTCTAGCCCTGGATCGGCTTTTATCGCTGATCATTGGCGTATATATGTGTATATATATGTGTGTATTCTCGTGTTTGCTCATACATATCTATGCATCGCGTATGTATGTACGTATGTGTAAGTGTGTGTGTGTGTGTGTGTGTGTATATATATATTATATCAATGTGTATTTACGTGCGTTTACGCATAGCTTCGTCCTGCGCGGTCCGCTTAAGTATAAATCTGTAGCAGTATCAAAATGGTAAAAATAGTGCATATGAAGACCATGAGCACAGGTAGGACCAAGATGAATCTGACTGAGCGGCTGAGGCCGCTTGGCTCCTGTCATACGGCCTGCTCTCCCGACTCGGTAGAGGCGTCGAAGAGCGGCCGATCTGCCGGCGTCTCGTTCGATGTCGTCGATGTCGTGCCGCCACCGCCACCCCCGTTCCCGGTATTACCCTCTCGTCTGGTCTTACTCGAGCCCGAGAAACACAGGCAGCCGGACTGGTTACGATTCCGTTTCAAAGTCGGTTTATTCTCGCGATCCTGCTCCGCCAGGCATTTCTGGTAGTAATCGTAGTCCTTCAAGTACCTGTCGAGGACACATCGCGATAGTATCAATAAGTCAGGGACTAAATGTGAGAGCAAAAGCTCTATAATATATATTATACAGGGTGATTCATTTTAATCTTAACATGCAAATATTTTGAAAAATATGCGAGATACGAAAAAATGTTTCAGATAAAAGTTATATGGTTTTAAAGGAGACATAAGATGGTGTCATTAATTTTACCTTAAATAGTTACTTGAAGGTCACGTGAAGGTCACCCTCAATTTTTTAAGTGGAACCGCCTATTTTTTATTACATATTCTTGTAGCTTATCTCGAGAGCTTTCCAAAACACTATAATTAAGTTAGTTTTCATTAAGTACTTTCCGAGTTATGAGGCTTGAAATCGTTTCTTAATTTTACGTAAACCGTAAAATATCTTGTAAAATATTCATTTTTCGATTACCTCACCTTGATATTTTTATGTACAAAATAATGAGAGGAATCAATTGGTGTAAAGAAAACACATAGTTATTTTTAAGAAAAAATATGTAATTGTTAATTGCAAATTACATATTTTTTTTTCGAAACAATTATGTGTTTTCTTTGCACCAATTAATTCCTCTCATTATTTTGTATATAAAAGTATTAAGGTAAGATAATCGAAAAATGAATATTTTACAAGATATTTTACGGTTTATGTAAAATTAAGAAACGATTTCAAGCCTCATAACTCGGAAAGTACTTAATGAAAATTAACTTAATTATAGTGTTTTGGAAAGCTCTCGAGATAAGCTACAAGAATATGTAATAAAAAATAGGCAGTTCCACTTAAAAAATTGAGGGTGACCTTCACATGACCTTCAAGTAACTATTTAAGGTCAAATTAATGACACCATCTTATGTCTCCTTCAAAACCATATAACTTCTGTCTGAAACATTTTTTCGTATCTCGCATATTTTTCAAAATATTTGCCTGTTAAGATTAAAATGAATCACCCTGTATCAATTAAAATGAAATTGATGGAAAAATTATAATATTTTCATGATACGTACCAAACCGGTGGCCATCGGTGCTCATTCAGATACTCTTGATTTTCGGGATGAAGCAGCCGCACGCTGCGAGGCGACATTTTGCATAGCTTATTATAGTTAACGCAGAGATGATTCATGCACCAGTCGGCCAGCTGATCGGCATTATGCAGCTGCAAAGTCGTAACCAAGCGTTAAATATAGATAATCGGTATATTATCGCGTCTTAATTGACGTGAACACGTGGAAATCAACCTTGCACGGCTCCAGCAACCTCAGGCAGTTTTCAACGGCGTCGTTCCCTTCGTTCTGCGATAGGCGATCAAGATCCTCGATCACTCTGCTCTCGACTAGATTCACCAATCGTTGAAGGCATAGTCTGTTGGCTAGTTCCAATAGGTTGAGGCATCTTGCCGAGGAGATTGCCGGCACTTCATCCGTATAAAGATAGCACAGCAACTTGTGGAATGTGTACTCCCGTACTCCAGGAAAGACTATCTATCGATCGCAATATCCCTTACAATTATTCATAGCCCTTATACCGATCCATAATACATCTTTCATCAGTTAAAAAGCACCAGGTTTAATGAATTATATTATGCGAAGAGGATGTGCTTACGACTTTTGCGCTGCTTTCGCGAAAATCGCCAGAGAACATGGCTTTCATCACGTCGCATCGGGCAGTGAGAATCGCTTTGTGGGCCGGTACGCTGCCATCGTCCAACTCGAACATCACATCGGCGAAGAGACCTAAGTACATTTATATCGAAAGCGATAATTGCTTCATTGCTATTGATCGATACCAACCTTGCTCCAGGCAAATGTCCTCCAGTCGTTGCCTGACCACTTGTTTGTACCGATTATTGAGATCGCTATTAACAAATTGCTCCCGCGTCTGTATGCTACCGAGCACCATGAGTAACTGCGGTAGCTCGAGGAACTCGGCCGCCTGCCTGATCTCCTGCAGGTGAGAAAAACCAGAACGTGTCATATCGGTGCACGACCGCGATTCTCATCAACGTGGAATGATCGAGAAAAGAAAGAAAGAAGGAAAAAAAGAAAAAAAAAAAGATACAATTTCGCTTTCGGGTCGCTAGAGGAACCTATCCTATTAGGCAATGATTCTAGAATGTCTGTGATAACAATCGGAAGCGTATCCATGCACCTCTATAAATCGGCCGAGGTCGATCTCACGTCGATTTTTTGAGGATCCTCCCCGCTCGATGATACCGAGGGCGATGGTCAGTACGATACTACGATAGCGATGATTCACGAACTATAAGCTTGATGAGCATGGCCTGTTAGTTAAACGCGATTAAAGATCAATGCGAGAGAATTGCAACGATATTATTAATAGATAAATAAAAATTTCTGCAGAAAACGCAAGAGACAAAATGCTCTTGAGGTACGTAAGCAATTTTTACAGACGGCCTCCTCGATATTTATTATTTTATATCATTTCGTAATTATATGTAATATTTTTTGTTTTATTTAAATCTTTTATTTTTGGCTCATAAACGAAAGATTAATTTCCACAATTGAAGAGTCGCAATTTTATAGAAAGGCGCATGCTCGTATGATGTGATATATGATCTCACAAATCTTTCTCAAGTCGAAACAGATCAGCTAGATGAGGCCACTATGTGCGTGCGTGCGTGCGCATGTAACGTGTACGTATGTATCTGATGCGACTGTCAAATTTTCAAACGCAATTTCAAACGCTTTGTACTAACCAGTAGAAGCCCGATAGGAGCTGTCTGAAAGAATAGAGCCGCGTTAGTTACTGTATACTCTGCAATAGTTGCGATCTTAGCTCACACGCTCTTAAGAGAAGCTCATACATGTACAAACTGTGACTTATCACAAACGCGATATGGATATCAGGAGTACTCGCAATTGACAGCCATTTTTTCACGACTTGAAACTCAAAATTATATAAATAATATTTCTCCAAAAATTAATATAACATAAGCAAAATATAAGCATAAAGAGACCAAATTTGCGCAATTACTCGGTCGAGTTCTACCTATCGTAAGCCTACGAGATAGATAGACGTTTTCCGTTTAACTTTCACATCCGGAAAATGACACTTCTATTCCGTTTTCTCAAAATACGCGTACGTCTTTTTCTTTTTAACAAGGGAGTTCTTCTCACATTCTCGAATGTACCTTTTTTTTCTCTTAGGATAATTTCTACCGATCCAACGTACTTGTAGATCGTGATACCGTTTATCCAAGCAGCCCGTATAAATGAATTGCAAGCACTGCTGCATCGCCTGCGGAGTGATCAGCTTCGATAGCGTAACCACAGTCATAGGCTGTTGTACTCCGTTCGCGTTTTCAGTCTGCAAAATATTCACGATGATGTGATAGTTATAAAATGATTTTTCACTCAAGTTCTCGCGATTAAGATTCTCACCAGACATATACGAATATTTTGGAAGGCAGGATGATTCAGCTCTCTCGTCGCGCCGTTAGTTTTCCTCTGATTATCCACCGTCGGCAGTACTTGAAAACTCGATCGTCGCTTAAGTTGTTCCCAAACTCTGCAATTTATATTATTCGTTTGTGCGAGGGGCTCTCGTCGCGAAAAAAGATATACAAACTTCTTATTACAGAAATATCATAAACTCTGTTCCGTTGCTACTTATAACGTGGAATATGTCGACACTGAAAAACCGTGCAAAGGCTAAGGGAAGGGGGCTGCATTTAACTCTTTATTTGGCAATAGTGCCTTCAAGCATGATGTCAGTGTGTAGGATTTTTACAATGATGATGGCGTTTGTTAATTATGCGCACTTTTCTCCATCGTCAGCCTTAAGCTCAAGCAACGTTTAATGCATTAATGCGTTAGTTGCAATATCTGTCGCAAGATTGAATCTGTTTCGTAAACGTGTTAGTTGCGACTTGCCAAATAAAGGGTTAATTGATGCAGGAATCAAACATACGAGGAAGGATTAACTCACTTTGCGGGTTTGCTTTGATCGATACGAATTAGGCACTCGGTATCGTCGTTGAAGTCACCGACAGTGGCCTCGCCGAAAGTGCTCACCTTGACGAGACAATAAGGGAAACATGTGTTATTGTGTTATCCTGTTTACTACCTCCGAACCTGATAGAGCTGGCATATACCATGCTGGACTCGCTGGAGCTGCGCGGTGTCAGTTCGTGGGAGAGTTCCATCGAGAATAACCGATGAAACGCCGGCGACGCCGCGGCGAGCAAGCACCGATGAGCCAAGAACGTGCAGTTGCCAGCTATCAGAGTCACGTCTGTGTGAACTGGCCTCGTCCACAGGCTCTTCATGTTCTCCTCATAGGTACTCGCAGCCAGGCATACCTCCGGCGGTACTGGTTTTGGCGGACAAAATGGCGCCTGTCAAGGAAAATTATTAATATGAATAAAATGTGACTTGAACGTTAATTCAGATTTATTCTCTAGAAAAACATGAAGAACTTGGAATTCTCGAGGATTTTTTTATACCTGAAAAAATTAGGTAATTCTGAAATTTTATTGGAATTCACAGAGAATTTAAAAAAAAAAAACAGTTCTCTCTCTTTGATAATTTTGCTCTTATATTATAAGCAATCGGCGACTCATCGATTGACCAAGTTGTAAATTATATATATTTAAAATATATTATAAATACATCTATTTATATGTGAATATATTTTTATGTGAATATATCTATTTATATGTGAATATATTTTTTATTATAATTTTTAATAAGAAAAATGTGTTTTACGAAAAATTTTACGGAAGCTTGTAGCACTTGAAACTTAAATGGTTCTTCATTTTTCTTTTGAATAAATGAAAAGCATTAGAAGACACATACAATAAAAAAACTTATTTTAAAAAGTTACATTCAAAAATCTTGAGAAAATTTTCTATACTTGGAAATTTGAAAAAAAAACAGGGACGATTTCAGGAATTTTTTTATAAAATTTGAATAGTTCTTACAAATAATTAAATAATTAATTAATTAAACTTAAAGTCCGAAACGAGCAATCCCTTTTATATTTACTCGTGAGACAACATTGAAGATAACGAAAATATGCGAAAGATTTTCCTACCACCGTTTCTTGAAAATAAATTTATTGTAAAATAGAGATATTCAATTTATATATAATTTATAATTTATATATCGTTACCTGTAATAAAGGTCTTTGCACCCTCTTCAGATTCGTCATCCAGAAACGTTGCTGACGACGTGCGATCAAGGCGGCGCGGATCGAATTTTCGAACACCTCGTTTACGCCGTAATAAGTGAAGACACTTGTCTCGTAATAGCAGACACCGAGTTCTCGCGCTACCGCCCGTGCCTGATCTGGCATCACTAGATCGCTTTTTCTTGTAGCCCTGTGAATAATTAACATTTTTTTAAATTGCATTATTGATCATAATCCTAATATATTTCGCAATATAATACAAAAACGATAAAATCAAAATGTAGAATATGAAATTATTCCGATAATGTATACAAGAGGAAGATTTATTAAAAGTCAGGAGAACTTTCAGTCTTTCTCCCAAGAGAGTAATCGCCGTATGTCAAGGTTTGGTTAATTTTGGCTCGACCCGATTACACGACGACTTATCGGGAATTTTAAGCTTTTCACAATCGACCACAGTGCCATCATAAATTTCATATGCCGCGATAAATTTCATATGTCGCATAAGCTGATCGTAATGAATATTTTTGCCAGTAAAAGATTTCGAGGAAGTTTACGAAGAGAACTCGCTGAGATCAATACTTTGGTACAATTCAGTAAACCCATCGTTGAAGGAGCACCGATGCGATTGAATGAGTTTTACACGAGACTAAAAAATCGACTTTGAACACGGGAGTTTTGTTTTGTAGCCAAAAAAAGCGACTAATCGATTAGAATAATTAAGTGGTACATGTGCTTGGATTGGCTTTCTAAAAAATTGCTTTTTATATATTTTATAGAACAATCAATTTTTTATATTGAAGAATTTACTTTTTAAAATTAAATTATTAAACTTAAAAAATTTTATGTATCGAAAGATTAAATTTTGTAATTTTTAATATTCAAAATAGAGAGAAATAGAAATTTAAAAAAATTTAATTTTAAAAAATTTTTGAAAAAAATAAAAATTAACAAATTTTTAAATGTTGAAGGAATGTATGTAAAATTTTTTTAATTCTTTAAAAAACTTCTATTATATATGCTTTTTAATTTTCTAATTTCTCTCTTCTCTAAAATTTCTTGAAAGAAATAATTTACCTTACAAAAGGACTGCGATCGCGAAAGTAGCTGAGATAAGTCTCGTCCCGATACATGTACCGCAAATCGTTTTTGCATCCGACCAATAGGACCGGAGTTTGCGGGCAGAACCTTCTTATCTCGGGGTACCACATCACCTTGCAGTTTCGCAAGGAAACGGGGTTGGTTATGGAGAAACATAGTAACACGACGTCAGACCTGGCAAGGTTCTTCGATTAATATCGATTCGTGCTGAAATTGCGCTCGACGATGATTTTACCTGCCGTATGCGAAACGTCGATCCTTCTCGTGATCGCCAAATGTGTCCCAAAGTCGTAGCGACACGTTTACATTGTCTACTACCTCCCAAGATCGCTCCAACACCTGGCGCGTATCATATTATACATCATATTTTATTCATATCACTGCATATTTCTAAGAAAATTAATAACAGATATATCTGTAATTACATAATTTAATATAAATTCTTGTCTTAGTGAAGCTTCTCAATTTTTTTCATATTTAATCATTTTAATCATTATGTTTCAATTCAGTAGTAGATATTTTTAAAATTATTTTATCTGATATTTTAATATTATATTTTACAATAATATTTAATCTAAAATGTAGGCAAATTTTCTAATATATAATTTATATTTGTTACGTGGTTTTTCTCGCGAACTCACATCCTTGTAAATCCGATACTGGTCGATAGCCCAGACCGTGGGCACGTGAGTTGTCAGGAGCTGCGACAACGACACGTGCTTGTTGCAGGCCCTGGCACAGATCAGTCTGGTCTTTCCAACTGCCGTGTCACCCACGACCACGCACTTGACCAGTTCCTGGTGCGGTTGCTCATTGTCCATCACCGGCAATCTCCCCTTCTCATGCAATATACCTTTTCACCTGCCAGATCGTTCGAGTTCCGGACCGCTGTCTCCGGCGCAGATGACGCTACCGCTGTCGTATCCGTAGCCGCCGATTGCATGCACCACATCCGACAACCGGACTGCAACACGGCGTCCCTTTGCCGCAGATAAGATATGCACTGAAACTGATATAAACATGATACGTCAGTAAGTCAGTCACAGCTTTTCTCATGTTATTTTCGAGAATGGCTCCCGCAATCAATGTTTCAATCTTATAATGTAACGACACTCATTTTTCAAAAGTAAATCACGACAGTAAAAATTGTAAATGGACTTACAAACCGGAGTATATGTTACGTTGCTGTAGTTTTGATAGTTCTTTGTTGCATAATGTTATGCCTTAAGTAGACGAGTGCACATTAAGTACTTTATGTTCCATCTGTTATACCTGAATTATTTAGCGATTTATAGTCGCTAAGTGCAAGGCCTGTTTGACTTTTTGAAGACAAATTTAGATTGTTTGCATTAAATCGTGCAATAAGTAATCTATGAATAGAATATAGATTAGATTGATTGCGTGAAATAATCATGTAAGTGTATTATTAATATTCGACGTGTCGTAATCGAAAGTCTTTCCTTCGAGCTTGACCTCGATCATACATATCGCGAGGCGATCGAAGATGGAGAAAGCGCGAGGAGAATCATATTCGTGCCAAAAATAATTTATGATTGTGGCCACGTCACGTCAAATTTAGAACGTTAACTTGACAAATTACGAAAATTGCATGATTACACGTATTCGCGAAAAAAGCAGGTGGCTGTAATAGGTATATTTTAGACAGTCTGAGAAAGATAAGAATTTATGAAACGTTTAAACAACCCAAATATATGCACAGCATATGTCTATTGATTTGACCCTACAAAAGTATTTGCTATATTTAGAGCTAGTAGAAGCTTCGCAACCTCAACTTTCATATTGCTTTAGCTCTGAAGGCATATATAGACCTATAGCATTGTTCCAGCTGATTCATTCTCAAAATCCTCGCTGCTCGATGAACTTGACGGTCTCGGCGCCTATACGTTACACTGAATCCTTTTCTCTGAATTTCCATTCAACTTCTCGTTTACTTTGTAGCTTTAGTTTCTGCACAAAACATATTATCCGGCCATTGTTACATATGTACATCTTAATGAGTCAAAATACAGTTAACGGGTCCTAAATCTCTTCGTATAAAGATATATGTACGTTTACTACTTAAATATTCATTAACGTTAGGTATAGTCATATCTGGATTTAATATTAATTCTTGCCCGAGTTCTCCGATGTCGTAAAGAATGTTTGATTATTGATCTATTCAATTCTCTGTATTCTTTAATAATGTAAATCTATCAAATTCATAATTAGATGTCACCCTAATTATAATACATATCTTGATTTTCTCTTAAACATGAATTTAGAAAATATAATATAATTGTTTTAATTGGAATTTTTGCAGTCTGTCAAAATCAAAATCTTTTCCTTCAAAAAATTCAAGTTTGTATAATCTATAAAAATCTTCAAAGTCAATAACGCTATTTTTTAAAACTGTAAATGACAATTGAAGACAAAGCTACAAAGGTAGATTTATAATCTAGGCTTTATTATAAATAATTGAAACTTGATGTTATTTGCTATCCTTTGGCAATCTATAATTTTTCCGCTTTGATCAACATAACTGCAGATTTAATCTTATCAAGCGAGGTGAGTAAGAGCTATGTAGTGAGAAAAATTGAATTAGTTTCCCGCGACTTTCACGTTGAACGCATCCCAAGGTAACATGCGACGGGTATAATGTTATAATATCCGCTTGTTACGATAATGTTGCACGTCCAGAGGAAACATGTCGATAATGCTAGGTGACAGCCACTCGAGATATGCAAAACGCAATATTCGCTGAGTGTGTTGTGTGTCACACGATGCGAAAATCGAAAGCCCCGTCGCTCAATAGTCGACTTGTTTCGTTGACGTTTTCCGGAAAGTGTCTTTGGACGAGACCTACTTTCATGAAATAGAATTTGTGGCAAGTCTGTCCATTCATTGAACAAATCGATTACACATTTTTACATTTCGATCAAAAATGCATCGAAAATGAAACATGTAGATTGGGTCGCTCCGCGAGATTACGTCGATAAGAGTTTTATATGTAAAATTATCGATCGCGAAAAGGTTGGAGGCTAATTAGTGCAATCTGGCTCTTCGCGTGTCACAATCTGACCTCGTATTTTTAGTTATCGTATAATCTGTAAATGTAATCATGTCTTTTATCGAGTGTTTATCGTGTGCTGTAACGACAGTAGATCAGCAAATAGATGACAATTGTACAATCAGTTAAATATTTTAGATTTCCTCTTCCTCCTTTAAAGGAAATAAAATTTCCTCCATCTATTACATGTAATTTCATTGTAATTTCATGTAATCCGTTATGGTAGTTCTATTCCGATCCAAATTGTTAGCGAAAATCCAAGATGTTTATATTGCGCAGCAATCATCGCGTACAAATAGATAGCTTTGTCCTTTTGATCCTTCATGAGTTGTCAATAGTTAATCTTCAGACTAAAATTTCTATAATTTTTTAATATTATCAAAATCTCATTTCGATAAGAATTTGGATAAATAGATTCTAAAATCTTATAAAACTTTGGTTTACAACGTTTCTTGTTAATATCTCAAATCTTTTTATTATGTTTGCAAACGTAAAATAATCCGTACAAATGAATATGTATTCTAAGCCCTATCACACGCCATGAATCAAACATATAGTGCAGCAAAATATTATTGCGCAAAATAAAGTAACGCAACGATGGTTTAAGTCAGAAGTGGCAAAAGTCGTCATTAACTTTTAGCACAAGGCCCATCGATTTTCTTCAGTTTGATATTAAGTTGTTTTTGCACTTTGTGCTATGCTACGCACCACAAAATACGCGTGATGCATGCAAAAGGGGCGTAAAACGAATTATTATAACGCGTTGCGGCAACCGTATCCAAAGTAGTGGTCGCAAGCGTGAAACAATAAAATAGTTTTGTTCGAAACGAAAAAATTGGAGTAAAAGAAGAATGACTTGAATCACAATTAAAAATGTGATAAAAATGATGACATATTAACAAACTAAGCTTTATACAATAAAAATTAAATAATTTCAAATCATAATAAGTCACATGTTTCCCCTCTTATGACTTTGGAAATATAAATCGTAATAAGATTTATTTCCCAATTTCCGATACATTGCGCCCGGATATGTCTCTGTTATCGAAATCAATAGTGTTACGAATTTGATAATAGCACTCAATATCTCACTCGCAATTTGTTGGCGCTTAAAAAAATATTTATCCCACTTGGCAGAAAAAAGCAACCAACAACATATTTAAAAGATATGCGATAATCGAATAAATATTTCGTCGCAGCATCTTTTTGCAGTTAATTGATAAATCAGTTATTTTCAGAAATCTCATCGATAAAATCGTATAAATTTTCTGCTATTACGTAAGATTTCAACAAGCGAAATAAAGTCGATTGTTTTCCATGCGGAAATTACTATTGCGCTACCAGTGATACGATGGAACTATATGCATCAATGACGTCAGAAGCGAGAAAATCTAATATAAAATTTCTCGTTCTTACGAAACGATGCGGAATGTAAAATGATTTAAAATAGAATTAAAATTGGGAAGATAGATTTCGCAATATCTACTCGGTGTCTTTTGTTGTGAAACGAAAAGATGAATATAGCGTGTGCGACACGTACACACTAACTAATTACTTAATGTAATTCCCCTGTTTTCGCGGATAGTGATACTTTAATCGATGATGCAGCAAACAGTCTCTATGTCCAAGTTTTAAATTGATTTTAGTTTCCGTTTCTCCGGTCTGTGTGCTTTCACGAGAGCATATTTAGTCAGAGAAATATCGCTCTGACGTCATCGATGTATATAGCAAAAACGATTATTAGCCCGCTTGAAATAGTCAAACCCTAACAACTTTGGCGATACTAAATCACAGGCAAATTTCGCACCTTCGTAATTTTAAATATCTCTAATGTTCCTGATGTAGAATAATCTTACTATACTCCTGACAAAATTAGCGCATAATTTTTTTTTACTTTTTCTTTAAAATTTTTCATTAAAACTTAAATATCAGTTTTAAAAAAAAAAGTGAAAAAAAATTATGCGTTAATTTTGTCCAGGAGCATATTTATTATTAACGCTTATACTTGACATTTGACACATGTCAAATTTCGATAGCTGTCAGTGGCCATTTTCTCGTGACGAATAATCGAACGCGGCTTTCCTCCGCAAAAATATCTCTAGAAAATACATTTCGCGAACACGATGACGTCCAATGTATCCGGCACGAGAGAGAAGCTCTGAGAGAACGGATGTAGAACGTGCGGGAGCGGACTGTAGATACATGCCAGCGGTGGCGGCGGCGGTAGAGCGTGCATTGCGGCGCGTAGAACAGCTGACGCATTGCAGAACGGGTCACGGGGAGGTCAGCCGCGAACCCGTAGCAGAAGAGGACCACCATCGTCGCCGCCACCGCCGTCGCCGTCAGTGGAAAAAGTCGAATAGGCGGCCCGGGTCGGCGCACTATACCCGCCGACCGCTTTCTTCCATCCTCGTTGTCCGCCTTTTTCGTCATCGAGCCGAGCCGAGCCGCGCCGAGCCACGTCGAGCGGCGTAAATCAATCCGTACGAAGGACGGTCCAAGTCCAAGAGAATCGCACGCGCGGGGTCAACGAGCCGCGCAACGGCCGCTCGCGTCGGCCGCATTAATTAAGTAAACGGTGCTTCTTATTGCCGACCTCTTTCAGCGGCTAATCGCGGAACTGCGAACTACGATTACAGGCCTCGCTGCGAACGAAATCGGACTCGACGTGTCGCCTCGCGGAAACCGTTGCGTCACGTGTACCTGTCAATTTCGGAGCATTCTCTCCTCTTTCCCTCTCTGTCGACGTATCACGCTTCCGTCGTCTTTATCCGCGTCTTTGCTCCAATATCACTTGATGATGAAACGTGACGCAGGCGATAGTCAGACGTATAGGCACGCGCCGCTTAAATCGCGATACATGCAACAATCGGCGCGATCGTTAGGGCAAACGATCGCGATATACCGCAATGTTAGAGGGAGGGTATAAATCAATTTTTAACTGTGCCGCGACGTAGGTCGACGATCGAGTTGCGATCTTTATTCGAGGCGAACGGCTAATTGTCGTTAAATCTCTACGTATTCGCGAACTCATTTGCGCCTTATTCGAAGGAATCCTTCAAGCGATGAGGCAGAAAAAATAAAATTGCTGTAACACGAGGACGAAATATATACTTGGCTCACGAAAGTGATTCATTCTATCGAATGGTATACGTGACGGGACGATGATGTACGTGACACGTGCGAAAGAAAATACATATGTATATGGATGAACTAATATTAATGTCAGCCGTGCCAGCAACATTAATATTCGCAAGAACAGGGTACCGCGATTTCGAGGCTCGCCTCTGCATCGGCGGCGGGGACGCTCGCACTAGCTCTGCAGACACTGCTCTCTTATATAAGTTAAAAGCGAGACGGATGGAGAGATGGACGAAGGGGAGAAAGAGACAGAAGGAGATACAGAGAGGAGTAAAACCAGAGAGATAAATAGGTGGAATAATAGTCGACGGCCAGCACGCGATGAAACATCCAGAACGCATCGACATTGAGCGCAACCACGCTTCGATCGAGACTAGGTTGCTGGAGGCACCGTTTGACGCTTTCCCCCGAGATAGCATCCCTAAGAGAGATCCTCTCGTGGAAAAACGAGAAATTTTCCCTGCCTCGAGATCAACAAGCTTAAGTCAAGCGTTGGAAACAAGTCGACAGGCTGGCTGTCGTTCGTTCTGACGGAGGGACTTACTCGTCTGATCAATTTATATCATGCGCCCTCCCCTTCACCGACGTGATTCTTCCTCCCACGACGTGCACACACCCGCGACAATTCTCCGGCACCGAGGAAATCGCACGAGAAGACTCGCACCGCTCTCCAAGATGCACTCGTGGCGATCCACGTTCCCTCTTTCTCTCTCTCCTTTGCCCCGATGACAGCTGCACGCCGGTTCGCTCACTCCGGCTGACGCATGCTACGCGAGTACACGCGACGAGTTTGGCGAGGTGGCACGTTCTCGCGCGAGTGGAGCTAGATATATGTATGTACATTTGTATACATATGCATACAATCGACTCTGCGTAGAGTCGAGAGAGAGAGAGAGAGCGAGACTGAGATGGGATTCACACAGTCGACGCGCAAGAAGTTACCCGGGTTGACTCGACGGGGCGTATTCTCTCGATATCTCGGATGTCTCCCTTTACTCGTAGGAATTTTCTCCACGAAGACGAAACGATCAATCGCAGAGGCGAGGTCTAACGATCTCCTTTCCTCCCGTCTTCCTTGGCCGCTGCCGTCTGTCGGACTAGAAACTGCAGCGGCGGCAACCAGGACGTTCCACGCAAGTTCCAGCTGACGTCCTGACAGGGCGGGCGCGCGAGGAGGGGCACTCCATCCGAGGCGAGGAAGGGGAGGATGCGCCCTGTGTACGTTCCTCGGACCGCTCTCCGATTTTGCTCCGATTATTTCGATCGGAAAATTCGCCGATTCCCGAGACGGATCCCGACGATCACTCGCGACGAATGTCTATTCTTTTCGCTCGGGACGGTTCCTTGGCACGTGTCGAGAATCGGTTCGTCTTCATGCGATCGCAACGAGAGAGAAAAAGAGAGAGAGAGAGAGAGAAAGAGATAAGAGTTCCGATCTGTTCCGTTCCTCTACTCGCGACGAATGCCTCCCACCACCCTCTGCACAGCTCCCACCCTCTCCCTTTCCCTTCGCGTATCCGTTTCTCCTCTCGCCCTCGAACGGGAACTCACGAAGGCGTCGATTAGCGGATCGAGTCCCCGTTAGCGAAGAGACACCGTATGCATCGTAGAATCGCTCGCTCGCGTGTTTGGAGCAGAACTGCGCACCACCTGTCAACGACTGGCGGTCGCTTCGCGAGTTGACCCACCTCCGCTTACGAGAGCCGCCGCTGCCAGTCGATCGAAACCGCCGCTGCCGTCGAGGCTCAGTCACCAGGTGAGGAGGCACCAAGAGGACGTTGAGCTACCATCATATCGGCGATGCACGTGTCCTGTGCACGCGAAACAGCGCACGAAGAGTTGACGACGTTATCACAGCACCGTTACCTCCGTCTGACCGATATGATACTGATTGCAGGGGAGAAAGGAGAAAGGTCGATAGTCGTCGTCGCCGACGTCGTCGTCGACGGTCGTCCGCTCGGTGCTGCCTCGGTCGTCGACGGGCGCGTCGGCGACGATGCGCACGATGAGAACGTATGTACGAGTTAGGGTAGGGTAGGGATAGGGTAGGGAGAACGGTTCCGCCGCACCAGAGAGGGAACAGAGAGGGAACAACTGCGAAGGGGAAGATGAAGGAGGGAGAGAGATGGAAAACCGCGGCGGTTCGGTTGACAAGATAGACCCGACAGCACCCGGCCAACTGCACATCGCTGAATGAACCCGCCGTGACCCCGACCCTCCTCCCGAATCATGTAACCACCCTGCCGACCCCCGTTCGTCTTCTCCTTCCCCGTCGGCTGACGCGATCTTGCTGTTATTTTATAAACGTCCTGCGCGCTCGTCCTGCCCTTCGCGACCTGCTCATCCCTTCGACCGCGCTGACGTCTCTCGGGATGCAGCGATACGTTGCACGCCGACCTCTCCTCCCCCTTCTCCGGGGAAGTATCGTCTTGAGAAAGATACTAAAATTTCATTTTTCGATGACGCGCTTGAAATTTCCTTAGCTTAACTCGATTCTCCTTTTGAGCGAAATTTCGCGATTTGTAATTGCAAGAGACTGCTTTGTGAGCAATTTTCCTACACAAGTTATCTCTCTGATTGAAGTAGAATTTCTTCTTATTGTGTCAATAAAATATTGTGTTAATAAAAATTTCATGTATATAATAATAGAAGGAATTATTGCTCTCTTTTATCTCGTGGAATAATAAATAATCATCTAATTTTTAGAAAGATGACTTGAGATAAATTAAAATAAAAGTGAAAAAATAGAGCACAATATTAATTTGTTGAGTTAATGGATTTTATTAGAAGTAGATTGCAGTTTGATAATGTTTCATTTAGAAAATGGCACAATAATTGGATGCTCGATTAGATTGTCATGATCCCGTGTGATGATAATGGCAGACTTATTATTCTATTTCTTCTTTGTGAAAGAAACTTGCTTATGAGCGCGTTCGTGCAATCTTATTGGAACACTATTCATGCGCTATCTATTTTACGTGCGTCAGATCCCACCCTCCCCTTCTCCCGTTAGCTATAATCATTCTATATCTATTACTTGTCAGTACCAATAGCTGTTAGCCACACTTAAAGGGTTTGATCATCGTCAATGGAATTTGCTGAATGGTTCTTCGAACAACTTTATCAAGCTCGAATAGAACGATAAGTTGACTTATTCTCATTCGATTTCATTTTCTCTAGTTAATATTAATGTTCGAAAATTTAGATAAAACGCGCTCACAGTTATAATAGTTCAATATTAATTTAATCTATACATTAATCTACAATTTCGAAAAATTACAATTTAATGTAATCTTAATTGAGTGACATACATTTTTTACAATAATTACGATGATTGTAATGCCAGAACATAAAAATGTACACATTCTAAATTTTATTTTATATATATATGTTACTCTGCTAAAATATAGTAATTAGTCCACTTAGAGATAATGGCATCGATAATATCGTGATAATAATTGTTTAATGTATCGTAATATAATTCTCTCCCCTACAAAAATTTTTCCTTGACGATAAAAATAATTTGCAACTAACGGACGATAAAATTCTATTCATTCCCGTTAAATGACGAGCCGTAAGAATTTTGTATTCCCCTCTTCCCCTTCATTTGATGCAGGAGACAATACAAAAGAACATGTACCGGTACCGATATCGGCACCGTGTTTAACCATCACGCGCATGCTGGATTCGTTGTGACGTCAGGGGGCGAAAAATCAATCCACCCTGCCGCCGCACTGTAGCGTGCGACGAGGTTGGGGGTTGTGTGAGGGGGAGGAGGAGGGATAAAACACGTCCCACTGTGTTTTATCCCTCCCCCTCCCCCTCCCTCCCCACCGTCGCTGTTAATTGTTACAGCAGTCACACTCGCGCGAATGTAATTGCGTGACGATAAAGGGTTTTTATGGGGTTTCGACAATTTAACGGAAATGCGTAAGCGCGTCGTGCGTTAGAACTCGCGACTCGTCCGATCGACATGTTTATTGCCACGATGCGAACGAGATCAACCGCAATTGTGATTGTAAATGTCGCGTGCATCATCCTTGAAGCACTTTAAATCACGCTTGAATAAAAAGCGAATCGTACCGAACGACCATCAAGCTGTCAAGGCGAATCAACGGCCGCATCGTAGAAATTTATCCATATCTTTAGCCGCCGCAGTGAAACCAGTTGCCGCATTACTGCGTTTCCAAGCAATGTTTATTCGAGATGTCTAAGATGGTCTTAAGTCAAATTTCTCTCGTTTAAGGGTGTTCCATGTAAATTAATTAATATTTTTTTTTCGCTGTCATCGATCTCGTTTACAGATACATTATTTCTGATATAAAATTAAATTGTGTGAAATATATAATTTTTTATCATTAATTATTGATACGTAATTATATATTTTATACATTTTTTTAAATTATGCAATATCGTTGCTTTAGTTCACAAATATATTCTGATTATGAGTTATGATTTAAATCATTTCAATATGTGTGTGTGTGTGTCACCCATTTTAAATAGCACAATAAATAAATAAAAGGCGACTTTATATCGTATTAAGAAAAACTAATGATAAGTTTTCTCTTTTTCTCTAATTATTTTTCAGACATGTAAAATTTCAAAACTATTTTTCTAAAATTTGCGAAAAATTTCGTCACAGAATTCATCTTTCTTCCGAAACAAATATAAGAATCTTAATATTTACTGAATAAAACGCTCATATGTTTACTGCGTGTTCTACTAACTAGGATATAAACGATTATCGCGATAGCCGTGGCGTGAATAAGACACGTAATTGTCCGTTGTATTAATTGATTAACCGATTAATTAACCGGCGCGACCTGTCCATCAGCGACACATACGTGGCATATATACTTATGTAACAGCGGAGACGAGGGGGACTAATACGCGAAATTACTCGAATACGCGTATAATGGCAATTGCGTGTCTTACTTGTGCACGTACCAATAAGCAGCGACAAAAACACGTTTGCAATCGAGGCAATCAAATGGAACGGTGCGTCCACCCACGCAGCAGTCGCTTCTCTCCCGAAACTCTGCCTGACCGGCTACATGAAATTCCCTCGGTTGACTGTTAGCTGCAACTGAAATTGCGGAACTGAAAACAGCGTCTTATACGCAACATTAATGCGTTGACTTCGAGTGACGAAGACAAACACGTAGCTCATTGATAAGTAATTTAAAGCCATATGCGCTCGTCGCGCATTATGTATATGTACATTACGATACCTGGCGATAACGCGTATTCTATCATTATAACAGAATTATATCGCGAAGCTTACCTTGAGGCAATAAAAATGACATTTCGAAAAGATCGCCGAGAAGAGATTATTTTTTTATCTTTACAAAAATTAATATAATATTAATATTAAAATAATATTAATATTAATAAAAAATAATTAATATTATAATTAATAATTAATATTAATTTTTTTTATATTTAATATGAAACAACTAATAAAATTGACTTCAAATATAAATATTTTCCTACAAATATTATAATGTTTTTTTTCAAATATTTATATTCACATGCATTTCGTGCGTATTTTCAATTTTTTACTTTTAAACGTCTGTCAATTATTAATGAGCATCATTAGTTTCATAAAAGATGTTAGCTCTTTTCTTTGATACGCACTTAATAACGTTCCGTTATTAGTAGCAAATTTATGCGTGCATATGTGATATCGCTGATCGATCGAGCACTTGGTCGCTTATATAACGCTATGTAAACAACGCGCAGATATTTATACGTGCAAGCTGAACGATTTTCCGACCTGAACGACAACGATTTATGACTAGACGGCTCATTGGTATTCGATAACGGCGCGCGCGTTATTAACGCGTGTAATTAGCAAAAAGGAACAGCGATAAACGCGCTGCGTAGTTCAGTAAATTGACTTGTTTATCTTCCGTTCGCGAATGGCTTCTGTACAAAATGAAATCTGACTCGCGATGTCTTATTTCGCGAAAGCAGCTTCTTCGCGCATTTATTATGTGCGAGCGTGTATGCGTTTTATTTATATGCGAGGCGAGACTTTATTATTGCCTGAACATTCTTCAGGTATGCGGGACACATGCGACGCGAATCGAAACTTGGGACACTCGCGGAATTGACGGGATATTAAGAGAAGCTGCTTCTTATCTGCTTACTAATAATTATGATGAGATAATTATGCAACTAGACTAACAAGACAAAATAAAGAAGAAATAACTTTTGCGAAATCGCTCTGAGAATAACATCTGACATTTTGCTGCGCACTTATTTCGAATTCGCGACGATATATAAAGATAAAATAAGATAAATAAGCGAAGAGAGGATCAAAATAGGCGCCAAGAGATTAAATAAAGGCAATGTTAACAACAGAATGCAAAGACAATACGAATACATTTCGCATTCCTCGACTAGTTCTATACATTGTTCCCCGAATTGGCCCCGAATGTTACGTTTCTTAAGAACAAAAAAAAAACGAGAGAACGGAATAAAATAACAACTTCATCGAGTAGTGGAAAATGTTGAACGCAGTCAGACGCGCTTCAACGGTACGAAAAATGGCAAACAAATCTCGTCTTCGACGCCGTATTCGGCATGAGGAATCAAAGTAGATTCAACAGACACATTATTCGATGCATCATTAGCTTATTAAGTTGGTTAAGCGAGGACGAAAGAAGACAACGTTATACATCGCGATGGTCATAAGTTGCCTTCAGGCGTCGTTTTAGAGTCGCGATATTTTATTTCGTACTTTGTACTGTGATTCTTTTCCAGCGTTTGAAATTTACATTTCCATCTGATAGTAAACTGAAAAAACATTTGTAACAGTCATTTTAAAGAATATCTTTATCTTCACAACACAAATGGAAATATCGTTTTTTAAATCTTTTATTTGAAATAAGTACTCTATAGTACAAAGTTCATATAAGCAAGAATATAAATAAGTCCAGACGATTAATTAAAAGAAACTTTGGACGCAAGTACGCAATATTTCAAACGATGTCAATATTATTTTTTAACTTTATATCTCATTCATTCTTGTCGCATAAACAACTAGTGTGTTAAATTTCTCATATAAAATATTAGCCAAATTTGAAATAAATTTGTGTTAATAATAAATATATTTTTTTATATTATTTTTTATATTATAATTATTTGTATTATTTTATATTATATGAAATCTTTTTATTGTTTAATAAATAATAACATTAATAAGAACATTGTTTATTTGGAAAATAGTTTGCCTGCACAGATAAGATGGTAACAAAATGTAACAATTTTTAGAAATTGATTAAAATAATTAATATTTTTTTACAAATAAATATTAATACATTTTTTGTTTTTCTTTTGGATTTATTTAACAGCTCAAAATATTTATTATATTAAAATAGGATGTATTAATATCAAATAATGTTAATATATTTGAACATACATATGAGAAATAATATGTATGTATATTTTATGTCTTTCATAAATAAAATTCATTTATTCGTGAATTATGTTATATATATATATATATATATATATATATATATATATATATACAGGGTGTCCCAGACCACCCGTACACTCCTTTTAAAATGAAAATAAATGGCTTTTGTCAAAAATCGCGAACAATTTTTAAGTAAATCGGGTACGCTCTATCAAATGGTGATATTTTCAACTTTTGATTCCGACCGGAAATACGCCATCCGGATCGGAAGTTGAATTTTTTTAGGGGAACATGGTACTTTTTATTACAGATTCGAATTGTACGTGAAAAAATAAGAAACTTTTGTATTAAACGTTTTTTCTGAAAGTGCCTCTGTCAATCTTAAAATTGACCTTGAAAGTAACTGTGATGAACTTTCAATAATTAATATTTCTATTATTATTACAAAAATCGTTACATGGAATAGGATTTCTTTATTTAATTTACTGCGCTCTACCTCCTCACAAATGAGCTCAGGGACACCCTGTATATCATAATTCAACGAATATATGAATTTTATTTATGAAAGATATAAAATACATTTTACGATTCTTACGAGTTTTAAATTGCATAAAATGAATTGGCATAAATTGCCGGAATAAATTGATTTAGGCGTCAACCTAACACAAGACGATTAAACGTCCATTATTACATCGATAACCATATCTGGGTCATGCAACGTGCAACTTTTTTTAGATATTTTTATTTGATAATACAAAAATTATATATTTTACAAATAATTGTATAATTATATATTTTGTACTACATATTATTTTACTCATAGCGTACATAAGCGATAAAAATCAACGTCGTGAAAAATAAATTATCTATTAATATACACACACACACACACATTCTCTTTCTATCATTTTTTAACTTTAAACATTTATTTAAAATTGAACTTTTTAATCTAATATTTTTATTATTACTGTTAATATTTTTAAAATAAATTTTATATAATAAAGACACCAAATGTGTGTAAAACAAATTTTTTTATATGGTGCTTTTATAAATTATTTACTAAATATAAATATTGAGTGTAATAAAACGGTAAAAATTTTTTAATATACTTGATATTTATCAGGTTAAATAACGTATATTTGATAACGTTAAGCATAGAAGTATGTGGCGCTATCTCGAGACCGATGTCATCAAATAAAGAACAAATAAAAGCTCGCGTGGTCATCGAATAATAAATTGACATAAAACAATTAATTTCAAATTAATTTAGAATAGAAGCTTGATGCAAAAAAAAAGATTTTAATAAAAATATATCTTTCTTTAATATCTCTTTTTTCTTTTTCGATCTCTCTTTTTTATGTAGAAATAGAAAATTATTATTAATTATTTTTCAACATTTAGTTAATATTTTTATTGCGTATCCTTTTTTTATATCTTTTATCTTTTAAAAAAGACGTTAAATTAAAAGGCACTAAAGTGAAATTAAATTTGTGGCTATTGGTGTATTATTTTATTTTTATTTTATCTTATTTATAATTATAATTTACATTTTATTTTTAAAAATATAAAATTATAATTAAAAATATAAAATGTAAAATTATTGCTAAAGCTAAATTAATATCGTAAAATCTGCAATTTAATTGGATTAAAAAATAGTTTTGAAGATCAATAAAAACTTGGATTCATTAATGCAACAATATTTTTAATAATAAAAATAACATTAATCTATGTTTAATTTTCGGAATGAACCCTGAAGTCCTTGAAGTTCTATTAGAAGACGGGACGTTTTCGATTCCGGTAGACGAGCATTCTCGTCCGTACGACTCAATTTCTCGTCTCGCAAAAACCAATCTCTATTCTTTTCCATTTTCTCTTGCCAAGCAGCTATGTATGCGTAAAATAATATTATAAATATCTAAGCTTGATAAAATTATGCGGAGAAAAATCGTCATTTTAATCATGCATAATGTATCAAGCTTTCACAATTAATATTATTTATTAATTATGATAACATTTTTTGTAAATAATATTTTTTGCGAAATGCGAAAAAATGTTTTTATAGCGAGAAGTGAATTGATTTTGGAAATGAATTGATTATAAATTGAGAATAAATGAAAGATTATATTTACCATTTAATTCTTGAAAAGTGCCTGCTTTGCCACCCCATTCATTGGGAAGTATGTCCCTATCCATATAAGCGTATAATTCCTCTCCGCCGCCATTATGTATGTAAAACTGCAAATATAAGAATTATTTTGCGTGTTTTCAACTCATTTTTAAATTGTATTTTATGATAATTTTGTATAAATTTTTGTTTACCTTCTTAATCAGCTTTTCTTTTAACAATGGATAAAGTACGTTGACAATATTGGTAATGAACGACGGTGCATTAAGAAAATGAACACTAAACAATCGGAAAGGCATGCTATCTTGCACTGCTAACATCGCCCGCCTTACAATGGATTGTGTCGGAATAAATTTTGCAAAATGCGCCGTGCTATATCCCTAAAATATAAATTTTCTTTCAGATAAATTAATTTATCATTAAAAATGTGTATGTGTGTGTGTGTGTAAGTGTAATTATATCCGAAAATAATGAAAATTAAAAACTGTAAAAAACGTTGCTTAATGCGATCTTTTTATATCTATTTTTTATTTATTAAACTTTGTAAATGAAGTGCCTCATGCGATTTCATCTGCTTTTGACGTAACACAGTGGCGTAACTAAGTGAAAGTGTATTCGATTTACTTGGCGCTTAAGTGCAATCTAGCCTTTCATATTTCATCCCCTAGCTTTATACCCAACCCTTTATATACACTTTCTTCTTAAAGTGTAAGTAATATAGTGTAAAAAGAATAAAATGTGATTACCCTGTCAAAAACAATAAATATTTTACATTTATTTTTTATATTTATTAATTATATTTATTTATGTTTATTTATTTATACATTTATTATTATATTTATTTATTATAAAAAACATTTTTATATATTTATTAATTTACATTATATTATTTTATATTTGATGGCTATCGCTAATAAATTTTAAATTTCAAAACCCAGTAAATCAAAGAATATTCAGTATACTGATATATGTATGTATATGTGTTGATAACTACATTTCTGATATGAAAAGTTAAACATAATAAAGAAAGAAAAGTAAAGCAATCCATACCTCAAGATCTATGATCATAATATTGGACAAACAGGATTCCTCCCATAAACGAGCATCAAGTACCATTAAAATACGTTTAACTATCGCTTGAAACGAGAATTTCTCCATGTTGGTATCGCGTAATCGGAAGATAGTGACACGATATCCCTCCTCAGTTAATGATGGCAAGATGAAGTAGTCTCTAATGAAAATATTTGAAAAGAAAGAATCGTGAAAATTTATTTGAAACTTTCTAATTCGTCCCGAAACTTCAGGAGGATACTTTAATAATTTTTTTTCAGAGATCGCGCGAAAAAATGTAAGATTTATTTACACTACGCCAACACAATCTTGAATATCCCGAGACAGCGGATCACGAACGGTGAAAAATTCCGGCAAGGATGTTCGAACGGTGTAATATCTTTCCAAGATTAATTTACACTTCTCAACGCTGTTCTTGCAATTGTAAAGAAATCTCCCCAGTTTGACATCGTCTACAATAAATAAAATCGTATGCGTGATTTATATTTTTCTATACAATATCGTTAGACATATATTCTGTATCTGATTTAATATCAATATTATTATCAAGTATTTTATTTTTCTAATTTCTGATAAATACGTACCTATGTGATTTGGCAAGTGCGGCTGCTTAGACAGCCATTTTCGCAGCGTTCTGATGTCCTGTTCTCTCATTTCTGGATCAGGTGGAAGCTCCTTGTCTATCTGTTTTTGTTGCGTCGGTGTTGGTGGTAATAATGTCATGATTTTCTGAAACAATACCTAAATTAATATTGTTCTCTAGCTATGATACGAGAATTGCGGAATTCGTTATAACAGAGGAAAAATTCCGTTAATGTACGTTTGTTATTCTATTCACATATATACACATGTAGAGTTTTATTTTTTTATTCTGCATCATGAATTTAAAATAGGGAATTTTAATTTATTACAGTGCTGCATTTTTTACTTTGAAATCTTTTACTTTAAAATAAACGCCTGCCATTTCTTTCGTCACTAATGTATTTGACGATATAAGATTGTATTTATCATTTACTTTAACACTTTTCCTATCAGCACAAGTAAAGAGCACTAGGTCGTATGTTTTTGCAGTTTAATTTTCTCTTTTAGCGAACAAATATTTAATCTAGAATTCCGAATGCCATTTGATGAACTCATAACGCAGAAGTCAAAAAATTTAAAAAAGAAGAGAGAAGATATACAAGAAGACATATAGTAATAAAAGAAAAAGAAATGTAACTAAAACGTAACTATAGACTTCTTATTTATTTTTGTACTGATATTTATTCTTCGCATTTTTGTATTTCCTTACATCTTCATATTTCATTTGATTTGTCATAATGTCATAGCGTCATTTGTCACATTGTACGAAAAAAATATGTATATCGTATATATTGTCTACATGTGATTTATTACTGCTGCGAAAAGATGACCTCGTCCGTTCACGGCGCCTCACAAACGATGTTTACCTCTTTAAAATATTTGCTTGAGAAACGAAGGTGCGGGAGTAATAGGAAATAACACACAGGCGAGTCAGGAAAAGGAACGTGTACATACGTGACACGAATTCGATCTCGTAGGCCTGTCCGAATTATTCGCAAATTTCGAACGCATTTTTTTTCGCGAAAGCCGATCGAGTGCGTTGAATATCAATTAGCTTACAATCGTCCATTACATTTTTTATTATTATCGTGGATCTACACCACATTTATAAAGAAACGCATTTCAGGTCGCGTATACAGGGTGTCCCATTTTAATGTCCCACCTCAAATAACTTTCTTATTTTTAATTTTAGAAAAAGATGTTTCTCAGACAAAAGTTGTATGGTTTCAAGGGGGACATAAGGTGGTGTCATTAGTTTGACCTTGAATAGTTGCTTCAAGGTCATGTGAAGGTCACCGTCAATTTTTTAAATGGTCACCTCCTATTTTTTATTGCATATTCTTGTAGCTTATCTCGAGGGCTTTCCAAAACACAATAATAAAATATTTTTCCCTCAAGTACTTTTTGAGTTATAAGGCTTGAAATCATTTCTTAATTTTACATAAACCGTAAAATATCTTGTAAAATATTCATTTTTCCATTATCTTACCTTAATACTTTTATGTACAACATAATGAGAGGAATCAATTGGTGTAAAGAAAACATAGTTATTTTTAAGAAAAAATATGTAATTGTTAATTGCAAATTACATATTTTTTCTTCGAAAATAAGAAAGTTATTTAGGGTGGGACATTAAAATGGAACACCCTGTATACGCTTGTTTTCAGTGACAAGAATTAAAATTAAATCAAATTGTTCCGATAAATAAATTCCGACTAATCAATTGAGTTTTTAATGTGGCTAAATATTTGTTTATTATTCATACTTTTCGTCAATACATAAGCAAAGGAAAGTAGCGTGGATATCACTTGTAATCGTTATAATTGGCGAATTTTCGTGTTATTTTAACAATCAACTTTGTAAATGAAGAAAAAGAATAATATTGATATGAAGAAAAAGAATAATATTGACACTTGCATGTCGACTAATTTATACTTTGATCTTAGGTCTCTTTTCCACAAATTAATATTCACAATTAATATTAATATTCACAAGAAATTGTAATAAAAATATTATATAAAACTGATATAATATTAAGAAACTTTTCTCCTAAATTAAAGTAAATAATTTGCTCTAAATTGTTTGAGTTTTAGAAATAATTACAAAATAAAACTATGAGGATTAAAATAAACGGACGATCATGTCTTTTATTGATCAATCTAGGCTCGATCTTTTTTATCTACAAATTTTTTTATCAATTAAATTACAATTCAGATATATTAAAGATTTTTAGTATAAAATTTATGTGAATAAAATTATTTGAAAAACAATTTTTTATCTACTTATATCTTTCTAAAATCAATTTGAAATAAATTTTAATATCAAATAACTTTCTGTAAAATATATTCAGATTTTTTAAAATATATTTTCTCTAAAAAAAATTAATTTTGTCGAAATTTATAAATGAAAGAAAATGCATAATTTCTGTCATATTTTTACATATTTGCAAAAAGTCTTGTTTTGCAATTATTTAAAGACAAGAAGAAGACATAATTTGAAGATCACTCTCTTAGTGTATGACGATACTTACTTACTTCTTGCGTAAAAGTTATAATAAATCGCAGCCGGAGTGTCGTGAAGTTCGTCAAAATTTCACGTGTTGCACTGTGCAGCCCAGCTTGATGAGTGAAGAAGCCTTCCACCTTTCTGGCGTTTACGATTTCTATCTGCTCGAAGCAGAGCGATTCCTCTCTTCCTCGAGTTAGCAATACTTCAAGTTCCCCACCATCGAGTATATCGCATACATATATAAGATATATAGATTGTATACATAAGAAGAATATTTACACATACACACATATACACGTGACACCCAACGCGTGCGTGAACTTAAATAGAGAATGCAGACTGCTCGTCTCATTGTTTTCATAACGAAACTTAGTCAACGTGACCGGATTGCAATGACGATTGCTCGATTTCGATCGTTGATCTCGCGTGAAAGTAGCGAGGGAGATATTGTGAAAAATATAAGCGCAATCTGTAAAAAAAAATGAATCTTATTTTGTTAACATAAACTTTTAATTTTTGATTTCTCTAATCACATTCAGGTGAAAATCCGATGAAATAAAACTAAAATTACCCGAATATTAATATCACATAAAACTAAAATCTTTACTTAACTTTAATGTATTGTTATATCTTCCATTGATTTAGAAAGAAAAATAAAAATGCATCTCACAAATAAAATTGCGTGTAAAACTCATG
Source organism: Camponotus vicinus (assembly GCF_025532165.1). Lineage (NCBI taxonomy): Eukaryota > Metazoa > Arthropoda > Insecta > Hymenoptera > Formicidae > Camponotus > Camponotus vicinus. The sequence goes on from NW_028141945.1 coordinate 10,287,834, forward strand.
ACATTCTTGTGTTTAAAAATAAATTAATTTAAATACCGATAAATATGAATACAATTAATCTATGAACTTTCCTTGGATTTTATTTTTAAATAGTTTTCCTCCATTTCCTATATTTCCTATATTTCAGTTTCTCTACAGTATCGATATGCTTTCTGCTTTATAATTTAATTATAATTTAATTATAATTTAATTGTGCATAAATCGGTCTTATCTAACATAATTTTACGTAACAGATATTAATATGATAAAATAGATGTATCTGAATATTTTGGCTGAAAATGAGAATAAGTTAAAGAAGTTGACTATATATATAAACACTTCTTAATCAATATTACTTCTTACAAAAATGGCTCGTCAAATAGGCCAGAATCATAATTGCTAATATCCACTATCATTTATTTACGCTATGTTTCTAAGCTGTCCGACTTTAGTAGTTTAACTTGTGATTAAGGTAATCAATGCACCATGCATCTGATTGCGGAGATTGCTGAATTATACAAATACGGGAGTCCTCGAAAGAATATTTTAAAAGCTGTATATTAACCTACTCGAACAATCATAAAATTACAACATAATATTATAACGATGACTGCATATCAACAATTGATTGTGCAATATTTGCCAAGATATTAAAAGTGTAATTTATTTGACATATTCTAAATGATGTTTCTATTATTCAAATATCAGAAAATTCACAAATTTGAAATTCAACAGATTTTATGTCAGCTTTAATTAAATCCATTAGCTATATTTAAATCCATAATTAATGTGTATGTGAGGTAAAAGGCAATTTCTTCACAAATTAATATTTTATATCAATTAATATAATCGGAGGTGTTTTAAAAATGTTGTTAAAAAAAGCTATTATTAAAAGATAATCATACATTTTCATACATCCCTGACCAGAAAATTTGAGAATTAAACATTGAATGTGCTGATGAAAATTAAACATGTGAATGTGCTGATTATCAAGACAAATATAAAGACACATATATATTTTTACACACAAGATTTCGGACTTATGTCTTATGTAATGTTTGTTCGCAGTCAAAGTACATGCGGACTTGTACTTTGAATGCTGCTAAAGTTTGCAGAATATTCAATCAAAGTGGCTGTTAATTCATAAACAGGCATAAATGAGCAAAATGCAAAAGAATGTAACTGAAACTCATATTTCGAATGCAAAAGCGTGACAGGTGCAGCTGCATAACTCGATAATCTTGAATGTCTCAGATTCATTTGGGAATCAACAATTAAAAGATATAACGATTTAACGTAACATATAATTGACGAAAGATTTAATCTCATTTTCTCGCTTGTAATTAGTATTTATTATAATCCATCACAATTGACAGTTGACGGTCCAATATCCAATTTTTCTATACTTCACGTGTTATCGTTACGTTGTTATCCTTCTATCAATTTATAACAGCGTTATTTATAATTACATTATTTATAATTGCATTGGAAATTCCATCATTATATTTAGAAAAATTGGATTCAACTGACAGAGCATGAAATGTCGTTCTAAAAATCACAAAATGTGAAGTTTTCGTCGAACTTGCGAGATGGTGGACTGCATTACCATATGCAACAGCGCCTGCATAACATGTATCTGGTGCATTCTCTTTTCGGTATGGTACGACTAACAACCTGTGGCAAGCTGACCTGGAAAAATAATGTTCAAACATATTTTGCATGCTTCTTCGACCAAATTAGTTTTTTCTTTTCTTTTAGTTTTCCAAGATTCTCGAAAAATCTTAGAAAAGTGGACTCGAGCGAGTGTTGCGTGCGCAGAAAGTCGATTTTGAAACATCGAAAAGCACGTTCGCGTGATTTTCCGACATGCGTGAAAGATAATTCAATTCGTGCACAACGATTCAGGGATTTCTCGTGCTTCGAACGCGATCGCAAAGATCGACGAGAGTATCGTTCGTCTTCCGGAGAAAAAATATGTGATCGACCACTGAAAGAACGTCAAAACGCATGTCGATGCTTAAAAAAGGACAGGAAAACTTCGCCAACATGTAACAGATCGGTCAAGTATTCGAATAATTGTAACAAGTCGGACGGTTCTTTGAGCAGAGAGGACAACAACGCAATTTGGAAGCAGACAAAAGCGAATGTATCTGTAAAAGATCTTGAGGTATACTGACAGTATCTGTTTCCAAGAATCGAAAATAAACTTGAACAATGTGCAAAACAAATAAAATTATTGAATAATAATGAAGAACGTATTAAACGTTTAGTTAAATCAATAGCATTATTGTTAAGTGCATAGAAACGCATATAGTCTTTGAAATATTCTAGCGTTTATTAAGAAGAGCTATCGATTTACATTTGCAAACGTGCGAATAAAAATAAATACGCGACAATAAATAAAGCGAATATGTTCAATATTACATTTACTAATTTTTTCATAATATTAATTTTTAATCTATGATTCCTATATAGAATTATATCGTGAATTATATCGTTTATTAATTTGTCAAGGACAATTTGTTAAAGATTTTCGGGAGCAGCTAAATTGCTCTGGAAATTCTGTTCAACATTATAATCACGTTTTTTGTCTGTCGCATCTTTTTGGATGACAATATCCTTGAAAGGAGGTCGCGTTGAATTAACGTCGGAATCGTCAACAATCTGCACGACTTTTTGGACTGTTGAAAATTCCATTACGATCGTCGATTTCGTGTCATTTATTGTTTGAGAAGCTTCCGACATTTTTGTTTTTTCATCGAGGCTCTTTGCTTCTAGTCTATTTTTAAAATGCAAATTTAATAAAACGATGACGTATAGTAAAATGGATAACATAAAAAAATAAAAAAAGAGAAAATAAAAAAAGTTTATATAATTATATATAATTGTTAGATATAATTATTTTTAACTATATAAAATTGCATATAATAAGATTCGTTACTATTATTTACGTATAATTATGTCAAAATATTTATAATTCCATATTGAATTATACAAAAATATCGAATATAATACTTGGAAAAAAAATCTAATATAATTCTACATAATTCGATATGAAGTTATAAATATCTTGATATAACATGTATATAATATAACATGTATATAATAATATAAATAATAATATAAATATATAATATAAAATATATAAATAATAATATAAATAGATCTTATTATACATAATTATATGTAATTAGATATAATTATATATAAACTTTTTCTCAGAAAGAAAAGAATAATATATATACATATAAATCTTACGGAAGTGGCATTTTCTCTCCGTTCTTTTTCTGGTATTCCACTGCATATCTTAAATTTTTCTTAGATCTTTTCTTCTGACATTTTTTACTTCTGCGCTCGTGATTACCGTTTTTATTGAGATTGCGGTCACCATTGCCATCAAAATCTAGTTTTCCCGACTTTTTGACAGTTCGTAAGATGTAGCTCTTAGGTCTTTTCAAATCAGCTCTTGATCGAGGAGCAGTTTTCCTGGCGCAACATTGGTGTCCCTGATATTGCCACCTGTGAATGTGAAATTATTAGTACGATGACATAATTATAACTGGCACAGCATCGAGAATTTTATTAATATTTTAATTATTTAAAATTTAGATAGGAAAATAATTCAGGATGGATCATAGTTACCACAATGCACAAGTCGTAACTGTGGAACTGAACATGAAAATACAATTCAGCACCGTTAAAACTATTAGCGGTTCCAGCATGATTCGCCAACATTTTCCCTCGTTTTCTCTTTTACAGGAAAGCTTATCGTGCACGATCCCTTTTCATCAGACGCAACTACTACTGCTAATTTTTTTTTCTAAAATTTTATACAATATGATAACCATTTATGTCACTTCGATTAAGTTCGACATTTTACGATCATGTGACAATGTTCAGAGTAAGTTAAAGTACTAAACATAATTTTCATTTTCTAGCCTAGCCATATCTACTTCATAAATTATTTAGTATATTATGTGCGAAGAAATAATTAAATTAAATGAATAAAAAATTATTTCTCCATAAAACAATTTTTTATGTGTATTATTTAAATTTTTACATATAGTTATACATTGTACAAAGAATTCTGTAGTGATCTTTAAATTTACCCATGCGACATATTCTTTAGATTCGTCAAAGACGTCTCGTTTGCGAAGTCGGCAGGTGATGATCAAGGATCGGGAAGGGAAGATATGCAGGAAATGCGTACAGATTACCATAGCTGTTGACAGGGGAATCAGCCAATCAGCAACCCCGCTATGCCGTAGACCTTCTCTCGACGGGAGTCCTCCAAGGACCCTTTTTGGACACCGGAGCGTACAATAACGTCGTAACCGCAATATAAAAACGCTGGTCTCGAGATCCCCCGATCCGCGCATCTGTGTGACGTAATATAATGATGATATTACGGCTTTCCCTCCCCTATCTTTCGTTTGCGGATACGAAGCGGTTCTCGATACCACAATGCGAGGAATCGATGCGAGGACCACCCTGAACGATCGTGCGCATCACCACCTGTGGCGAATGCCCGTTCGCTGATTTATTTATTCCTCCGCTGTTGATGACGATTAGTGCCATTAACGCGAAAAATGGGCGAGTTTGCGAGGGTTTAAATTCAGCAATTTTAAGGTAAATTACGAGAAATCCAAAGAAGGAAACATCATCGCTGATGATAGTCTTGGATGGGGGAACGAGAGATATTTCTAATACGAGAACTCTCTTTAATCAAGACGTCGCAAGTTCCTTTTATATTATTTTCAATTTTATTCACGATGAATCGTGCGAAAAAATGTCGATTTTACGCGTCCTCCAAGTGATTCGTGAATTATCGCCGCCCTTTCATCCCGAAAATGGATGTCGATCTCGCGCGTCAAGATCCTTTCCTTAGCTCGAGAGCCGTCCCACGTATAATAATATCGCGGTCACTTGTCGCTCCATTCATCAGCGACCGCAGGATTCTCCTTAGTACGGAAAAAACGAGTAGCTTTTCACTCACTCGCCGCGAGACCGCTCCTGCTCGTCACGCTGTTTTCCCGCGTGTGTATCGAGAGCGTGTTCATTCTTCGTGGCGTCCTAATTTATTGGCCAACGTCATTGTGTCACCGTTCTTAAACGCGACCACACAGAATGCGAACGACACCTTTATGAACTCCCACGCCATTCACGATTACGAAACCGCCCATGCATTTTCTTACCCCACGTCTCCGTATTGTGCGTTCGTACGCTCCCTCTACGCACCGATAATCGCGACATTTATCCTTCCTTCTTTGTGCGTTTAACTTTAGACGTCGATGTCTCGTAGGACGTCGCGGACAACGTTCGCGGGATACTCGTGATTCGCCGACTGTGACGACCTCCGAGAGAATCCTCGACAATGCCGAGAAAATATGGGGACAGTTTGAAATTTTTCAAGTGTTCCCGAAACCGCTTATAAAGCGACGTTAGACTAAATTCAATAAAGAATCATCCGTGTCATATTCTTACGTGATGATTGATTTAACAATGGACGAATTCTTTTCTACTGGAAGAAGAAAAATTAAATGAAATATAAATGATATTCAATGGTGTCAAGAATGGATATGCGTTTTTTTAGCCGTGAAAACTTGGGTAAAAATCATTTCTCGCATATATACGTCTTCGTTCATATTTTTGATTGACCTAGATTATAAATATAATGCTGGCAGAATGAATTTCGACATCTGACAAGTTACGATAGCCTTCTCTATTCTTCGATGAACAAGTTGGCCGCTTACGGTCACCGACACAAAGCCTGGAAGGAGCAATTACTGTAGGATTCACAAGTAATCTCCAGAGATAAGCTATGCTATTGATCATTATAAAGACTTATTGAGACTTTGTACGAGAAGAAAACACTTACGAGCAAGATCGGAAATAGTCCCAGACGAGAGGTTCATCTGACGAACTAATTTTACTCAGCTGGTCGATTAGAAACGATAAATGAAACAAATGCACATTGAGTTTCGCACGTCTTTACGTATTTACGCCTATCTGGCATATGTTGAAGATTCCATTTACATAATCATTAACGAAATTTTAGTCCTTTCTTCAGAAAGTCATCGATGCAGTTATCAATAAATCTGGATTCGTGATATTCATATTCCGGAAAATTTTTCCAGTTACGTCGATTCTCAGTTTGCTGTCTTATGATTATCTTTTTCTTCCATAAAATCTATTGAAATAAATACATTTTTTATATAAATATTAAATAATTTAAATAAGTATTAAATAAACAGAAGAAAACATATATATATATATATATATATATATATATATATTCATAAAATTAAATATTAAAATATAGAATATGGAAAAGTATATTAAAATCATTCTCGCGCAAAAGTATATTAAAATCATCAGCGCAAAATATAGAATATAAAAAAATCATATTGAGAAATTATCGATGGTCTTATTTTTTTTCATTAAATTTTTATAAAACTTGATATTAGATTTTAAATTATAATTTTATTTTAAATTATTAAATATGATTTTTTTATAAAGAGAGCAAAATAGATGGATTTATATACCTTATTATACTGTTAAGCTATTTTCTTTTCTTTTTTTTTCTTTTTAACACTTTTGCCGGTTGCTCTGTAACTTCTTCCGGCATGTCCGGTTCTTCTACATCTGCAATTAAATCGGCAACGGGTTGCTGCAATTGCGGTGGTGCAACTGCAATTACAGGTGTAGACGCAGGTAGCGGTGTAGGCGGTTTGGGTGTTCTTAGTTCGAGTTCGACGTTTCTATTTTTTTGTTCAGAATATTCTGCTTTCTTTTTTACCCTTAATAAAAAGATATTTTGATCGCCCTCTGTTATATGATCACTGTATACTTCTTGAGACTCTGAGATAAATTGCGGATAAACCGTGATGGTTTTGCATTGATGGCTATCTTGTTCGTCGCTGCACGATCCGATCTACAAGAATTTGAATGGCATATTTCTTTTTTGGAGACGGAAATCAAGATTATAATTAAAAATTATTCCAACACTTTTTTATTTTCCATTTTTAATTCTTTTTTTACTATCTCAATTTTTCTTACTATCAATTTTTCTCTTAATAAAAATTTTAAGAAAAGTTTGAGAATTTAAATACATAAAATGTTGAAAAATTTTAATTTCTTCTGACTGCAATATACGAATCGAAACATTGATTTGTTTTTAATTAAATATGTAAGTGATAAATTATCAATTTCTTAAAATTTGAAGTTTAATATGGGACAAACTTTATAAGCGATTGTTTGTGGTTTATAAGATTCTTTCTTTTCATAGAAACGGGATGTCGAGTGGACGCGAAATACAATACGATCGTCACAATTTGCGTTGATTATTTTGGGGCCGCTTTTGCTTGTCGGTCTTTGAATTTCGACGCAATCGCAAGGTGGATCCCATTCTGCCCGTTTCTTTTTATGTCTATTTTTATCCTTTTCTAATCTAATGATGAGCTGGTTGCTAATCATTTCTGCACCGATTTCTTGATAATATTTTGAACAAGCATCTTTGACGAGTGTGGATGACGAGGATGACATTGGAGGATAGAGGCACACATCTTGTTAAAGTGTTTTAAGATAATTTTATAATATAAATATCTGCATTTTTTCTTATTGGAATATTATTTATCTCATTAATTGATAAATTTCAAATAACAAGAATTAAATTTTAAGTTTAATGAAAATTTGTCTTTAATTAAAAAAAAATTGTTTTAAAAATTGTTGTTAATTTATATTTACTTTTATCGCTAGAAGACTGCATTTTCACTTGCAATTTAAAGTTTGAAAGTAATCCTTATTTAAGGCAAAACATATCTGTTTATTTAACGTCCCATTTTCAAGATGTGGTTATGATCTTACGGTTCGTATAGTTTACTAAAATCGATTATTCAATCAGGCATATTCATTGCACATCAGGAAACAAATTCAGGTCACAGATCCATATCTTCTTCAACAAATCATTAACATGTCATTATTCCGAAATAACTCGATCTAAATTTACTCGAAATTTGCCATCATGTGATCCGATAAACTCAGTTATTTGCATTCATAATGGAACAGAAATAGCAAAGATGATTGCGACAACTTACAACTGCGGCTGTCCTATACCGAAGAAGCCTTCATTGATTACCGAATCAATCAGATTGCAAGCATCCTGTTCATCTTGCTGCTTTCGTTCACTTGATATTTCGCATAAATCGCGAGAGCACGCGGCTCAATGCTACATGCAATACAAAACTGCCGAAAAACCAAAATACATTATATCCAGAGACAAAGTTTCCTGTTGCATTGATGGCAAAAAATTTCGTTATACTCCATCACATCCAAAGTATATTCCATCCACCTATTTATCATCGATCCCTCCGCAATGTCCCGATTGTTGCATCATAAATGTATCCAGGACCCCTTCGCGAAGACCGATAAGTGCTACGACGTCTTGCATGTCGAAAGATAGCGTGAGCAAACAGTTTTCAAGAAGCAGAAGTGAATCTAGATTGAAGGAGAAATTCGAAATGTCAAATATGGAACAAACTCCGACTGAGAGAGTTGTATCCGAGATCGCTAGAAAAGGACAGCCGTACAAAGAGATCGAAGCTGTCATCAATGACAATCGTGTCATCATCAGGATGCACAAGGAGTCGGCCAAGGAAGAATACGATCCTCCATGCGAATGCGTCGACCAGGTAGACGTAAAAAAGTCGACGTCGGGCTTAAAAAAATGCGATGACGGCGTCGTGTTTGACATGGCCAACGGAAGTTTGGAGCTCTGTCGTACTTCTCGGGAAGATGCGTCGTCGATGAAGAAAATCTGCGATCGAGAGGATACGGGATGTCGTACGCTCACATTATATCCGAATGTAAAAGAAGACGATGACATCGGGAAAATTTCTGCGATTTCTCATCTGGAAAACGGGAAAGTTAGAAACTCGAAAGTGAAAAGACTAATTGATCTGGAAGAGAATCCGAATATATTCTTATTGAGAATCAGAAAGCACTGCGATGGCGGCGATAAAAAGCAGAAAATCGATCTTGAATTCCGGGCACCGAGACCTTGGCTACCCAAGAACGATAAGAAGAAGAAACTTCTTGTAGACTTGTCTGAAAAGTTAGAGGAATACGAAGATAAAGCTGAAGAAAGCGATTTTGACGAGCAGTCTTATATTGAACAAGCATAGAAGAAATTTACAAGAAAATTGACGGATAATAAAAATTTTATAAGAAAATACTAAAGCTTCTTTATGTACTTTTTTGCTTTTAATTTAAAACTTTATCGTTCCTGCAATATTATGTACAATAGTGATATCTTCGCGTATGCAATAAATAACGAAAAAAGTTTCTTTTTTTAAAATTCCCCCTAAACTAAAAAATAAAGAAGAAAAACATTAATAAAAAGATATTGAAAAATAAATATTATAAAAGAATACAAAAAACTTTAATTAATCTCTGTTGCTTTTAATTTTAATTAAAGATGATAAATAGAATTATCGCATAATTCTTGTTTAAATATTGAAAGTTCTTGTTTAAATATTAAATCAAAGTATTAAATGATTCTTCTTTCCACTTTTTGAAACATTGAAAACTGACAATGGCTATATAATTATTTTCTACATGAGTTTCAAAAAAAGATACAATAAGGTTCACTGCATATTTTCTCATGAGATCAATCTTTCTTAGACATCAGCATGGTGCAGATTAATGTGTATCGAATTAAATTTCCGGAACGTATGAGAATAAAGAGTTCGGTAGTCAAGGGCTATACTAAGTTTTTCATTGTATGCGCTTAATTTGTCTCGGGTCAGGTATATCGTTTCAGAATGATAGGAACATAAGTTCATCCAAAATAATGCAACAGGTGCCGAATGCCGCTTTTTTAGAATGAGCTTTCGTTGCTCTCAGATCAATCTAAAATAAATCTAATTTTTTATTTTTTATATCTAATATTTTAATTTTTAAAAATTTTCGCATATTATTTATGCTTAAAAGTTCTATATATTTAAATTTATTAATTAAACCCTCTATTTCTGAAGATTATATTTTTTTTCATTGCGTTAACAACATAACATTATCATATAATTTATTCTTAGAATGTATCAAATATATCATCTAAAAAAATAAGATATTTTAAAATAAATTAATTATAGTTATAATTTATTACATTAATACAAAGCTCTTGCAAGTTTTATATTTAACTACTTATAATCGCAAAACTATCAATCACTATTTTCATTAAAAAGAAGTCGATAGTCAATTAATAAAAATATTGAAAATATTGAAAATAAATCCGGTAATAGTGAGCCAACCTTTTTTATATTTTCGATATAAAAATGACTAACGTAAAATCTAGCATTACAAGCGTAACACAAACGTAATCGAGGGACGAGAAACGTCGCTGCGGACAAAATTGCCGTGCATCGCACTCTTTATTCCCGAAGATGTTCAAACGAAGTGCTCAGAACGCGGAAGAAAGATCTTGAAAAATCTCCGGATCGATTCTCACGACTCGACGCTCGGAGTCAGGTGCGCCCATGAATGGACTTCTGGCTTTCATTCATCTTTCCTTGGAGATTCGAATAGCCACCCGCCCACACTAAGGCCCCCATTTTTTGACGCCCGACAGTCTCAGAAGAATGGAATGGATAATAAAAAAGAAGAAGAAGACGATGATTCCTCGATGAAGAGTACGCGACCCGAAATCGAGCCGTTCCATTGACGCATATAATGATAAGCCGAAGATTTTGAAGAGTGATTTTTCAATTGATCCAATATACTTTTCATGCTCTTGGATTTATTAATGCTTGGATTTAAATGAGAAATTGTGTAATTTACTAGGATAATGTGTCTCCTGACGTAATTGTTCTGATGTAATGTATCTCCTGACAAGAATTGTAGAAGTTGTTTTTCTCTAAATGCTCGCACGAAAGTAATAAAATTTTAAATTGGAATACTTTTATTAATAATTGCAAGAAAATTAGTCTGGCTAATTTTAATTAATAAACCGTAATTTTAAATTTTCCGTTTTGCAGTTCAATATTTTTAATCATTTTTATTGACATTAGTTTTTCACAACAATGGGGAATTCCAGAAAAAAATATCTATCACATTGGTACAGCATATTCAGAGTATAGATTTTTAATCATTTATTTATTCTATCTATTTTATAGTTTTATTTTTCTTATAAATATATTAATTTATTTTTTAGATATAATAGGTTTTTAAATAAACCTAGAATCCAAAATTTTACATTTGTTTATAGGTTGCCAATAGACTATAAACATTCGAGATGATTTTTCATGACAAAGCAAATAAAAAAGGTGGAAAAAATTTTTTTGATAAATTGCAAAGTTTCAGAGAAAAATAATATTAAATATGAAAGTAACATATATGTATATGCCTATGTTATACACATTTTTGTACCAAAATAACACTTAGCAATTTAAAGCATTGTCACTAGAACTCTTAATCCAATTAATATATGCAATAAGTCTCAAATAAAATATTTTGAATTTTTTTATTCTTGAAACTTTTTATTTTTTGTTTATAGATTTTTTTTTATATTTTAAGTTATTCTTGTTTTCTTTTTTTTCGATGAATATGTATTTTTTCAATATTAATTTGTAGCAATTTTCTAAAGCTAAAGACACACACACGTAGTATAGTCATGAATGCATAAATAGCGACTAAATGAAAATTGAACGAGGTTTAACAAGTAGGAACTACTCGAACGCATTATACCCACCTGCTGATGATTGAATAATAATAAATCCTAAGTAGCGATGTTCACAATAACTAACAGCTAACTTTTGACAAGTGCTACATGAATGTATAGGATCTAACGAGCGCGACAAATTGCCTCTATCATTTCTCAATGTGAACGCGTGCAAAAGCACCGCGTTGAGACGAGATAGAACGAAGCATACTTCCGCCAAACATGAATGGATCTCCTTGGTAAATACATGACATTGGTCAAGCTAGACATCTCTAAATTTTTTCACTAGTAATTTCAATTTCACTACCGTAACCCGCGTAAATATAAAGATCGATAATGCGTTAAATTTTTTAGATATTAATAACACTATTATATAATAATTGTTAATAATCAATACTAACAATTAACAATTATATAATAAATATTAAATTAACAATTATATAATAAATCATAACAATTACATAATAAATTATAACAATTATATAATAAATATTAATAATTGTTAATAAGTAGCATAAGAAATAGAGAAAGATTCAAATTGAAAAATGTGTCGTAAGAGGAATTTTCGATATATCATATTTGTAGTAATGGATACATAGAGATCCATATATCAGAAAGTCAGCGGCGCCCCGGGTGTGCCTCCCCGATGAGCACGAGAATACGATCGTCCTCTGCACACGCATCTGAGAAGGTGCGTGTGATCCGTACGGAACATAAGCGGGATATATCGCGTAAAAGCAGGAGGGAAGGTGGACCGACTGGGTAAGGGCTCTAAACGCTTTTTAAAACCGGATCGGGAGAATTTCGTATCGAGTGTCAGGACGCGCAACAATAACGCGGGCAAACATTCCGACATATACAGGCCCACCCGCGGCGTGCGTTGCTTACGCGAAAGACACGGTGACACAGATGATATTTGGACGCGCATCGGCGGGAGATGGCGAGAAGAATGAACGGCGACGGCGGAAAACGGAAGAATTTGTATGCGATGACAGCGATTTCCTCGACGCGACAGCTATTACGACGGGGATTACGAATCTTTAACGGTTGTAAATTCGGTTCAGGTAGCGATGTAAACGTTACTCGAAATAGCCAAATCCAACCGCCAGGATATCAATTAGTGAAAGAGCAACAGGTCGCTTCTGAATATTGCATCTCGAGTTATTCTCCAACTTTAATATTATATATTAAAGATAATCAAACTACCAAATCATATATAAAAAAGTTATTGTAAACATGAATAAATTTGTAAAATTTTCACTCTTCTTATACCTCAAAAAAGAGGCTTAAGATGAAGCAATTCTTTTATGTTGGGAGAAAAATACAACAGTTGCGATAGCAAACGTCTTTCTTCAAATAATGGCTTCATGTTGATAGACTATGTAATCTGATGAGATTAAGGTAGGCGTAATCCGGGTTAGGTGTGTGTAATCCGGGAGCATTTAAGCAATCGTTTAGCCTAAAGCCTTCCGATAATAGGGTCTGCGATAGACCGGATTGATGATAAACTACCTGAAGGGACGGTAAAAAAAAGAGAGAGATAAAAAGAAGAATAAAATAAAAGAAACGCTTGCTTGGAAAGTGAAATTAGAATTCAATATAATTTTATCATTTTTTTAAATCAAAAATCTAAAACAAAATTAGGAGAAAACATTTGTGCCTGAAAGAAACTAAAAATCACTTATTAAGAGAACGTTTGAAAAGTTTCGCACCCTCGGAAAAGGACATTGAAACTCAGTAGTGGATAGAGAGAGAAAAAGAGAAAGAAACAGAACGGAGGGAAAGATTCATGCTCTAGAGAAAGAACTTTAGAGGGCTCGCAGTCATATATCTGTAGGATAGTAGGGGGGTGTCAACGAGCTTGGACGAATCTCAGCGGGGTTTCCTCTATCGAAAACTCTGCTACCGAAACTCTTGGTGTGAGAATCTGACGCATTTAACGTTAAGCTACCACAGCAGCTCCCGGATTATTCAATCTAGCAGTTCGTATCCCTGTTACGGAAGTTAACATTATCTTATAATCCATTTTATATCCATACAAAGCCTGTTTATTAAGGTGCACTTAATTAAATTTGAGATTAGAAAAAAAATTAAAAATAAAATTAGAAATAAAATTAAAAATATTCACATTTCAATTGGAATAATAATTAAAAGAAAAAAGATATATTGAACGAATTAAGACGCTCGAATAGATGATAAAATCGTATTCCTTTTTAGATTATATTACTTGACAAATGATATATATTAAAAACTTTTTTACAAACATTTTCTTTCTCTTTTCTTCTTTCTTGAGTTACTTATAAAATAAAAAGAAAATTATGCGATATTATTAACTTTTGAAATATGTATTCATGAAACAGATATTTTACAAACTATTGCAAAATTTCAATAGTAATAAAAGCGAAAGACTCAAACATGATATAAACAGGATTTCTGAAAAATATTAATCACAGTCAATTTTTAACCCCTCTCAGTTCACCCTTTCGTATTTCCTTCGAAATCACAAACGCAACCGCGAAACATCCCATAAAAACGTATTGTAATGAAAAAAAGGCGGAAAAAAGTACAGACACACAAACACGCGTATGGTAACTATGCGTGCGTTCTCGAGGACGGAAGGGCGCAACCCACTGTTTTTCCCCCTTCCTTTACAGCGCATCGCATAAACGAGCAAGGGGATTCTCTATTATTTGAGGGGTTGCAGTTGGTAACGCCATCTTGAATTCAATCGCCGGGAAAATGGTGGTGGTCCTGATGATAACGCATATATTGCTGCTTGATTTAAATATGCATTCATTTGGGCGAGAAATAATATACAGATTTACCGAAAAAAATATTCCAATTACTGTGTTTTTAGCTGCAATATAAGTAATATTATTGAAAGCAACAAGTATTATATTATTGTGAATTATTAAGTGTATAATCGATCATGTGTACTATTATATAAATATTTTAATAAAAATTCTTTATAGAAATATTTTAAAAGTACAATATAAATAATAATTATTATATAATTACTATTAATAATTATATAATAATATAATTATTATATTATTTTATTATATAATTTTTAAATATTCAATTTAATTAAAATAGTAAAAATAAAATATTATCTTCCATGATAAAGTCAATGCATTAATTTCACATCATTTTGAAGGCAAACAATGTAATAAATCTAATCAAAGCGGAGTAAAATTATAGTATTATAAATATATATTAGGAAATTTGGAAATATCTATTCTCGTTAAAGGGAAAATAAATACGAATACTAGACTAGGCGATATTAATTTGTAAATATTTGCTTCATATAATTGTAACAATAAATCCATCTCAAATATATAACAAATCTAATATATATAATAATAATAAATACATAATAAAAAGTATATATGCATTCTCTGAGACTATATATCTACATTATATTATATATAAGTATTTACATATTATATTCATTACATTACGATATATTATCGTCGCGTTGCAGGAAAATACATAATAGTCGAGACATGCGGTAATTAAAAAATATTAAATACGAAAAAATATTAAATACGCATTTTCGCAAGATTTTCCTCTAAAGTTTGTCGCGAATCTTTTCCTAAATGTAAATGATGGTATCGAAAAAATATTTCAGTGCAATTTAAAATTCTCAGGATAACTAAGGCATCTTAATTGTATAAAATATAGTGTATAATTTATTTCGCAGTGCAATATATACTAGACGGGTACCCTGTATGCTAAATTTAAATTTGTCAAACGGATCGTTATGTTAGATCTTTTTACCGGTAAGTTCCCGATGTCAGATCTGGTAGATGTATGGCGGAAGTCCGGTAGCCTGCTGAAACGGATGGCTCAGAGCGAACATGCCTAATGCCGTCGAAACGCGATACGGATCGCGAACTTCGTGAGTCCTCGTGTGCTTCTTCAGATGATCCTTACGTCCGAATCGCTTACCGCAAACGACGCAGGAGTGAGGTCGAACACCGGTGTGAATCCGCTTGTGTCGCGTCAGTTCTTCGTTTCTGGTGAACGACTTTCCACAGGACTCCACGTCGCACTTGAACGGTCTCTCTCCTGTAACAATGAAAATGTATATTATATTCCTGTGCGAATGTGGTTATTTGTGTCTGCGATGTAATTTATTTGTGTTTATAATATTCATCTTGCGATGATAACTTGATGATAATATTTCTCTCAAAAAGAAAAGACATGTTCATGAACAAAGTTTGTTACTTGAATAAAAATTTGCTTAACAAGCATAATTGCAATTATTTAATTTTAAAAAATCAAGAAAAAAGACGTGACATTAAAAATATCAATGAATACTGATTTCAATGATTATAAATCTCTTTTTCTATATTTTTCATTGCTAATAGCAATATTAATAGGAAGATACAAATGTTGATATATCGATTTATAATTATTTCTTATTTTCCAAAACTTTCTTTAAAAAATTTTAATGAAAAAATATAAAAATTAAGACTAAAATTACTTTGTTTGAAAATTAAAATTATTACAAAAAAATCTTTTAAAAATGTTCAGAGAGGGATTGGTTGCGAGCATAGTAAACGCGTGAGCGGCAAACGAACGTAAAAACAAAGAAAAGTTTTAATCTAATTTATACAATATTTTAAAGTTCACGATTTACTTTATAGGCAAAATATACTATTTATAATTCTCTTTGATAATCGCATGTGACGAAAATCGAGTAACAATATTGGATTACGAAGGTGTGCAATATTCGCAAGCTACAGAACGTTATACGATTCGTGACTGCAAAAATTTAACGAGAGATGCATACTACGATCACATCGAAAACAGCAATGCTCAGCTATTTTCGAATTTTATTTTTGAGAGAAGCTGCCTTTTTCAAGAAAGATAGGCCAAAATCAAAATTTCTATTTATTATGAATTTCGAGATGATCTTATCTATTTGTAGTTACGAATCTTTCTCAAAGGACACTGATTGTTTCTCAAGTTTCTCAAGCTGCGATCAAGCGACCGTTATTTCTCAACGGTCGCTTGATCGCAGCTTTAAGTCCAATATATTGCCAAAGATATTTACCAAAAAATATTTTCTGTATGAATTTTCTCCAGAAAAAAATATTTTTTGTATAGAAATTATATTGGAAAATCTTATATCATAAAATATAAAATAAAAAGATCGAAATTAAAATTATTTGATACGAGAATTAAAATCATTACAAAGGAAAAATATTCAAAATGATGTTCTCCAACAAATATTTTTCATGAGTATCGCTATTTTTTCTTGTTCAACAAACGATTACACGATGACTAGTGGAGATAAAATTATATTGAAAGATTCAATTAACCAGTATGTATGCGAACGTGTCCCTTAAGTTGACCATTGTTGCTGAACGCGACGTCGCAGTATTGGCAGCGAAACTTCTTTGGGCGCATCTTCTTCATTTGCTTGGCGACAGCATCCTGTCGATGTACCATTTGCACCGCTTCCTCCACGGAACGATTATAAAAATCCGAAGGAAGAATCCCCGGTTGAACGGAATGCATTCCGGGATGAAAGTCATTAAAGGCATAGTACAATTCGGGGATCATCGAATTTGCGACCGACGATGGTCCGGCGATATCTAAATTCGCCACCGAATAAGTTCCATCGTTTATCGACGCGAAAACCTCCGGTCGTCGAAATTCAAACGCCGAGAGATATTCTAGCGGGCTAACATCACTGAAACCGTTAAACTTGTCTGAATCGCGAGCGGAAACCGCAGGAGCCGTCGAATCGACTGGCTGTTTCGAACGGAAGGCACGTGATTTGTTCCTCGCATCTTGCACGATACTCCCGACAACGTCCTCGCCCTCAAGGGAAGGCGTTGTACTGGTCGCCACATCGTCGGAGGACTCGCTTCTCCGACGTCTCCTCGCGCGATGACGAACGTTTAACGATGTCGAGTCCGCTGCATCTCGATCCAGGAGACGATCGTTATACTTCTCGGATGTTTCCATAGTGGTCGAGCTTGTTACGGAGGTTGTCGATGTCGCCGAAGATACGACGCTCTCGTCATCATCCTCCTGTCTATTGCACGACGAGTTATGGTCTATTCCGGAAGCTTCGTTCGTGGTCTCCGGGATATGCCAGGGTCGGAAGAAGCCGCTGGTCCTCAGCTCGGACATCTTCGGAGACTTGGCGGGAACGATGAATACTCTACTTCTATCTTCTCTTATGAAACCTCACCTTCGTCGCTCGTTCGCGGACATAGGATATCAACGCGACAGTGCTACGGATTGTCCGAAACTTACTAAGCACGAATCTAAGCTCACCCCGACCTTATATAGAAATATTTCCCGCTACCAACGGCCCTTCGGGGGTCGAACCAATCCTTTTCATGGAGGGAGGATCGGTTCGTCCCCCGAAAAGCGTCGGCGGGAGAAGGATAAGAGCCAGGACGCCCTTGGCAGTAGGGCCGAAGGTGGGTTTAGAGGGGCCTGTCGAGGGCTCGATGCGCGATACGCAGCCCCTTTTGTAGTGAATTAATCGGTCGCTGCGGCCACGGGGCTCTCGCCCTTTTTGTCACGAGGGAGCACGAGTGCGGACATAGGGTGGAATACGGACGATCGTAGCGCGGACGAAACAGGGGAGTCAGAAAAACCCGATGCAGAACCGATACGAATGAACGATATCGAAGGGTCGCAGGCCTATATCGCGGATCCACCCCGTTCGCTCAAACACGCCGGTTCCCTCAAACTAGGCACGCCCGTGACACGAAATTTGGGATCGACGCCGATTATTGGCCGCGAAAAGATTGCGGTCCCTCTTATGTAACCGTGGAAAATATCGCCAGAATAAGATATTTCTTACCCATGTTTGCGGATCCAATTATTATCGCTGTTTCTTCATAATGTTACGCATCGTAATAATAATATTATAACGAGTAATTTTTATACGCTATTTATATGTTATAAGTATTTTTAATATTGGTAAAAAATCGACAAAGATACAATTTTCATTGGCTAAGAATGAAATTGTATCCAAACGTTAACCAGAATAACAAAGATATATACAACCTTAAGTTATATTTAAATGTTAAATTAAAAGCTTTCTAAAATTTCTGAAATTTCTGAAAGAGAAATTTAAACGAAATTTTTCAAACTTACTTTCTTCTACGAATTCCATGATTAAATCACAATGAATTTTTCCTTAAAAAATCAAGTTAATGACTTTAAATAGTATTTGAAGAAAAAATAAATAATAATAAATAAAAATAAATAATAAAAAAAATAAATAATAATTTTAACAAGATGCGAGTCATCTGTTAAAATCTGCTACTTAATTTCGTTGATAACTTAGCCGCTGATGCGAATCGTTCACGGTCGATCACGCGAGCTGAAAGAATAAATTGTTTATAGAAAGCGATCCGTTCCAAAATCGACGGACAGGCCACTTTAGACACAATGAGGACCAAGGCAGACAGAGTCGGAGCGTCATGGTACAGGGTGTCGCATCATGTATGGGATATATCGCTTATGTACGGCAAAGGTCTCCGAGGGTGGAGCTTCGCAAAAGCGCGCCGTTGATTTATTGTAACACTCGAGGAGGGAGAGAGAGAAAGATCTCGCGTTTACCCTCCAGAAACGCAGAGAGCCGCGTTCGCCGACCCACGCCACCCACCCTCCTCGCGTCTCGCTTCCACTAACTATGACGACACCCTTCTGTCAAAACGATGTTCCTACAAAACCGGCCGGGGGCCATTGATACCGGGCTCTGCCCTTTGTCGCATTCGTCACGACATCATCGCCGTTGCCCGTTTTGCGAAGGTCCCGTTGCCTGAGTCCTGCGCTCATACGATCATACGATCTCGTGAGGCCGCGATTTAATAATTCACGATTTAGTAATTCCTCTTCCTGAGAGGATGAATCCTCTCGAATCTCCTCTCTTTCTCTGTTTCTCTCCTCTCATTATTATCTCTTCTAGTTAACTTGTCAAAAATCAGTAAATATATATCTATTTTGATCAAGCTTTCTTAGAGAAATATAAAAATACTTATAAAAATTCCTGAAAAAAGTGTAGATTTACTTTTAACTTGCATACAATTATTCACCTGAAAATTTGATATTCTGCTGCAAATTATAGATCATTTAAACTAGGCTTCAGCTGTTCAATTTTTTGATCCAAAAATTTCAAGTATCGGATTGTATCGTTACAATTTTTCCGTTTTCTTCATTGTTTTTGAGACCCAATCTAGTTACATAACATGTGGAACAATTTCTACGATCGATCGAATTTCGAAATAAATTCAAAAGATCTTTCGAAAATCTTGCGACAGCGTCAAAGCATTTCTCTCCTTTTCGCGCGTATGCGTCGTTTAAAGGCGAAAGTTATGTTAGTCTGATGATGGATCGATCAATCCTCCAAGTTACCTCGGTATTCCTTTTACGGGATTCTTCCCGATCCGTCTTACTTCGAGCGACGGAAGTCACAACAACTAGTTACGGCTACTGACATTTGTGTGTCAGGTTTAAGTTGCGTCTTTCTGCAATAAGCAAAACGAAAGCCGTTGCCTCAATTCGTATTTTTGTCGATCAATGAATGACAGAATCTATTCAACATATTTGTTGAAGTACTCGGAATTTATAAAAACTAATAATTCTGAATTAATTCATTATAAATTTTTTTATTATATTTATAAAAATATTTATAAGCATATTATTTTTATATGATTTTATAAGTAATCTATATAATTTTTTAAAATAAACTATAAATAAAGTTATAATGTAAATTAGTTTTTATAAATATATATAAGAGATTTCACTTAAATGAAGCTTTCTTTTTTAACTTAGAATGCTATATTTTTTGCAGTACATCGCATTTTGATATGATTTCACCAGAAATCTAAAGGCAGAAAAAAGATAGATACATTTAATTGAGTGCCCATGTTGCAAAACGGAGTAGTATCAGATCAATCATAAACGTGTTTTTTGCATGATAGTTTCGTGCCCTGCGTACAATCGTTAGAAATTGGTCTGTTCCGATGAAAATAAAAAAAAACATGAGCGATCGTGGGTGCACCGTTGGTATTATTGCTTCCTGAAGTTTCATTGTATGTCCATCAATGACCGATGATGGATCAGGCGGCTACAAATATCGCAGATTTCTGTCTAATTTCACTGAATTTATTGGGAGTGCGCTTTTTTCGTCGTGGTTTGGAAAAGTTATTGTGTGTCCACAATCGAAAAAAAGTTACCTCACACCAAAATATGAAGCATTGCGACTAATATAGTCCGACAACGTTCGTTGCATTCAATATATTTGATTGTTATAAGCTTCATATATTCTTTTCATTATAAACTTTCTCTCTCTGTAATGTAAAATATAAAATATTTTAATACAATTCTGATATTAATATTCAATTAATATTAATTTTGTCCATTTGCAATTAGCTAATGTAGAAAATATTTTATTTTTACATATTAAAATAAAGTTTAAAGAATGTGTTTCTAAAGAAGTCTAAAGAAATGCTTAAAACTTAAAAATTATTGAGATGTTTTAATATTCATATTAAATAATAATTTATCAAGAAAATTTTAATAATATTCAGGAGGAATTCTATAGATTGCAGAAATGTTAAAATCCTTTTCCATAAATTATAGCTGCATCATATATACATTTAACAAATTATATCTAATAATATACATATCTGCGTAGATTATTCTAAATAATATTGAAAATGAAATCAGATAAGGAAGTTAAAATATATAAAAGATATACGAGAGAAAAAAAGTATTAATTTTTACCCTCAGCCGCTTCAATAAAAACGATAGAAACGCACGCACATAGCAGCTAACGACGACAAAGACAACTTGTCGTTGCGGTAAGGAGAAAAAAGTGGTATAAATCATTGGCGGGTACCCGCCGATGAATCTCGCCGGATTCATCCACGTGGAAGGGGCATAATCAAATTTCACCCCGCCATGCAAGGGGCGGCGACTCTGCGGTTGTGCACACTTTCAAGGCCTTTCTGCTTGCCGAGAGGGTGGGACCTGGTCGAGGGCTATTATGGGGCTCACCCTGGGCTCTCCCGTGGATACCCTGAAGGAATATGGGGTGCGTTACTCCCAGAGAGTCAGAGCCATCCGAGCATCTAGCAGCCACCAAACAATTACGCGTGACGTGACGTGACGTGACGTGACATGCCATTTTTACACCGTATGAGAGATATGTTTTCTTATCAATGGAAAACAAATTTTACATACAAAAATTTTAATTTTCGTGAAATAAATTTTATAAAAAAGTAAAAATGCTTGTAATATAAAAGATGTTCTTCTCATTAACTTATCTACTCAATTATTATTAATTTTTTTTCTGCACTGCCAGCTTTCATATCTCTCGATCTCTCTCTGTTAAAACTTAAAAAAAAAGGCAATATTTAAATTATTAATAAATTTGCGAAATCAAAAAGACAAAAAGATTTTTTTATATATCTTTAAAAAGTTGCAATAAATTATTGTAAAAAAAATATATATATAATACAATATACAATAAAGCCAAATTTCACATTAATTGTAAAATTAATAATATAAAGAAAGAAAATAAAAAGTCAATATTTTACAAATATATTTGTTTAATTAAAGAAAACATATAATTATAAAGAATTTTACACTTTTGGATTTTAATATCCTATTCAGGATCTTCGACGATATATTTTGCATGTTTATACATTATTTAAGCCAAATATAAGAATTTAATTATTTTATAAAAACAAAATAAATATTTATTATAAATATATTTATTATATAATTTCTTAAAACCAAAATAAATATTTGTGTAAAATCTTTATACGATATTTTTTTCGAACTAGAATTTTTTTATACTATGTATCTGTTATTGATCTGTTATTTCTTCAGGCGTTAAAACAATAATATATATTTTTCACAATTTTGATAAATATATCTGAATATGACACAGTTTCAGAAAGAAAATCGACATTGCGAAATTATGTGCGAATATTAGCGGCAAAAGCGATCATGACACCGCTTCTCGTCTTCGATATCGATCGGGAAATCGATGCGGTTTATCTCGCCGTCCATTAATCAAAGATCCAACTTCCGCGCGAATGAATCCTTCGTCGTTCGAAGAGAGCCCACGGGAGGAATAGATACCATAATAAAAGATCGTTCTGCCAGATGGCCCGTGCCTGGTATTAAAAGAGCGACTCTCTCTCTCTTTCTCTCTGCTGTTTTTTCCCTCGAACGTACTCTTTCTCTTCCTTTGATCGCCCTCAGTTTTTTCTTTCATATGGGAGGTAGTAGTATTTTTCACGGGTTTACATTCGGTGGAGCATATGTGTCTGCGCGAACATTGATATGAGATTGTAATGCTCTTCCTTCATGGTTGTCCAGCCAAAAGATTAAAACTGTCTTGTATTCTGATTATCTCTACAGATCGGGAAAAAGCAACGAATCTATTGCTAATTTTCAAATATAAGAACCAATAGAAAATAAATTTACATGTCGGCTATACATGTATATCTTTATAACTCATCTCTTTTTTAATATTATCTTTTCATTCTTCTCGAAATCCTATTATCGTGGTAACAATTATATCATTTTATCTCGACAATATAAAAATGGATGCACTTAAATTTTGATTTATTACACACTGACTATATCTCGATCGATTATATAAATTATTTTTTTTGTATATTTCACATATATAATATTATCAAAATATATAGAATTAAAATTTTTAAAAGTAAAATTAATTACACTAATTGACCAAGCTATTAATATAATATAAATAGGAAAAAAATATTTATAAATTTTTACATGATCTTTTCATTTGCTTCTATCAAATATTGCACGTGTCATCCATCTCGATACAGCTGTTCAGATTGCACCGTCAAAAATCTCTGAACATTTTCTAACACATATATATAGGATATACCCATGTTGAATTGAGAAAGCTTTCCGACGCTGAATGTCGGCCACTTTGACACGTGACACATTGTGAATTAGCACATTTGCCGGCTTTATAGTCGCACAACCCTTTCGATGGATGGTGGAAAAATACCGTGTAAATTTAATCGCGAAATATTTCTTTTTAGAGGTTTCCGCAATTCTTGATTCCATCAGGATTATCCATTTCCTAATTTTATTCCTGTGTCAATTTGTACTTTTTTATTAAATGAAAATCCGTACTGATAACATCTAATTATTATATTGTTATATTGTTTAGAATCTAAACAATAATAAGATATTAATAACAATATTACTATTATCTAAATTTTAAATATAATATATATAATATCATTATATATAAAATAATTTTAAATTCTACAGATTATGATTATAATGAAAAAGAGAAAATTATAGTAGTCATATTTTCGCATAAAAATCAATATTTAAATCGAAAATAACACTTCATTCTTATTCAGAATATTCATAGTCTCTCTGATCAATCAATACACAAATCGTAAACGATGCTTGCAGAGGTATATCAAGATGTGCTAAATGGAAATGGATTGAGACGTGTCTTGCAGATTATTTCGAGATCTATTTCCGAAGGATGTTCACGGCAAATTGCCGAATTCGTCACACGACGACCCTTCGCTACCCTTAATCCTACAGTTCCGTATCCCGCGTATACGCAATATGCGTGTATGTCGTTTAGCGTTTAGTGGTCCACGAAGAAGCCCATGACGAATTTATGGAATCCTTCTCTAAGCTTTTCCAACGATCCTGGCACCTTGACTGTCGTTATTCTAAACGTAACGTAGCGTTGCTAAATGTCTTCACGCACTACATAATACTACATAATACACGAAGCCTCTAATAGATCCTGGAAAATCTATTTACTAAATCTTTATATATATTACGATGTTTAAACTGAAATTATTTCTTTGAAAATCTAAGTTCGAAAAAATACTTTAACAAACAATTATATAACAAATTATTAATAAATTATCGAATAAATATCTAAATGATAAATAAATTCATATTTTGAATAACTATATTCATTATCATTATCATTATTATTTGCAAATAAAATATACATATATAATCAATTTAAAATAATTCAGTCATAATCAGTTTCAATCAATTCAAATTAATTAATCATTGTAATAAATGTTCCACATAATGTTCGAGCAGTAAAACTGCTGATTAACTTTTAAAAATATCGAAATGTAATTTTCCTAAAGTCTTTCTTATATATTTTTTTACATTTTCAATAAATTTTATCAATATATTTTAAATTTAGACAAATTCAAAAGCATTTGTATAATTAGCCAATATTTGAAATGTTAATTGTAATTGTAATTCGTTAAATGTGTAGCCTCAAAATCATCACAGACAACACTATAAAATGTTCAATTCAAGTTTATTGGCTGCATGATCTAATATTAATTTAAACTTAAAATTTAAGTTATCTAAATATTATTTAATTTAAAATCTAAGTATTTTTTATCATAAATGTATATATGATTTTGAGCAGATTTTACACACAACATAAAAAATATACAATTCCAAGATTGACATTTAGTGAGTATATTCAGATTTTTATAAAATCGATTTAGAATAATTAAAATAAATATACGTAAAAAATGATCAATTTTTAATAAACTAATTAATTCTCGACATTTATGCCATACCATGTACATATATTTTCTTCCCCTCTCCCTTAAGATTCTCTATATGTATTTCTACAATTATACATAGCAATAAAAGAACCAACGAATATTTTATTTGCCTCATAGAAATTTGAATATTTCTTTTCTGATATTTCCTTTCATCTAACTTCTTATTTGTCCATCCGATGCAAAATCAAATATAAAAATATAAGTATAAATCTCAAGCATATATTTGAACGTATGTAATTATTAATTAGGAAAATTCTTCTATTATATTCACATTTATATAATAAATGAACATATCGTATCTCGCACGTCTAATTTGTGCGCCAAATTTTACACGAAAAGAAAACTCGCGCTCGTTCATCAGACTTTTTTGATTCTTATAAGCCGACTGACAACAATCGGATTACGCCCGTGTTCGACTTGAGCTCGTCGAACGAAAGTCAAGAGCTTACAACGGGGTTACACGAGCCTGCGGCTGCAAAGTGACGCACCGCGACACAAAACGATCGGATTTGTGTCTCGGACGATACAAAACCAGAGCGACGAGGTGCCGCCGTGTGTGCCTCGTTTCGGGTTCCCCTTTTTCCACAAGTAAATTTGACGTTGGCCAAATAAACACATTGAGGCCGGCTACGTTTGAAGTGGTCCTCGTTGACAGTGGGCGACCCGTGAACATCGACGCGATTGTTCCGCAGCGGGTCGGCACCTTTTGGATTCTCGGGGGCGGTTCCCCTTCCTCCCAGGTGCCCCTTCCGTGCTGCCGCCGATATAACTTCTGGACGCGTTCCTTTCCTTGTAAAAATCAGGATCATTCTGCGCGCGTTTCACGAAAAAGTACACCGCGGCATCTCAAAGGATGCTATTATCGCCATTCGTTCGCTCATTCATTCGTTCATTCATTCGCGGTCTCGAGTCTATCACCTCGCACCTTGTCATTCCTGCAGGTATATCTTGCGAAAAATGGATGAATATCGATACAATTCAAACGTGAATATAAATAATCAGACATTGATTTAAAAATGTTCCAATTGTTTTTAACAAAAAACAATTTAGATTTATAATCTATATTAAATAAGGAAAATTAAGATTTAATTTTTTAATTTGCTCTTTAGAATAACATAAAAAAAAAGAGTACATCAATAGACAAACAACATTCTAATTTGTTCAACACAATAAGCATAATAAAATAAATAAATTTAACGACGACTGTGCAATAAATAAAGATATACTCTTTTTTTATATTATTCTAAAGGAAATTAAAAAATTAAATCTTAATTTTCTTTATATGATACATATATATATATATATATATATATATATATATATATATATATATATATATACACATACACACAGTTATAAGCTTTTTGTCATAAGAAAACTAAGTGAATATAAATTGATATAATCTAAAGAAATAATTTAAAGAAATAATTATAACAAACACAATGCAAATACATTCCATTTATATAATATACTTGAAAATTTAATATTTAATGTAAAAGATTTGAGTTTTGTACATGGATGTGTTTTGTAAACATATAATTTATAATAATTTTTATTATCATTGCATTATAATTGCATATTATTAAAGATTGATGTAAGTATCGGTTATGTAGGATATAAATAATATGCAACATCCTACTTCATAAACTCGATATTATCGTATATATGTATGTTAAGTGTATATAGCCTGTATATATTGTTTATTTATAATATCTTTTATTTATTTAGAGGTCTGTGTACCTATTATTTTAAAAATCCAATAAGCATAAAACTTGTTTTTCCATTTTTCATCATCATAAAAAAATTATAAAAAAAGGATTTAGCAAAGGTATATTTAACAAATCAAGAGTTTATAAGTATCAATTTTCAAAACAACAATACGCGTGATACACATATCTAAGACCAACGGTATAATTTCGACAATAAAAACTTTTTGTTTATTTGACATTCTCAATTATTATGTGGAAATATTTATAAGACCATACGCTATAGGAAAATATGTATTGATACAAATATATATATACATATGGGAAAATTGAAATTATTTCTTTATTTATAACTTAAATAGGAAGAGAAGAGATAAATTATACATCTACACACACGTATATTATGTGTGCGCGCATATGATATTCAAGTTTCTATATTTTTGTATATAATATACATATACTATATAATAAAAATACCCATATATAATTACGAAAACGACTGAAATTGTGAATAATTGTAATGTGTTTATGTGTAATGTGTTTATATGTATAATGCACAAATATATATATTTATATTTAAGGAAAAATATGTTTTCATACACTTTCCATTTTCGATAATTGATTTCAATTTTATAATTATATAAAAAAACAAAATTCTATAAAAATTATAGAAATTTATCCATCATATATATATATAGGGTGTATCTGAAATGATGCACTAAACATTAGGAGCGTATTCTAGAGGTCAAAATAAGACTTTCTTTTCTTATGAACATGAGTCCGCAAATTGAACCCCCCTCCGAGCTAAAATTCGAAAATGTATGAAATTGACCAAATACCCGCAACGCAAATTTATTTCTCTCTCAAGAGAAGATAACGTCAAAACCAAGGTCAAATAATTTTTTTCGGAAATACAGCGAATTTTCAATTTTTCCCCAAACTTTAGGGGCCTCTAGCTCGGAGGGGGATTCATTTGCGGACCCATGTTCATAGGAAAAAAAAGTTTACGCTCCTAAAGTTTAGTGCATCATTTCAGATACACCCTGTGTATATATATATATATATATATATATATATATATATATATATATATATATATATATATATATCGAAACAATACTCGAAAAACTTCTGACAATGAAAATTTCTATTATATCCTAAAAGATAGATTATATATATATTTATACACATACATATACACACATAAATTTTTTGTCATCATAAAGAAAACGTACGAATATAAGCTGACATAATCTAATTAATTTATAAATAAAAAAATAATTATAACAATCACGATGCAAATACAATTCTATTTGTAAAATATACTTGAAAGTTTAATATTTAAAATATGGATTTGAATTTTATCTTTAACGTAGATGTATTTTGTGAACATAAAACTTTTATTATTATTGCATTATAATTAAATACTATTAGATTGATATAATCATCGACTATGTAAGAGTAAATAATATTCAAATATTGTATTTTATATATGTGAATTTTTTAAAAAATAATGTTTACGTAAAATGTACCCATAATAAAATAATCGAAATAAAAATTTATTACTACTTACAGAGCTTACAAAGTTTACGAGTCAGAGTGCGTTTTTAAGTGTATTTTTAAAGTAGTTTTGTTGATGAAAGCTTTCGAGCAAATTGGACATGGATGTGCACGTGCCAGATGCTGCTTCAAGTGTTCGCTAAACGCCACATTGCTTTTAAAGAATTTTTTACAGATGTTACACTTAAGACCTTCCTCAGTGTCCAAATGAGTCCTTGTATGCGAGTCAACTTCTCCAACATTATCAAATTCTTTAGAGCATACCCGACAGCTGAACTTTACTGCTTGGAGAATACCTATTTGACTTCCAGTTAAAGGATTTGGCACTGGAATTATTTTGTTGGTCTCGTTAATATTACAACTTAAGCCTTCTTTCTTTCCATGAGAACTTAAATGATTCCTGTAATATTTAAAAATTATGTTAGAGTACATAAAACAATATATATGTTATGTATTATTTTATGGAAAAAAAATCTTGATTATTTATAATTATTTTTATTATAAAAAAAGAGAAATTAATAACTTGATATATAAGCATCTTTTATGTAGTTATAATTATATACATATAAAAACACATATTTTCTAAGTATACATATTTATAATTAAAAAAATTTTTTAATATTCATCTAAAAGTAATTTACCTGTATGCTTGATCACTTTTAAAACTAATATTACAATTCATACATCGATAATCATTTTGTGAAGAGATTATTGTAGTTATAGGAGATGAAACTTGAAAAAGAGATTTCTGTACTTTTATCTTAGGATGCTCCAAACAATGCTGCTTGACACTTTCTTTTAATTCAAATGTCTTTTTACACTGGTGACACTTGTATGGACATAATGGATCAGTACTCACATGTAATCTTACATGTTTGTCATAACTTGCTTGAGAATTGCATTCTGTCTCACAGATATCACATGTAAAATGTTTTCTAATGTGCATATATAATGCTTGTGGATTTGAAAAATTCTTGCTACATATGGTGCAAGAGTAGCTTTTGACTTCCTCTTTCTTTGTAATATAATATTTATTACATAGTTCACATTGAAATGCTAATCTTGAATTATATACACATCTTCTTAGCTTGCAATTGCCCTGGACACAAGGTTTCTTAATAAATAATGGCCGAAGCTTGCTTTTTTCTTCTTGTTCGTTGGTCGCTTTTGTATCATTATTAAGCATTAAAGGCAATATCTTTTTACACTTTGGGCCTGGTTTACTTCGTATCTTATCGATTTGTATTATTAAGCGATATGTCTTAGTATTTGTTTGGAGATTCTCTTGCAATACAGAACTTGATGTGGCAGAACCATTGACAGCCACTGTTTCATCAGTTGATGCATTTGCTTTATTTCCACTAATTGTATCTTCAGCCTGCAATATAAATGTAAATATATATAAATATAAAAAATAAATATAAATAGCAATATATATTACTAAAAAAATGGATTTACATTATCTTGCGTGAATGGACTCTGCGGTGGTGTCACTAAAGTATGTGAATGTTCATCTAACTTTTTCTGTTTTACTGGTTCTTTTTCTAATACTTTTTCAACTTTATTCAGTTTCCTTGGAGGTTCTGCAAGGAGATAAATATACATGATTGCAATACTTTATATATAAGTATACTAAATATAAATGGACTGTACTATACACATATATAAAATAGAAATGAATTAAAATAGTTGTATAACTATATCTATAAATAATTTTTCAATGTATTTAAAATATATAAATTCTTTTTAATATACATAAACCCTTCATATTTTTAATGTATATAAATATAAACCTTTATTAATTATAAATTAAAGAATTAAAATGATTAATAATTATCTAATCCAAGTAAAATTAAAGATACATGTATAGATGATTTCTTCTAAATATATATAATCAAATATTTAAACAATGGATCAATCTATCAAATTACTTATTGAAAAACATTTTTACAGATATAACTTTCTATGTAAGCTTACAAACCTTCAATTCTACCAAACAGGGTGGGAACGGAGTTTGACTTCAAATCTTTCGATGCGGTGAAGTTATTTCTCTCAAAATGTAGCTCGCAGAGATGCAGAGGTTTATTATTATCGCTGACGACACCAGACGCCAAGTTGCAATTGTGAAGCCATTGATTCTTCCTTCTGCAATTCAACGTAGAAGCAATTAATAACTCGACACCGATAATTAATCATTCCTGCAGAAGGGATACACTTACAGATCGTCGTCTGGGAAAGGATAGAACGATATCGGATTACCGTCTATCCTCGTGGTCTGGGTGGAGGGACATCCGTTGGCCGCGCAAGTTATCATTGTACCTCGACAGAGATCCTCATGGACGAAAGTACGACACTAACTCATCGGTCCCTGGAGCACTATATCGCGTAAATAGCCTATAACCTCTGAAAAACGAAACTTGAATCTTGAATCTCGCCCTAATTGACGCGCGAAAATCAAAATCTACGAGCACTATAGATAGGAAACTATACTATATGATACAGAGGAATAAGCGCGTCACGCGCGACGAAGAAAGATCAGAAATATATCTTCGAGAAATAACTGGATGATGCGAATTTTCTACGCAAAGATAAGCACGCCATATTGAATATAAAGGTGCCTTTTCATGCAGCGCATTTTTCGCTGCGAATGATTTTTAGTGAGTAGCGAATAATTCGCCGCAAAGTAGCGAATTATTCACCAAGAATAGTTTATGAACGTCACATCTGTATGATTGCGTGTCAATATACTAAATATTTAAAATATTATTTATAATATTTATAATATTTATTTTTATTTTATTAATAACAAATAACAAAATCTTTTTTAATAGAGGATTCAGTTATAAACTGGATTACTTGCGGTATAATCAACAAATGCAGTATTAGTTATTTAATAGTGTATAAGGGCTCGTTCCCACTGAGCGCGTCACGCGTCGCGTCACCAGCGTGAGCCAATCAAAACATCCCATTGTAATAACATGTTTCCCGTGTTATTACAATGGGATGTTTTGATTGGCTCACGCTGGTTGACGCGACGCGTGACGCGCTCAGTGGGAACGAGCCCTAAGACTGAGTTTCCACTGAGCGCGTCACGCGTCGCGTCATCCAGCGCGAGCCAATCAAAACATCCCATTGTAATAACACGGAAAACATGTTATTACAATGGGATGTTTTGATTGGCTCACGCTGGTTGACGCGACGCGTGATGCGCTCAATGGAAACTCAGCCTAAAGGTGAAAGCACATAAAATTGCATAGGCGCATAACCATAAGTATAAAGAAATTGATTGGTCCACAAATATATGCATAAGAAAATGAATCAATCAATTTTCTTATGCTTATGGTTATGTGCTCCTGCAATTTTATGTGCTTTCACCTTAAAGGTGGAAGCACATAAAATTGCAGGAGCACATAACCATAAGCATAAGAAAATTGATTGGTTCATTTTCTTATGCATATATTTGTGGACCAATCAATTTCCTTATGCTTATGGTTATGCGCCTATGCAGTTTTATGTGCTTTTACCTTAAGAGTATAAATAATTACTACCAATTAAATAAATATACCAAAAAGGAAAGCTGATTTTTTTGTTAATTTCATTTTGTAATAAAATTGATGTTTCTTTATAAGCTATAGATTTGTATCTTGCTAACGTTCGCGAATATTCGCTGAAAGCTGAAAAAATCCAGCGAATAGCGAATATTCGCTGGTGAACAGCGAATGATCATGTGATCTTCAATCGCAGCGAAAAATTCGCTGCATGAATTGGCACCTTAAGGAGCAGCATCAACCAATCGTGTCCCACTCGATATATATCGAAAGATCGTAGCAGAAACGACGCGGCCAATCAAGCTCGCTGTCGACCTCGTGGCCTTGAGCGCTCCTGTTAAAAGATGGATTTTATGCACTTTATTCGAGATGATTTTTTTGTACGTTAAAAAAGATATATCGACGAAATCCGAGATGAAAAACTTAGAGAGGATTTTTTTCGACTTCTTTGTAGAGTAGGATTCGAAAAATTTCGATTTTCGACTGAACGAAAATCGCTCGAGGATCGAGCGGGAAGATCGACTCGAACAGCTGATATAAGCGCGGTCGATCGGAGTCGCTTCGTAGTCGTGCGTGATACCCGTAGCATATACGCCGGTCGTTATTTACAGAGCTACGGGGTTCTTTGAACCTCGTTAAACTTAATTTGGATGGGTCGGACCTGATCAGCGAGATGATTGTTTTATACGAAATTTCAAGGCAGGCGCGATCGCGATTTCAAATAGTAATAGATTTATCACATTGAATAATCGCTAGCTTATACGTCAGTTTTATATAAATATCTGTGTAACACTTGAGAAGTTTATATTGCTGTGATTTGAAAAATTGCAAAAAAATCTCACAAGTTGCGTTTCCGCGACGTTCGTAATCGTTGGCGTGATAGTTGAAGAATTTCTCAATAACCGATATTTATAAAATTGTAAAAACATTTATAACGAGTTACTCGTGCGTGTATATAACGAATCGGAAAAAAATTGTAAATAAGAGGCTTTTAATCCAATTTTCCTTGTGTCTTAATTACGATTTCTCTTTAATTAATGGTTCCCGCGCGCAACAATATGTTTCTCGTTTGCGTGACCGTGGGACTTGTCTTTTTGGCATCGAAGTATCGCAACAACGTGCTTCGTAGCGTCAAACATTTATATAAAAACATAAAAAATCGAGATAAAAATCCGAACGATAATAACGATAATAGCTGTAAGAATCAATCCGAGGAAGATTCAGTTGAAGATCAAGATAATAAAGATGAAAAAGATTTAAATAACAATGAGGGTAACGATGACAACAAGGAAATTAAGCTTATATTAGACAAGATTATTCTGGCAGACTCTCCGGAGAAATGCGATTACGCTGTACAACGTATTCGCTGGTAAGAGTATAATGATTATCATGTGCTCGCATAAACGATATTCTCATATATCGTACGAAAATTGCACGTTAAATGTTAAAACGAATATACGTTATTATCTGTTATAACTTTTCATAATATGAATATCGAAACGGTCGTTTTCATAATTATTGTTTACATTTTTTTTTCAAAAGTACTATTGAATTTCAAACTATTGTGTATAAGAAAGATAGCACATGTGCCCTTGAAATTCTTGCAGAAAGATCCAGAATATTTGTATATTATAATGCTTAGCAAACTAAAATATTATATGAAAGAAAATTTATTTATTATATATATTTTATGTGATTTAAAAAAAAAATTAAAACTAAAAAACAAATTTTATTATGATTAATTAAAATTTATTTATTATATATATTTTAGGTATATGATTGAAAAAAAAAACTAAAACTAAAAAACAAATTTTATTATGATTAATTAAAAAGGAGCAAGAATTTTCATTTTCCCTAAGTTTCTCTTTTATATAAATTTACATTGAAATCTTTCTTATATTGCTCGTTTTTAAACATCTTTTAATAAAAATATATTTTACAAAAAATATCATTTATGATTGTTTCATCTTATTATAGTAAAATTATTAAAACTAATTACATATACTTGTTTGATAGTAATCTGTCTGATGGCATACTTGGTTTTGATTGCGAATGGGTCAAAGAAGGGCCAGTTTCTCTGTTACAATTAGCTACGTATAATGGAGTAGTTGCCCTATTCCGTCTAGGGAAAATTGGATATGTTCCACCTAAACTTAAGGTATATTTTCCAAAAAGTATACATCTTATACAAATGCATATAATATTAAGAAAATTAATTTCTAATAATATTTGTTGTATTTGTTCATAGGAACTATTAGCTACTAAACATATCCTTAAAGTTGGAGTTGCTTCCTTCGAAGATGGACAGAAGATAGTGAAGGATTATGGATGTAGAGTTAGTGGAACTCTTGATTTAAGAACTTTAGCTGAAAACCTCCACTTACCAAGCCGGAAAAGCTTAGCTGCCATGAGTTTAGAATATCTTAACATTGAGATGGACAAAATAATAGAAGTGAGGTGCGGTGACTGGGACGCTAGCATCCTATCAGACGAACAAGTGGCATATGCTGCTTGTGATGCGCTTGCATCCGTTATCATTTATCATAAAGTAAAGAAATTTATTTAAAAAGCAATATTTTTTATAATCACTATAATGAATACTCTTCATATTTAAATTTTGTTGTAGATAATGCAAAAAGAAAAAGCAAAGTATTCATTCTGGCAAAGAGTAGGGATTTATTTGTATAATATATTAAGCAATGATGTAAACGTACGAATTCATGGCGTGCCTGCTAATACAGTTGATACGAGGTATGAAAATTTATGAATTATTTTTCATATAAATTATATGTATTCAATTTATATTATATATATGTATATATATGCATGAAGAATATACAAGTATATATCTGTTTAAGGTTCAAAGATCAGCGATCACCAAGTGTAGATAGTCTTACTAATAATAACATTTTAAATATTAAGAAAAAAACACCAGTATTGGATAAAGACAATAGCAACGAACGTAAAAGTACGATTCCTACAAGGATTAAACCATTATATCATAATTGTTACTTACAAGCACCTGATGGAGATATATTGTGTACATGCGACCGCAAAAAAGCGGAATGGTATATTACGAAAAATTTGGGAGAACTTGTGGAGACAGAACCATATACAGTAAGATTAAATTTCGAGCCATCTGGTCGAGCATTGGGAGAAGTTGGGCAATATTATACGCAAGTAAAAGTTAATCAATGTGTAGTCTGTGGATGTACAGAGAAATTTATTAGGAAGAACGTCGTGCCGCGAGAGTATCGAAAATATTTCCCATGTAAGTATCTTTTTTTCTCTATAGTAATACATCATACAGTGATATAAATATGATTAAAGGTGACAAAAATGATATGAAATGATTGGTGATGAGGATGTGTTAATGCAATAATAATTATAATAATATAGTGATATGGAATGATTGATGATGAGAATGTGTTAATGCAGTAATAACTATGCAATATAACACAAATATAAATATATATAATTGTTTTTGTGTGCATAAAATGTTGTATAAAATACCAGATATTTTTTTCAGTGGTAATGAAGGCACATCAATCTCACGATGTATTATTACTGTGCCCACCTTGTCATGAAAGTAGCAATAATCATGATCTGCAGCTCAGAAGAAAGTTAGCAGACATGTGTGATGCACCACTTATTGGGCCGATGACGCATGTACGAGATAAATACATGCACAACTATAAAAAATTACTCTCCGCTGTTAAGGCCTTGAGGGAAAGAATATTGTTACCTCCGCGACGACGCGAAGAGCTCGAAAGATGCGTACTAGAACACACGGGACAGCAAAAGATTACTCCTGATTTGCTTAATGCCTTGAACGAACAATTGAAGAATGCATTAATTCAACAACCAATTGCTAATCAATACAAGTTCCAGCCACATGGCTTGAAGGTACTTATCTAATACACAGACATGTATTCATGGATTTTTCATATCGATACTGATTCTAATCTTTATACAATAGGTCGTACAATATTTTCAAAAAAAAGAAGGTGGACTCATTGAATTGGAACGTATGTGGAGAGAACACTTTCTTACCACAATGGAACCAAAATACTTGCCAAGCTTATGGTCTGTACGCCACAATCAAGAGCGATTGATCATACGCCAGGCACAGAATAGAATCGAACCGCAGGATGCGAAGGTAGCTGGATTAACAAAATAGCGCTATAATTTGAAAACTGTAGCTAAAAGAAGTTTCGTAAAAGAGCGAGAACTTGATAAAGTTTTATACAAATCAATATATCTCCTGAATATACGTACATATATACATGGATAATATATCTCTCTTATTTACACTTACATCTCCATGCAACATGATGCAATAGTTCCTAATCCATAAATCATGTTTCAATCCAGGAAAAAAAGAATCCAGGACATTATTTTTATACTTATATAAGAATCTTAAACATTAAATGCATTGAACTTATATAAAATTTTAAACATTAAATGTGTAAACAATATGCTCAAGGTACAAGTTTGAAGTTCGATCAAGTTGACGCTTCTAAAATGATTTATCACATATTTACAAATATATGTCAGATAAAAAGGATAATTATGTCATGTTGAAATCACTTCAATTAAGAGATCCACTATTTATTATTAATTATATCTTATGTACAAGAGTTTCTAGAATTAGTAAATTTAGACTAGGGGTGAGTTTCATGGCTGACTGGAAGCTTTCTGACCGCTCGTGAAGTCTGTTGGTGGAGGTGGAGGTGCCGTTGCTCTCTGATTCCTCAGTTCCTCGTCTATGCGTTCTTTAGCGCGTACGACCTTCGACAGCAGGTAGAACGAACCGCCCTTAGATCTGTCATTAGCTTCCATGAGGTATTTGTAGTTTCGCTCGATCAGCTCCGTCTGATCGGGACGCTCCGCGTCGAGGATCCGGAGGGCCTCGTCCAACGACATCCCGGTCCTCGTGTTGGCGGCGGCGTGTTGCGCTCCCTGCCTCCCCCCGCCAGCTCGTCGCGCCGCCTCCTGACTCGCCGCGATCTCCTGGCGCAACGCGCGCGCGAACGCCTTGCCGATGACCTGCGTCCCCATCACGATGATCTGTATCAGGTACTTGGCCATAGCTTAACCTAATCTTCCTCTGACACTACGGACGTCGATGCGAGATGTCACGCTGATGTCGCCGACGATTTTCTCTCACGCTCCTGACCGGCTGGCGACCGACACCAGCTGGGCTTCGAGTCTACGTCTGTCTGCGCGAGTCCGTACTCTCGCCCGAACATTAGCGGTAAGACGTCTACCATGGGGAGACCTAACCCTGATCGCTGCGAGGTGCCGCAATCGTAACTCGCACCATGCTACGAAACATTCCTCAAGCCACGTTCACACGTGGAGTAGATTGCAATGGGTCTCTAATTGCAAGCAGAGAGAAGACTGAGAGATGTCATGGACCGCTTTTAGGTGATCCCTGGAAGCAATAAAGGCCATTACACACAAAATTGCATAGCTGCATATGCATAACATAAGGGCTGTGTTCGCTTTGCACACTCACGCGCTGTGAGCATCATTTTGTCTTTATTGCACATCGAATATCAAACAAAGATAGAACGATCCTTTCAGCACTGAAAGCGTCAAAACGAACGCAGCCAAGACCATATGGACCAATGAGAATCGATTATTATGTTATGTAAGGTCCATATTCTGAATCCTCTTTTATTGATAAAAGTGCCTTTAAAAGTGGCTCATAAGCCTTCTGATTGGCTGTAAGCCACTTTTAGAGGCACTTTTATCGATAAAAGAGGATTCAGAATATGGACCTAAGTTAATATGGCGACTTAATACTCGATGCTCATTGGTCCATATGGTCTTATGCTATGCATATGCAGCTATGCAATTTCGTGTGTGATGGCCCATACTCCCTCTGTGGACATTAAAAACGTGGACATGAACTACAAAACCCATGTCCACGAATGTTCTCAGAGGGTAACACATATGTCCCTCTGATAATATAAATAATATAAATAAAAATATAAATAATTTAATTAATAATAATTTATTATATAAAAATATTAGTATGTTCTCTCTTTTCACGCTATTATTTATTTATTTAGTTCGCTCTAAGTCAGTCTTTTAAAATGCAAAACTAAATATTATAAAATTTGACTACGGAAAAGCGCGGTAAAACAATCGAATAAATTCAAATCATTAGCATAACAAAAGGTTCCGTGATACAACAATCGTTTAATAATTAATTTAAAATAAAATATACCTCTATGATTTAAAATTCCGCGTGTATATGTAGTACGTAAAATATTTCGGCAGAGAATTATCAATAATATCATGTTTGGCCTTGGCGACGTATAGCAAGCCCGCTATATACATATCACGGCTTTGTCATCATTCGCACGGTGACTCTCGAGTAATAAAGTAGTGATGAGAAACGCTTCGTATATTATAATTTTTGTACTAAACATGATTACGATTAGTATCGAAACATAATTTGCTATAAATATTTATAATTAAAAATTAATTAACTTTTGATAAACGACATGAAACTGTATCGCAACGATAAATATTTATCGAATCGTAATCATTTATTACTGCAAATAAAAATTGAAACAGGGGTACATGAAAGGGGACAAGAGAATTAAATATATTATGATCTTTTGATCATCGATGCTTATTATAATATTTCTTTAACAATATTAGAATTAAATATTTCGACCAATGCTTTAAATTTTCTCAATGCTGGTTAATTAAACAATATACAATCGAGAGAATCGATTTAATGTGATATCCAACATATTAAATAATCACATCGATGTTTGCAATCTTTACTGACAATAATTATTATTTTAATACTTAGAGTCACAAATATATTCCATCCGTGTTACTTTATCACTCCACTTGTGACAATCTAAATATAATTTGGGGGGGGGGGGATTTTAAGAGAACACGAAGTAAAACAATCGAATTACAGATGCAAATAATTAACGTAATGAAATGCTCCGTGATAAATTGTTTAATTAATAATCAATAAATTAAAGTATTTCTGTTATTTAATATTTCGCGTTAGTGTATATTTTATAATATATAAAATATTTCAACGAATTGTTGATAACACGGTGTTCGACTTTGGAAATATAAAATATAAACAGTAGCACACTATACGTTACGGCTTTGTCATCATTTGCACGACTCTCGAGTAAGGCTGCGTTCGGAAACATCACCCGAGTGCCCCCGGGTATCATTTTATCTTTGTTATTAACCGAATGTTAAACAAGGATAAAATGATACTCGGGTACACTCGGGTGATGTTTCCGAACGCAGCCTAATAAAGTAGTGGTGAGAAACGCTTTGTATATTGTAATTTTTGTACTAAATACGATTACAATTAGTATCGAAACATAATTTGCTATAAATGTTAATAATTAAAAATTAATTAACTTTTGATAAACGACATGAAACTGTATCGCAACGATAAATATTTATCGAATCGTAATCATTCATTACTGCGAATAAAAATTGAAACAGGGGATACATGAAAGGGGACAAGAGAATTAAATATATTATGATCTTTTGATCATCGATGCTCATTATAATATTTCTTTAACAATATTAGAATTAAATATTTCGACCAATGCTTTAAATTTTCTCAATCCTGGTTAATTAAACAATATACAATCGTGAGAATCGATTTAATGTGATAGGAATCCAACATATTAAATAATCACATCGATGTTTGCAATCTTTATGGACAATAATTATTATTTTAATACTTAGAGTCACAAATATATTCCATCCGTGTTACTTTATCACTCTACTTGACAATCTAAATATAATTTGGGCGGAGGGGGATTGTGAGAGAACACGAAGTAAAACAATCGAATATAGATGCAAATAATTAGCATAACGAAAGACTTCATGATGAATAGTTTAATAAATAATTAATTAATCTTAATCAATAAATTAAAATACTTCTATAATTTAATATTCCTCGCGCAAATATTTCATATTACAGAAAATATTTCGGCAATGAGAGAATTATCAATAACACCGTGTTCGATCTTGATAAACAGTATAGTTATTTATATTGTTAATATGTTACATGGCTTTATTATCATTCGCACAGTGACCTTGAGTAGTGACGTGAGAGACGTTTCACATATTATCAAATTCTTTCTTTACATAGTCAACCTTGGCGATATAAACAGTACCGCGGTAATGTTTCTGACTTACGATCATTCGCTCAGTGGCTCTTGAGCAGTGAAGTAGTGATGTGAGACGTATCATATATTATCAAATTCTTTCTCTGAACACAATTGCAAGTGCAACGAGGAACTTTTCGTGAATGAATGTAAGTGCAACGAGGAATTCAAATGAGTGCAACGAGGATTGAAGTGCCACGAGGAAAAAGCGAAGAAAGCAAAAGAAAAAAGGAGGTTTTGGAAATGGATGGGCCAATGAAAAAAATGTGATGTAAGTCATCAATATAAATTATTTATCACATTCATTATTTATTATATTGTTGCGTCCCCGCGTCCCGTCCCGCTGTATTCGTCACCCGTTGAATTCTTTCGAAGAAGATCGTTTCCGCGCGCGATGTCAAGATATTGTTATAAACAACGACTGTCAAAGAGTCTGAGTCCAGCTGTCAAGCTGTGCGGATGCGCGTCTATTTGTGATCTATTTTACGATTATTCTGAATTCTTATATGTTACTCGCGGTTTATTAAAATTCTTGTGCACCTTAAATCGCGTTATTAGTTACGAGTGCACGAGCGTCAGCGTATGCCGATTGTGTTGTGTGCGTTCGATATATATCGTTCCGCGGACGCAACGATACATAAATTATTTATCATTAGTATATATTCAAAATATACATATTTCACGTTTCGTTTTATTTCTGTAGTGAGAGTGATTTAATAGTGATTTTAAATTGTAACATATATAATATATATACTTATAAAAGACATTCCATTTTATTTTAAAATGATTAAAACATTTATAAAATTTTTTATTAATATTTTCAGATACTTCTTGTTTTATAAAATATTTCATATTAATATATTTATTTAAATATTTCACATATAAAAAATAGAAATTTTTTTATTTATTATAGTACTAAAAGTTTATATCTAAGAAATATAAATTATTTTGTAATTACGCAATTTATAATATTAAAATATATTTATTTAAAAGTAAAAATGTAAAAATTAATTGCGCGCAATAATTAGTTTTAAAATCAATTATTTTGGACATTGCTTTATGTAATATATTTTCTCTTATCCTTTATATTTTTATTTATCGTTTATATTTGCGAATTTAAATTTATATAGTATATTATATAGCATATTATATAGTATATTACAAAATAAATTCCACAAAATATATTATATATAAAATTATATGTAATATAACCCTCCCATTGGGTACACCTTGACGGGGTGGGAGGGCTTAGTACTTGGATGGTGCCTTGAGATTTATCTTAAATTTTTCTATTTAGGATAAATCTTAAGGAGCCTGAAGGGGAAGCTAAGTACCCTTTCGCGGTGTCGGTGCCATCAACGTGTCGCGGACGGCGGCGTTTCGTTACCGCGTTTTCGCGTTGTAGTATTCTCGCGTCGTCGCGTTTTCGCGCTTCCGCGTTGGACTTTTCGTATAAAAATCCCAATTTCATTATTGTCATGAGTCTCTACTTCCGATGCCAACTAACTAGGATTTCGAGTTTGCACACGTTGCTATGCAACGTACACTCGTGCTTCGTGCTTCGTCAAGTGATTCGGCCCGAATTAGTTAGAACTCGACCGACTGCTCGGAATGGTCGTTAATGGGTCCCTTCTCTTTGCTCGTCTACAGCCACACGCACTGCGTGTGTTAACCCTGTCGAGACTCCGTCGAGTGGATTCCCCTAGGCACGATTTTCGCTCGGTAAAAGGAGTTGCTTCCCCATTTTCTAAATTGCTGAATGTTAGCATTTAAAAAATGTGGGTATCCTCTTCTTTTGCCGTCTACCAGCCTGGTGTAGCATATAGCAACCGCGGGAGGCATAATATGTCCGGGCGGAGCACCTGAAATCATGCTTAGCGGGTACAGGTTCGATACGAGACAGGATAATTATGCGCAATAAAGAGTTGATGAATTTCATTTTCCTCTATTTCCGTCAATCGTTCCGTCTTCTTTCCGGTTCGGGCCTAATCTTTGCTCGTTGTATCGTTGCATTCTCGACCTGTTGGCTCGAAGTTGATTCTCATGAAATGAAATGGGATTTTCGCTCGTACCGAAACCGGGAGTGTCGTACAAAGTATATATATATATATATATAATATATACATCGCGCGACCAAATTTTTAACCGTACCGAATTAGTGCGGGAGTGCCGTTTAGTATCGCGCATAAAATAGCGGAAATAGCGATATAAAAATATCGCTCGTGAGTGCAGGAGTGCCATTAAAAGTATCGCGCGTCAACAACATGAGAGGAGGAGGAGGCCTGGGAGAAGCATCTTGCATCGGCGGAGCAACCTGATGGTGAATATCTATTATTTATATATTAATTGTTATAAATCGTTAACTTGTTATAAACGAACAATAATTCGATCTTATTATTTAAATGAATTAAAGAGAAAGATTTTTATAAAAGTCATATAAAATTTTCTATTTAAAATACAGTTTCAAAAATTTATAAAATTTTTCCATACGTGTTTATCTGCTTATTATTTTACACATCGGATATAAAATTCCGCGCGATAAAAATTTTTTTAAATATTAATTGCATTTTGTGAGCATTATTATAAATGAATTTTATATTTGTATGTTACAGACAACTAGCTTCGATAACAACAACTCCGCTGTTGCGCATCAGTGCCGGTGAGTGAAAATAACTTTTATTTAACTTTAAGGTAACGGATTCGTAGAGATTGCAGATGTAGATGTAGATGTAGATTGTAGATTGATCCGTTACCTTAAAATGGATGAGCTATGATAGATTAAATTAAATTAATTAAATTAAATAATTAAATTAAATTAATTAAATTAAATTAAATAATTTTAAAAAGCAACCGCTTTAGTACGCTCTAATGAACGATATTGCTTTTTAAAGTTCAGTTTCCCCAGGTTTTGGCCGCCATGTTGGGTCCATATTGGTTTTTCAAAAAGACCAGAGTTAAAACGAAAGTACATGCATATAGCTATAAAATGAGTCCTAAAAGAAATTTTTCGGTTGCCCCCATTTTTGGACAGAGGGGATGTCCGATTTGACAAAGAATGCCCCATATATATGTATAATAAAATACATGCACAAATTCACGTATCCAAAATATTTTTATAATTTTTAATAATGTTATATATTATATATAAGCGAAATTATACATGAATGTTTCATAAAATGTGCGAATACTTAAAAATTTCGAGACAAATCGAATGGGTACCCCTATATCAGTAAGATATTGATTAAAAGAAAAGAAATTATTAATTTAAACGTTATAAGAATAAGAATCTAGAGAATTAATCCAGAATTAATTGTTTAAAATTATTTGATTTATTTTATTTTGCACACTGTTCGAATTAAAATTTTTTAAATCTTGCTGATATCGGGTTCGATTCGTCTCGCGCGCGCGAACGGTATCCCAAATTATATGTGTTCGCACATTTAACATAAACTCCAATAATACATGTATTTTATTATTTATAAATATAATCGTTCGTAATCACATTTCAATAAAAAAGGTCATTATATCCATTTAATTTTCAATAAAGAAATATATTTCTTAATAATGAAAGAACATGTTTTTTGATGTGCATATCAATTTCGTGAATTGAAGATAATGGACGAGGGATAATTGTCGTTGATTTATTACTGAAATCATTGCTATCGGGAATAGTCCGGAAGATCCAGGATTCGTTCCCTCCTACAGTGAAGTTCCCGACGTTCAATGGATCACTTAACTTTTCTTCGCAGATTGATCTTGCGAAATCTGATGTTGACAAGATGTT
The DNA here is from genome assembly GCF_025532165.1 of Camponotus vicinus. NCBI lineage: Eukaryota > Metazoa > Arthropoda > Insecta > Hymenoptera > Formicidae > Camponotus > Camponotus vicinus. The sequence continues at coordinate 10,331,911 of NW_028141945.1, forward strand.
AATTGTTCTCCATTTTTAAGATCGCTCCTCTTTTTATCGGATATTACTGATATATCATTCGCGTATCTGCAATTGAATATTTTGAATATTATCGATTTATTTATTCGTCGCGTTTTATCGCGAATTTTAAATCCTGATTTATCTTATAAAAATTCGCAAGTAAATCGGTCGGTGAATTGTATATTCGCAAACATTACAGACCTCAAATGATTGTCGAAATATTTTTGATTTTCTATACTTACGTGATAATAATTATATCGCGCTTGTGTCTATTGAGAGCTTCGATTATTATATATTATAAAAATTATACGTATCGCGATCAAATATTCCGCATATTATGGACTTATTTATTCGTCGCGTTTTCCCGTGAATTCGAGTCGCGATTTATCTTATAAAGATTCGCAATTGACTCGGACAGTGAGTACTCGTTAATATTACAGACATCAAATTGTCTGTCAAAATATCTTCGCATTTATGTGATAACTATATCGCGCGCGATTATGTCTATTGAGGCGCTTCGATTATTATATTATAAAAGGTATATATATCACAATCGGATATTCCGAATATTATCGATTTATTTATTCGTCGCGTTTTCTCGGGAATTTTAAATCGCGATTTATCTTATAATTTAATCGTTGACTTAACATTGAAGCTTTATTTATCTTTCCACGTCTTTGAATATTGTTTTTAATAGTTCGTGCAAAATGCTGGTACCCATACAGCACAGAAGCTTGCATCAACATTGCTGCAATGTTACAACATTGCACATAGCAGTGTAATGCTGCAGAAATATTGCAGATACATTATTTTGTAATATTACTTTGGCAATGTTGCAGCAATATTTTAACATAGCGAAAATGTATAACATGTGTTTCTTTACTTGCCGCTATGTGGCGACACCAAACTTAACTAACTCGTATTCGAATTTTCATCTAAAGTGAATATAAGGCCTACAAAGGACTAATGTAGTAATTATATTTCTTGTCTTGTGTCAGTTAAATTTCTGATAAACTGACTTGATTTATTTAATATTCTGAATCCTAATAAGGGATCTAGATTATTAAACAAATAATTTGTTTAATAATCTAGATCCCTCGTTGGGATTCAGAATATTAAACAGATTTTTCTTCATTGAATCGGTAAATGGGAAATAATTCATTTATTGCACGTATTAAAATATTCTGGTACCGAGTGTATGTAAAATAATTGTATGTATATTATTGAGATAAATATTTAATAAGACACATTTGATAAAAAACACTAATAGATATTTTTTTTCGAAGGCGGTAAATGTTTTTTTTCCTATCTTTCTTAAACATTTCTTTATATTTTTAAAGTTTATTTATTAAATTTAAAACGGCTGCATTTGCAATAGCAAAACGCGTTTTAATATTGCAAATACGTTGTACCGTAACATTACTACAATCTTACATTGTAATATTTCTGAGGGCGGACATTTCAACGTTGCTGCAAGCTTGCAGTAATGTTGCAGAAACATTTCGCAACTTCTATGCAATATTACAATGTTTCAAAGTTAGGTCTATGCAACGTTTTTGCAATCTTTCGGTGCTGTATGGGTAGTGTAAATATTTTCTTCTATAATTTAAAAAACGATCGATAACTTTATTAATGACTGTTTTAAACTTGATTCTTTACATTATTTAAATCTTATTAAACTCTACAATTACATCGATTATTAGAGGGACTTTGAAAATCATTCGTTCTGTTATTTTCTATTATACGTGGCCACAACGCGATTTTTAATTATATTTTAAAACTTATAGAGCTCATTTCATCTTATTCAGCTAATCATGCGCGAAATAGGATATGTATTTTATTCTCAATCGTGAAATTCGTATAAATTCGCGTATTAATCGCAAATAAATCGGACAATGCATTTTATGTTCATAAACAATACGGATCACAAATGTTTGTCAAAATATCTTCGTCTGTCATCATTTGTGTGATAATAATTATATCGCACGTGTGTCTATTGATGGTTTCGATTATCATATTATAAAAATTATGCGTATCTCGCAATCGAATATTCCGATTATTGTCGATTTATTTATTCGTCGCGTTTTCTCGCGAATTTTAAATCGCGATTTATTTAGTAATTTAATTGTTGATTTCGAAGTTTATTCTATCTTTTCATTTTGAATATTTCCTTTGATAATCTATACAAAATGCGCCAGTAATGCAAATACTTTCTTTTATAATCGAAGAAACGATCAATAATTTTATTATTAATGACTCTTTTGATCACGATTATTTACGTTATATAAAACATTAAATTCTGTTATTGCATATCTATTATTAATAATAAATGTTGCGTAATTAATCTTCGCTGATCAGCTTCTCGTCTGGACTATGTAAAAATTTTTAGTAAATTTTATATTATACGTATATTTTGGACATTTTCGTGTAATAAATTATTCCATGTAATAAATTATTTTGTATTAATTTCGAATTATATTTTATATTAAATTTGTATTATATTTTGTCATATATTTTGTAATATGTATTTAGCATAAAAATATTATGCATAAAAATATTATATTAAGCATAAAAATATTATGTTAGTATGAAAATTATAATAAAAATTATAATAAAAATATATAAAAATAATGTTAGCTATATTAAAATGGAACATATGAAAATTCTTTATATTTTATATAAAGGAAGAGACTTAAAATATTTTGCAACATCTATATTTTTCGAGTCTTAATTATAAAAACTTCAGAAGAATCAGTGATTAATTTGACAAATTCTATACATGTATTAATAATTAAATTTTTAAATAATTAAAAAAATGATTGATAAATATCAAAGATCAGTTTACTGCTAATTAAGAAGATTTATAGAAATACGGTTAAAAATGTTTTTATCCCACAGCAGGCATTTTGTGTTTTGTAAATAAAAAGATATAAATATGACAATGAATATAGAAAAATATTTATTTCATCTTTGAATATTACAGTATCTTTCGCGATTAAATAATTTATTTACATCAATTTACATACATAAGTATCTTGTTATACAGCACTGGTGCGCTACCGGCATTTCGTGCACATAGCACGGAACAAAACCAGAAATTGTGCACATTATATATTACCCTCTGAGAATATTCATGGACATTGGCTTTGTAGTTCATGTCCACGTTTTCAATGTCCATAGAGGGAGTATCGCTTTCAGGGATCACCTAAAAGCAGGTCATGACACCTCTCAGTCTTCTCTCTGGTAGTAAGAAAACAGTGCATTTTTTAGTTCAGAGGAAATTTAGATCTTTAGATTCAAAACTTTCATTCGCTTTAATATTCTAATGTATCTACAAGAAAACGTCGGCTTTTCACCACCTACCATATACGATCAACAGTATCCAGATTTCGTAGACAATATACTAAAGGAAACAGCCGATGATTTTGAAAAAGAAAAAAAATGTACGTAGTTTGTTTAAAGTAGAATTTAAGTTAGTATAGGAAAAAATTAACTTTAAACATTAACTTTATAATATTATTTTAGTGAATTATATAAATCTCTTTTTTATCATTATTATAATATAAAGATGGGAAATATATTTGCAACAATAAAACAAAATTATTTAAATTTTATAAATTTTATTAACTTATTAATTGTTCATCCAGCAAAAAAAGTGGAAAGTTCGCATTACATATAAATTTTATAAAGCATAAAATCTTTCTTGATATTAAAGTGCTTAAAATTTTGTCTACATATTGGATTGCTATATGTACATTGATCTACATATTGGATTATTTTAACTCGTTAGAAGTTTATCATTTTTAATGCAGATTCCATATATATAAATATTTTTTTATGTTAATTACAAGCGCATTTACTCTTTACACTTACAAGCGCATTTACAATTACACTTGCATTTTTCGCCCGGCTTGCAATCACATTCAACTGAAAAAAAAAAGAATATAAGTTACCTGCATAATTTTTTATTATAAAATATACATTGTTATTAAAAAAGAAAAAATCATTTATAAAATTTATAAAATTAATAATTTTTAAATATAATTATTATTAAAATAAACTATTAAATTACTATTAAAATAAAACTCCTACAATATTCTGAAATTATTGCTATTAAAAATTATCATTATTAAAAATTAATACTATTACTATTAAAATAAAACTCCTACAATATTCTAAAATTATTTTGGCCAATATAATTTCCATTTTTAATGCGTGTTTATTTTGTATAATTTAAATTTTACGTAACATAAATGTACAAATCATAAAATTGTGAAAAATAAAGTTGATGAACAAAAAAGACAAAATATATGTAAGCAAGAAAATATTGAATACGTAATATTCCGAGAAATCTTCCATTACTCATTTTATTACGTATAAAGATCGAAATAACCGAGACGTCGAAACGTCGCGCGAGTAACATTACATGTTATATGCAATTACGCCGCAGCAAAATCGTATCACAAGTCTGCAAAATTACGATGTACGGTACTAAGCTGTAAGATGAACTGGCATCGACCGTTATTAGCCAGTTATTGTCCGGGATGAAAAACAAAAATAGTACAGTTATTTATCAGAGTCATTCTTGATATATTAGAGAGACTATATTAAAGATTTCTTTGACATAATAAAAACGAAAAATGAGCTAGACAACTAATCGTAATCGTTAAAAATATGATTTCTCATAATAGAGACACAACGAGTAAATAATGAATTGCGACTAAACTAATTTCTATTATTACCTGTGCATTCGAGTTTGCAACATGAGCAGTTGTCACCGCATTTACAGTCTGTAACAAATTTAAATATTGTATAAATATTACAATGTGTGAAATTAAACGCTGTACATACAATTCGAGAAAAAATATTTAAACACCGTGTATAAATTTCAAAAATTGTGTAATAGTGTATTGACAAAGCACTGTTAAGAGGATTCCTCATTGAATGGTGAACTCTTACACAATTACAGCGCCCTCATCTAATCCTCATTCCGTATCTCTCTCTATCACATTATTTATAAAGAAGATGCACTGCTTTTTCCACTCTACTGTATCGATATTTCAGGTACATACGGACCGAAATTTTTGGGCACATGCTATTTATTAATTGGACTACTAAACTCAATTTTCACAGTTCCACAAGTTTTTATTATGCAGTCCGCTATTGGGTATGCTATTGTTTTATGCATAAAAGTTACAAAACATTTATATAAGGCTAATGTCTTTATGAGGTGATTTAAGAAGTCGATAAATAAATATATAATTTTATACTTTTTTTTTCTTTCTCAGTATATAATCAGCTTTCCCGTGTCCGTTTGCATCTATACATCAACCGTAGAAAAGGATTTTTAATTCTATGTAGACAATAAAAAATGGCACATGCCCAAAAATTATAGTGTTTTGTCGATAAAAAAGATAGGTTGAGGGATCCCCTTAAATCAACGGTAATTACAAATCGATAAAAAAAATTACGTCTTTATAAAAAAAAACAGATCTTTTTTTATATTTTTCATTATATATCAATGAGAAATTCCTTTATAAGTTATCAGCAACAATTGAGGAAATGTCATGTCATATCTCATGTCACATCAAATTATCTCATAATATCCATTAAGAATTTATGAGTACACTCACCCTTGCATTTGTCGCATTCTGGTCCCGGCATCTTGATCAGCTTTTATCGCTTCGCTCGTTGAAGTTCAAACTCTCGTGGTACGTAGCAGAATGCTCACTTTGCCAATACGACGTCGCGGCTTCGAATTTATCGATCGTTCCCCACCACGGCTGGGCTTAGTTCCGAACGGATTGACAAGCGTAACGCGCGGCGTGTGCAATCGTCAACATACGTGCCATGTGCAACTCTGGGGCCGTGGGCAACTCTGTAGGCACGGGTTTTTCTAAGAAAACTTGTTGAACAAGCTAACGTAAATGAAAAAAACACACATATATACACATATCTATATAATTCTCTAAATGATTCAATTACTAGAGCATGTAGTAGATAATATGTGAAAGCTATCTTATATATGAATAATTTTTATAATTAGTATTGTATTAAATGATTATTTGTCAATATAAAATAACATTTAATTTATGACTCGTTATAAGACAACTTGTTAAAAACAATATAAGAAATAAAATATCATATCTAGATTAAAAGATATAAAAGTCTATATTTTTTTAATATAATTTTAATATATTCGCGTTTCTTCTTTTCTATCTATTTAATTCTCCAATTTATTCTGATATATATATATATATATATATATATATATCTTTTATATTTTGTCTGTAAAGAATTTAATCTATAATATAATCATTAATTTTTATTTCATCCAAATTAAATATTTAATATAAAAGATACTTGCATAGAATAAAAGTTACTTGTATAGAAAATAATTTTCATCCATTATCTAATTATAACAATCTTATTTTATCATAAACAAACTATTTAGAGAATTATAAATATTTGTATATACATTTTTCATAGAGCTTTAACGTGTCTCTATTGTATACATAAGGAAATGAAACGTTGTCTAAAATAAAAAAAAAAATTTAGATCATATGCGCTATATCAAGGACATGCAAATCACGTAGTAATATATCCTCGTGCAACACAATCTGCTTCCTGTTCATATAATTAAAAATTAAATGACCGCGCTATTGACACAGATCTCGAAAATATTAATGATCTGCGATATGACGGTTCTGTCATGTCACTAGCGGATTAAACCAATCACGAGGATTGCAGAGAACGCAGTATTGTCCCGTTTTACGCAACATCGATAACGAGAGAAACTTCTCCTACGTTCTAGAATATGTGGTTGTAAATTTCCATGCATTGATTCATCCTACGAAATATTTCCATTTGGTCTTATTAGTCACATCGTTTTTCATGACGAATCTTAGGATGTTCTCTTCGAAATTCGTTATTCTCATTAAAATGATTTGTGTTCACTTTTATTATTTTTTACTCGAGATTTATATTACTTCGTCTGTAATGCATCTTTTGCAACATTCTGAGCACTCTCAACAGATCTCTGCAATATAAAAATATAATATTTATATATAATAAAATTTAAAAATTTAAATAATAAAATAAATTTAAAAATTAGGTCAATATACTTACTGTTAGACAAAAATGAGAATAGAATAGATTGCTGTAGATAATTTTTGAATGAGTATTTTTCTCTTTTTCATATCTATTTTACTTTTCAAAAAATAAACTATGAAAAATGTATTTATTCTTGTGTGTCAATATAGCAAAAGTAAGAATTTTAATTGTGCAATATAATTATAACTGTAATTAAATTCTTAAGAAAAAGACTATTCAATTACTTGACAAGATAGCTTATAGTAAAATAAGAAAACGCAAAATAATTGATGAGAAGAAAATAATTTAAATTGCACATTTAATGAAACATCTTACATCTCATATATAAAAAAATTACAAGATATACAACTTTTAAAATTAAAAGATATAAAACTTTTATGAAAATATGAATTAACATGTATTATATTTCATTCTTTATAATGTATCATCGATCTTCAATCAACAAAAAATAGATTTAGAGTAAATAATATTAGAATATTAGCTATTAATTTTTTTGTATACGAGAAAAGCATGTTTTACGAGCTGTTTGCTTGATATGCACGGATTCTTCTGCGGAATCGTAATAAATTTCAGGTTGCTTTAAATAATCTGTTTGAACTGATTTTATTCGACCTGAAATAATGTGATACAAAAATTAAATTGTAAATATTGTTCCTGAAATCATGAACTCTTTAAAAAAAACTATGTTCATATTCATGTATGCAAAAATAATTAATTCGTGGTTTATAAATATAATATTACCTTCGTGTCGATTCACAACTTTATCTTTTGTCGAGCGCAACAATTCGTTTATGCGGTTTCCCACTTTTTGATTTTTTGTTTCTTTTATCTAAATAAAATTATTATATCGTTACAGTTATATTGTATTTTAAATGTTTAAATTTAAATATTTCAGATTTTTGATATACAAATGAGATTTTTGATGTACAAATTACATACCGTGCGTACGTGTGATGAGAGCTTATAACACACTTTTGGATGTAAAAAATTATCAGGTGTATTTTCATCTCCTACTACTGTTTTTGTCATTGTCTGAAATAATGTAAAATATGACAGATGTATGATTTCAATACATCTTACAAACAATAACTTGTATTTATAATAATCTAAATTGTATTTATACTTTTATTAATATTTGCTTACCTCTTTTGGCTGTTTTGGAGATAGTCGAAATTTCACTTTCGGTTTTGGGCTAGGAGACCGCATTTGTTTTTTTTTTAGGTGTTAATAGGTTTTTGTTCGTTTTAGGTCGTAAATTTTTCATCAGCTGAGGATCCGTACCTTTTATATACATTCCAACTGGTGATAATACATGATCATAATTTTCTATTTGTTGATAAATACTTTTTGGGTGTGGACTAACATTCTTTTTTTTATTCATTCCCATTACTAGATTAGGTGAAGTAAAGTATGTGCGCTTTGGCTTACAACTCTTAATAGGCGTTTTTTCAGGAGTCACAAATAATTTTGGCTTTGAAACCATTTATTAGTAGAACATTTCATCGATGAAGGACTTCTTTTCTTTTTTATTCTTGAAAACTTTGATACTCCTAATGTCGCATTCTCGATTTTACCTCCTAAATGACGAAAATCGAAATCTTCTCTGGACATCTCCTTTGTTCGGACATCTTTTTTGTCAGGAATATGAGAATTGCTCGATCCAGTTCGAAATAAATTCAGTACAGATTTATGTTTTTCCAAATACTCTTGATATCTCTTAACAGACATTAATGTTTCTATGAATTTAATGTCACTAGTCGATGAGGATTCATTGATGATGATCTCTGGGCATATTTGTTTCGCCGGCTCTGAATTCTTATCGATTTCCATCATTACCTTCGCCGTATCGAGACATTTTTGTCTCTTTTTTGCGATTTCATGCATGAGCGTATTTTCTAAATCATCTGGTTCAATCATTTCATAAGATTTATTATATCGACTCAATTGCTTAAATGTATCAGGTACTTTCTTTGAATCTTTATTGTGTTTTTCGTGTGTAAACAATCTAGATTGAAGATTTTGTGCTTCAGGTTTATATTGGCTTGTTAAATCCAAGGTAAACATTGCAGCTTTTTTGAGTTGTTCACGAATGTCGAATGAGCTTTCCAAAGAAGCCATTTGATTTTCACATTCATGTAAAATGCTATCTAGATTTTGTAAGGGAGGCTGTGATGGATTTTTTTCCTTTATTGGGACAGTTTTGCATTCGTCAGCATAAAATTTTTCGCAAAATGCCTCTAAAGATTCAATGTACTATCAATTGTGCTATCATGCAATGGACCTTTTGCGTTATATGAAATATTTTTGGGCATATACTGACAAGTTTTCTTCGAACTTTTAATATTACGTCGAGTTGGCGTGGTTAAGCCTTTATCTCGAGATATAAAAGTATCAAGAGATTTTTGAAAAAGAGATTTAAGTCCTTGACTTCTTTGTCTCGTACAAATTGTTGACATTCTTTGAGGAGACTGAGGCCAATCTGGAATAGTCTCATCCTCTATAAATTTACACATTTTTCGAAGTTCTTCAGTTAATCTACATAAGCTAACATCTGGATATTCTAATTGTGCACAAGAATCATCATTTATAACTGATTCTTCAATAATCGTTAGTAACCTTTCTGTAAAAGTTTGAGGTGAATTATAAAAATTTGCAGACAAACGCCTCAGCAAAGGTTCTTGCACAGCTGCCTCTTTCAATGGCTTTTGATGTTCCAATGATTGTAAAAATGTTTTTAATTCAAAAGAATTAAATTGCTCTTTTGAACTAGTCTCGCTGCTTGTTGAATTGCAATTCTGATCTTTCTCAAGAAGATGAGAATTCTTATTTGATAAAATAGAAGGCTTTGACAATGATAATGCATCAAATAGAGTAACTGTATCAATTTTTTCATGCCTATTTTTCCTTGTAATAGTATTTATAGGTTTTACACAAAAGTAATTGGTTTTAATATTATGATTTTTATCTCTCTTCAAATTACTATTAAGTATACTGCAGCTTTTAGACCTTTGAAGTCTGTTGTTAATTACATCTTGATCTTTTGTTGCTATGATTGCATCTTCCAGTGAATTTAATGACATAGCATATACACGATCTGTAATTAAATTACATCCATTTTAAGGCAACGGATTTATCTACAATCTACAACCTACATCTACATCTGCAATCTCTACGAATCCGTTACCTTAAAGTTAAATAAAAGTTTTTTTCACTCACCGGCACTGATGCGCAACAGCGGAGTTGTTGTTATCGAAGCTAGTTGTCTGTAACATACAAATATAAAATTCATTTATAATAATGCTCACAAAATGCAATTAATATTTAAAAAAATTTTTATCGCGCGGAATTTTATATCCGATGTGTAAAATAATAAGCAGATAAACACGTATGGAAAAATTTTATAAATTTTTAAAACTGTTTTTTAAATAGAAAATTTTATATAACTTTTATAAAAATCGTTCTCTTTAATTCATTTAAATAATAAGATCGAATTATTGTTTGTTTATAACATGTTAACGATTTATAACAATTAATATATAAATAATAGATATTCACCATCAGGTTGCTCCGCCGATGTAAGATGCCTCTCCCAGGCCTCCTCCTCCTCTCATGTTGTTGGCGCGCCATACTTTTAACGACACTCTCGCATTCGCGAGCGATATTTTTATATCGCTATTTCCGTTATTTTACGCATGATACTTAACGGTGTCCGCACTATTTCGGTACGATAAAAAATTTTCTATTTGATCGCGCGATGTATATACTTAATATGTATATACTTTGAACGGCACTCGCGATTTCGGTACGAGCGAAAATCCCATTTCACTTACGAGAATCAGCTTCGAGCCAACAGGTCGAGAATGCAACGATACAACGAGCAAAGATTAGGCCCGAACCGGAAAGAAGACGGAACGATTGACGGAAATAGAGGAAAATGAAGTTCACCAACTCTTTTTCGCGCATAATTATCCTATCTCGTATCGAACCTGGACCCGCTAAGCACGATTTCAGGTGCTCCGCCCGGACATATTATGCCTCCCGCGGTTGCTATATGCTACACCAGGCTGGTAGACGGCAAAAGAAGAGGATACTCACATTTTTTAAATGCTAACATTCAGCAATTTAGAAAATGGGGAGGCAACCCCTTTTACCGTGCGAAAATCGTGCTTAGAGGAGTCCACTCGACTCCTCGATAGGGTTAACACACGCAGTGCGTGTGGCTGTAGACGAGCAAAGAGAAGGGACCCATTGACGACCAGTCGGAGCAATCGATCGAATTCTAACTAATTCGGGCCGAATCACTTGATAAAGCACGAAGCACGAAGCGCGAGTGTACGTTGCATAACAACGTGTGCAAACTCGAAACATCCCAGTTAGTTGGCATCGGAAGTAGAAACTCGTTACAATAAATGAAATTGGGATTTTATATGAAAAAGTCCAAAAGTTTCGCGAAAACGCGACGACGCGAGAATACTACAACGCGAAAACGCGGTAACGAAGCGCTCGCCGTCCGCGGCACGTTGACGGCACCGACGACGCGAAAGGGTACTTAGCTTCCCCTTCAGGCTCCTTAAGATTTACCTTAATAGAAAAATTTAAGATAAATCTCAAGGCACCATCCAAGTACTAAGCCCTCCCACCCCGACAAGATGTACCCCATGGGAAGGTTATATTATATATAATTTTATATATAATATAATACATAATTTGAAATTTATTTTGACTCTCTGACTGTATTTTGATAAAAACAGTTTGTAGTAACAGAGAGAAGACTGAGAGATGTCATGGCCCGCTTTTAGGTGATCCCTGGAAGCGATACTCACTCTGTGGACATTAAAAATGTGGACATGAACTACAAAACCAATGTCCACGAATGTTCTCGGAGGGTAACACATATGTCCCTCTGATAATATAAATAATATAAATAATTTAATTAATAATAATTTATTATATAAAAATATTAGTATGTTCTCTCTTTTCACGCTATTATTTATTTATTTATTTATGTGTCTTCTTTTTCTTTTTCTCAACATCATTTATTTATTTATTTATTTATTTATTTAGGTCGCTCTAAGTCAGTCTTTTAAAATGCAAAACTAAATATTATAAAATTTGACTTCTGGAAAACGCGGTAAAACAATCGAATAAATTCAAATCATTAGTATAACAAAAGGTTCCGTGATACATCAATCGTTTAATAATTAATTTAAAATAAAATATACCTCTATATTTTAAAATTCCGCGTGTATATGTAGTACGTAAAATATTTCGGCAGAGAATTATCAATAATATCATGTTTGGCCTTGGCGACGTATAGCAAGCCCGCTATATACATATCACGGCTTTGTCATCATTCGCACGGTGACTCTCGAGTAATAAAGTAGTGAGAAACGCTTCGTACATTGTAATTTTTGTACTAAACACGATTACGATTAGTATCGAAACATAATTTGCTATAAATATTAATAAGTATTAATTAATTAAAAATTAATTAACGACATAAAACTGTATCGCAACGATAAATCTTTATCGAATCGCATTCATTCATTACTGCGAATAAAAATTGAAACAGGGGATACAAAAGGGCATAAGAGAATTAATTATGTTATGACCTTTCAATCATATTGATGTTTATTATAATGATATTTCCTTAACAATATTAGAATTAAATATATTTCGAATGCTTTAAATATTCTCAATCCTTGTTAATTAAACAATATAAAATTTAATCAAGAATCGATAAAATGATAGGAATACAAAATATTAAATAATCATTTCGATCATTGTGATCTTTACGGATAATAATTATTATTTTAATACTTAGTCACAAATATATTCCATCCGTGTTACTTTATCACTCTACTTGACAATCTAAATATAATTTGGGGGGGGGGGGGATTCTGAGAAAACACGAAGTAAAACAATCGAATTACAGATGCAAATAATTAACGTAACGAAATGCTCCGTGATAAATTGTTTAATTAATAATCAATAAATTAAAGTAATTTCTGTTATTTAATATTTCGTGTTAGTGTATATTTTATAATATATAAAATATTTCAACGAATTGTCGATAATACGGTGTTCGACTTTGGCAATATAAAATATAAACAGTAGCACACTATACGTTACGGCTTTGTCATCATTCGCACGATGACTCTCGAGTAATAAAGTAGTGGTGAGAAACGCTTTGTATATTGTAATTTTTGTACTAAATACGATTACAATTAGTATCGAAACATAATTTGCTATAAATGTTAATAATTAAAAATTAATTAACTTTTGATAAACGACATGAAACTGTATCGCAACGATAAATATTTATCGAATCGTAATCATTCATTACTGCGAATAAAAATTGAAACAGGGGATACATGAAAGGGGACAAGAGAATTAAATATATTATGATCTTTTGATCATCGATGCTTATTATAATATTTCTTTAACAATATTAGAATTAAATATTTCGACCAATGCTTTAAATTTTCTCAATCCTGGTTAATTAAACAATATACAATTTAATCGAGAATCGATTTAATGTGATAAGAATCCAACATATTAAATAATCACATCGATGTTTGCAATCTTTATGGACAATAATTATTATTTTAATACTTAGAGTCACAAATATATTCCATCCGTGTTACTTTATCACTCTACTTGACAATCTAAATATAATTTGGGCGGAGGTGGATTGTGAGAGAACACGAAGTAAAACAATCGAATATAGATGCAAATAATTAGCATAACGAAAGACTTCATGATGAATAGTTTAATAAATAATCAATTAATCTCAATCAATAAATTAAAATTCTATAATTTAATATTCCTCGCGCAAATATTTTATATTACGGAAAATATTTCGGTAACGAGAGAATTATCAATAACACCTTGATAAACAGTATAGCGCTATTGTTAATATGTTACATGGCTTTATTATCATTCGCACAGTGACCTCGAGTAGTGACGTGAGACGTTTCACATATTATCAAATTCTTTCTTTACATAGTCAACCTTGGCGATATAAACAGTACCGCGGTAATGTTTCTGACTTACGATCATTCGCTCAGTGGCTCTTGAGCAGTGAAGTAGTGATGTGAGACGTATCATATATTATCAAATTCTTTCTCTGAACACAATTGCAAGTGCAACGAGGAACTTTTCGTGAATGAATGTAAGTGCAACGAGGAATTCAAATGAGTGCAACGAGGATTGAAGTGCCACGAGGAAAAAGCGAAGAAAGCAAAAGAAAAAAGGAGGTTTTGGAAATGGATGGGCCAATGAAAAAAATGTGATGTAAGTCATTAATATAAATTATTTATCACATTCATTATTTATTATATTGTTGCGTCCCCGCGTCCCGTCCCGCTGTATTCGTCACCCGTTGAATTCTTTCGAAGAAGATCGTTTCCGCGCGCGATGTCAAGATATTGTTATAAACAACGACTGTCAAAGAGTCTGAGTCCAGCTGTCAAGCTGTGCGGATGCGCGTCTATTTGTGATCTATTTTACGATTATTCTGAAATCTTATATGTTACTGGCGGTTTATTAAAATTCTTGTGCACCTTAAATCGCGTTATTAGTTACGAGTGCACGAGCGTCAGCGTATGCCGATTGTGTTGTGTGCGTTCGATGTATATCGTTCCGCGGACGTAAAAATATATAAATTATTTATCATTAGTATATATTCAAAATATACATATTTCACGTTTCGTTTTATTTCTTTAGTAAGAGTGATTTAAGAGTGATTTTAAATTGTAACATATATAATATATATACTTATAAAAAACATTCCATTTTATTTTAAAATGATTAAAACATTTATAAAATTTTTTATTAATATTTTCAGATACTTCTTATGTTTTATAAAATATTTCATATTAATATATTTATTTAAATATTTCACATATAAAAAATAGAAATTTTTTTATTTATCGTATTACTAAAATTTTATATCTAAGAAATATAAATTATTTTGTAATTACGCAATTTATAATATTAAAATATATTTATTTAAAAGTAAAAATGTAAAAATTAATTGCGCGCAATAATTAGTTTTAAAATCAATTATTTTGAACATTGCTTTATATAATATATTTTCTCTTATCGTTTATATTTGCGAATTTAAATTTATATAGTATATTATATAGTATATTATATAGTATATTACAAAATAAATTCTACAAAATATATTATATATAAAATTATATATAATATAACCCTCCCATTGGGTACACCTTGTCGGGGTGGGAGGGCTTAGTACTTGGATGGTGCCTTGAGATTTATCTTAAATTTTTCTATTTAGGATAAATCTTAAGGAGCCTGAAGAGGAAGCTAAGTACCCTTTCGCGGCGTCGGTGTCATCAACGTGTCGCGGACGGCGGCGTTTCGTTACCGCGTTTTCGCGTTGTAGTATTCTCGCGTCGTCGCGTTTTCGCGCTTCCGCTTTGGACTTTTCGTATAAAAATCCCAATTTCATTATTGTCATGAGTCTCTACTTCCGATGCCAACTAACTAGGATTTCGAGTTTGCATACGTTGCTATGCAACGTACACTCGTGCTTCGTGCTTCGTCAAGTGATTCGGCCCGAATTAGTTAGAATTCGACCGACTGCTCGGAATGGTCGTTAATGGGTCCCTTCTCTTTGCTCGTCTACAGCCACACGCACTGCGTGTGTTAACCCTGTCGAGACTCCGTCGAGTGGATTCCCCTAGGCACGATTTTCGCTGGGTAAAAGGGATTGCCTCCCCATTTTCTAAATTGCTGAATGTTAGCATTTAAAAAATGTGGGTATCCTCTTCTTTTGTCGTCTACCAGCCTGATGTAGCATATAGCAACCGCGGGAGGCATAATATGTCCGGGCGGAGCACCTGAAATCGTGCTTAGCGGGTCCAGGTTCGATACGAGATAGGATAATTATGCGCGAAAAAGAGTTGATGAACTTCATTTTCCTCTATTTCCGTCAATCGTTCCGTCTTCTTTCCGGTTCGGGCCTAATCTTTGCTCGTTGTATCGTTGCATTCCCGACCTGTTGGCTCGAAGTTGATTCTCATGAAATGAAATGGGATTTTCGCTCGTACCAAAACCGGGAGTGTCGTACAAAGTATATATATATTAAATATATACATCGCGCGACCAAATTTTTAACCGTACCGAATTAGTGCGGGAGTGCCGTTTAGTATCGCGCGTAAAATAGCGGAAATAGCGATATAAAAATATCGCTCGTGAGTGCAGGAGTGCCATTAAAAGTATCGCGCGTCAACAACATGAGAGGAGGAGGAGGCCTGGGAGAAGCATCTTGCATCGGCGGAGCAACCTGATGGTGAATATCTATTATTTATATATTAATTGTTATAAATCGTTAACTTGTTATAAACGAACAATAATTCGATCTTATTATTTAAATGAATTAAAGAGAAAGATTTTTATAAAAGTCATATAAAATTTTCTATTTAAAATACAGTTTCAAAAATTTATAAAATTTTTCCATACGTGTTTATCTGCTTATTATTTTACACATCGGATATAAAATTCCGCGCGATAAAAATTTTTTTAAATATTAATTGCATTTTGTGAGCATTATTATAAATGAATTTTATATTTGTATGTTACAGACAACTAGCTTCGATAACAACAACTCCGCTGTTGCGCATCAGTGCCGGTGAGTGAAAATAACTTTTATTTAACTTTAAGGTAACGGATTCGTAGAGATTGCAGATGTAGATGTAGATGTAGATTGTAGATTGATCCGTTACCTTAAAATGGATGAGCTATGATGGATTAAATTAAATTAATTAAATTAAATAATTAAATTAAATTAATTTAATTTAATTAAATAATTTTAATAAGTTTTTTCGAACTTATGCTTTGCATCTATCGCGAAAATATATTGAAATATTAATTTAAAAAAAAAGAGATCAAGAAAAGATTTTTTTGTAGAGATTTTGTCTAATTTATTAAATAAAGGAACGCATTAACAATTATCAATTTTATCAATTTTTTATGCTAATTTATTCTTATAATACGCACTTATCTTCTAATTGCTCATAACTCATCCATCGTAGAATTTGTTTGTAGATATTGTTTTTAAACTTTATTTTAACTTAATATAAAGCCAAATGATTAATTAATTACATAATTTGTAATATAATAAATACACACATTAATTTTATATTTTATTATAAAATATAATTTATAGAAATTTGTAAAAATTATAGTAATTTGGCTTTATTTCAGTTAAAATAAAGTTATATTCAATATTTAACGAACGATTGTGAAAACGAACGATCGTTACTAAATGAGCGTAAATATTTCACGCTTTTTTGCCGGTAATTATCCGGCAAAAGAAGGAGTAATTATCTCCTTCTTCGATCTCTGATTAGAGATCGAGAAAGAAAGTGGCCAGGATCAACGAAAGGTAGGTTCAACTGGCCTGAAGAATACGGTTAGGGCACGCGGTTAGGGCACGTGACTAAAATATATACATGATTAGGTGAGGTGATGATTAGAGATAGGTTCCTCAAATCTCGAATAATTTTAGTTAATCAGGAAGTAGGGTTGTTAATGCTATTAAGTAAAATCATTAGAATTTTATTAATATTAATATTAGGGTTGTTAGGGCTCTTAAGATCATTCGAATTCTGTAATAGTAGGATTGTTAGAGCTATTAAAATTATTAGAATCCTTTAATAATAGGGTTGTTAGGGTTATTAAGTAAGATTCATCCTTTCTTTTAATATTCCAATAATCCTAGGGGTAAATTAAAATTATTTTAATTAAGTTGAATTTATTTTTAAAAACGTTGTAAAAATAAATATAACATGTTTTAAAAATAAAAATGTTTTAAAAGTGAAATTTAAATTATCAAAATTATCTTGAGAAATATTAAAGAAATTGCATAATTATTAACGTTTAAGAAATCTTAACATGTTATAGTTTATTTTAAAACTTAAAAATATATGTGTATTAAATCAAATATAATATTAAATCCAAATGTTAATGCTATCAATATCAAATTATTATATCGATGTTATTAAATATTTGAATAAATGGAATATTGTTATTTGATATTGATAGCATCATAAATTTGTAAATTGTAAATTGTAAATTATAAATAGTTATAATTGTATTTTAATTATAATCTAACATTGATATTTTAAATTACAATATAAATTACAATGATATTGTAAAATACAATACAATTATAACTATAATTATATTATATGAAATTGTATTTACGATTATAAATTCTTATGTAAATTACACGAAAAATTATCGAAAGTATACGTATAATAATTACATAATAGTAATTAACATAATAGTAATTCATTAAATTAAAGTATTTGTTTCTGTAGTATATATTTTTGGAATATTCATAAAAGAGTAACTGTTTGTATTTTCATGTCAAAGAGTCATTAATAAATTCGGAAAATTTTTATATAAAATGTAAAAATTCGATGCTAAATTAATGATTAAATATAAGCATTATAAAATTTGACGGACGCCTTCGTTACAGAATCGCGAGTCAATTATTATAAATTTAATGATATGCTTTCCGTTAACTTTATTTTATTTATGAATTCCATACCGCGCGGAACTGAATATTCTTAAAATAAATTATTAAATTATGATTGCGAAAATACCATGTTCTTTCCGCGTTCTCTTCGCGTCCTTATACAAGATTATCATTTTAACAGAAGAATTTTATCGCTGTCCCTCTCGTCAGATAATATTCCTAAATATTGCTAATTAAATATAAAGAAATGTCGAATAAGAGAGTGAAGATTCGATAAAATTCGTGATAAGTCAACGATTAAATATTAACTTCACAAAATTTAACGATCACCTTCGATATTATAGAATCGCGAGTTAATTATTATGAATTTAATAATTTATTTTTTCAGTTATATTTGTATTTACGAATTTTTTTTTTCGTATCGGAAAATATTCATAAATAAATTAATAAATTACCGTTGCGAAAACACCGTGTTTTTCTCGCGTTCTTTTTCGCGTTCTTAGACGAGATTGTCGTTTTAATAAAAGAGTTATCATTGTTCCTTCCGTTAAATAAACTTTAATGAAAGTTGCGTGGCTTGTACCGCCGAGCAGTCAAAACGATTTTCATCATGGAGAATTATTTCTCACCAGTTCTTGTGAGATCCATTCGCGTTGTCTAGTTCGGTGCCCTGTTGAAAATTGGGAATTTTTATTGTGAGATTGAAGGAACTAATCTCAGGTTTTCCTGGCAATTTCCGAAAGCAATGATTTCAGTAGTAATTCAACAACGATACGCTTCTTTAACGTCGAATTAATTTAAATAATATACATTTAGATGAGGGAAATGTATCTCTTCTTTTCTTCGTTAAAAATGTTCTATCATTACTAGGATTGGTATTATTATTGTCTATATATATATAATGCCAGAAAGATTTAATAGTAGATTAAATATGGATATAGCGTTGTGTATAAATTTTAGTTTTTCAAGTAATTTCATATTGTAATTGATTTGTATAAATCTTTTGATAAAAATGATTACGAACGAATATATTTTTAATTAATATAATTTGTCTCTTTTGAAAAATTATTTCTAGGTGCTGGGGATATTAACATTAATTTTTAGTTTCTTTTAAGAAACTATTTGCAGTTATTGGACATCCATCGCCATTTTGAAATATTAGTTTTTAGGTATATACCATTTTATATATATGTATAATAAAATACATGCACAAATTTACGTCTCCAAAATATTTTTATAATTTTTAATAATGTTATATATTATATATAAGCGAAATTATACATGAATGTTACATAAAATGTGCGAATACTTAAAAATTTCGAGACAAATCGAATGGGTACCCCTATATCAGTAAGATATTGATTAAAAGAAAAGAAATTATTAATTTAAATGTTATAAAAATAAGAATCTAGAGAATTAATCCAGAATTAATTGTTCAAAATTATTTTATTTATTTTATTTTGCACACTGCTCGAATTGAAATTTTTTAAATCTTGCTGATATCGGATTCGATTCGTCTCGCGCGCGCGAACAGTACCCCAAATTATATGTGTTCGCACATTTAACACAAACTCCAATAATGCATGTATTTTATTATTTATAAATATAATCGTTCGTAATCACATTTCAATAAAAAAGGTCGTTATATCCATTTAATTTTCAATAAAGAAATATATTTCTTAATAATGGAAGAACATGTTTTTTGATGTGCATATCAATTTCGTGAATTGAAGATAATGGACGAGGGATAATTGTCGTTGATTTATTACTGAAATCATTGCTATCGGGAATGGTCCGGAAGATCCAGGATTCGTTTCCTCCTACAGTGAAGTTCCCGACGTTCAATGGATCACTTAACTTTTCTTCGCAGATTGATCTTGCGAAATCTGATGTAGACACAAGATGTTAATCGTTCTCCATTTTTAAAATCGCTCCTCTTTTTATCGGATATTACTGATGTATCATTCGCTTATCTGCAATTGAATATTTTGAATATTATCGATTTATTTATTCGTCGCGTTTTATCGCGAATTTTATATCGCGATTTATCTTATAATTTAATCGTTGACTTATACATTGAAGTTTTATTTATCTTTCCACGTCTTTGAATATTGTTTTTAATAGTTCGTGCAAAATGCTGGTAGCGCAAATATTTTCTTCTATAATTTAAAAGACGATCGATAACTTTATTAATGACTGTTTTAAACTTGATTATTTACATTATTTAAATCTTATTAAACTCTACAATTACATCGATTATTAGAGGGACTTTGAAAATCATTCGTTCTGTTATTTTCTATTATACGTGGCCACAACGCGATTTTTAATTATATTTTAAAGCTTATAGAGCTCATTTAATCTAATTCAGCTAATCATGCGCGAAATAGGATATGTATTTTATTCTCAATCGTGAAATTCGTATAAATTCGCGTATTAATCGCAAATAAATCGGACAATGCATTTTATGTTCATAAACAATACGGATCACAAATGTTTGCCAAAATATCTTCGTCTGTCATCATTTGTGTGATAATAATTATATCGCACGCGTGTCTATTGATGGTTTCGATTATCATATTATAAAAATTATGCGTATCTCGCAATCGAATATTCCGATTATTGTCGATTTATTTATTCGTCGCGTTTTCTCGCGAATTTTAAATCGCTATTTATTTAGTAATTTAATTGTTGATTTAGAAGTTTATTCTATCTTTTCATTTTGAATATTTCCTTTGATAATCTATACAAAATGCGCCAGTAATGCAAATACTTTCTTTTACAATCGAAGAAACGATCAATAATTTTATTATTAATGACTCTTTTGATCACGATTATTTACGTTATATAAAACATTAAATTCTGTTATTGCATATCTATTATTAATAATAAATGTTGCGTAATTAATCTTCGCTGATCAGCTTCTCGTCTGGACTATGTAAAAATTTTTAGTAAATTTTATATTATACGTATATTTTGGACATTTTCGTGTAATAAATTATTCCATGTAATAAATTATTTTGTATTAATTTCGAATTATATTTTATATTAAATTTGTATTATATTTTGTCATATATTTTGTAATATGTATTTGGCATAAAAATATTATGCATAAAAATATTATATTAAGCATAAAAATATTATGTTGGTATGAAAATTATAATAGAAATTATAATAAAAATATATAAAAATAATGTTAGCTATATTAAAATGGAACATATGAATTCTTTATATTTTATATAAAGGAAGAGACTTAAAATATTTTGCAACATCTATATTTTTCGAGTCTTAATTATAAAAACTTCAGAAGAATCAGTGATTAATTTGACAAATTCTATACATGTATTAATAATTAAATTTTTAAATAATTAAAAAAATGATTGATAAATATGAAAGATCAGTTTACTGCTAATTAAGAAGATTTATAGAAATACGGTTAAAAATGTTTTTATCCCACAGCAGGCATTTTGTGTTTTGTAAATAAAAAGATATAAATATGACAATGAATATAGAAAAATATTTATTTCATCTTTGAATATTACAGTATCTTTCGCGATTGAATAATTTATTTACTATCAATTTACATAAATAAGTATCTTGTTATATAGCACTGGTGCTACCGGCATTTCGTGCACATAGCACGGAAGAAAACCAGAAATTCTGCACATTATATATTACCCTCTGAGAATATTCATGGACATTGGCTTTGTAGTTCATATCCACGTTTTCAATGTTCATAGAGGGAGTATCGCTTTCAGGGATCACCTAAAAGCAGGCCATGACACCTCTCAGTCTTCTCTTTGGGCCTGTTCTTTTTAGCTGCACTGCTACACTAGTGCAATTAGTTAGAGTGAAAGAAAGTTGTTTGTCTCTTTCTAACTTATTGTACTAGTGTAGCAGTGCAGCTAAAAAGAACAGACCCTCTGATTGCAAGGGAGAGAAACGCACTGTCACACGATTGACTGTCAGGATCTAGAGAAATTTTGGAGACTTGAAGAATCCTACTCGATAGCCAATCGTGTGACATTTATTTCTACCTGTGCTTTCTTTACCATAGACTTATATAATAGACCAAGCCAACCGTGAGAGCAACCCACGCTGGCACAAAAGTGAGAGAGCAATAGCTGGAGTTGTGCTCTCTCTGTCTAAATGTGATAAGGTGGGGATAAAGGAGAGAATAAGATAGAATAAGATATAGTGCCTTCTCCGCCTTCTCCGTCTTCTCCCACTCTCTCTCAAATATGAGAGAGAGCGGACGACTCCATCACTATCTCTGTCCTTCTATGTCGGCGTGCGTGCGCCCATAAGATGGCGCGGTCTATTATATAAGTCTATGGCCGGTATTCATAGTCCGTTCTTATATTTAAGATCGTCTTAAGTTCATCTTTAGATATTGTATGTATCATTTCATTGGCTATGGATTATCTGAAGATGAACTAAAGACGATCTTAAATATAAGACCGGACTATGAATACCGGCCTATGTTCTTTACACCGTACGTCTTTTGATACGCGAATCAAAAGTAATGCGCACCAAACGTTTAATTCGACTGCGTTTACATCAAATGTATAAATACATGCGCGCGCTTTAAGGAATCCAGCTAAAGTACGCAATAAAGTACGAAGAGTCGACAAGTGATACACAGTAGTGTTAAGGCCCATCTACATCTATCGTAACCACGGTCTTACATACAGGCATAGACCTTAGATATCATAGACATAGTAACTATAGACCGAGCATCCATTGTATAAGCGTTAAGTATACGAAAAGAAAGACAAAAGATGTAAGATGAGTTTCTTTCTCTTTTCAATGCCGGAGGAGTGGGGAGCACTTCTCCTCATCTCAATAGGGGAAACAACGAACCGGCGCGAGGAGATGAAGAGAAGTGCTCCCCACTTCTCCGACATTGAAAAGAGAAAGAAACTCATCTTACATCTTTTGTCTTTCTTTTCGTATACTTAACGCTTATACAATGGATGCTCGGTCTATACTTACTATGTCTATGTTAGATATGGACTGGCAATACGTATCAGACTGTGTCCGGAGGAGGTTAGAGAGAGAAACATACTTTTTGGTACTTCTCTTTCTACAAGTGTCCGGACACTTGTAGAAAGAGAAGTACTAAAAAGTATGTTTCTCTCTCTAACCTCCTCCGGACACTGCTTCTCTACAGAAACTATAGGCAATTGCCAGTCCATACTTAAGGTGGAAGCACATAAAATTGCAGGAGCACATAACCATAAGCATAAGAAAATTGATTGGTTCATTTTCTTATGCATATATTTGTGAACCAATCAATTTCCTTATGCTTATGGTTATGCGCCTATGCAATTTTATGTGCTTTCACCTTTATAAGGTCTATGCATACAGGTCTGGAAACTGGTCTACTTTTTCGGTGGTGGGGATATCCCGCTTAGTGGCTCGAAATTGATAGTTTCCTGTATGTCCGCACGAGTCGTTGCGATCGAGGGATGTTCGAGGCGCGCATGCGCAATTCTCTTTTGACAAAGATACATTTGTTTATCCTTTCCGATTACCACTTATATTGCTTATTATGTAAACTTATTAATAAAACATAAAAAAAACAATATAAAATAATAATAAGACCGCGTCAGTGGAACTTGTGGACGGCCGTGCTGTGGACATCAAATACCACCATCTTGTTTAACTAACATCCCATGCATGTTGCGAACCACGCGGACAATATTCAAACTACACAAACCGAGGACAAAAAGCAGGACACCTCCCACCACCGGAGTTTCCTGACCTGTATGTAAAGGCCCATCTACATCTATCGTAACGTCTATCGTAAGCTTCTTACGGCGATCGTAACGCTCGTCGTAACAGTTGTCGTAAGCTTATCGTAAGGGCCATCACACACAAAATTGCATAGCTGCATATGCATAGCATAAGACCATATGAACCAATGAGCATCGAGTATTAAATCGCCATATTGACTTACATAACATAATATTCGATGCTCATTGGTCCATATGGTCTCATGTTATGCATATGCAGCTATGCAATTTCGTGTGTGATGGCCTTAAGAGTTGACTCAACTTGAACTCTTACGATTGCGATGATGATTGCGACGATGATTGCGACGCTTGTCGCTTGTCTGTCATAAGGTTAGATGGAATCCACGAATATTACGAGGTCGATTAATGGGCCGAATTCCATGGACCATCTTCGTTTTCGTTTTTGTCGAATTTGTATTAATAAACATAATTGTATTATTAATACTGCAGCACATAAAATAATTAATTTATTCCTATTCATGATATAAAACGGTTATCTGTTACATTCTTACGATTTTATGTAGACAGACAATGCTTACGACAACTTTTTTCTTTACGATTACGATCGCTTACGATGAAATGTTACGATAGATGTAGATGGGCCTTAAGACCGTGATCGTAACATTTTGATACGATACGCCTTCTCGATGCGTATTGTACCAACTTAAGCCGACGGCACACGGTACGATTTTTCGTACTGGATTTGATAAGATTTAGTAAAATACTAAAAATGCACCAATCAGAATGCAGCATTTCTAATATTTTACTAAATCTTATCAAATCCAGTACGAAAAATTGTACCGTGTGCCGTAGGCTTTAAACGGCAATGAGTGCATCCAGAAGCACAACCGCTCACTGAGCGGCTAAGTAGCAATTGAATGTGATTGGTTTCTATCTTTGAATTCACCAATCACATTCGAGTGCTACTTAGCCGCTCAGTGAGCGGTTGTGCTTCTAGATGCACCTATTGGCTGCGTTCAGCAGGAAAAGCTGCTTTGCAACTGTTGTAAAATTCGTGAATCTGATTGGTGTATGCTCTTAGATTCAGTCAAAATTAAGAGCATACACCAATCAAGCTCACGAATTTTACAACAGTTGCAAAGCAGCTTTTTCTGCTGAACGCAGCCATTGTTTACACTATACATTTAATACGAACATAACATTTGATACGCATATCAAACGGTCGGTGTAAACCAGGCCATTGTAGCGGAGGTCTTATGCCTTAAGAGATTGACCAATGACAGTCAAGTATGAAGAGAATACTCGACTGTGATTGGTCAATTTCTTAAGCCTTAAGAGATTGACCAATCACAGTCAGTTATGAAGAGAATACTCTACTGTGATTGATCAATTTCTTAAAGCTTAGGGCTTAAATTACCTATTGTAGATACTTAAAATCAAATTTGATAAAAATGTAGTGGAACACCTAGAGATTCCTTTAAATATTATATGGACCTATTTGACAACTAAAGAGATTTAAAAATAAATTAGAATAGAATGAGCAAATCTTTATCAAAATTGTGCAAATTGGCGAGTGGACGGTGACGACTTCTCAATCCCACCAGTCATAGACATCAAATACATAGACATCAAATACATAGACTGTTCGTCGGAAAATATCCGAATAAAAAGGATAAAACTTGACCGATCTTTTTCTAAGGATTGTCCTCTATTTTCGACAGTAGAAAGGAGAAAGACACGTATGTAAATATCGCCGTCTCTCTCATCCGGCTCCGGCTTTCGGAGCAGATTATCCACATCCGCGCGTTCCATCTAGGTGACACGTGCTCGATGACAGGTGGACGGCGGTGGCGGCTGCGCGCTCCCTCCCCGAGCTCGCCAGCGCGCAGACCAGTAGCAGCGAGTCGCGCGAGTACGTCGGGCGAGACGGTATCGAGGTCGACTCGGGAGTTGTCGTGTCGAAGATTACGGGAAGGGTAGGCGAAGGCTGTCCGATTTTGTCCGTCGTTGTCGTCCCGTATGCGCGTCCCTCGTCGGTGCGTCCGTTGCGGCCATTGTCCCTGACATGGAAGCCTATCAAAATGGCAGAGATCGCGCACATGTTTTTGTTCCTATATAAGTCCAAGTATCGTCGGAAAGCTCAGTGGCGGCGATCTCGTCGTGGCGGCGGCAACGGCGACGATGACGACGACGACGACGAGGTCGCCGCGGTGCGGGACCCGCGACGGGGACGCGGCCATGGCAGCGACGCCGCGATCGCGGTGCCGTGGGCGACGTTCCTACCGTGGGCGGTGCTCGTCTGCTGCTGGGTGATGCGCGTGAGCGACGCCGCTTCGTCCTCCTCCTCGTCGCCGATAGCGGAGGTGGGCTGCGACCTGGACACCTGCGTCAACGGTGATTGCGTCAATGGCAGCTGCGTGTGTCGCGAGGGTTGGCAGGGCACGCACTGTCAGTTCTGCGGCGGGAAGGTCAGGTGAGCGCTCTTTCTCTCTCTCTCTCTCTCTCGGATCAGCTGTCACGGGCAGGAGAGTGACAGCAGGTCTCCGGATCTCGCTTCGCGAGAAATTTTCTCCGTCCCCCTTTTTTTCTTTTTCAGGTATATTTATTGTATCTCTCCGTCTATCGTTCGGCCAGAGGACGACGTGCGGGTGTGACATGTTCCCGTAGAGTGCGTATGTAGCGCCTGGTATCCCATACACGTACGGACGTACGGGCGCACGGTCCGTGTCAAGTGCAACGGTATCTCGCCACTTTCTAGGTCGTTCTTGTCGCTTCGATCGGCGTGTTCCGGGTGACGGGTGACGGAGAGAGATTCAGCCACCCCCTCTCCTCCCCCTGCTCGGGCGCGTGACGTAAATAAACGTCTGCGTGCGTGCGTGCGTGCATGCGTCTCTTCGAAAGAGAATCTCTCAAGCTCGTTCTTCTTCCTCGTGTGGCTGCACCTTAGCTTCTTTGTTCTACTTTCCTTTCATCTAGGCAATTATTCGTTATAAAAGGAGCGATGGTTGTTTAATCGCGTTTTGTTCGAAGGACAAAGAAAAAAAAAATGAGAAGAAAAAGTACAGGGCTAGCAAGATCAACGTATTGTTGTCTCGAGATGTATAGGTATCTAACAATAAACGAAGCAGAGCTCATATCTTGTGATAACACTGACCACTATAAGAGCTTTGACAGCCTCTGGGGAGGATCAGAGATTAGATTTGCCTGATCAATCGATGGATTGTCGCCGTTAAAAGCGACGGGAAATGTGCTCTCTGTCCTGGATATTGACTAAACTTGTTCAATTTAGGAATAAAGCACAAATAATTTGTCCATTTGTACATATGAAACATTGCTTTTCGTTTTAAGATGTAGTTGTTTGAAAAGTTTAGATTATCAACCTGAAATATAAGTTAACTAGAAAAGTCCAGTGAATAGAAAAAATGAATGATAAATTCCGGTTTTTTTACGGTCCCGGATTTTATCTAATGGAATAAATATTGGCAAAAAGTATAAAGATAATTAATATGTAACACTAAAATATATAGTGCGAAAGATATTTTTTACTTTAATTAATAAATCATACTAGTTATTATAGATTAAAAAATGAAATCATAATAATAAAGTCTTTTTTTAATTCAAATTAATATGTGAAATTTTTGAAATAAAAAAAAATTTTAGAGATATAAATGTTATTAAATTTTATATCAAGTTTTTTAGTTTAATAAGAAAAATATAATAATAACCGAATTAACAATTATCATCAATACAGATATGATTTGCGTTTACACCATATACAATGTCTTCTAATAAAAAATTAATTTATTTGCTACGTCGATTTCTAATCTATGTATTAAGGATTTTAATTTGACACTTTTTCAATTGAAAAATATAAAAAAAAGGTTTTCTATTTATTTTAATATTTTTAATAGAGAAAACTAATTTTGACCATTTTTCGAAAAAATATTGATTTTTATCACTGAATTTTATCCAAAAAATGTAAAATTTTGTCACCCTGGAAAATTTTAAGTCATCAATTACACATCACACATACATATATATATATAAATATAATCTTCAATAAATAAATAATTACTTTTTGCATAAGCGAGAAATATTTACATATTGTTTTAATACATATAATACATTTTAGCATCAAGTTAAATCACGTAGATGCTCTTACGAAATTCTCTTTTTAAATTGGAATCTCAAAATTGGAATTTTAAAATTGACCATGACTTTTTACATAGAACAAAATTTTGATCATGACTGCGTTCCAAGTAGAGCAAGTTTTTTTTTTTTTTAAGAATTTGGAAAAAGTATTCGGAATCCGTGTAATCAGTGCATATAATAATCATGAAATATTAATAGAATAGAAACAGAATTCATATTTCGTCCTGGTTTATATTTTATCACCACGCAGTCAATTCCCATTCGTAGCCGGATGTTCACGTTTGAAGTTTCTGAGATAGAAAATGTCAAAGGTATATATGCACTTTACTTGATCAGTCATCATGTTTTCGTCATGAGAACATTGGAACGTACGATCGGAGTCGATGGAGATGTTCAGAGGATATTCTTGAATATTTTCTTAGATATTTAATGGATATTCAATGGATATCGAGAAAGTATATTCCGAAAGTACTATTCCGCTATAGATTTGACATTCTTGCTAACTATTCTTGCTCCCTTTTAAATATTTAGCGAATATCTGAAGACATTCACCACGAGTATTCCGTCAATATTCTCCTCTCGGAGAAAATCCTTTTGGATATTCCTATATTTCGCAACATCCAGATTTCTGAATACCGTTAATGATAAAAATCTTCAATAGCATTTATTTTTAAATATAAATATAAAATATAAAATATAATATATATAAAAAGTAAAATAAAATATATATAAATATAAGAATCTTTCTTAAATTACAAACATAATATTTTTTCCTCAAATTATAAATATATTATGAATTAAATATTGTGATATATAAATTAAAAATTTTATTTTATAATAAGGGCATTGGTTTATATATTTTGTCTTTAATATTTTGAGATTTTTTTTTTTATAAATTGTTACAAATATAAAATAAAATATAAACTTAAATTTAAAGGCCATAAGAGCTAAACGCGGATGATAGTGCGTAAGTTCAACGAGAAAATAAGTTTTTCGTTGAAACTTATTTGTGTGCACAGGGCACAATTTTTCTCGCCTACAACATTACAGGGGGGAAAGAGGGATAATAATTAAATAAATTCTCGAATTGAGAATTATTTAAATTTGCTTGGTATCGTACCAAGAAAATTTGTGCCCTGTGCACACAAATAAGTTTCAACGAAAAACTTATTTTCTCGTTGAACTTACGCACTATCATCCGCGTTTAGCTCTTATGGCCTTTAAATTTAAGTTTATGTTTTATACACAGAGCCTAATTTCTTATATAGTTATATAAAATAAAATATTTCGATTTTGATTTCAATATCGTGTTTTGGACGTTCCGGAAATTGCAAGGAAGTTTTTTTCTCCAAAGAAGAAAAGAACGAATGTTCCCTCTTTTTTCTACAGCTCAGAAATATCGAATATTTCCTCGCGGTTCTCAAATTTCACGATA
Organism: Camponotus vicinus; assembly: GCF_025532165.1. Taxonomy (NCBI): domain Eukaryota; kingdom Metazoa; phylum Arthropoda; class Insecta; order Hymenoptera; family Formicidae; genus Camponotus; species Camponotus vicinus. The sequence goes on from NW_028141945.1 coordinate 10,361,882, forward strand.
TTTTTCGAAAAAGTTTCCACCGAGCAAAGTCGAATAGTCACCCACATTCGAGAAATATCGAACTTTCGCATGAAATTTTCTGCCTTTCTCTAAAAAGTTAATCCCGGTTCGGGGGCATCGCAGTGTCAGTGACAATGATTGATAGACATCGCGAGCGTGAATAGATCGCGAATAGGGCGCGAGCTTTATCTTCTTTTTTGCTTCACTTGCACTTTATATAACACTATTACGATGCAGTCTCTCTCATTCTTTTTTTCTCCCTTCTTTACCACTATACATGTATAATTTTTGTATACAAAAGTTGACTAGTCGAAAATCTGAACAGTTAAATCGTTACGTATACTTGACTTTAGCCTAAATAAATCGTCTGTCAAGTCATTGAACGAGCGGAAATTGTATATTAAAGTATCTCAAAACACTATGATTTGGATATCTTTTACTTGCGAGTTAAAAAATGTAAGATTTATAAATTCATGTCAATATTTCGATTTTACACAGTAAAAAATTGTGCGTCCATATGTTAAAATTTTCTTGTGTTACCACGTTTTGATTAATACTTCAATGTAAAATTAACATACAACCTATATGTTATTATTTTTATAACTTTTTCATGTGTAACATTTATGTCAACTTCATACTTAACATTTTGTATATGTCTCTTAGAAGTGGAATATTATTTTGAGTATTTTTAACATTTAAATCATTTTAAACAATCAACATGTCTCAAAGTCAGCTTAACATTCTAAGAAAAGTTAAAGTGAATCTTCAAATAATCTTGAACTTTGACATACAAAAATAATCAAATTTATTAAAATCAAATGTTTCTATTACAAATAATTTAAGTTAAAATAATTACTATTACATGTTAATGTCCTCAACATTTCTTACGAGTTATTGTAACTATTTTTTCATGTAATTTTTAATTAATTTGTATGTTATTTTTACATTACACTTAAAATCACAACAACAAAAATAAATATAAAGTATCGTGTCAATTATTTAACATTTTTAGTTTGTCAATAAGTAATACACGACGAATGAATTTTAACTTAAAATTTAGAGTGGACTTTCTGGGACATGTGAAAAATGTTATAATTAACATTTTATTTTTTACTGTATATTGTTAAATTAATTTCAAATAAAATTCGCACTAAAGACAATTTATTTTGGACAATTTATTATTTATTATTTATTTAGCCAAGAACGTTCTACATAATTTGTAATCTATATTCGCAGTTTCGAAATGACTGCAGGCAGCACATCATAAATTTACACGACTTGCCGATACATTTCCTTTATATGCACTCGCGCGCTGCGTGCGACTCTTTATCTGTTTTGCGTAGCGATACACGTGACAAAAGCGTGCGAGAGAGAGAGAGAAAGAGGGAGATGAACAGATAGAGATGAGGTTTTCGGAGCATGTCTTTCATTGTGTTCGTGTAATGCGCTCGTCTGCACCGGCAATGTAAACTGCATCACCGTCGACGGGAGACACGTGAATGCAAAAGCTCGTTAGTTGGTTAGGCCAAGCTTCGTCTCCCGTACAGCCGTATTAATTATGTCCCTCCATTCCCGTTTATTTCCCGTTACAAATGCTGTGGCGCATCCCTGCGCATCCCTTCGCTCCTTCCCTCGAAGAGATCGATGAAGTTGCTCCGAAAAAGCGCAGCCTCTCCAAACGTGTCGCATTATCTCGTTTAATTCGTGCCACATTGTATCGAAAAGGCTGCTTTGTTTCGAAAAAAGAGCGAATGTATAATTAACTCGCGATTCATTAGCTTACAACGTATGATTTCCAACAATCCGTTTATCGACTATCAATTATCGACTTATCATTGATCGACAAATATGATTGATTCGAAACGAAAGGATTGATTCTGTTTGAGTATTCTAATGGACTGGTGATGGACATAGATAGTGATTTACGAGGATAATTTTTATAATTATTGGTGCAAAAGAAAAACGACTCTTTACTCGAGCGCAGCGCTTATAACGTAATCGTTCGCGAGGTAATTGATCGATAATAGCCACGCGATAATAATTACTCCGTGATTTTTCGTCGTCCATGTGTACGTGTCTCGTTCGCTTTTACAATTCCGTCACACAGATTATAAATTACATTCGCTAATTACGCTTAATTTGAATTCTTCTTTCAGTGTAATGAACGTCGTTCATCTGGTACCATCGGCACCAAAGTTCTCTATTCAGATAATTATTGCGCACTATTATCTTTGAAATGATATATATTTAGAAATAATTCTCTTTCATTTGGTAATTTTAAAAAATCCTACATTTCGAAAATTGTTTAGCTTTCAACAAATTTAGATGTGCCATCGCAATTTTGTTCGTAATTTGACGTAAAAAATTAATATTTATTAAATAACGCGAATGGTGTTATTTATTATCGACAAATATACAATCGAGGGAACAAACTTCATATCTCTATTATTTGCAATTAACTTCCCGTATAAAGTATTGCATAATCCTATCCTATAAAGCTATATCGTTTGATTTCCGACGTAAACAGCTATTTCGTGGTCGGTGCTGACACGATAATATCGTTAAATTATTCATTAGTAATGCGACATTAAACTGTGAATTTAATTAGACTCGCGCGTGTTCGCGAATCAACAGTGGCCCGAATCGTTTTAATCATCGACCTATAAATATTGTATCTCTTGAGGCCAGACTATCCAAAAGATTCATTTATAATTTATTTATAATGTGAATGGTGGAAGATTCATTAAACTCGACTAATCGGGGATTTTTCTTCATATTATTTTATTTATGTATCGCAAAAATATGCGCTAGATTTCGAGATTTTTGTGTACCTAGCGAGCCGCGTTACATTTTCAACCGTGTGCAAAATACAGAATCTTACTGACGTGCATGGAATATCAAAGCTGTTTTCAGATTTTCTGCCATTCAAAGCTAGATGTAAATTTTTCCTCTTGAATTTTATCGACTTCGCCACTTTGTCTTGATTTTTTCTTCCGGATTACATAATATTAAAGTGAAAAAATCCAAGAAACTTTTTGTAGCTGGTGAGATATATAACATATACATAATCTTAAATATATAACATCTTCGTATAAATTTAGAAATATTTAATAAGCAATTTTTTTCCATTTTTTTTTTCTATGGATATGTGGATCGCTATAGGATTTTACTGAATCAGTAGGAAGTTTGTAAAAATGCATTTTACATGTTTAAGCAATCTGTGCGCCTTTTACTTTCTCGTCATATATATAAGATCGCATACTTCTTATTACATATTTACTATCGTGAAAAATTGCTAGTAACAAATATACTATGTCAGTAGCGAACTTTTCATTCTAACTATGCACTATTACAAGATTATTACATGAACAGGTTTATATATTGTTGTGTGTGTGGCGAATATATTATATTTTCTGTCTCTCTTTCTATTTCTCTTGTTTCTCTTTCTGTTAGATACTGGAAGAATATTATTATTTAATATTATTATTTATGTATTATTATTATTTATATTAGAATATTTATTATTTATTATTAATATTAGATATTAATATTAGATATTAGAATATTATTTATATTAGAATATTTATTATTTATTATTAAATTTTTATATTTTTTAACTTAATTTAATTTTATATTTAGAATATTATTATTTATTATACAACGATATTTTTGCTCAACAATACTATTATTGTGACAAGACTATTCTTTCTGTCATATAAAATAATATTCATTCATTGATGCATTGATAAGTTTCTTTCATAGTTTATAATTTTGTTAAACACAATTTTGCAGCTTGCCCTGTCTAAATTTCTAACCGTATCCTTTCTCTCTCCGAATCGATATTGTTATCGTGGAAAAGGCGTTTTGTTTCATATACCATGTGTTACATTATGCATAACTCTCTACCCACTCATGCACTATCTTCTATACGGGACTCTTGTCCGAGCACGTGTGATGGCTTATGTACAAATATAGTAGCGATGCACGTACAGAGCGAGACGTGCTCCAAGTGCGATTAGTAGTCTCAAAAAATACTAAATTGTTTAGAAAAAAGTGCACAAAGCAAAAGTTATGTGTACAATTTCGAAGCTATTTTTTTGCAATCATACTTCTGTCACAAATTCCGTTATTTTGAAGAAAGGAAGATCAAGATCAAGGATTTGATTTGAAATAAAATTATTTTATTTTATTTTTTTTTAATAAGTTGAATGAAAAAAGATTCAATGCTATAACGTTTCTATATCTTTCGCTTAAAACATCTTCTAAAATCAATAAGAGAAATTGATATGTCACGTTCCACATGTTTTGCCGTCTATGTACGATACGATTCAGTCTGATACATCACGCATACTTAATACTTTTCTTTAACAATAAACACTGCGATATATTCGAGAAACCATCGTTCTTGTCTGCATACTAAAATACAGATCGATATTGGCATTAATATTCAAACATTGCTTCGCCGTTCGCGCAAAAGTAATTATTTGATTAACTTTTATTAAATTCAGTGCAAGTATAAATCTTTAATAATTTTTAATAATCCTTCAATAATCTGTCAATCTAATAATAGGTGGAAATAATTTGTAATAACAATATGGAAATGTCAATTACTTTTAGAGAGTTTTCTATATTGACTCTTTCTGCTAAAAACCTTATTTATAAATCTTATCGAACTTTACAATTGTTTATAAATGAAATAATAATAATAAATTTAAATTAAAATAAATGAAGTAATAATAATAAATTCAATAATTTTATTATTATTATACACACCAATGAGTTAAATCAACTAATCTGTCTTGACGAGTTAATAGTTAAGAAAAATGGTGAAACATTTTATAACGTTATTTCATATATTGTCTAACAGTTATCTAATAAAGTAACAGAAAAACGCTTCATTTATCTATGATATTTTCAGAATAGATATTTTTATAAAATTTTAGCGTCGATTTTACTTTCAATTATTTGATACTTTACACAGATGTGCATGATGTATCTTATCTGAAAGATATTTTAAATAGATAAGGCATCTATTCGGAAAGTAGGAAGATCAAATAAGTGTAGCGTAGATCGATATAAAGCTTGATAAGATAACTACTTTATAGTATATACGTAATGCACTTTCTGCCTATCAAACGCGAAAGAAGAGGAAACTTTGCGATGGTATTTTACATATAATTTGATGAAAGTTATAATGCAATATTGCATACTTTAACATATTAAAATACTTTGATAAATGTAGTCGCGTGTTCAATGATACTTTGGCAAGTGTAATCGAGTCTTGTTTATTATTTTGTTATCTACGAGTATTATTTATTATCACTTATCTTTGTTTGAAGCCTTTCTGTCAACTCAGTTTATTGCAAAGTTATTTATTTATCTTAAAATTTAATCCATGTTTTAAATAAAAAATATATGTTGAAATATATGAGAACGCACATAGAATATTTTAAGACGACAGACATGTAGGGAAAGTGATGATTAAAACGCATAATTATAGTGCGTATGTGCTGTGTCATTAAATTCTATGCCATGAGATATACGTGGTGTCTCGACGGACTTGAAATTAATGTCGGTCTCATTCTTTACTGCAGAGCTTTCAGTAGAAGTTTCTTGGTTTATCCATATTTTTTCTCATTCGTAAAAGATTCCACCCTGGACAAACCTGATTCCACCCTGAGTCTGGGGTTAATCGCGTTTGCAACCCGAGTTTCGTCAACCGTAGCCATTTGCGTCCGCAAAACTGTTACGTCTCTCACGAAGTGAAGAGACTCCGGCGAAATTGGAAAGCGTTCCAAATGTCACCTCGGCCATAAAGCCTCATCTTCCAATCCGGACGAGAGTCTTTCGTCCGCTGATCCGTTGTATCTGATTCCTCCTCTTCGTCCATAACGAAATCGAGCAAGTCCCGAAACGAGCTCTGCGAATAGCACAGAAGGAAATCTCAGGATTTTCTCTCGAGAACAGAAATCGATGTAACTGAGGAACGTTATATCTCGAAAACTATTATTGTTGAACAGAATTTATTTATAACACAGAAAATTTTATTTCCGGATTTCTAGCTTATAGTTAAAGGTTTTTTTATATGGATCTATATTATAATTTACTATTTATAGACAAAAATAAAGTTCCTAATTTATTTTTGAGGAAACGTTATAATAAAAGAGAGAGGATATTTCCAACAAACCTGTAATAAATTTCGACATTTATGTGGATTTTTCGGAGTCTGTCAATTTTTCCCCTGAAATTTCTGTGCTAAAACAGAATCAGAGGAATTGATATAAAAATAGAATGGAACGCATAACAATGGTACTCTTTCCATCGATCGAGAAACGTAGACTCGTTATTCTCGTGGCCACAACGCGTTAAATTGAATTATCTCCGCGAGCACATGTTGTCATTCATATTTTTTGTTTCCTTTTTCATCGAGCACGCCAGGCCGTACGGAAAAGTTATGTACTTGCATTTCAATGCGTTTATCGATGCATTCGAAGTGTATGTCAATACACATCTATTGACAGGTTTGTTACACTTGCTCGTACAACGAACCGACTTGCCGTTAAGCTGTGTTTTCAGTTTAAACAAAAAATTATTTTTTTTTATTGTTCGAATGCAAGTGATCCTTCAAAAAGTTTTTCCGCACTGTTTCTCGGTTTCTATTTCTCTCGAGTCTTGCAACTATGATGACGAAACTAATTTAATGAATAAATATTATAAATATTATAAACATTATAAATAAATATTATAATATTATAAAATTATAAAAACTATAAAATTATAAAATTATATTATAAAATTATAATATTATACGAAATAAATATTATAATATTATAAATCTTATAATACTATAAATATAATTAAGACATAATTTGTAATAAGAAAAAGTATATTTTAATTTAAAATATATAAAATATAATTTCTTATATATTTGCATGATACATTAAATAAAAAGAAAGGAGGAGAGGGAGATGATGTTTGAAATCTTGCTTTAATGGGCTGTATATTTGCTGTAGAAATCTAGTGGATATATTATGCAACGTCAAGAGCCCTCTCAAACTAATCCATCTCATCACTCCGAATTTATTTTCCAGCAATGTGATCATGGCGCCCACATGTTGCATGTTGTTGGAATAGCCGGGAGTTAAATTTCTCAATATTGGCCTCGCAATATATATGCGACAATTAAATGAACGCACATTCCGCTGACGCCGAGCAACTTTTATTGCTTCTCGAGAGAGGAACCTTTGCGTGGGTTCCTCATTTTATCCGAGGCGCCGTTTATTTCGCTCGCGGGTGCAATACAGCGAACCAGTTCGTAGCGATGTGAAGCGAGGATTAAAATCGAAATGTGAGTCCAATTTCCGATGCTACACGGAGAAAATTTTATATTAATATGTAATACAATTTTATATCACATTTTACTATTTTTTGTATGATCGGTGGACCATCATGACTTTATAGAATAAATTACAGTACAACATAGTAAAATTTTAAACTAACACTTACATAACATATTTCATTATTTGCCATAGTAAAAATTCATAGGTGCTAAATTGTAATCTTTATTATGTATTATTGTAAAACATTATAATACTAAATCTCAACTTCGATAAATGTATTTTTTATTCTTTCTTTTATTACTTTTTTCCGGATTCTTCTTTTTTGCTTTTCTTATTAATTTTACTTATAATTAATAATATTTCATTCATTATTGAACGGACACAATAAATAATATACAATTTTATTTAATCTAATAAAAATTTATTAAAGACAGATACAAAATGTATCTGTAAGTATTTATAATTGAATCTTATATCTAAGATCTCTTAAATATGATCAAACTATTACATGTGCTGTAAAGCTATTTTTCCCATACACTTTATTAATTAATTTAACAGCATTCAGAGATATTAATTATAAATAGATGAGATACATTAACAGAAAAATAATAGATAGAAAACCATAAATAAATATGTAATATAATAATAAAGATTGCAAATCGACTTATCGAAGAGATACTTACGCTTTCTTTTTCGTTTATCTTCACAGCATTTTCATTCACAACACTTTCTTTTATTCTTTTATAACGAATAAGAAAGACAATAAAATAAGCGTTAAACAAAGCTCAACAAAACGCATACGTTATCGAGTTAACGATTGAATGCGACAGAAGTGTACACTGTATGATAAAACAAGCTTCTGCGTGTTTCGGCTTATTCTTGCAGGCGACACCTATCGCTTTCCTCTTCTCTCCGATTTCTTAACAACTAGTACATGATTTTGACGTAACTTTTACTATGGCAACATTGTTTTTTATCACATAAGTAAAGTAATTTTTGTTAAACCGACACTCAAGCCATATTCTAAGGTGGGAAGAGTTAATTTTTACTATGGTATACAGTAAAAATTGACTTTGTATATATTTTTTATTTTTCTTTTCAATACTAACTTTTATCCAGCAAGTTTTGCTTTAAAACATAATAATTTCTACTATGAGAAAGTGTAAAAATTACGTTGCTTTCTTGTTTTTAAAATAATGACTATAGCATTTAAGCTTATAAATTCTCGATGGTCCGCAGCTACTACCACATTATAGTAATCTTTAATATAAAATTTTCTCCGTGTATGCGCAAGGAAAAATTAGATTATGTCAATTATTGCGTTCCATTTGTTCGCGAATAAAAATAGCGGAAAATTCTAAGAATTGTTATCGAAGAATTGTTACGATTTTTCACTTTTTAAGATATGAATATTTTGATGTTATAAATAGAAGATTGGCTTCCTTGGCGCTTGCTAATTTTGACGGGAAAATAAAAATTTCCTCCTCGGAAAAACTTTATCCTGCCCCGGTATATTAGTTTTAATTACGCGAATGCCGGTCGGTGCTAATAAAAACCGGATTGAGAAACCGGTAGAATTCGCGATTTTTATGAACTCTATGTCTCTTGGCGTCTGGCGAGCGATGTTATATCGTGACTTCGTGATCTCCGTGACGGAACTTTTGCAAGAACTTATTACGGGAATTAAAAATGAGAATCGGCAAATTGGGAATGTCTGTCTTCAAAAAAGTTTCAAGTCGATAGTATCTCTCTATGAAAATTTAACAAGTAATTTCTGCGCCATCCCGCAGCCTTTTAATCTGCGTTCTAAAGTGATTCACTTAAGATTCATTAAAAGAAGAGAGATAGAAGTGATGAGTAACTTGCTAATGAAACCTTTGATGGAAATTTAAATATTGAGTGTGAATTATTTTTTTTTACGTGAAAAATAAAAATTCTATCAATAGTTTTCGATCATGTGATAAATAAAATTGATGAGATAAATCAAATTGTGTGAATATCAATATGTGCACAATATGCATATACATGTACATAGAATTCAAGTTTTATATTATTTATATTAAGTCTTTAATCTAAAAAATGATTTTCGTTCCGATTTTCGTTCCGATTAAAGTGTATAAAATACGATCATATAAAATAAGATTTGAGTAAATAAAAATATGTATGAATTTATTTTTAGATATTGCGTCAACTTTCTATTGTGTCGAAGCGTGAAATCTACTGAATCATTTCTTGGAAAAGATTAGAAAACAAACAAACTGTAACTAAAACCATTACAGTAATAAAAAATTCGCATAATTATAATTTAATTCGTATTATTGGAATAATTAGAAAACGTGATATATATATAAAATTTTAATAAAAATATTATTCAACCTACTATTAACCTTATCAATCATTTTTTCGAATTTACAAAGATTATTTTATTGTTTTGTTTTTTATTATTTTGTTATTTTATTGTTCCATAAAGAGAGAGAGTTTAAGATACGTAGAATATAAAAATAGAAATAATATATATTCTCCAATAAAACTTTATTTAGGGTAGATTCGATGTAAAATAAAACGCATGAAATTTTTAATTAACTTTTGAAATTGAAAAGTGAACAAACGATTGTAATTTGAAATTGTTTTTCAAAATAACCATTTTATAATGTTACAACGACTTTACTAAATTCACAACACGTTGGCATGCTGAAAAGTTCTTCTTACAATTTTGTCGGAGAACATCTCATTAAGTTTATATCCTTTTTAGCTGGATTTTTTTGTTAAATTCTTGTTGCCTTTCTCTTTATTCTCTTTGAACGAGCAAGTGAAAGCTCGTTTCATTTCAAGTAAAACGTCACAAAGTTGAGAAAAGAGCGAAGCTTTACTTTTAAAGTTTTACTTTTTCCTCGGTGTGCTTTTTAAAAATCTCGGCGTTTTAATTCCGGAACGGAATTATAAGAAAACGCTTGAAAATTATCACTTTTCTCATATTTGTAAAGTGGAATACGATGAAACTTAATTGTTTACAATGCTCTGTTTGTATAACAGATACGAAGTCCTAGTATGCATAATGTATGCATTTTTATTTGTTTTGTTTACTTTATTTTACATTTTTAAATGCATTTTATTTTTACGCTACTAGAAAAGACGCTTTTCTCCAATAATTTCTCTTGTTTACACACCTTTGATAAATTCTCCGAGTCATTACGGCGCATTAAGTACAAGTGGATGCAATTTAACAGCCGTGACATCGCCGTAAAGTCTCTCGTCGATTCCAAAGTCTCGAATAGGAAACAAATATTTCTCGATAAATCACCAGAAAACCTCATTACAATCACGTGCACGCACTAAATATATTTCTCTTTTGTTAAAATAAGTATATTTTTTTTTAACAACTCGATGACAAGCTTTGTTTCATCCTCTAATTTATTTATTCCTCAACTCTTATTTTTGGTTCTGTTTGACATATCTTCATTAACTACATAGTTACGTAAATAGAGATTCGGGAGAACTTTCACAGAAGTTATCTAAAGTATGTCTCATGGCAACACATTTATTCCAGTTTTTGTTCCAGATTTAAATGCTTTATTTTAATCTTCTCCTCGCGAAATTATATGCATTGAATGCGGTATCGCGTTCATCTGAATTCAAATCCGATCATCCAGATCTTATATAATAATAATAATTATTGATAATTCTTAACTATAGCAAAATGATAAATGACCCATGTAACTATTTTTATTTCACTGATGTGAGTTACACAATGCCTATTTAAAGTTATATTTTTACTAAATTATTCAGAATTATTATGATAATATGTTGGTCATTACTGATGTCACTGATAATAATAATTTTCTATCATTATATACTTTCTACACTAACTCGCTATTCTCCTTCATTCGTAATATTACGATGAATAATCATGTTTTCCATAAACTAATCGATATCATTAAAAACAAAAAAGTTCTCTGCGACTTATTTATATCGTTTAAAATTTTATTTTATATACATCATTTTATTAACACATTAACAAGCTGAAAAAAAGTGATTTTGAAATCGCTTTAAGCTCAATTTTTTCGAATTAAAAAGTTGCTTGTTATTAACATGCTTGTCATTAATTAAGTGTAAATTTCTACGATAACGAGCGAATTTATTTGCATCGTTCATCGTTGATGTTTATGTCTTTTAACTTGCACGAATTTTACGCTGCTTGTATTATTCGATTTCGAAGAATAAAGAATAAATCGGTCGGTCGTCGAACTTGAATGTCAAATGTCAAATGATTCGACTTGTTGTTATCACAAAGAAACGACAAAGATTCTGCATTCGTTAATTCTAACCGTGCTATTTATAAGGCGCTCTTAATAAGATGAAGAATTTTGTGTGTGTGGTTCGCACAGATAACGGTTAATATTCTCAGCAAGAATCTAAAATATCTCATTTTACACATTAATCCATTTATAATTCTTATCGTAGATAATTTTAAAGGTCCATTGTGTAGATTACATGTATATCTGTATTGTATAATTGCATATCGTAAAAGGATTAAAATCAGAACATTATCTTGCTCTTGTGCGACAAAATCTACCTTATTACATTATATCTTATCATTTTAATTTTTTATCATTATTTATTCATATTCATAATAAATTTTGTAGTCATATATTTTATGCATAATATCTTCAAGATATCGTAACATTTCTTTCATCTACTTCTATCGTGAACAACTTTTTTATAATTTTATTTTTTTATAATCTTCATAATTTTTTTTAAATGCTAAAATATCAATTATCTTATTATTATTATTACACCGTGGAAGACAGAGAGCTTTGTAGGTTTTAAAGGTTCTTGACCCTCTTCCCAATGATTAATCAGATGTTATTTATAGAAGAATCGTGATTAGGTTCTTTCATTCCGCGTTTACAATCGCGTGTTCAGTCCTACACGATATACATAACATACTAATTTTTTCTTATTCTGACTCTTAGAATTTCTTCAGATACACTACACAGCTGTGTTGTAACTTCGACAATTACGACAGCGTACCGCGCAATCCTCGAGGAAGGTGTAATCTACGATTTCATTTATATCGTCTTTATTTTTCTTTCGAAATTTTTTGCGGATATTGACGAAGTGATTTATCTATTTTCTGTCTAAATTCATTACATTATATTCTAATATAAAACAAAAGGAGGATATACAAATACAGAATTTTATTTCTAATTATGGAAAAATTAATATATATGCGTGTGTGTTTATTTTATTTCAAACTTAATTATTTTTATAAGAATTAGCTATATTTTTATAAGAATTGGATGTAAATAATTTTTTCGTTGCAAGTTAATGAGATAAAAAAATAGATTATCTATTTTAATAACAATTTTTTATTATTATGTATTGAAAAAATATGTAATAGTAACGACACACATTTTAAAAATGCAAAAATCATGTCATTTTTTATATCTATGTAGCACGTTTTTTGTAATTATCATTACTATAAACCTCTTCCTCGATGCAAATAAACAGCATTCTTGTTTCACGATAAAGTCTTGGACGAAGAAGACGAGCTCATCTGTCGCGGAAATGGTTATTGACAGATAAGAGCGTACTCGATAGTCTGTGCTATCTCATTGAAACTATTTTTTAAAACCACCTGTGCTTTTAATTGCCAGCAGTTTGAGGATTATCGATGCCTCAACAATGTGGCCATTGTTCTCGATTCATCTGTGCGCAAGAAGAACTGATCACTTCTGAAATATCCTGTATATTTATGTAACGCAAAATTGTCCGCGGGATTAAATAATCAAAAGATAAGATCGCGATTAATCGTGTAATGTTATCACGCACGTATATTATACTGCAATAGACATGTATAAATATGCGTGGCATAAGTATCGACATGATATCCGTTGTCGATATTTCATTGATACCGGATACGTCTTCACGAAAGCTGCATTCTTTTTACACAACACATTATTATTCCTCCGTCATCGTCGCACATCCTCTCTTGTCACGTGTTGTATGTGGTCGTAAACGTGTTACTTAAAGCGCAGGTGTTTCACGAACTTGTTATTCCACGTAACAAGTTTTCGCTCTATTAAATTTTGTTTTATTTTTTTTAATTAAATTAGATATTACATACATATTTTTTTATATTATTTAATTAGTGTATTGTATTTTTCTTAATTTACTTTTATCAACATTTCTTTTTAGTGTTCGAGATTAATAATATTGAGCATTACTTTATTTATTATTTCTTTTATTATTTATTACTTATTTATTAGTTAATAAAATCGCGATTGAATGAACATTGAAAACGATCTTATTTTAGTACAGCACTGACATTTTCACGAGCTCATTGTACATAAAATCTCGTTTATATCCTATTCCGGGATCAATTGGCAATTGAAGTCGGGAAAAATCAGAATTAATATTAACCTTTATATACACGGCTACTCAATGAAAAAGAAGCGTATAATAAAATAGAAAATAATCTCTCTTGTTATAAAAATTGAGCACCGTTATAAGATATAACTTAATTTTTAATTATTTAAAAGAAAATGTAAAAAAACTAGATATTGACGAGTCAAGTATCTCGCTTATATATTTAAAATTAAATTCCTTCTCCTTTCTTCTTCAGATTTAAATTTCAAGCTTAATACTTCTTCATGTACAGAAAAAAAGGACATTCTTGTTTTGAAAATATCTTTAGTTTTAACATGAAATCTTGAAATGAGATTATATTGCGTTAATTAAAGAAAAATATAATTGCTTGCTTGAATGAAGCATTTTGTATAGTTCAATCAAGAAAAATATATTCTTATGATTTAAGATTTAATTTTCTTGAATGGAAAGAGAAAACAATGTTAAACAGAAAATAACATTTTTAAATCAAAGATTATAATTTTCTTAAAGTAGAATTAAATAATTATACAGGGTGTCCCGAAACTAACGCTTGATATTTTAAAGGCAGATTCTCTGGCCAGTTTAAAAACGATTTTTCCTTAGCGAAAATGTCGCGGCACTAATAGTTTTCGAGTTATAAACGATTGAAAATAAAGGGTTTTTCGCAAACTAAGGCTTATGGGAATAAAATATTAATAAAGTCACATTCTTTAGTTAATTTTAGGTAGAGTTTACTTTAATAGAAGTTTAATTTAAGGCTTAGTTAGAAAGATACATGATGACAAAAATTGGGAATATGCAAAAAATAATGATCTCCCTGAAAAATCATTTTTAAATTGGCCAGAGAATCTGCTTTTAAAATATCAAGCGTTAGTTTCAGGACCCTGTATATTCTTGAGATGACAATTACAATATTGAAATAAGACTGTAACATTGTTGACATTTAAAATTATTAAATTCTTCTAAGAACATTATAAATTGTTGCGTATATACGAAACAATAAATGCGCTAATTTAAGTATATAAGTTTTGATTTGACACTTATTCTATTTCCGTGTGCACGCTTATTTAATCACGCTACGTTCGTTTCCATACCATCCTTCGCATTCGAGCGCAGAAATGCAGGTGTTGCGCAGCGTTAAGATGCACCGCACTTTCTCTCGTCTGGATCTGTCAAGGACGTCAAACGTCGTTTTTCATTCCGCTGGCTTTCGGCCTGCCTCACGCGCATCTCCCTTATTATAGTATTGCCAACGGTCGCTGGAACAAAATGGGGAGCAATTAATGAAGTTGGTGGCGTGCTAGACTGTTCTATCGTTGACGATGATGTGCCCGTTGATCTCGCTCTTCCGCGTCACGCTTGTTGCATCCGTCCGATATACGTATCTGTGCGATATAATACAATACGTATAATGCAATCTAATATTATACGCGAGCGATTGCTTGAATTATTGATTAAGTTCGATTATTCGTTCGCGTTTACGAACGCGACATTGATCGAATTCATGGGATTCTTATTGAACTTATTGAATTCTTATTGAATTAGACTATTAGACAACTAGTTGTCGATGAGAATGGGATGAAGATTATAAAAACACGTGTGGAAAATCGAGAAGAGACCTATTAATCGCATACTTCTACTGCTGAACTTTGTACTCTACGTATTTCATAAGATATATGTGTCTGCCTCTTTTACTGCCCACACTTGTACCTCCACTTGTTTACAACAAAGGCTATTTTTAACAATTAACATCGAAACGTATCTTTACGTTAAGGTCTGTGTATAAATTATATTTACCCGCAACGTAAATACAATTTTATGCAGATTTCCTTCTCGATCTATTATTAATGTTTCTCATTAAAATCTATCTTACTTAATATTGTGCAAACTGTAGCTACTATGGCTATTTTTTGTAGCATTTTTTTCAATTTTTTCAAATGGATATCTTATCTCTCTCTCTCTCTCTCCTTCTTCCTACCCGTTATTTTCATGTACTGATAAGATTCTAATTTACCACATTATTATCCCCACGCTATGTAATTAAAATACATGTCGTATAATTTAACAAATTTATTCGCGTCGATTAACCGCCCTCTGTTTTGTTCTTTTGGCAGACTATCAGAGAGAAGTGGCATCATCCACGACGGTTTCGGTAATTATACGGCGGACGTGAAGTGCTCCTGGCTGATCGAGAGCAGCCCGAATACCAAGATACGTATGCACGTGGAGCAATTCGCGACAGAATGCGGCTGGGACCATCTGTACATCTACGACGGTGACAGCGTCGAGGCGCCGCTTCTGGCCGTCTTCTCCGGCCTGATGCACAAGGACGGCTATCACATACGCCGCGTGCCGGAAGTAATAGCGCGATCCGGCAGCGTGTTGCTGCACTTTTATTCCGATGTCGCGTACAACATGAGCGGCTTCAATATCACATATAAAATCAACGCTTGTCCGAGCAGGTGAGTCCGAGCGTCGCCGGCTGCGGTCTACTTAACGATCAAGTCCTCGTTACTTCGCCTTCATCTTCTTCGTTTATTTTGCCTCGGCAAAAATCAAATATATTTTTCATCTACATTTCGCTTATTAAGAGATTAAGAGATGTATTAAGAAAAAATGGGATATGATTTTCATTAAATTAAATTGATGGTTTCGAGCAACATTCCGTTCTGGATGAAGATATAAATAACAATACGTTACGCGCGGTTGATTGCTTTGTTTGCGAAAAAGTGGTTTTTTGGCGAGACGGGGGAAAAGTGGAGCGGGACATTTTATGGAGTTCTCCTCAATATTTACGGTGCAAGTTGATATCGGTTGAGATTGTAATATCGGTCGACCTTAAAAAGCAAACGGTTATTGCACGATGGCTCTTAGCGAGCAAAGACATAATTTGAGTCACACATGCATGAGTGACTCACGTTATCCGCGTATGAGGTTTTAAAGCCATATCTGACCAGAGTCCGATACATAATTTATGTGTGCATAATCTTCGGTAGAGGAAGAAAGACAGTTGTATCTGTCTATAAAAAAAGAAAGAGCAGCTTTGAAATATGCGAAATATGCGGTGTTCGATAAAGATAGCATTCAATGCGAAAGACATGCGTAGAGAAAGGGGGAGAGGGAGAGAGAGAGAGAGAGAGAGAGAGAGAGAGAAACTGCCGAGGTTACACAGGATGACAACTACCGATAACTCGTAATTGGGTCGCCCCTGGCTTAGAAACTTTATCGAGCTTCCTCTGAGAGCCGGAAATACGCGTAACCGTATCTATGTCACGTTTGCTAACGTTACCTGTGGTCAGAAGACGATCAGCG
Source organism: Camponotus vicinus (assembly GCF_025532165.1). NCBI lineage: Eukaryota > Metazoa > Arthropoda > Insecta > Hymenoptera > Formicidae > Camponotus > Camponotus vicinus. Next base: position 10,378,924 of record NW_028141945.1, read on the forward strand.
GATAGATGCCAAAAATCAATCTAGGAGGAACAAGAACATTTTTCGAGATTACAGTTAGTACCTTGTCAAACTGGTGCTTTGACACATTTTGATATTTCATGACATATGAGAAACTAGATAATTTCTTTCGACCTCGAAATCTCTCTCTCCCTCTTTTTTTTTTGCTATTTTTAAAATCTTTTAACGAATATCGTAAAAAATTGACTCCAAATTCATTATTCAAGTAGATTTCGCACGTTACGATACATGCTTTACAGAACTGTTTGCATTTCTAACATGTTATCTCCAAATATTGAATCTAATCAGAACGTATGATTGTCGCCAACAATTGCTTTTCAGAGAAACATTGATACACTTGTAAACACTTATTGTTTGATCGAGTAAATAGCGCACGAGAATATGTATATTTGCTTACTGATATAATTGAAAACGGTGACACTTTGAAGTTAAGAATGATATCCCATCATGGTGTACATGTATCATTGTTTCCAGATATTCCCACATTGACTGTTCCGACCATGGAGTGTGCATCGAAGGCACGTGTACCTGTGATGCCACGTGGACTGGTGAAGCCTGCGATGTGCAGGTATGCCCGAACAATTGCTCGCATCCTCAGGGTAATTGTGATCGCGAGAGTCATCACTGCCGCTGCTCTAACGACTACAAAGGTAAGGAAATGATGAGAAAAATCATGATTTGACCGTGTGACTTAGTTATATAATTGACGACTGATCTCTCTTTAAATTATATAATAAAATTATAATTGTAATCCATATATAATAAATATAATATTCATCTAAAGATAAAATTTATTATAATATTTTTATTCTCGATAACTATTCAAAATTAAGAGACCTAAATAAATTCATAAAAATTTCCGATTATTTTACAAATTTAATTTAGCATAATAGCATTATCCGTGTATAATAATATCATGCCACTGAAATGGAGATCGTGATATCCAATATTCAAGTCTATATTTATAACCATTATAATTATAATAATGTGGCATAAATTCATTTAATATTTTTCTGAAAAAAATAAAATATATTTATAGGCGAGCTAGAATAAATCTGAAATAATTTATTATATAATTTCTCACAAACTATTTCTATTTAAGAAATAAAATAAAATAGAATAAATCTTTATTTATATATACGCATGATTTCCGGGACTTAGGCGCAGACTGCAGTCAAAAGAGTGATCATGGATTTTGGGAGAGTGTTACATACAAGGATTTACCACCAGATGGGTCAGCCAGTCACTGTTCTATCGTCTGGAAAGATTCTTTATACGTGGTTGGCGGCGAGAGTTTCCACCGTGCCAAGATGATATACGTGTATGATTATAACGGCAATGTCTGGGAGACGCCTCATGTCGAGGGTCGTGCACCGTTGCCTCGTTACGCTCACTCGTGCGTACTCTTTGGCGACAAGATATTCATGTATGGCGGTGCCTTGCAAAACTCCACCATGACCAACGAGATCTGGGCATTCGACGTATCCGCCAAGGTCTGGGAGAATGTCACCGTGTACGATAGCTGTCACAATAGAACGATGTGTGGACCGCTGAAGGTACGTTTAGTTTCTCTAAAAAACGTAATCTTACTTTAAGAAATATTCTTTGTATTTAAAATGATAAGTAGTGTTTATTTCATATTTATTTCAATCAATTTTGACTTGTTTATTGCTGAAAGTTCAGTGAAATTTTTTAATTTTCTGTAACGATAATATCAATCGATGCTAAGTTTTATTCTTTAACTTTCAGTTGGATCTTATAGTGTGATATTTTATATAGTCTAATATCTTTACAGGTAGCTGGACACACTGCGACTTTGGTGAGTCACAACAAGAAAGAGAAGATGGTTGTGATATTCGGTTTTTCGCCACAATATGGTTACTTAAACACCGTCCAGGAGTACTATTTAGGTACGCGCGAGTGGCAGATTGTCAAAGCGAAGGGTTACCCGGTGAAGGGTGGTTACGGTCACAGTTCCGCCTACGATCCTCTCACGAATCTCATCTATGTGTACGGCGGTTACGTGTCAGAGTCGCACAGTACGCAAGTGTTGACCAGCCGAATGTATTCGTATAATTCCCATAATTCGGAGTGGCGTCTGCTAACATCGGCACCGTCGGCACGTTTCTTTCACACGGCCACCTTTATTCACGGTGGATTGATGTTAGTGTTCGGCGGTAATATGCATAATGATACGCAGCAGTCGCACGGTGCGCAATGTTATTCGGCCGACACGCTTGGCTACGACGTTGTGTGCGACACCTGGCATCAATATATTATGCCTAAGGACATGAGCGATCTTCCACGATTCGGTCATAGTGCAACGGTTTTCGAGAAGTCGATATACATCTACGGCGGTTTTGATGGTGAAATGCTCTCTGACATGTTGAGGTACGGTCTTATAAGGGAAAAAGAATTGTATATATTTATGTATATGTTGAAATATATTTATTGCGTAGATATACTCCGGGCAATTGCGAACATCTGACGAATCAGAATCAGTGCCTGAACGCCAGGATAGGCGTGAAATGCGTGTGGCATAAAAAAGACGGCCAATGCCAGCCGACCACGAGGCATATGCTTAAGAAATATCAAGATGATGATACTTACATGAAATGTTTGGACGACGCGCCACCGCGCGGTATGACGTCGCACGAGGAGCTCTGTAAGCTCTTCAACGACTGCACATCTTGCATGCATACTTCGTATAATTGCGTTTGGTGTGGCAAGGGTTGCTTACATGAGAAATGTCGGGATCATCCTAATTCGCCGAATATGAAGCCTATTATGGACCCACAGCAGTGCGAGTCGAGTGGCAGCAGCGAATGCCATCTACTCCATACATGCCATGCTTGCGAAACTAATTCGCGTTGTTATTGGTCTTGGTCCAACGGGCCTGACCGGTGTAAGCCGCAACGAGAAAACAAGATTCACGTGGTATGTGAATATATTTTAATATTTTGCTGGCTGTATAATGGATGTAAAAAGATAAATGAGATATTCAAATACAATATTTTTCTAAACATTTCAGAAATAGCTAATATATGTAATTTAAAAACTATATTTTGATAAAAATGAAATTTGTAATATATTGATCTAATTTGTTCATGCAACAATTTGAACTTGCAAAAAAATAGATATATCGATTAATCTTATTAATTTCTAAAAAATAGATGTTTCCCAACGGCACATACATTTTACCACCAGTCACACCACAAAGCACGATGGATATGTGTCGCTATAATCCATGCATAGAGTACACAACATGTCGCAACTGCACGGAAGGCGATTGCATCTGGTGTCAAAATGAGGCAAGATGTGTAGACAAGAATGCATATCCGGCCAGTTTTCCCTACGGGCAATGTCGCGAATGGACTACTATAGAAGCTAGGTGTCGTCCCACAGAGACTGGCAAGGATTGGTGCAATTTCTATTCATCGTGCGCAGCTTGTCGTTCGGATCCTGGATGCGGCTGGTGCGACGATGGATCGGGCACTGGAAAAGGCGTGTGTTTACCAGGCGGAGCCAGTGGTCCAAGCAGCAAGAGCTTGGAAACGTGTCCGTTTGAACACTGGTACTTCACGAAATGTCCGAGTAAGCGAGTCTTTTTTATTGATCGTATACATTTTTTGTATACCTATAATCAAACATTGTATCATTCATGTGGTTTTCTTTATCCTCGCAGCCTGTCAATGCAACGGGCATAGTAAGTGTCTTCCAAATAGCAGCGTCTGCATTCAACCGTGTGGGAACTTGACTTATGGACCACATTGTGATAAATGTATCTCTGGTTATTATGGCAGTCCACTCAACGGAGCAACGTGTCAACGTATGTAATTTTCTTTTCACATGCCACGATATTTCTTGTCCTGTCACGACCGAGTGAGAGAGAAAGAGAGAGAAAAAACCAATTGAATGTGACACTTGCGCGTGATTATTACAGCTTGCTCCTGCAACAATCAAGGCACGCAATGCACAAGCGAAACCGGCAAATGTTTTTGCACGACCAAAGGCATTATTGGCGATCACTGCGAACGTTGTGACGTGTCCGGTCTTTATAACGGAGATCCTACGAATAAAGGATCTTGTTTTTGTGAGTCGATAAAATCTGCTTCTACATTTTATTAACTTTTGTACATATATCTAACTCATATATCATTATATATGTATTTATGTTTCAGATGACTTGGCTATTGATTATCAATTTACATTTAACTTAAGCAAGAAAGAAGATCGTCACTATCGGGCCATTAACTTCAAAAACTCACCACCGAAAGCCGATATCGATGCCGAATTCTCCATCACGTGTTCCGTACTTGCTAAGATGAATATTACCATCAAAAAAGTAAACAGTCCGGAAAAACCGCTGTTGCTCGGCGCAAATTGCACGACGAGCATGTACAAACACCGTTTCAACAAGGCGGATTACAATTTTGGCAGTGAAGATAATAATACTTTCACCACATTCTATGTATACGTTTATGACTTTCAACCGCCAGTGTGGATTCAGATCTCATTCTCTCAGTACTCCAAATTGAATTTGCAACAATTTTTCATTACATTCTGCACGTGAGTATCATAAGTTGGACTTTGAAGTAGTTTTCAGTTTGAAATAAAATGAATTAAAGTTATGTTAAATCCTCTTTAAACACTATGCGAAGACTGATCTTGAGAGATGACACATCTATTGGCCCAATATTTTATTTTCTAAATTTTCTAATATTCTTTCCATTATATTGAACATCAGGCAGTATTTACTTGTAAACTAGAGATTACATGCCATTACACAGGTGCTTTCTCGCTCTGCTATTGGTAGCCGCCGTTCTGTGGAAGATTAAACAGAAAGTCGATATGTATCGACGAAGACAACGGCTCTTTCTAGAAATGGAACAGATGGCCAGCAGGGCTTTCAGTCAAGTTGTAGTAGAGATTGAGAGACGCGACATTGATAGCACAGATCTAGAACACGGTGATACCGATTTTAGCAATTGCCGTAAAAAGAAGAAGGTAAATATGATTCGTTTTATTTTTAGATATTTCATTTTATTTTCTTAATAAAATAGAACATTTTGATTTATGAGATTTGTCTTCCCATTACAGGATGCTCCTAGTCCGATTGCACTGGAGCCTTGTTGTGGCAACAGAGCGGCAGTCTTGTCTCTACTAGTCAGAATGCCGACTGGTGGTGAGCCTTATACACCAGCCGGACAGAGCGCCGGTTTAGCCGTCGCGTCCGCTTTGGTGACATTGGGCAGCCAACGTAGACCGTCTCAAGAGCTAACGACGAAGGAGCCGAAAAAGACGAGGAAGTCCGCCAGTCAACATCCGGATTCCACTTGTATTTAACGATAAAATAGCAGAGGTATCAGAGATAATGAGATGTAACATGAGCCTTAGAGTTGTTTCTGTGATCTTGCTCGCGCTTAATACGGCAGAACTTTTATCTTTGAACTCTGACACAGTGAAGAAGTGCGAACAATGATCGCGCTGAGATTGAGGCGATAAAATACGTGAGAATTTTATTCGTCGATCTTACACGTGCAACTGATTGGTGAATCAAACGATTCAGTTATCTTGTCTAAAGAGTTGGTTGAACGTTTAATATTAAATATAAACGCGCGTATTTCCTTATCGAGTAGAAGGAAACGCCTTTGGTAGAGGAGTGAATGGACTGCTCCAATCGTCTACGTCCGTTAATCACAGTAAGTAATACGTTTTGTTTAGAATTGAGGTGTATTGTATTGATATCTTCCCAAGAGGAGATGCCCGCATTGATTATTCGGCTGAAATACGAGTTCTCTCTATGAATCTCGCTTAACAATGTACAGTTGTATATATAGATAATTAGGCGATCTACATTTTTCTTAAATAATGTGTTTGCTCGTGTGGATAAACTGGCCTCGTGCACATTTGAAAAACTTTTATCCGCTGCTTTTTTTTTACGAATTTATTCATTCATAATCAAAAGAGAATGTGCAAATTTAATCCTTCTAAATATAAGAAATTTTTGAAAATAACTATCTTTTACAAATTAAGATTTAACAATAATAAAGAATTGCTTAAAAATTTGGAAGAATTAAATATAACATATCCCGTAAATTTTTATTTTCCTATCGTCTCATAATTTTCACAATGCAGTGGATAAAAGCTTATAATGCCATAAGAAATATTAAAAGAATCCATTAATATTACTGAAATGATTGAATTTGAAGAAGTACAACGCCTCGACGTAAGCTGTAAATAGGCTGTATTTTTGTCGACTTCGCAAATGAAGATTCAGATTGTTAATAATGAAGATCCAAACATGTACGATACTGAGGTAAATGGAAAAACCGAATCTGTACATCAAAGAATTAATGCATCCGTTTGTAATGTGTATAAGATTCATATTCTAAATCGATCGAGGTGAGCAGAGGTAATTGTAACTGATGCAGATTTATAGAAGGTACAAACCGCATATTTGATCCTGTGTGTATTTTGCATAATATTGTGCCAAATCATCAATTTCTTTTTTTTATATAAATACAAATAATTTGTCGAGGTAAGCTTTGATTAGCTAGAATCGATCGAACGAGAAGAATGAATATTTCTACTTATTTCATTATTTCTGTTCACCATTACTGTTACTAAACTTTATCCCATGATTGCAAATGTGCAGGATTAAGATATCAGTTAAAACGCCAATTAATGATAATTTAATTAAATTATGAATATTTTGTCGATTATGCTCGAAGTTTTAATCTAACGAAAACAAAATTTATAGCCGTTAAGTATAATCATTTCGTTAGAAGATTCGGTTCTAATTCATGAGGCAAGTAACGGGTGCTAGTTATCTCGCACGTTGGATGCGTGACTGTCTTTCTGAGCATTTAATTAATGCGTTTAAAATAATTGCACGTTTTTACAGTTTTTAATAATTTACAGACTGCTGCTTGTGTTACGTTATTTTTATTCTTTCGTACATTTATCTATAATTATCTATAATTATATATAAGAATGAGTATAATTATATGAATATATATCGCGTACTTCCATATTTACATTAAATTCGCGCTTTTCCTTTCACTTGTTTTCAAATACGAAAATATAATTTACCAAGATTTACAAAATTTCATAAATTTTGTATATATTATTAGCGAGAACATAATGATAGTAATCGTCGTACAATACTTAGAGAAAATTCCAAATTCATCTCCTATTCATTATCTGAAATTATATTCAGAAGCCGGTACAGTCTTTTTCTTTTTGAAACTTTCGTAGTAACATGAAAAAGGGAGTTATTGCCGTCGGACTTATAAATATATACATATTAGATATTTTTCCTATAAATACGTTAACGTGTTACGATAGTTAAGTTTCTTTTTTTGTGGATGTGATGTACGTATTTATATCTATATTAGTACATTGAGCGGATAAATAATAAATGATGTGATTTATTATTACTGGGATTGGCATAATGTAATGCATTTTGTTTTGACATTAATACTCATATAATTTCCTGGTTTTTATATTGTTTAAAATATTAATTTATGTAAAGGCGTGTTATGGTCAAAGAGACATATATATATTATAAATTAGAATCCCTCCCTTTTAAGCGATAATGCGCATTCTATCTCAAATATATTTTTCGTACCAAAGAAAGCTCTATAGATGTGAATAAATCGTTATTGCGCACGTAGAAGACTAGATAGCACTCGACATAATCAATTATTATGTAACAATTAGAAATAAAATCGTACATTACTGGCCGCGTCTAAAGTAAAAAAAAATGGTCTTTCGTCAACGGTAATATATATACATATATATCTGATTATTATTTGTTGCCGAATTTACTTTTTGATACGATCAGTTTTTGTACTGGATTAGCGAAAGAATAGTCTCACTTAAGAGATTCGTAACTCTTCTCTTATGAGCGCCAAATGTTAAACATATTTTATTAAAGTATATTTTATTGTATATATTATATTGCGAACATATTTTTTACCGTATGATTTGTACAAACGAGTGAGCGCTTTTAATCCTTTCGTTGCCATAAATACATATATGCAATCAGCTGTCTTCATTATAAAATTTTTTGATAATCTGATAAATTTTGATCTATAAGAAATCTTTATATATCCATGTGTCACTAATCAGGAATTTTGGCAATGGAAGGATTGAGATCAAAATGTAAAAGTTTTAAGATATCATTCGTCTAGAATAAATTTTTGCATCGGAAAAAAATACATTGTCATTAGGAATATTATTTCAATTCGCGAAACTTTCAACGTTATACATTCTTATAACAAATGCATTAATGTAAACCAGTGCACATCAAGTGCATCCAATCGAATGTTTTCGTATTGATTTGTAAGGACGATGTTCCACCGGCGCTCATAGTTTTTGTCCGTTATTAGATTACACTTGAGAGTTTTACTATCGAAAGATTATTCTTAGAAAGTCAAATTGTCCAATGAACACTTTGTAATTAAGATTCACTCTTTTAATTCAATCAATATCAATCAATCAATTCAATGTCAATCAATATCTCTCGGAGAGTAAAGCTCTCAAACGAACATTATTATTAGCTAACACCACTCTTTCAATTCTATACCAACTAAAAGAATTGTCACTATCGACAGTCACTCTCGGAGGATAAAACTCTCAAGCGTACATTTTTAGTTTTGATTTTATGTTCGTCGCGTGTATCGTACACTGTAACACTGCCAATGTAATATTCCTCCATTTGGTTAATCTTTTACAATTTGCTTCGTCTTCTATTCCCCCGAGACGACGATCGGGGCTGTTTCCCACGCCGATCGATGTCTGCGACTGATAATACATGCGAACCATCGATATTCCGCAATCTCTTATCTCTTTCTTTCCAACGAAAATTGCGCACCACTGTTGTTCGCGATCGCAATGGGGCCAATGTTATTCATCAAGAAAAAATCTCTCTTTCTCTCAAAAGGCTTAAATGACTATAAAAGTAGAACAATATAGGTCACATATGTTCATTTTTCTGATCTTTCATTTATTTGGCACATTTAGAGAAATTAATAGAATTTCTTTATCATTTCTTTATCGTCTTTTGCTGAGAGTAAAATTTACTTATTACAATTTGATGAAAAATTTGTTATTTAGATTTAATATATAATAATATATGTATTATATGTAATATATGTATTATTATATATGTATTATATATATACATATACGTATACATATATATAATAATAATACATATAAACATATACATATGTCTATGACACATATACATACATATATGTAAGGAATGAGATATACTTTTCTCATTAGTTACAAAAAATGAAGATATGTTAAATAAATTCCATATTTCTTTATAGACCATATTTATAGAAGAGAGAAGAGAAGAACACAAAAAAATATATAATAACACTATTACAATTAAATTGAAAAAACATAAATTTATAAAAATTTGATGCGAATTGGTCGAAGAATCGATCCAATTCTGCACTAATTAATAATCTGCTAAAATTAATGAAGCAAATTAATGAAGAGGTCCCATCGCGATCCATTGAGTTTCTCCGAATTTCGATTCGAAAGAGGAAAAAAGTAGCCGGAGAGATCTCCTTCCCCGTAAAGAACTCAACCAAGAACATTTATAGCCTTTCTAATAGACGAGGTCTTTAGAAGTCCTTTAATCGTAAGACATAGAATTGAAAGGCATGTGATGATGTAAAATATATCCGTTTCGATGAGTAATCGAGTCATACGATCATAATCGTTTACGATTCTTAAGCGCCGGTATGTAAGACTTGGACAAAGAATGATGATACTAGATGCGAGTGTGCATTAAGTGAAGAGATGCAGTGCGTTTTAGGGTATGACTGAAGTTTGACTTTACAGAATAAGAGAGAAACTATCATCTCTCGGTTTCTCGGTATAGACCAGAAACACAGATTGGCTTATAATAAGAATACTTAATAATCTAATTAGATGAATACGATTGTATATTATACATATAGCTTGCAACAATTTTTCTAGGAATACAATCGGAAATATTTATTTTTATTCGAGTGTAAGAGCGTAAGATAATACTATTTGATAAAAGTCTGTGTAAAGGAATAAATGAGATAGAACGATTTAAATTTCTTGACACAAATCTTACGAGCATTTTTGAGAAATAAAATATAAATATAATACAAGGATGAGTGCGTATTTATGTAACACGTAGATATTATGCAGTGCAAAGTTTCAGATAATCTATTTGCGCATGATATTACTATCATAATTGTCACTAATATTGTCGTTAAAAAGAGCAAATTGTTTCAAGTGTCAAAACGATCTCGAATTATTTTCAAAAATTTCTCTCGTGACACTTAATGATTTCTCTTTTATTTCCATTTTTAATAGATAACAGCATTTTTCTCATTTATTGTCAGAAAAAAATTAAATTTTCTATTATAACATCTAAGCTTTCTTAAATTTTATTTTAAAAACTTGATTTTTTGTCCGATAAAATTGTTTAAACTTAACAATGGCCCTTTTCATGTTAATACAAGTTCATTATTTTTATATAACGACATATGAGAGAAATATTGTTTAATTCAAAAAACAACGTAGAGCAAAAGCATTACATTTTTTTCGTTTTAAAATGTACGAGAAGTTGAAGATACTCTTTAGTTTTCTTTTTGATCAAGTCATTGTAATTTTCTAATTGAATCATTATATTTTTATAGAGAATAAAATATCGCTTTCGTTTGTATTGTATTTTTGTGTCATTGAATTTACTGTTTTCGATGTAAAACATTTTTAGAACGAGAGCAATCCCTCAAGAACTGGATTTCTTCAACAAAGTTCTTAAAATGTTAGGCTATTTTTAGATTTTAAATGGTGTGAATCGTATCTCTTTTTTCGAGGAATCCTCGAAGAAAGATTAGCTTTCATTTTTGTTTCTTTATTTTCTTTAAAATCAGCATGTAACATACCGAGAAACGGAGTACCGCTATTTTTTAATTGAGAGAGATGTAGCACGAACATAGATGCTTAAGACTCGTCACACAAATAATTTGTGTGCAGCACTCTATTAAATTGTAATCAATCATGGATTATAGAGAGCTTTAGATTTTTTTATTAATTGTCTCACAATCAGTGAATTAAACGGCAATATTATTTGTTATTATTTAATTATTTAATATAATTTAAATTATATTAAAAGAACGAAAAAAATTTATATCCAAATTTTACAAGATAATTTTACAAAATGTTTTAAAATATATATTGCAAAGCAAAATTGTATGTCAGAGAAAGAGTTCTTTGAATTTAAATATTCCGAAAAATACTTAATATATGTATGCTGTCGATATTTAAAATAGAGAGAATTTAATATTTGAATTAAATTTCTGTATTATTAGAAATTAAGCCAAGAAAACGAAATATTGGAAACATCGTGAATGTATTTTTAGAAATCGTGCATCGAACAAGAAAAGCACAAATGATCGCAGCTGTGCATATGCATATACTCTCTTAATTATTTGATCATATATTTCGCTTTATCTAGTCTGTAAAAGAACTGATTTGACTGCCTATGAACAGGTAACATTGGTGAGTTTTTGCGAAATGTGACTTGGAATATATTTTGAATACGACGAATATGCAATTTTTGATTTTTTGGAAGCGATTCTTGATAGTAAAATCTTTTAATGAGCATAGAGAAACGAGAGAATTGTGGATATAAATTCCAAGATTTCAACAATAAGAGCGACTGTCGATAGTTCTTCAGGTACGAACTATTCATAATGAATATGTTCATAATGAATATGTTCATTCAACGATTTTACTTTCTCTTTATTAATTCACGATAATAGAATTTCTTCTTTTAAATATATAGAATTATCCTGAGTGAATGTGTATTCAAAATCTTTAGTCTTATAGAATTCCGTAAAAGAGATTTAGAATTAATTTTTTATTAAGATCAAGAAAAAATCTATTGCTTTGAAGATACTTATATCCCTAAGTAGACAGTAAGTACTAAAAGTAAAAGATTTTTATTCTCCGAGAGATACTCTCTATATGAAAAAAATATTCGAGTGCATATAGCCTATATAAAAGAAATTATTTGCTCTCGAATTGTATAATTAACAGCCAATTATATAGTTTAATTTTTTTATCATATAATTGCGAGAATAATTTTTCATCGACAATCCATAAGTGAATAAAAATATGATAAATAAAATTGATATTCTCTATATTTTGCAGGATGTCTGGTATTTTTTAATTATAAATCTATTTTTATACTTTTACATAACGTTATGCGTATCAAGTATGATTTTATTGTGAACATACAAATTAAATCTAATTTATTACGCCATCGATTCGCTCGTGAATGATTATGATATCTAAAAATCGATTGTGTAATATGTAAAGGACAGTCACGCTATTAAAAAGTCATAGTAGTCAGAAAATTAGAAATAACGCGAAGTGTCAAAGGGAGCTTTGGGGCGAATAACATTTTTTTTTCTAGAAGATTTATTTTGACTGAAGCATGAGGAGAAAAATATTTAAAGCAAAGATGGTGTGTGAATAGAAAAAAGAGAGAACAAATATGTATGCATGTGCGTATATGTATGTAATATCGTGAGCAAGAGACTTCAAATTATGCCCGTATTTTTGTGCTAGAAGTTAAAATGCATAGAGAATTACTATGAATGTTGCCGTGAGAGTGAGCGGAAGAGAATGGTACATATTGTATTATATTAAATAAAACAGATATTGTTTAAATAAAATTGATATACATAAATTCGACTATGTATTCTTTATTATTCATTCGTCATTTACATCATCTTCAAAATTGTAAATGCAATATTGTGACAATTTAATTTGTCTGAGTCTTATATCAAATACGATATTAATTTATACGTCTCATTATTATTTTTATCTGTATTTTATAAAATCCAATATCAATCTATTTTTACATTCCTTTTTAATCATATAAATTTATTATAATGCAATATTCTTTCTTTCATATGCAGTAATAGAGCCTTGAATATTACTAATTTTCCAGACAGAAGCTAATATTTTTTTAATGTAGCGAAATTACCCTTTATACGTTAACATATTTTTCTTTTATTTTTATGGCTAGAACATACTGTTGTCGTTAATTAATAATTTAATTTAAAATAATGCATTTATATAAACTTTAAATAATATCTATGAATTTATTTATAGATCCAATATTTATCTTAAGACAAAGAAACTATATATTTTACATGTTTATGTCATTGTGCCATGTCAACTTTTCGAATTTCTTTGTGTGTGTGATATGTGATTCATAAACTTTTATTAAATAATACATGTATATATATATATATATATATATATATATATATATATATATATATACATGTATTGCCGGGATATATATATATATATATATCCCGGCAAACACATAAGTAACAGTTATATAACTGTTAGTTATAATTTCCTACTCAACAATATAACTGTTACATGTTATATAACTGTTATGTGTCAGATAACAATTATATTGTTGAGTAGGAAATTATAACTAACAATTATATAACTGTTACTTGGTGTTTGCTGGGATCCCTGGCAAAAATGAGACGTTTGTTTGGCGTTTACATGAAAGTTTGTGGAAGTTCGTCGAGAGTTTAAAAACGATTAGTAAAGAGTTTGTAGAACAAAAATTGCAACACTGCAGCGTTTAAAAGACGTTTGTACGTTATAGCGTAAACGTAAACGTTTGAAAAGTCTGAGTAAACTCTGTACACGAAGATGTATCAACGTTTACTGAACGTACTCTGAAAAATGTTACCTCACCATTGCAAAACTTTCATGTAACATTATATAAAGAGTTTGTAGAACCAAAATTGCAACACTGCAGCGTTTGATAAGCATTCAAAACCCAACAGCGTTATGTAAGTGCTCTTACAAAGTTTGAAAAGCATATAAACTCTCAGAAAACCCTTACTCAACGGTTGTTAACGCTTTATAAAGTTTCTTATTTTCGCCAGGGATATATATATGTACATATAAATTTTTCTACAGATCTCTAATAATATATACATATATATAATAATTTAACTACGAATAATTATCTTTTACAAAAAAGAAACACGCATGCGTTCTGTCAATCTTGACGCTGTCAGTTTCGAATCATAGTCTCTTCTCAGTTTTCGCGTTATCTGATCAGTAAAATCACATTATCATTGATAGTTTTTTAAATTTAAGATTACATTTACTTATTGAACTTTCCTTAAACGACATATATGAATTATCTGTGGATTCAACAATATAATAATTCCGGATACATTTTCCTTAAGATAAAGAAACGCGCATGCGCGTTGCCATTTTCGACGCAGCTTTCGCGCAGCATCGCAAATCGAACCGCGTCGTCTCCGTAGTTTTCACATTATTTAACGTTTAAACTCGCATCATGTGTGCAAACAATAATCGGAAACGTGGAAAAAAAGATCAGGCGTTTATTAGAAGGTATCGATTATCGGGTGCGATAGTTATTTGCCGTGCGTTTTTGATATTCCCGTTTCGTGCGATCAAAACAACTTGGACCTGACGCCTGACAGTAGCGTCGCGAGCGCATAGCAGTGCGCATGCGTGTCGCCATTTTCACCGCGCTCCTCGCGCAGCTCGCCGCGAATCGAAGCGCATCGTCTCCGTAGTTTTCGCATTATCTAACGTTTAAGATCGCGTTGTGTGTGTAAAAGATAATTGGAAATGTTGGAAAGAGCGTCGAGCGATCACAGGAAGGTATCAATTATCGAGTGCAATCATTGTTCGCGCGATCAAAGTAACTTGAATTTGACTTGGTGATCAAGTCGCGAGGCGGGTGACAATGCGCATGCGCGACGCCATTTTTCGCGCGGCCTTCTCAGAACTTCGCGGTCCACGTTCCAAGTCCAAGAGAGTGGCGTCCTCGCAGTTTTCGCGTTATTTAATATTTAAAATTGCCATTGTGTGCGTAAACGATAATCGGGAGTGCCGGATAAAGTGTTGGACGATCGTAGAAAAGTATCAATTATCGAGTGCAGTTATTCCTTGTGCTTTTAATATACACTTTTCGTGTGATCGAAGCGACACAACTTGAACTTGATGACGGTCGACTTGAGGGTGGTTATATGACGAGGTGATATAATTTGGTAAGTGTATTCATTTATTATTTTCGTATGAGCATATTTAGAATATCTATTTATATGGTATGTGTCTGTGTGTGTACGTGTGTGCGTACGTATGTGTGTGTGTGTATGTGTGTGTTATGCGGTTCTTTTATTTAGTAACACTCACCTAACCTAACATATTTAATATTTCTTAAAATATTCAATTCATTACTTTCATTAATTATATTCTGATTTTCTATGACTATTATATAATTAACATGTATTGAACGGAATTTTTTTTAAAGAGTTATTCGAATTTTATTTTTTTATTAAGTATTATAGTTATTTATTTTATTTCTTTTATTTTATATATTTTTATTATGTATTTATTTTATGTATTTTATTCATAGTCTAAAAACCTTGCATTGCAATAATTAAAATTTGGATATACATATATATATATATATATATTCACATGTGTATATATTAATGCTATAAATATTAATTAGCATAATGGAACAAAGATAATATATTTACAAAATTTTAATTGTTCTTCAAATTTATTTATTTGAAACAATAATTATTATATAACAATAATTAATTATAATTATTTCACGTATAATTACGATAATAAATATTATTAAATATATTTAGACAGAATATAGTATAATTTGAAATATTAATCAATATTTTATTTATTATTAATTTGTTATTTTTACTTACTGTTTTCGTATGAATGTTTATTTATTGAAGATTTTTATTTATTTACGACGATTAATTTGTCTATATGTTTTTATTGTAGTAATATTTAATATTTTCTAATATATTTAATATTTTTCGCTTTCTCTGATTGTTATATAATTTGCAATATATTGGATTGAACTTTTCTCTAGAGAAGTATTAGAAAAAATCTGTTTTTTTATTTTATTATAATTATATATTTGATTTTATTAATATTTATAATTTGAAGAGAGTGCATTAATTATTAAAAAGCTTTATCATTATTTTATATATTATACTATAATAATGCTATATAAAATATTAATTAATATCGCAAAAATTAAAAAAGCAAATTTATAAAAATTTTAATTTTCTTAAATTTAATTTTTCGAGGCATACGCATAATCATGATAATAAATATTATTAGATATATTTAAGCGAAACTTACAGTACCGGCCAAATGTACTATCACAAATATAATATCACCTTTATGTTTTTTGAGAATAACTTATTATCTCAAAGTGAATAACTTAATTTAAAGTGTATAAATTTTTTAAGTATATGGATTACTGGACAATAGACTTTTCATTCAATAATGGACAGCAACTTAAGAAACTTAAGAAAAATTAATTAAATATATACACTTTGAATTAAGTTATCCTCAAAAAATATAAAAGTGAGTATATTTTTGGCCGGTACTGTACGTAATTTAAACTGAAAATCAATATTCCACAACTTTATTTTATCTTTAATGAAAGATGAAGCTGCGTCCTTCCACACAACACCTGCGTTTCCGAGGCAACGAGATCTAGACCTAGTCTCGAGATGTATTGTTATCGGGATTAGCCGCAGAATGCTTCATCGCTGACAGCTATTAAATTCGCCTCCTTTGCGAGCACAAGCTGCTTAAGAGCGTGATTTGTTCTGAGATATGCCTGTTTCTCAAGCAAATACGTGACATGTCAACCGTCAGGTTATCGAAGGACCGAAACATAATCCCCTGTGTTCGATAATTTCCGACGAATCCTTACGCGATATCGCGTGCTATGCCACCCTTTGCGAAACGCCGAGCGATCTTGTCTAATCGCTGGTATAAATATACCTTATCCTCCGACAATCTCTCGTGTTACCGTATCGATTAGATTACGGATAGGCATCATTAAAACCGCAGAAGCTCTAATAGAGGTAAGTCGAGCTCACCATCGAGGTAAAAGATGCCAGGATGTTAACGAGACATACAATAACAGATTTACGATAAAGGCAGGGAAAATTAATTACAGATTAATTCGACATCATAACTTTATCTCTTTTATTTTTGATCATGATATATGAATTCGAATTTAAAAAAAAATATATAATATGTATTTTTTTAATCAAATTTTTATTATGAAAAATGTAAAAATAGATATGTTTCGAGTAAGATAAAAATGTATAAATATCAATTTTAATAATATTTTATTTACTTACATAAAGTAAAGACTTTTAAAATTAATTTTAATTGGATTCGATGATATATACACTCACCCGCAAAAAAAGCGGTACACCTAAAATTTGAGAAAATTTCATCAAATTTTAAATGATCATAACTTGGTAAATAATGATGATAAAAATATGTTTAAAAAAACAAAATGAAGGCTGTAATGTCCACTTTAAGAATATTTAAGTGGCAATTATGCTCAGCCATTGTTTTCAAAATGGCGGATAAGGAAGTGAAAGGATGTAAAATTGATTATTAAAGGATCGAGTTTGGGACGGTGCACGGCGTAAATCAGGTAACGCAGCCCAATGAGACCAAATGCTCGTGAAAGTGTGGAGTGTTATCTTTAAAATGTTTTTTTACCGAGCTCGATACGATGATTTTTCGCTGAGTTATTCCGAATTTAATTAAAAACGCTCTTTTTTCTTCTTCAATTTGCAGCTCAGCGAATAATTATCGTATCGAGCTCGGTAAAAAAGCATTGTAAAGGTGATACTCCACACTTTCACATGCATTTCGTCCCATTGGGCTGCGATACCTGATTCACGCCACGCACTGGAGCAAAGCGGGAACCTTTATTTATCGGTATCATTTTGTATGCTTTCATTTATCCGCTATTTTGAAAAAAAATGGTTGCACATAATTTCAATTTAATTTAGGTGTGTGTGTGTGTGTGCTCGTTTGTATACCACAAGGATAAGGACCCCGTGGTTCGTCAGCTCCACAGTATTTAAAGACTCCAAACCCTCCTTGTGGCGTGTGTGTGTGTGTGTGTGTGTGTGTGTGTGTGCTCGTTTGTATACCACAAGGATAAGGACCCCGTGGTTCGTCAGCTCCACAGTATTTAAAGACTCCAAACCCTCCTTGTGGCGTGTGTGTGTGTGTGTGTGTGTGTGTGTGTGTGTGCTCGTTTGTATACCACAAGGATAAGGACCCCGTGGTTCGTCAGCTCCACAGTATTTAAAGACTCCAAACCCTCCTTGTGGCGTGTGTGTGTGTGTGTGTGTGTGTGTGTGCTCGTTTGTATACCACAAGGATAAGGACCCCGTGGTTCGTCAGCTCCACAGTATTTAAAGACTCCAAACCCTCCTTGTGGCGTGTGTGTGTGTGTGTGTGTGTGTGTGTGTGTGCTCGTTTGTATACCACAAGGATAAGGATCCCGTGGTTCGTCAGCTCCACAGTATTTAAAGACTCCAAACCCTCCTTGTGGCGTGTGTGTGTGTGTGTGTGTGTGTGTACGGGCGCACGCATGTGTGTATTAATAGTGGGTATGACCTCCTCGTGCGCGTATTACCTCATTCATACGATCAGGCATACTCTGTATTAGTCTTTTTATTTTATCCTGCGTAATTGCATCCCATGCATTTTGAAGAACTCTTTGAAGTTCTTGCAGTGACTGAGGTGCAGGTACGTGATTTCGTACTTTCTTGCCGAGATTGTCCCACAAATGCTCAATGGGATTTAAATCCGGACTACTTGCTGGCCAAACAAGTCGATTTATGCCAACTTCATCGAGGAAATCAAACACTCTTCTCGCAGTGTGTGGTCGAGCATTGTCTTGCATAAACAAGAAGTTCTCTCCGATAAAGGGTGCATACGGAACAACATACGGAAGGAGTATGTCTTCCACGTATACATCTGCGTTCATGTTCCTGTCAAAAAAGTGCAAATCTGTATGAGCGTCCGCTGAAATACCTGCCCAAACCATCACAGAGCCTCCATTGTAGCTGTACCTTTCACTTACAGTACAATCTGCAAATCGTTCTCCACGACGACGATAAACTCGTTCTCGTCCATCTGGAGAATAGAGACAAAAACGAGATTCATCGCTAAAGAGTACTTTGCCCCAGTCTGCGTAATTCCAGTCTCTATGCGCAACTGCAAAATTGAGTCGAGCTACGCGATGACGACCTGTAAGAAAAGGTACAGCCGCTGGCCTGCGCGAAAACAGATTTTGTTCCGCTAATCTTCTCCGAACGGTGTCAACGGATACATTGCAATTGTGGACATCCCTTAAATTGTTTCGAATTTGAACAGCTGTTCGATGTCTGTCTCTTAATGAATTTAAAACAATAAATCGGTCATCGTTTTCATTGGTACGTCGAGGGCGCCCAGAACCAGGCCTCCTCTTGAAAGAATTGGTGTCTAAGTACCTGGCATAAGCACGTTGCACAGTTGACACTGACAGATCAAGTGCCTCAGCAACGTATCTTCGACTTCTGCCATCTTCAATTAAAGCAACAACTTGAGCAGCTTTTTCTGGAGTTATCGTTGCCATAATCGAGAAGTAATTTCGAGAAGAAGTAATTAATTATGGTTTCAATAGATGAAGTCGCAAGGAGCAACGCGTCTAGAGAGCTAGCAAATCAATCGCATAACTTGTACTATAGTCTTTCAATGTACCTGGCATAAGCACGTCTCAAACGGAAAAAACATTGAAAGACTATAGTACAAGTTATGCGATTGATTTGCTAGCTCTCTAGACGCGTTGCTCCTTGCGACTTCATCTATTGAAACCATAATTTATTACTTCTTCTCGAAATTACTTCTCGATTATGGCAACGATAACTCCAGAAAAAGCTGCTCAAGTTGTTGCTTTAATTGAAGATGGCAGAAGTCGAAGATACGTTGCTGAGGCACTTGATCTGTCAGTGTCAACTGTGCAACGTGCTTATGCCAGGTACTTAGACACCAATTCTTTCAAGAGGAGGCCTGGTTCTGGGCGCCCTCGACGTACCAATGAAAACGATGACCGATTTATTGTTTTAAATTCATTAAGAGACAGACATCGAACAGCTGTTCAAATTCGAAACAATTTAAGGGATGTCCACAATTGCAATGTATCCGTTGACACCGTTCGGAGAAGATTAGCGGAACAAAATCTGTTTTCGCGCAGGCCAGCGGCTGTACCTTTTCTTACAGGTCGTCATCGCGTAGCTCGACTCAATTTTGCAGTTGCGCATAGAGACTGGAATTACGCAGACTGGGGCAAAGTACTCTTTAGCGATGAATCTCGTTTTTGTCTCTATTCTCCAGATGGACGAGAACGAGTTTATCGTCGTCGTGGAGAACGATTTGCAGATTGTACTGTAAGTGAAAGGTACAGCTACAATGGAGGCTCTGTGATGGTTTGGGCAGGTATTTCAGCGGACGCTCATACAGATTTGCACTTTTTTGACAGGAACATGAACGCAGATGTATACGTGGAAGACATACTCCTTCCGTATGTTGTTCCGTATGCACCCTTTATCGGAGAGAACTTCTTGTTTATGCAAGACAATGCTCGACCACACACTGCGAGAAGAGTGTTTGATTTCCTCGATGAAGTTGGCATAAATCGACTTGTTTGGCCAGCAAGTAGTCCGGATTTAAATCCCATTGAGCATTTGTGGGACAATCTCGGCAAGAAAGTACGAAATCACGTACCTGCACCTCAGTCACTGCAAGAACTTCAAAGAGTTCTTCAAAATGCATGGGATGCAATTACGCAGGATGAAATAAAAAGACTAATACAGAGTATGCCTGATCGTATGAATGAGGTAATACGCGCACGAGGAGGTCATACCCACTATTAATACACACATGCGTGCGCCCGTACACACACACACACACACACACACGCCACAAGGAGGGTTTGGAGTCTTTAAATACTGTGGAGCTGACGAACCACGGGGTCCTTATCCTTGTGGTATACAAACGAGCACACACACACACACACACACACACACACACACACACACACACACGCCACAAGGAGGGTTTGGAGTCTTTAAATACTGTGGAGCTGACGAACCACGGGGTCCTTATCCTTGTGGTATACAAACGAGCACACACACACACACACACACACACGCCACAAGGAGGGTTTGGAGTCTTTAAATACTGTGGAGCTGACGAACCACGGGGTCCTTATCCTTGTGGTATACAAACGAGCACACACACACACACACACACACACACACACACACACGCCACAAGGAGGGTTTGGAGTCTTTAAATACTGTGGAGCTGACGAACCACGGGGTCCTTATCCTTGTGGTATACAAACGAGCACACACACACACACACCTAAATTAAATTGAAATTATGTGCAACCATTTTTTTTCAAAATAGCGGATAAATGAAAGCATACAAAATGATACCGATAAATAAAGGTTCCCGCTTTGCTCCAGTGCGTGGCGTGAATCAGGTATCGCAGCCCAATGGGACGAAATGCATGTGAAAGTGTGGAGTATCACCTTTACAATGCTTTTTTACCGAGCTCGATACGATAATTATTCGCTGAGCTGCAAATTGAAGAAGAAAAAAGAGCGTTTTTAATTAAATTCGGAATAACTCAGCGAAAAATCATCGTATCGAGCTCGGTAAAAAAACATTTTAAAGATAACACTCCACACTTTCACGAGCATTTGGTCTCATTGGGCTGCGTTACCTGATTTACGCCGTGCACCGTCCCAAACTCGATCCTTTAATAATCAATTTTACATCCTTTCACTTCCTTATCCGCCGTTTTGAAAACAATGGCTGAGCATAATTGCCACTTAAATATTCTTAAAGTGGACATTACAGCCTTCATTTTGTTTTTTTAAACATATTTTTATCATCATTATTTACCAAGTTATGATCATTTAAAATTTGATGAAATTTTCTCAAATTTTAGGTGTACCGCTTTTTTTGCGGGTGAGTGTATATATATATATATATATATATATATATATATATATATATATATATATCATCGAATCCAATTAAAATTAATTTTAAAAGTCTTTATATAAATATATATATATATATATATAAATATATATATATGTATATATATATATATATATATATACATATATATACATATATATATATTTATTTGATCAAATCCAATTAAAACTAATTTTAAAAGTCCTTATTAAAATTGATATTTATCAATTTTTATTTTACTCGAAACATATCTAAAAAAAAATTAAATATCACGATCTCCTTAAAATTAAAAAAAACTATTAGAAATTATATATTTATATATATTTATAATTATATATTTATAATTATATTATTCATCCAAATATATAATTCATATAATATATACAGCTCTTTATATAATTCCAGTTGTTTAAAGAAAGATTCTAAATATACAGGGTGTCCCGAAACTACCACTTGATATTTTAAAGGCAGATTCTCTGGCCAATTTAAAAACGATTTTTCCTCAGCGAAAATGTCGAGGGAGATCATTATTTTTTGCATATTCCCAATTTTTGTCATCATGTATCTTTCTAACTAAGCCTTAAATTAAAATTCTATTAAAGTAAACTCTACCTAAAATTAACTAAAGAATGCGACTTTATTAATATTTTATTCCCATAAGCCTTACTTTGCGAAAAACCCTTTATTTTCAATCATTTATAACTCGAAAACTATTAGTGCCGCGACATTTTCGCTGAGGAAATATCGTTTTTAAATTGGCCAGAGAATCTGCCTTTCTTTTTGGACGGAAGATACCTGGGACACCCTGTATATATTCTCAAGAACGCCAAAAATAATCGAGTAACGAAATAAATAAATCAGATAATAACAAAAGCAACGCCAATCACAAAAAATGGCAGGGGTTTGTTCAATTTTATTTTATCCCATTGATTCGCGCTTGATCATAAATTGAGTAATCCGTTTTCTAACTTTTGTTCTACTTTTCAGCATAAAATTAGTCATTTAACTTTACACCAATAGTAATTAACGATAATTAGTATTTAATCAGAAAATTCTATCAAACATTATAAAATCATTATTTAATTATTAAGTCTATAAACAATGTTTTTATTTGTCTCGTTTTTATCGTGAAGAGTAAAGCTTGCAGCTAGAAAATTTTATAATAAAATACCAGATTTTTAATGAATGATTAATGAGAGCTTGTGTAAATAATCCAGGAAATTAATTACGAGAAAGTGAACGATGTTGAA
The DNA here is from genome assembly GCF_025532165.1 of Camponotus vicinus. Taxonomy (NCBI): domain Eukaryota; kingdom Metazoa; phylum Arthropoda; class Insecta; order Hymenoptera; family Formicidae; genus Camponotus; species Camponotus vicinus. The sequence goes on from NW_028141945.1 coordinate 10,402,176, forward strand.
CTGTGAAGACGACGTTTTAACGAAGCGTTTTGATTCAAGATCGCTGGCATCTGCTAGTTCTCAGGACTTGACAAACGGATTCGTAGTAATTGTTCGACGTAATTGTTGCGCAATTTCATACAAATGTCTCAGAACATCCTTACAATGCGTTCTCTGTAAATTCTATCTCGTATGAAATATATCTGTCTTATTCTTTGTTGTTCATGTCTCTTATTGTGTAACTCATAAAATATAACACTGTATGCTGCATTAATCGAAGCAACTAAAATTTCTTAATTAGTACGTTATATATATATATATATATATATATATATATATATATATTACATGTATATTTCCATAGTAATTAAGAGATTCTTTCGAATATTGCTAAATGATTAGTACAGTGTATATTTTAAATAATATGAAATATTAACAACAATGAATAGAATATGATAAAGTATACATATACATATATTTGTATTATTAATGATGTGTGGAATATGACTCAATTGTCTTCAATTGAATTTGAATTCACATTACCAGGAAAACATGAAAATTGAATTATCGAGATTATTCTACCACATATGACATATTCATACTTTGTCAGTTAAAGGTTAATTGGACCGACAAGTAGAGTAGCCAGTACGAAGGGTACGGTGGCGTTCGGCGACCTAGATTTTAATTGCCAAAGTTATTCAGTTGCATTCGCATTTAATAGCGTATCTTCACGGCCGACGACAGCCGAGTGGCAATGTTATATGATAATATCGGGCAACTTTAATATCTGCCAAACTCGTCCTCGAGCACAATATTGCATGCTACTATGTGTTTACGTAATATGCTATCATTTTCGTTGCAGTAAACAGACGAGTGCCACACGCACGCGTAAACTTACGAAATATATCTAGCAACATACGATTTTCGCGTTACTAATGTTCGCTACTTAATTAGAAATGTTAATTAAATGAGTAATGATTCTGCTCACTTCTTGTTAATCATAAATTCTCGAGCATAGAAGCGTAAAATTCTCGTTAGGATATCGCTGAATATTTTCTATTTTAATTTTTACATTTTAACTCTCTTTACATACATCAATTTTTTATATATTAAAAATTAATTGCACGATTTAAAGAACATTTAAATAGACATTTTTTACTGAAATAAGATTATTTAATCTTTTTCTTACTGGGATTCTGTGATATTTTAAAGATTTTGTAAATTAAAAATCTTTATCACACTCAGAAAGTATATTATAGTTTAAATATAGTTAGTCCCAATTTAAGTTATTATTAAAAAGAAATAAATGGCTTTTTTGAAAGACAATTTTTGAATATCATAAATTTCAATGAGATGTGAATTTAGACTGTTGCAGAATATCAATTTTAGCGACAGTTTCAAAAGTGAATTTACAGCACTTTGAAAATAGATGACATATGTAGCATTAACTAACTATGTAAAATATGTTATTATATGCCTAATGCACTTAAAAAATGCAAGTTAAATTATATATATGTATTTAGTTATGTATAAGACATATAATAACGATATTTATCTATGCACATATTTATATATATATTTAAAAATAATATATATAGAAAGAAATATTGGCTTTCTCGAAATGAGTCCTTCATTTCTTTCGAATACAGCTTAAACTAGAAATATATTTAAACTGTAATATATTCTTTGGATGGTAAAACTTTTAGACAAAATATTTAACTGAAAAAATATATTCATGTATATATTAGATCTGCTGATTTCTCATATTGAAGACTATAGAAACGTGAGAGATAAATTGAAAATTTTTGTCTAACATACACGCGCGCGATAAATGGATAAATCAAATCTTCTACGAGAAATTTACGTTCATACTTCTATAAGAAAGAAGTGCTTTTGCTCGGCCGGCACAAAGAAAAATGAGATCCGTCAATCCTTTATCAACATGCTGAGAAAGGAAAAGGAAAATCTCTACATCAATATGGTATTATTAATCAGCATAAATGAACTCTTTCATGTGCAAAAAGAATTATTTATTATATAAGATAATAAAATTACTAGATTCCAAGAATTTTTCCTTCACATTATCGTTTTAAAAATGCAGAAAAATGCGTGCGAAAAGCATATCGTATATCGCACATTATAAAAATTACAGAACAGCACAAGTATGATTTTTACAATTAAAAATCGTTAAACTATTAAGCATTGTTGAAAGCACAAGAATTTGATTCCCGCTCCAGTCACTTAGTCCAATATGTTTCTCACTCATATATGCCATTTTAGAAATTTTACCTACGAATTTTATATTTTTTTTAAAGAAAAAATTGTTATATAAAAAGGAGTAATAGAAACTTTATGCAGAATTTTTATGCTACATGATTATATTGGATTTTTTTCATCGTAACTCATAAAGAATTTATATTGAGTTTTACTTCTCATTCATTGTAAGAATTCTTTAGGCAAAACTCCGACGACGTAGTCAATTGGACGTGCACGTGAATATAATTTTGGTCGACGAAAGGTAGAAATAGACCGCATTAATCGATGCGGGTGACCATTACGGTTGGCCGCGGAATTCTCATTCGCGATATTTTCCATGGTAAACGCAGAGAAACGAATGCGAAGGAGGAAATAAAAAGAGCGCAAATTGCGCTCGTTTCGTCTCCTCGCGTTAAACTCGAATCGTTTGTCAGAATTCGATACGATCGTCGCGCCTGTAAGATCGAAAAGGAAAAAGTGAGAAAATCAACGAAATGAAAACGCACGTTCGTTAACTGCCGTGCAAAGCGTCGCTTGCGACATTGATCGTAAAATAATTTCGTGTAAAACCAGAAATACGAGAGAAATGGTCGATATTAAGCTAACAGTCCGTTTGTATCAATTAAACTCATTGTTATTGCTGATAGTTAAGATATGATTTTATTTTTCTTTTAATAGGCACGAATCTCTAAATTTTTCACCAGGCAGATTTTATTTTCAGATATAAATTATATTTTAATATTCTTGAAATTTAAATATTATTTTTAATTTAAATTAGATGATAGAGAGAAAGTTCCTTGAAAATAGTGGAATAATTTTATTATTATTTTCTTAATAGATAGAAGAGTTTGTGATAATAATGTATATCGAAAAAAAATATTGTTTGTTTTTGATTGAAAGATTATATTATGATCAATGGTGATATAAAAAATATGATAATTATTCACGATTATTCTAGTGTTAATGAAATATTATGATAAAATACAGAAGTCTCGATTGTTAGCTTAAGAGAATGAATGGATCCCTTTATAATTTATATTCTATTTTAATGATTTTTATCGACAAAAATATTTTCTCTAATTTAAATATTTGCAATTAAAATATCTTTATATCAATAGAGTATAAAGAAAATAAATTGATCGAAATCAAAGTCAACATTTTTACATCACAAGAGAAGAAAATATTTTTAAAATGTGAAAAAATAGCTAAGTTAAACTCGACCGCAAAATTGATAAAAACTGTACTATGAGCAGCTCGCTCGTTTGGAAAACGGATGGAACGATGTAACTTTTGATGTCGTGTTGCAAAAAGTCAAAGAGGCGAAGAGGCAGGTGGGAAACAAGAAAAAGGATGCCTGCGCAAGTAAATACACATGTATTATGATAGTGCATTTCGCGATGTGTTTAACGCACGCGTATCGATTTCTTCGGATCGTAAAATTTTACAACTTCATTATTCGCATGTCTACATTGTGAAATAATGCTGGAAAGATAAAACTGATAAACATCGTTAACTTTATATTCGTCACAGGAAATTCTGTCAAAGATCTTTAATGATCTTTTATGATGATATAATGTTGCATTAAACTCTCCTATGTAAACAAAATTTTATTTTAATTAATTTTGAATGTCTTATTATTTATATCGGTGATTTTTAATTTGTATGTACTATATATTATTCGAATTAATGAATTCAAAAAATATTTTTATTAATTTAAGCAATGAAATAAATTATAAATAAATAAATAGATGTCACGTCTTAAAAAATTAAATTTTAAATTAATTAAGAAATTATAAATTTTATATTGAAATTGAACTGATAAACATCTTCAAAATTTAGTATCAGTAGTAAATAATTCTAATAATTCGAAAAACTGTTGTATTCCTAAACCTGGCACCGTGATATTAAATTGTGCGAATATCGCATGAATGTTTCGTATACGTTCTTTTGTTTAAAACCGAACAATATGCCCAAACTGCGCAAACTTTATGTATACACTGAAAGCATTTCCATCGCAAAAATCGGTAAAATCCGATATACCAGTACGTACCTATACACGCATCGCTTGTGCTTTCCGAGTTGGAATAAACTCATTGTTTCTGACAGAAAGGTGCTACAAATAAAATAAATTTTTATAACAATCACATATATATATATATATATATATATATATATACATATACATATATGTCATTTTAGCGGTTAGCACGCTTTAATTATTTCGTAGAAATTACACTTGAGGAATGAGCCAATATTATCGGTTATTTCTCTCTCTCTCTCTCTCTCTCAATGCTTTCTTTGCTTTTTCGTAATAATCATAAGTAATAGTTTTACTTCATTATATCACTAATTAAATATCGCGATTATATAAAAAATTTTATTTACAGTTCTATGTATATTTTTATTTTAATTAATATTTCATATTAATTATTAATATTTAATATTTCCATCTATAATATAACACATACAAAATATATCTTATTTTTATAAGTTTAAAATAGATTCTCAAATATTTAAAACAATAAATTTTTCTAATAATTATATAAATAGTAATATAGTACAGATAAAATTAAAAGTTATAAGATGAGTATGGGAAATTGATTTTTATTAGATTTTATGAATAAAAAGGATAGTTCTCTCCAAATTGATAAGTATTTGTCGAGTTTTATATTGTTCAGAATTAATGGTGATTCCCATTGACGTCAATACGGCAGACTAGTAGTTCAAACAAAAGACCAATTTCCTGATACGCCCGATTTTCAAATTGATCTCACTTTATGCGCATCGAAACGTGCCGTTTTCAATATCACGCAAACTGTGACCTATAACGCAAGAACGATGTCGACCTGGACATGTACGGGTTCCATTGCGGTCCGCTTAGAACAAGTCACCGTAAGCCGAAATAATGGTCCTGTGAGATCATCGTGAATCAGGGAAGCACTCGGCTACCTTGCATTTTGGGATAATCCTGCTTGTTAAACTGTAGCAATCAATTCTGTCGTGGTAGTCGTACTACCAATGGAGACATACATATATATCTTTGGTTGACTACAAAGATAACACATGGACGCAACTGTTGTTTAATTTAAATTTACAATTCGATCTGTTCCATATCATATTTGCGAGACTTTGCATATTTAAAAAATATATAAAAGCATATAATATTTAAAAGCACATTTTAAATTTTGTCGTTGTTGCTTTTTATACCAAAAATGGAATACGCATCTATATTAAAATACGCATCTATATTAATATAGCTTAGAAATACACATTCTCAAAGTTAATTAACACTAATATGCATTGTGGCACAAAACCACGAATTTTCGTAATCTGTGATATTATCATTACGAACATATTTCTCCAATGTTATGAAATTTAATTGAAACATAACGCACTTTCATCGATTTCATCGATTATCGATTATATTATATTATTTATCAAAGTTGTACTCGTGACAAGCATCAGTTTAAACAAATCAAATAATATTTAATTGATATATAAAAGCGTCAATACTGATGAACGACTGATATGCGTTCAATAATTAATTAATAGAAACGTCAATGATCACTTATTTGCACACGTGTTACTATTGACGTACTGCATAACATAGTAATATGTTTTAATGATATGTAAGATATAAATACTAAGCGATGAATATTGATATTCCAACAAATATCATTGATTACGTACATGTTATTATTAATTTTTTGCATTTAAAATTATTTGCAATCTAGTATTAATAACTTAATACTGCTATTTAAAAATTAAGAAAACATGACATATCAAAAGCAGTATTATTTAAACTCCAAAAATATTATTTTTAAAAATATAATGATGTTTTTAAATTTGTATTATATTTATTTACACATATTTATGTCGTATAATATGTATTATAACATTATGTTATTCTGATATTTAAATTTTATACAGAGATTCTCTCTCGATTATGTAAATCTTGAATTTTTAAGACTATGTCTTATTAGGATTATATAAGACATGAATTTTTAAAAACAGTATTCTCTCGCAAATTTAGAGGCAACTTTAAACCGAAGAAAATTTTTTTATACATCATGTTTTTATGTAACTTTTAGATTTACGAGATAAAACATCTTACTAATTAAGTAACTCTACTTCATACTTTAAATTAAATTTTTAAAGTGGATAAGCTCTCTCTTAATAGTTACTGAAGGGGAAGATATATTTATCTATTTACAACTCTGGAGCTTAATTAGCCGATATGTTTTGCATTCTTATAACGATATCTAAATATATGTATATCAGATTTGCATCTTTAATAGCAACTTTTTCTATCTGTTTTATGTGGCCTTCCACCCTCTCTTTTTTATTTACAACGTAAACAATGTTCTCTTTCTTTCTCTTTTCGAACAAGGTGTTATTGAGTTACATGCAATTGTATACAACGAAATAACAATGAAAACAGATCGATTGAATTTTCAAAAATAAATTTATTCTGTTCTATTCTTTATTCTTTTTCTTTATTCTTTTTCTTTATTCTTTTTCTTTATTCTTTTTTCTTTATTCTTTCTTTATTCTTATTCCTTTATTCTTTTTTCTTTATTTTTTTTCTTTATTCCTTCTTTCTTCTTATTCCTTTATTTTTTTTATTTTTTTCTTAAGGGTAGTTTTCAATTAGTTTTAGTGATCCATTCAATATATATTCTTCAAATATGCGACATATTTACAGGTTATGCTAATAAGGATTAAAAATTTTGTTAATTTTCATATTCTTATAAAAAAAATATATTTTTACAATATAAAAAACGAATCTATCTGTTTAAAATTATGTTAATTAATCTCAAAAGCATTGAATGCATTTTTGATTTCATTACATTCTTAATTCCGCTCCTGTAAGTTTACCCCGAAAAAATCTTTTTACATATCACAGGGGAGATTTTCTGAAATTTTCTTTTAAAAACACAGCCCGTATTAAACGATCGTGAATTATATTGGGCGGAAATATCGGTTAATCCATCATATATATCAAATGAACTTATCCCGGCACGGGGGATGGCTCTATCGTAGTAACATATTGGCAATTTATTATCATAGAGAAGCGAGAGATTCATTGACAGTAAATTCCGTCAATGGGAGAGATGCTCGCGTATAGAACACGACCTATCCCGCCGCCGATAAAACCCCTTGACAGTGGCGGCCGAAAGCAGTCCGACGCCGGCCGTCGTTGCGAACGGATATGTCGTCGCCGTTGTTCTCCGTCATCGTCTTCCGTTCACCACGAAGACAAACGCTCGAATCGCGAGCAATCGCGCGATCGTCGCGAACGTAAATTTTCCCAACGATCGCTTGACAGCGTTTACTCGACGCGTCTCTTTAACGCGATAATGACATTAATCATAACGTGAGAACGGTGTTAATGACGATCGACAGTGAGCGTGATTTTCAATGATCTATCGTTAAATTTAAAGTATGATGTTTCGAAAAGACGACTTTCAATCTGACGTGCTACGCGCGTACGATTCACGTGTAATTTGACAGCTACCGTGTGCGAACGTTTCTTTCTGCTTGTCTGCGAATATCTGATTTCGAACTACTGACGATTCTCCAAACGCGCGATTGAAAAGATCGATAACGATCGAGATCGACAGCGCGAGATATAATTTGACGGGAACTCCATCCTTATCTGTTGAACGACTGCGATTCTGATAAAAGTCAAATAAATAACAATCAGAAGCGTCGTCATAATACGCACATTCTCGAGACAGTTCGTGATCCCTATTGTATTTTATTATTATTTATTTTTCCATCGTTTATCGCAGCTTTGTGAGCGATAATCTGAAGGCTTTTGACTGACTTGCGTATTTCACTGAATATGTATGCACGCAATTAACACGACGGTCGTTTATCTCGAGTGCGTTAATGTATTTCGCGTAGCACGTTACACAACGTTTGCGGTGACAGTCGTAACGCACGGGAAAAGATAATGATCGATATGCATACATCGATCGCCGCGATCGACCTTGTCGGATCGCGTAGCCAGCCTGGATTAGATTGAGCGTCTACTCATGTTGAATTTCCATAAAGATACGTGCAGATGCTGTAAAACCAAACTCTAAAACTTTACGCTAATTCTCCAAGAGAGCAGAATTACACTGTGGGTGCTCGCGAAAAATAGCGGTGTCCACTTATTCGACGATGACTGCCGATAGTATTGCGCATTGTAACGTAGCGATTTTACGAACGATTTAAATTCATCGATGATTCTCTCATCGTCGAAAAATGTCGCGGGTGAAGACTGCTGGCTAGGTGGACCTGAAATTCGTTTGGAAAGTGCGTCTGAGAAAATCAATTTAGCGACATTATTGGCAAAGAATTGACGGTAACGGGCTATCGTCGTCGGCCATTGAGAAACCTCGAAACGAGGAGGAGTTAAAAGAAGCTGCACTAATTAATTGTGATCTTGGTCCAGTCATCTCGTAGAGATCGCAGACCAGCCAACATCGCCGAGAGGTAAATTCGAATTTCCATTGGTTTCGTTAGAGTGCGTTTTGAAGTAATATGCGGCTGCATCTGAGAGGAAAACGGTGTAACGGGAAATCGTTTTCTCGAGAGTGCATGGAAATGGAAGGAGCTAGCCTAGTTGATCGGGATGCATTTCTTATCGCAAGACAGATACGACGCTGTAGAAGAATTTTTTTTAAAAAAATTTAGTTATGTACTTGTATCTTTGCAATCTGAATTTATAAAAAAAATGAGTATAATTTGGAATTATCTATTTGTTCTTTTTGTATTATGAAATTTTAGACACTGTGCTCGTAAATAGTAATAAGAATATTTTGTTTACAATATTTGTAGATGGATTATTAATATTAGTTACTTAATAAAGCGACTTAATTAAAAGATTAATTAAAAGATTATAATAAACGTCAAATATAAACACCATATGATATTTTTCTGTATATATAATACCGTGAAAATTGCTTCTAATTGTTTCTAAAAGTCTTTGTTTCTCTTTGTGTCTCTGTCATAAATTGTCTCAATATGATGAACGTGTTTTGTATTTATTTTTTATATTTATATTAAAAGAAAGATATAATTTCGAGAAAAATTATTTCAGAATATATTTAAACTTATGATAAACACAAAAGGTAGTAATTAAGCCGCTCGGGAAGTGATTGCCGGATGTTCATAAAGTCTTCTCGAGCTTGATTAGTCCCTTTATTGATGACATAATCGAATGAATTACGCGATCATCGTGGGTTACCATTTGCAGCAGTACAATATATTGATTTCCACAACTTTGGTGCCATTAACGTAACTCGATATCTTTTCCCAACGAAATTATTCATTGAGAAATCACGAGAGAATTATTCATCGAGAAATCACTGAGAGAATTAAATTACAAAATTATAATGAGAACGAGAGAGAGAGAGAGAGAGAGAGAGAGAGAAAGAGAGAGAGAATAATAAGTAGTAATCAAATATTATAAAGTTAATAATAATTATGTTTCTTTAAAATTTGACTAACAAGGGAAGTTCGGCAAGTCGAAAATTCAAAAAATCTGAAACTTGGCATAATTTTAGAGTAATATATCCTAATAACAAAACCATTTTTTTTTGGTGCTAAAAAACGAGTTTAGGAGTATAATCAATCGCTAAAAAATCGATTTTTGCGTTCCGAAGCGAATATCATCGAAACGAATAGAAATATAAAAGATTTCTATGTTCAAACAAATGTTTTATGGCTTTAAATGTACTTTACAATTGCGTACTTGGATTTTTTTTTAAATGATAAAATTTTTTTAAATACCCCCACCACTCAATATTTTTTATACTTTGAGTGGTGGGGGTATTTTTAAAAATTTTATCATTTTTAAAAAATCCAAGTACGCAATTGTAAAGTACATTTAAAGCCATAAAACATTTGTTTGAACATAGAAATCTTTTATATTTCTATTCGTTTCGATGATATTCGCTTCGGAACGCAAAAATCGATTTTCTAGCGGTTGGTTATACCCCTAAACCCGTTTTTTAGCACCAACAAAAAATGGTTTCGTTATTAGGATATATTACTCTAAACTTATGCCAAATTTCAGATTTTTTTGAATTTTCGACTTGCCGAACTTCCCTTGTAAGAAAATTATTAATTTGAGGTTATTTAAAAACTCAGAAACTTTCAAGTGTGTTACCATTTGTTATACAGTATATTAATTATTTATCGTAAATAACATAATAATCTATCATGTAAAAAAATAATATACGAAAAATTAGTCAAAAATCTGTCACTGAAAGTTGTAAATTAAAACACTTTATATCCGCGTGTTGGGCTAAATTATTAATCTATCTTACCTTTTTAATTTATTATCTTATTAATTTATTATTTTTTAAAAGAATTTATAGTCTATATCTAATTTATATATTGAACATAATAAATACGATGTTTATTTTAGTTTGTGATTATATTTATGGATAAAAATAGATGATTCTTCAGTTTCGCTTTAATAATTTTTTATTTTCGAAATCATAATTTGCCTCTGAATCATCGTTCAGGATCGACGGCAATTCCGACAGCCTCTCTCTCGATGCATCGCAACAAAATTACTGCCTGCAGTGCTTAAGGGGGGAAGGGGGTCGATCACCTCTTTATCCCAATATCAACCGATTTAGAAACTGTTGCAAAGCGTTAAAGCGTCGAACAGCTGTGAAACTGCAGAATTCCAAATTTTATTTTTACCTCTTTTGCGCACACATCCCCACATGTGCACAGTATCTTTTACTGAATTATTCACAGACATATGTATGTTTATGGAATTATCGTTTGTTCTTTATTTAATATGAATGTCTATATGTTTGGATTTAAAACGTAAATTATTATCTTGAATTTCATAAACACATACAGATGTATAATTTATAGTATTGTAAGATAATTATTAATATGTATGTAAGAATGACGCTCATTTTCTTGAATTTATGTTAAACTAATTTAACTTTTATGTATGATTAGTTTGCATAAGAATTGTAAGATATTCTATCACATCTCTCTCTCTCTCTCTTTCTCTCTCTCCGGCTGTAACAGCGATTACGCCACGTTTTGTGTCAACAGTTTTTTATCAAAAAGATCGAAAGAGAAAAGTGGACAATAGGAAAAGATATCGTTTATGCTATTCAGGCAATTTCGTATTGCGTTTTTTATGAGTATACGTTATTATTTTTTGGAAATCGACTTGAGCATACTAATAAATATATTATATTAATTTATGTGACGATAAATTGAAATATTTAGTAAATGTCGCAGTATCCCTGACCTAAAGTATTTGTAACCAGCCGCGTGTTCGACTCTCAGCACAGGCGGAAATATGATTTTATCTTGGCGCTGAGAAAGACGGCGCATTTCTTCAACAATTTATCCGAAAACAACAAGAAACAGAAAGATATCTGATTGAGATCAAAACATTGTCGGACTATTTTAGGATCGCTATCATTCTTTTGCGAATCGGGTGAGCGTGCGCGCGAAATTTGCGAGATCTTGATTTCTGCATGCCGCCTAATTTAAAAAACCCTTTCGTTTTATACGAGAGACATTTATATACGTCGTTTGAAAAGCATTCGCGAGACGTATAAATATGTCACCTGAAAATATTCATTACAAAATATATATCCGTCTTAACCGGTACTTGTTTACGACTGAAAAATACTTATGTATATTTATATATTGTATGAAAAAGAAGCATCGCTACAGATTTCTAATAAGAATTGACTCACACTTCTTTATTTATTCATTTTTTTTTATTTATTCTAACATGTCGATATTTAATACATTTTAATTACATAATAATGTTATAGCGCGAAGTCCAAGTGTGCCTCGTAAGAGACACATTCGCGAATTCGATGCATTCAGCCGTAAATGATTGTTTCACACTTTTGTGATATCGAAAGGGTTAATGATTAGGATCTTAAAGCGCAACGAATGCCGCCTGCATCTCCGTTTTGCATGTCATTGTCCTAGGGAAGACAATAGACGACATTTTCGCTCTCTCTCTCTCTTTCTCTCTCTTTCGTTTCTCTCTTACGTCAGTTCTGTATTTTCCTCTGGGTACCTGGCACGATATCTAAAAGATCGCTCGTCTGGAAACCATCCTTTCCGAACCTACTCGCCCGCGACAACGCGACGATCTAATGAACGGAATAACCCACGCGAGAAGTATTTTATTAAAACGCCATCATTGAATATCGTTAAAAATCTTTTAACGTTTAACATTTCAAATCATTTTTAAAATCAATTTCGGCGAGTATTTTAAAAAAAGATCACATTTTACATGAGAATAAAAAAAGAAATTATTCATAAAAATTATTCATAGAATTATTCATAGAAATTATTTATAATTATTAATAAAAAAAGAAATACAGTTTGGGTTTTTATATAAAATAAGTCATACAAAATGTAAAAGTTCATATAAAATAAAAAATTATAAAAAGTTTTGTAGTATCAAATTTATTTGTAGATTTATGTTTGAGAACGAAAACGAAATAGCGACAAATATGCAAAAATATTCATATTGATTATTTGTAATTATTTTAAACTTTTTCACAGCGAGATTAGACATACAGATATAAAATTTTGATATTTGATTTTGAAATTTTAATACATGCACTATTTATTGCGATTTTTTATCTATCTTATTAAATGTTTGATATTTAGAATCATTTTTTAAATTTTTTGAAATCTATGAAATTGAGGGAGAGAAATGTTCAATGCACACTATACAGAATCGTAGGCTATTATTAAGTCGGTATTAGAGATGGCTGAATGGAGAATCGGCAAAGCAGCGACAAAGCTTCGTTAATAAAAGGATCTACTGTATCTTCTGTCGCAGTAGATCTCACAAAGCCCGGTGATATCATTAAATCGATCGTTGGGTAATTTCATTGGTCTTCTTTCCCATTTCGTACCTTTATACTAAATAGCGAAGCGGATTTTTCTGTGCTCGCAATAAAAAAAAATAATAGCGGATTTCTTTGGGAAACGTGCATTTTGCACGCTTCTTTTATATTTTAACCAAGAATTTTAACCGAGAATTTCAATGCTCCGCAAATTTTCGCAATGGTAAAATATTCGCATATATATCTATCAACCTGAAAAGATATTTTTGGAAGCCATTTGCAAGAAACGAGATATTAATTTGATTAATTAATTTAGATATTTTTCATTGATAGTTTTATGTTCGCCATTTTAACAAATTCATTTGTAAAATCATGTATGTAAAAGAAGTTTGATTTTACTTTCATAAGCATACGTGAATATCTTCATATTACCTGCACGATATTTCACTGATATTTGATCTCCTTCACTAATAATTAAACAAAGCATATTAGAAGTGAGTTTAAAATAAGAATCTTCAAATAGGAGAACGAGTGAAAAGTATTCAAGTCATGTTTTTCAACGACTCATAATTCAGAATAGTTTCTTATAGATATAACTAATTTAGTTTATATAGATAATTAATATCAAGATTAAATGATAATTAACATCAAGATTAAATTAATTTCTTAATAAGAATTATTGTGAAAATATAACTAAATATGCAATTTATTAATTGCATCTATTAACTTTGAAAACATAAATTTAAGGCCATTTTTAATTACGTGAGTCTGTATATCCTGCAAATTGTAAATATACAGATTCAGATCATCAAACATTTTCGATATTTATCTGTTGGTTCTGCTAGTAATTTGCAATATTAGTTTGTATCAAAACTATTTATTATTTATGTTGTAAAGTAGTAATAAATAGCTTATCATTTTTTTTTCAAAGATAATCCGTTCAATAGTAATAATATTGAATTGGTCAATTTTCGACATACAATTTGTACAATTTAATAATTAACGCTATTAATATATCGAGAATCCAATATCCGCATTGCGATACCTTTTCTCTCTGCCCAATAATGTAGCTGCAACAGTGTAGTTCCAACAATGAAATTGCAGTATTGCAATTATTGGGTAAAGTGCGTATGAGAATGAAGATAATTTAAGCGAAAAAACGTGCTCGCAATAAATTATTCGCGGACGATACATTTCGCTCGTTTTACGAAAAGACGCACTCGAGGTTTTACTCAATAAATCATGTCACGATGGCGAGGCGAACGCGAAGGCTTTATTGCGTGCGAAATCCACGGCTATGCGCTTGTCATGAATGACGGATGTAGCGTGTCGATTATTTTTATCATGGCACGTGCGACGTCGATAACTTACATGCTCGCGGAAAAAAAGATACGAGACACATCGGAGATGCGTAGTGCATAACTTATGAATCGAGTGTTTGACATTTTGTGGAAGATTTATTAAAATTTAGATATGGCGCGCGAATCACCGTTCATCAAATAAAATTTTATCCTTTATTTAATTTCGAATATGTATGTAAATACACATTTTTCAAATGGAATCTTAAATTGCCGATTATCTATCGAGACATTTAAAATTACGCAAATGTTAAAACATCATGGAAATAAGGAACTTTTACTAAATGAAACTAATTTTATTAATTGATCGGAGAAAGTGCCTTGCTAATAATAAGATACTCGCAATATCCTATATATATCCCATGCATATCTTCGTTATTGTTGAATAAATGATAATTACGCTGGACTAAAACTGGATCCGCAAGTTCTATTAATTATTAACTAATTATGTTGTAGCATATTTTTGCTGCTTTGTAGACAGGAAATATGCGTAAAGAAGATAACATGGAATTTATAACGAAGTGACCCATATTACTTGCAAGCTGCATTACAAAGTCTCGTGATTTTTAATCATCTGATGCAGTCGTTTCCTTTTCGTGAAAATGAATGTGAGTGTAATTACTGCACGTAGTAGCAATCCGAATTACACTCACGGTTTCTTTCAAGCCGACTCTCATTTACCGTTCGTCTTTAAAATGCGAGACAGAAAACGTTTTCATGAGATAGGGCTTCGAGAAGTATTTTTTCTCGGAGAAACAACTTTACTGCGATTTTTTTAGATTCACATACTTACAAAATAAGCATGTGAGATTAAAACTTTATTTTTCTAGCGGAATTCTTCTAACACGCTTATTTTGGTCATTTAAAATATCACAACAGGAAAGAAAGCCGTGTTTCTCCTGTTTATTTGCAAAAGTCGAGTGATCGCTCCATCTTGCAAGAAAGTTTTCTAGAATTGTATCGATCAAGGAGAGAAAGGGGGAGGATAAACGTTACGTAAGCGAAAGGCACCATAATTTGGCCGAATTCAATGGACACGTCAGCCAATTCACTAGATAACTAGCGTAATCCAACCAAGTGGAACGCGCTGATATACAGTAGCGGTGCGTTTTTTTGTAGAGAGGCCAGAAGTATTGATTTACCTGGTCAGTCGTTAAGAGATAAGCCCGCTTACGTATCGCTTACTACACAATTCTTAAATAGACTTTGCAAAAATAAATTCCAATTAACGTGCATCTCGTATTCAGTTTGTCGCATTTAGCTTGATTAAGATTGCATCGGGAATAATGTTTCGTCCATGGTTGCGCATCGGGAATAATACAACTTTAATGTTCTAATCAGCTTAATTTCATTAAGCAAAAGTTTATTTTAAAAATAGACTCCAAGAAAATAATAATGATAATGAAAATAGAAAAAAACAACATAAAACATGAATAGATATCAACTGAAATAGATAATAATTTGTGTATTTTTTAAATATTTTTTATGTGTATTTTTTTATATATTTTTTTTATATTGTTATTTTACATTCGCATACATTTATATTGCGATTTCAGTGCGGAATATTTGCAAATATATACGTAGTACATTTATATTATTTTACATTAATATTCTACGGATTAAAATTGATAAAGTTAAAAAATTTTTTATCTACATTTAAATTCCATTTAAATGTAAAAAGTGAATTAAAAATATTACTATTTCAAACAATTATCTGCTCATTTAGATTAAACATGTGCATACTGTAGAATTACACTTTTTGCATCGAAGCAATAATGTGAAAGCACCGCATAATTGGATGCTCTCTTTGTCAAAAAAATTTCACAAAATTAAGTATTATTCCGTGCGTTCGCAGTCGCGAAAATAACCATAAATAAACCCTTTTGCGAGAGTTTGGAGTTAATTAAATTTGAGGATAGCGTTGCTCACATTAATTATCGGTGTGGAACGAAGCTTTTGAGAACAACACACGTCACTCGAGCGGGTTCTAAAATTCGATAGTCTTATGGTATAATATGTCTTACCGCGAAATTGATAAAGCTGAACTGCTATGATGTATGTATGCATATTAATTATTAATTAAAATAATAAAAATACAAAAAGCAATCTTTGACTCGTATTAATTTAGAATAAATTTAATGATGACGAGGTCAATACGAGCTTCTGGGCATGCATACAATATACTTATATATCATAGTGTATCCTCATAGTAAATATTAGTTTCGATCTTTATTCGGATTCTCGTCGAATAAAAATAAATATTTTTATTACTAGGATTTAATAGCAAGCATTTAAAAGAAAATATAAAATTGTATTTTCTTTTAAAATCGGTTTTAAATCAATTACACATTTAATAAATTTTGTATATAATGTAGCTGATATGAGTCACATAACAATCAATTTTTAATCGTCATCGTAATAATCGTGTGTGTTTAATTGTTATTTTAAGTTTAAAATAGAAATTTATATTTTAAACTTAAAAATCAAATTTAAATCTTAGAGAAGATTCTCATTTAAAAAGAGGAGAAGGATTATATTTCGTTAGTCAAGTAGCTTATCAAGAACAAAAGAGACATCCTAACAAAGAAGTATAATAAAATAAAAATACAATATAAATACTTACAGTGCAATAAATGTTCAAAGACTTGTATTGGCTTTGTCATCACTTCCATTATTTACAGTATTATGTGCTTTTTATGTCTGAAATACTTTGTTAGATCACATGAACAAAGAAAGGAATGCTACATTTTTGTCGTCAAATATAATTGCTCTTTGCTTTGTGCTTCATTATAACTGAAAATAAAATCAACTTCATTCTATAATAACTAACAACAGAAAATTTGCTTGTCGTTATATATCACAGTACGATCCAATTAAGCAACATGCAAATACACCCGCACATTGCATACGATTAATAATAATATTTAATGAAAAGACAATGTTATTTGATCTCTTCTAATGAATTTGTCACGTAACAGCTATAAAGTAAGTTTTATAATTAAATTGTAACCACTCCTAATTACAGCTTTAAAATATAAAATCCACATGTACATATATATAAAGATTATTTATTCTTATTTACGAATAAGCGGATTCCTGAACTTACTAGAAAAAACCGTTGCTTTTATTACATTCTTTAATGTTGAGTGATTTTGTTCAAGATTATCTTCTAGAAAGAGGATAAGCATAAGACACAAAAATAATGAACAAAATAATTTAACAGTTATTTAGTTTCGTTCTAAATTTAAAGTAACATTTAGTTGGCTTCTTTCAACATTTAAACTTTTGTTGTAATTTTTGTTTGTACCTTTCCTCTGAGTTTCAGGTTATGCATATGATGTAGATCGTTTTGTTCTCGGATGTTGTATGTACACGGAACGAGAAAAAGAAAGAATTACACACTTACTTTTATTTGCTCTTTCGGTGCTCTCTCCCGCTTTAGCCCATAGCATCCAAACAACTACCGTGGATTACATACATCCATTTTCACACGAACATGAAAACACTAAGAACACGTGCCACGCTAATCTCCGAACAACCGCATGTATATATACCGGTTCTATTTTACTCTCGCGAATTTACACCGGACGATAAATCGCGAATGAAGTTTACGACCGATACGTGTCTTTGAATATCGTCCTCCCCCCGTAAATAAAAATTTTTTTTTAAACTTAAAATTGGCTTTTTCGTGATCTTTTTTATAAACTTAATGATAATTATAAAATGATTATAAACGATTATAATGACGATTTATATCGACGATTTTGTAACAAAAATATATCATGAAATATTCTATATCGAATGTGCAACAAATTTAAAACTGATTTTTAGAGGAAATTCAATTTTATATATTTTTTTAAACATTAAAAAAAATTTTTTTAAATAAAATATTATAATTTTTACAAGAAGACTTAACAAGAGAATAATATTCCGGGAGATATATTAATTTAGGTAAATAAATTGAAACACATTATTACGCGAAATATCACCTTTGAGAGTAAACTAATTTACTGAGAAAATAACACAGATAATCGATCATCTGGTCGTGACAGTATTTTTTTGTTTATTTATCCCTGATGTTATGGAAGAAAAAATCTATAGATATCGGGGAGCATCTCTAGGCGAGTAATCGATTTTCTTTCATCGCCGGGACGAGATCGGGAATCGCTCTCGTACGACGAGAGTTACGCGGGCACCGATGACGAACTTAATTGGATTTAATCTCGATTTAAGCATCTGCCTCGAGCAGAGCACGCCAACGTTCAATCCAACAATAGAATCGCTTTTGGCCCCGCGTATGTACACGTGCCAGTCATTTTCAGGCATCGGCGACATCCCGCGAAAAGAATCTGTTCTAAGACGACTCAAGAATAATCCGCGATTTTTGTGACGAGTTTTTTGAAATAATTATCTCGATAAATTTTTGCATATTTTGTCATAAGATGAAAAAGTCTGACGTTAAAATTTTACATCGAAGGAAGTACTCACTGATAAATTATTCAAATATTGACAAATCAATTATTCTTTTCCTCGTTAAATTTAATCGATTAAAATATCTGTAAGTTAAAGTACATATAATTAATAAATTGGTCGGGAATCAATGATGTATTAAATTATAAAGCCAATATCGCGCGAAGAAATATTGTGTTAGTTCTGCCATGAATAATTCAATTCGCATTTGTCATAGGACGCAATTCGATTTGGAACAACGCGCTTGAAATTTCATGATATTTCGTCGAACTCTCGCTCCGAACGAATCCGCGATGGCTAAACGATTCGACCCTCGTTAAATTTAATTCTTTAGGGATCGTTAAGAGCAGCAGGAGTTTAAACTCGCTCCTAACGTTTCCTTAATTTTGCGGCTGCGCTCCTACGCTCGACGGCGCTTGAGATCTCAAACTTTTTCCTCTCACATC
Source organism: Camponotus vicinus (assembly GCF_025532165.1). Classification (NCBI taxonomy): domain Eukaryota; kingdom Metazoa; phylum Arthropoda; class Insecta; order Hymenoptera; family Formicidae; genus Camponotus; species Camponotus vicinus. The sequence goes on from NW_028141945.1 coordinate 10,421,541, forward strand.
GGAAAAATGAAATTCTTACAGAGAAGTAAGTACCGGCAAATTGCCGGGAACAAAAGTTTAAAGGTCTCGATTTGTCTTCCGACGTGCAAGAATATTTTCCTCGCGTTAAATTAGTTCGTGAAACATTAATTGAGTATGCCGTTGGCATTCGCTGCAACGATCGCGCGTTTTAATGTGTAATTCTTCCTCGTCCGCGACTTCGTGAACTCTACGTTTAATCCTAGACAATCACTTAATCTTAATTCTTCAATCACTTGTCTGTACTTTTCTTTGTTGCAAATTCTTTCACTGGTTTTAACATCTCATAACGTAACTTTCAGGTAATTTAATCGCTTTTCCGTTATCCCGTTTATTAATTCTTTAATAATCATATTGTTATGTGATATTCCGATTCATTATTGATTCAATTTTATCATAAGAGATTGAGATTCGCTCGTTATTTGGCGCAAAAAACTGCGATTATTAAACGTGAATGAATTTATGGCGGAATAATTTATTCGAAAATGCGAGAAAAATGCCACCGAGCATGTCTCGTGATTGTGATCAGCAGCAGACTCGACCTCTCACGAAAACCACTGAATCGCGTGATACTGCGGCATGACTATCGCGGGAGAACAAAGCGAAAGCTGCCAAGATAGGCCGAACGTAACTCGCGAAGAATACTGAAACGTATCGCGGTATTCGTGGGAGTCTGCTCGAGCGTGCGGAAATGATTGCAAAGCAAGAATTTCCGTACAGATAAGGGATGCCGCGCGATATCCGAGTGTGTGATTTCTGAAGGTACTTTTGGCTTCTGGAGCTTCGACGAAAAGCAATGTCGAAAATTTTTCAGACATTTATATTCATAATTTTCGATGATATTATTTATGATTTGCCGTCATAGAAATAAATACGCAAACGTAAATATGCAAGTCAATACATAAACTCTTATGGTTTAGTAAATAATATGACAGGTTCGTTCGATTTAATAAGCAATATTACTTATTTCCGCACGATAAATTTTTCAACCAAGCAAGGAAATATGATTTATCGATTAATTAACCGATTAAATAAATAACTAAAATAAATTACCAATAATGAAATATTGAAAGATAGAACTATTATATTAATTTAATAAAAAGTTAGATGTCAAATTTTTTTCTTCACTATATGTGCTGAGAGATATACTTTGGAATGTAAGCGATACGTTGGACAAAGAAAGATAATATATTAATCGTATCATCGATTTGTAATCTATATACAATACGAGAAAATAGATACGTTATTAATTAATATATCGCTAGCTTTCCATGGCTGACTTTTTACAAGTTATATACACATTAATTATTAAAGCTGTGTAATATTTATTATGTAAAGAATGTGACTGTTTACAAATAAAAATCGATATATAGCTGAATTTAATCTTTCCACGCTCATATAAATTTATAATCAGTCATTTGGAGTCAATTTAACAACTATATTATGCACGACAAAGTATAAAATAAATATTTGACTAATTGACGTTTTTAATAGTTGTCATTTTTATCGTCTCTCAAGAAAAAGTCTAACAAGATAAAAGCTTTCGTATATCTTTATAAATTCTTAATAATTGTTTATTTCTGTAATAATTTATTTAATTTATTATTATTAACAATTGTTCATTATTGTAATTCTTGATGTAGAATTTTGCTCTCTTTAATTTTCATAGTATCATGAAATAAAAATTCTATAAAATTATACTCCTGTATAATAATAATTATAATAATAGTTATAGATAGATATAGTAATAATAGTTCTAGAATATCATGTGCAAAAATGATTAAACTTACATAATTTAAAGCACGAGGTGCTAGCAGGCGTAAAATAAAATTTAATTACATGGTGAAACATGTAATTAAACATGAAACATGTTCGTGCCATCGAGCATCTCTTCGTGGTGAATGCGTGCAAATCTATTTTGTCAGCGGGTGTTGAAGGCGGTTCTCGAGGTGTTTTTAAATGCACGCGAGGACTATAATATCACGACCATGAAATCAACCGCTCAATTCACTCGCAGGAGTAAAGTCTCTTGTTTAATAACGGCTTGCCTACAGCCAGCGACACGATCGGCGTCGTTGATGGTCGAGTTCGGCGTTATTTTAAAAATGTGAAGGACGAAGGGTAGATTATGTTGATAATCTGAATTTGCCGCCGCGAACTTTGTTATCGTCGAATCACGTGATCTATACTTGAAAAAAAATTTGCGTCTGAGTTTTCGCACGAAAATGTCCGATCCGATTCTTATCGGGGTGAACGATGATTTGACGAATTAGATAAGTTTAATTTTTGAATTATTCGTGGAAATTTTATCAGATGTTTCCGACAAAAAGTACGATAAAAATTATACAATTCGATTAAAATCGTATAATGGCTACTGTTCTATATCGCTTTTAATTACTATCGTCGGGTCACATTTTCTTCACCTTTAAAATTATTTATCTTTTCTCGAAGAGATGGTTTTATTCGAAAATATAAAATAATTACGATACTCCGGATATTATCAATACACATTGATTACGAGTCTATTCATATTTGCTCTTACATATGCTGCTTATCTAATGATTGGTTATTTCATCGATTTCCGATATCGTGTCGTTGCAAAGTTTCGTTGATATTTTACGCAAGCACGATTACGATACTATTTTCGGCATGTCTTTGCGTAATAGCTATACATAACCGCTTATTTAAAGCTCAGGCCGTCAATTATTCGAAATGTCACTCTCGGCTCACCTCGTCATTCACTTATTGTGAACGTTGACACTTTGACACTTCGTTACTTTGATGCATTTATACGAGAACATCTGAAAATTTTTTTTGCTGTATTATGTAATTACGCAATTAAAAATTAATATCGTTCCGTGTGTATAATTCTCAGAGCTTAAATAACGAAGATTATTTAAATATTGCACATGCGCGCTTTTTTTTGCTATCATTTTTAAGTTACATTGGCTCTTCTCCATATAAGATATCGATACAGGTAACGATATTACTGTCGATCTCTTTAGAGATCGATGTAAATCGCTGATACGAGCATCTGGGATTTATGCTTTCCACAGGCACGTCCTGGGGTTTTCCTCCACATCGTCTGCGGAGCCAGCTCGGCTACAGTGGATGCACTCGGCTTTCGTCGTCCAAGTCTCATTTCATTCATGGCACGACCGCCCCCGTCCGTTCCGTCAGCTCCGATTTCTCTCTTCCTCCCTTCTGCTCGCCTTTCCGCTCTTCAACTCCTTACCTCTCTCTTTCGGTTGTCCCGACCGTGCGACTCCGCGCATTCATCTTCTTTCAGTATGTTTCTCTTCCTTTCTCTGTCTTTCTCTCTCATTCCTTTTCTTTCTCTCTCTCGTTTCTCGAAATGTCACGCGTACATAGCTAGCGGAGCTTCGGTTTCATCTGTATTCTTGAACTTCATCGGCGAACTTAAAAGCAAAAAGAGAACAAAAGCTCAGCCGAGCTTTTGTATATGTGCACAAGCGTGATTACTCATACGCGCGAGTTCGCATTGAACGAGAGAAGAGAAGTTTCAGCCCTTGCCCGTTCGAGCAAGGATGACGTAAGAATTCTTTTAATCCTTCTCCGAAGAATAGGTCATCTCGACGACAGTGGGGCGGATACAGACGATCTTCTTTCATTGCACATACGTCTCGTTTCGTTACTGCGTATTTTTCATCGATGCGCGTGGAAAAGTGGAAAGCACGATAGAAGCTTGTACTTTTTAGGGACGTGATCTTTTTCCTTCAGTCTCTTTGATCGCCAGATTGCATCGACTGATATTTGTGACTCTAATTCTTCTTTTTAAATATTTAAAATTCATTTTTTCTTTTTTATACTTTGTCATTTTATATTTTTATCATTTTCTTATCATCTTCTTATTTTAATTCGCTTTTTCTTCAATGTCGTTTTTCGATTATCTTATTTTTTCTGAGTTTTCAAAGTTGTGTTTTTTTATAAATAATGTATTTCATGTATTTTTTAAGGAATGAATTCCAAGTTCAAGATAATGAATTTCAATGTTCTTCTTTATTCTGTCCTCCTTCTTTCTACACATTTATCGCTAATTTATAATAATTGTATTTACGCGCTGATACAGCGGTTTTGTCGAACGATCGCATTTGACACTAGATCCAATTAAAACTTTCTTGTTCAAGACGGAAGGCGGATAGTCAATTTCGCCAGCTAATGCAACCCACTTTCGTTTTGCGGAGTTACAAATTGAAAGAACCAATATCGCTGTAGGGCGAAGCTTGGAACAAGAAAGAAGCTTAACGCTGATTGCGTTCGTTATTACTGTCCATGCGCGGATAAAAAACATCTTTTATCTTTATATTTTTCAAATCAGATATTATTTGTAATTTATTTTTTCCGTTCTAGTATAAAAAATACGAAAAAATTCAATACTTTAAGTCTCTCATAATTAAGCCAGCGCAGATTGAAATTTGTCAATTTGAATTCTGCCATTATTTACAATAAAGCTTACAAATAAAATTTTATCTAGTTTCTTAAATTGAGAAATCAGTTTCCTAGCTACAATGATTTCTTCGAAACGAATGAAAAATTCAAAAATAACGTGCGTTCTGGACTAAAGGAGAAAATCTCGACGGTTGAATAATGCAATTCACGATGCATTTGCATTAACTTTGTACAAAATGGCCCCAAAATCTCACAGTTAGCTCCGCAAATAATGATACACTCGGTATGTGTGGTATGTACGGGGGTAACAAATAAAAGAGAAGGAACGCGAGAGACGATAAATTATCCAGTTAAGTTAGTTGGCTAATTTTCTCGGCGAAACAACGCAAACGTTCATTATTTAAACCTGCGCCGGGCTTAAATAGTTCAAATACCGCGGCGGTGGACATTGCTTCGTCGGTTAGTCTGGCTAGTTAAGTCGGTCGTAGGTTGAAGGGTGGTTGAGCGCGCGATGGTCAACGCAGGATATGGGAGTGGACTGACGGGTATGCCAGCACGAAATTCTGGTTTCTCGAATCCGGATGTTGAGGAGTTGTACGCACGACGACCCGTGGGACAAGAGCTCACAGCTGCCTGGCTGACTGAGTAGTAGTAGAAAGTCCTTGGTATGCCACATGAACACCCTGAATATTGGTTACGAACGTGCCTGACCTACCACAACCAGCCGGATATGTCACTTTCGGGTGCGCGCCGATTTCATTGCACCACCCTCTCTGAAATCCGACAAACTCTCTCTCCCTCTCCCTCTCTCTTTCTCTCCTGCCTTCTATTCCTCAACTGTCATCGCCTTCTAATGGAGACATTTTTGTTATATACTCGATCAACTTGTCAATGATGTAGATTGTATGTGTGTGCACAGAAAAAAAAAAGTGTCAAATCAAAACTTATATACTTAAAGTAACGCGTTCATTGTTTCGTATATACGCGACAATTTATAATCTTCTTAGAAGAATTTAATAATTTTAAATTTCAACAATTTTATAGTCTTATTTTAATATTGTAATTGTTACTTCAAGAATATATAATTATTTAATTCTACTTTAAGAAAATTATAATCTTTGATTTAAAAATGTTATTTTCTATCTAACATTGTTTCTTTCCCATTCAAGAAAATTAAATCTTAAACCATAAGAATATATTTTTCTTGATTGAACTATATAAAATGGCTTCATTCAAGTAAGCAATTATTCAAGCAATTATATTTTTCTTTAATTAACGCAATAAAATCTCATTTCAAGATTTCCATGTTAAAACTAAATATATTTTCAAAACAAGAATATCCTTTTTTTCTGTGTGTGTGTGTGTGTGTGTGTATATATACAGGGTGTATCAGACCATCCGTGCCAGCCAAATATCTCGAAAACCAAGAACGACAGACAAAAATATTTCAGACAAAAGTTGTAGGGTTTCAAGTAGCGTATTATATAGTAATATTGGTACTACCTTGAATAGTGTTGTCAAGGTCACGTGAAGGTCATCTTAAATTTCTTAAACGGAACCCCCTATTTTTCATTACATATTCTTGTAGCTTATCTCGAGGGCTTTTTAAAACACTATAATAAAGTATTTTTTCATTGAGTACTTTTCGAGTTATGAGGCTTGAAATAATATCTTAATTTTACATAAACCATAAAATATCTTGTAAAATATTCATTTTTCGATTATCTTACCTTAATACTTTTATGTACAAAATAATGAGAGGAATCAATTGGTGTAAAGAAAACACATAGTTGTTTTTAAGAAAAAATATGTAATTTGCAATTAACAATTACATTTTTTTTTTCGAAACAATTTTGTATTTTCTTTATACCAATTGATTCCTCTCATTATTTTGTACATAAAAGTATTAAGGTAAGATAATCCAAAAATGAACATTTTACAAGATATTTTACGGTTTATGTAAAATTAAGAAATGATTTCAAGCCTCATAACTCGAAAAGTACTCAATGAAAAAATACTTTATTATAGTGTTTTGAAAAGCCTTCGAGATAAGCTACAAGAATATGTAATGAAAAATAGGGGGTTCCATTTAAGAAATTTAAGATGACCTTCACGTGACCTTGACAACACTATTCAAGGTCGTACCAATATTACTATATAATACGTTACTTGAAACCCTACAACTTTTGTCTGAAATATTTTTGTCTGTCGTTCTTGGTTTTCGAGATATTTGGCTGGCACGGGTGGTCTGATACACCCTGTATATATATTATATATGTATGGTGGTGAGGAAAGAACAAATATTAAATCTTTCGTTGCAAATTGAATAATAAAAGAATAAAGTCAAATTACTTCTTTATCGGAGAATTATTGAATTTACACCTAGAACTGATATTATCGAATTATTGGTATGTCAGCGAAAATTTCATATGTAATCTCTCTGAATAAATTTAAAATAAATTTAAATAAGTGTTAAAATTTAAGAACAAACACTGTTTTTGTTGAATTTTAATGTAAAATGTATTTGACTGCGTAAAATTTTAAAATGAAAATCTACGTATCGAGCTATCAGTCAGTGGATTCGAGATAATAATCGAGAAAAGTTTGTTTTTGTGTCAATCCATATATTTTTTCATCTCATGAAGAGGAAAATTTGTGAAAATAGTAACTTTTCAAAATATGTGATTTATATGTGTGCAGAGCTTTTATTCAATCCTGAAAGATCAAAATGAAATAAAAGAGCGTTTTCACATTTTACTCTTCTTTTTGTAGAGTTCTCGAAAAATACGCTGGGACATAAATCCGAGGGAGATCCAAAGAGAAAAAGAGGCAGAGAGATAAAGAAAGGAGTCGCCGTAATCACGTGAGTAAATTATCTAAGGAATAGACGCGTTGTCGAACTAACTGTTACAGACAAGATACTTTTTTTCCTATTACAATTCTTACAATTTTGCTCCCTTCTTTTCCATATTTTTCATTCCATTGTTTTCCTTTGATTTCCTTGCAGCAACATCAAATTAGTTTTTCGTAGTCAATTTGTTTTACACGCGTGGATAATAATATCGAATTTGATTGGTTCCGCACCGCTGCTACTTTCGCACTTGTAAATTACTTTCGCTCCGGCGAGTATTATAATATATATTTATATATATAACAGTTACATATATCATTGCTTTGATAAATGCTTTGCGTGTCCTGTTTAAATCCGATAATTTCCAGCTTTAATGCATATTAATGTCCCCATCAATATGTTTCGCCTCGTGTTATTTACACAGGATGATTTTAAAAGTACTGAATAATTTTAAATTCTGTCACACACAAATCTTTGCATGTCAACTCTTGAACAAATCTGCAATAAATCCTTCTTAAGAGATTTGCTAAGGAACATTCCTCTGTCACCACTTTTCCTTCTTTAGCATTAAATCGTTTCGATAAGCAAGTCTTAAATTACAATTCTGTCAAATAAAGTATTTAAAATTAAATAAAGATCAAAATTTTTTTGTTTACAGAGTCACAAGTTTCTGCTATAATTTATGCAATATTGTGTATTTATGCTACCGGTTCAACGAGGTTTAGTTGTAATCAGAGTAAAATCATGTTACGCGATATTATCATATTGTAGTCTTATTACGGAAAAGTTGAGATGGTCTAAATTAATTACAAGTCTCACAAAGGAAAATTAGCAGTTTCGAGTCAACCTGTAAAGCATATTATCTGACTAACATAAAGGGTGCGCTCGGATGAATTGCTTGGATGTCTGGGTGGTGCTCGTAATTTATTGCAATTCCCTCTGATTTTCTTTGTACGTTTGCATCACGTCCGTTCCGTTGCAACAGAATAGTTTGCGGTGGCGAATGCTTATTAGATCCTTTGAAATTTTGATTTAGAGCGTGACGTTGAAGTGGCGCATTTCTCGCGTATGTTACTTTCTCCAACTTACATAATAGCCCTTGTGCATAAATATATGTGACGTTAAGGAAGCCTCTGGTGCGTGTGATGTATGTGCGGAATTATATAACTATAATTTTGATGGAAGAATTTACGATGCGGTCGAAAATGTGACAATCGTGAAATGTGTAATTTTTTCTAACAGAATTTTTCATAAACGTATCGCACGCGCAACATACCAGATTCTATTCTAATTCCTTCACGTTTATTCGAATTTTTCTCTCTCCTTGGCAACGATTTTATAAAACTCTTCAACCATCCTTTTTAATCGCATAACGCGCACGAACGTATTTTATGCGAAAGAATTCTAAAGTATTTTAATTTGCTACATTCCGAACAAACTGTATATACACAATATATTGTGTTACAAGTATTTATTTGATTTAGCTATATAATACTAATTTGATTTGCCCAACAGTGTGCGAAAAATGTAAGAGAAGCATTTCTAGTGCTTCTTTATAATTTTATTGATTTGTTAAATTAATTAACTATTACCATTACTTTTATAAACGCAAACATTAGGTCGTATTTCAAAGTCCGTAACTTCTCTATTATTTATGTACAATTTGAAAGTTGAAATTGCACCTCAATTCTCATCGTTAACTGTCTTCTTAATCAGATACAATATCCAATTACAGAGAAATTCATTTCTAATTTATTGAAGAGTCTATTATTAAACTTTGACGCGGCGAAAATGGGATATTTTATATATATATGTGTGTGTGTATCTAAACTGATACTAGGCGGAAAGAAGGATGAGAAGCTTTGACACGAGTAGCAAGTTATAAGATAGAGTCAGTTCTTTTCGAGAGTTTATTCGTGGGGGGAGATAAATTACTTTCTTTGCCCATCATTCATATATCGTTGAATCAATGATGCGATCACGAATTACATTTTTTTCTCTCGATGGTATTTCTTTGAAAAGAATATTCTCGTTCTATTGATCGCGAAACGCAATTAAAACATAAATCCCGAGAATTCAGGACGCGTACCGCAATGTCCTCTCGCACAGATATGTGTACGTGATAATTTCGAGATTGCCAGATCTGTGCCAGATCATGATGGATCCGGAACATGTAAAAGAAGTCATAATATTTGTACAAAACCGCTAGCTTTCACAGAAAACGATTTGTATTTTGGTCGTGTTTACGTAGGGAATTGATTAGCTTCGCGTAGGAGGAATAAAAATTTCGCATGGATTTATGAAAATCGTCGTTACTGAAAAAACAGTAATATCCAATTCATTAAAATCTCGATGTGATATCCGAAATAGTGATTAAATTATCTGAACTTTACGCGATTCTCACTTGTAAAACATGGAAATTCGTGATGAATTGCACGAAGAATGAGCAGTCTTCTGCAATGCTTGTATAGATTGTGTACACAGTAAAAAATTGTGCGTCCATATGTTAAAATTTTCTTGTGTTACCACGCGCGTTTTGATTAGTACTTCAATGTAAAATTAACGTACAACCTATATGTTATTATTTTTATAACGTTTTCATGTGTTACATTTATGTCAACTTTGTAACTTAACACTTTGTATATGTCTCTTAGAAATGGAATATTATTTTGAGTATTTTTAACATAATCATTTTAAACAATCAACATGTCTCAAAGTCAGTTTAACATTCTAAGAAAAGTTAAAGTGAATCTTTAAATAATCTTGAACTTTAACATACAAAATAATAAAAATTTACTAAAATCAAATGTTTCTATTACAAATAAATTAAGTTAAAATATAATTACTATTATATGTTAATGTCCTCAACATTTCTTACGAGTTATTGTAACTATTTTTTCAAGTAATTTTTAATTAATTTGTTTGTTATTTTTACATTACACTTAAAGTCAGAATAACAAAAATAAATATAAAGTATTGTGTCAATTATTTAACATTTTTAGTTTGTCAATAAGTAATATATGACGAATGAGTTATTTTAACTTAAAATTTAGAGTGGACTTTCTGGGACATGTGAAAAATGTTACAATTAACATTTTATTTTTACTGTGTATAGAGTTTCGCGAAAATATAATAACTGGATCGCAAATTTGGACTTTTCACCCAACTTGCCTTTATTCGTCGATGGACAAGTAATCGACTATTCTTGGCGGGTCATGAATTTATCGAGATTTATGATACGTGAGATAGCCGCGATCTTTGAAAACGAGAACATGAATTTTACAAGATTGAGGAGAATCGATCTGACGTGATGGTTGCTCGATGCACACAGTACAATACATGGTTGACGCACATAGTATAATGCGATGTATGTACATGGTATATCCGTTTTTATTTCATTCTTATAATTACGGTTTTTATTTACAAATCATTTTCAAACATCTACATTTCATGCATTTATTGATATCACAAAAATGTCCGATGAGAATGCCCCGCTCATAACAATTCTCTCATTAAAATGAGGTTTGATCGATCGAATAACATTTTTCCCAGCAATTTTCTCCGGCAAACTTTTTACATACTTTTTCCGTTTATTTCTTTACACATTAACGTTCGCTCATAATGGCTGATTCAAAATATCCGCGCTCGTAGCTTTAGAAGAATCGTACAATTATTTTATAACGAGCAAGTTCTTTGCGTGCTAGAAAGCAAAACTGCTTTTTTACATCGTGCTTTTTCTCTCTCCCATTATTATGCCGCCGGTTATAATGCAAAAGAATCATTTGCTTTTATCGCCGTTTGTTTCGATTCACGATGCGAATTACCAGTAATTCTTCTTTTAATGGAGAACAAGTTAAAAAGTTAAAAGTTAACATTTAAATTAGAAATTCTTACCGATTCTCACCGATAAACTTTATTCTTTTTTCTCTTAAGCGAGTTTTATAATTCAAAGATTGGCTAATCAGCTAAAGAATAATTGCACTCTCTTATTTTAATTTATTAACGTTCAGAGGAAGAAGAAATTAACAATGGTTCTATTTTCGTAAATTATTTCCTTGGTATTGACAGGCTTGGAGCATCTTTATTTTTCTTCCTGTTTTTAATTTCTTCCTGTTCGCAATTTTTAATTTATTACTGTAATTTGTTTCCTTTTACTTCACATTTACAAGACGAAATACACAACATGCATTTCCTCTCTGAAATTATAAATTATACAACTCAAAGTAGATTTAGTAGATTTAGTTTTTAAAGTAGATTTTATTTTTTTCCTTAATTTTATTGATCGCACAATTCCATTCTCTCATCTTAGAAATTATTCTTTCACCACACGTACTATCCTTCTATTCGTCTCTCGTTTTGTTTATATCTCTGATTCATATAGGAAGGTGTGTTCGCGGACAACTAAGTTATTAAATTTTATGCGAGGTTATTATCCTTCCGTGTTATCGCCTTTAATATACGAGTCTCACGTGTACTACTAGATGCTGCATCTACTCAGTATCTACCCACGCACGCCGGTATGTTGACATTCCTGTCGCGTAGTACGTGCGAGCTGCGATAGCTATACATGGGATGCACCTTGGGAACGTATGCCACAAGTTCCACAGTACTCGAGACATTCTGTTCGATTTCTCGTCTACAATCCGCGTTACGTGATTTCCTGCGTTCCTTGGCTTTCGACTCTTCACACGTGAACTTCACACGAAGACGTGAATACTTGACGACAGGATAAACATGCCCCGTTTGCCTTTTCGCGAATGAAGATCGCACGCGAGCGAAGTAAAAAAATTTGCGAATCGCTAGAAGAGAAAAGAAAACAACGTGCGATGAAACAGAGAAAGAGATATTACAAATGTTCGTTGTGAATCCATCATCGCGGATGAAATCACATTTAGCGCTAGAGCGAATTACGCGCTCGCAATTTGTAAGGTTTATTTCAATTATGGGATTGTGTATCTAAAATGTGCCTCGATATTCACGTGGACTTAATATTCATTCTAGTTGTAGACTCACACACGTACACACTCGAATTACGCTCGTAGAAAGTTTTTCACGAGAGGGAGATACCATGCTCTGCGAATTCAACGCGAATATAATAAAGATCCTCCGTTTCGCTCATGTCTAGTTTCCCACCGAGACGTTTCGACATTTTCGCGACTGTTCCTCTTTTTTTTTTTTTTTTTTTTTATTTAACATAGCACCGTTTCATTTATCTCTTTCGCTCGATGAAACACTCTATTCAGAGACCCGAGGCGCATTAATTTTATCCAGCCAACATTCGATGTTGCATTGTGACGACGAAACAAGAAACTTGGAGCTTTCTGCTCCTTTTGACAGCTCACCGCGATGCGCTCGTAATTTCGTTGCGTTTCCTCGTCGAATCTCCATTCTCGCTGATGGTAAAGCGTGCGATAAATCCTCGCCGTTCTTCTTATAGTGTAGTAACGGGTATTTATGGGTGTTACGGGATTAGAGCGCGTTTCTCTCGTTGCGTTTCTCGCCCGCGATAAGAACCCCCCTGACTCTTCGCATCGCGGGAACGCAGTAAATTCTTTGTGCTTTCATCTCACGATTCGAATTTCGCCAAGAAACTCTACCCGGGAGGGATCATCCCCCGTCCGTGAGTTCGCATCGGATGAATGTGCAGCTCGCGAGCTGCAATATCCTCATCTGTTTAGGCGACGGGACGGAGATAAGCCGATGTTTCCAGTTCCCCGTGTCTTAAAGGAACCTTCTCGCGCCGAGGAAGTTATGACGAAATAGTTCAAGAGCCGCAAACGGAAGCATCATCTATGACCTATATAGAATTCCTTGATCCGAGTGCGCTTAATTTTATTTTAAAGTTGTATTTACCGAAATTTGCGATATTGAGTAATTCTGCAAGATGGTGTACGCTATCCAAATTTTTGCACTCTAAAGCAAAATTGAAAAAAAAATCATAGTTGAATAAATGCGTACTCGGCCTGATACACTTTATACGCTACGCTTGATTTTTTCGCATTTCATTTGCGCGATCATCTTATTCACTAGTCAGCATTTTTCAGCCGAAAATGAATCACATCGAAATTCTCATGTTTGCGATCTGTCAAGAATTATAATATAATAAAGTATTATAATAATTAAAGTATTAAAGTATTTTAAGTATTAAAGTATTAAATCAAATTGATATAAAAAAAAGCTTAGGATCGTGGCGTAGGGTAACAGTACGGAATGACAAATTAAAAAAATAATTCTAAGACAGTTTCCCTACGTCTTAAGCCTTTTTCTTATATCAATTTGAGTTATTATCATACGGACCGTTAACACTTATTTGTTATTGTTTTTAAAGTATTAAAGTATTAAAGTATTATAATAAAGTATTATAATATAAAAATAATATAAGAATTATGATAATAAAGATATAGAAATTGATTAACATGATTTTACGAAATTTTTTTTCAAGTGCGCTTCTCGATTAATTTAGAATCAAATTATTTTCAACATATTTTTACAAAATGGTGTTGCGAATTATTTAAAGATAGAAAAAAAGTAAAATTTTTTCTAATTTAAATTTATATAATTTTCAGTGCTTGAATTTTGTGAAAAGAGTAATGATGAATACAGATTTACAACGAAAAACGGTTATGACAACGAAAAAGGTGTATGGGATATATGGACATTTTGAAAAAATGCTCTGCTATCTGTTGTATGAGGATTTTTATGTTGAATGTATAGATGGTCATTTAGAGGGAATTTGGGTCGAGATTTGGTTAATGCCGCTTTCTCTTTAATGTTACAATGAAAAACTCAACTTTTCTGAGTGCAAAGCACAGCATTGGAATTACCATGATGCCAGCAGAAATTTCGCCGTGTTGTGTCCGTTATTTTCGTGTATTTTTCATATCAAATTCTCACAGGTGCTCTTGTCTTTATATTTATATTCCGTTTAACATTATATATATTTAACATTTAAAAATTTTATGTAATATATTACAAGGTAAATGTATTTTAGAGCATTATTTTATTTCGATATGTATCATATTAAATTTTTTTGTCGCATTTAATATTATGATATATGATTATTATAGATATATTTTATTTTATGATGAAATATTATTATATATTTTATAGTAATATATTATGAGTATCTATTAAAAGCACGTGACTCTTCGCTATTTGCATTTGTGATTATTATATTTTTTATAGTTTTACATTTTTCGAATGACGATACATGGATCTGTTTTTCATGTGCGACATTATGTGTGTGTGTGTGTGTGTGTGTGTGTGTGTGTGTGTGTGTGTGTTATACGTGCGTGTGTGTGCGTGTGTGTACGTCAAAAATTGCAAATCGCGAATGCCACGCGACACTCACTGAAAAGGATTTGCCACCTGTCTCATTACATCTCGCAGCTTCAGTTTTTCTTACTTTTACCGCTCGTTTTTCTTTGCTTACCGCGCGTATCGCATTCCACCCGTTTCTTTCTCGTAAAAAAAAGCACCACGATATTATACGACACAAATAACGCCGGTAAATTTTATCTGTCGTGTGTTTTTTTTCATTCCATTCTGAAGATCCGCGAGATTATTTCGTCACTGTCGTTTGCACTGATTAATATTTAACTGCGTTTTCTTTAAAATATTTAATCCACAATCAATAAGTAAAGTGCTTTTCATGAATTGCATCTGCATCTCAAAGAACCCAATTCTGTAATTTTCTAGAAAAATATATTAAATTGTCTTGGATGGGATAATGTAAGAGATGATCGATCTCGAAACTTTAAGTCCTATGACATTTTGATAAAATAGATCGTTTTTTGTGGGTTATTTATATATTATATTGAAATAATATATACATGTCTCTTTTATATCATTTATTCATTTTAATTAATATCCACATACATTAAGGGGATATTTTAATCCCTTAGCGTTTCGGCTTGTAACTCACGGGAATAGACTTTCGAGAAATTCGAGTCGTCGCAAATTAATCTTCACCACGTCGCGCACCCGCTGTTAGGATGTAACGCGATAATCTCTTCACACGTTCTCGGATTTGTAAGGTTAAGTCCGTGTTCTCATTTTCCATGCCTTTGAATAATGAAAGGGTGTACTTGATATATCGCTAAGCTTAACTGATAATTTGTGTGCGACATCCTTCTAAAAAAAAAAAAAAAATAAATAAATAAATGAATAAAGAAAAATTTTTTTTAATAAGATCGCTCGATGCGATTTTATTCAGAAATTCTTTTTTATTGTTATATATTGTAGCTGAGACTAATTTTCGCTGACTTTTTTACCGTATTATACATAATTTAAACTTTCACAACTTAAAAATAAAATAATTTCACTAAATGACTCGAAAAAGTTTATTATAAAGAAATATTTATCCAAAAGTTCTACTTTTATTTTAAGATTATCAATATTATCAAATATAATTAATATTTTTCACTATCTAATTATGCATACAAATTTATAAAAATTAAGTAAAGATATTGTGATTCTTTTTTGCTTCAAAATAAGGCAAGTATATTTAAATATATTAGTACGTCAATTAGTCAAGCTTCACTCTATAATCGTAAAACACATTTTATAATGTGATTCCAAACGCTCAAGATAGATGCTTTTTTACATGCATATGCATAATAAAATAACACAAACAAGCATCGTTACTTCTACTTAATAAATATAAGACAAAATTTATAATAAAATTTATATTTTTGTTTGTAAAGGATGTTTGTTTTTATGTCGAAATAACTTAAAAACAACAACAATAAAATTAGAAACAACAACATTAAAGATTAACGAAAAATTATTCATGAAATATTATTAATTAATTTTAAATATATTTAAAATTTTAATTAGTTAATTTGAAAATTTTTAATAATAAATTGCTTTAGTTATTTAATAGCTTTATATATATATATATATATATATATATATATATATATATATGTGCTATATTTTTAATGAAACTTATATCTATTCGAATTGCCTTGTGCATCATTCATATTGTATTTACAAAATATTTTTTGATTCACGTTTTTTCGTGCGTTATTCCACTTTTGTCGAAACAACGAGTTGCGAATTAACGATTTTGTTTCATATTGTTTCACCGTCCAATCCAGCGAATGGCTACTAGAATTTCGCAAAGCGCAATATCGATATACACAACGCGGTGGTACTTGATAAATTCGCGATGGTTCGCTCGGTCTTTTATCCGTGCACGTTTCGAGATACGAACAAATTCCGATTCAGCGAAAAATCTGACATAATGCCGTGAAGGGGTGATGTGGAAGCGCGCACTCGATGTACACTCGAGCGGATCTGGAGCGTTCGATACGATACGATCGATTTGAAGGAGTTGTAGGGATAGTAAGACAAGAAGGTTACATATTTCTCGATGGAGAATGGCTCTTACATAGAGCTAAAGCGGTAGAGAGGTAAAACGGATATTACTGTCATATTTATGACGATATTGTTGATATTTGATGTTTGTTGATATTTTTCCGATCGAAAAGGGATAAGAGGAGCAAACAAAGAATTCATATGCAGATTGTTTGCGAAATTTGCAACGAGTTGTGAAAATCGCAAATGGAAGACAGTTTTAGTACAAGCCAAGCTCTCTGCGAGGTATATTGCGTTTCGATTTAAGCGCCGCGCATTACGGGACTAAATCCTCGCTTCGACGGATTTCGAATTTATCGGATGTCATCGGATATTCCCGCGTTCTTTTTTTTTCGTACAAATAACGTCCATCGTTTATTTACGCGGTACTAACGTTTTCTTAATTGAATATGAGTTAATTATTATCTTGCTCGCGATTTTTTTGAGAAATTTTACGATGCGATTCTCTTAAATCGTCACATATCATTTATAATTTATATTTAGTTTATTTATAATTTATATTTAGTAACATATATAATACAGGAAATTGTATTTATAATCCCGGCATAATCTTGATAGTGAAATTTTTAATTTCATTCAAAGAGCTCTTTGCTAGAGAACAAATGAACAAAATAAATAATAAACTTTTTGCGGAGGTAGATACGTAACGATCATTTTGTCGGAATGAGTAACGTGAAAAATTGTCAAAGAACTTTTTTAAGAAATTAAATAAGGCGTGAAAAATCGTACTCTCCGTAAAAAAAAAAAAAAATAAAGAAAAGAAAACGCTCGACGAAAAATTCACCCGAAAAAGATCATTTCAACGATGACAGATCGTCGAATTAAGACGTGTTAAATGAGATCGCTTTTCTCGGCTCGCGTCATTTCTCATTACGACATTAAGTCTATCGGAACGTGCAATTCCTTAGCATTTGACTCACCTCCTCTCATTTGCAGCATTTCTAAAGAGGTATAATTCTCTTTCTTCATAAAATTTACGGATGAATATCGGGATGTTTTTAAGAGGATATTCCCTTTTCGCTAAAATAATGTGTTAAAATAACATGATATATCGTTTTCAAATTAAACATTCTTTTATTCACGATCAAAGGCATTTAAATATGACGAAGGCAGAATCTTCCAATTTTTTTCACATCTTGTCAATATTGTCATTTAATCGACCGTATTTATCATAAAAAACAAATCTGATTATCTTATTACTTATTATATGCATTTTATATGTAAGATGAATAGTATTATTTAATAAATACACAAATATCTTATAATTATATTATAAATAAATGTCAATATTTTGAATGTCACGTAAACACAATATTACGTTACATCAGATTATTACAAATAATAACACTGTAGTAGTAATGAAATATTCACTTCAGTTCTTTAAATATCAGTTGAAACCGACTGTTTTAATCGTTTCAATTTGATATCGCACAGAAGCGGAAATTTGTTTACATCGATTGTTTTTGTTTCCATTTCCAATCCTATTTCATATGACAAAATATTATTTGCAATTTGTGTAACATTTATAGCAACGTTTTCATTTAACCTGCAAGCAATTTTTTGGCATTTGCAATAAAATCTTTTATCTGCAATCTATGAAAGATTTACGTTCTGTCGAGATCCAATATTCACTTAATATTTGCAATTGCGTTGGAATAATCCCTCGATTTTTTTTTCACGGAATGTCAAAATACGATATTTTACACATTCCATGTTTAATTTTTACGTCGAAAAAATGCGAACGTAGTTTTATATTATAAATCGCATTTATAAAATAAATCGCAGTTAGCTTTATAAGATGCACTGGAAATACACAGAGAGTGCTTATTAATTTAAATAATAAAGGCGAGAGTGCGAGAGAGAAAGTGGATGTTTTGGGCTGTTTTTAATAATAACATTTCGAGTGTCTTTTCCTTCGTCGAGAGTGACGAAACGAATTACGACGGCTGCTGTAAAACAAAGAGATATTACCATAATCGCGATCTTCCGTCAACTTGTTCGCGACATAAAGTAATTTAAAGCTAGGACTTTGTGCCACGCTGCTCCGAAGTCAACATATCGAAACGGATAAGTTCTCTCCTCTGTTTTATGCTTTCATTATACGACGACATTTTGCTTCATTTCCAGCATACTATTACTGATCCGATTATATCCTTATTGAAACTTGTGTGATCCTATAATACTTTAAATTTTAAGCATCCATTTGCAAATCTTGGTGTTTGATAATCCTTTCTCGACGATCGCAATCGAAAAACATTCATATACATGCATAATGTAATTAGAAATTTTATTAACAAAATCATATGATATTCGCACTTATTCCCAGATGCACATTAACTTTCCCATAAATTCATGCGATTGCCAAGTTTGCTATATATATATAATCAAATATAAAACAAAATATCAAATATAATATCAAATATAAAATCAAGTATAAAATCAAATTATTACAATCGATTAAAAATTGTTTACCTTCGAATATTCTGATTCGATTCTTGCGGAGAGACGAGAATAGCCTACTTTGCCCTTCATAAAATCGAAAACTCTATTACGCATGCACAAGTGCATGCAAGCATGTGCAACAACATACATATTTCTCCGTCATATTTAGCTTGTATCAATATGCCCTAATTTATGACTTTGAGATTGTCATGTTAGAAATTAGTAAAATATAGAATCGTTTGATTAAACAATATGAGAGAGAAAATCAAGTAATCTAATTTTATATTTTAATTTAATCTTATATATTCTTACTTTAATTTATATCAGAAATTCGATATAGAATAACTGTTTTTTGTTACACAATAACTGATTTTGATTTTTCACAATTATGTAGACTAAATAAGAAATGCAACCTTTATAAATATGTACATTAAATCGCTTTAGTCTCCAGTTAATTTAGATCGCTTATTAATCGGCGTTTAAATGCTGTTCCATTAACAAAATGTGTCCTCCGATGTAAGCATTCGTGCGCATGAAAGCACGTTCCATTATCGAAATCAACCTTTCTATCTCTGCGCGATTAATGGATCCTTTCAATGAGAATCGAGTATATATTGCTCTATCGTCACGCTACAAAAAGTTCGTGATACATCCTCAATATCGTTAAAACATTGCATTTTTTGGATGAAAAAGATTAATTACAATCATATTTTTCATTCTTACAATCATACAATTTGTAGAATAAATATTAGGCGCAGTTAATTTTCTTTAATATAAATATTTTTTCGACTCTATATTATTTACACTCGTGTTGTACAAGCCACTATCGCTTTATTGAGACCTTTTAATTTCACGGGAAACTGCATCTGGCGCAATGACGAATGAATGTATCGGCGCGATAAAAGCACGATAAAAGCTATATGATACAACCTGCGCGCGCGAGCTTTCAACGTACCCCATAATCTACTACCCTCCGTTATTTCACATCGTAAGAGAAACTGGGAAACCAGAAGAATATATCCTCTGAGGAACTAAACGCGAGTTAATCTCGTAATAGCGATTCCTTCGACGATATATGTCGTGCGTTGTATAACATTTATCTATCGTTATTTCTTTCGTTTCTTCTCGCCCGCGAGAACGAGATTCATTTTCTTCCATCCACTCTACAAGTCTCTTGTGAAAAGCGCATTTACGGCGCACTTTATGGTCGACATAAATGCCCGTAGAATAAAGTATGGAATCAAATTATCCCAAGCAATTATTCCTATTATACTTATTATGCTTTATGTACACGTGCGTACAATAAATGTAACGATTGTTATTTGCCATCAAGCTTTATAACAATGTTTTTTAAATGGTTACCGTTAAAATTTCACGGAAAAATATCGCGTTTATAAATCATCGGAATATTTGTTGCAAAATATATATTGTGCATAATATTCCATATGTGCAGTCACACGTAACAAGTTATTTATTCATAAAAATAAAAAGGAAATTAATATAATTTTTTTCTCTTCTTCTCAAATTATTATGATGCGTATTATTGTTGAAATAATCTATCAAAAATATAAATGTATAATCATAACTATAATGTATTTGTACCATCTTCTTTTCTTTTCTCTTTTCTACCATATTAATCTTAAATATTCGGGGTGTAACCTCGGAGGAAAAGTTTCTGGCATAATTTGAACTTTTGTTGTAAGTGAGAAAGACTACTTTCCACTCGCTCCCCAAGCGTCGTTCCGGAAGGAGGTGATTTCCACTTTAACGCTCGTAGTACGACACGCTACCTTCGCGCGCCTACCCCGGGGATTAACGTAATCCTCCGGTCTCCGTAAGATAAACAGATTTGGAAGTGGTTGGGGAGGAGGAAGACGAGAGAGGGCGGAATTCGGTTCAAGTAACTATAACAGTAGCGGTTAGTTATGTTCGAGGCGAGAATGAAGTTAATGCGCGTTCCGTTTTCCATTGATTGTACTCTTGCTCTCA
This sequence comes from Camponotus vicinus, assembly GCF_025532165.1. Lineage (NCBI taxonomy): Eukaryota > Metazoa > Arthropoda > Insecta > Hymenoptera > Formicidae > Camponotus > Camponotus vicinus. The sequence continues at coordinate 10,442,632 of NW_028141945.1, forward strand.
TACCCGTAAACTCGCTAAGGATTATATATATACAGGGTGTTTCTTAATAAGTGAGAAAAATTTTAGGAGATAATTCTTTGTCGAAAATTAAGGGGGGTTTTTCATATAAACATATACTCCTACATCCTCCCTGTGAAGTTACACTCCTCCAAAAATGGGGGTAAAAATTAGGTTTTTAGGTTTTTATTATAATTTTGTTTTTGTTCCAATTTACTCAACATTTACTCTAATTTTATTTTTATTTTAAAATTTAACTTCTCGTAATTCGAAACCTATTTAGCATCGCGCTGTGCACGATAACGTATTTTATTTTATTTTTCTTGAAAACTACTGATTTTATGAAGAAAATAAAAGAAATAAAAAAGTATCTAATAAATCAAAACTTTCTAAGACATATTTTTAGATAATCATATTCCGGCCCATTAAAAAGTTCTAATAAAAAATTGATTGGGGACTGCTAGTTTCATCCTCTTATAGCAATACGGGAGGCTTAAAAAAATATTAATGAATAACCTTTTTACTAGTAAAAAATATCCACCTAATTTCATTTTTTTAACTTGTTCCAAATTTGAGAAAAAAATAAAAACTTAATTTTTACTCCCATTTTTGGAGGAGTGTGACTCCACAGAGAGGGATGTAGGAGTATATGTTTATATGAAAAACCCCCCTTAATTTTCGACAAAGAATCCTCTCTTAAAATTTTTCGCACTTATTAAGAAACACTCTGTATATTCGTGATAAGTCGATCTCTCTCTCTCTCTCTCTCTCTCTCTCTCTCTCTCTCTCTCTTTCTTTTTCTCTCTTTCTTTCTCGGCGGAATTCCGACTGTTCTGAATACAGGAAGGAGGAACAGGCAACAGTATTTCGCGATACAGTTATGCACGGTGTAGTTGCTCGAAATTATCATGGCTGAACGCGGCGGAATTCCTGGGTTGGTTCCTTCCGCTTAAAATATCCTAACGCGGTAACTCCGCCACCGCCACCGTCGTTGGAACATGTCGACCGGCTATAACCATCTAGGAGGCCCTCGACACGCCTGGGCGAATCCTCGCCCGAAAATATTCGTTATTACGATGCTCACGGCGAGAGAGAAGATGGGTCGAAAGAGCGGGATCCGTCAAAATTTCAAACTTCTCAAGTGATATCTCTTGTTACTTTAGTCCTCTTATACGGATAATGATGCCGCAAGTGCCGTATAAATTTTCCAATTAACCAAGTTTCGCGACTGCCTCCTTCGCTTCGCATGAGTCCGTTAATAATCGCGCAATTTTGATCCCGAAAACTTCGAAGAGAGGCATACATTTGATGTAGCTAGAAAGTGAAAATGATTTGTATTCATAATTCGCTAATTGTAAGAAAGTATCACATTCTTACAGTTTTTTTATATTTTCACTTTTTTAAGACAAAATATTAAATATATCTTCATAATATATATTAATAATATGTATATTTATATTTTTTTAAATTGAAATATTAAAAAAATAACCAAAAGTCTTTTTATCGTAAAATCATATTATATTTTGTTAAGATAAAAAATAAATTCGTTACATGTAATTTTATGTTACAGAGGAATGCTCTTGTCTAACATGATATTTATTTTTGGATATTTTATTTCTTGAAATATTGTTTGAGCGAAAGTAATGAAATAACCGAGGCGCTGAAAAAAATATTGGTTCAATCGAGCGATGTAAAGAACGGACGGGTATTCCGCTGAGAAATAATATGATAAAAAATGCGGTCGAGTATTCGGAGATTGCTAGTGTATTCAATTAATGCGACGAAAATTATTTCTCGTTATATATCACTGTTCATTCGTGCGCCTAATGGAATACGAGAGAGAAATATTGATCAATATTATTTTCAATTTGTTTTCTCTTTAATAATTTAGTGCATCGAGGGCCTCACAAACGCTGAGCAATTATAATTAAAAATTTTTCTTAATATTGCTAAATATATGTGATTTCTCTGTCTCCCTTTTTCTCTTTTTTTTCCCTTCTCTTTTAATCTATAAACACGAATATTCAAAGCATAATTTTATATATAGTAAATATTCTCTTATTTTACACATATATTTAACTTTACACTTATATTTAACTTATTAGACTTTATATATAGAATATTTCGAGTGAAATATTATTATTAATTTTTTTTTTTTTCAAAAAGAGGTGCTATAGATTTTTATCTAGTTTTTTTATATCTTAGTTTTTAAAATAGAAATTACTTGTTATATGATCGCGCAGCATTGGGGTTTACTACTTTTGTTTTTCGTATATTAGATATATACGGTTTTCCTTTGTCGAAATATGCTTCTTTCTCTCTCGCATTCTGCATCGACAGCATCGCGAAAGCGTGTTTCCGCGCTGATATAATCAGTATACGCTTTCGCAGCAGTAGTTCTCTGGTTGTTTCTCTAACCACCGTAAACTTTGCTATCTAATTTATATGATCAGGTTGATACGTAAACTCAGCCCGACGGTATTTCTATTGTCATTACTATTCATTATTTAATTATTTAATATAAAATAAAACGGTGTCATACGTTTTACATTTGTTTAAATTAATATAAAATATATTTATGATGAATAAATTTGATTGATTGATAGTAGAAATTTATAAAAAGTTTACTAATATTATATTTAATAATTGTGCATCAATTATTATTTTTAATTGAAATATTCTAATTAGGAGTTAACTTTTTGAAAATACAAAAAAGGGCGTTTTCTCTCGGATTTCGGTAAAAACTGTTTTAAATATAATCAATAAAAATAATTTTTTTTAAGTTATAAAATTCGACGAAACATAAAAATTCATATTTAATAAAAATTGGTTTAATATTTATAAAGATTACATCTTTCTCTATTTCTAAAAAGATATTAATGGTGCCTTGACCTTTGTCATTACTTCTAGCAATGCCTCTTCGCTCTATTCCGCCCTAATTTCTCTTTTATACGTTTTGCTCACAGTTCGTCAGAAAAGAATAATAAAATAATGTCGTAATAGAGTTATAGAGTTATAGAGTTATAGAGTTATAGTTAGAACATATTACTCCTAACGTAGAACATTTTTGCATTTTTAAAACAAGTACGTCCTTGTATACATATTAAATAAAAAAATCATTTGTATACGGCTATCATCAATTATATTTATCGAATAAACTACCAGAAATGTAGTGAGACTATATGTAAATATATTAACAGTTACTTTTATGGAATAAAAAATTATAAGAAATATTTATTAAGAAATTTTACAATCCTTTTTTTTAAATTATTAATTTCGTGATTTTTTAAAATGTGAAATTGTTCAGAGAAGTTTTGTACGGTCTCCTGATTGATTGTGTATTGCCAGCTATTGACTCCCGTTTTAATAACATTTATTATTATATCTGAACATTGAATGGGCCATTTTGTTAGGGCATATTACATCGTTTTATCCTATACTATAATTTCCATACTATTTAATATCATAATTTTGTCGCTGTTTCTTCTAAATTGAATGGTAATAAAATATCAACAATGGTAATAAAATATCATACAAAAATTTATTTGTCATAATTATATCATTAACTCTTCATATAAATGTTACATATAAAACGTTATATATTATGATTTTGAAAATTGCATGAAAATGCAAATATAGGAGATCAACTGTTGTATCAGCATACAATTGCCGTTATGATAATAATCGTAACAATGTTTAGTTTCAAAATTCAGGACGTATGTCACGCGCTACTATAATTATCTGTGAATAAAAGGTCGCTATAATTTCGATTTAAACTCCATAATGCTGGAAATTAATCCTCTTCCACCTCCGCGCGAATTTTCTCCGGAGAGTTCGGGGAAACTAATTAACGCAGAAAACAATTGCCTGCCACCAACACTGCCGGTGCATCCGCTAATACAAATCGAGCAAATGCGGAAGCAGCTGCCGTCGCGTTTTATTGTGTACCAGCGCATCCGGCTCGAAAATTTCCACTCAATCAATTCGAACCCGACATAAAATTTACGATGATGTAGCATTGCTATTTAATATCTTTAGTACGCAGAGTCGAGAACAAATTTATTTTTGCAAATCATTTATTTTTTTTCGGATGCTTTAATTTGTTTCATGCGAGCCAAGTTCTATTAAGGGACTGTGCGTGAAGCCCAACGTTTAAGATGCCATATATCGTCTTCGATAATTTACGGATGAAACTCGAATACGACGAGGAAACGCAAGATCGAAATAAAACGAGAAATGGGTGCGATTGACATCGTTGTCGGAGAGGATCGAGAAACGTATGGTACTCGAAGCGAATTGCTGAGAAAAATCGAAAAGAAAGTAAAAGGAAGAAAGAGAGAGAGAGAGAAAGGTGCGAAAAAAAAATAATGATAGTAGTTGTTGGAGGTAACGGTCTGGGTAATTTCCGAGGAGACGAGATATAACGAAGTAAATCTTCTTTTGGACGGACGCGCTAATGAGCTAGATAAGAGGAAGAGAAAGAAAAATAAGATGAAGTGGCTGATGGCAAATAAAGACAGTTGCATGCCGGGTTAGAAGGACCATAACTTCAAAGGATCTCGAAAGCACCCGAGAAAGTCTTATATTGTTATATTTTCTGGATTCTCTAGAAATGAGTAAAACATTACATTTTTTATAATTTGTCATGTGGGTAAGAGAAGTCTTAATAAAGATATTTAACGCATAATAGATATATAAATAAGTAAAATAATTAAAAAATTATATTGATAGTATATTTTTTTCTCTTATCGTTTTTCGAATCAATTAAGAAATAAACTTACCGTTTTAATATAAAAAAGTATATTATTTGAAGGGAGCAATAAATGATCTATGCTTTTGTGAGCTTACATGTATTTTTCTCAGCACATATCAATCAAGAAATTATCTGAGGATAAAAGTTTTGAGATTCGTTTTTGTCGATTCGTTCGTCTTATTTCTTTCGAAGTTAAGAAAGCGTCACTATTATTCAATTCGCAATGATAAATTTATACAGAAGCAGAAAGTGTGTGTTATTTCTCACCGAATCGTGCCGTGTTACGTAATTACTTTCGATGTATATAACGTTCTGATACAATAACATCTTGCGAATTGGTCAGCAAAAATATCTTACGAGTTGGCTAACAAAAATATCCTACGAGTTGGCTAACAGAAAGACAATATCGAAAAGAAAAACATTCTCTTCTAGTGACAGGGTTGGGGTCGGGTCTAGGGTGACCGGATAAAAGCAGTCGTGTAAGATAATGTGCAGACTAATGATAAAAAGCAAGAGAATCGGAAATAGCCTGCAACAGAGCACCCGACTTCAAAGACTGAGAAAAGACTGTCTAGTTATGAATCGAAGTTACCAGGAATCTCGTTGTTCTTGCGCGTTGATGTCGCAAAAGTTCTCATTTCATTTTCTTTTAGAGCTTCCCCGTTTTCCTCGAATTCGCTCACTACGCACTGAAACTGGACTGTGTGATTAAATACGAGAAAAAAGCGATGTTCAATCACTTCGCGATGTTCCATGATGCTATAGAATTGAAAGTAATAATTTTTTGACAATTAAAGAATGCGATAAATTTCTTAAATTCTTGAATTGGCATGCATGAAACTAAAACGAGAAATAGGAAAACAAACAATAGACTCTTTAAAATATTCCAGAAGACTAACTTTTTAAAATATTTTAAATAATTAGCATTTTTATAATTTTCAATCATTTGTAATATAACAATAATTATACAACGTTTGTCACAATTTTTTTAATATAAGGAATTTATTTTCAATCAATACAATTTTTTTAATTTTATAGTAATAAATATTTTGCAAAATATATTACATAAGTTTGTAAAAATATAAACATTATACATAAATAATTTTTCAAATGTTATAAATATTATAATTTTATTCGTAAAATTACGAATACACTTATCATTCGTGCTATTTAGTTTGTAAAAATATAAACATTATACATAAATAATTTTTCAAATGTTATAAATATTATAATTTTATTCGTAAAATTACGAATACACTTATCATTCGTGCTATTTATAACCTTACATAACAATATACAAACTAATCATATTTAGTTTCTGTGGAATCTAAATTTAAATTCAATGTGACAGAATTATTCAACGAGCAATATAAAATTCATATATAATGCGCCAAGAACACGATAATGAGATAACACGATTTAATTGCTGTTTCATGTCGTAACTTTTAGACATTTCTATCTCATCTGCAGATTTCTATCAACAGACACATTATCATAAATGTCCAATTTTTCATACGCTTATATTCTACAAATGTATTATATATGTTATATATTTAATATATATAATTCTTAACATCTACTTTTCATTGGAAACATATTTTATGCTCTTCTATTTTCTTTTGTTTTAATGTAAATTTCACAGCGCCAGTTTCTCTCTTTCTGTACTTTTCTCCATGATTTTGCCGACTTATTGACATTTGCTTTGTCACCATATAATTTACCGTTTTGTGCAATGAAAAGTGGAACTGGGAACGAATCTATGATAATGGAGCTCAAGATAAATTGTCGGAAATTCCGGGAGTGTTTCGAGATTATCTCTTTTGAACTGTTTGCTTCAAAGAACGCGAGAACGAAATAGAAACGATGAAACGCGAAGAATATGGATAACTATAGGACTTCTAAAGTTTTAAAGTTTTTGAAAAATAAGAAAATTCGAAAAATATGTATTGCATGAATTACTTTTCAAAATTACGCGAAATATATTTAACTAATATACCTGATGTTTTCTTTCCAGCATGCCATTTTTTCTATAATAAAAATATGTAGAAATATTCAAAAAATAAATGTTATCAATATTTATACATATAAATAGTTCTTTTTGTTGTTAATTAAATTAAAAAATCTACTATTACGTTTTTTCATACGTTATTATAAGTAAATAATTTTTTCCTTAAGAAACATTTGAATGATTTATTGCTGAAATTATAGAAGTCATGTTATGTATAAATGTCAGAAAAAATGTAAAACAGATAATCAGTCGATTAAAGAAAACCGAACGATTGAAGAAACTTTATAGCGCCAAATCTCGACGGTTATAAAGATTGCACAATCGCTCGATGCAATAAATTGCAGTTCGATAGTTTTAGTTGGAGCTTCATTTCTCTCTTAGCGATTTATGGCTTCGTTTCGTTCTGTGTTGTAGATAACACAATAGAGGACGCGGTGTGTGTTTTAACAGAAAATTAATTGCGATTGCTGAAATTAATTGAGATTGACTAACGATCCGTGGTATCTTGTGTGATTCACGATTCTAGAAAAAGCATTAGAAAGAAATAGAGTGTCGTTGAAATCGATGGAAATTGAAACTGACTATTAATAAAAATAACGTTTTAAAATTTTCATAAAATATAATAGTATATTAAGAAATTTATTATATTTAATTAAATATATATATATATATATATATATATATATATATATATTTAATTAAATATAATAAATTAATTATAATTTAATTTATATATATATATATATATATATATAAAAATTAAATTAATGTAATTAATTAATTGTACTTAATTAAATGTAATTAAAGTATAAAAAATATATAAGTCTCTTTCTGATAATTATATATATTATATATTACATAAAAATTTCAGAGAAAAAGAGAGAGAGGAGAAAATATAGATGGTAAATTCAAAAGTAAAAATTAATAATAACAATTATTCTTCTACACTTATATTTTTTGGAAATTATGTTCTCATTATGTTCTTTAATATGTCAAAAGAACGTATTTGATTTATCGATTGTTCATACATCACATCTGTTCAGTTTCAAGTTATTCGAATATTGCAAGATTCGATCTGCAATTTGATCGCAAATAACTCCATCTCTCAATTGTAAGCCTGTTGTCTGATTTGAGCTTAAGCGTAGAAAGGAGAAATAATGCCTGGATTTTCCCATGTAACAAATATCGTGGGGCAGATAGAACAATACGTCACGTTCTTCACTTGACGTCAAAAGAATATGGGTCATCGCGCAATGTAAGTTTAACGAGATTTTTCGAAAGGCGGTTACATCGTCGCGAGCTTTGTCGTTCGAGAAAATTTTAAGACGCCAGCTGTTGAGATCGCGTCGCCTTAGGTACTAAAGGAAGGCGAGAAAGGATTACGAGTTATGTTCTACAGATAGTGGGAAAAGATTCATTGAGATTTCTGCAAACTGATTTTTCTCACGTTTTTCCGCGTTGAATTTTTCAAACACAAAATTGAAATTAAAATTATAAGCTCTTTGCGAAGTATTAAATATCAACATCCATATTAGAATATGTTTCCATATTTTCTTACATTTCTTTGAATATGCAGAAAACTAAAGTTAAATAAACGGTTGTCAATTTATATTATATTAAGATATCATACGAGCATTTTTGCGTACGATCATTCCATGCGAAATGAAAATATGTTGAATGAAACATCTCTCGAAGTGCGAAATTGAGAAAAATAATATACGTCGACTTTACAGAGAGCTGGATGTAAAAAAAGAATATAAACCAACATACTCTGTAATATCAAGTATGCGGTATGCACTCTGTCGATTGGGGAAAAAGCTGTAACAGTTTAGGCAACGTCATGCAAGTAAAGGTTTATGACTGGAAAAAAGAAGTGTGTGTGTGAAAAGAGCGCGCGAATAAAAAGGAAAAGTTAAAGAAAGCACGAGTTTTCCCATTTTCGCGCTAAAGAAAAATAGACTCTCAACGGAATGTGGAAAGTGCGCGTGTCTTTGCTCAGTTACCATGTAACATTTCAATCGGCGAGAGGGAGATACATGTATCTAACATACACTTGTTTGTGCGAAAACCTTGCGGAATTAGTCGACTCGTGTTCCGTCTCTACCATTAGTAAATGGTATTTGTAAACTGTGGCAGCAACATTGTGGCTTTGCTTTATACCATTGCGTATGCTTTATGTATATACAGAGTGTCCCAAAAGATTGGTGCCATATTTCATATTGAGAGGACTTAGTACAGAAACTTTGTAGCAGGAATCTACGTCTGCAGACGTGAAACAGAGGCACTAGGGACTATTTAAAGTTTATTATGAGGTTTTAATTGGTAACATAATTTTTAACAGTTATTCACAGTATGAGATATTCTTAAGACAAACTCATTTAGATTAGATGTTCGAGATGGCGTCCTCTAGTCAATGCATGCATTAGCGACGAATGAAACTTTGATGCATTCTTTCAAATATCCCAAGTATCTCGCAAACCATGTCAGACGCAGCAAGTATTCAGGCTAATAGTTCTGCTGGAATTATCCACAGGCGTATCATAAATCAGGCTTTTAATATGGTCCCAGAAGAAATAGTCTAGGGGTGTCAAGTTTGGGGAAGTTTAAATGACATGATTTTTAAATGCCCCCTAGTGTGTGCCTCTCTCTGTTTTATGTTTGCGGATATAGGTTCTTATTACAGAGTTTTAGAACCCCTCAGTACGCTTTCAAAGTATAGAACTAATCGTTTGGGACATCCTGTATATATGTGTATATAATTACAAAAATATATCATGAATTAAATTTAATTAAATATTATATAATTATAAAAATGTATAAGTAAAAATAATTAAATATATGCGTGTGTATATGTATTGTACGCATATGTGTATGTATGTGTAAGCAATGAAACCTAAATCGTACGATAATTAATAATACAAACGCAATCCTAGCGTTCATCACTGCAATCGGTCAAATTATCTTCTCATGTTATGCATGATTAGCGTTGCTTTCTAATTGTTGTTGAAAATCCCGCCACATAATTAAATTGATTGTAGACTAATCGAGCTAAATTCTAAAAAAAAATTTAAACCCTCAGCACTTTATTTAGAACGAGATTTAAAAAATTAGCTTTCATAATTAGCAGATAATAGTTTGACGCCAATTTTAAAGATGCCAATTATTATTATAATTATCAGAGATAAGTTATATCTCGTATCGGAAATGGGAACATGGGCATAGTATCCAACTAAATTCGCATTGTTTCGCATAATGTTGCTTCACACATGGAATACGATAATAGGAATTACTAGGCATGACGTGATTATACCGTTTATAATTGAGCTTCGCAAGGCAATAATGGTTTATACGATATAGTTTTACATATAACTCTTGTACATCGTAAAATTATTAACATAAAACGTTAACGTTAAATTTTATTCTGCGCTAAAGCTAATAAATTTTCGCGCGTGTGCGTGAAATACCGCATGTGAAAATTGACGCAATGCGATTATCAGCTCTTCCTTTATCGAATTTTTCTCATTAAGCGAATTCTAACTTTGGATTAATCAGATTAATTATCTCGCCATTGGGGCTTTGTCTCACTGAGATGGGAAATTTATCGGTTTCTCGAATTATTCTTTAATCTGCTTTCGCCCACGTTGTATCATTAGAGCTAATAAGTATGCAATTTTGATGAGGTACACGTCTCCGCGTTTTTTAAAATGCTCAATTGCGTAATGTTGTATACATATAATAGTTTCACCATTCATGTTAAATCGGGCATTTCAATTCGTTAATCTTTAAGAATAATAACATTCTTTTTAAGTAAATGATTAATTCTTTATGCAGATTCGCATCCTAATTAGAAAGCTTATTAGTTGTAGTTTAATAAGTATATCGTTACTTCACTGTCAATTTGAAACCAATAAAGTTTCTTATTTATTCAAAATATAGCGATATTGATATATTATAAACTTTTACTTTAAAAGAAGATATTAACATTATTTATCTACTTACTTCTAGATATTTAAAAAATCAATATTTAGAATATTAAATTAATTGAGATGAGAGAGATGGGAAAGAAACATAAGCAAGAAAACTGCTTTTGAAGAAGTTTTTATTTGATCTTGTAAGTCATTTAACAGAAAAGGATGTAATTACAGTTTTATTAAATGTGAACTCGTTATAACTGCCAAGTATTCTCTGTACGATGAGATAGAAACTTTTGTATCTTTCCTTTCGAAACAGTTTTTTTGCTTTATATGCCGGTTTTTATCGTAAAAAATAATGTATAACATTTTTCCACGTTCTATTTTCCTTCGGTACTATTTTCTAACACGTTAGGCACAATGACTGAATTACTATAGGATACGGGAGATACGGTGCCAATTTAATGCCATAAAAACTCAGTTCATGTTTTGATTGACACTGTGTATTCAGGCGAATGATATTTGTGGACTCACCCCCGCCGGCTATCAAGCCGACGCATTCTGGAGTTATGTGAGCGATAAAGTTTCTATTCCCACGTTTATTAGTTGCAAATATTGAGAGCTTTTTCGAGGATTATATGATTAGTCTCGAGAATTTTATTGCGTATTTATTCCCCGATGAATGGCGTTACGACTCGTAACTCATAACGTATGATCGAAGACAAAAAGATTATTCCAATATATGTCGCAAATTACATTAAAACAAAGAAAAATAATTCTTAAGGAATAATTTTTCAATTTTATATAAGATATTTCGTTACTTTTGGTTTACCTTGATGTTTGATCTTCAAATATTATAATATAGATAAACTTGTATGATACTATAATAACAAAATTATTTTTCTTTTATTCTTTTAAATTTTGTGTTAATTTTTATTTTTCACTTTCTCTTTTATTATTAAAAAATTGCGGTTAATTATTTTTATAGTAAGCAAGAAATGCATGAAATTTTTTCGATATATTTTTACGGTGTTTAATAATATCGGTTTATTTACTGTGTCTAAACTTGTAACATCATAAAAGAGAAACATTAAAATTAATAATATTTAGCACATATTCAAAAGTAATCAAAACTATCAAAGATTATTTTACAATTAATATTCGATTAATATTCTTTTTTAAGAAACTGTATACGGAAGGATTATCCTTTATTTGAGGGAGTCAAAATATCTAAAATATGTTCAAATATATATATATATATATATACAGGGTGAGCCATTTTAATTAACGCACGCAATTATTTCGGAAACAAAGCATTTTAGAGAAAAATGTTTTAGACAAAAGTTTTATGGTTTCGAGGGGGCCATAAGATGGTATCATTGGTTTGACACTGAAGAGTCATTTGAAGGTCACGTGAAGGTCACTTCAATTTTTTTAAATGGAACACCCTATATATTTTTGCACACTCTTGTAGCTTATCTCGAGAGCTCTCCAAAACACTATAATTAAGTACCTTTTCGTTAAGTACTTTTTGAGTTATGAGGCTTGAAATAATTTCTTAATTTTACATAAACCATAAAATATCTTGTAAAATATTCATTTTTCGATTATCTTACCTTAATACTTTTACGTACAAAATAATGAGAGGAATCAATTGGTCTAAAGAAAACACATAGTTGTTTTGAAGAAAAAATATGTAATTGTTAATTGCAAATTACATATTTTTTCTTCAAAACAACTATGTGTTTTCTTTAGACCAATTGATTCCTCTCATTATTTTGTACGTAAAAGTATTAAGGTAAGATAATCGAGAAATGAATATTTTACAAGATATTTTACGGTTTATGTAAAATTAAGAAATTATTTCAAGCCTCATAACTCAAAAAGTACTTAACGAAAAGGTACTTAATTATAGTGTTTTGGAAAGTTCTCGAGATAAGCTACAAGAGTGTGCAAAAATATATAGGGTGTTCCATTTAAAAAAATTGAGGTGACCTTCACGTGACCTTCAAATGACTCTTCAGTGTCAAACCAATGATACCGTCTTATGGCCCCCTCGAAACCATAAAACTTTTGTCTGAAACATTTTTCTCTAAAATGCTTTGTTTCCGAAATAATTGCGTGCGTTAATTAAAATGGCTCACCCTGTATATATATATATATGTTCAAAAAAAAAGAAAGGATACTCAGTAACTCAATGCGAATAATCAATGAATTTTAATTGAGTTTAATTAATAGAGATTTATTTATATCAGCTTGCATTTTAAAACTTTTAGTCTTAATTTCAAACTTTCATTGAAGTGCATTTTTTAAATTTAACTTGAAGTAAAATCCATTTGAATTCAGGTAAAGAACAAGAGAGATTTCGGTATTTGATTTTAATTGCATTTCAAAAACTTGGTTTGCTCTTTCTTTCATGCATTTAAAATACTGAAAGAAAAGCTATTATTGCTTTGATATTCTACAAGAAATATATGTAATTAACTTTAGATTTAATTAAAGTTAAGACTGTGAAACGTATGCTTTTTGTCACTATTGTTTTTGTACTATATACACGGGGGAATTAACTCAATTATAAACATTTAAACATACACCTAACTTACGCTCGTTTTCTCTCTTTGTATGATTTTTACTTGAAGATCCTTTATTAATTTTTTTAATTTTTAGACAGTGAGTTATATGTATACGCGCACACACATTTTGAAAAAGATTTTAATGCATAATAATGCCAAGGACGAATGAGCTCGTGTCAATCAAATGCGAAATCATCTTTTGTAAAATAAATTATAATTTAATTTGATTTTCGAAACTTCGTGATTACGTAGCGATGCATTAGGAAGCATCGACGAAGCAATCAATTGCCTGTCGACGGCAAATTCAATGCAAGTCAGTTTGGAGTTTATAGAAACAATGGCACTGTTGCAAACGAAAGGTAATAGAAGTTTCTAATGCGTTAATTTTTCCTCTCAAGCTTCTTTTTCTTAATCCATTTCCGTTCCTTATAAATACGAGAAAATCAAACATCGCCGATTGCACTTACATTCGCTTGACTGGCGAAGGATTATCCACACCGTTGTATACCGGGGATGTTATTTTAAGCGAAAGCTTTTAGAATAAGTCTCTCGGCAATGCAAATCAGTCAGAGATAATCAACGTCGCAGCTCACAGCAAAAAGAGCTAGAAGAACGGTATTAAGAAAATCAATTCTAAGTCCATTTAATCTCAGGATTAGATTACAAATTTCCTTCACTTGCTAGAAATATTTTTCTCACACTCTTATTGTTATCATACAAACATCGTTAAACGCGCTTGAAATTCTTATATATCAAAATCTATAAAGAATGATAAATGTAAAAAAATTCAGAAAAAAAATTTAGATCAATTTTTTTTGTACTGAGAAAGAATATATATACTTTCAATTTGTCATAATAATTGGTACAAAATAATTCTATTATAAATATAATTGTCATTGAGAATTACCTCACGCATATATAAAATATTTCCCTAAAATAATAAAAAATCTCTTTAAAATAATAAAGAATTTTTTTTCTTTTATATAACATATAACATATAATATATAATATATATAATATATATAATATAAAATATATAATATAATATATAATATAACATATAATATAAAATTTCTCTATGTCTTTCTCTCTCTGTATTTATTTTTGCGAGAAATTCGTCGTATAAACCATTTAGATACTATCAACTTGTCGACTTTCTTTTCGCGATCTCGAATACATTTCGTTCCACGAATTGATCGATCGCAAGCGTGTTTTGCGCCAAAGGAAAACCTCCCCTTCGAACGCAAGATGTATGTATTCGCCGCGGAGTGTCGCATCAGTTGGGGTTAAAAACGTAAGTCGAGGAAAATGAAGGATCGATCGAAAGGGGACATCCCCGAGGGCGTGAATCCCGGGAATTTCTTGTACACGTATCTGCAATCCAGAATGCAGACGCGATCTTCTTCTCGTCGCTCTATCTATTTCTATGTATATATATGTATAGACGTGCCCTCGAGAAATAAATCAGGTAATATCTCGTCTCTAGGGAGTCGAGATTGCACCATAAAAACATGTGTGGAATGCATTATGCTAGTCGCCGTTGTTGCATGCGCGCGAGAGAACGCGCCATATCAAATCGGATGTTCTCATCGCGGAAGTTTACGCTCGACGCCTCGAGTTTAACCCCAAAAGAGACAAGAAACTTTAAAGGGGGAGATATTCTAATAATGAGAAATTTATCGGTAAAAGTTGATAACAAACTTTCTGGTAGATATCTCGGAAACCGGTACCGTAAAGAACGGTGGGTAAAAATGATGGACCGATTTCTGTTTGAAAAATGTAATATAAGTTATATAAATAATTTTATGTTTTTTGAATTATTGAATACAATGGTAACATTTTTATTTGTTTAAAATAGTGGACAAATAGTCGCAATTTATTTTAGAAGAGTGAAGATAAGTTTATTTAATACGGTTAATTTTGTTTAAATTATTTGTTTGTTCATAGTTTATTTTTTTGTAATTTTTTGTATTGGAAATTAATAAAATATCTCAATATTAAATACTTCAAAAGTGGTAAAACTAATACGACAAATAGAAATTGATAAAGATAAATTTTATTAAAAGAACTAGAATTTTTCTGCAAAATGTGCATTTGCATGTATAGTTTAGTTATAAGAATGTTAAAATAGCTAGTGAACTTTTCATACTGGAAGTTTTATTAATGGCACGTTACGCTTTTTAAAGTTTTTTAAACTTTACCCTAGTGTCTTATAATATTCATTTTTTATTATACGAGTACCGTACAGTATATTTGTAAATTCTCTCATTGTCATCAGAATATATATAAATACTTTAAGTAAATGAAGATAACTTAAAATTCTTTCAATAAAAAAAATTGACTATTTTTTTATTTTATATTTTATTTTATTCATTTAATTTTATATCTATCATATTGGTTTTGTCTCCTGTGTTAGATTTAATATTACTGAAATATTTAATTTTGAAATGTGTTTTTAAATTTTAATAAAATATAATTATAAGAATAAATAATAAATTATTTCACATAAATATATATATATATATATATATATATATATATATATATATATATATGTATACAATAAAATATATTTATATATATAAATTTATTTTGATATTTTCAAGAATCTCTCTTGATCATTTTTTTAATCATTTTAAATGGATACTTTCATCATATTCAGGGACTCAAGAAATATAAGATTATTTATATAATTTATATTTTTTATGTAAAAAAATGACCTTATTGTCTTTTTGTTCTAAAAATAACTTGCTCCATTGTGATAAAATTTAGTTAGAGGTAAGATATAGCGAAAGTTTTATAAATTCGTGCCAAAAACGATTTATCGTTCTCCATTACCCATAAGTGATGATACATAAATGGATACGAGCTTAAATTATGCGCACAATTATACATGTATAATCACAGAGATACATTTTATTATATGTATATAATTATATAAAGACAAATCGTAATGAATGATTTAATAAACCCAAGTATTGTGATCTTCAATCAAAAGTACACAACAAAACGCTAACCGTGTTGTAAACGAAAAGTTAGACCGCACGTTTCCACCGCGTTTTTTCATTATTTGCATTTCCGTATGCCTCGTTATTTATACTCGGTCGCGCGGAGAGCAGTTGCGTGCGAATTTTCGCGAGTATATTTGTCGGCAATGCCGCTTTGCTTTGTGCCATCAATCCCGACATTCTACGCTGCTGATGGGGGACTGCGAACGGTTATTTAATTTTGCGAAAACGCGACGAGGGCGACAGGATGGATGGGGGAAAAAATTCGCGCACGAAAAACGCTCATTGAAATGGTGCAGTGAAACCTGTTGAAGATAAGCGGGTGGATCGGAGCGTATCAAACGAGGTAATTGAATGCTGCTTTGAGAGCTGCAATTAATTTGCCGCGACACACAGGCCAACGATAAACGGTGATCGGCAGCGTAGATCGCTTCGTCCCGATTCGACGAGATCGAGTATCGCATGCGGCGATTAATATTTATGCGCGTCGTGTTCGTTTATAACCGGGCGATTCGGTCGAAACACGATGAATAAATTGCGCGAATATGGAGCGAATCGCGTTATATGCAGATTACGCGCTTAATCCTCCGCTGCGAATAAATTGACGCGGTTAGATAAATACGTCGCGTTCATATCCGGTTATTGTTGGTGACACGTCCGCAAACAGTGTACTAGGCTTCATAAAGAGCTATAACGAAATTTATTCACGTTCCTGGTCACTTTTTCTCGTATAATTAACTCCCAGATGACGTTATACCCGGCCTGTTTCATACAAATGTTTAATTCTATAAACGAATATATGTTGGGTAAAATATTATTCGATAGATTTTAGAATCGTTCTGAATTATCGGAGAGTCGCGCATATATATTTCCATTCAAATAAAATGTCAATAGTGCACGCGAGCATTTTGACAGCAAATTTGATCGGTACATTATAGCGTAGATTGGCATTCGCATCAAGCCCACGTTCTGCCGGAGAAGAGACTGAAATTAGTTTAATAGATACAAAATGCGATTCTGTATCTATTCTACCGACGAAACTTGTAATAGACACTTTGCGAAATTTGCTTTCGGTAAATTTGACAGCCCGGATAAATATTACGTTACGATGATGCTGGAGAGCCAATTTTCTCGCGTCTCTCCGCCTCGAGTCCGCCATCGGTCACGAATTTGATTGATTTCAGATAATATAGAGATAATTTCGAACATTCGACGGCGCCCTCTCCTCTCCCACCTCTTGCGCTTATCCTTTTTCCCTCCCCTTCTAATACACTGGATAACGTTCTAATAGCGCGTTATGAATTATGTCCATGCATTACGTATGCGCCGACAGGAATGACAAACGAATATTTAATCCGCGATTAGAACAATCGCGATAAATTCCTGTGATAGATTAATGATATCTAGCTCGTGTTTATTTGGCTTCAATCAAATACGTGCGTAAGGGAAATTTTTTTTTAACTGGCTCGTGATGATTGGTAAAGGTTGATATTAGGGGACTCACCTCCGATGAGCTTCACCTTGACATATGTTATCAAGGTCACTGTCTTAAGTAACATACAAAAGATTTTAGCCGTCGCTTGTTGTTTATTAAAAAGTTATAAACAAAAGAAGTTTTACGAATTTCACATAATTTTCGGACACCATGTACAATAACAGACCTCTTGTCGCGTTGAAAGTTATAAACGTGAATAAACGTAAAGAAAAACGCAAAATAAGGTAAATTAAAGATAAATAAAAAAAAGGTAAACAATTTAAATTTATATAGAATTTAATACAATTTAATACAATTAAAAAATATCACAAATGTATGTGTACACACACACACGCGCGCGGGGGGTGCAAGGGAGGCCTTCGGCCCCCCCTCGCGCAACCCTGCCGGTTTATTCAGCATTATTATTGTTAATGGGATACAAATCTTTTGCATGTTACTCAGAACGGTGATCTTGATAACATATAGAGGTCTGTTATTGTACATGGTGTCCGAAAATTATGTGAAGTTCCTAAAATTTCTTTTGTTTATAACTTTTTAATAAACAACGAGCGACGGCTAAAATCTTCTGCATGTTACTCAAGACAGTGATCTTGATAACATATGTCAAGGTGAAGCTCATCGAAGGTGAGTCCCCTAATATCAACCTTTACCGCATAAGCGCTCGTTGAGCGTAGCCTTGACCTTTACCTGATGATTTTCCCATGATCGATTTATCATATTTTGAACCATGCATTGTGTCGCAAATAATGAAATTCACGTTTCCGTCCGGGAAATAGATTTTTCGCGACATTAAACGCGGCAACGTGGGCTTTACAATTTATAAATCGTACTTGTTACGTCGTGACATACTGCGTATGACGGGTCTCTGCTGTCAATATCAGGAAAACATAATATTATTCTTGAATTAAATGCAGGAAATGTCATAAGCGAGAAGCGTTGTTGATAATTCCGATGAAATCGAATGAAATTTGCATTAAACTAGACTTTCAATGATAGAATATGGATTTTCTGCAATATACAGGATCGGGTTATATAATAGATGGCTTGTGCAATTTTTAATATTGACTTTTTCTTGATGAAAATCTCGAGGCATCAATAATCTTTTGCGGATCATGTGTTTTAATAGATTGAATCGATAAAAAAACTCGACGTATTAATATTTATTTATCTATTTAATTTTTCTATTAATCACATTCCAATGAATTGAGTGGATAACAAAACTTTAATTATAATTTTGGGTAGTTTTTAAAATTTTATTTTTAATTTTAATAACAAAGATATGAAATGTTAAAAAATGAAAAATATTTTTTTTCTCTAAATAAAGGTCGAGTCTGCATTCATCAAAATTTCGTTTAAAATTATACATTTCCCGGAGCATTCTAGATACCATAATTAAATTCTTGTTTAGATTCTTCAATATACATATAGTAGAACAATCAGAATAACGATACAAGGGTGGTAGAAGATCAAATGCCATAATTTGTCGGAAACAATGGGATTGACTGGAGGAATTCTCCGACTGTTTGCGCCACGATTTGGACGGGACAAGAGTCATTAGGTTAATTATTAATGCTACGATTCTGCGGTGTGTTAAGTCCACAATGTGCACGAACGTAAGTAACATTGACGGTCGCGTTAATTAAATGGCCGACGGGTATGGTGACAAGGAATTTGCATTTGACAGACAAAAGTTCTCGAGCGGGATGAATTCGTTAATAGTTCATGCGGACGTCGAAATTTAATTTGCGTATTGCAAATGTGTGCGATTTTTATCTCACGTGTCAAATCTAGCCCAAAATAAACGAAAATACATGAATCTTTGATATTTCACGTGTTTAATGTCACGCACGATTTTTTAATTTCTCTAGCGTTCCGATTACAAAAATCAAATTAAAGGTCATACGTCGAATATCGCGGTAAATGAATATAATTTTTCGCGTTATTTTGTTTAACTTGCATTCCATTAATGGTACATAAAATTCCTAAAATACAATCGCCAGTTGTATTTGATATACATGTACATTCCAATAAAACATATCAGTATATTATAACTTTGAAAGCATCAATTTTCATCAACGTATATAAAATGATATTTATCCTCCGATTTATGCGCTTGGACGCGTATATTTTAATACTTTACAACGAATCTAACATTTTTAACAATATAAATATAAAATAAGTGTCACATAAATCGGAAACTTGTCATATTTTTTAATTATGTGTATAGGTTTTGTATAATATATTATTATATAACATTATATAATATTACATAGCATTATATAGTATTTATTTTTGATGACATAAAACACTTCAAATAATGTTTCTTTTTTATACTGTGGGATATATGTATAATTTTGTTCAATTTGGTTGGCTGTTATGTACATATTTTATGGAAAAGAGATTGATTTCAAATAAAAGCGATATATCCAAATGACTTCTTAAAATATTGACGGAACAAGTTCACGTAAAAGTCATCGATCCGCGCTATGTAAGGCGTACAGCAAGTTTATCTCCATCTAACATAAGCACTATATCCCGGGAACTTTAGCAAATAAAAAAGGAAGTTAATACGCTGCGATTTCTCACACGGATGCGTATATAAAGTGATTATAATAGAGGGAATATAAGTATTTGAGATTCTAAAGCTAATTTTGCAGGAATGTGAAGAATCGATGTCTATCAAGAAATTTACTAAAATGCGAATATTTCAAATCTCTTGATACTTAAATTAATGAATGATGAACGTGAACAACGAATATTTGTAATTCCTTTCTAATCACTCTATTATTCGCATATTAGTACTTCGAGAATGGTGAGCAGAGATAAGTTAGTTGCTTAATCGGATTAGAGCATTTGCGTAGGTTCGCTAATTTCGAAAGACACCGTTGCCTTCAAGAGCAAACTTTGATTCATCATCATTGAATCGAGGTATTATTCCGGAGTACCTACATTATAAAATTAAATCGATATTCTGATGGGCGTACCTTGAACTCACACATCAGTAAGCCAATTGTTTCCTGGACGGAATCCTCGCGTTGCTTTTTGACGAGTAGTTAAAGTTGATACGCGAGATCTACGACAGTGACAATAGAAACTTGGAATATATTATAGAATCATGATTTAATTTATTCGAACAATAAATTTTATGAAATCACACAAATATTTTTGCTAATATTTTATTACTTTAGTTTTTTTACTTGTGCTTCTTTTATATTGGAGAGTCACATGATCTGTTGATCTTTTGTTCAAAAGTTTGACTAGATTATTTAAATAAAAGTAATCTTAGTGACTAAAAATATAGAGAAACCATTATTGTATCGTTCAATTTAAAGATCTAGATATTTTAACGTTTTACTCTAGTTCCCTTTTTCTATATTCAAACAAAGGTTACATTTTTGTATACCATCATATCTGAATATATTCGAAATTCTTTATATTACCATAATAGGCTATTCTAAAATAGAACATGGCGATCTTTGCACTTAGAAATCTAGTCACGTTGCGTTTATATTTATCCTTTAAACGGACTCTGCACTCTTATTATCCTCTACAGAATATATGAAATATTTTCTAATAATTCACATTGTCATAATCTCATAAATCTATCTGACGATCTCATATATCCATCTGACGCTAATCGGCTGTCAAAATTCTTGTAAACGGTATTATTATATCTTATTTTTATAACGCATTGCAATGTTTTATTATAAAATTTGTGAAGTGTTATTCTGAGGAAGAAAACTGTTTTAAAGTATTTCAGTGAGAAACAGGATCAACTATAATCATACATATAGTAAAAAAATTATAGTTGAGATTTTCATTTTACAATTAATATTATAATGTTTTGATAATAATAACTTTGTGTTTAGTAATAATAATTTTAAATATAATTGCCGCTAAAAATAATTATAATTTATGATAATTTTTAGACAACTATTTTTTAATATAATAATGGATTTTGAAGGATTCCAGCTACTCTGGAAAGATCTCTCGCTCAGTAAATCTCATCCCTTAATTGCGAATCTTAACTTTTTAGCAAACGTGTAAGTTGTCGAAATTTCTCTGTAACTTATTTATTTGTTTGTATTTCTCTGTAACTTATCACTCTCCCATCAATGTCAAAATAAAAAAATCAAGATCACAAATAAATTACAAGAACCGGTTTATTAAAAGATCAATACATCCGAAAATGTGAGTGAAAAATTTATTTGCAAAACTAAGCATCTTGCTTAAGATCCTTACATGTTTCAAAATCTTTGCCTTTAATCTCTTCAATGTTTTATAGCGAATAAAAAATGAACTTATCAAATTATTATAACGGTTACTTTTTATACCCTTTCGTAAATTATTAAAAATACATTTACGTTTTGAAATTAATATTTTTTTATTGTTAGTCAAAGCACATAGTTTAATTTGCATTTTCTATGTAAAAATTGAATTTATAATTTAAATTATTCTTCCTTTTAGTATAAACAGATATACCAAAATAAATATATGTTAATATTCACGTATATGTTGCTTAATATAACAATATTTTATAATGTATGAAAAAATGTTATAATAAAAAAGACATAATCGATAAATAATTGTGACGATTACAATGTCAATAATATCATGTTTTGACGTATTTCATTTATAGAATAGAAAGTACTTTAATATTCCGCAATAAAGTATTTGACGATTATAAGTTTGTGATCAAAGTTAACTTTGAAATCAAGGTTAGCAGGTTAGTACGTGTGCACGTGTCACGAAAGATATCGGAGTTCTGGAGATTACGAATGTATTAAAGTGACATTCGGAGCTTCCTTGGATCTCAGAACTTCTATATTACGTATTTCATAAGAAATGAATCAGAATGTTACTTAATTCAGACTGTTACCGATAAAGTGTCTAGTTTTTATACAAAAATAAGACTAACAATGACTGTTAAAATCTCTCTAATATTTTTATCCTTATAATTTAAAAAAATATAATAAATATAATATAAAATATAAAAAATATAAATATGCAATACAATTCTAAAGAATGTACAAACGCGGTAACCAAAAGCATTAGAAAAAAATCAGTGCTTTGTCAATTTAACTTCGATAAGTATTTCGTATTTATTATTTTCTATTTCCGTCATACATTTTAAAAAAGAAATATTTTTTAAAAAGATACTTCAATATTTCTTTTCTTTTTTAATTTCTTACTTTCCATAATATTAATATTAAACCGAGAATCATTTTTCTTTTGAATTATTGATTATCTGCTTTTCGAAAAAGAGTTAACAATGTCGTAGAGTACAGACTCGAAGGCCGTAACGCCCACGCCATTAACGTCATCTCGTTTTAACGATTTACAGAAGAGATACGACTTTAAAAAATTTGTTTTCAGATCACGGCTTACATATTACGTCACGTCGCGAGAAAGTTTCGCCGGAAAGTCGATATTATCGCGTGATGCGGTGGTTGCACGCGACATTACTGCCATTAATCTATAATCGAGTAATCGACGTGATCCGATTTACATGACAATACAACCATAATTGCCGGAAGAACGTCACGATAACGCGGAATTTGCGTCATCGACTGTCGCGCATTTAGTTGTGTTTTACGTGAAAATTTTCATCTTTCACTGAGTCATTTATCATTCTTTATGCTGCACACGATATTTGTGATCGTTCCTTTGCACGTGTACTTTACAGACGTGACAGGCACGCAAATTGATGTCTCCACGCATTTTCAAGTAGACAAAAGGGCGTATCTATTGTGAATATTGACAAAATATCGAAATATTTAAGGAAGAAAAATTATATATAAGTCGCGCCAAAGGTTTGACTATTTTTAGATTTTACACATAATATCGGAGAAAATTGAAATAATCAACTGACAGTGACAGACTCGATCTCTTTTACATTATAGTTTATTTTTTCATTTAAGCTTTTTATTTAGTTTACTTTTTCATATAAAAATTCAAGTTTTCCGAATTTAAAGAAGAATGTTATGGTTTTCTTAAAATTTAATAAGGTTTCTAATGCAATATCTTATTATTAAGTAGTTGTATTCGAATATAAAGTTGTTAGAGATGCTTTTAACATACTTATATAATTTTTTAATAAGGATAATTTGAGGATAATTGAGTTTCTTAATATAATTAATATTGGATTTTATAGTCGGAAAGATGTGAGATGCATCAATTACTTTGATTTTACATAATCATTTAATCTAATATACAGGAAAGTGATTTGGATATTAAAGCAACAAATGCTTCGATTATTAATCTGATGTTTATTGCTTGCGCTACAGTGTGCATTTCTATAAATGCTATCTGACGATATATAATTAAAACATTTCTATTCAATTTTGTACACCACCACTGTAACATTATACTATAAATTTCTAAAGTATTGCATGTGAAATTTATATTTTCCATTGTTAATTTTCATTATCTTTCTCATGTAATTTCCTACACAGATTAAATGCGCACAGCTGACGCATTTGTAATTAGTATTTGTAATTTACAAAATACTTGCATATACTTGTATATATGTTGAGCATAAAAATGATTTGTTTTGCTTTCGTGTATCTTTACATCAGGTATTATTATTTTAATATATAAAGTATTAATTATGGGGTATTATTTTAATGTATAGGAATTATATTAGATGTTATTTTAAGGCACTACATGCATCTATATGTAATAACCGCGTCGTGAATGAACGCATGTCATAATCGATCTAGCTAACTACAAAATGACTCGGCAACAGCAACTTGAGTCATGTAGTTCGCTTATATATATATATATATATATATATATATATATATATATAATAATGTCGTGTAGTTTATAGATAGAGAAATTGATCGATTCAAACATCGATCTTTTCTATAATAGAGTTCTAAACTAGTTGATTACGCTACTTTGAAGAGACACGCAATTTGATGCTTATTATTGCTTTCGACAAAATATTCAACAATATTTTGACAATCCTAATGTTATATACATACATCTACATGTGTAAAATAAATTTAGATATTTATATATATTTCTTACACATGCTATTTTTATATTTTCTCACATATTACTGATATTATTTTCATAAGAGTAATACAAAATCAGAAGAATTGATTCGATACATTGCATTAATCTCGATATTAAATTGTTGTCAGTGTCGATAACATACAAAAATTGATCAGTCTAATCCTCGAATTATCTGTCGAATTTAGTCGGCACTAGAGGAGCGCGTCGATTTCGAAAATTCGTTAAAATCTGCGTGCAATCACTGTGCCGTGATTATTAGATATTTCTCATCACGGACACGCGATTTTTGCGCTAGTACTAGTAAACAGCGCTTTCATCACGGAAAATTCGAACATAACACGCGCATTGTGCCCGAAGCATTATTGTTTAATGATATCGGGATAATTATCATTCAACGACTGGCCTCGAGCTCTTGGACCGCATATCTCTAATGCGTAATTAGCAAAGTGCTCGATATATTATGATCGTTATCCGCTTGGGAAAATTAACATAACGCTCTTTTGCGATCAAATATAGAATCTTTAATAACATAATTTACATGTCGAACGACGAACTAATATATCAATTCACCTTGCATTTTCAATTTGATACGAACGTTATTGAATTTACAAGCAAGTTCGCGGCCGCAATTAATAAACAAAGCTGATGATTAACACGTGACTCGGCACTGATCAAAATACTATAATTTTTTTGCGGTCAGCAGCTTTTGTCCAACGGGTACGATAGTAATAAAATTACCATGCAACGTATAAATTTTATGAATCGTTGAATTAATATGTAAATCACAATAAATTATACAGATCACATTCGATAATTGCATATTATTGATATGCGGATCTATCAAAAGCTTTCGAAAGCAATTGTTTGAAAATAATATGAAATTAAAGAAAAGAGGTTCATATGATATAAATCAATTGAAATTACAAAGGCTAAGAACCAAACGCCGGTGTAGAAGCGCAAAAAGTATAGTATTATTATTAGCAAATCACATTAAAAATTTACAAAGAGATATAAAAAAGACAATAAAATAAAATACATAAAAATTTGTGAAATGCGAAAAAAAGAATGGACGAACGTTTCAGCCTACTCCAGGCCCTTATCAATGTCAATAAATGATATTGACATTGATAAGGGCCTGGACCTAGGCTTAGGCCCTTATCAATATCAATAAATGACATTGATTTTTATGTATTTTATTTTATTGTCTTTTTTATATCTCTTTTTAAATTTCTAATGTGATTTGCAAATAATAATACTATACTTTTTGTGCTTCTACACCAGCGTATGGTTCTTAGCCTTTGCAATTTCAATCAATTGTTTGAAGACTTGTAAATGCTTATTATGCTATGCAACGCATACATAATTAATATTCAGCGGCAGTCATGATAAAGAGTTAATTATCGACTTTTTTATGCATATCGTAACATACACAATAAAAAATTGTGCGTCCATATGTTAAAATTTTCTTCTGTTACCACGTTTCGATTAGTACTTCAATGGAAAATTAACACACAACCTATATGTTATTATTTTTATAACGGTTTCATGTGTTACATTTATATCAATTTTATAACTTAACATTTTGTATATGTCTGTTAGAAATGGAATATTATTTTGAGTATATTTAACATAATCATTTTAAATCAACATGTCTCAAAGTCAGTTTAACATTCTAAGAAAACTTAAAGTGAATATTTAAATAATCTTGAACTTTGACATACAAAAATAATCAAATTTACTAAAATCAAATATTTCTATTACAAATAATTGAAGTAAATAATTACTATTATATGTTAATGTCTTCAACATTTCTTACGAGTTATTGTAACTATTTTTTCATGTAATTTTTAATTAATTTGTATGTTATTTTTACATTACACTTAAAGTCACAATAACAAGAATAAATATAAAGTATTGTGTCAATTATTTAACATTTTTAGTTTGTCAATAAGTAACATACGACGAATGAGTTATTTTAACTTAAAATTTAGAGTGGACTTTCTGGGACATGTGAAAAATATTAAAATTAACACTTTATTTTTTACTGTGTAAAAGATCAGTTTTATTTTAACTAACGATAATAAATTTAAATGAATATTATTAGCGCAAGTATTTGTAATCACAGCGGTCTAAAAGTGCGAGCTACTGTAATCGAGTATAATTGAAAATACAAATGATATATATTAAATTTCCAAATATTAGTTAATTATTCTTTTTAAAAATTGGTTGATCAATTTTACACCCAAATCAGATTTCAACGAGCCAGCGACGTGATTAATTTGAGGACTGCGTCTTTTTTAAGGTAATAAATTTCGTGCCGTGAATTATATATACATGCAGCAGCAGGAGTGCATTTCTCAGAGGAGCGCAACAAGAAAATACGCTATAATTCAAGCAAATAGCATTAAATTAACTTTACTCATTGCAATGCTATCTGCGAAGAAATCGTTATACTACTTGAACAATACCTAAAATTAAAACTTCTCTTTTTCTTTCCCTTCTTTCATTTTTATAGAATTGTCATATTGCAGCAATAATTACAAGTCTTACATACAATTCTTTTTTTGTAAAAGAATATTCTATTTATTATAAAAAAGATATGTCTTTCGAGATTTATATCATAATTCCAATATATCATAATTCTAATACTTCAAATAATGTCACACACACACGCGACCGTGGAATTAATTTGACCACAAAGTTGAAATACACTCGAGACTCATTGATGCATCTCGCTTGAAAGCCCAGGGAGATTATCCATCATCCATTCGCGATTTAATGACCCCTTTTTGCCGGCAAATAGATTATACGAGTTACGTAGTAGTAGTCCCTGTCCCTGAGTTGCAACAGTCCGCAATTAAGCCGGTTTGTACCAGAAGCGATTGTCGGTCGAGAGACCTTCAAAGGATGAATTTTCTTGCTCGCTCGCGATGGAAACGAACAAAAAAGAGGATTGTAGGGCGTAGGAGGCAGGGTTAGAGCGGCCACGCGTCTACTGAATATAAATGGGGCTTATTAGAGTCAACACCGACCGCTCGTGTTGAGTTTTGCGTGAGTCGGTCGCGCGAGCACATCTATAGCACGTAGAAAGAGAGAATGGATCAGCAATATGAATGCATCCTTGCAGATCGTGTATGTGTGTCTGTGTGTGTGTTTTCTACGAAATATGTATTCCAATCAGAGAAAAAAGCTTTTGGAATGTCATACTATCACTGAATAATATCTGATGATAAATCGTCATGTTTATCAATTTTTACACCATTTAAATTTATATCTAATATTTCTTACAAAACATATATATAATATATATATAACATTTATATATATAACATATATATAACATTTAGATGACTTTTATTTTGATATTTTTATTTAAGTACTGCACATCGAAAAGGAGAATTCGATACATACGAATACGAATTTCAAGTCAACGACATATCAGTTATTGATACATATTTTTCATGAGAACCGTCAGCTCGTTTGCTCGCAATATATTCCCAGCAGTCGACGTGGATGGAATCAAATTTTTTTCAATCTTTCACTTGTCGCTCGCTTTATTCAGCACGAGTACTTTGAAAAGCGTTTTTCGATCGAGAGGGCATCGGAGGATTTATTGCGATTAATTATGAACAATTACGATCTTAAAGTTACATCGCGCTGGATCTTTCTTCGCGATGAAGACTCCACTGTGCAAATAACGCCACATTAATACGTGATGAGACTAACGCGACCACGGTAAACATATTACGCACGAAACTAGCTTGAAGACTCGTAATTTCGGTGTAAGATGATTATGCGAATGAGATTTGGTCGGTACGCGCGCGCCTGGCCTTTTATGTGAAAATGAGATGCAAAGCGGATTTTAAGAGGTAAGATAATCGACTCGTCACAACTGCCGAAAGAGGTTTCAGATCTCGCGAGCAAGTGCATTTAAGCAATCATCGCGCGTCCGCGAATGATTTCTTTAAATAAAAATAACCTTTTTTTCATCATATTAGAGCTATTTTTATTTTTTGTTGCATTGTCTCTCTCGGAATTTTATTATGCGTCTTTATTTTTGCCGTTTGAAATCATTTACTTTGAAGGAACGAAATAAATATTTTTTCAGCTTCCATGCACTTGCACTCATCTTCTATTATGAACAATACTGGTGGTCTGAATTTATTAATGCAATATCCTGAATGTTGAACTAGTCATAAAACATCCATGAGAAATATCATAATTTTTCGTAAAGTTAAGTACGTTAAAAAATATTAACTTTCCTGTGAAAAGTATATTTGATATAAATGAAAGGAATTTTATATGCGATAATATTTTTTAATTTATCTTTTCCCTCTCATATATCTATTTCCATACCGTATTCATACTATAACGATTAATCGATAATACTAAATATTATCTTATGTGTGCTATTATAATATATAAAATTTTTATTAATATTAAATTCGAAAACGATTATCCCAGTGGCATTTCCGTTGAAGCCATACCGGTATTTAATTAATGCAACATTTTGACACAAAAACGGCACATTGATTCCCGTTAAAATCGATTTAATTAATTAAAGTGGGAACGTGAGCGATACTTTCGTCCACCGCACGCAATTTCAACACGTGCGTTTCATTTCTGGAATGTATATTTAAAATGGAGCTCGCGCCTCTCCCTCGTATGCGTGTATTATCGACTCGCGCGTGCAAACCTCTTTCTCCTTTTCTTTTTTTTCAATCAGTGGCACTATTGAATCGACACTTTTCAATCTCGACGACGGGCCTAAGCGGCTGTCGTGCGTGCATGTCGTTCATGTAACAATTGACGAATTGCGCGGGACGCGTTTCGAACGACCGCGAATAAATAGAGAGGGAGAGAGAAGAGATCGCGCAATTCGATTCATTCATCCGATTGCACTCGAGATAACCGGATTGCGCAGACGGACGCTGTGGAATGTCAATATTTGCGTCAATGACCAAACTACATCTGGCGCTTCGCAAATGCACTATCATCCCGATCCTTTGTGCAATTTGCGTGTGCATGCGCGCGCGCGCACACCTCCACCTGCTCCGGGACGTGTGTCGCGTGTGTAAGGTAATTAAATCAGTCTACCCAGAGATTTACAAGTTGGAGAACAAAGAGTGTGTTAGAGCGAGAAAAAGCGTGACTTGTTGGAACGCAAGAATGATAGAAAAAGGGACAGCAGGACGGGCGAAAATGACATTACTCCGGTTATGAAATTGTGCGTACGAAACGATTCTCTCTTTTTTAAATTATATTTTCCATTAAAAATGTAATTGCAAAAAAGCATCATAATTGCTGGTTCCGAATATGAAAAGCATCCTTTCTGTATTTTTCTGCAAACATACGTGTACATCATCCGTGCATTTTACTTACAGATCTATTAATATCATATATATTTAAATTATTATATTTAAATATTTGGCTAATCAGTCTATTATTTGGGATTTTGAGACCTAAAGATTGATAGATGATCGATAGTAAAATTCATGTTACAATTTCCGATCATGTGTGCGATAATATAAAATAATTGGAGGTTTAATTTGCGATTCGCAGCGTATAAAATATGACCTGAACCCGGATAAATTCATAATCGATGGAGACTCCCAAGCGAAAGATTTCTACGTCGTCGAGGGAAGCATTCGCGGATAGATTCGCGTTTAGTGCGGGTGGATAAGCTCGCGATCCTCTCCAGAGTCGTTTATGTCATCCCGTCTCGACCAACCGTTAAATCGTGCTCCATGGACGGCAAAGAAGGAGGAGGGGGATGAGCCATCGATCACAACGTGATCATTCAAAATAGTCCAGCATGGTAGTCTCTGATGGGATAAATCGAAGATCAACCACGAGAGACAACATTAATTCCCGCGGGATCTTCGCTGCGGGTGTCATTCGGGAATTAAGGATAGCAGTTTTCGTTATTTTTGATTCTCGATGACGCTGCCATG
The DNA here is from genome assembly GCF_025532165.1 of Camponotus vicinus. Lineage (NCBI taxonomy): Eukaryota > Metazoa > Arthropoda > Insecta > Hymenoptera > Formicidae > Camponotus > Camponotus vicinus. The sequence continues at coordinate 10,473,354 of NW_028141945.1, forward strand.
ATAACTTTTCCTTCCGCTACTTCGAGTTTCTGTTTTCTTCTTGCAAAAAAGTACGATATACTTTCGCGTATATACCTTCTTCATCCGTTAATCCGACGTGAAAGAAGATCGAACAGTCGCGCACGCGTTGCTTCAACGTGGGCGAAACTTAGTTTGCTCGAAGTCTTTGACAGTTTCGATAATTTGTCGATATTCCCAATGATATAAACCTTGATGATGTATTTACACATCTCTGGCATTTGCAAATATAATATTAGATTACAGCAGAATTTGTTTTACGCTACATGGGATTTTCATCAGAAATGTCTCATTACATATATTTTTCTCTTATTTTATAAGTGTTAAATAAAATTATTTTACAAGATAAAACGCCATTCGCGCGATATAAATGCAAATTGCTTGATTCGATTTGCTGGAAAGTTGTTTGCGCTTGAACAAGAGTTAGCTTTTACCTTGTTCAATAATCGAAAAAACAATACAGCTGCAATCAATTGCGATCGCGCAATAATATCATTATCTCGCGCTTCGTATCAGTATTAATTTTACGCACCACTTACGAATAATTTTTTTTACCTGGCAAGCATGAAACTGCCATCATATCGCTCTCATGAAGATAAACGAATATATTATAGCTCTCCGACCTATTCAAATATGCGATTTCGAAATGAAAGAGCGTTTCAATTTATACTCGACGCGCGTATGTCGTCGAGATATCTATTATTTCTTTTTTCTTAAATTTTCCTTATTATTTATCACGTTCAAAATGTACCTCGCGTCTCGTAGCACTCAATTATACGCGAAAAAAAGTGTACAAATTTATGATAAATATATTTATAACTGTCCCTTCTATTCTCACATATCAATTAAAATATGCACATTTGGAGTATTAAAATATCGAGGGTATTGAACGCGCATCCAACATTTAGCATAATTTATCATAATTTTATAGAAGCCTTGTTTTCATGCTTCACATAAATATATAATAAAATTTTGAAGAATATATATCTGCATAAATTTTCCTAAATTTTTCATTGTGCATTACTTACAGAATGCTTCAAACGTCGTAAATAAAATAAATTGCAATGTAAATAAGTTAGATGGAGGAAAATGAGGCTCAAGCGCCATATTAGAGGATAACGGAAGTATATTTTATGTACCCTTCAAATATTTGCTGAAAGTTTGATGCGCAGATGATGAGACTTACCGCAAATCTCATTATTGCCTTTTACCTCTACCGCCACTACCGCCTCTGTAAACTGTCTCAGGTCGTAATCGTCTCTTTCAGCATTCTTCCGCGTTGCCACCTTCCTGAATATCCTATTTACACTCAACCTTAGGTATGTATTATGATACACGCACACATACACACATACGCACACACACATTGCATGAGGGTGCATAAAATTATACTTTTTATACATTATGAAAACTAGACATACGAGGACGCATATAAATAAATTTTCTGTATAAATAAAACATAAGTTTTATATTCTATTCTTGTTTTACGTTATATACGTATTGTTATTTTACGCCGTTGCTAGTTTAAAAAATTAAAAGAGAGTAAGAAATATGAGGAGAAACGCGCTTATCATCGATATAATTAAAAATTAGATATACATTTTTCCTTCATTAAATTTTGATATTTTTTACAGTACAAAGTATTTAACACTAAGAATGTTTCTTCCATAATATTTGAGCTTTGCGTATTTTTTTATTCATTGCATCATTAGAATTTTATTTCAATAGCTTAAGTTTTAGCTAAAATTTATAAAAAATTTTTAAATTAACATGATTAAATAAAAAAGGAAAATAAATATTGGATAATAAAAAGAAGAAAATAATTAATATATAGACAAATAATAGACTTAAAGGTTGCCATAGATTGATCTATTTTAGGGATGAGAAATTTTCTCTAAAAATATTTCTCTAAAAATATTTCTCTAAAAATATCATATGCGTGATAATAATGAAAATATGAAAAACATATTTAAGAAAATATAATTATAGAAATTTAAAGCGCTGTTATTTATAAAATATAACTGTAATAAATATAATAAATAAAAAATCTATATACATAGATATTGAAAAATATTTACAAATATTTAAAAATATATACAAATATTTACAAATATTTTTCAATATCTATGTATATAGATTTTTTATTTATTATATTTATTACAGTTATATTTTATAAATAACAGCGCTTTAAATTTCTATAATTATATTTTCTTAAATATGTTTTTCATATTTTCATTATTATTACGCATATGATATTTTTAGAGAAATATTTTTAGAGAACATTTCTCATCCCTAAAATAGATCAATCTATGGCAACCTTCAAAAGTCTATTATTTGTCTATATATTAATTATTTTCTTCTTTTTATTATCCAATATTTATTTTCCTTTTTTATTTAATCATGTTAATTTAAAGATTTTTTATAAATTTTAGCTAAAACTTAAGCTATTGAAATAAAATCCTAATGATGCAATGAATAAGAAAATACGCAAAGCTCAAATATTATGGAAGAAACATTCTTAGTGTTAAATACTTTGTACTGTAAAAAATATCAAAATTTAATGAAGGAAAAATGTATATCTAATTTTTAATTATATCAATATTATGTACTGACGTTGACATGTAAAAACGCAAATTTTACGACGTGGATGAAAAGATCGCGCAAGATGAAAATCCTCCGGTAGAGAAATATCCGATCTTGCTTTGACTTTAAAATCGAGCTTAAGTGCTTGCCGAAAGCATTGAATTACGCTGTCAGACGGCTAAAGAAATATTTTCTATCCGAGTAAAGTGTTATCATAAAATATATTATATTCTTATCATCGTGCATATGTTGCTTGATGATATTATTATTATATGATATGATATTATTTAATATTATTTCGCGAATTTTTACAAATATTGTGGAATTAATTATATCGATTTTGTATAATTTTATTATACATTACATGCACTTACACTATTGTCGAGAAAATACGTATCATCCTGAATATTACCTTGTCGACACTATCTTTCTGATCACTGCAATTTTTCTCACAAAGCTTCGAGTCATTACAATCATCTCGAGGAATCGACACAGATGGAAGACTTTCCCGAGTGCGGTTCTTCCGAATGGCCGACTTTACGGAAAGAACACGTGAATTTCTGACCTCTTTTGCTCGCTAGTGCGAGGTATCTTTAGAACAAGTGCTCACTCCCCAATATCAATTAATCAATCGAGCGAGTGGTCGATCGAACACGACACGATTAACTGTAGTCCCTTCCTGCCTTTTATTTTTTGTTGGGCTGCACCCGCGTTTCTTTCACGACAGCTTTAATGGTCGTGTTCCAAATTGGCACTACGTTGTCGAGGAGAAAATGTAGCTGGAAAATGTGCGCTATGGCATAATTTTGTTGGATTATTGAATAACCCGAACGAGAGCATCTTAATGATGACTTAATAATTTATTTTTGAAATACTTATTCTGCAAGCTACGGAACCTAATATTATATAAGTGAGTTTATAAGATATTTATACTTTTTACATGTATGAATACAAATCATAAATTTATAAGTTTCTTTTCGAAATATTTATTGTATAGCTGAATTTTTAAGATACTTTTATTTGAATATAAATATATATATAAATTTGTAAAATATATTACAATAGGAAAAATGTGTGAGTTTGCAAATTGGCATCTCAAAAGCTTAAATTTATGTCTGTCACGCAAATGTCTCTTTCCCATTATTTTCATCGTTTTATCTTACGTTCCCTCTATTTTTTTTTTCTTCACGTTCTTTCGTATTTTAAAAGCTTCTGTACTTCATTATCATTCTTGTTAATTCAAAGTATCTACATTTTTTAATTGTCTTGCTCTCTTTTTGTCAGAAAAGTCATATTATCATAATTACAATTACTTTCAAATTTCGAACTTATTATTTAAGATTAGAGAGAAATTCTTTAAATCATAGATTCTTTTAATTTAAAATAAATTAAAATTAAAGAGGGAAAAAACATTAGATTTAAAATTATGGATATTCTAATAAAAAAATAATAAAATTAGATTTTTAATTTTTTTTATACTTGTAACTTTTAATTCGACAAAAAATTCCTAATAACATAATTAAAATTATAGGCGCTTTGATATACTTAAAACAATAAATTACTTTTGTTAACGAAAAATTGATTTGAAGATTTTTAATCTTCAAATTCACAGTCTCTCAAATAATTTATAAATAATGTAAAGTTTATTTATCTAAAATATTCTCTCTGTGCGCTAAAATATCTCGTCATGTTTAACGATAGTCGAGATAATATTTGGATACATATTAAGTACTTTGCGTAATAACAATGCAACAACAGTTTACAATGCACTTATAAAGCTCTGTCATCCTTGCATGCGAGGCAGCATAAGAGGAAGGATTAACAATCACCCGCAACCACCGATATTATAATTAGGAGTCGAGCAAGGGAATGGGATGTTGAGAAAAGAGACTTTGGAAACTCTTACATTCTGATCTTATCATGTAATACGACCACGGAATACGAATTGGCACATATGCCACCATTAGAGAGAAAGGAGGTTCTCTTAAGGTACGAACGCCATTTACTGCGGTAACTCACTGCAGTCGTGTTATTTTCGACACGATATTTCCAATCGTCGCATCATTTCGTACGATTCGCAGAAACGATGGACTTCTCAAAGCACGAAAAAGCACGTTTGAACTTTACGCCTTGCGTTAATGCACGCGAATAACGTTGCAACATACGAACAGCTACAGCACATTCGCATGCATATCCGGGATTGAAAGTTTGGATTTGGCATCCACTCGAGGAATTTTGGAAATTTTTATAACGACGGAAATGTGAATATCTAGGTCGGAGTAAGGGCGCAAATAAACCGGATATGAAAGACGTGAGGAGAGAACACGGATTACGCGAAGAGATTGTGAATCTTTCGTTCAAACTTTCTAACGAATATTTTATCATGCGCCGGTTAGCTTAACACCGCGAATATATTTTTAAATGTGTACGAAATTTTTGCGTAAGACATTATTCGTACCTTATTATACGAGATGCGTTTACGAGTGAAAATACGCGCGTGCTTTTTTTCGCGATTGTCAGATTCATATTTTTCTCGTTAATCATTTTTAACTCATTCGTATCATAACATTCGCTATCGTTCCAATTTTTCACCGCATATGAGTAAATATAAAAATAATATCATCTCATGTATATGTAACAGTGCAAACAATCGAGGATACGCATCCTGGATTTTTTGTTCGTCGCGAGAGAACTGCAAGCAGTATAACGCAGTATAGTATTTCTAGGAAAATAATGTTGACATTTAACCAAACTAAAAACTTTTGTCCCGTGCATGGTTGATATTTCTGTTTTTTATTAGCGTTGTATTTCTAAAAGATGGATACAAATTGATATTACATGAATTTTATCAACAAATATCAATTTAAATTTTATTGGAAATTTAAAGTGCATCAAGTTACTATGTATTTAATATTGACAATTAAAGAATTATAATAGAAAATAATCTCGGCTGTAAATTTCCAAATTTATCGTTGAAAAAAAAGAGCAAATGAAGAAAACAGCTTACGTTCTATATAACTTTCATATCAAAAAATTTTTGACGAACTGACCGTGGATAAAGATAGTCGCAGAGAAGTCGGATTTGCATTTTTAAAATTCTCCGAACAATTTCTCGTAATCTAATTTTCTTTACTGCGCATCCAGAAAAATACATTTGGAAAACTTTTGCACGCAACTGGAACGAGACAGAGAGAAAGAGAGAGAAAGAGAATTCGTTTCAAAAAAGTTTTATTTCGATAGTCTGCTCGGTACGTATTTCCATTTGAAGTGCGACATGCGGCATCGAGTAGCTGCTTCTTTCCATACGAGATTTTACGTGCAGTTGCATCATTTGTGTAACAGACAGAATAATCTAGCGATAATTTTGCTCGCGCGGACACAAATAAACACGATTTCAGGCCATCCGGATTCCTGCCGCCAGACGAAACGGAACCGTTTGTCTTATCGCCTCGGGAAAATACTGACCGTCGTGGATCTTTTCGTTGAACCATGACATTTCGACTTCCAGTAATTCCACCGTTTATTTCCGACCTTCTCTTCTCGAGAAGCGGAAAACCATTCAGGCGTGTCGAAGTATAAGCTTTCCTTCCGGGATGTTCCCCGTAATATGCTCCGGAAAATGAATGGAAATTAAAATGGAAACTATTGATTTTTATACGTTCGTTTATTTTTCACGCTTTACATTTCAAAATATTATTTGTACAAAATAATGCATAAAATTGTAATGATGGTGAATCAGAAATTGTATGAATAAGTAGATTTTAATTAAATTATGCAGTAAAATACAGTAAAAATTCAAGTTTTCATGTTCATTGCATTTTCGTATAAATTTATTTGTTGTGATATAAACTTTTATTTTTATAAAGCTACAATAGAATGAAGTTACGATAGAATAGAATGTTATAATAATAAAAAATATTTATCTTTCTTCTTTTTTTAGATATTAATACTATTTGCATCAATTTTTTTTATTCTGAAAAACTGTAGCAGCATTTTGCTGTCGTAGTGTGAAAATATTTTTTAAGATTTATATACATCTCTACAATCATTCTATGGTGAATTAGTATAACTAATATTTTAATAAAATAATTAATTTGAGATGTAAAGCGTTTCATTAATTAATTTGAGATGTCAAATGCGTCTCGTTCAAAGGTAGAAGCTCTTCAAAGATCGCTCGCAATTTCGTCATAGCGGAAATACCAGTCAGTCGATGATCGTAATTGTTACGACCATGTAATTAACGGAATTACGCACATAACTGGGGTGCTTTTCTTGTGCGCCAGGTTTCGATGCATGTGGCACGTGGAAAATGACAAAAGGTCGACGCATAATTACCGTGAAGATTCGCGGGGTATATATTCGTTAAAATACATTTCATTAAATGTCTCTAATGGATAATTAACTATTGTTACGAAAAGTATCTAATTACATCTATTTCTAACAAAAAGCACATCACTCTAATATAAAAATTGCAAAACACAGTTAATTATTCTCTAATAATTAAGCGAGAGGGAGGTTAAAAATTTTTGATGGAAATATTGTAGAAATATTTAGCTATTATTTAAAGAATTGAAATAAATATTCCGAACTTTTCTGCTTAAAACTTTAACTATATTAATATTAATATTAATATTACTACTATCTAATGCTTGATTCAACGTTTTATTTAATACACGAGGAAGCTGCGAGGATAAGAAATAACCGCAACATAACATTATTTTACGCGTCGCGTTTAATCATGAGTATCAAATGGCGCTCATAATTATCCTTGGCCTAGTCAAGGATAATTTTGCATGTAACCATGAAATATTCACTGGTGCATAATATCATCGCGACGCAGCACCGCAATATTTTTTTTTTTACACATCCAGACGCATAAATCTTTTTATCTCTCTCAAGTTCATTTTCTCCTAAAATCTCTCTTCGCTCCTTTTTCTTCTTTCTCTCCCATCTGATCAATGTTGTGCATCCTGCGATCTTTAAGTGCTCAATATAAATATTAATAGAATACCGTGAGTTAAGACCACACGTTTCATGCTCGACGTTTGCTCAAGCTGCACTCCTTACTGACAATCCTAGAAGTTCTAATTGACACTCGACCCGGGCCGATACTCGACTAAGGGCCGCAAGTCCGCTAACTCTGCGCTTATTACTGTCGCAATACGTCTATCAGAGATTTTTCACATCTTAACGATGCGTGCTTTCCGTGCGCGAACAGAAAGTTCTCCTTTAATTGTAAGTTTTTCTCGGCAAGTCTGATTTTTCACAAGCTAGTAGGTGCGCAAATAAGTGAGACGGGATTTTAATAAGCGATATGACTTTTAAAAATCAAGGAAAAATGATATCAAGTATTGATGATATCAAGATTTTTATTAAGTTATATATACTGTTTTCTTAAAAGTAATAAATCGTGAAAAAATATATTTACATATGAAAACAATAATATATTAAAGAATATCAGTTTGAAAAATTTCAGAATTATTATTATTTTTTAAGAAATCAGAGAGAAAGAGTTAAAATTTTACTTATATTAAAAAATATTAGAAATAAAACAAGATTGAATGATTATTTTATATTTCCGGTATTTATCCGGAAGTCGAACTGTATTTTCAATCATGAAATAACCATCCTCTCGCAATCTTGATTCAGGAAGCTCGATCGACGTTTCCCTCGGGGTATACCTATCTATGATGGATTCCGTTTCCGCTGCACTAGTATACCGGTGCATACCGGCGACCTTTACTTACATGAACTTTGACCGAACAAATCGCAATACGTTGAGGTAGCATGCAGTCACACGTGAAGTTTTGTTTGTTAACTCCCGAATATATCGCCCACCTCCCTCGGAAAGACTCGCGTGTGCGCGCCAATCTGTAAATTCCGCCATTGCTGCAGTCGCAAATGTGAACATAGCTTAAGAGGGTCATCCGCACGTGGCACGAGCAATATAATGAAGTCCAACTCAGGTTTTGATGAGATCCAAATTTGTAATAAACAGAATCTAACTTTCTGAATAAGATAAAGTAATGTGAATTTTAGTTATGTTTTAATTATGTATTAAACATAAAATTAAGTACGTATGAAAAATATCAAAAATTCATATTTTTATATTTTTTTACGGATACAAAAATTTTTTATCGATACAAAAATCTCGTCATTTTTTGCTCGATTGCTTCCTTACATGATAAATTTCGTAATAAATGTATCAGATAAAAGAAAAGGATTTTAAATGTGTAAAGGACAAGGTTTGCTCTCAATTAGTACATGCATGTATTTGTCGCAATATGTCACATGTACGTATGTGTAATTTGTTACGTAGATCTTCTTACAACGCTATTTTATATGCGCACCTGTAGCACGAATTATAATCATTTGTAATAGCCAGTAAATTTCCTCGATGAATGCAACGTGCATCGTGGGCGATATCGTATGGACTTATCGGTTAATATCACTCTTTGAATACGTAGAAATGTATAGAAATCGCGATTTGCACGAAATATTCAGACGTAGGCGGATTCGCCGAAATTTTGAATTAAGCACAGTCCAATAAAAATTCAGGCAATCTCTCTCATCGAGGCATGGTCATACAGAAAATCGCGAATGTTTTATTGCGGATATCTGGATGTTCGCGGTATAAATGCCTGCGCATTTAAATGTATAGGATTGAAATCCGGCGAAAAACTAGATGATTTGAATATCTCGTTGTTCAACGCTTCCCGAATTATATAATTGAAAATCGGAAAATGCAGACGCGCGCGAATATGCATTTGTTATTTACATTCTAAACGTATAGACACTGATGAATGAGAAAGTTCTTTTCGTTTTTGGCATTTCGATGTAAATCTCGTTCAAGTGTTTCTCGCAAATTTACTTCATATTTCGTATAATTGATAATCATATTTTTTATGCCAAGGTATTAATGTTCATCTCATATATGCGGATAATAATTTAATTCTAAATTCTGCAAAATGCGCAAATGGTTGAAATTTCGAGAAAAGAAATGCAAATTGGCTGTAAAAATGAGAAAAATTGGATATAATAGTAAATAAATATTTATATAATTAGATCCCCCCCCCCCTATAAAACACTTTATTAATTAAATACAAATTTAATTTGATTATTATACATATATTGCCTCTCTTAATTTAATTATTATACATATTGCCTCTTTATTTATCTACTAAAAATATTTTAGAGATGATCTCTTTGGAGAAAATTTTAAAATTAGTATACTTGTTTCTTAAAATTGAAGATATATATAACGATGCAATCCCCCGAGGCGGAAGCTACACGCGTGCGAGAGTTGAAGAATACTATATGTTCGGAATAATTTTCCATATCAATGACCCTTATCGCACCGGAGCAGTTCGCAAACAGTTCGACTGACCCGAGTCGAATCTTCCTCGCGGCGGTCTTCGGACGAGCCGCAAACTCCGTTATGTTCTTTTATCGGCGAGACGCAGCTGGGAAATATGAAAATAATGTTACCAGTATCTCGACGTGCACATATAGACAAAGCGTGTCGGAAAGTGCAGTCTTTAGTTTGTATCTCGAAGCTTAAATGCAAAAAAAATATCGATAGATTTGTGTTATTTCAGAAATATTTTAAATTTTAATTACTGAAAAAAGATATCTGACATGAATATTTTTCGAATATTATAATAGAGACCACATCAATATATATAATTAATAATCACAAAGAAACACAAGATATATATAAGAAATATTTTTGTAATAATTGTAGTTTGTAATTTTTATTAGTAACTATTTCTTTATATTAATAGAAAGAGAATATTAGAGAATATCAAGGATAAGGAGAAAATACGTCACGAAATTCTTCTGTAAAATAATATCTACATTTTATTTCTAGGAATATTTATTTCATTTTTGTGAGACTTTCCCATCTGTGTGGAAAAACATTCTATATAATTTAATTTTCAATATTTTTATTTAATGCGAAGGATATGTAATACCTAAAAGACGAATAGATTCTTTAAAACTGTCAATATTATTGACACTTTGTATCCATTTGATACGACGTAAGAAAACCCTTAAAGCCCACATTCTCCAGGTTCTAGGCTATGGTCCCATCTTCCAGCTGTTGTCTAAATTTATTTATCCGCCTCGCGTCAAACGCGTTTCTCGTGACTATCGTGAGATATCTGCCGATGCGCGAAAACGAAGGATCCACGGGACAATGTCGGAGCCGGTTGATATCCTGCGTCCTGCATCGCGCATGCGGCTGCAGTCGCACGGGACGCCCGGATCCTCAGTGCGCTCGTCACTCGCGACGCGTCCGGGACGATTCTGTCTCTCGCTCCTCTCGATCGTCCCTGGGGACTTCCCCGGCTCTGTCTCTCTTTCTTCCTTTCTTTTTTGTTTTCTCCCCCTCTTACTTCCTCTTTCTCGTCAGCGCGTCGAGCGAGCGTGATTTTCAAATTTGCCGACGCGTTTCTCCGGCGATTCGCTCCCGAATTTCCGGGGGAGAGGGGGAGAATTTCTGGATCGCGAGGGAAGACGATGATCCTTCGAGAAAAAAAAATTTCACGAGAAGCGATTGATGCTCGATTTGGCCGGATTTGCCTCGAAGGAAATGAGCGGAAGTAAGCGATCGTAAGAGATCGACCGGTGTCGCAGATTCTCGCGAGAAATTTAACACACACAATTGACTTCACACAGTGGTACAAGTGTTATCGAATCGTGCGATTGCTTTGAGTGGTTGAGTAATTTCAACATGCTACGGGATGAAATAGCTGGATGACACGATGACACTTTGGAACTAAGTGAGTAAAATAGAAGCGTACGCGATGTCTGACTATATCGTGTTCGTTGACTACTTGTTTCCCTTTTTAAAAATTATTCCTACATAAAATCTCAATGTCTACAGCTGCATTTCAAAAAAAGTTTAATTTCAAAAACTTGAAATTAAACTTTTTTTTATTTAATTCGAATACAATTTTATCAATAATATAATTTTATCATTAACGTATGACAAAGACAAGGACTTTTGCAGATTTTCTCGTGTGTGTAACGTTTTAAATTTAATAATTATTAAAGTTTTCGCTTATTTAACGATTCTCTCAAATTCTGTAGCATAAATTATATAAAAAGTTGAATATCTATATAAGAATTATTATTATTTTTATAGTAGACCAACATTCTCAATCATGTTCTCGAGATAAAAATGAAATTAAATATCACATCGAAGAATTAATGTCTCTTTTTTTACAATGTTAAAGATATACGGTGGAAGAGAATTTGAATCTATATTGCGCGTTTCCATGCTTCGTTCGTCAAAGTCTCTCTTTCCTGTACGTAAAAGGATTACTTTATACTCCTACACTTTCTGAATTTATCTTCTTGAAAACTCAAACGCGGTCTTATTGCGGTGACTGCAAGCTACTTGAAAATGGAGATAACTCCTGTTCTGGGAACGCGATGAAATGTTTCGCGAATATCTCTCGCTTTTTTAGCAATGTTAGAAATAACCGTTTAAAAACAGCCGGACATAAGCTTTTCAAAAAAGTACTGTTGTTGAACATCATATAGCTATATATATATATATATATATATTTAAAATTCCTCACTTTTTTCATTTTATAAGATATAATATACAGTTTTAATAACAAAAGTCTTTAAAATATAATATTTAAAAAAGGTAATAGTAAAAATAATAGAAATATTATTTACACTTTTAATAAACATTATATTTTAGAGATAATATATTTTTCAAATTATACTTTAGATTATAATAAACATTATATTTTATATTATAGAAATATTATTTACACTTTTAATAAACATTATATTTTAAAAAGTTTTATTATATTATAACCATTCAGCTTTTATAGAAATAAATTCATAATGATTACAAAATATAAAAATTGTCTTGATGCCCAATATCGATATTTTGCGTTATTATTTGAAAACTTTTATATTTGATAACTGCGGAATAGTTTTACTCTGCAATTTTGCTGAATCGTAAAATTAATGCCCCAAATCAGATGGTACGGATTTCATTTATCAACCATTTATAAACGTATCTTCTTGCAAAACATGAGAGCTCGAGTTTATCGCGCCAGTCGGAAAGTAATTGGAGATAGGTAAAATTACTGTCATAAAATAACGCGATGACATATATCCCGAATTTCTTTCGTTATTCTTCATTATCTTTCTTCGAGTTATAATCCCTTGCAATTCATGCAAGTCATGAACAGTTGCAGTTGTATAATTCTATCGCAAATAGCAAAAAATGCGGTAAAAATATAACAAAGTACTTTTTAAAAAATTTGTTTTTATTGCGATAAAATTTATTTTAAGTAAAAAATTTTTGATGACATTATGAACTAAAAATTATTTCACTTTAATTCAATTCTTATTAATTATAAATTAAAAAATTTAGAAAAAATTTCATATTATTCAATGTAATCTTTTTATTAGATTTTTTACCGAGTAGGAATTTGATTCGTAGGATGAAAAACTGAAAATATATTGCGCGTTTTGTGAGGTTTGCGTCAAACTTTTGAGGATCGCGTTGTCTGATAAATTCAGAGCATACCTAAAGTTTAATCTCAAACTTTACAAAACATCTTATACGTCTGCACGGAATGGAGGATATCTTAGATTGGTGTTTGGTGCGACCCGCGCACTCTTTTCTCGAATCTATTTTCCTCGTTTCCGTAAAGTGGCTTTATTAAAAGTCGGTGCAAACAAAGTCGTACAGTCTAACTAGTTAGAAGAATGAATCTTTATGTTGGAAACAATAATTATTTACTAAATCAGCACGAAAAAATAGAAAAACTCCGAACTTCTTCCGAAAATGCGAATATTAGAAATGATTAATGAGCGCGAATGTAGGCGTGATTTTTTTTCATTCGTTCGTTATTTGGATGCTTGCGATATATCGACAACTATTTCGCACGATCTTAGCTGTATCGAATGACGAATTAGGACGACCACCGTGAATATCGATAAATCTCAGAAAAAAAGAACGCTAATTGCCGCGATTTATCAGAGAAAATTCGAGCAAGAAAGAGGAAGATTGTCCTTCGACAGTGCAATCTAGTAAACTCGAAAGGGCTTACAATATTGAGTGGTAAATATGTCGTATATATTAATAATTGATGATTATATACATATATTAATTTGATTATTCATAAACTATACCGTCGTATTAATTTAGCGAATCAGGCCTGAAAGATTTTGCATAAGTTTCATCATTATTATGTCATTATCTCACGACAAATGAGCAATTATTAACGTACTGAATAAATTTCGTTTATAAATTTATTGAATAGAAATTATCTGTTAATCAATAGATATGTTGTATTATCTGTTGTTCAAAATTGAAAATGAGATTTATTCATCACAATCATTGAAGCTTTTTAGTCACAAGCGATATCGATTCCTATCGTTACCGGTAAATTAATGTAAATCAGTGATTTGATAACGGCCATATTTATTACGATCTAATGTGAAAAATGAAAATCGAATTTGCAGCTCTTCGCCGCAACTTGCCGCAAATAGACTTTTCCGAAGCTGATAATTTGCATACTGAACAGAAACCATTTGCACGCATAATAAAACATGCTGAAATTCCGAGTGATGCTGAATTTTTATCCTCAATGATTACTCTCGTTATCGCAATCACCAATATAACTCTTAATTGCTGACGTCGAGTTTTTGCGAACTCGGACTGCTTCTGTGCTTTTGTTTGCGGCACTTTTAATACGCCTCTCATTTGCATATTACATTACGCTAAGTAAAAAATATTGTTGCAAATATTTTTAGGAAAATATATTTGATTTAAAATTTTTAATGAACCTCGTAATCTCGAAGGGAAATGTATTTCATTAATCTAGAATTAATTTTGAATAAAAATATCCAAATTTTTATCAAATTCAAAATTTGCGATACATGAATTCGAAATATCGAAGAAAATAAACAATAATATATTTTTAATATATTATATTTTTATATATAAATATATTTTATATAATATATATTTTATTCTTATAATCTATTTTTATTCTTATATTTTTAAAAATAAATTTAAAATATAAAAACTGTTTCTCATATATTTTTATATACAATTTTATCATTTTATTAGGAAAACAATTGTATGTTTTTTCGCACAGCTTTCTGAAGAATTAAAATGTACTCACTATGACGTTTCGTATATTCGACAAATTTAGAAACCGATATTACTACGTCGGTCCAGCTTTATGAGAAGTTCGTTCCGCTAGCTTGCTCTCTATTCATTTGGATCCCAGGGTTACATTCTCGAAATGATAAGCAGAGTTTGTCAATGGCCTTTTGAAGCCCACGCCTTCATCGTCCCATATTTTCCGTTCCGCAAAAACATCGTATCTGGTAATCTTCGTGGAGTTGCCATGCGCTCGCGTGCTATCATCGTTGCTTTATTCGTCTTATACTTGCTGACAAAATCGTCGACGGCGGGGTGAGATGTATGTATACGACGGGCGAGTGCTTTCAGAAGATTACGAGTTTTGCGATACGTCGGAATTTCTTTCAGTCTTATTGCGCGCCTTTACTATGCAACGGGAAAAACGCGGATTTTACATATACGCATTCGTCGCGATGTGCAACGCTCCGAGAGCAGCGTATTTTCGTTTATCTACGAATTTTTATTTACTTTATGAAAATGTAGACAGAGGCAGATTTTAAGTTAAATACGGTTAAAAAACGTAAGTAGCTTTTCAAAACTTAGAAAAAGTTTCAATAGCAAAAGTTCCTCTTTTCGTTTAATTTTTTTCAAGTATGTATTTCAAGTGCAATATTTCTGAAATCATCTATATGAAATAGCAGTCATTAGTATTTTACAAGAAATTTAAAGTTGGTTTTTTTTATCCCATGTTGAAGTGAAAAATTAATCATTAGTTTATTAATATTGAAATAAAAGTTTAATTAATTAGTTAATTAATGTCGAATATTAGAAGATTCGAAATATTTAATACGGTATAAATATTTAATTTAAATTAATTTTGTGCGCGCGCACTTTAACAAAAATTTAACTCCAAACTTTATTAATAACATATTCAATGCTAAAAATTTTAAAATAGCAAAGTACAGCTGAATTGAAGAATTTTTATTCAAATTTTCAACCTCTTCAAGAATATTGACACACATGTGCACATTAAATTTTAGTATATGAAATCCTGAATAATCTTAACGCACAATGACCACATATATGTATATTATTTTCTTCAGATTTCAAATATTTTTAAATTTTTTCTGTTTTTCTTTTAATAAATACACTTTGGAAAAATATGATTGGAAGAGAAGATAAAATAATTTTAATAAATCCGTCACTGAACAGGTTAAAAAGAGATCGATTCAGCACATCTTCGATTCTGTTGACTTTGCAGATATATATTTTATAATTTTCTCGTCACAAAAACTCAGCCCGATGAAACTGCAGCTACTCGTGCGCATTTTAACCGAGGAAAAACTGCTATCAAACACTTTCTCGGGTTATTATAACCCAATTGTTATTGCAATTATATAGAGGGCAATACGAGATAATTCCCCTTTGCATATCTAGTGTGAATTATTGTCGTTTGACTAATGCACTTCTATGAATATATCACGTCGCAGAACAAATATTTTCCCACAGCGCAATTTCCTTCATTTGATAGACAGATGAAAGAGCATGTGCGTGCGAGACGGAAGGACTAGGACTGCACATGCAGAGCAGAATTACGAGCAAACGTCAGACGCAAATGGACATCATGAGGATGAGAAGGAAAGAGAATGGCTGTATTAAAATAGCCGGTAGAAATTGATTGAGAATTAAAATGATTGTATCTCTAAAGTCAAATAATAGTTGCAAATTTTCAGAAAAAATTGATTTTCTTTAATATTACAACTACTATTTTTCCGCATACACCCTGAAGACGAATTTTCGAAAGTTTCGAAAGTTACGAAGATTACGTAGAATGAATTCACAAAAGAGACGTCACTGCATTATGTAAATTTTAAATTGTAAAGTGTATTTGCTTCAATTTAATGGCTGTTGCTCACATAAAAGTATCGACTAATATTTGTCTCGTTCTTCAAACTTCTATCAAAGTCTTTCTCTCAGAGTAATTTTATTTTATATATTATATATATTTTATAGAATAACTTTTGCAAACATTAATTTCTTTATTATTATTCTTGTTATATTCTTTCTGTAAAAATTATTAATAGACACCTTGAAGAATTACTTTCTCAATTTTTTTTCAAATGGTTTTATTTGATTCGTTTTACGGAAATATATATGATATTTCTATTATAAAACATTAGCAATTTCATAAATTATTTTAATGTCATGATTCTTCTCTCTTTCTTAGTATGTTTGAGGCCGAGTATTTTATTCAGAAGGAAAGAAAAAGACGAAATGAAAGTATGCGCGTCCGTCGGCGGTTGCGGAGAAACTTTTCTTTGAATCTCGTCTCGGATGGCGACGAAGGACACGGGCGAACCGAAAGATGCGATCGTATATTTCCATTTTATTTACCAGTGCCGCGAGGACAATCTATTTCCCTACTATATTACACAGTAAACATTTTAAAACGTCGGGAGAAATTCTATCAGAGACAAAAGACGACATATTGCACGTGTGTTGTGCGTAGGGACCTGAAGCGTTTCTAAAAGAAATGCGTTGAAAGTTATACCTCTCAAATGTTTAAGATGCAATCCCCTAAATTTTCTGGTGATTGTATTTCTTAACGTTCTACCACCTCAATCGTTAAGAAATGCAATACAGTTTCTTGTAATTTTAATGTAATATAATTGAACACACACATATACATGCGAGATACAAGTAATAAAGTATACATTTTAAGATATGAATGTAAAAAAAGAATTAATAAGACCGAGATCAATAGATTTCAAGCTATATTTATAATGTATTTAAATAAATATTTAATGCTGCACACGATTTTACAAAGTGTGAATGATTAGACTATTCTTGTATATTAATCTATTAGTCTAATAATCTATTAATCTATTAATCTAATATTTTCGCAGAAACAAAATGTAAATTTAGATATAATTAAATATGAATAACGGACTTAGATTTTTTCTTTTATCAAACAAAAATGATGAAAAAGAAGAATGAAATGTGATATATTACAATCTCAAACATATTATATTTTGAAACCAACACAGAAGGATAGTTTACTCTAGCAATGAAGTTTATTCTAGCAGTCTGACTAATATAATGATTATACTACTGAATCTCTGCGTCTAAATTGCTCACACAAGAAATCAGCTTTTGTTTTGTCGCTGCAGCATTTATCAGTACAAAATAATGTTAAAAGTAGCTGCGATTAATATAATTAATATAATATTAATATAATATTATAATGAATATTTATTAACAATGATAGAAATAATGCAAGAAAATCAATTTGAGAAAGATAAATGTAGAATAGAGTGTACATAAATATTGATTTACTACTTACTGGAAATATCATTGTTTCTCTCAAGAGTGCTCTTGTTTATTATCGATAATATCATAGTATGAACTCAGTACGATAAATTCATTATTTTGAAAGTTTATACATTATATGATAGTATTGTGGCTTATACGTTGCGGAAAAATCACCGTTTTTATCGAAAACAAACGATGAAGCGTGTGAGCGAAAATAGAACTTGCAAGATAATGATAAGTAATAATTAAAGTTGACTGTGATAAAAAGCAAAAAAAATTAAATACTGCGAGATATTAAATTGGACAACAAAGATCGATTGTTACGATCTTTTAATTACAGTGTTCTCGCATTATATATGTATTATTAAAAGCAGAATGATGTTTGCATTTAACATATGACGTGTAAATGCATATGTAAAATATAAATATTAAGAGAGATATTTCGTCCTTGTTTTTTTTTGTTAAAATAATTTAAAGTAAAAATGTTAAGAAAATAAAAAGAAATTTTTTACGTCAGTTTAATGTTATGTATTTAATATTGAATATATGTTAGAATATTTTAGATTTTCCAATAAATCTGAATTTATTTCTTGATATATTTCTTATGATATATCTCTTGGTTTCAAAAGAAAATCTAATTACTCAAAAAATTATCGTATACTGAAAATAAAATCTTTTTAATTTTCTAGATGCATATGAATAACAAAATCTGTCGTCTAATATTGTCAGTCAATTTTAAATAAATGTTAATTGACAAGTTTTGATATAATGACAACCGTGAAAAGCGATAAAATAGCTATTGAAACTTTATTAAAAATTGACGTACTATATATGATGCAAATCTAAAATTAGATAAATTACATTTGCTGCATCATCGATACATTTCTCTTTCAATTTTCCTTTATTTCTCAATATAACTTAATTTATAAATACATAATACATTTTATATTTAAATACTTAATATTGAAATAGAGAAGCTTTTTACTCGCGATGTAAATTTATCATAGATAATTCATTGTTGCGTGCCCTGCATTTTGTCGTACTGTTAATCGTAATCATGTTATCAGGGATGAAAAAGAATCCATCCGAGCCTCGAGGCGGCGAGCTCCGCGCGAAAACTTGAGCGCAATCTTCCCCTCTTCTATCCTCTTTTTCTACGAGGAGGAAACCAGTAACTTAGTTTGTCGAAGGTAGATTAGAAGCTGCCTTCGGGCCTTATATAGACTACACAGCAGCGGGATGATTCGCCTTCTCTGTTCCATTCCAGTCGATCCGCACATTCGATCGTAAAACTTTCTCCGCTATAGCTCCCTAGCTCGTGAAAAAATCACCGGGACGTGCGTAGATAGATTGTGGGCGAACGGTTATCACCGCCTGGATTATAAGCATTTCGGTAGACCGCTGGTTTCTGTATTGCCAACAATTCTCGTCACTGCTCGTTACCAGGGACAACCTCTACGAACCGCCATTCGTTACAGAAAGATCACAAGGAAGTTATTTATCCGTGTCGTTATATAAGAGGGGAGAATTAAATGAGTATATTAAGATAGAACGTGATGTGAGTTTACTTTTTAATATTTATTAGGTTTTGTGTTTTCTTTTTAATTTTTTTTTAAATTTAAAATTTTTAAATATATTAAAATTTTTATTTTTAATTTTATGTTAAATTTTTAAATTTTGTGTTAAACCACATTGATCCACGTTGATTTTAATAAAATTAAATTTATTTTTAATTAAATTTATCGAGTTTTATACAAGAAATTATCTCAAAATCTCTTATATGAAAGATAAATAATAATAAATTTATATGTGAAAGAAAAAGTACTTTTATGCATATTTTATTTTTATACACACATATTTTTATATTTATATAAAAATCTTTTATCGCTACACGTAGTAAAGTATATAGGTTATTGCTGAAGTCCTCTTTTAGCCAATTATTTTTTACACTTACTTAGTAACTAATTTATCGATGGTAGAAAACGTTATATGAATCTTAATGTGTCACGAACACAAAATAAAAATCTTATCAAATACAATAAATTTTTTTAATTATTCCATAATAATGAATCAAAAATGCACGAGGAATAAACGTCAATATTCTGAATACTCTTAATTATGCGAGAAAGGAATATAATTACTGAATAACTTCTCGAGCGATATTTAGTTTTTGATTTAACATTTCTGTTACATTGATGCGGCATTTAAGCAGGAATAAACTAAGTGCTTTTGTATTTCAATATCGTCTCTTTTTAGAAGTTTCACAGTGATTTGGGCTGTTTTTAATCACTTATTGTAATTTAACTTTTCGCGTTCCTCTTCAGACTCTTATCATCTGATTAAAATACTGAACGACGTAAAAACTCGTTAGAACTTTCTAGGAAATGAAAATTTAAAATGCGAGGCATTTAATTTCCCCTTTCTTTTGATATAAAAATGTAATATAGTACTGCGCATTAATTTTGTTAATTAAATTGTTTCATTTTCTCACTCTATGATATGTAAGAAAAGTAATATAATATTAATAATACATTGAAATATGCATAAGCCGTACGAATAGCATATAATATATGAAATGTAACATATAAAACATATTATAAAATAAAGTACGTACGTAAAGTAATAGAGAATTTTTTACATTTATTTCGCAAATTATACAAATTTACATACATGAAGGAAATTATAATTTTAGAAAGATAATTATTATTAGCAAGCTTATTAATTAGTGAAGAATAAATAACATATAATAAAGTATTCGGCAATTTTTCTCAATTGCATTCAATAAAGTGGACGGATTTTCTCCAGCATAAAAAAAAACTTTTACGTTGTTATTATGTAATCGGAGATAGAGGTAAATGCAGACTGCGGAAATCACAGGACTTGCAGCTTGTTACGAGTAAATATTGCTCGCTACCATGGGTATTTATCTTGTTTCGAGCCGTCAACTTCGTTTGCCCGGAGTTATATACATCCGGTTATATCTCTGCGCTTACTTAGCCGAGATCCGCTTCGTTATGGATTTCGACGGGCTATGACTCTTAATAAGCATCCCAGATCTCGAAGTTGAGGATTGAGAGCGCCTGCTTCGTGAAAGCATTTCAATAAAACGATTCTAAGGAATTTAGAGTGGGAGAAAGCGGTTAAATCAATGCGAGCAATTTAGGTGGCAAACGGATAATAGTACCACGATAAGGAAAAGCGAGTACTTACTTGCTTTATAATATGGTTAACGAAGGATAAAGAAGATTCAGATACCGAGAATCGCGTAGGAGGAGATCTATTGCCGGGAGTGGCGCGAAAACGTGAAAAGGTCACGGGGCGAAATCCTGGGATCATACTACACATCTGCGCAAAAATTCCAGGATATTCCCTTCAAATACAGTGATACAACAAAATAATATTTCCTAACCAAAACAAATAAAAACCGATTGACTTTTATCGGAAAATATGCACTTACTTTCGTGCGATACATATACACCCTTCAGATATTTATATTCTCTATATTTGTGAATATATTATTCGTTGCTCTCTATCTCGAGTTAATTTTATCGCAATGTACATCTACAGAAAAATCATTAAAGAAATTGAATCAACTTGCAATACATATTTTATATTTCTGTTTTATATGTAAAATATTTTAATATTTAATATTTTAGTAATTATTTGCGCGACAAAACAAAAGGAAAAAATATCAAAAATATGACGCGTGCTTATTAACGCAACAAGTGATAGTTGTGCTATATAATATATAGTCATCAGTTGTAGCGTGTCCTTTATTACCTCAGCTTTACATGAAGGGTGTTATATTAGCTCTTTGGATAATCGAAGTAGAAATAGACAGAGTAGGATGGGATAAGTTTAATAATAGATAAAAGTACGTAAATTAAGCAAATTAGCGTAAATTAAAAGCATACGTATACAGGGTGTTTCATAAGTGGTGGGCAAAATTTCAGGAATGGATTCCTTATGCTTAGAGAAGAAGAAAAAGTTAATCAACATAGGTCCGGGAATGATTAGTTTTTGAGTTATTAAGATTTTGGACAATTAGAGGAAATATTCAATATGGTATGGAATTGTAACAAGAATAAAAATAATACACCGCGCTAACGTAAACATAGGTCGCCGAACTTGAAAAACATTGTTGATGCCTGTAAAAGGACTTCTAAGACGAAAAATGAGACAAAATTTTGTATTACAAAAATCTTAATAACTCAAAAACTAATCATTTCCGGACCTATGTTGATTAACTTTTTTTTCTTCTCTAAGCATGAGGAATCCATTCCTGAAATTTTGTCCACCACTTATGAAACACCCTGTATATGTGTCTTCGTTGATCGTATCGCTATTTATGCTAATGAATTGCGAAGAAAATCAAGCAACTGTTCTATCTCTTAATTAATACACTGTTTTCTTAGAGTACAAATGTTTATAAAAATTTATACTAAAAGAAATAATATATAATACTACACTGACAAAAAAATAATGTTGAACCAACAACATCAGTGTAATTGGAATTTATTTTATTAATTTAATAACATTATTAATCACAAATCAATACGCCATGTATTGATTTGATTAATAATATTATTGAATTAATAAAATGAATTCCAATTTACACTGCTGTTGATTTAACATAATTTTTTCTCAGCGTACATATATAATACGATATAATTATAACGATATATACAATTAATAATTTTAATGCTTTTTCTAGTATAATAAAGATCAAATTGCCAGAAATTTCATATTTAAAAATCGTTTAATACTGTATTTTATTCGCAAAGCTTTTTCATTTTTAAAATTAAAATTATTGCGAAAGTGTCGTGAGAATTTTAGTACGATCGGCAATTTTCAACTAATTCTTTCTATGATAAAACGCAATGCACGAAATAGATCTCGTGTAAATCGCAATGTCTCGATCACGTAAATCTCACGTTAATAGACTTGATTATTGTAGAATACGAGAGCACGTCATGCGGGTAGAACGAAGTTTTGAATATAACTTTGCGAGATGTGAATGAGAAAACGGAAATTAGATCTGCGAAAAAGTTTACACCCGGGATATCAGAAAGACTAAACTTTTCGCGCAGGATAATTTGACACACTCGAAATGAGTAAATAAAATGGATAGAAAATAAAGAAAATATTGGAAGTATATGTTTGTGTTTGTTCCAGCAATCGTTATATATTTTTTAAATAGTTAACCGTGATTTTAGCAAAAGATTCATTTTATTTGGAAATCTAAATTTCATTTGTACTTCATATCTAAATATTTTTTATTATTTTAAATTCTTGTATCATTTATAAAATTGTTTTTCGTAATAGTTTGATATCATTTATAAGATGTTATATTTAATATAGATACATTGTTTCTCTTTAATTATCTCACATGCATGTCTTCTTTCTTATCTTTCTACAATAATTGAATTGTAATTTGAAACAATATAAAAGTCTCGTTTTTATTATACGTAGTGATGAGGAAAGAACTAAACACGATGCCGGATAAACTAATCTGCATATTAATGATTTTAAGTTAATTGAGAGACGATTGATTATTGTCTGCATTCGAAATATTTGAGTGATAATTAACTATGGTTATACACGCGAAACAAAATTGGATACGCCAATGTTGGCGTATCGCGATACGCAAACGATACGTGAAAGTTCGATGGACGTATGCTCCTAAGCCGTTTAATAATTCACCAACAGGGTAATGTCCATAAGTGGAGCAAACTATAATTACTAAACTATGTCGCTCGTTGCAACATAATGCGACTTGTTTAATAACAATTATGCGGGCGATACATCCCGTCGTATATTCGCGAGAAAATCAGATGGCAAAAGTTTAGCGCTAAATTTGTAAAGATGGTAATAATACCGTGAGACTCTATAGCGAGCATCAGAATAATGATAATAGCTTTCATAATTTATAACTTGATCTTTCTAACGACGCGCTTTGTATACTAATTAAATCCGGAGTATCATTTACATGTGACACGCATCCGCGATTTAAATTATGTTGTCATGAAATTAATACGACATTAAAAATGCGCGTTATTAACTTGTTCAAGTTTTTTCTACAATTATTAGTGAATTTATTTAATTAATTTAATTTAATTTATTTAATTTATTTAATTAAGCTATATCATGTTAAAGAGGAAATTTTTAAATGTCGAAATTAGAGATACTCCCACGCTCTTATATAGTACTAATGAGCTAATTATGGCCGCTTGTCATCGCTTGGCATCGTAATATTTGATGACTTAGTCGCGCCTCGGGATTAACTATACAGCCGATCGTGCAGCGATTATGTGCTGCTTAATGCACGAATCATTGCCGCTTCAATACAGTCTGATTACAGTAGATGCACTTTGACTATGATGTACAGACGCTATGCCATCTGTATTAACGGCCGTCATTAGACGTTGCTACTGTAATCATCTTAAGGATTTCGATCATCTTTTTTTACGTGCCATTTCTCGCTTCGTTACAATTCATTAAGGATGTTTTATATCTATTTTCAAAATATTGAGAATTTAATGAAAATTGTACAGAATGTCCTTACATATGTTTAGAATCTTCAGTACAATTTTTAAATCGATTCACTAAAGCGTTCACAAGTTATAAGGATTTTAATTTGCACCGAATTAACATGTGTTCTTATGGAAAACGTATAACCACGTCGATTCAAATGACAAAAACACATGGAAATAATATTCAGAATTTGTTTAAAATTTGCAAAAGTATAGTTTAGATACAGAGGAAATATTTGGTCAAATAATATTATACAAGTACTAACTGGTTAAAAAGATATTAAATATAATTCAATGAAATTAGCCATATATCTGACACAAGGCGAAATTCTCTGCCAAAAGTTAATCATTTTGATTAACAAAATTCGGAATATTTCAGTAAAAACGCAATAAATATTAAAAAATACATCTCTGACCTATAGCTAAGATCAAATTGTAATATTCCACGCAATTTCTCATACTCAAAATACACCAAAAGTGGATATATTCGTTAATATTGATTTTCAGCTACTTTTTGCTGGGATTGTACATACAAAGCATCCTTAAATGGCAAGTTTCAACGACGTTTCTTTCTCGCTTGTCGCAGTTAATTGCGGTGCGGAAGCGTTTGTCTTCGAATCTCATTATTTCCCATTATTTCTTCCACTATCATGCCGTGCAAATATAAAGTTCGAAAGTACTTCTTTATTATTCAAATGATATATAGTATGAAATTTTTACTACAATTTTACGCCTTTTATCTTGTATATTATCTGTGCTTGACGAATTTAATTTACTGCCATTTTCTAATAATAATATCTATAATGATAATCACTATTAAAATAGCAATCAATTTTTACGAATAGCTTTCTTAATGATTATGATACTTTTTTGAAAACTTTTACTTTTTACAATTTAATTACATTTTTTAAATTAACTCTTGTACGAATCGATTACAAAACGACATTACTTTCCGCGAGCTTCAGATTTTTTAACTAATTTATTTAATGTGGATTTATTTCTTCCGGAACATGTTTCTTTCTTCTTTCCCGATTTAATATATAAAAATGATATTTATAGATAACTTATAGTCTTTCGACTTTGAAGAATCGCTGATTACCGTTCGATTTGTTTTAATCGATTGTAATTCTGGCTTAGAATGATAAACCTGATAAACTCGTAGTTCATAGAACAAACAAACGACCGTTTGCGGCCTATTGAACGAATCGTTAACAACATTTCCAGAGCTTCAAATTAATTGACGATTGCTTTTCTATCTTGCCCGTCTTTCTGTCTCGCTGCCATTTCACCTCTGGGCATCTTAACGTCAACGTCGGCCTCTTCCCTGACTTGTGCTTGGAATAAGCTCGCAGCAAATTTCCGTCTACTAATGCACTATTGCCGTAATTGCGTACGAAATGAATAATCGAGACGAACTTCTGGTTAAAACGCGTACTGTCAGTACAGAAGTAATCATACGAATTAAATTATTCGTTAATTATCTTTGCGATTATATATCGTTGCGATATCGTCGAAAAGTCTCTTGAATTACGCTACGGTTTATATTACGTATCATTCTCGATGGATTCGTATAATGCAGTAATGGCACACTAGTGTCTCGAGATAATATCATCGACTTTGCTATCAATTATAGCAACGAAATAATAATTTCCTTCGCTATTATAATTTAATATTAATTTAAATAATCTTTCTCTCCTCTCTCTCATTAAGCATACATATATTAGAAATATTAATAACAACCTGGTAATATTAATAACAATTTCGTTAATATATTAAATTTGTATATTAAAAGTAATTTACTACTAAAGTCTTTATATAAAACGGTAAATTTACAACACATTTTAAACAAAACTCATTAAGCATACATATATTAGAAATATTAATAACAACTTGGTAATATTAATAACAATTTCGTTAATATATTAAATTTGTATATTAAAAGTAATTTACTACTAAAGTCTTTATATAAAATGGTAAATTTACAACACATTTTAAACAAAACAATATTTACTATTATATTATATAATTAACACTATATGTGTTAAAATAATAATAATTCTTTTGAATACTTCGTATTTTTTTCCTTTATATTATATTTATACGTTTAATTAATCATATAATTAATTTTTTTTCTATATTACACGAATTGTGAAAACATTTTTTTAGATCCACGAAATATAACGGGTTGATTATATTCCTTAGATTTATCAATCAAGTTTAATTGTATTTATATTGGCGCGAAAGTTGAGTAATATCGTATCAACGATACCGTTCAGTGAAAACTGACAAACCCTTTCAAATCCCCATTTAGGCTACACAAACTTTCTTCAGAACGCCACTGGTTTCTCGTTGACTCTTCTTTCACGTCATTTCATCGAAGTTACGCTTGAAATTAAATAAGCGACGTTCGCTAGGGGAGCGAATCTATTCCGTGTCGGGCCGAAGTCAAAGTCGGAGGCAATTCCGAAGGGACTTGTCTTCGCTTTGCAATCTTTACGAGAAGATCTCGACAATACGTTTACGGCGTCTTAATTGTAGTTGAGCAAAAATTCTCATTGTTTATCCGGATAATCCTGTAAAACTCAATCAAAAGTGAATGTTATTTTAATATTTAATTTCTCGTATTAATTTCAAATCTAATTAAACATTATTAAAATTTCTATCATATTACTCTTATGTATGTGCCTGTGCAAAAAAGTAAGATAATATATTCTTTTAAGAATAGTCTCTTTGTATATTAATTGATTTATAAAAATTTATTTTATTTTATTAAAAATATTAAATTGATTTTAATGCTATTTATTGACAATTAAAATATGAAATAAAAATTTAAATATACGTAAATGTAAATAAATATGTCCTGTATTGAAAAAAATTTATTTTACTTTTATATTAATCTATTATATGATTTCGTAATTTTGTAGAGAGATACCTTTTTCTCGAACGCAACTGTATTTAAGAAATATATTGAAGTACATTGACGCTTTTTTTGTGTCTAAGCTTTTAGAAAAACTTGAGGCGTGTTTCTCAGCGAGATATTTTTTTAAAAATATACATTAATCGTTCCCATATCTCAATATTGATTTTCACCGCATGTGTTTGTTGTACTTTATACATCGAGATTTTCACGTTTGACATCTATTATTAATCAGCGAAATATAATTTCGCGCGACTTGTGCTTTCCTTTCCATTTTTCTCCGGAAGAACAAACTTTTCCAGACCAGATACGAAGAAAGAAAGAGAAAGAGAGGGAGAGAGATTCGATCCTGATATCGAAGCTGCGTCGAATTTATGCCGGATCGAGAAAGCGAATCTTACGGTAAGATACGAAGGGAAAAATTTATGTACGCCACCAAAATGAATGGAAAGATACCGGCGTGGCAAGGTAACGTTCCGGAACTTTTCTTCGATGGATGTAGCAATTTAAAGTTTTCGGACTCGTTAAACAGCCTCGCGTTACTTTAGCACCGGCATGATTCCGATGAAGAGCTATGTCACGTGCCGATTAAAAGTCAATCTCTCGAGAAATTGCACCGAGTTAGAGACAGTTTTCTATCGAGTTAATTTTGATTATGAAAATTGATTTGGCGCTCGAAATTTTCGTAAACTACTCGTCGAAAAATAATCGCGTGATTCATATTTTGCTAATCGTGGAAAATACAGAATTTCTTGCGATTTTATATTTAATTTTTTTATATAAATGGCTCTTATCATAATTAACATAAAAATTATGAAGATAATAAAATAAAATAAAATAAAATGAAATAAAATAAAGTAAAATATCTTATACTTGAACGATATGATTAGAATAGATCGAGCTTCTCGCGTAAAATACCCTTCTTTGCGTCCTTTAGAGTTTCATTTCTGGTTATAAAGACGCGCTTTTTAACCCTTCGGGGTTTCATTTCTGGTTATAAAGATGCGCTTCTTAACTCTCCGACAGTTTCGACCTTCTGTAAACATAAGAACGGATGAGGAATACGTAGTTCTAGTATATATTAAAGACTGTGTACATGTAAAAGTATAATCATCCTCTTTCGCGCACGCATCTTCGCATAAAAGACCGTTTCTCTTTTACAAGCCAACGTACATGCATACATGATGAACGTTGCGCTTACTCGAATGTTCTGGAAAGCTTCTCACAGTGCAGCATTCTCCCTTATGTATATTACGCCATTCGAGTTTAAATATGTTTATATATATCCTATTTTTACATTGCATATAAATATGAAATTGTATTTTTTAATTCCCTTTTCTTTCGAATTATTATTTTCTTTCCTTTCATATTTACTTATATTTTTTTAATATTATGTTATTTTAAAAATAACAAAATGTATGTAGGCTAAGCCCATAAGTGCACATGTGCTAATGAATTTTTATTATTTTAATGAATAAATATTATATCACGCTGGACAAATATTATAACTTTATAGGCGTGATATAATATTTCAATAGCTGATATGATGGAATATAATAAATAATAATTCTAATACATATAAAGGAATCATGCAGAGAGATTCGCAAGAGAATGAACATCAAAGAGTCAACGATAAATGAGTGAAAAGAGCTTATATATAATTCTTTATACACATTTACGTGAAGATAAAGGGCAAATGTTAATTAATAAACGGAATACTCTTGCTGGCTGCAAGTCGTTGCATTGCCTCTCTCCGCATTTCACTGTTTGCTGTCTCTGCAGACATATATATGTGTTCAGTATAGCACGAACATTTCGCGTTTTTACCGCTTTCTATTTCTTTCCTTCTTCTTTCTGTTTATCATTTAATATTTTTCACTGATAATCCCTTTGTCATATTTGTTACTGCGCATTTTGCACACAGATAAAAAAAGGATTAACAGCCACGTACATGATTCTGCTTTTTACGTGAAATTTTTTTTATGTCGATAAATATAGAAAAAAAGCAAGTATCAGTTTTCTCCGAGTTTCTTTGTGACTTGTAATTAGCGAGCTCTCTGATCTATATTTATGATTTTAAAACAAGAATGAAAATAAAAGTAACAAGAAAAGTTCAAAAGAAGTAGATCTTAAAAAATTTAAGACTTTATATTCTTCCCTTTTTTAATATATCAGGGATTAAAGATGAAATAATGTGAAAAATAAAAATCGTACAGATGTATATTTTACTATAAAAAGTAATAAAAAGTTTTATTATAAAGAGTAAACTTATTTCTGTAATTTTATATGAGATACTTTTGTGAGAGATGTGTTATTATTTTAAATTATTTAAAAGCATATATGCACCAATTATTAACTACGTCATTAATATTTTTTTTATTGTACATGCAGTTATACACGGAAATTTTCTGTTGTCGTCAGATTCTATCTTCGAACATTTTCAATGAATTACGTCAAACGTTCCTATCGAGCGGCTGTTTCACTTGGATGCACCAGGTGCTGTTGAGATGTACTCAATTGCAATTAAAAAAAACGAAGAAGAAGCAGGATTTTATGTAACCTACTTACAAATAAGATGAAGGCACACAAGGACAAATTATATCATACATAATACGAAAGATATATTTTTATAATATAATTTTTATGATATATATATTTTTTTATTAGATCAAGTGAAAAATTAACATTGGAAATATGACCAAATTATGAAATATTTAAATGTATAAAAATGTATAAATATAAAAATATTTATCCTTTTATATATGACGTGAAATATGAGTAAAATTAGACTGACATGTGCAATTAAATGCGAAAAACTAAAATTGTAAAAAATTTATGTCGCATAAACATGATTTATCACGAGTATTCGTTTCTAGCGAAATACGACAATTTTTTATTTTTATTAGAGTTTTTATTAGAATTAATTTTTATCAGACTTAACACGTATAGTTTCTAAATCAAATTGTCGAAAGAAATCATTTGCATCGCTCGCAATTTTCGAAGAAAGAAACAAGCATAATGATACCGATTGTAGCAATAATAGACCAATCCGCGTATATTTCGTATTTGAGTGGCAGTTGTCATCATCGGTTTTCCTTTTTGCTCGCCCGAGATTGTCCATTCATCTACGTTCAATTCCATCTAGTCTTTGAACCGAATTTTCTATCAACTTTGCGCATACCATTCCATTTCTGGTATATCCGATTTGTTTTGTGATAGCATCGAACTACTAAATTTATTCAGACTTTCAATAAATTTGAAGATTGTATAATTATTGTTGGAATTTAGACGATTACTTTTATTGCAAAGTATTAGTTATGAGAAAATAAGAATAATTAACAACCTTAACATATTTGAGTAATTTAATAATTAAATTTAATAATCAAAATTTTTAAAATTTTAATTCATTAATTTAATATTCTACAACATTCACAAGTTTTTTATCTTAAATTTAAGTAAATAATTTTTATATTGTGTGCAGATATAAGGAGAAGAGACAAAAGATAATATATTCAATTTAAATGGAGAAAAAAATATCAATTTAATTATTTTAAAAGCAACTTCTTGAAAAATTTAGACTCAAGAAATTTAATTTTACTCAGAGAAATTTAATTTTAGACAGAGAAATTTAATTTTACTCTATCCTAGAATACTTTTTAAGTATTACTTTATTAAGTTCAAGGCTCGAAGAGAGAAAAATTTTATTTTTTTTTTTCGTGATAAAATTTATTCCGTCAAATATATCCTTTCCCCTGTCGAGAAAACACACACAACTAAGTAACAGCTGAATAAAATTTTCTTGTAAGTGCAACCTCGTTATCGTTTACTTCGGGCTGCCTCGTCGATTGCAGTCGTCGACAGTTGATAGTCAATCCTTACCATGGTAACAACGAGATTTTTCTCATGCTTTCTTTTGCAGACGCTGTCGTTCGCGAATGGAATGAGCATGAGGGCGGAATAAATCATCGGGAAACCCGTGGGATGCATTACGCGCGTTACTTCGAGAGGGTCTCCTAAAGCAACCGTAGCAAGACCGATCGAGCGAAATAATGCGATCGAAGCGCATCAAGAAAGCAGCGCTCTTTAGATTGCTTAGATACAGACAGTGCGCCAGATGCCGGAAGATAACTTAGCGCATCCAGTAGTATCTAAAGCGATAAGTGTCGACGAGAGTAAAGAAAGAAGGAGCGCACACACATATACACATACACACACACATACACCCACATACGCATACGAGAGCACACGAGACTGATCGCGATCGTGGCGACGATCGACGAGCGTAATTTCACTTCACTGGCTGTGATTTTTACTCTTAGACTCCGATTTTCAGAGGCTTAATGCGCGGAAATCGTTAAGACTGATCAAATTAGACTCCTTTCACGAGGGACACGCGAGACTGGAACATTATCGCCGCAATTTGTGACATCGATTAGCTCGATCGTTGCTGTACTTTGTCGTGTGATTGACACTATTATAAACTGTATCCATATTATAATACTGTAAACACTAATCGCGATCTAAATGTTACCTATATTCTTTAAAGACCAGTGAAGGATAATTAAGACGAAGCTAATCTCATCCTCGCAAAGGTGCGTTGCAAGAATCAAGTCATTGAATCCCTTGCATTTATTAGTGTCATCGTAGAGCGCATTGGTTGTATATAAATAAGGAGGCAAGAATTGCCTTCGCGGAGTCGGCAAACTGCCAAGCTCGGAACTGCATTGTCGGTTAACGATCACGAAAGCAACGCGAGCAGAACACGATCCATCGAGGAAACGCTCGTCGGATTTATCCGGCGTGCTTCAGTTCGCGTCTAATCACGTTCGACAACACGCTCTCGATTACCTTGCAGTGTTCTTTCTCTTTCTCTCTCGTCGCCGCTGTTCCTGAAAGTTAGCGAATCCCTTGGAAAAATCGCGAGATGTTCACGCAATTCGACCGAGATCTACGATAACTTTGGCCGCGTCGAGCGGAGAAGCACTACTTGACGAACCCGGAGAGGGAGAATTCGTCGGCATTGAAAAGTTTGAGTGGCACTCGGATCGTCCAATAGTTGGACCGGGCTTAAAATTATTTCGCCGCATCGACGAGAAGGATTATCGCGTCGTCAATATCGTTGTAAAGCCACTCGGCGATTTCAAACGAAATCGTGAAATTTCGCAGCGTTTTATATCCACGGATAGTGGAACAATAACTGAAGGGGATTGACAATTAAAAAGTGCAAACGCAGTCGAGAGGAAGTATCAGAAAAAGAGGCGGCGAGCTGAGGAGCATTTTAAACGTTTGGATTGAGAGGGAAGAAAATTGAGCGGCGGAAAAGAACGGAGGACAAGGTAATTAAGAAAGAGAGAACCGATTGGGGGTCGAAATGTGAAAAAGGATTTGAACGGATAAGTCGACTGATGTTTAAACGCGGAGAAATATAAAGGACGAGATCAAAGCGAGATTTTCGTCGGTGTTTTCGCGAAAATATATATGAAATGTGATTAAAATTGGAATTACCGAAAATTAGGCCGCTTAAGACCGAAAGCCGACGCTAATTAACGCGATTTCCTCGGATTATTTACACCGAATTTCTCGCAGGAAAATGTGTCTCATTTTTCGGCGCATTTCGAAGGTGCTTCGACGAAATTAGACTATCAAAAACTAGAGCGAACGTTAAATTATTTAAATAAAAGCAGTTTTTTTTTGTACAAATGCTTCTAAAGTGAAAATTAAACGTCATCATAGTGTTTTTATTATTTAAATCATTGTCGAGGATAGATAACGTAATAGCTGGACTTCCGCAAAACTGAAAAGTGACAGTAGCTGCCTCATTGAAGATTCATCCGGTGTTTTGCATCCCCCGAAGAGTAAATCGCTATCAAGCCCGAAGGGATCGTTGGGAATTCACTCGGTATATCAGATCATCGGCGCAGATGAGATGTAATTAAAGAAAACCCGCAAGAGTGCGAACGAACGAACTGCGAAGAGAGATAATTGAAAATTCATGCGGCGTTTTAGCGCCTCTCTTTTTCGCCAAAAGAGCGAGAGAAAATAATTGCCAGTTTATTGGACCTCTTAATCGATAGCCTAAGAAAGAAAAAAGAGAGAAGAGAAAGAGAATCTAGGCAGCAAGAGGGAGAAAAAGGAGGAAAAAGCACACTTTCAAGAGACTGACATAACGGAATTAGCTTAGAATATCCGATCAAGATTGGTTGAATTAAAGATTCAAGCTACTTCCGCAAACTTGAATTACAAAGTGCAAACGAGGGCGAGCCATCCAGTCGACGAGCTATCTAGTCCGGCGTTTCCTTCGATTCCGAGGAAATATATAATCCGACGAGCGGAGGTAACGAAAGAGTTAAGGAGAAACGTCGTCGAACGGAGGGAAGCTACTCGCAGCTAAATCTAGCAACGCGCTCGATAAGTAGGAGACGAATCGTTTGTGAAGATTGTTGAAGCGGAACAAGAAGGATAGCGCGAAGGGAAGGTAAGGAAACGTTGAAGGCTGAACAAACGATTTCAAGTTTCGCGTCTACTTTTTCTCGGTAGCGAACGATCGTTGGAAAGAGAAGTAACATTTTTCGTTTATTTCTTTTGGCAAAAGCGACCGTGGGAGATACGACTCGATATCGATAGCTTCCGGGAGTGAATGAACCGCCCATGCGCGCCCGAAAAAAAAAGCAGCTGATCGTCGAAGCGAGGGAGGCACGCGGATTCGATCGATGAGATTAATCTACCGGGATTTGCCGCGGGAAATTTTCAGTATCAATTTGGTGTCAATTCACCCCGCGTTCGTCTCCGAACGCATCAGCGAACGATCGCCGGAGAAAATTCGCGGCAAAAATTCAGCTCTCGCGATTCGCGGTGGAACGTGATCACACTTCCAGAAATCTGCCGACGATCTGGCATCTTTTCAGTTAACCTTTCGCGCGCGCTTCAATAAAAACTTGCGAAAAGGCAGGAGGATTGTAGGGATAGATTGCAATTTCCGGTCGACCGCATAACAGCAAATTCATTGCACCAGGAGGTGTAGGGGAATCCCCAGTAGGGACGATCAACGCGCGCGTAGATTGTCCTGAATCGGGATTCCGAGATAGGAACACGGATTTGTTAAAGATACAACACATACGTTCAAGATCACATTCTATTTCTTCACTCGTTGATACGAGAAGAAACGTCAATGATAATTGAAAGCTTGATTCGCACTTTTGTCCATTTTTGTGATTGTCGGAAGAAATTAAACATAATATCGCGAAAGATCACAGGATCGGCAAGGATGGGAATTTTCGTGCGAACTAAAGCGATTCGAGAATTTAATTTGAAGTTTATGAGAATAGGAGAAGAATAATTTAACCTTTGTCCTTCCCTCTTTTTCTGGGAGATTATCAAACATAAAACGAGAGTAATTCGATTTTTACATCCGAGAGCGTAACGAGCAGCCGTTTATACACGTTGAGATTCTCTCGGCACGATAAAAAACGGCGATCGCGGGATAGAGATTTTCATTCAACGAAGATTATATGAGATATTCGTCGTTAGGTTGAGCGAGAAGCGCTCTCTCCCGCTCGCGAAGCAAGCAGCAAAAATTGCTGCTCCGTTCAACGCTTGCTGGCAGAAGCGAAATTTAAGAGAAAAATAATTTTTCACTCTCGCGGCAGTCACGTAGCAATCACACGACCGTAATTTGTCTGCGCGAATCGTTCGATCGTGTCCGTTCAAATGTGAAAGTTCAAAGCGTTTCGTCTCATCTACAAAGACCCCGATAAGAAAATCGTAGTACGTTCTTAAGCAAACACGAAGGGAATTCATTTGACGACGGGAAATTTTATTATAATTATTATAATTTTATTTATTATAATTTTATTATAATTTTATTATAATTACTAATAGTGAGGGCAGAAAAGACACAAAGCGCAAGCCCAGGAAATGAATGAAAATCTCTTCGTTTTAAAATTCTTCAAGTACCTAGAAAAAACATTCTTGTTTTGAAAATATATTTAGTTTTAACATGGAAATCTTGAAATGAGATTATATCGCGTTAATTAAAGAAAAATATAATTGCTTGAATAATTGCTTATCTGAATGAAGCCATTTTATGTAGTTCAATCAAGAAAAATATATTCTTATGATTTAAGATTTAATTTTCTTGAATGGAAAAGAAACAATGTTAGATAGAAAATAACATTTTTAAATCAAAGATTATAATTTTCTTAAAGTAGAATTAAATAATTATATATTCTTGAGGTGACAATTATAATATTAAAATAAGACTGTAATATTGTTGAAATTTAAAATTATTAAATTCTTCTAAGAAAATTATAAATTGTTGCGTATATACGAAACAATGAACGCGTTAGTTTAAGTATATAAGTTTTGATTTGACACTTATTTTTTTTCTGTGTAGAAAAATTTCTTACATGTCTTTGGAATTTATATCGTAGATATATATATATATATATATATATATATATATATATATATATATATATAGAAAAGTTTCTTACATGTCTTTGGAATTTATATCGTAGATATATATATAGAAAAATTTCTTACATGTCTTTGGAATTTATATCGTAGATATATATATATATATATATATATATATATATATATATCTACGCGAGTAAAAGATGTGCAATTAAGATTTCAAGAAATCGCTATCGATTTATACCAATAGGATTAGCTTCCTGGAAGGATCAAACTACCCCTTATTTTGAGAACGAGATCGAGGAAGAAGGCAGTCAACCGATCGTTTCGAGGTCGATAAAATTCAAGAAGAGAATACCAGTCAACGACTGTGCTTAATAGAAGCGACGACGCTGTTTTCAATTCTTGGTGGGATAACGTCAATCTTTCGAGCGGAATGAACATCGGAAGACTTCTGTCGGATTCGATTTGGTAAGGAAAGACGGAGGAGGAGAAGGAGAAGTACCTCCCGTCACGAGAGGGTGAAGCCGCAGGAGGAGGAAGAGCTACGTTGGATGGGTATGTGATCGTTGTATGCGTGGCGGAAACGAAAAGTGCAGTCGAAGCAATACAGGGAAGCTAAAGCGATCTCCGGAGCAGAGATTGCAACCTGCTACTACTGTGAGAAGGGGAAGAAGGACGAAAAAAGAAGGGAAAAAACCGACAACGATCACGACACGCGCGACATTTGCTCGCTAAGATACGTTTCCCTTGTTGTACTCTGCCGTTTCTCTTTAGGAAAAGGCTAATGGACTGTGACACGTGGATCGTGCGACAATGCGGAGTTTCGTGTTGACGTCGGCGATCATAGGGCGATTTTATCGCACGGTTTCTGCCGAGAATCACCCCCAGCGGGAACCGTTTCCGCGCAAGATAGCATTGAAGTATCGTTTATAGAATCGCGATAGATTCTTTCATTCGATCGACATAATTTCGGGTATAACCGTGTCGGCGAGAGAAGGGACGCGTAGGAAAAATTCCGGACGAGGGCGGAATAATCAAGAAGTTATCAGAAGATCGAGGAGATTCCATCAAGATCCTGGAGTGAAAGGTGCTCCTGATAAAGAGAAGAGTACGCTTGAGAAAGCAATGTGATCTACGAATTCATGTTGATGAAATTCGAGAGATATGATGTGTCTCGTTGATGTAGATGTAAATCGCGATAGTAATTCGCAAACGATGAGAAGACGCGAAGACGAGTGAACTGCAGACATTCAAACAAACAGACTGTCATAGTTCGCTAGTGGATTCGACGCTGTCTAAAACACTGTCTACTCGTTGTTTAAAGGCCACGTAACGTTAGATGATACCCAAGGTGCACAACGCAAACGACCCGAGAGAAAGAGAGGAAGAGAGAGTGAGGATTATCGATTATCCGAAACAACGTGATCGCGTTCGCGACCGCGAAACTAAAACTACCAGGATTGCACAGTGTATAATCAAGTGTGTCTCGTGAACGTGTCCGACGTGCGTATTAACGAGTTTATCCGATCGTAATTGTGGAAATATCGACGGGAATTCATATGGAGGATTGGTCCTCAATTAACGGTTGTGTTCAACGAAAGTCACAAATATAATCCCCGCGAAACAAAAATATCGGAAAGAGAAAACAGGTGTAATAATTTGCGTAGTGTAATAATTAACAAGTGTAATAATTTACATCGATGCAAAAATAAGGATATCTCGTTTGACGAATCCGACTATCATTTTTAATAATCCAGCGATGATTTTGAAATAATCCAGAGAAAGAAAAACGATCCGTGTAATTTTGTTCTAAAGTAACGATCAATCGAGATAAAGTAATGTAAAGTCACGTCAATGATGCGTAAGGTGTAAATTGATGAAAAAAACAATTAATCGATCAAATAACTAGTCAATAGATTAATATACGAAGAAAGCGCGGTTGTGTGTCCTCGAGTCCAAGGACTGTGGGAAAACTGCGAGCGTCTTCAAGTTCTAGTCCCGCGACTCGTCGAGTGAATCAATCAACCGTCGAGAATCGCAAAGACTTCATCATTATTGGTGATGCGAAGAATCTAGTGAAAACCGCGAAGATCACAGAGTGATAATTGATAAGTGCCGTTGTACACCTTTGACGAAGGAGGACTTTGATTTCCTGATTATGGCGATTCAAGGTGTTTGGCGCGTTCTTTCCGATTCGCATCTCTCATCATCGTTGTCGTGCACAAAATCCTGCGGAGTCCTTCGACAAGATCGCACGGGCGCATCCGAGGACCGCGAGAGTTAATTAAAATGCGAGAGCTGAACGCCACCGCATGCGCTGCTTTGCACGAGGGCGTCGAGTGGTCAAGCCTGTGGAACGTGGTTACTCTAATCGTCTTGGGTATTGTCAATATCATGGTGGTGGTAGGTAACGTCCTGGTCATATTGGCCGTCTACTGCACCAACAAGCTGAGGAACGTGACGAATATGTTCATCGTGAGCCTGGCTGTTGCCGATCTAATGGTCGGGGTCGCCGTCTTGCCATTCAGCGCAACCTGGGAGGTCTACAAGGTAAGTTCTTTTCGTTCACTACGTGTTTGATCAATTGTGACAATCGCATCATGAATAGATACTGAAAGATGAAAGGACAGAATGCGATCATCAAAATAAAGGGTTCGATGCAAATTATTTTTTTCAATAAATGCCATCGTTGTTGTGTAAAAACAATGAAAAAGGATGATAAAAGAGAAATATTCGATAAAGATCCTTTATCGCGCCAAATATTCGTTATCAAATACCGTTATCATGTTTTATTAATGTACCGTTTCTGAATGGCATTCTGTGTTTTGAATTGCCCCGTCAAAATTGCATCTTGAATCGACGATAGTCACTTTGTCGCGATCAATAGTCCACTTTTCACACGATGATCGTGTATGTATACGTATAATAGCATCAGGCGAAGGCATTACGACACGTCGAGATAACAACGAGTTGATCATCAATGAAATTCTATTTATTGGTTGTTCGTTAGCGTGCAGTTTTCAACAGTTAGCGAGGTTTTCGACACAATCTACGTGTTTTCGCAATTCGAACAGAACGAATTTTACTTCACAATGTATCCACATGTGACATACGAGATGTATTCTACAATATCAGAGTAAACGAGAGAAAAATACAATATACGAACGTATATACGAGTACAACTTTTCCGATTTGAAATTAATTAGAATTTTAATTTGGGACTTTTAATCTAAAATCAATTTCAGAAATATGCATTTTATTTCGAATTTTGGTAACGCTTTCTTGTTTTTTATCCGTTCAATATTGCTACATGAAAAACTCTCAAAAAATTAATTTTTTTTAAATATTGATTACTCTATATATTTTTCTCATAGTTTTAAAATATCTTTTCTTATACAACAAAATTTTACATAGTAATAAGATATTATTCCAAAATCGTAATCTTTTCGA
This sequence comes from Camponotus vicinus, assembly GCF_025532165.1. NCBI lineage: Eukaryota > Metazoa > Arthropoda > Insecta > Hymenoptera > Formicidae > Camponotus > Camponotus vicinus. The sequence goes on from NW_028141945.1 coordinate 10,512,712, forward strand.
AGAGATTGTTACATTGTTAATCGCGGAAATTTTAATCCAAAAACAATTTTAGAAATGTATATTTTATTTCAAATTTTTGGACATTATAATTTCTTTTTTCCCTTCTCTCTCTACCTCTGCTTTGAAAAGCTTTCTAACCGTATAATGATAATCACATACCTTGTCTTTTATCCGTTCAATATGGCTACATGAAAGACTATCTTAGGTGACAGAAATCAATTTTTTTAAAATATTGTTTACTCTATATATTTTTCTCATAGTTTTAAAATATCTTTTCTTGTACAACAAAATTTTTTAGAAAATGATTTCACATAAGAATAAAATATTATTCCAAAATCGTAATCTTTTCGAAGGGATTGTTACATTGTTAATCGCAGAAATTTTAATCCAAAAACAATTTTAGAAATGTATATTTTATTTCGAATTTTTGGATATTATAGTCTCTCTTTTCCCTTCTCTCTCTGCTTCTGCTTTAAAAGTGTTTCTAGCGGTATAATGATAATCACATAAAATATATCCTTCGATCTGATGAAGCATTGCAGTAATGCTACCTTGTCTTTTATCCGTTCAATATTGCTACATGAAAGACACTGTCTTAGGTGACAGAAATCAATTTTTTTTAAATATTGTTTACTCTATATATTTTTCTCATAGTTTTAAAATATCTTTTCTTGTACAACAAAATTTTTTAGAAAATGATTTCACATAAGAATAAAATATTATTCCAAAATCGTAATCTTTTCGAAGGGATTGTTACATTGTTAATCGCAGAAATTTTAATCCAAAAACAATTTTAGAAATGTATATTTTATTTCGAATTTTTGGATATTATAGTCTCTCTTTTCCCTTCTCTCTCTGCTTCTGCTTTAAAAGTGTTTCTAGCGGTATAATGATAATCACATAAAATATATCCTTCGATCTGATGAAGCATTGCAGTAATGCTACCTTGTCTTTTATCCGTTCAATATTGCTACATGAAAGACACTGTCTTAGGTGACAGAAATCAATTTTTTTTAAATATTGTTTACTCTATATATTTTTCTCATAGTTTTAAAATATCGTTTCTTGTACAACAAAATTTTTTAGAAAATTATTTCACATAAGAATAAAATATTATTCCAAAATCGTAATCTTTTCGAAGGGATTGTTATATTGTTAATCGCAGAAATTTTAATCCAAAAACAATTTTAGAAATGTATATTTTATTTCGAATTTTTGGATATTATAGTCTCTCTTTTCCCTTCTCTCTCTGCTTCTGCTTTAAAAGTGTTTCTAGCGGTATAATGATAATCACATAAAATATATCCTTCGATCTGATGAAGCATTGCAGTAATGCTACCTTGTCTTTTATCCGTTCAATATTGCTACATGAAAGACACTGTCTTAGGTGACAGAAATCAATTTTTTTTAAATATTGTTTACTCTATATATTTTTCTCATAGTTTTAAAATATCGTTTCTTGTACAACAAAATTTTTTAGAAAATGATTTCACATAAGAATAAAATATTATTCCAAAATCGTAATCTTTTCGAAGGGATTGTTACATTGTTAATCGCAGAAATTTTAATCCAAAAACAATTTTAGAAATGTATATTTTATTTCGAATTTTTGGATATTATAGTCTCTCTTTTCCCTTCTCTCTCTGCTTCTGCTTTAAAAGTCTTTCTAGCAGTATAATGATAATCACATAAAATATATCCTTCGATCTGATGAAGCATTGCAGTAATGCTACCTTGTCTTTTATCCGTTCAATATTGCAACATGAAAGACACTGTCTTAGGTGACAGAAATCAATTTTTTTTAAATATTGTTTACTCTATATATTTTTCTCATAGTTTTAAAATATCGTTTCTTGTACAACAAAATTTTTTAGAAAATGATTTTACATAATAATAAAATATTATTCCAAAATCATAATCTTTTCGAAGGGATTGTCACATTGTTAATCGCGGAAATTTTAACCCAAAAACAATTTTAGAAATGTATATTTTATTTCGAATTTTTGGATATTATAGTCTCTCTTTTCCCTTCTCTCTCTGCTTCTGCTTTAAAAGTGTTTCTAGCGGTATAATGATAATCACATAAAATATATCCTTCGATCTGATGAAGCATTGCAGTAATGCTACCTTGTCTTTTATCCGTTCAATATTGCTACATGAAAGACACTGTCTTAGGTGACAGAAATCAATTTTTTTTAAATATTGTTTACTCTATATATTTTTCTCATAGTTTTAAAATATCGTTTCTTGTACAACAAAATTTTTTAGAAAATTATTTCACATAAGAATAAAATATTATTCCAAAATCGTAATCTTTTCGAAGGGATTGTTACATTGTTAATCGCAGAAATTTTAATCCAAAAACAATTTTAGAAATGTATATTTTATTTCGAATTTTTGGATATTATAGTCTCTCTTTTCCCTTCTCTCTCTGCTTCTGCTTTAAAAGTCTTTCTAGCAGTATAATGATAATCACATAAAATATATCCTTCGATCTGATGAAGCATTGCAGTAATGCTACCTTGTCTTTTATCCGTTCAATATTGCAACATGAAAGACACTGTCTTAGGTGACAGAAATCAATTTTTTTTAAATATTGTTTACTCTATATATTTTTCTCATAGTTTTAAAATATCGTTTCTTGTACAACAAAATTTTTTAGAAAATGATTTTACATAATAATAAAATATTATTCCAAAATCATAATCTTTTCGAAGGGATTGTCACATTGTTAATCGCGGAAATTTTAACCCAAAAACAATTTTAGAAATGTATATTTTATTTCGAATTTTTGGATATTATAGTCTCTCTTTTCCCTTCTCTCTCTGCTTCTGCTTTAAAAGTGTTTCTAGCGGTATAATGATAATCACATAAAATATATCCTTCGATCTGATGAAGCATTGCAGTAATGCTACCTTGTCTTTTATCCGTTCAATATTGCTACATGAAAGACACTGTCTTAGGTGACAGAAATCAATTTTTTTTAAATATTGTTTACTCTATATATTTTTCTCATAGTTTTAAAATATCGTTTCTTGTACAACAAAATTTTTTAGAAAATGATTTTACATAATAATAAAATATTATTCCAAAATCATAATCTTTTCGAAGGGATTGTCACATTGTTAATCGCGGAAATTTTAACCCAAAAACAATTTTAGAAATGTATATTTTATTTCGAATTTTTGGATATTATAGTCTCTCTTTTCCCTTCTCTCTCTGCTTCTGCTTTAAAAGTGTTTCTAGCGGTATAATGATAATCACATAAAATATATCCTTCGATCTGATGAAGCATTGCAGTAATGCTACCTTGTCTTTTATCCGTTCAATATTGCTACATGAAAGACACTGTCTTAGGTGACAGAAATCAATTTTTTTTAAATATTGTTTACTCTATATATTTTTCTCATAGTTTTAAAATATCGTTTCTTGTACAACAAAATTTTTTAGAAAATTATTTCACATAAGAATAAAATATTATTCCAAAATCGTAATCTTTTCGAAGGGATTGTTACATTGTTAATCGCAGAAATTTTAATCCAAAAACAATTTTAGAAATGTATATTTTATTTCGAATTTTTGGATATTATAGTCTCTCTTTTCCCTTCTCTCTCTGCTTCTGCTTTAAAAATCTTTCTAGCAGTATAATGATAATCACATAAAATATATCCTTCGATCTGATGAAGCATTGCAGTAATGCTACCTTGTCTTTTATCCGTTCAATATTGCAACATGAAAGACACTGTCTTAGGTGACAGAAATCAATTTTTTTTAAATATTGTTTACTCTATATATTTTTCTCATAGTTTTAAAATATCGTTTCTTGTACAACAAAATTTTTTAGAAAATGATTTTACATAATAATAAAATATTATTCCAAAATCATAATCTTTTCGAAGGGATTGTCACATTGTTAATCGCGGAAATTTTAACCCAAAAACAATTTTAGAAATGTATATTTTATTTCGAATTTTTGGATATTATAGTCTCTCTTTTCCCTTCTCTCTCTGCTTCTGCTTTAAAAGTCTTTTTAGCGGTATAATGATAATCACATAAAATATATCCTTCGATTCGATGAATCGTTGCAATAATCCTTGTCTTTTATCCGTTCAATATTACTACATGAAAGACAGTCTCAATTTTTCTAAAATATTGGTCACTCTATATATTTTTCTCATAGTTTTAAACTATCTTTTCTTATATAATTTTTATAAAAAATGATTTCATATAATAATAAAATATTATCTATCTAAATATTAATCTAAATATTATTTATCTCCAAATTGTAACCTTTTCGAAGGATTGTCATATTGTTGATCATAAAATGTACACTCGTTTGCCTTTCACGATGTGATAGAATTTTTTTTTACAATTCGTAGCATCATTCCTTTTGATCTCATCCTTTTCTAATGCGATTGGAAAAAGTCACGAAAAGACGCGATGGTTCACTCCATCTTGGTATCACCGTCGAACGAGATGTGCCGGTTAAGTGAGATTCGTGGAGGACGCAACAGTTTGCTGGCTTTTCCCTTTGGTGCTTCCAGCCTGAATTCCCGCGATGCTCGCGATATTTATGTGTGTGTGTATGTATGTATGTGTGTGTGCGCGCGCGTGCGTACAAAATGTTTGACGGAAACGAGTCGGTAATTGACGGCGCGGGTGTATGGAAGTGACACGAGTCTCTTTTAGGTCGAGCCAAAACGAGGTGCTCCATTTAGGAGCTGAAGTTTACACGACGATAGCGCGAGTTAGTTCCTCTTTCTTTCATTTTCTTCGCGCACTTATCATGATACGATTCTTTCTGCTCCGTCTGAAACGTCTCTCTTCCTTGCCCTTTCTCTTCCGGAGAAGGAATCGGTCGAGTGGCGCGGCATAAAGCGTTTCTCAGTCAAAGTCAAGAAAGAAAGAAGCAATAACGGGTATCTTGGACGCGGAGACGTGCGGTGCGGAGGAGTGCCCTCAATATCTGCATTTAAGGGAAGAATAACTTAATGTGATAATGGATGTAAATTTCTTAGAATATTCATAAACGCGAAGACGATCGTTTCGATCAAAGTATTTGCGGTGAAACGAAAGCGAATATCGATTAGCATTTTCCTGAAATTAGATATCGTTCAATTAATATTCCCCAAGCTTGTCGATAAAACTTATCTATATAGCTATTGTCTGCTGATTATATGATAAAATTGATTTTAATTAAATAATGCGTTGCTCAGCCAGGCTGAGAACAAAAGTAGAATCGGAACGGTTGCGTTATATACGTGCATGTGTATGTATCTATGTACATTCATAGACAAGCAAACAATAACGAGCAATTAATAAAGCTCTCTCTCGCTAGCTGCTGATAACGTATTCAAGGTTTTACTTGGCAACTAAATTTAAACAGATTTCCTTGATTTAAATGGACGTGAAGAATGTTATTCGCAAATCTTTTGATATCTCCACAAAGTTTTTTATATATACATATAATGCTATTACTAGCAATACATTTTTTAATATTTTATTTGATTGAGCAAAATTTTCTCGAAAAATGACAAAAATTCTTCTTTAATAATTGCATAATTTTGCGTAATTGTCTGTAGTTTGTAATCGCAAAATTATTCTCTCAGTAAATCAAATTTTCGGAGATCTCTTTTAATAATTCATTCAAATCGTGACAGAAAAGAGAACAAATAAATGATCAATAAATGCAAAAAATCGTCAAACGAAAGCGAATCGATTTTAATTGCAATTGTCGAGCGGGACCGTATATTCATAGCTATAGTAATTTACCTCAGACGGTAAATAATGAAGGTTAATTACTGAATTCCAATATCGGTATCATGCTTAACACCACTCGAGCCGAAGCTCATTTTGAACAGGTGGTTTGCCACCCCGTAGAGAGCCACATGTTGTATTACCCATCATTATGCGAATGCGTTGTGCGTGCAATGTGCATCACGCATGCTGCATGCATGGTACATGGGATTCTATTGTACATGGTTGCATTATGAATCATTGTGGTTACATTATGCATCGTCGACCCGAATGAGAATCGATTCAATCTTTGACAGCTGCCGGCTCTATATCTTATTTGTCGGCTACATTTTGCAAATAATAATAATATTACGTATGATCGATATTAATGACGCCGATTAATGTATCTATCTTACACCGCTTTATCATGTCTGAGAAAAAGATGTATGGAAAGTCGTTCATTTTCAATTCTAAATTTATTGCATTTTTTTACATTTCATACTTCGTATGAAAAATCTTGGATGGAAAAACTAAATAGTCAAAATTAATATTGAATTCGATTGCTCGCGGTAGAGATAAGAGGATTTCCTAATCTATAGTTGTGCTTTTAAAGCCCAATATAACGAAAGACTCTCCTTGTCATTGATATTGAATATATTTCCCGTAAACGTTCTTCTCAAAAGGTTTGGATATACGGAGATCTCTGGTGCTCCGTGTGGTTGGCGGTCGATGTTTGGATGTGCACGGCGTCGATATTGAATTTATGCGCCATCAGCTTGGATAGGTACTTGGCTGTGACCAGGCCAGTCAGTTATCCTCAGGCAAGTACCACTCGGCATTCGTGAAAACGATTATCCCAGAGAGATCTGCCGTGCATTACGCATCAATCGATTTGTTCGTCCAGCTCGACGTACTTATGCAAAGCGAAACAATACGGTATGATCGGAAATATTCCGCGTAATCGCGAGCACTTGTGATTACGAGAGATACGCGGTCGAGTTGGAAGAAATTTTTTTTATAGACGAGATTTAGAGACTTGTTTAGTCATTTATAATTTTATTTCAAATTTTATTTTACTCTTCATTTTTGTTCGAAATATTCCATTCGCAACACTTGATTTCGCGGCCGATTATACGCATTAATCTATTATATTTTTCTTATAAAGAGATTTTAATACGATAAAATGGCAGAAGCGGTTCTATAGATATTTCGTTGCAAAAATCTCTCGGACAATGTAAAATCTAGCATATCGGAAAGTGAAAAATCGAGAAATACAAGATACTTGCGAATATTTAAATTGCCGAGAATTTGCACGAGTCGATGAGCATATCATCTTTTTTACTTATCGTGACGTTAATCGTCTCTCTTTTTCATTTCCATAAATCCAGCTTATGTCAACGAAACGAGCCAGAATACTGGTGGCCATCGTTTGGATTTTGAGCTTCGTCATCTGTTTTCCACCTCTGGTGGGCTGGAAGGACAAACGGGTAGGTAGGGTAGCAGCTACGGCTAATCCGCCGCTTCTGGGAGGTTTTCATTCATTCCTCGATCGTTTTTCCACGAGCGTTTAATCGCTTCCTCTGTTTTCGCAGTCGCATCCCACGTATAACATGACTCCTCCATATGGCCCGTCCAACACCACCACTATACTTATACCGATAAAACCGTGTCCATGGATCTGCGAGCTGACCAACGACGCCGGTTACGTCGTTTACAGGTATGTTTCTTAAGGGATTCTTGGCTCTTTACTGCAGACATATCGGATTATGTCAGGTGAGGGAGCGAGATATTACATAAATTTCTTTCGTGTGTGTGTGTGTGTGTGTGTGTATTATACGTCAGGATATAAATTTGCTTTCCCGCACACTTGTTAACACTTATTATTATCGATGAAATAGATTAAGAATTTTCTCTTTTTTAACATGTAATAAATTTTCATTTTTTTTTTGCTGCACTCTATTTGTATTAATTTATAAACCAACAGGAAAAAACTAATTTATTTTGACAAGCATTGCAAGATATAAAATTAATAGCTTGTATTTTTCATTTCTCGGAACTGTGTAGTTTTTATATATAAATGTATAATAAACATATAAATTGTTGTATATAAATCTCGAATCGTTTACATATAATAAATTTATTTTAATAAGTTAATATCTCATACATAAAATTTGAAAATTATTGTATCGCATTTGCAATACAAACGCAGAGTGATATTTATACGTTATGTAATTTAATTAAATTTATACGTTATGTAATTTAATTAAATAAAATAATTCAAATTATAATTTTTAAAAAATACAAAAGTATAATAAATAAATATTTTACAGAAATTTTCAATTTATTACATTTATTTATATGAAGAAATATATTTATTTACAACACTACAGGGGGGAAATAGAGGGATAATAATTAAATAATTTCTCGAATTGAGAATTATTTAAAATTTGCTTGGTATCGTACCAAGAAAATTTTGTGCCCTGTGCACACAAATAAATTTCAACGAAAACTTAATTCTCGTTGAACTTACGCACTACCATCCGCGTTTAGCTCTGATGGCCTGTTTAAATTTAAGTTTACTTTTTTAATTAGCCTTGCATATATAAAAAAGAATTTTATTTCGATATAAAATAAAAGTCGACAGCCGAAGCATCATTAGCATCGCTGAAAAATCCACAACAAACTATAAGCTGATAATAACTGTTTCTACTTCTACATTGTAATCATATTACACCTACATCAATCAAGACAATGACATATACACCGCGTTGCCGTTCAATAAATCAATAAATCACTCGGATACCGTCGATTTTGAGTAGCCGTCACCGGTTCGTATCTCTCGACCAGATCATCTCACCGATTATTAGAGGCAGTGGTAGAATTATTAATCACGGCAGTCAAACTGTCATGTGCAAAGGTGCTCGATTATTCCGGAAAACATGATTACTGGAAAACCATAATCGCATTGTGTTTTGCAGCGCCCTAGGTTCCTTCTATATGCCGATGCTAGTGATGCTGTTTTTTTATTGGCGGATCTACAATGCCGCCGTTTCCACGACGAGAGCCATTAATCAAGGTTTTCGGACAACGAAGGCCTCGAAAGTGCTCGGCAGCAGGTAAACTCCCGAAACAGGAGCGCAATTTTTTCAAAACTCGTAATTGATGTGAAAAATATTGTTTTTTATAAATATCCCTTATTGAATTCTCTATCATTTATTTATATCTTACAATTTTTTTAAGAGTATATTGATTATATTTTATCATTAGTAATTTTTTTTTAATTAATTGCCATGCCAGTTATTAATAAAATATTTAACAAGACTTGTACAAGATAAAGAGAATTGCCCTCCCATGATTTTTGCTTTATGAAATAACATAGCAAATAAATTTCTCTGCACTTAATTATATTTTTCCGCACTCTGCTCTCTACTCAGTCATCTCATTTAGCTTCCGTCATTAAATTTCTCCTTTCTCACAAGAGCAGAAGCCTCTTTACGTGAAGCTTTATTATGTGCCGCTGGCAGATAATAGAACGTCTACGTAGGAGCTCGACGCGATTCTTATTCTTATGCAGGTTCGACGAACAAAGACTGACCTTACGAATACATCGTGGCCGCGGTAGCGTCCACAACGGCAGCAACAACGGCAACTCGAGAAGCCCGGACTCGAGCAGCCGTAGCTCTGTCAAGCGGGAAAAGATTAAAATCTCGGTCTCCTACCCCAGCACCGAAACTCTTAACACAAAATGCAACACCCTCGAGAGAACGCCATCGAAGTGCTCGCAAATCTCGGTTCATTATAGCAACGGGCAAACGCAGACGCAGCTTTGTCCGCGAAATACGCACTTAAAGGTAAATTAGATCTTAATATAAGTTTGCAGGCAGATCTTGATATAAGTTTCTCAAAACGTTCAGATTAATTATATTCAAGAGATAGGGCATTCTCTCTTTTAGATTTTCTCATCCTCTTAATCTTCTTAAAATATATAATTAAAATGTTCTTTATAGGGTAGAAAAAAAATGTATATCTTTTTAAAGCTGAAAGCTTTATATTTTTTGTCACTATATAATAGTATACAAAATCAGATATAATCCACTGTGATTGAGAAGATAAAATCTCCAGCTCTTTCATCGTAGTGCGCGAATTCCGGACTAATGACATTTTGTCGTCGCAATTTCGAGTGCACACGCACACCCTGTTTATTGCCGATTAATCATTTGCTAAACTGGAATGGATCAAGAGTCAGCTTCTCGTTCAATAAAACCAGGGCTCGTTACTCATTTATTTCGACTGGACAGGTCGTACTATTTTTTTCTCTCTTTTTTTTTGCTGTTTCGCAAGATTCTCCGAGCTTTTTGTCGTTTAAATTATCGATTGTGATTATTCTCTCGCAGACGAGTTCGTATGCACGATTTTACAGACGAACGAAGCAGATTATAGACACGTGTCCGTTTCGCCGAGGGGTTTTATCTCCTATACCACGATTTTTTAATCACTGATATCAGTAAAAAGAGAGGACAGTCACTCCTTTTATTCCATCTCTTTTTGACAGATATATAAAAATTTTTCTTTATAAAAATATTTTTGAGAAACATGCATTTTTAAAATGAACGTTTACAAGCAATCGAGATAAAACAATAGGAAAAAGGTTAACATCTAAGTACGAGTAATTACATTTTAATTTTGAGAAAAATCTATAAAAGTCGCATAATTTTTCGTAAGTGTTCACTATTTTTCTTTTGTTCACAAGAGAAAAATTCGAGATGTCCAATACAGATTTTCAGTTGAGGAGGATTCTAATCGAACTTCGCGTCTTTTGACGACAGTAATTACCGTTACTTGCGGTCGTCATGGAAAAATGACTGTTTTACGGCATCCGTAAATTTCGCGCGAAAGTGAATTCGTATTTTATAGACGCGGGCGCGTATGTGTGTATCGAGGTCGTAAAGACCGACTTGTTAAATCCCTTTTCAGGTCGGTGGTGTCAATAGGATCGGCAGCAGCAAGAAACCGAGCAGACGGAGCAGCTGCGAGAGTCAGGTAACCGGTGACGAGCTGTCATTACGCGAGATGACGGCGAGCAGCGAGGAGAAACCGCGGGTGATGAAGCTAGGCAAGAGGAACATAAAAGCGCAAGTGCGTCCCGCGACTTTCCGTTCGTGCCTTTTAACACCTTGATCGTCGAGTCTATTTTTCAACCATGCAAAAACAAACGAGCGTCACGCGAGCGATAGTTGCGACTTTTACAAAAACATATTTTTTACAAGAATACTCGAGAAACAACTGGAAGTTGATTTTTGTTTTTTTTTTTAGCCAATCATATTGATATCGGGATTAATTTGGATCTCAAAAAGAATTGAAAAATAGTTTTGCGTAACGAAAACAGTTTAAAGGGAATATTTTTATGAAATATTACTATGTCGCGGACGATGAGACAAGGTCGTATGCAGGTGAAGAGATTCCGCATGGAGACCAAGGCGGCGAAGACCCTGGGCATCATCGTCGGCGGTTTCATCATGTGCTGGCTGCCGTTCTTCACCATGTACCTGGTGCGCGCATTCTGTCCGAATCACATCCATCCGACCGTCTTCAGCGTATTATTTTGGCTAGGATATTGTAATTCCGCGATAAATCCCTGCATCTATGCCCTCTTCAGCAAGGACTTTCGCTTCGCTTTCAAGAGAATCATCTGCTGCAAGTGCTCCTGCATACAACGCGTCAACACTTTGCGTCGTGGCAGCGATGGCAGTCAGTTGGCGATGAGGTCAGTGTTACAATTTGTTTTAGAAAATAAAATAATTCTACTTCATGATTTATTTTCGTATGATCGTTTTTGATAAAAGAGATATGATCTCATATATCGTTCGTATATTCAAAATTTTATTTTAATTTAAGAAATCCTGGTATACATTTATGATATATTCAGCTTGGTGCATCATGCGTTTATACCATTCGAATTTATTGGACTTCTGTGTGTAAAAGATCTGTTTTATGTAATCGTTAAAAGAAAATTTTTTTCAAATCTTATCATATTTTACGCACCATAAACGTTTGATGGATACGTGAAATGTCATCAAATTTTAAAGAGCCTATCTTTTCACTCGATATTATGTATATAAACGTACATTTGCCAACAATATGTTCTCTTGATTGTGCATAAAATGCGCGATCGGTTCTGTGGCTTGCACCTGAAATAGTCAATTTTGGTTCTGAACTCGGGTTATGTAATCGAGATACGTTTGCCATAAATTTTATAAATCCTAAACTATCGTCTAATTAGCTCAAGAAAGGATATATTGCCATTTTTAAAAGCAATCCGTGCATTCGATGTCTCTGTGTGTTTCGTAGAAGCGAACGAAGTCCGAGTTACTCGATCCGCGGTGCTCAACACGGGATCTCCATCGACGACTCGGATCCGGATCCGGCATCGGAACCGACGCATTCGCAGAGCGAGTCCAGATGATTGTAGCGACACGTCCGAGTTGGCGCGCAGCGCGTCACCTTCAACCCTCGATCTTCCAGAGCGAGGATAATCTGATGATCGGCGACTCTCGGACACGTCAACGTAACATACGCTTCGCCTTTTCAGACTGACGCGAATTTGACTGTCGACAAAGCTGGAAACGCATCCACGCTTTGTCTGTCTAATATACCGCGATTACACGAAATTATTAGGTGGGAAGTTAAGAAACGAGTCTTGTTTAACTTCTCTGTTGCCCTTTGTTGCTGAAAAACGAACATCACTCTTGATTGTCTGTCTATCGGCATCGTGTCAATCTATCATGATTGAGGTGAATTAGGAGAGAAAAGTAGTTTACTAGGCGAGGTGAGCAAATAATTTGTTACTCTCTCGACTTGATTCTTCACGCGAATCGCGTAATCTCGTTGCAACGAGAACCAGCAGAGAGGTAAGTCAAGTAACAAATTACTCTTCTCGTTTCTCTGCCATCTATCTCTGAAAGAAACATAAGCAAGTAACTCGCCGTTCGATTTGCCTTTACACTGTAATTGGTCGATGGAAGCAGAATGCCAGAGAGAGCTTCGTGCAATCCAATCGAAACTGGATTTTAGTGCACCAGGCCCGGAACGCGACGCTTCATCTGTGCAAAGAGTAGAGAAGATAGAATCTCGTCGCTTCGATTTGTACTTTCGGCTACATTATAAGAACTTAACACGATCTGTCTTTCGTAAGCTACCATTTCTCCTTGTGACCACCATCCGGTGAACGTAGTGAGTCATCGTACCCACTTAATGTTACATGTATCCCGCGCGGATCTTCAGAGAGTAGTCGGTTGGACTCTTGCCAGGGGACTCGAGAGATGATAATCTCCCCGATGATTGAATTAATGTATTTATTCGGTGTGTGCGTGCGTGTGTGTGTATATGTGCCTTCTTTTCTCGACGTTCTCCTCTCTTTCGCGCACAAAGAATCGCTTTGCAATTATTTATTTAATCCAATACACGAGTGAGTCATGCAGCTCTCGGTCTCGGAATCCTTTCCGGTTTCAAGCTGGGACGATTGATTGATTGACTGATTACTCCTAATCGTCCGTGACATGTGTGCATATACGTGTTGCGCAGTGCATTCGTCCCACGTCGCTATTAGAGACCGGTACCCACTGAAAGACGAGAGAGACCATCTCCAAGGAGGATGATAGAGATTGAACAACACTTGCGGCGCAATTCGAGATGCGAGATGCTCGGCCGGGGACGGATTACCTTCTATGTACATATTCGACATCTGTGTGTACGCATAGCGTTAAGTATGTCGTTATCCGCTATTGTAAGCCGATGTTCGCGCACACTCGTATATAATATTGGCGTTTCTTCCTTCCTTTCGCCCCTCTTCTCCCCCGCTTCCTCTCTCTCTTCTTTCCCATTAGTCCCGAGGGACATTTCCGGAGTGTGACCGGAAAACAAGATCGCGACTCTCTTCGATGTTGTTGATTTGTACGTTTTTTTTTTACATAATCTCGCGCGCGTTTGTATAATAAACATCGCATCACACACATCGTTGTTACCGCGCGTGTATACACGCATTATACATATATATCATACAAGAGGAAAGCAATACGCCCAGATATCGCTGGGCTACGTTAAGTCCAACGTTCGCGAGAGATTCGGCGTCTCGCGAAACTTTCCAATCTAATCCCCTAGATTGCTGTTATAGCGACACGACTGTAATTCGACGGGGACGGCGAGACGACCGATCGATTTTATTGCGTGGTTCATGTATTATGTGATATATCGTATAAATACGTAAAAAAAAACGGATGCAAAATAAATATGTGAATATGTATAAACGGTCTTGTGATCTTTCGCAATTCACGTTTCGCAAATTCGGAAGTTCAACGGCGGGGCACATTCATTTCACAAGGTACGTAATAAATGGAGATTAATTCTATTATATTATATGTATGATTTTAAAGAAGAAGGAAAGAAAAATAAATGTAAAATTCTCACTACATAATTTACATAATTTTTCTCTTTAAATATAATTATCTAAAAAACAACAAGAATCGCTAATTATTAAAAATATTTTGCACAGCTGCAATTATCAAGAGTAGAATTGCACAAGACTTAAAATAAGAGAATATAGTATGAATATTGTATTTGTATTGAAAATTTTTGAGAACATAAATCTTATCTTGGTCTTGAATCACTGTAATAAAAATCTCATCTCGTATTATCTTGTCTCGATTTTATTAATAATTTTTATCTAATTTTTATCTGTTGAACAATATTGTATAAAATAATATATTTAACATCTTTATAATATAATTTAAAATAAAATTATTACTATTTATGTCATTCGTTTACTTCCTAAATTACAATATAAATGTGACACAAGTAAATCGAGATTAATTCTTTTGTCTTATATATAAAATTTTGTGTAGCTAAATAGTTTTATAAAATTTTAGATTGTTTATTTTATTTACATTGTGTTATTGAAAAATTCATTAATATAAATATTTTTATTTATTAATATACATATTACATTTAGCTCTTTTAAAAATCAACAATCTTGACAAGACCAATAATTTTAATATTGATATTGATTTAATAATTAATTGAATATCTTATCATAATCTTGTCTCGAATTCCGAGATAAGACAAGACAATATCAAGAATAGTCTTGGTATGCGGACTAGTCGTACCAAAAGATGCAATGTAAAGAGAGATTCCTTTCATTCTGGAGTTTAAAATTACATTTCTTCCTACGTCAAATTTCTTAATTTCTTAATTTCTTAATTTATAAAATATAGTACAACACTGTTCGTACTTTTGCCAAGTATTTCAATTTAACTGCAAAAGTACAAGAACAGTAAATTATTTCATCGTCATATTTCAGGATCTGTTTCCCTCAGGGTTCTAATTTGCATTCCGTACAATTCGATTTGAGTCTCCTCGACGTTTCTGCCCATCTGTTTCATCTCCGGCACCAACGTGGAGACGAATACAGTTCCGATTAAGCTTATCATGCCGAACGTGGCAAACGACGAGGAGAACCCCATGAGATTGACCATGTCCTGGAAGCATTTCGTCACCAGAAAAGCCAGCGTCCAATTACATATTGCGGTGGCAGCGCTCGCCGTCCTCTTTACGTTGTTCGTGAACAAATTGTCGACCATCAACCACGGTATCGGACCCAAGCCGATGTTGAAAATCATGATGAATACCGCAAAGGAGAGCAAAGGGATCCAGGAGACATACATCGATACATCGTGCGAGTTCTGAAACAAAAATTCAGAACTCATAGGCCAAGTGAAAAATTTCGATGCAGAAATATAAAATAAACTAATTAAATGTTAATATTTGATAATTATTAATATTCTTAAAATATTAAAATCTCTGAGATAATATTAATGTAGTTGCAAATTCATATTTATAAAATTTACAATAACATTTACTTATTTTAATTTATTTAAGAAGCTCTTTACCTGAAAGTGAAAATACCCAGACAATATAAACATACAAGTAGCCATCACTGACATACTGATGAATAAGAGTAGCTTCTTATTGGAGCGTTCAATCAAAATAGTTGAGTAATAAGTAGCAACCACTTGCACGACACCCACATTCACCGACGATATGGATGAGTTTAGAATCGAATCCGCGTCATCAAAGATCTTCTTTGCGTAAAATATCAAAGCATTAACGCCAGAAAGTTGCTGGAAAATTATTAGGCCTAGAATGCATTCAAATTATAAAATGCTAACACATAAAATTCAGCATAAAATATATATATGTAATAAAATCATCAGGAGGAGAGATAATTAAAACAGCAAAATATTATTTACTTATTATTCTAATAACAATATTATCGATATATTTAACTAATTTGATATAAAAGAAATTATAATTAAATTAATTCGAAAATTAAATGTTTATCTTTACCAAGAGTGATCCAGGTCATTTTTTGATAATTTCTTAGATGAAAAATACTGGCATTGGCTTCTCGCATCTCCGAAGCCTGAAGCTCGAGTCTAGTTAATTCCGTCTCGGTACGATAATGAGCCCCTCTGAAGTGTTTCAGCACGTCATTCGCCTCGATCTTCCGACCCTGCATGACCAGCCACGCTGGTGATTCCGGTACGAACGGGAAGGAGATCAAAAGCAAAGCGGGCACCACGGAACACAGTATCGCGATGACGTGCAAACTATCGGTGAAAGCTGCAAACATTGTGCGTACGCTTATCAATTCAACAAAGTTATTGTACAGTTGGGTTGTACTCGTGATTTCAATTTTACCATTGAACCTATCATTATGAATGAAATCTAAATTATCTTATGCGATTCTTTATCGACAACTTTTTCTATTCTTTACATTATTGGATAATTGCCATCATAGATGCAAACAGCAACAGTAAGTGATGGGCTACATTTATTGCAACATAAATTAAAATTGATCTAAAAAGCAAACATTTGATTTATGAATTTTTTTAGAAATTTTAATTATTAACATCAGAATTATTATTAGCTTTATTAAACAGATATTGATGAACAAGATATATAACTATACATTAATGTATGCTTCTAATTTAAATTTCAGGTTTTGCTGAATAGTATTAAAGACACATTTTCTTTGCGTGGAAGATTGTTTAATTTTATATTCATAACAAATTATAATAATTAAATTCGCCCGATTCCATTAATTGTAATAGAAAATACTGATCCTAAGATTTTCTATCCAAAGAAATGAACTTGTCACTTATCCTCCTTATTTAAAGATTTGTCTAAAATTGTCGAAGGTTTGAGAATATGACATTACATGTGAGCACAAGAATATTAATTTCTAAAGTTAATCTTGTGATATTAATTAATGACAAAGTCCGAATGAACCATATTAATTTTTTTCTGCCTATCGAAGCTTATTAATATACAATAAAAATAAATGAAATGAAAATAAAATTTGAACATGTATTATTTTACCAGTGGCATATGCGAAGAGGATTCCAGCAGCGAGTTGCAACTGGAAAATGGTGCCGAGTAAGCCCCGAATGCTCTGCTCGACAATCTCGGAAGTGAACATGGGAACAACGACGGATGCTGCGCCGCTCGCTGCCCCCGCAACAAACCGACCCAGAAAAATCCTTCCAATGGAAAATCTCGATTACGTAAGTTAAGTAGAAAATCAATGGAACCGCATAGTAAAGTCGCTCCTGCTGGCTGGAAATGCAGCCGATGCGATTGATAGGATAAAATCTTTGTAACAGAAGGACTGATGCTCGATAAAGAAAAAAATTTATTTAATTATTTTATATAATTATTTTATTTTATTTAATTAATTAAAATAATTGTGTAATAAAAATCGATCTAGCTAAAGTTTTTCAGTATCATGGAAGACGCGAAATGAATGAGAGAATTGTATGATCAAGCGAAGTTTCAAGATTTGTTCTAACTTGTACAAGTCGTCTTTTCGAGGAATGAAATGAAACTTTGAATTCTTTATCTGCGGTTACAATACAAGGATTTTGTTAACTTGTATCCGTCCTAATCTGTCAATTATCCGCTCGGATTGTATTGTTAATTGTACCTGACTCATCCGGCTTCCGATGATCGTTAGAATAATAATATTAAACTCACTCAATCCTCTCAATCGTAATAGAAAATACCCTAAGCTTTCGAAAATAATTACTTTTCCACCAATCGGAGCTCATTGTTGTACAATATAAATTAACGATAAAACTTAATGAAAATAAAATTTGAACGTATTATTTTTTAAATATAAAGATCATACTATAATGAATATAACATAAAAATTTAGATTCTTTTTATGCGCTCATAAAAATATATATTGGTATCTTTTTTTTCGTAACACGAAGAATTTAAATTATGTTATATATCGGAATCGAAGAAAAATTTAAAGTAAACTTTCTCACCATATTTTACTCCGCGCGAATCCGATAATGTACCAGCACAAAAATAAAGGTACAGTTATCGCCCAGATCGTTCTCTTCCGACCAAACTTATCCGCCAGAATTCCCGCTGGTATAATAATCGGGATAGCGCCGAGAGGGACCATGGATGAGATCCAGGAGGCTTCCTGATCGCTAACGGATAACGTGTCGTTCTTATTGTAAAGAGGCAAAGCGGATGATGTCCACGACAAATATGTGCCGATTGAAAACGCGGCGAGTGTCGCTAAAGCAGTAGTGGAAAGTAAATGTCAGATATGTTTTATCGTGAAAATATATCTTGAGAAAAATATTTTATTTGATCCACATCTCGAAAAATATATTTTATATCTCTTCAGAGAGAGACGCTTCGCGTCTTGAGGATTCTTTCGCTTCGCGTTATTCTTGACATTCCTCGCTTTTAGATCCCATAGGCACGCAGCGGCGAAGTTAAATTACACAGTCAAGAGATGTCTATCGCGAGGAGGGAACTAGTTTTAACTGCGATACGCGAACTTCCAATTAAATTAATATACGCAAGCGAGGATTAATGTTGCAATCGCGCGTGAAAGTTTGAGTTTTCAAAGGCTAGTTTTAAGTTTTCAAAGAGGCTATAAAGAGATAAAAGTGGATTTACATATTTATGGCTCTTGAAATCTGGAAGCTTTATATTTTAAATATATACGCGCGTGGGATTCGCCGCTTTTGATGAAATTATCATGGCTATTAAATATTCATATGCAAATGTAACTGCGTTTTAACGCCGCGCTAGTTCACGAGGATTAAGCACAAAAACTCACCCGCAAACACGCCCGCATATTGCGCGTATTTCGAAGTCGGCCCTTCGTACGTCGATTCCTCGTTCCTCGATGAAATTAGTGCCATTGTGTGAGATCACGCGATTGCTTTAATTACTTAAAACGCTCGCCGAAAATAAATCGAAAACAATCAATACTTTGAGCGCGCGAGAAAGAGAGAGAAATATATATTTCAAGCGGTACTGATCTCAGTCCGTCGAATACTGTTCATTTTATAATTCCACGTCTCTGCCCCAACAAAATCTTATCTTGACCGTTACCGATTATATGTTGTGACCCTAATGCTTACGTAATAATCCGTCGAGTGCTTACCACATAAAAGAAGTCATTCGTATTATCGTAGAAAGTCCCGGAGACTCTATATCTTATACACGTAGTAAACTGACGAGACAATTGCGCATGTAAATAAAGTTCATCTGCAGCTATTCAGAATGCGTTTATGTCGCTTTGAACAGGGTGTTTCATGCGTTGCATTTAACGCAGCTGTTTCCCTTCTCATTACGTGCTCGGTAGAGCCAAAATATACAAGCATGTTTCTTGAATACGAATATACGTATTATTTTATTTTTTGAATAAATACTGAAATTTGCGTGACATTTTCATAAGTTATTCTGAGCAAATCCGTTCTCTGTATAAAAGTATAAAAGTATTTTTTGCGAATTTACAAGCTGCGAAACTTCAAAACGTCGAAATATTTTAAGTTTAAAGATACGAAAGTATTAAGGACAAAGTATTAAGAATATGGATAACTTCAAGATCCATAAAATAATAATTTAGTTTCTTTAACAAAATCTTTTACTACATAATAAAAATATAAATATCTATAAAAATATTATACACATAAAAATATTGAATCATGTCAAGTCTGTTTAATATTATTTTAGAGATGGCTATATATATATGTATATATAGAAAAAATCAATAAAATGAGAGGATGGTACACAAAGACAATAATAGAAAATGCATTTTTCATTTATATTTACGAAATATGGTCAATAAGTGCAATCTATTAACAAAAAATACGATATTATTTATGTTTTAATTAAGGATGATCAAAATGTTTATAATATCGTAAAATAATTTATTTGATAATAAACCAATTACGAAGTAAACTTAACGTTACAAAAAAAATAAAGTTAGTCTTAAGAGGATATTCGAATACGAATCAAGTTTATTCCTTCGCGTTTCCACAAAAATAATTGTCGAACAAACTCGAGAAGCATTCGCGTATTATTTTTTCTCGAAAATCTTTCCCGACACCGATATTTATTATACGAGGTAATGTATCTGTAGATGAATTTAAAAAAAAAATTTTATATAAAAATAAAATCATTTAAATACATATATGAGCTACATCAATTTAGTTTTTTGTGCTTTATTTCTCTATTGAAATGAGTTATTTGACACGCTCGAAATTTATAGAAATATTTTAGTTTTTTTTATAGACCTCAAGTTTAAAAATAAATTTTTTCACAAGATTAAAGTTCAGTGTGAAAAAATACAGTGATGGAAATTACAAGTATTAATATTTTGACATCTCGTACACATAACATCGCTTTTTTTTCGAAAACGAACGCTTTTACATCCCGCGGGACATTTCCTACGTCATCATCATTTGGCTTCGGGCAGATTAGTTGCCAAGACCCTGAATCCATTATGATCAGCGATGTAATGCACCTGCTGAAGAATTCCATTGGGATCGATATAACTATAGGCTCCTCTAGTGGTACCGTCGAGCGATCTGGATTCGGTTTTGGCGCTCGAATCCCCGGTGTAACTGTAATCATATTGGCCCAGGGAGTCCTGGGTATGATGCAGCGAACTATGAAGAAATCTATAAGGCACCACCGGAAATACGTAGGACGTAGGCATGGCTACCGGTCTCTGGATATTCGCGGCAAGTGATACAAACTTTCCCGCATGCTGCAACGCATTCTGATTAGAAGACGTTTGCGCCTGTTGATCGCGCTTGAGAAGAGTACTCTCCTTTAATGATGCCGAAGTGGGTGATGACGAGATGATGGTGGGACTCGAAGACGTAGGCGATATCTTCGAGAGACTTGGATCCGGCTTAGGGACGTTGATTCTTTCTGCCTCCGATCTTGACAGCAAGAACGGATTCTTTGTGCTCTAAGAAAAGTTAAATAAAAAATTATTGAACTTTTACGTAAAGCTTCTGTATTACTTAAAACATTACTGTAACGATTTTTAATATGCATATCAAATCTGTAGCAATCATGATGTATTAAAATTGCCCATTTAAATTTTTTTAATGTTTTTTTTTTAGAAGAACATATGATCGGATTTTATTATCGCTTTCTTGTAACTGAAGTTTGATTGAAATATTGACAAAACCGCAACTTACTTGCGTTTCTTGCGAGTTCAGTCCAGTTTTGCCATTTCCATCTTGCTGGATTTGAGCGAAGCTGAAGTATGACGGCAGGATTTTATACGACAAGAGATTCTGATCCTGCCAATTGGTCTGTTGCGACTTTTGCAATTCCTCGAGGTGATTCCTTTTCGCCGCGGCCACTTCTGGCGTGTCTTGTATCGTTTGCAATTCATCCTTTGGAGGTTGCGGTAAATTGCTCGCGCTGACCCTGAATCCGTTCTCATCGTCTGCCGTGTACGAGACCGTTTGCAAAATACCATTTGCATCGATGTAGGAGTATCCTAAAGGAAACGTAGAGATAATGTCCTTTGATAAACGGCACTATTGTATTATCTAGGAAATGTCAGACGATGCTTTTGGGACAAATATAGCTGCGATGCAAATTATGCTACGTTTACCATATTAATACGTATTATTTACTCCAATAAACGCTACTATTAATTAGTATTTATATATATAAAATAACATTAATAGAGATAGATATTCCATATTTAGTGATTACATACAATTTCACGTTATAATACATTGCATGCGCATCGTATCGTGAGTCATCACATTGCATCGAGAAACGAGCGATTCAAACATGCAACCGCGCATTGTCATTCGAGGAAATTTGCAGAGACGAGCATGCGACACGTATGGGCGTCTTTCTTACGTCATGTTAGCGATTAGTGAAAGATTCTTTCGTGAACGTAGGCCGGTAATGCTCCTCTTGTAATACACTTCGCAAAAGAATGCATTCCATTTATGCACTCGCGGCATGCATCTTGGATCGCGAAAGCGAATCGCACTTATCGTTGACACGACAAATAAAAAAAATTTCACCTTATGTAACGTAACATACGTATCATTTATAATAAATTATTATATATAACATATTATTTAAATATTATTATACATAATAAATTATTATATATATATTATTTAATTTATTATTATACATCATAAATTATTATATATATTATTGTATATTATTATATATATATTATAATAAATTATTATATATATTATTTATATTATAATAATATATATTATAATAAATTATTATATATATTATTTATATATTTATATATATATATTATTTTATTATTTAGTATATATATTTTATATAATATAAAATATTCTAGAAATTCTTTAATATTATAATATAGGAAAGAATGATTAAAATGCATGAAACTAGGACTTACCACCCTGCGTTACACCATTCAAAGTAGATTCCGCTTTGGCATGATGGGGACCCGTGAAAGAATATTGATAAGACCCCGATCCGTCTTGCATGTGAAACTGTCTCAGTGGCGAAAGAGCCGGTATCGGACTCAGCCAGACGTTGGCGATCGGCGAAGCGATGGCTCGTCCGACGACGAGACTGCACAAAATCGCCTGTGAATAAGAAAAACGAGAAATCCAGGACTTGGATCGTTAATAAATAATCGCAACCGCATATCGCGGTTCGTTCAAATCAATAGTTATTACCGGGACGGCGCTGATCGCCGCGCATCCTGATTTCTATGCATTCGGTGCAAGAGCGGTTGTTGACATTAATATGGATCTTGTCTTAAAATATGCACGAATAATTAAGTAACGTAGACTCGATACAGTTGCAAATGTGTGTCGAGGGTTTCTCCTTTAACGTTGAATTCTTATCGGGACGCGGCAAATTGAATTGCGTAAAACTTTAATTTTATTTATCCTGCTCGTTTATCGAACAAGAGTAAAATGCTAAAAGTTTATTCGCGTATCACGAAGAGACATGACATGAACTTAAATTAGGGAGCCCACGAGACCTCTCTCTTTCTTTGCAAGCTCCCCGAAATTAACTTTAAATTAGTCAAAGGGCACGCTAGCGAAATAAACTTTGCTGATCTTGCAATATTAAACATAAATTACATTCGACTATCATTAATCTTTCTCTAATTACTCGATAAGCGTGAAAATTCGCGCATATGTAAAATTGGGGTTCGCACTCACGAGTATCATGATCATCCTCGGGTGAATCAGATCGTTGATGAATCGTTAATCGATCGTGTGGATCAGGTCCCTCCGATCGCGACTTTTTTTCCTCGCTCGTCCAGGGTAATCCCGGTGAGAGTCGGATAACGGATGTGAGAGCTCTCGGAGTGTAAGCTCTCGGTCGCATCCTCTTATATAGGATCCCGTGGATCAGCCGCGCGCGCGGAGGTTTACGGTGGTTCCCCACCTAGCGTCTCGCGTGCACCGGGGCCCTAGCGGGGCCCTACGGGGCACGGAACGCGCTCGCGGGGCCCTAGGGCCCGGGTCCAGTTGCCCGCGGTCGCAAATCACCCCGCGCTCGATTTCCAGACCGATAAATCAATATTTATTGGCGCTGAATACGAGCCGTGTGTGTCGATCTTTCGCGCATTCCGGCCACCAAACGCGTCCGCCAAGGATGCGCATTTTTCGACGCGCCCCATGTAATAAGAATGAACGCATAGGGCGATCGTAACAGAGGTGATGCTGCCACGTAGAGAGATAATTCGCTGATTGGATTTTAAGTCTTTTCCTCGCAGAAAGTACTGTGGGCTTCATTTGTTGTAATTTAATATTACTTAAATAAATAATATTAATAATAAATAAATTATTTTATAATATTATTTATAATAAATTAGTTATAAATAAGTATAAATTATTTTATCGGCGGCGAGTGACTTTATTAAACTTGTATAGATGTTCAAATGAATCTTCTTGCCTGAAAATAAAATTTTTCTGAGTTAATTCTCTTGAAAAGAATCAATAAACATAAATTTTTTTGTATTATATATCGTGTGTGTAAAACAACTTATTTAAATTAATTTTCAAAATTCTGTTCAGGATTGATATTGACGTTGAAATTATCATTGGATTACAACTGATAATCTTTGATAGTTTGTTATCGTCGCGTTTGCATATCTTATCACGGTTTTAATCAGACACGCGCATAATTTATGCGGGCTTTTACTTGCGCGATCTTCATCAGATTATCCCGAGTGCATTATTGCTAGTTACTCTGTATTCCTTATCCAAATACGTAATAATCTGCGCCTCGTCACGTCACAATGCTAAGACGATAACCGCACGTGTGATTACGAGCTACAAAGTGACATTGGAGGGCATGTAATGGACGGAAGAGATGGTCTTGCGCATACCAATGCAAATATACTAGCTATTACACAACGCCATAACACATTTAAACGTATCCAAGATGAATCTCTCTCGAGAGTAGTTCGCGCAAAATCGTTTTTCCATCGCGAATCAAATCTTCATATAATAATCTAAATAATTCGTCCTGAAAACGACAATGAACGATAATTAATCGGTAAAATAAAAATTATGCAATTGCAGTATTTTTCAAGAAATTAATTTTCTTTGGGGAGAATCCGATAAACGAAGTAATTTCGAGAGACGTATCTATTTGTGAAATATTTTTCAACTTCTTTGCAATCTACCATGTGTTAATTATAATTATTTTATATTTAATTAACATTAAATAATTAATGATAATTACTTAATAATAATTAAATAATTAATTATGATATATAATTTTTAAATACATTAAAATAATTATATATACAATTTTATATTAAAATTTTATTAATTTTCATTTTTTACCTATTTTTTCCTATTTATATATATATATATTTTTTTTAAATCATAATTTATATTTTTTCATAAATGCGTCATGATGGAAGATTTCATTACAAAGGATACTGTCGGAACTTTTAAACTCGTCGCATCTAATGAAACCATCCATGACAAAAGCATAGCTTTCAACGAGATATGGAGCAAGATTAAACGCTTCGAGGGATTATAAGTGACGTTCGCGCTCTCGACAAAGATCGAAGTCGGTAGGGCAAATAGAAACGAACGCAATTAACTGCGAATGCAATTAAAGGGCGGCGAGAGGTGGCATCTCTTTAGGGAAGGTCCAGGACGCGGCCGCAGGGGCCTCCTCGAGAGCCGCTGCCGCTGTCTCTCGACACCGACGATCGCATAAATAATGCCCGCTGCGAATTTACGGCCGGCACGCTTAATCCGACGATGTAAGGGAACGATATGAGCGTAACGAGTTCATCAATTCCGATGGAATTACTCATGTGTTCGCTCGCGCAACAAGTCGCCGCCGACGATGAGAGGAGACTTCTTTCGCCGACAACACACGAGCACGTAGGCGGTGTTGCGTTGGTTTTGACATTGGCACTAAACGGGCCTTCTCCTTCCCTCTCTCTCTCTCTCTGTTTCTCATCTCGCATTAAATGGCACTCGTAGAGCGGACTATCCAGCCGCACATACATATGGCAATGCAATTCTGTTGAGAATACGACGAGACGACGCAGTGATCCTAAATCAACCCCCCCGTGGAACAAAAACAATGGTAACTATCAATTCCCTCGGTATGTAAGGAAAAAGAGAGAAAAAGAGAGAGGAATCCAATCTATTATCTCTCTCGGAGTCAGCTTTAAAAGATTCAAACTAGTTTAGTATCTTATTAAAATAAATCAGACGTTGTAATTTCGAATTTTATCATAATTTCACGAATAATTATATATCATTTTTAAAGTACGAGTTATACGCATCAATTAGCAATACGAACACATACACTGACTTTCTTCTATTAAATACATCTTTCAATCCTTTTCTCGTGATTTATTATATTTTTAAAAAATTCTTCCAACAATAAATAAAAATAAAAATTTCAATATTTAATATTTAATAATTAACTATTCAATGATAATAAATAAAGATCCAATATTAAGTAAAATTCTAATATTTAATAATAATATTCAATTTAATATTTATTAGAAAAATATATACAGTTATTATTTCTTGCCTTTCTCCTGTAATTTCTCGAGTAGTTTTCGTTCGCGCTATTTAAAGACGCAAACGACTTCCATGATTTCAAAATTCATGTCCTCAAATTGCCGTCCAGTTTCGCGAAGCTACTTTTACTATCATCATAAGTTTCCCATTATTGACAGAACCTATCGACAATAATTTCAATGCCACATGGAGTAATTATTACGTCGTTAATCGCCATTAATATTCTTATAGCTTAATTACAAATTTATAGCGTAATTACAAACTTATTCTTAGTTTAGGAAGAGCTAGCATTGCAAAAACTCTCTCATATTCCATTCGTTAAAAGTTCTCCTTCCGGAATAAAGATCAGCAGCGCGAAACCCTTTCTTTCAACTTCTCAAATCGCGATATATATGGTTAGAACGCCTATGGATGCACCGATCTGTTAAGGATGTTTTGTACCTATTTTCAAAATATTGAGAATTTAATGAAAATTGTACAGAATGTCCTTACATATGTTTAGAATCTTCAGTACAATTTTTAAATCGATTCACTAAAGCGTTCACAAGTTATAAGGATTTTAATTTGCACCGAATTAACATGTGTTCTTATGGAAAACGTATAACCACGTCGATTCAAATGACAAAAACACATGGAAATAATATTCAGAATTTGTTTAAAATTTGCAAAAGTGTAGTTTAGATACAGAGGAAATATTTGGTCAAATAATATTATACAAGTACTAACTGGTTAAAAAGATATTAAATATAATTCAATGAAATTAGCCATATATCTGACACAAGGCGAAATTCTCTGCCAAAAGTTAATCATTTCGATTAACAAAATTCGGAATATTTCAGTAAAAACGCAATAAATATTAAAAAATACATCTCTGCACTGTAACTAAGATCAAATTGTAATATTCCACGCAATTTCTCAAACTCAAAATACACCAAAAGTGGATATATTCGTCAATATTGATTTTCAGCTACTTTTTGCTGGGATTGTACATACAAAACATCCTTAAATCGTTGTAAAGAAAAATTTGCAATTCAGTATTTCGACACGGCCGAAGATGAATGGCAACTTCATCTTATTAGCTACAGTGTATATCAACTTTTGTTTTATTTAGAATTTCGCAAATTACAAATTTAAAAATTTCTCTCAAAAGAATTATGTTGAAAAGAGAGATAACGTGATTTTTATTTTATTATTAAATTTATTATTAAATTTAATTTATTATATTTATTGTAATTTTTTTCTTATCATTATAATATTTTACCGTCGCAAATGATTTTGGAGAGCATCTAATCTATTTTATTTCTTATTGATACTTTCATAGTAATAATGCTGCCTCCAGCGGTCAATATCCGGACAGCAATTCTACTTGTAATAGGCAAGCTTTTAAGTACACAGCTTTGTGTACATAAAATGTCCATCTACCACTGGGTACACAACATCCACCTATCATCTAGTAAATATTACATTTCCCGACGTTTACGTTTTACTCATTGTTTACGTACGAACTACGTATCTCGTCCCTTACATTTTGCTCATTGAACAAGTATGTTTCTCGATGGCAAAATTCTCGTTTCTCTTTCCGTCCGTTTTCTTAGCTTTGCCAAACATCGGTGTAAGAATTTGATATTCTCCCGCAGCCGCCTCACCTTTTTTGCGCGTGTCATGCGATTTTGATACGACGATTTTGATACGACGATTTTGATACATGCCACAGTCCCGGTGCATCCGTATATATTTTTCTCGTACATAATATTATTCCCGTATTTTCGCACAAACAGGATACGTCTACAGGATATTCGGCTTCGCCTTTTACGGAAAGCCGGAGAATTTTTCTTGCTCACTCGCCTCGGAGATCGTTGACTCACTTCTCGTACAGTGGTGCCTAACAGGACGTTTGCCAGCATCGTACAATTTTTCTATTTCTAACGATAAAGTATAAATTATTGACGAAAAAAAATATTTATTGATAAATATTTCACATTAAGATTTCCACTACGAATACATATATCAACTAATACACATTATTTATTATTGTATATATTATTTATTATTATTATATAATTTTATTTGTTATTATTATATAATTTTATTTATTTATTATATATTATTTATTATATATTATTATTATATATTATTATATATTATTATTATATATTATTATATTTTATTTATTATATATATTATTTATTATCCTTTTTGTCTACGTACATATGTATCGCAATTTCTGATAAAAAGATGAGACTTAAAAATTAAATTTTTCTGGCCGTCAAAAACTTTACAGAGCCATTTACAAAGTTTCTATCGTCAATTTTCCGTTAATCTACCAATTCTTTAAAACGAATACGAGTACATTTTGATATCTTCCAGATTTCATCCGTCCACGCACCACTGCACAAACCGCAGTAAGAATGCAACGCCAGTTTTGATCCGGGTAAAACGCGCATCGCGCCAACGACATCGAATATAAATAGATCCGTCTCTTCGCGTTGCCGGGAACAGCCTGATTTACGAGCACGACCCGTAAAATCTTCCCCTAAGACCGACAGCCGTGACAGGCGGCTGAAATAACTCGCGCGAATCGCGAACTCCCCCGCACATTCCGCGCATCGTCAGCGGAGTCATTTTTAGAAGGCGCGGAAAAAAAGTATTCATAATTATATATATCGACGACGTGGGACGGCTCCGAGATAGAAACGCGATAATACGATTCCCAATAAATTCCCTCCCTTCTCGAGACCTCGACAACGTACACCGGATACGAGGCACGCATACAATCATGTCCGGGAGTCTAATCAAATTAGACTCCCGACATAAATCGCCAGCGGGCGCGGTTATTTCTGCTACGAAAATTCGCGCAGGCAATTATAAAAGGGCGATAAATAATATGCTAATTAGTCGAGACGCGCGCGCGCGCGCGCGCGAGATCCTAGGGTGGCTCGAACGCGATCGTGAATCACGATCGTTGGCCGTGAGCGTGTACTACAAGAAGGAACTAACGTCCGATCGAAGATTACTAAGGGACTAACTAACGATTCCATTTGCTGATTGCCCGGGCACCCCGGCTACTCCGGGCCGCTTTTATCGGCCTGCCTCCCACGAGAGGAGGCCTTAACGCGCGCACGTAACGATAAGCGGTGCAAGGTTGCGCGTGCTGGCCGCGAGGAACGGCCGGTGATCAATTAAGATCGATCGCGATACTTTAATAAGTATTGTATTCCGACTATCCTTAATATCTCGCTTAGTCGTAAGTAGTTATCTCATTAGAGTCGCGAAATATTTATTACCGCTATTTATTATTAGGGGATATACGCATGATTGTTAAGCGTATTCGGAAGTACAAATGCCGAGGTATTTCTTCGATTTTATAATAATATAATAATTTGTACACCAGAGATTTTGAAGAGATTTTTACAAAACTCGTTTCTTTTCTTTTAATTTATGTTGTTAATATCGATGTTAATTGTATTTTTTTCCCTCTCTTTGGGGAGGCTTGTGCGTGATAGAATCTACTGTGATTTTTATTACCAGGAGTAATCAACGTTTCGTTATCGTGAAATAAATATTCGGCTTGTGGAATCGATACGAAGCATTAATGATCATGGAAACTGGTGATTTAAAGTATAATTACTGTCCAGAGCAGATAACTGATTCGCGATATTTTCATGCCGCAGATAAGGAAAAGTGGATCACACATAGATCGTGACGTGAGATTGTCTACGAGAAGGCGCACGTAAGATTAATTTTCTCATATCGTCGGTATCGTACGCTAGACTTATGGAGAGATATTGCAACGTGTGGGAGAAGACATTTCTTTTTTTTTCGTCCTATTATTTCAGCCATTTTCATACATATGTGTAATATATGCGTGAATAACATACTCTGCATTAAATAGCACGAGAGAATAATTTAACAATTAATTATATGATACACTCTCTCTCTTTCTCCCTCTCTGTTTTCTTTCACATGTCAGTAAATTAAAGAGCTTAATTCACATTTTATATAAGTAAATTCCTTAATTAAATATTTTAATTTAATTTTTATCATCTTAATTTATTACTCGTTTTATTTTTATTTCATCAAATCAATTTTTGTTCAGTGAAGTCGCAGCAGTGAAGTCACATATATGGTTCTGGTCTGCGGCTCGAGTGTCCCTCGAGTCAACCACACCGTATTCAAGTACGTTTATTGTAGGTCTTCGCGTCTAGCCACTTGGAAGGGACGCAAGTTTACGCGCCATCGACGAGCTCTATTTCGGTGAATGCACGCGGAAACGTAATCTCGGACATAAACATCGAGCGCCCTATCGCGTCTCTCGCGTGACACCAAGTGCGAATATAATCTAAAAGCCTACGTACGTACGTGCATACTCGAGGTCGAATCGCCTCGGTAATCATTATCCGCCATTTTATCGGGCACGGACCATCTGCGGACGCGCGTTATCCGCGACCTAACGTATGTGTACGCGTTGCCCTTATCGTCGCGAATGCCTACGTATGTGTACGCTATACGTGCTGGACGTTTCTATTATCGCGGATGCGAATCGTCGTGTCCGTTTTCACCTTCTTCCGCCTGTCCGTCCCATCTTGATGCATCGTGATCGCTTCGTACGGACGAAAACGAATTTTTCCCGAGGGATAGATCTCGATATCGTATATCGAGCATAAGTTCAGCGAACGCATGATTCGAATTTGGCGCAGACAATTGTAATTTTAAAGTGTGTGTTACTGATAAAAATAACTTATTTTATTTTTCTAGTAAAGTGACTTGCATTGATTCTTTTTAGAGTAATTTTCATAGTTAAAATTCATTATATTTTACATGTGTCAAATGTCATTTGTCAAACTGTCAAATACGAGATCAGACATATCTGAGTCTATATTATTTGAGATTCAGCAAGTTTCCAATAGGAGAATCGAAAAGTTTTGTCTTCTCATTTTGTGATATCTCGAATTCAAATTTCATCAGATATATAACCATATTTTCTTCAATTTAATATTTCTTATAATCTAATAATAAAAAAAAATCTAGCATATATATATTATATAAAATTTATATAAAATTTATATAAAATTTATATAAAATTTATATAAAATTTATAATTAAAATCTAATATTATATAAATAAATAAATAAAAATATTATATAAATTAAATTTAATATTTTTTAATTTTCTTAAATCCGAAATAGCCTTATATGAGATAATATTCCTGAAACTGATCCAGATATCATTCGCTTCTTCTCTCTCTCCCCTTTATATGCGAGCAATATGTATAATATCCTAAGGGACAAAGTATCCGCGTGGGTTTATGGCAATTCCATTTTTGCGTCGCGTATTGCGTTACATTTATCTCCCCAAGTCCCGATAGAAATATTGGGGAACCGCGCATGATTTACAGCGACCATTATTATTTCGCATTTACCACTCTCGCGCTACAGATATCCGCGCGATTAACCGCGCGCGTTGCGAAAAAAGATCCGAGAATTTATACCGGCATTTTATTAAGGCTAATACGCGAGGGGCGGCACTAGGTTCGACAATAAAGGAATATTACTTGCGCACCACGATGGCCGATCCGATGTAATCTACGCAACGTTTCAAGGACCTTCTCGCGGACTATCCGTTATGCGTGCCCACGCAAAGTACGCGAAAATAATCCCCGCGGATCGAGTCGAGAAAAGTTCGAGAGGGTTCACGAGCAATGTTACATCGGATTTCGTGGCAGATGCTTCTTGATCGAATCCGATTCGGATCTTGATCGCGATCTTCTCCCGCTGGGATACTCGTTTGTCTGCTCGTTGCCCTAATCCGCGAACCTCATTTTCATAAACGAGCACGTATATATACATTCACGGCGCATCATGAATACCTTCGAAGGCATTTTCAAAACAAACACATCAATGTCTGCATATTGCATTATGTGCATTACGATTGTTTGTAATTCGAGGAAGCAGCAATGGCCCGGCGCAATATCTGGTATTTTACAATTTGACAGTTGACGTTTGAAAAGACAGTTGGCGTGTAAAATTAATGAATTTCGACTTCGATAATTACGAGAATTATTCCGAACAAGTGAATATAAAAAAGAAGCGATACAATTCATTTCGTTAAAAAAATACATATAATTAGCAGCTATTATTATTAATAATATATTTATTATTAACAGCATATAACATATTTGTCTAGATTTGACTACGATTTCAACGTAATAAATGTTGAAAAAAACGAATAAGTATTTATATAAAATAGAATATCTCTGATTCCGTATAAAGTTATAAATGTCTCGTTCCTCTTTCGAGAAATCGCAGATTAAAAAGACTTAAAAGTCAAGACTCGTGTGTATAAATCGAAGCGCTCGACGGTCACATCTATGTAAGAGTAAGCGTATATCCCGCTCGTAAAATTCAAGCGAGCGTGCATGAAGAATTCCGCACCACCTGTGGAAAATAATCCCATCGAGGATGTTTCTCTCCAGCATGTGCAAACACGCGACTCCCCGGAAAAATCCCCGTCATGAAGACACGTATAAGTGCACAGGGACACTCTCGCGGCGGGGATCTCTCCGAGATCCCCGTTAATCTCGTCGTTACTCGGACGGACTCGCGATATCCACACATGAAAGTTTTATCGCCATAATGTATTCGCGACGTTCGCGAAGGGAGGATCCGAAGTCAAGGTCGCGATTTCCGTTCCATCTTGGGCGAGGGAGCGACACGACGGCGACAAATCGTCGCCGCGCGGCCGGATAATGAGAGAATATACACCAGCCCGAGGATATTGTGATGTAAATTTCGCGTACGTTGAAAGGGAACGAATCGGGCACGACGTGCTGGCTAATTAAAACCGCGATTCGGATCCGCGAGATTTCTTTGAATAAACGTGCGCTCGATTATATGACCCGTGAGGTCACAGGAAGTTCGCTTGTTAGATAGAGCCGGACAGTTCAATTTATTTATTAAATTCTCGCACGAAAATTGACGCTATCGAACATTCGAGCGAAGGGAATTCGATTAAACTAGACTTAAATGTTTATATGTTTTTTTATGTGTGTGAAAGAGGGTAATAATTTATACGCACGAGATGGACGCTTTTCATGAATCGATATGAATCATGTAATCGAATAATTTAATACAAGAATGTTAGAAATGCTTGTATTACATTGGAAAATGACACAGCGAGAACGAACAATAATAATGATGATGATACAGCGAGCTACTACGAGCAACCTAGTCATCGATCGATCGTTCGTAGAACTCTCGCTGAAGACGCCTTAGCCTAATATTTTGAGCACGATGCAAGTAATTGATCCGCTTAAAACTATTTTAAACCCTCAAAGAGTTTAATATTTTTTATGATCGATAAAAAGTTTTACGATAAAATATCTCCTTCAACGTATAATATTATACAATATTAATTTAAACAGCCGTGAAAAAGATAATATAAATTATAATTATTTGGAAAAAACTTTTATAGAATTTTTGTAAATTTATCTCGAATCCATCTTGTAAAAGAGAGACTAAAAAAGACAAACTAAAAAAAATTATAAACTGCTTATGAATGAAAGACAGGAGGATCTGATGGATCGAGTCAATCAGGTTCATCGAAAAGTATCGTGAGAATAAATGAGATGCCCGAAGTAAATCCTGACACCCTTATTTCGTCAGCTCGATTTTTTCGTTGGAATGTATCTGACTACGATATTGAGAAGATTGAGCGAGGGGAGTTGCCAAGATCGGCCAGGCGGCGATCGGTTGAACATAGGAAGTCGCCAGGTACACGGTAGGTCCGCTCACGATCGGCACAGCTACTTCGAGCTTGGCGTCGCGATGAATCTGGGTCTTGCTCTGGCTGGAGTCGGC
Source organism: Camponotus vicinus (assembly GCF_025532165.1). Classification (NCBI taxonomy): domain Eukaryota; kingdom Metazoa; phylum Arthropoda; class Insecta; order Hymenoptera; family Formicidae; genus Camponotus; species Camponotus vicinus. The sequence goes on from NW_028141945.1 coordinate 10,546,727, forward strand.
GGTGACCGGTGCTTCTTCCTTGATGACAGTCGAAATCGCTGGCACCGGGGTCTTGACAATCGCCAACGGCACCGCGTCGAGCTTCACGGCGTTCTTGGGATTCGAACCTTCCAGTTCGAGACTCTTGTGAAGCTGGATTCGATTCTCATTGTAATCGGGAAGAGTGGGCAGAACTGGAAGCGGTCTGAGATTGATCGCGGTTATCGTCGATGTTTCTGGTTGGATCGCGTCTTTAGCGAGTTTCTCCGATGTCTCGGCGCGAAGATTGTCGTACACTTGAACTCGACTTTGGGAGACCGCCAGAGGCACTTGACTTGGAAGGACCACCGTCTCGTAAGCTGGTGCCGATAGGACTCCAATGGTCTCGACGGGTTGAACGGCCTTCAAGCGAACGTTATCGTGAACATCGACGCGGTTTTGAGAGGAAGTCGCCGCGCCGATCAATCTCGGGAGTAGAATCGAGTCCGAGAGTCCGATGACAGGCGCGATGACGGATGCCGCGGCGCCGTGATTAGCCTGATCAGCATCCGCCTTTTTCTCCTGCGCTGGAAACTCGTGAGAACTCTTGGGCGAGGCGTTCGCCGAGTCTTGGGAACTTGAATTTTCTGCCTGATCTTGATTATCGGTCGATGCCTCGACGCTGCGCTTCCTGCGGCTCGTGCGCTCCGCCTCCTCCCCAGCGGTTCTAGTCTTCGCGTCTTCCTGTAGGACGTTCTTGCTTAACAGGACCGGCTCGCCTGTCGGCAGGTCGCCGTCGACCGGCAGATTCGTCGCTGCGACGCGGAAGCCACCCTCGTCGGCGACGTAGAAGACGGATTGCAGGATACCGTGTGCATCTATGTAGCTGTAGGAGCCACGCGTGACCCCGTCGAGACCCCGGACTTCCTCCTTCGCGGACGGGCCGCCGGCGTAACTGTATGCGTGCACCCCGGCGCGCGTGTCCTGCGACTGATGGTACACCGGAAGCGGATTCGCCAGATAGGCGTAGGGCAGCAGGGTCAGCTGCGCGCTTGTCGCCACGCCGAGGATCGCGAAAACTGGAATCTACGAGGGAAGAACGAGATTCTTATTCTCGCCGCAAATACGCGGAAATCGTCGACGTTGAAATAAACGAAGTACATAGTGACTTTCGATATACTGATATTATCCTTTAATCGCGATATTAATTCGCGTTGACTTCATCTTGTCTAATTGTTCAATCAAAATATCTTGTATATTAAAGAAAAATTCAAATATTTGAATTTTATAATCCATCTAATTCTATCTACAAACTATTGACTTGAATTTTTGTCTTTCAAAATTTAATTTCGTTGCTAAAATTAAATCTTAATATCTATTTAATTCTTAATATTAAATATCTATTTTATCTTAATAGTCTATTTAATTCTGTTTATAAATATTCTTCGACTTGAATTTTCCTGCTTTTCAAAATTTGATTTCTTTGTTAATCATATTATTTTCTTTCTCATTTATTCTTCAATAAATAAATAAATAATCTAATCAGGATTTAAGTTCTGTCTCTTCAGAAAGAACGCAGTCTCCTTCCGAGTAAAATTGTAGAGCGATATTTTTTCCTTGTTCTCTCTGTATTAATGAGTTTAATACGTTCGCCATTAACAATCCGACATCCTTACGATCATTTCGGGATTAAAGAACGATCTCGGCTTCGCTTCTCGCGAGCAATGTCCCGTTAATCGACGTCTGACAGCCGCGAAGAGGCAACAATACGCAACAGAACGGTATGATATTCGTTGCACGCACGTTTGTACGCTTCGCGTGGCAGAAAGTTCGGTCGGATGCGCTTTATCCGAAGCGCACGCGAGAACAATGCGCTCGTCCTCGGGACTCATCTCGAATGCGATCGTCGCGATAGTGGATTTATTTGCGCGACTACCGACTACCGTCGTGCATTTTTTCGGATTCGCCTTTTCAAGAGCCGCATCGGGAATTTTAGAGTATCTCCTCCGGGAGAGAGATGAGAGCAGACGGTTCTTGCGGCGAAATGTTCGACGACGAATTTTACGCCCGATATCGGTAAACGCAGGGACAGCACGTGTGAAATCGGAAGGGAAGGGGGGAATGAGCTTATATATTTGCATGAGCCTCTCGAGCCAGCCTCTCTTTACGATCCAATAAGGCCTGAAGAAGTGACGACAGACACCGGAGAAAAGAGCGCGATCGGCCCTTTATGCAAGTGGCAAGTCGAAAAAAAGTCAACGACTCTGATCTACATTTTCATTTTAAACCAGTCGATGCGACGTTTCATGACTGACAATCGGACCAGAAGACAAATTCTTCTGTCTGCAAATTTCTAGGCGCAATTTGTTAAAAAAATTGGGACAGAAGAAACAGATACAATAAAATAAACTGATAAAATGTAATAACTAAATCTCTCCTATTGTAAAAAAAATAATAACAATAATTGAAAAATTTATTTTAATTAAATAAATTAAATAATTAAAAAATTATTCTAATTTTCAAAAAATATGTTGCGTTAATATTATTAATAAATATCATTGTTAAGTAAATAATTAAACAAAATTATGAAACAAGATGATAAAACATCGACGTTGAATAAAAAAAATTTTTATACAAATTAATAATCAAAAATTTGAAAAATCGCTACATTGCATATATTAGTTTACATGCTTGAAAAACAAAACGTCTGTGTTCACATTTAAATAACCAACATTAAAATTGAATTCTTCGAAAGTATTATGGTATAATGTTCACAGTACCCAATGATTTAAATCACTATAAACGTTAAATAAACAGCCGTAAAACAGTTGTAGCATACTGGCTCCTGCAAAGTTGACTAGAAAAAATTCGTGTAGCGAAAAACAGACGAGTTCTATCCGGTGTTGGATAAGAGTGCCATTTAGCGAGAAGGCTTGGTCGCCATAAAACGCGCAGTGATCGCACTCTTGCGAACCGTGAATTTTACACGCGCGCGCGTGCATTTTTCAACGCTTTTATATCTCGACAAAAAGTAAGTAGCCCGGCAAGCGTAGCGCAAGCACAATCCTTGCAAATAAATTGTAGGCCCACTCGTATATATCACTCTCATGGACGTTCACTTCCCACCGTTTAACAACATCAATTGTAATAAAGACCTCGCTCCGCTTCTAACATCGCACATAATAGTTAAAAAATAATTTTATAATTTATCGTGACTTTACATATAAGACTTTAGTGCGCAGATGAATGATGAAGTATAAGAATTTAAATATTAATTTAATAATTAATTAATTATTATTAATCAACAAAGAGAGAAAGAATTAGTTTCTATAACTAATTAAATTCTATTTAATTAAATAAAATTTACTTCGCGTTAAGAATTAATTTTTTTAATCCACACAATATATATGAAACATGGTTTATCATAATTAATTGTTTGCTTGACTGACTTTCATTTTTCGGAAACTTAAAAAGTAGAAATCATGGAAGACGAAATTATATATCCCTTGAAATGAGAAAATTGAGTAAAGAAGATTTTGGGGATTTGAATTAAGAAGACTTTAGGGATTGAAGAAAAAGCTGGACAGATTGAGCTTACCAGTGCCTGCATCATGCTTGATGTGTTTCGGCCGACCTCCTTACTGGCTGAAGGACTGTCCAAGCTATGCACCTTGCGATCTGGTTTTGACTTATATATGCGCCGCGAGCCGCACGAGATGTCTTTGAACCAGGAACCTGAAGAAATGTCGAAGGACAAGGCGGATCCGCTCGCCATGGAGACAGGATACGTCGATCCCGGATTGCATCGGTTGATCCTCAGGTTCTCGTGATCACCTCGTCGCCCACCATGCCGTCGTCATTTCATTCGAGCGCCTCGTAAAGGCGTCAGAGAAGTCACCGTACCGGATTCAATGTTTATTTTTCTTCATGGAATATATACATTTTATAAATTTGCATTTTCTCAACATCTCTGAAAAAGTCAAGCATTATTTAAAAAAATTACTATTATCAAAAATTCAAATTTCTGAAATTAAAAATATATATTATATTAAAATTATTTTTAAATTAATGATAAGAGATAACACTTCAATATAAATGTAAAAATAATTATTGAACTGAAAATATTTATAAATACAAGTTATTAAAGAAAAATTTATTAAATTTGTAAATAGTATTCTAAGTATTAAAAAAAACTATTATTCCATACTCGATTAAAAATTTTAAAGCTCACTCTTTCTTTAAAAAAATAATCAATATTAAAAAAACTCTGAAACTAATTCAGATTCCTTTTTAATAAGATCCATTGACCTAATTCAGCCAAAATTCTAATCACAAACATATAAAATATAATAAATACACAATTCTATAATTTCATATATCTACACGGAGAAAATTTTATATCAAAGATTACTATAATGTGGTAGTAGCTGCGGACCATCGAGAATTTATAAGCTTAAATGCTATAGTCATTATTTTAAAAACAAGAAAGCAACGTAATTTTTACACTTTCTCATAATAGAAATTATTATGTTTTAAAGCAAAACTTGCTGGATAAAAGTTAGTATTGAAAAGAAAAATAAAAAATATATACAAAGTCAATTTTTACTGTATACTATAGTAAAAATTAACTCTTCCCACCTTAGAATATGGCTTGAGTGTCGGTTTAACAAAAATTACTTTACTTATGTGATAAAAAACAATGTTGCCATAGTAAAAGTTACGTCAAAATCATGTACTAGTTGTTAAGAAATCGGAGAGAAGAGGAAAGCGATAGGTGTCGCCTGCAAGAATAAGCCGAAACACGCAGAAGCTTGTTTTATCATACAGTGTACACTTCTGTCGCATTCAATCGTTAACTCGATAACGTATGCGTTTTGTTGAGCTTTGTTTAACGCTTATTTTATTGTCTTTCTTATTCGTTATAAAAGAATAAAAGAAAGTGTTGTGAATGAAAATGCTGTGAAGATAAACGAAAAAGAAAGCGTAAGTATCTCTTCGATAAGTCGATTTGCAATCTTTATTATTATATTACATATTTATTTATGGTTTTCTATCTATTATTTTTCTGTTAATGTATCTCATCTATTTATAATTAATATCTCTGAATGCTGTTAAATTAATTAATAAAGTGTATGGGAAAAATAGCTTTACAGCACATGTAATAGTTTGATCATATTTAAGAGATCTTAGATATAAGATTCAATTATAAATACTTACAGATACATTTTGTATCTGTCTTTAATAAATTTTTATTAGATTAAATAAAATTGTATATTATTTATTGTGTCCGTTCAATAATGAATGAAATATTATTAATTATAAGTAAAATTAATAAGAAAAGCAAAAAAGAATCCGGAAAAAAGTAATAAAAGAAAGAATAAAAAATACATTTATCGAAGTTGAGATTTAGTATTATAATATTTTACAATAATACATAATAAAGATTACAATTTAGCACCTACGAATTTTTACTATGGCAAATGATGAAACATGTTATGTAAGTGTTAGTTTAAAATTTTACTATGTTGTACTGTAATTTATTCTATAAAGTCATGATAGTCCACCGATCATACAAAAAATAGTAAAAAATGTGATATAAAATTGAATTACATATTAATATAAAATTTTCTCCGTGTATTATTAGAAAAAATGTAATCTTTATTTTCATTATATTTACTACATTTTTATATTTTAATCTATTTACTTATCACAGTTTGCGTGTGTGCTCATTCTTTCATTTATTTGTTTCTAAAAGAAGCATTTCGTAATCAGCCAAAAAAGCCGATAATTTATATTTGGTCTCAAAAACAAAAAATCTGTTAACAATAGTAAACGTTTAATTCTTCGCAATCCTCGATAGTCTAATTATCGTAATTAACGTAAGAACGGGAGTTGAACGAAGAGAGAACATTGAGAAAACATTCGATTTATTCGAGGTCGTTCAATGATCGCGTAGAATTTCTCGGTCGTAACATGAGCCCTTTTCTCTGACTTCGTGCACCAGAGGCTACATTCGATCTCGGATCGTTTAATTCGCAACATTGTAATGCATTTTAATGAGATTCCTGTTCCAAGACTCTTGTTCCGGTTATAGTAAATTCTACAGCTCATAATAATTAAAACAATGTAAAGATCCGAGAGAGAAAAATGATTCAAAAGATGGTTCACCGCGACGTTTCTCTCTTAAAAGTTTGTACCGCCTGGGGAGATACTTTTGCGATGAAATCTTTTGAAAAGTGGTTTCATTATTTTACGGACGAGTAAATTCACATTTATATTATTAATATAACGTTACCATTATAAGACAAAAAATTGCTACGATGGTTGGACGACATCAAGGCCGTCCGCTCTCGCTCACGGTGTAACATCGTTTCGTTTTTACGTTTTATAAATACGTACGGACATGTACTCGTTTTGTGTGAAATGAAGCTTGTTCTTCAACTATGTGTTTTCTTTAAGTTTAATAAAGCGTGTTTAATAAAGCGTACATTATTGAACCAAAATTCATTCATATCATAAGTTTGCAGGAACAGGATCAAGTAACATGCATTTAATTTTCTTCAAGATGCGCCAGGAGGAGGAGACTAAAATCTGATCTACTACTTATTGCTTCTTTATTTCTACCGAAAAATTCCGTACTTAATCAATTATGCGCCAAATGTTTACAATTTATCGGTTAAAAAAATTAATTTTTATCTTTCTGATGCTTACACAATTATTCTATTAATTATAATAAATTATTATATACAGGGTGACCCATTTTAACTTAGGCAGCCAAATAACTCGAAAAATAAGCAAGATAGAGAAAAATGTTTTAGACAAAAGTTGTATGGTTTCGAGGGGGCCATAAGATGGTATCATTGGTTTGACCTTGAAGAGTCATTTGAAGGTCACGTGAAGGTCACTTCAATTTTTTTAAATGGAATACCCTATATATTTTTGTACATTCTTGTAGCTTATTTCGAGAGCTTTCCAAAACACTATAATTAAGTACCTTTCCGTTAAGTACTTTTTGAGTTATGATGCTTGAAATAATTTCTTAATTTTACATAAACCGTAAAATATCTTGTAAAATATTTATTTTTCGATTATCTTACCTTAATACTTTTATGTACAAAATAATGAGAGGAATCAATTGGTGTAAAGAAAACACATAGTTGTTTTTAAGAAAAAATATGGAATTGTTAATTGCAAATTACATATTTTTTCTTCGAAACAACTATGTGTTTTCTTTACACCAATTGATTCCTCTCATTATTCTGTACATAAAACTATTAAGGTAAGGTAATCGAAAAATGAATATTTTACAAGATATTTTACGGTTTATGTAAAATTAAGAAATTATTTCAAGCCTCATAACTCAAAAAGTACTTAACGAAAATGTACTTAATTATAGTGTTTTGGAAAGCTCTCGAGATGAGCTACAAGAATGTACAAAAATATATAGGATGTTCCATTTAAAAAAATTGAAGTGACCTTCACGTGACCTTCAAATGACTCTTCAAGGTCAAACCAATGATACCATCTTATGGCCCCCTCGAAACCATACAACTTTTGTCTAAAACATTTTTCTCTATCTTGCTTATTTTTCGAGTTATTTGGCTGCCTAAGTTAAAATGGGTCACCCTGTATATGTATATAAAATAACTAGAGTTTGTTATTTTATTATTATTATTTGTATAACTATATATAATTTATTTAATTATGTAATTGTATAATACAGTTTAACATTATATACATTATTTACAATTATATATAATTATTAATTAAATTAATAAAGTATTAATTATTAATTAATAAAGTACACACAAATATTAATATTAATTAATTACAATATTTTTTTTATTAAAAAGATCAATTTATGCAAACATCAGATATAAATAAAAAGAAATGTAAAAAAATTTAAAACACAAAATGTCTTGTTATATACATTATTTTCTTTTATAATGTGATTATTAATTCCTCGACATAATTACGATTTATAAATAGAAGATCATCGAAATCTAATAATCGCAAGACAATCACCTACTATTTTTCTCTCGCGAGTAATTCGATTGGCCTTGATCAGGATCGCGACATGTTCATGTTCAAGTTCACAGCGAAATTGTTCGCCTGTCACGGCTTTTTTATCCCTTTTTCCCGGGCCGCAGACCGCAGACGTCCAGGAATTCTTCCCCTGGCACAATAACATCACCTGACCCTCGTCCTTGGCGATGCTGGCAATTGCGATGACCCGGACTCGCGAGCATACCTCTAACGAGTATTATAATGACATAAAGGGTTGGCGCGAGGGATCAACCTGTTCACCGCGCGACGCGTAAACCCGAGATCGCGCGAACATTTGCATATCCGGTTTCTCTGAAAGCAACACGGGCACGGAATTTTAAATGCGATCGATAAATCGCATCGTAATAGGTTACGCGAAATATATGCGAATTGCAACGTTTATTATGAGCAATAATTGAGCAAAATTACCCGTGATGTCATCAATTAGTTGTATCATCGATTTTTATCAGGTACATTGATATCATTATCAATCCGTATTGTACAATGCAAATGATTACTTTCAGGGAGAAATGTTAATTAAACTCTTAAACCTAATATATTATATTAAAAATACATTAATCTAAAAATTTAATACATATGTATATAAAATTATAAATGTACACCGTATATAAAATATTTGTACCTGATCTCAATATCATGGAAGATAAAAATTTTTCGACAAGGATATATCAGAATTTTTAATTTAATAAGAGTGCTATTTTTTTTTATCTGTTATTCAGTCTTAAAAGTCACATAAAGATAAAAAAATATTCTCTATAAAAATTGGACAAGTATCACTTTTAAGATTTCAAAAATGTGCTAAAATCTTTAAATTCGATAAGAGGATCTTTTATAATTTAATCACGTTAATTCTGTTTTCATATTCAGTCTCTCTTTAAAGAGAATCGTTTCGATGAGAATAATCTCTCGCGAATCTAGCATTTAATTTCGAACTTTGCGGAAATTTCTCGTTCTTCTGATCCCATCGGCGGTATCACAATGAAAATATCGGAATAGAAGAAAACATAGGCGGATATAATAGCATCCACAGAATATCGCGTTCGATCTCGGCTTGGTACTCGAGGGTTTTTTGTTATGCCACCCTAGTGCACAAACGCGATATAAATAGGAACGTTACGATAAGCAGGAAATACAACTTCCATAATACGATGCGCGGTCAGTTACCTTCACCGGTGTTATTCTGAATTTTATAAACAGCACGTGCAACGGCCTTTAATTCACGCCAACGTTTGTTCCACGCGCCAATTTAGAGTCAATTTTTAATCTCAAATTCCTTTAAGGAGAGCGCGATCATACTCGAGAAGCTCTAACGACCCGGATGTAGCCTTTAGAACTCTCGCGGGACGCATTTATTGCCAATTTCTAAGGATCCCGCGTTTCCTCATTCCACCCACAACGTGGGATACCGTTTCGCAGACAGATCCGACGACCAGGACACGCCTCCTTTTCGAGCGCTAGGTAGGTAACGGCGGCCCGTGACCTTTCAGGTGATTCTGCCCGCTTCCGGTCATCGTCCGCACCGCGGTCGCGAGGAGACTGTCGGCTGGAACGTGGGCGCGATATCTCGGGATATCTCGTCCGCACTCGCGGGGACATCTCGCCGGTGATCTCGTGTTCGCAGGATCCATCGTCTATTTGCTTCTCCATCATTATACGCTACCAGCGGCATTAGCAGCAGCAACAGCAACAGCAGCAGCAGCAGAAGCATCAGCAACACGTGGGAGAGAGGGACGTCATCGGTGCGCCTGTAGGCGAGAAGAGCCGCGAAAGCGTGGATAATCAGAGAATAGGCTCCCGCGTGTCGATGTGAGCGGCGAAGGCCGGGAAGAGCGCGATGATGAGAAGAAAAATGCGAGAAGTTGAGGGGAAGAGATCGCGCAGGGAGAGGAGGACGGAATACGGGAGAGACGATAATGGCCGGACCGTGAACACGGTCGGCAGAAACATTCGATTATACTTGCGCTCGCTCACGCTGCTCTCCTCGCGTATCGTAGGTCAAGGCACCTCTTATTTCCTTAACCCTTCGCGGCTCGATGTGACTTCAAAGTAACGCACCGGCCGACGCTTTTTCCTTTTCTCTCCCTCTCTTTGATCTTTTTCCATCGCAACAATATACGGGACCTCATCTCATCTCATCTCGCGATTACAAAATTATGATGACGATCTCCGCAACGTAATTACATGTGTATTTGTCGAGATAGAATTGATATCAGAAAGATGAATTATTTGTACAATTGATTTTTTGTTTTATATAAACAATGTTTATTTATTTAAAATTCTATAAAACAGAATATTCCTCATCAAAAACATGGAATTAATTTTTTCTGTCGATTTTCTTTCAATGCCATTTTCTTCACAAGTTACGACAAAGATAAAACTCCTCCGGAAGTTATTCCAAAAGTTAGTTATGTAAGTTATAACTCAAAAAGGAGCTTTAATTACCTATTCATATCTCTGAAGCCTAAATTGATTCTACTTTTATAATGGCACGAAAAGTCAATGCGTTATATATATAGTCTCGTAATTTTATCAGTTTTAACATATTATTTCAAGTTTTGACAAGGAATACTCTAATGACCAAATTCATCAAACATTTTGTCATCTCAATGTTAACTATTATAATTCCTTTATCTGCCATCGAGGCAAAGTTACTCATGATGATTTATCATTTATCGTGCGCAACATCGGATATCAATGGTATCTCTTACATGCGCAAAGAGAGATCATCAAGCCGCCGCCTTTATCACTTGTTCCTCCTCCTTTTATAGATCCTGGCGGATCGACGCGAACGTTTAGAGTTATATCTCGATGGAACGACTCTTTAGAATTCCAACAAGATACACGCGTCCGCGGACAGTAAAATCCTCTCTCCATCTCCTCTTCTCTGTCCCTTCCCGCGGAAAAATCGCCGTTGATGGAAGCCCCGTATGCGAAGGACCACCACCCACGCAACTCGCAGCATCCTCCGCCACGAGATCCGGTCACATATTTGCGCAGGTCGCTTTACGTCGTAAACAACATAAACATAATGCAGTCGAGCCACGAATGAGCCACACCCGGTGCGTATATACGCACTAACATACACGTTATATGGTGTGTATTCGCATATGTATACATATCGCAGTGAGGACTCGACGCAAGATTATCACGCGACATCGCTTTTCGCAGTGATCGAAAAATGCCGGCGGATAAAATAGATAAATAAACACCTGATAAATTTCACAAGTCACTAAGTAGCCCTTTATCGTGTATATTTAAATTAAAACGATTGTACAACCAAAAGGCGTGTATACTGGAGGCTTGGTGTGACTGATGAACCGGTCCACCAATTGCAAGAGGCGCTAAATGATAAACGATGATTCTTGCTTTTTTCCGATTGTAGGCTTTTTTAATAACTAAACAACACTCGACATTGAAGGTAATAATATATATGTACAGGGTGATCTTTAAGTACGTTCCAAAAATTATAAAAGTATTAATTTCTTAGATGATTTTCTAAAGAAAAATTTATGTATACTTTTGTTCATAAAGGCTTAGTAAAAAAAATTATATATTTTTACAATCTTGAAGACGATTCTAATTATTTTTTTGAAACTTATTATGCATTAATAATAGTTACTGGGTTAATGTCTAATAATTGAAAAATTCTGATATCATCAATGGCATATAAGATTATTGAGATCGGATTTTTTGACAGAAAAAAAACTCGAAATATCAAAAATATTTTTTTTATTGAATACCTTGTATCTTTGGAACTAAATCATTTGACACAAAAGCGTATATAAATTTTTCTTCCTAAAATTATATCTAAGGAAATACTTTTTAATTTTTGATATTTAAAGACCACTCTATATAATATATGTATCTAATGTAATATGTGTGTGTATATGTGTGTAATATGTGTGTGTGTATGTGTGTACATTTATATATAGATATTATATACATATATAGAGTACACTTTTAAACAAATAGGAAACAAATGAATTTGTATATTATATAATATACAAATAATGTATATATACCTTTCATATTATTTATTTCTCCATCAGAGCTATATATCCTCGGGTTCAACTGTTATATATAAAATTTCTCCTTTTCTTAAAACTTGGAATTTTATTGGTCCTGGTTGTTCTAAAATCTTATAAATATTACTTGAATTCGTCACAGGATTGCCATTGGCATGAGTCACTATATCTCCAGGCTGCAATCCAGCACTGTAAATAATAAGATAATTTTAAAATTTTCCGATATTAACACATTTTTATATATATTTCACATTACAATATATTGGTATAATTTTTTCAACATTAAATATCATTGTAATTAAATGTTTTAATTTTATTTTATTTATAATTTATTTTGTTATAATTTATTTATGTCTCAAAGTTTATTTGAATATTGTCATATTATCAATTTTTATATGTATTTTTTCATTTGTATGTTTTTTTTTTGTTATCTATTTTATCTATGTATTTTGTTATCTATTATTTGGTTCTTAGTTTATAAAAAACAATTTTAGTAACTTGTTACTTTCATATTATTTTTTGATATATACATATATTTTTAGAAACTCGATTTTTAAGTTAGTTAATAAATTCTCGTATGATAATTTAAAGCGATAATAGGGAAATTTTTTTATACTTACTTATGAGCTGGAGATTTAAGCATTACTTTCCATACAAGAACTCCATGCCTGACATTTATATATTCTTTATATTGTTGCATTTCAAGTAAGGTGTCTGGCATCAAAGTTTGCATTGTAATGCCCACATATCTTCTCCTAGGTACTTGTTGAGACGTCATGCCTGCAAAAATAATCTCTTCCTTAAAAATAATATCTTCCTTACATTACATTGATGGAGTAAAAAAATATTTCACATTACCTTTGGTTTTCTTTTGTAATTCCACTTTTTTCAAGAATTCTTTTGCATAATCTATAGGTATGGCAAATGAAATTCCAGGTGTTACTTTCATTGCATTTATCCCTATTGCTTCCCCATTTAAATTCACTAACGGTCCACCCGAATTTCCAAACTAGAAAAAGGTTCAATTGTTAAAGATAAAAGATAATATCTAGTATTTATAATAAAACGAACAATTATTGAGAACTAACAGTAATCGCTGCATCCGTTTGAATGTATTCCATACGTGGATTAGGTAGGCCAAGTTCTTGACTTTGTCTGTTTGCACTGCTTACTACTCCACTTGTTATAGTGTTGCTAAGAGCTAGTGGAGAACCAATAGCCACTACAAATTCTCCTGGCCTGATATTGGCCGAACAACCAAGCTTCATTACAGGCAGATTGGTCTATGCAATCAAATAATACATAAATTAGCAACTGCGATAATATATAAAAGCAAACAATTGTAATAAAGTTAACAATTGTATAATAGATATTTCAATAAATAAAATTTATATATTCATTAGATATACCTTATTTATTCGTACAGTGGCTAGATCGCTTTGCAAGTCAACATCTTCTATTACACCAGTGTATATACTACCGTCATGAAGCCGCACCTGTAAGAAAATAAGAGGCACACAATAATTTGAAACAGAATAACAAATCAACACTTATAATCAATAATATGAATTTAACCAAATCATAATAATTAAATTAAAAATAAATTTAGACATAAGATTCAAAATACTTATAAGGTGTAAACAATTATTTGTTACTTGTGACAGGATATTTAGAAAGGATAATGGGACTCCCACAAGACTCACATTTACCTTGACTGTTGTATTGGGTTTATTTACTACTACATGAGCATTTGTTAGTATTAAACCATCCTGACTAACAATAAATCCTGATCCATTACTAGTGGTAGCTGGTTTCCCAGTAAAGAAGTCTATCCTAATGTATAAAAAAGAAAAAATATCAATTAACATGTGTTTGTCATAGATATATTAGATATATAAATAAGTTTTTCACTATTTTTGATAAAATTGTTATGTTTATTAACAAATTATATATATGTGTACAATCATCATTTATAAAAATAATCGCCATCATTTTTCAGCACTTTTTCCATTCTTAAATTATAGATTCTAAATTGATAGGAAGTCTGATCATTAAAATGTATTATAATATAATCTTTTTTTGTAAAGAATCTTTTTTTTTTTAATTTTTTACTCAAATGAAGTAACTGATGACAATAGCAATCTGCAATTACTGTTTCGTCAAGTTCAAATATTTTATAGTGAATCACCCATTTATCTTGCTTGTCGTCATATGATAAAATTGATCAAAGGTACATTATTGGAACTTAGGTGGCAATGACTTCTTTCACCCTGACATATTCACATAGCATCTTCAAACTATTATTTGTTCCAATCGATGAAGCACACCTTGTCTGACATAAAATTTAAAAATATTAAAAAAATAAGAAAATGGCTTGATGAATTGATTGCAAAAAGACCAGACCTTTCTATCAACCTGGAATCTATAGAAAAATGATGAAGATTACTTCCGTGATTAAATTACATAATGTGTAATCAGTATTCATATTTACATCCTGGTGTCCTTGATCTCGATGTAAACAACGGATGGCGCAGATATCTCCACCACGTCTGCTATAAAATTGTACTTATCCCTGTTCTGACCATCGGACGGTGGCAATGAAATGGCATGAATGACGGGACAATTAGGGACGGCCAGAGTTTCAATTCTCCGCCGTATGTCATCTTTCCACTTATACAAGACATAGCCGAGACCTACCGCCGAGATAAGCGCGGTACAGGTTAAGAACACCCTCGGTTTCCTGTCGAGCACCCTTCGACTCTGATGCTGATGCGAATGGAACACCCGGATCCTCGCTTCGCTTCGCTCGGCAAGCACAATCGTCGCGAATCGCGATGACAATTTCGAGCTGTCTCTCGCCAGAAACGTCAAGCGCGACAAGGGGGAGGCCATCCTTCAAATCCCAGCACGAGCTGAAAGTCACAGAAAGTGACAGAAGTCGAAAATCTGGCTGGATTTTGAATGCGCGCGGACGCCCATCTCCATCAGGGATTTTCCAAGGGAAAGTATTCTCGGTGATTTGCATAAACTTGGACTTGGAGCGATTTTGAATCCTCGTGCCCGATCGTTGGAGTTGGAGAAGCAGGGGCTGGCTTTTGGCAAATTTCGTGCGATTCCTTCGCATCTTCAAGCCGATTGGCTGAAATTCAAATCTTCGATAGCTGGCTGCGCTAATTCGATAAACTTGTTAGAATGGATACACAAAAGTAGACTTTTTTAGACAAGAAAAATTTCTTTTCAATATGCTATGAATAATTAATAAATAAAAAAATTATGATACAAAGATTAATATAAAACTAGTTCATATACAATTAGAAACAATCAGTCACCAATTATAGATAAAGACATTCTGAAATTTAGATTAAAATATTTATATATATTTATAAACATTTTTTTAATGAAATTTTTATAAATTTTTGTTAAATATTTCATAGACTTTATGTTTCAAAAACTCGGTTTTCATATCTTTGAATCTTTATATTCAAAATTTCTATTAAATATTTAGATTTCCACTCATGATACAATATTCTACTAAATACGAAAATTCTATAATTATGCAATAATAGTAAATGATATTTAATAAGAAACTGTTTATATTATTGCAAAGCTATAATTTCCAGCTTTCTTGATCGGATAAGATTGAATAACAAATATGGAAAGGAAATTTAATACTTATTATACATAATGCAATAAACATATAAGTTTGCATTTCTTTTCATTTTATTTGTTGTCATTTTTTTATTCTTGAGAGTTTCTTTTTAGTCTGTTTTAATTTCAAAACTTTCTTTCTATCAATGGGAACATTTTGTTTAATAACTTCTTTTGAATATTCGATTTTACTCTTTTTAGCTAAAGATTTCTTAAATTCATTTTCTGCTTTACGTTTCTCAACTCTTTTATCTTTCTTTACGTCTGTCTTAGTTATGCTCTCACTAGAGAGTAAATTGAGACATTCTTTTTCCGTATGACCTATAAGTAATTTAATAAAGTATTTAAAGTATAACTAAAGTATTTAAAAACAGGAATAACAATTAGAATTAATAACAATTAGTATTAGAAATATATTGATACATACCTAATTCATTGCATTTAAAACATTTTCCTACAATATTTGGAATTTGGCCACATATATGTTTCTCTAACATACATCTTTTACATGTTTTACAATGCCTCCAAGTAGGCTTTACACATCGCTTACATATTTTACAGTGCTTATATGTGCGACCATTTTTAGAAGTACATTCCTTGCATTTCTTGCAATGCTTATTTTCACTAGACACCCATTTTTCACAATCTTTGCAAAATTTATATCCATCGGATATAGGAAGCTCCAGTAACTTTAATGGAATATTCGTGAAGATTCTTACTGGGGAACCAAGTTTTTTACCTTGTTTATCTGACACAAACAAAGGATGATTATCATAATCCACTTTATAATCAGACATTGTCAAATTTTTCAAGCCACCATCTATCGATGGTGGATTACTCTTTTCTCTCATTATATTTTCCATAAAATATGGAGATATAAACATAATCTTCAAAGAATAATTATTATTATTTAATTCTTTATGCAGGTCAAATATTGTTTTTATCGTATAAGATATGGGTTCCAAACGACCTCCAAATGGAGGATCACATATTAAATAAGTATCCTTTCCTTCATTTTGAGTGATAAAATCGTTGAACACATTAATAGCATCTTTGTTAAAAAAGTGATGATTGAAAAGATTGTACCAACAATAATCCAGTGGTCCGAAAAAATTATGCTACAATTGTATGTAAAAATTATATTAAAATATATTCATTAATTATATGAAAGTTATATTAAATTATATTAAAATATATTTATTAAAATTATTACTTACTAAAATAAATTATGAATTAATATAACAATCTACTTTTTATACTTACAAATCTTCCATCAAAGTCTAAGAGAAGAGAAGACATTTTGTCTATATAATGTTCAGTTATATATTCATGTATTCTTGGCGTTCCAATACAAAGAATCTGCTTAGCTCCAAGCTTTAAAAGCATCTTTGTTATGTCCTCTGTAGATTTCTTAGAAAATAAATATTGCGCTTCTTTCTTTGCATTATCTAGAGGTTTTAGAAGCTCTGTAGGATGATGCAATTGATGATCTGTTAAATTCTCTGTAATATCGTGGTCAACATGCTTATCTTTTTCAGGACTAAAAATTAATCTCTCGCAATTGTGGCAATAACATCTCATTGTCATGGATTTTGCTTTGATCTCATTAAAACGAATATACAATTTTTGACGAGGATAATGCTGAGTGAACTTTTTCTTTTCCTGTTCCCATATATTTTTGCGAGATTTGGACAGTTCTTGCCCATACTCTAAATAGAATCTGCATAATTTCCTGTCACGACAAGCAGAGCATGCATAAAATTTCTTTAATTCACCATCAACATATGTACCAAATAGCAATGTTGGCCCTATAAAAGATAATTTTTTTTTAAAGAAATATAATTTTTGATATTGAAAAATTAATTTCAACATTTATACAGGTATGGGATAGTTACCATGAGGGCATTGTGGATGATTCTTGAGATCTCCCCATAAACATACTACACCACGTGTATCATCCATTTTATCATCATATATCAATAATTTATTACACTGTGTTGTATATATTGTAGGAGTTCCATATACCGGCTTCTTTCCACATGCTATCTTTATCTGTTCTGTTTTTATTTCGCATCAAATCCGTTATATACGAGTTCCCAATTTTACTACCAGGTGGCAAACACAATTCTTACCACCTAAAGTCACTAGATATACACTAGTGACTTTATTACCACCTTCCGTATAAAACCAGAGAGAAGAATGAGAGGTGTCATGGCCCGCTTTTAGGTGATCCCTGAAAGCGATACGCCCTCTGTGGACCTTAAAAACGTGCACCTAAACTACGAAGCCAAGGTGCACGAATGTTCTCAGAGGGTAACATATAAGGTGCACAATTTCTGGTTCTGTTCCGTGCTATGTGCACAAAATGGCGGTAGCACCAGTGCTGTATAGCAAGACGCTTACGTATATTAAATAAATTTTTAATGAGTTTTGTATGACTCTCTCTCTCTCTTTCTCTCTCTCTCTCTCTCTCTCTCTCTCTCTCTCTCTCTCTCTCTCTCTCTCTCTCTCTCTCTCATATATATATATATATATATATATATATATATATATATATATATATATATACAGGGTGACCCATTTTAACTTAGGCAGCCAAATAACTCGAAAAATAAGCAAGATAGAGAAAAATGTTTTAGACAAAAGTTGTATGGTTTCGAGGGGGCCATAAGATGGTGTCATTGGTTTGACCTTGAAGAGTCATTTGAAGGTCACGTGAAGGTCACTTCAATTTTTTTAAATGGAATACCCTATATATTTTTGTACATTCTTGTAGCTTATTTCGAGAGCTTTCCAAAACACTATAATTAAGTACCTTTCCGTTAAGTACTTTTTGAGTTATGATGCTTGAAATAATTTCTTAATTTTACATAAACCGTAAAATATCTTGTAAAATATTCATTTTTCGATTATCTTACCTTAATACTTTTATGTACAAAATAATGAGAGGAATCAATTGGTGTAAAGAAAACACATAGTTGTTTTTAAGAAAAAATATGGAATTGTTAATTGCAAATTACATATTTTTTCTTCGAAACAACTATGTGTTTTCTTTACACCAATTGATTCCTCTCATTATTTTGTACATAAAACTATTAAGGTAAGGTAATCGAAAAATGAATATTTTACAAGATATTTTACGGTTTATGTAAAATTAAGAAATTATTTCAAGCCTCATAACTCAAAAAGTACTTAACGAAAATGTACTTAATTATAGTGTTTTGGAAAGCTCTCGAGATGAGCTACAAGAATGTACAAAAATATATAGGATGTTCCATTTAAAAAAATTGAAGTGACCTTCACGTGACCTTCAAATGACTCTTCAAGGTCAAACCAATGATACCATCTTATGGCCCCCTCGAAACCATACAACTTTTGTCTAAAACATTTTTCTCTATCTTGCTTATTTTTCGAATTATTTGGCTGCCTAAGTTAAAATGGGTCACCCTGTATAGAAATTTATTCATTATATGATTACAACACTTGAAAATAAAATATTTTATTAGGCTATTAATAAATAATTTATATATTTACAGAGAGTTTGATATTAAAGTTTGATATTATTTTTAATGTAAAACGCGTACACATTTCTTAAGAATAAAAGTTCTAAATAATAAAGATGTATGTGTGTGTATATATATAAATGTGTATGTATATATATATATATATACACATACATCTTTATTATTTAACATTTTTATTCTTATATATATATATATATATATATATATATATATATATATATATATATATATATATATGTGGGTGGGGGTATGTGTAGTATGTGTAGTATGTGTAGTATGTGTGGTATGTACGTATGTATGTACGTATATATGCATAAAAGCGATGCGAGAGTTACGTGAGGAAGCGAGAAGGACGAGTGAAATAAGAGCGAACGAGATAGAAATAGCACGAGCAACGAGGACTCGAGCTCGAGAATCAGATTTTTCTTGCGCGCTATTATTTTCCTCTTGCTCGCATCTATTACTGTCTCGCTCGCTCCTATTACTGTCTCGCTCGTTCTTGTTACTGTTTCGCTCGCTCTCGATTCTTGGGTCCGCTTATCTTTCCGAGCTGTCTATCACGATTGTCAAGTGTGACAGAGAAAGTAAGACCATGAGTAGAGAGCGAGCGAGATGACCTATCATCAAAGAGTTCCGAAGTCTCTTACAATCGGTTTCTTCGCTTCCTCTATCCATTCGCAATTCACGAAAATGTAAACATCTTATAAAATAAAAATTGAAACTTTTATTTTTAATTTCATCGGTTTGAAAGTAATTTTAATGAATTAAAGAGATTTTTGCGATTAAAATGATATCAAACACGACGTAAATCGGGTAATTTTTAATTAGTTTGATAATAAAAATTTTATAATTATATTTAACTAAATTTATGCGATTTATATAGTGTTTGATATTATTTTAATCTCAAAATTCTCATTATTCCATTAAAATTACTTTCAAATGAATAAAAAATGCATTTAATTTTTTGACATATATTCGTGAATATTATAAATGAAGTCTCATGTAAGAAACTTCGGAATCTGCGACATCGGGAATTTTTTCATTATTTATAATAATTATGAAAAATATATGAAAAAATTCCCGATGTCGCAGATTCCGAAGTTTCTTACATGAGACTTCATTTATAATATTCACGAATATATGTCAAAAAATTAAATGCATTTTTTATTCATTTGAAAGTAATTTTAATGGAATAATGAGAATTTTGAGATTAAAATAATATCAAACACGATATAAATCGCATAAATTTAGTTAAATATAATTATAAAATTTTTATTATCAGACTAATTAAAAATTACCCGATTTACGTCGTGTTTGATATCATTTTAATCGCAAAAATCTCTTTAATTCATTAAAATTACTTTCAAACCGATGAAATTAAAAATAAAAGTTTCAATTTTTATTTTATAAGATGTTTACATTTTCGTGAATTGCGAATGGATAGAGGAAGCGAAGAAACCGATTGTAAGAGACTTCGGAACTCTTTGATGATAGGTCATCTCGCTCGCTCTCTACTCATGGTCTTGCTTTCTCTGTCACACTTGGCAGTCGTGATAGATAGCCCGGAATGATAAGCGGACCCAAGAATCGAGAGCGAGCGAAACAGCAACAAGAACGAGCGAGACAGTAATAGGAGCGAGCGAGACAGTAATAGGAGCGAGCGAGACAGTAATAGGAGCGAGCGAGAGGAAAATAATAGCGCGCAAGAAAAATCCGATTCTCGAGCTCGAGTCCTCGTTGCTCGTGCTATTTCTATCTTGCTCGCTCCTATTACTATCTCGCTCGCTTCTGTTATTGTTTCACTCGCTCTTACGTACTCATATATTGTCATGTTCATCTCGTTATCAAGCCTGTCGCTGGCAAGCGGCCGATGACAAATTGTGACAAATAAATAAGTTAATCATTTTAAGATATATTTATAAGGGTATGCGAGTAATTTTAATGGAATAATAAAAATTTTGCGATTAAAATAACATCAAACACGGTATCAATCGGATAAATGTATTTAAATATATATAATCAAAATGTTTATTATCAGACTAATTAAAAATTATCCGATTTACGTCGTGTTTGATATCATTTTAATCGCAAAAATCTCAATAATTCATTAAAATTACTTTCATATCGATAAAATAAAAAATAAAAGTTTCAGTTTTTACTTTATAATCTCGTAAATTGCGAATGGATAGAGGAAGTGAAGAAGCCGATTGTAAGAGACTTCGGAATTCTTTGATGATAGGTCATCTCGCTCGCTCTCGACTCGCGGTTTCGCTGTCGCTCTCGCACTTGACAGGTCGTAAAGATAAGCGGACTCGGCTTCCTCGCGAATGTAAACATCTTATAAAATAAAAACTGAAACTTCTAATTTTTATTTTATCCATTTGAAAGTAATTTTAATGAATTATTGAGATTTTTGCGATTAAAATGATATCAAACACGACGTAAATCGGATAATTTTGAATTGGTCTGATAATAAAAATTTTGATTATATATTTAACTACGTTTATCCGATTGATACCGTATTTGATGTTATTTTAATCGCAAAATTTTCATTATTCCATTAAAATTACTTCTATACCCTTATAAATATATCTTAAAATAATTAACTTATTTATTTGTCATAATTTGTCATCAGCCGCTTGCCAGCGGCAGATTTGATAACGAGATGAGCATGACAGTATATGAGTACGTAAGAGCGAGTGAAACAATAACAGAAGCGAGTGAGATAGTAATAGGAGCGAGCGAGAGAGAAATAGTATGCCAGGCTGCAAGAAAGACTCGATTTCCGAGTCTTCGTTGCTCGTGCTATTGCTATCTCGTTCGCTCTTATTGCCATTTCGCTCTCTCTTATTACCTTCTCGCTTGCTCACATAACTTCCGTATACGCTACACACGCGCGCGCGCACGCACACACACACACACACAACTATATATATATATATATATATGTATATAAAACTTTGCTCACTTGAAATATCTACGCTATTTTTAGATATGAAAAAATTGTAATTACGAAAATTGTACGATTAAAAGGACCATGATATGCTAGTAATATTGTTTTCGTAAGTGGAAGCGTTTTAGAAATTTCAAGATTATTTTCATATTTTTTAATGGAACCATCCTAATTTTTTTATATAAATCGATTCTTCGCAATATTCCGTGTAAAAAGTTATAAAGATAGTATAGTCAAAAATTGAACAGTTAACGAGATATTTGATTCTTTAAGTTGACATAATTTTATATAAATTATAAAATATCTGATAAAATGTTCATTTTTCGATTATTTTACTTTAATAATTTTATGCATAGAATAATAAGAGGAATCAGTTAATGTAAAAAAAACATATAATTGTTCTTAAGAAAAAATATGTCGCTGCTCATTGCAAATTCATATATCAAAAAAAAAATGTTTATATATATATATATATATATATATATATATATATATATATATATATATATAGAGAGAGAGAGAGAGAGAGAGAGAGAGAGAGTGTGAGAGGATCGCAAATTCGTCATTTCTCATTTATATTAAAATTTATTTGATATACGTAAGCACCTTGCTATACAGCACTGGTGCTACCGACATTTTGTGCACATAGCACGGAATAGAACCAAAAATTGTGCACCTTATATGTTACCCTCTGAGAACATTCGTGCACCCTGGCTTCGTAGTTTAGGTGCACGTTTTTAAGGTCCACAGAGGGCGTATCGCTTTCAGGGATCACCTAAAAGCGGGCCATGACACCTCTCATTCTTCTCTCTGATAAAACAATTTGGCGCTATATACAATTGCCTGATTTTGAGTTTCATTAATAAAGTTGAATTAGTAATTTTAAATATTCATATTGAAATTAATTACATGATATAAATAAAATAAAAAATTTTATTATATTTTGAAGAATAAAATTTTTCATTAATTTCTTACTTCTCTAAAATTAAGAATTTATCTTAGTATTTACCAAAGAGCCTAATAAATTTACAAAAGATTGGTCTACTTGAGAAATTTGAATAAAATTTAATTACACGCACAAACCAAATGTATTTTATTGTGATTATTTAGTCTACAAGTGCTATCAATGTTTGATGCAAATTTTCTTATTATAATTTCCTGGAAACATAGCAGAATATGTGTAAGGCATATCGAGTCTCTACAAGCTCCACACAGGCTTTTTCTAATTCGAGTTCTTATTTCACAAGAAATAGATGAACTTAAAAATTAATTGTAATATTTACGTACATATCTTAATTTTTATCTGCTATAAAAAAGAGAAAGATTTTAAAAATTATTTTGCTTTATAAGAATAAAAATAAAATATATTCTTTTAAAATTGTCAATTTCGATAATTATTTCGATGATTCAAGATATCAGAACGTAAGTTCTTATCCATTCATCTATTTTTGCAAATTATTCATAATATCATAATTAAGTGTGCATCACACAGATTCAATAAAGTTGCATAAGGACCTTACATTGCAATAATCATTTAACTTAAATAATTATATAAGATTCAAATTTAAGATTTTCTAAAACGAATATTATTTTAAATTAATAATATTAATGTAAAACAAATTTTAAAATCTTTTAAGAGCGCATATTTGAAAAAACAGTCTAGTTTCTTATCCTAAAGCATTGCTAAATGTTTTTCAGAATGTACACATTTCTTAAACTCTGCTCATGAGTCCGACTTGTCTGCATTCTATAAGATTGTATCACAGACTATTGTTCACAGTCAAAAAGAACATTTGCTAAAAATACGAGTTTAAGATCACTATATAATGTTGATGCTTTTTCATAAATGAGTCGGAAAAAGACATCGGAATGAGATAATTATTTACATCAATGGGCAATGTAGTCATGTTACAGCTCTTCTAAATAATAAATATAAGATTTGCTTTATGTTTATTCTCTATACAAGATTAGGTAAACTAATCTTCTTATATAATTGATTTTTACGTAAACGCAAAGGAAAACGTTTTTCGCAGTGTTTTATAAGCATATACTCGATTTAATACTGTATGTTTGTTATAGTTCTTAAAATAGTTCGTAACAATTATTGAAGCATCTAAAATAAAAACATTAATACACAAACGTGATTACAAATACATGAACTTGCTATATATTCAGTTCTGTTATTATATGTTTAAATTATATCAAAATTATTTTGCACCACATTTACGAATTTTTTTTATAATTTAATCCTTTTATTCAATGAAAACTTTTAATTTTTCTCTCTGTTATTTATCGTATTCATTGTAAAACATATTTATATATTATTTAAAAAAATTCTAACATACATTTCTCAAAAAACTAACGGGAACAATAATTATATCTGTTTTTCTTTTGGTAACCAATGTCTTAAACACATTTTTTATCATTAATGTCATTATATATGTATTTTTTACTATAAACTATATTTAAATAATTCTCTTTATTTACATAATTGACTATAAAATTTTTCTTCAACTTTCTGTACAAATAAATCGTCTCATCTGCATTTTAAATTATTCATCTGTTTAGTATAAAATTATTTATACACAGATTTATCAATTAAATAAAATATTTCTATTAAAAAAAGAAATCTGCTGAGATAAGAGAAAATTTAGTTATAAAGTAAGAATAAGGCATCTTTAAATTCCTTAAAAAATGTTTGCATACTTTTTTAGTCCAAATTGGTCGCGTTAGATTTATTTTAGAAAATTGCTATATTAAAAGTGTTGTAAAGATATATTCAAAAAATGTAGCAAGTATGTAGCAAAATTCATATAGAATGGTTTCACGATCAAGAAAATAATGTTAAAAGGTGGCACAATTTTCTAACAATACAGAAATTACATATATATAGTCAGTATTAATCTATAAAATCAATTAACTATAAATAAATATTGACCATGTTGTACTTTGTGTTAGTTTTGTCTTCATATAGAAATTTTCTTTTTTATAGTGAATAATCTTGTTTCACAGCTATATCCGTGACATGTGAAATAGGTGCAGTGAGATCGATTTATATTTCCTATAAAATGTGATCGAAATTATTCATTACCTTCTACGTGATATTTTTTTCTCGCGTTACTCAACTCTCTCTATGCAATCTATATAGCAAAATTGTCTATAGTACAATCTAATAATACTTTATTCTCCTTTTCGTTTCCTTTTTTAAAGTGCATAATAGCATCTGCATCACTAATATATGTACTAAAAATTCCTAAAATTATATATTCATAAATATTATCTATAATATTTACGAATAAACAATATCAATAAGCCTTAAATTGATATTCAATGACGAATTGTATTCGGAAAGCTGATCGTTCAAGTAGTAAAGATTTATAAAGCAATAAGTCTAGATTGACAGGAGGCCCATTTTTCTTGAAGTTTTTGGCGCTCTTCCATCTGATGTTCCGACAAATTTCGTGTTACGTGGCCTGTCTTCAGCTTTCTAGGATCTAAATTAGCTCCTAATGTTTGAACACCTTTAGCAAATTTTGAGAATGGTAATAAGATATCCTTGGCCGTAGATGTTACTGGACTGGTAACATTCGCGATATTCCCTTTTATGGATTTTAAGGCAGATTCACTTTGGGATGACGTAATATTCAATGTCAAATCTTGTTCAGAAGCTGATCTTTTTTTCTCGTCTAATCTATTGTCCGTTTGAAGAGTAGCGCTTTTGACACCGGACGATAATGTTTTATTTTCAACATCCCCCGTCGAATGACTAATATTCTTGAAAAGTGTCAAAGTTGACAGTGGAATCATCCGTTCTTTTTCCTCTTGTATGCTGTCCCCTACGTCGTATACCGTTATCTCCGGCGTGGTTGCCGTAGTTTTCTGTGGCGAAGCGCTGAGAGTGCTGGTACCAGAACCATGTTGCGGTATTAAGTGCAGTGCATCAATGGCTATGTCGGGTTTCAAATCTGAATTCATGATATGCCTGGTAGGTAATCTCGCGTTCACGCTGGTCTCGCAAATGTCACCGTCCATAATGTTAGGATTTTTCACACCCATAATAATACCAATTACTGGAGTGTAAGCCTCCATTAAATGCTTGTCGTGGCTAAAGTTCACTGGCTTTTTGACATGTATATGTGCCATTTCAATATTTTCATCGCTGCTACTGCTGCTACTGTTATTTTTTTCTTTCACATTGCCTGAAATATCTCTATTACCGACCGTAAAGATCGGTTTTGATAACTCTTCCGTCTTTTTGTTACCTATACTTTTTGCCAAATCAATTGGCTTTTTTGTGCTGAAACTCTGACTCAGTTTGTTCAATTTACTAAATTGCTCTGACATATTGTTTAAAGCTTTTGTACCTAAACAAATATTTATAAAATTTTATTCATCAAATACAATATACACAAATAATTTCAAAATAATTTAACAAACCTGCTGTCTTTAAAGCAAGTAATTGTGTCTCGGATACATTTCTTGTCAATTCTGGAAATGACGAAATGTCCAGCAATCCAGTAGAGCCTTTAACATTCACTAATTTACTCTTTCTTTTATCTAATGTGACATTCATAGCTATTGGGATCTTTGGTAAGCCTGCAATTTCCATAGCTACAGAAATAGCTTCACAAATGGCTTTTAAAGATTCTGAAAATTTAAAATATCATGAAAGTTATTTAGAGTTTGTTATAATAAATACATACATATATATGTTCTTACCTATGCTTTCTTCTTCAGTTTTAATCACAACCGCCATATTATTAAAAAATCTTAAATTTGTACTGCGGAACATGTGAAAGTAACCATATTCGCCATTCATCTTGTAATTGATTCTAATACAGTGATAATGCTTATTCTTGAAGAACGAAACCGTATTTTCGGGCTGACCAAATTCAATTAAGACGATATCATTTAGCGGAATTCTTTGGTAATTTGTAACTTTATCGATTTGATAGTCATAGTCTGCTATGTAATAACTATCTCGAGTTAATATTAGAATAGTATCCATTTCTGTTTCGGTAGGGTCACCGGTACTAAAATAAAAATAAGAAATTTTTGATTGAGATACAAATCACATATACAAATATAAGAAATATATCATAGCGAACATTTGATACATACACAGGATCGGCATCGATAACACCCCAACTGCCTAAGATAATTTCGGGATCAGGAATCAGTAACTTTTTGCAGTCTTCGATTAGCAGTTTCACATGAATCGCAGTCGCCGCATTGTCTTCTTCATCTGTACGCTCTAAAAATACTTCTTCGCTTACCGAATTTCCCAACATCATATCAATTGTTGCTTGCCTGTAGACATCTTTGAAGCGATTCAAGTAGTATCTGCAAAGATATTTTGATTCTTATTATATGGCTATACTAAAAATTAAGAAATGGTTTTTAAAAAGAAAATGTGAAGAAAAAATATCATTTAGAAGAAATAATAGAAGTATATATATATAATAGATCATAGAGATATTCTCTCTATATATACAATATATGTAGAAAGAGAAAGCAAGTTTTTTATGTTTAATTTATTAAATGATAATGCATTTTTATAAAGATGATTGACTATTTGATTATAAATCATCTTCATATTCTTTCATAAAGGAGAGGGACAGTATAGAGCCAAGGTTAGACATGCAAAAGAAATTTTGTAGCATAACCAAAAGAACTTTTCATGCTGACATTAACACAGAACATATCTTTTTATATATGAATTAGCTTATAATAGAGTAAAATTTAATCATAAATTAAGCTTTGAAAGCTTTGTAAGATACAACTGTCATACATTTGCCAAAAGTGAAGTTACAAGCAAGCACAACGAACCTTGCTAAATTATATAGGGCAGTGGCATAAAGAAATTCGGGATGAGTAGCAAGTTGAAGTTGTATATTTGGTGGTTTCATAGGTATAAGTTCGAGACAGCAATTATCAAAGATATCTAAATAGTGTGACCAATCGTTGTTCAGTTGATCAACGTCAATTGGGTTCCCTAGCAGCGTATCTAGCGCTGCTTGACGTAAGTCGTCCATAAAGTGTTGCTGATAATATCTATGGGAAAATGAAAGGACAATGTCAGGGTCCTGGTCGAATACAACGCGGTTTATTGAAGGCCCGGATATTTTTTTTTAAAGGGGCATGATAACTGTGAGATTCTGTGTCATGTTGGAAATAAAGGTGGGAAATAAAAGGGAAATAAAAAATAAAAAATGAAGGAGAATTAAGCGAATACAGAGTGATGAGAGATTGATGTATGTTATACCTGTTTGCAGAATTCATGCCGTCTTTCATCAACCCAGTAAATTTTCTTTCGCCGGTACGCGTATAATCTCCCTATAATAAAACAACAAAAAATCATATGTCAGAAATTATTTGTAGAATTAAATTGTTTTTATTCAACACATGAAACTTGACACAAGCAGTTTGAAATGCACAGACCTTTAAAGCGTTTGTTCCTGCATATTGCTTGCTAATAATATCTCCATTATTGGCCCAAAGTGATTGAAAAGTCTGTCTTATGTTTGTAGGTAAAGTTCCATCAGGTGGTATTAGTCCCAGTTTTGAAAATTGGATTTCCATAACGGCTTTACCCAGAGCAGTTTGCACCACATTTGTTCTATCTAAGCAATCTATGCAATTTACACGAAATGTGCCCTTTTGCATGCAAATCATACCTTGTTTATCGCGCCAGCAATAACCCATATCTGCTAGCAATGTGACCAATGCATTAACCAAAACAGATACATTTTCGAAATGCATTCCTCGACTGCATTAGAGACAAAATTTTCGAGATATAACATAATTCATAATGAAAACAACAAGCATAAGAATTTAGTATTATAGATATGCTTGGGAATATTTACCAATATTCATGGAAATCGAAGGTAGTGTATGTAATATCTGAATGATTATAGTTAAACACATGATTACTATAAGCTTCCCAGATTATCTTTTCTTTGCCAGACTGTTCAACCAGGTTAACAATGCAAATAGGCCCATATAATGCAAGTTCTTCACCAAAATGTTTTTCGAATGCTATTTGTGTTTCAGCCTCATCTATGACATTATTATATTGGATTATATCATAGTCTGCAAATGATCTAATATGCAAAAAATACATATTTTCCTACTTACATACCTTTATCAATTCGCGGTGGAGGCTTATATTTATATCCAGGCTGTGACCAATATACTGGCACACTACCTCGTACTTGCACAAAGGATACTTGATGATCATGGTACCAAACTAATTGTTCAGTTTCGACATAATTTGCACATTTTCCATCATCGTCCACTCCGCGTCTCTTATATCTATAATTAACATTTAGAATTATTCATAATATAATTAATATAATTAATATAATTAATATTACATATACATATACAATATTAATTATATTAATATACATATATATATATATATATATATATATATATGTATATATCATAATTATTTATATTATAATTCTTTTTCTTATATTTCCTTATATTTCTAATTCTCTATAGATACAATCTGTCTTTAAATGTTAAATAAGATAAAATTTAATTTAATATATGAGATTATATATATATATATATATATATATATATATATATATATATAAATTATGAGCATCAATTATTTAAACAATATATATAAACAATAGTTACCTGGTCCCAGCACGGAATCTACTTCTTCTTGACATTATTGCTAAGTTAAATATCTCCTGTTGTGGTTGCCCATCAAAACCCACTTCAACTACACATTTTTCTATTTGAACATATCCTTGAATGATTGGTAATATCCAACAGTTTGCTTTATCTCTCTGCAAAATAGATATAATTTGGATAAGTAAACATGCTACATAAATTGCAAGTGATCTTTGATGATTATACAACTGATTTTGGATAATTTACCTACTTGCTTATTGAACAAATAAAAATAAATTGATTTTATGCAACAAATTTATCATCACATGCAATTAATAGAATTACTAAAATATTTAAGCAAATATGTCTAATTTTTGTAATTTTATTGTGTAGAATCTCAGTTGTGATATAGTATAATAAAATTTTATAGAAATTACTAACATCTAAATTAATAATGTCATGTAACATATGTTTATTCCAGAAGAACCTGTCATCCACCCGTTGCCATAGTGGTTTATCCTGATTACATTGCTGAGATTCTGCTATACATTGTCGTTGCAAGCTATTAGTGATATCACCTGTCTGACAAAAGAAGAAGGAATCAGTTTCAGTAAATATCTTATTTAATTCTTCCAATATTCTCTTCTCAAATTTTTCTTTGTCTTTCACTATGCTCCGTTTTGTTACTGTAGATTTCACCTATAGAAATATTATATAAGTTTTATGTATAAAATATCAAATAAATTACACAATGTTAACAACTTAGGTCCCTTACTTGAGATGTAGCTAGCGCAGCAGCCTGTTGTGTGGTATTTTTTATAGTATTTGTAGCATTCTTGATTGTACCCCAGGTTTTTGCCAAGGCTGCCTTCTGTGGTACATCAAACAATCCACTACCTTTTTTCTTCAATGAATATTGATGTTTCTTACAAGGCAACAAGCCAATATCCGCATTATCTGTGCCAAGATGTAGAAACGCGATAGATTTGATTTTGTAAACAACATGATC
Source organism: Camponotus vicinus (assembly GCF_025532165.1). Lineage (NCBI taxonomy): Eukaryota > Metazoa > Arthropoda > Insecta > Hymenoptera > Formicidae > Camponotus > Camponotus vicinus. The sequence continues at coordinate 10,577,543 of NW_028141945.1, forward strand.
ACCGTGTAGTTCTCCCACTGGTGTGATATCCTTTATAAGCATCAAGCGAGGTTCTAATACTGACGTTTGTTCAATTTTTCCCACTATTCCATAAAACATTCCCAGACATTCTAAATCTTTTGGCGTAGCCCACTCCCAATCTGCAAAATTCATCATTCTCAATAATAATAATAATTGATAAGCTATCATAATTAAATCTTAAATATACATAAATACACACATGTAGCATTCTTTTATTAAATATGTATGAATCAGGAAATGTCACGTATATGTATCTTTGCATAGTAATGTACCCTTGGAAGAAATGAAATTAATTCGAGTCTCGAAAATTCAGACAATGCGTCTACATGTCGATCTCTTGACGAGTGACGCTCACTTATCTGTCAAATGCAATTGTACGCATTACTCACCCGATTTCGCAGCAAATTCGCCGGTATACTTGTCACACCAGAGGCTGTATTTCTCCTTTACAAAGATAAAATGGGTGTCAGTGCGAAACAACTCCATTTTTTACTTCTTTCAAAATTTGACAGCTATCCGACAGCATGTGTGACGTTTCCGCGTCAAGCAAAATATCCGCCTACAACTGAACGTTCGCCATATTGTTCGTGACGTTCCTTACTGACACTTTTAGCGAAGTTTACTTTTCGATGTAGAATGCAAAAAACGACAGCGACGAGCGATCGTTCGAGTGTGAGAAATATGGATCAATTCTGTTGTTTTTCACGTGGACACGACAACACGAAGTCTCGCTCGATATTTCGACAGGCCTCTCAATCGTATGTTTACAGAGTCATTCTTGACCTGATTGGTGATATATGAATAATTGAAGCGGGAGCTTTCGTTTCTTATTCCTTTTTCATATATGTTTACGAGTAAATATTTTTTTCTAATGTAATCCTTTTACACATATTAATAAAAATAAATGTTTTGAATGAATTTTATGTGTGGGAACTTTATCCTGATATTGTTAATAAAATAATAGATGCGAATAAAGATATATACTATATATGTATGTTTTGTATGATGTAAATATAAAAAAAGGAGCTACATATAAATTAATATCTTGTATATAGTGTTATTAGAGATAACTATCCTTGATATCTTTTTTATAACAATATTTTTTTAATTTTACATTCATATAGAAATACATAAAATATATATAAAAGATGTTATAATTCATAAGTACATATAAAAGAATTTGAAAAAAAGGGTTTATAAAGAACACAAATTTATATTTATATTTATATAAATAGTCTCTCGTGTTTTGATCGCAAATATATTCAGAACATATGTTTATCATATAAATTTGACAACTCTAGAAAATTTCCAAAGAGATGCCACAAGATTAAAAATCTAATTTTCGGATAAATAAGCTTTATTACAATCTTCATGTACATTTCTTGTATTTTATACACCCCTTTTCATAACATTCTAAATTTTTATGGAGAAATGGAAACAATATTTTATTAAATAGTTTAAATGTTTATAAACTTGGCATATAAAAATTTTTTAATTGTCTAAATATAGAGTCTGCTAAACGCTAATCTAATTGTAAGATAGAAATTGCAATTTGCAGCGCGAAACATTACGTATTAATGAGATAAGTAGAATATGCGTATAATAATACGATTACGTAAAGAATCAAACGTTTTGCGTCGCGTCCCAAAATTTGCCGATCTTATACTTGCGAGACACATGTACATGGAGAATATTTTTTTTCAAAATTTTGCATACATAACATGCCCATTTAAACATATATTATTTCATTCTTGTACTGAGCATTCGTGCGCTTTATTTAAATGGCTCCTATATATACGTACAATAAATTGATAAATATATCATAAATATACAGAACATGTGAAAATACGTGTATTTTCAAAAAGTTTAATATATCACACCTTATAAATTCTCTTGCAAAAAAAGTGCTCATCAATATATAGAGAACAGTCTTGTAGCCTGGCTTCTTAGTCATGATTTTAAAATAACTGACAAATTCAAATCCTTTTGTGTCCTCCTTTCATTATGTACAGTCATCAAAAACTTTGTATTCCTTCTTTGTAGCTATCAATTCTTATATTGTTTATTGGGGTTTGTTAGAAAAAAAATATAAAAATTATTCACCCTTATTAGTTTCAGCAATATTTAACTTTTCTCATCGCTGCTGGTTTGTTCATTCGTTTGGTCGCTCTTCTTCTTGAGTTTGTATTCTTCCCATTTTCTATGATTAAGAGTTTGAAAGTCATCAATCTCTGCTATTAATTCCAAATATCTAGATAATTTCAACAATTCAAAATCTTTGACTCTACTGGTGTGAGCATGTTTAAAAGGTTTTATTCTCAATCCTGATTGCGGATTCATTATGAAATTTCGTCTGATATCATCAAACATTATTGTATTTTTTGCAGAGAACTGTTTGTACTTTCCCCAGATAATGCCCAGTGGTTTTACCCCGACGACACCATATTTTGGTGTGTGGACGGTGATCATAGCAAGGACATCTAGATGGAAAGCTATTTTATAGTTTGGATGATTTGAAACTCCCAACAATTTCATCTTTTCATTAATCCATCTCATGCTAGTCGCCGACCAGATGACTATGTCATAATTTTTATAAGCACGCGTCAAGAATTCATGCAGATACGGACGCATTAATTGTGCTCCGCTTTCTGCCACTGATCTATGATCAAACAAAGTATAGTCTATGTCAAGAACAAGGAGCTTTTTACCCTCCCTCAGAGGATTCAGTTCTGTAATCACATAGCGATCAATACGTATTTGAATTTTACGAAGATTTATTTCAGCCTTTTCAATCTCTACTTCCTCTTCCTCTATATCTAAATCATTAATCACTTCAGGTACATTCTCTGGTGCTTGACTGGCTTCTGCAATATCTTCTTCACGCGAGCCCATCAACATTAGTTTGAAACCAGGCTTCAAATTTAACTTGCCAATTATATCCTCATCCTGTACTGCTTTGCCTAAGGAAAAAAAATTTTCTACAGGCATTTTTGAAAACTGTGTATTTAAATTATGCTATGTTAGATGATAAATTTTCACTAGTCTTTCTTCAGTCATCAACAATAACAACGATTAATATAAAAATTAGAAAAAAAATAATTATATCAAGAGAAACCAGATGTAATTATAAACTTGATATATCGTACAATAAAAGAGAAAAGTTTTTTTAAAATTATACAAATAAATAACACACAGTGTCACATTTTAAATAACAATGATACAAAACGTAATTAAAATATAACGATTAATAGCAGGATATTTGCCATTTAAACATGATAAAAAAAATTGAGAAATATGTTATTAAAATGTGCGACGGCGATTATTTATCAGACGAAAAATCAGAAAACAATTCTCAAAACATAACCTTTAAATTTGAGATTTAAAAGCTTTTGACGTTCAGGACGAACACCCGTTTCTCGATGTATACGCTCTTTCAAAGTAAGAACAGTATCGTCCTCTTGAATATCGAGAATATCGTATTCTTTTCCGCTCCATTTCACCACAATTCTTAATTCACCCTCCATTCTCGTTTTTCTAACCATATAAATGAAACAGACACATCGTAAACCCAGAGAGAAGAACGAGAGGTGTCATGGCCCCCTCTAGGGTCCCTGAAAACGATATACCCTCTGTGGACATGAACTAGAACTACATGGCCACATCCACTTTACGGTGCCATGATAAAACAGTCGGTTGGTTCATGTCCGTGCTACATCCACAATTTATAGACGACAGAAATACATCTCGCATATAGACGTAATTAATATCCCACACAGCACATTATACTAAAAGATAACGAAAAGATGGCTTTTTTAAGTTAACGAAACGAAAAGATGTCTATAAAGACATCTTTTCGCTTTGTCGAAAAAGATGACATAAAAAAGACATAATAGTATGTGGCACGTGTTTCTTCGCTTGCCGCTACGCGGCGAGTCACTCTTAACTTACCTCGTATTTAATATTTATCACGAAATGTATATAAAGAATTAGTAATTAATATAAAATCTGAAACATATTTTTGCCTTTTACGAGCAGTAATGCCAGAAAGAGGATACTGCTCGCACGCATCAATCAGGGAGAGTTACATACATGTGCTACGCGGAATGATATTGTATGCGTGTGAGCCGCATCCTTTTCCTGACATTACTGTTTATCAGTTTAATTTCTGACAAATTGAATTTAAAATAATTTATTTAATAATCAGGATTCCTTGTTGGGATTCAGAATATTAAACAGATTATTAGAAATTAGGCGGATAAATGGGAAAAATAGCCCATTTATTGCGTGTATTGAAGTATTTCTACTACCGAACCGAGTGTCGATAATCTATATAGAATGAATCAAGTCATCTTTTAGTCATCATATGGACAAGATTAAAAAGTCACTGAATTCATGAGATGACTTTTAGCCATCTTTCCGTCGACTTAACGATGTCAGTAAAAGATGTCTGTGACAAAAAAATGTCCAGTTTTAGTAGCACTTTTAGACGACTTGGTGCTGTGTGGGATACTTCGTTAGCGCGATTTCTCTTTTCCATTCTCAAGCATATATTATAAACATCAATATATGCTATTTATGAAATAAGTTTATATAACATACATGTGTAGGATATTTTATTTTCGTGATAGAAAATAGAAAAGATAAATTATATAAAATTCAGTAAATTGAATTTTATTTGTTAAAAAACGGTCCTAGAAAAAAGACAATTATAAACCGTTTCCAGGAGATATCACACGTGAACACTACATTTGATACGCAACATATTAACTCTTTTAAAAATAAATATAATATTGAAAATGCTTTAATGAAATAAGTTTATGTAACATACATGTGTAGAATGTTATTTTTGTAATAGAAAATAGAAAAGATAAATATGTGAACGACTATATAGACGAAATGAAAAAAGAACAAGCAACACACACATATCCATTTTGAAATTAATATAAATATGACAAATAATTTGTATAAATTACTTACCGCAAATGTGTATATTGTGCTCTATACATGATGCTTTTTCAGACTTCCTTTTTTTTCTAAATATATCTTTCGTTGTGTTTGCTCGTGATCATTGTTTCTTCTCGTAACATTGTTTCCTTACTCGCCCACGAAAACACGATTTAATTATGATTAATCGAATACATGGAACACTGCACGAGACTCTCGATCGCGAAATAATCATACAAAATACGCATTTTATTATATCATAAGAGAGCAACATGACCTTTACACTTTTTAAATTTACTTTTTAAAATTTATTTACTTTAAAATTTAAAATATTGTATGTTTGATTCTAAATATTGTTATAAATAAATAATTATAACTAAATAATTATTATAAATAAATAATTATTATTCATATGAGAATCGATAATCGAAGAATCATAATGAAAGTTGTTTCTATTTCTTTTGTTTCAATTTCTACTTGCTAAATAATGAATGATTGCGCTTCCGTACAGATTTATCATCGCGATACAATTTCATGTCGTTTATCAAAAAATAATTAATTATTGATTAATAATCATAGCTAATTATGTTCAGATATTAATTGCAATCGCGTTAGAAAAAAAATCTAACAATTATACGAAATATTTCGCATTATAATTTTACTGCTCGAGTGTTGCCATGCGAATGATAACAAGGTTGTGCTACATAAACAAAGCGTGTTCTCCTCTAAGAAAAATCCTTAAGAAAAATAATCAGTATATTGAAATAGTTTTGTCAGTTACTGATATAAAAACTATAGTCAATTGACCAGTTTTGTATCAATAACTGATAAAACTGGTAAAATTTTTAAAGCTAGCGCTTATTTATACTGTCAAGGCCATGCATATCATATTATTGAAAATTCATTGTCGAGATATTTTACGTATATATATACACGGAATATTAAATTGTAAAAGTATATTTTAAGTTATTTATTAAACAATCTTAAATTATAATATCTATTAAAGCATGGAGAATTTTTTGTTATGTTAATTATTCGAACCTACGATATTTTAATCGTCGAAAAGCATTCCATATTTTAATCATTAAAAAGTAGATTATCATTTCGTTACGATCTATACGAACAATAATTACTTCTTTAATAATACTTATATTTTGTGATAAAGTATAATTTATTATTTTAGATTGCTATAACGATTTTTATTTGAAAGAGAGACAGAGGGAGAAAGAGAGAGATTAAATAGATAAATTACATGAAATATATACACACAAAATCTATCGCTTTATATATAGTTATATATTATTTATAAAAATTAATTATACATGAAAACGTGATATATCAATCAAATATATCAATCAGGTAACCCCCCCATAATTTTGCTAATTTTACGATAATAATTTTTTTAGTTAAAGGATAATATGAACAACTTTTTAAGTTAAAGGATAATATGGACAATAAATAAAAAATTTATAATCACTTACCGCGCAATTTCGTTACTCCGTATATTGTCTAATGCTTTTCCCGATCTTCTTTTCCTCTCTTGTTCGTCCTTTGCTATTTCTTCGTAACACTCATATTTACTCCCGAAAATACGATTAATAATGATTAGTCATATATGATCGCGACACATTTTGCACGGCACTCCCGATCGCGGAATAATTACACGAGAAACGTACTTTGTTTGTATCGTAAGGGATAGAGAACACAAAAGAGAAGTACGATTCGTTCGACGTTTATATGAGAGGTCAAATTCGTACGCTACAAATATTATCTTTATTGGTGATAGTATGTATAGTATATTGACAGGAATTATAAGATCGAAAGAGTAATGTAATTGAAAGTCATCAATATAACAATTGTTTAATTAATAGTTATTAATTATAATTAATTGGAAATTATAATTAATTCTATATTAATATAGAAATAATAAATTCGAAATTATAATAAATTATAATTAATTCAACAATATACGAAGAGTATTTCGCACCATTATCTTATTGCTCGAGTGTCGTCATGCGAATGATATAAAGCCGTGTATAATAAACAATAACTTGTTATACGTCGCCAAAGTCAAACACCGTGTTATTGTCCATTCGTCATACCGAAATATTTTACGTACTTTAACATGTATATACGCAAGATATTAAAATATATTGTTGCGTCCGCGGAACGATATTTATCGAACGCGCGCGACACAACCGATCGGCACACGCTAATTACGCGGCACCCGCGCACTCGTAAATAATAACACGGTTCTCTGTAACACCGAAACTTTAATGGGCAACACAGAAACACAAGCAATAACTCGGAAAGATAATACAACGGCTCGTAAATAGAAACACGTCCGCTCAGCCTGACAGCTGGCTTCAGACTCAGCTGACTCTCGTTGTTTATAAACAATTGACCACGGGATCCGAACAACGGCAGGGCCGCAACGACTCGGGCGCGCGCGTAATAATATATATATATTTTTTCGATTATTTAAATATAAGGTAAATGTTTACTTTAGGTTACACAGCTCGAAAAATTTTTATTTTCACATATGTTGTAGAGCAGTGCTGGGATTTACTTGCAACTTTCGGCCAGATTTCTTAGCTTACGCCTACTGTTCCCCTCTTACCGCTCGCGCCTTAGCGACCGCGCCACCGAACGCTCGTAACTAAGGAGCGCTCAGGAACGTGCGCGTCACAAATGTAATGTGGCAATCTATCTAAGTTCTCTTTATTGTTTATTAATAATAAAAATAATTATTCTATTATTAATTACGTATATGTTCTGTAACAATTTAAAATATTTGTGTTTTGAAACGTACTTACAATAAAGAGAACTTAGATAGATAGATTGCCACATTACATTTGTGACGCGAACGTTCCTGAGCGCTCCTTAGTTACGAGTGGCGCGAGCGGTAAGAGGGAAACAGTAGGCGTAAACTAAGAAATCTGGCCGAAAGTTGCAAGTAAATCCCAGCACTGTTGTAGAGGATACATTCCTAAGTAATACACCGTTTGAATTTTGCGGCGGTCTCTTTTCGTTTCTGAGATATGCACTTTTGAAGTTTCATACTTTTATGTCATCTTTTCGTTATATCCTATTTATATATTTACATTTTTTGTTTACATTTGTTCATCACGGTTTCATATTATATTTTACTTGTATGTTTATATTTTTTTGTTTACGTTTGCTATCTCTAATTAATATTCTAATATAAATATTCTAATAAAAAAAAGGTAAACAATTTAAATTTATATAGAATTTAATACAATTTAATACAATTAAAAAATATCACAAATGTATGTGTACACACACACGCGCGCGCGGGGGGTGCAAGGGGGGGCCTTCGGCCCCCCCTCCCGCAACCATCCCGCCGGTAGGCAAGGTGGATCTCGCTTTACAACTTACAGCATATATCCATTGTGATTGAACTCTTCGCAATGCGTCCCTTACCGGCGGGGTGGTTGCGGGAGGGGGGAGCCGAAGGCCCCCCTTGTACCCCCTGCGCGCGCGCGTGCGCGTGTTTGTGTGTGTGTGTACATTTGTGATATTTTTTAATTGTATTAAATTGTATTAAATTCTATATAAATTTAAATTGTTGAGCCCTTTTTATGCATAATTACCTATATTCTCTCTTCTTTTAAACATATATATATACATGATGTGGTAAAATTATATTCTATTCATGAAACCTTTTTTTGTTAATAACTATTTAATAAATAACAAACGGCTAAAACCTTTTGAAAGTTATTCAGAAAGATGACCTCGGTAAATGTAAACAGAAAAATATAAACATATTTAGAATGTAACGAAAAGATGATACAAGTAAGTATAAAATTTCAAAATCGCATATCTCAGGAATGAAGAGAGACCGCCGCAAAATTCAAACGGTGTATTACTTAGGAATGTATCCTCTACAACATATATGTGAAAATAAAAATTTTTCGAGCTGTGTAACCTAAAGTAAACATTTACCCTTCATTTCAAAGTTTCTCTCTTATTAATAAAAAATTTGTATTTCAAAATATTTCTTTCCCTTTTACATTATAAAGTTTCTAATTAAATAATATTTATCAAACTTATTCATGATTTTAAAAACGATTTAATTATGTTTAATCATGTGTTAAAACAAAGATCTTAAACTAATATAGGTCATTAATTTATTCAAATTGAAAAATTTTTTGTATTTTCTAATTCAATTTTTCATCTGATATCTATTTTAATATTTAAGCTGTCAAATTACTATCCTTTGACATTTTTTAATCTATAGTTTTGACGAAAGCTCTTTTGTTAATCTTTTAAGTGAGATATTTCATTGGTTTATTATCTATTTTAGCCACAAATATATTGTATATGTTAGCTCAATTCTGTTATTAAGTTTATTGAAATATTTTAAAGTCTCCCTAAACATGAGAACATTGAAAATAAATATAAAAGAAAAATTTGTGTATTCAGTGTTCAATATTTAATAAAATATTTCAGTTTCGAAAGGAAAAATCATGTACTTATAAGGTTTTGCCTATATGTTGTATACAATGTATTGTTGACATTTTGAAAAAGTCGTTTAATTTAAACTTGGCATTCTTCCATTTGACTTATATGTAACCGAAATTATTTATTTATCTTGTGCTATACGTTTTTTCAATTGCTATTATTAGTCATATATATATATATATATATATATATATATATATATATATAATATTTATTATTATAATATATTAAAAATAAAAATTTATTTAAAAACAATTTATTCCTATTTTCTTTTAATTTCGCCTTGTAACTATCAGATCCAGATAAAAAATCAAGTGCAGACTAGAATCTAGCGCTTATTTTGTTCATGTATTAACGTGATACATTTTTATTAACAAGGAAAATTAGTATTTACCAAGCATATAATTTATAAGGTATAATATTTTATAGTTATATTTAACACAATTTTCGAAATGTATATCTATGTAATCTATTTTATTTGTGATTTTGTAACTTATAAAAGATATAAATATCACTAAATATTACCAATATTATGAAATATCCTTCCCTTTTTTTCTCTTTTTATACAAAAACGTATAAAACATATATAATAATTTTAATTCAAAAAAGTTTCTTTAGTTTGAATTTTAGATTTAAAATTATTTAAATTTATAATTAAAATGTTACATTTTTGTTCATCAAACATGTTTCTTATATTAATTTAAATTATATTCTCTACGTATATTTTGTATTTTCATAAATGTGTAAATTCTTTGCAGTAACTTACTTATTGTACTTAAACTACTTACCTTATTGTAATTAAAATTGTGGTGGATTAAGATGTTAGTTTTGTTGAAATGAATTGTAATTAGCGTGTTATCGTTAAGTTTAATGCTACCTATGTATGCGTAATTGCGATCTTACCACTTTTGAAGCCCACGAAAGACTAACTTGGTAACTGGCACATTGCAGCTAATATAATCAGATAATAAGTGTATGATTGTTCCCTTAATAAACATAATCAAAAGACTCGATATGTAATCAAATAGATACATAGTGTAAAAACACTACAATTTATAAAATTAAAATTTAAAAAAAATTTTTTTAAATTTAACGTAATTTTTCTCAAGAGTATAAACAATCAAGAAATTACATATTTTAATTCTCTATTTGTAGAAAAGTATTTTCGCAAATTATGATATATTTGCTCATTTATTGAATTATTTATAAAATTAGTATAGAAATCGAAGACCAATAATTTCTTAAATCAATTTTTTTGTAAATTAAAAAGAAAATAAGAGAAATGAGTAATTATTTATACTGTATAAATTAATAATAATTAAAATAATAAAACGGTTAAAATACATGAATGGCATTCTTATAATTCTCGCTATGTGCTAATGATTCAATAAAAGTATTGTAAAAGTACTGTAAGATTCATTTGTTTATTTATTCCGCATAATTTCGGACGGATAGATAAGGAATTGTCAATATCGTGTTTTATACATAAATAGTATGGTTATACTTTTCTTTCAGCTTTCTCAAAGTTTTTTACTAATATCACCGCAATACTTACAGTTTCTTTTTTTTGTAATAAACAAACGCATATTCTGCATTGCGAGATTATACGAAACCAGCTGTCGATTAACGAATCGCTAAATTAGTGAAGTAATTGATGCACGGGACCTGTCCACACGGAGAGCATAAAAGAGCGGCTTGTAAATATTTCGCGGGTTTAATATCTTTGAAGTAATCTCAACGTACATCACATATTTTTCTCTGAATATTATCACAGTATTTAATATAATTAAATACAAAATGTTTTAGAAATGCTTGTTAAAGTTCATCCAATAACGAAATAATTAAAAGAATAATTTAAAAAATAAATAAATATAAAATAAGTATAAAGAAAAATTTATGTTTATGTTAACAACATTTGAAATCTTTTCGCTAAAATATTATGGGATCAAAAAAAGTTGTTTTTTAGTATATAAATCTCTATTTTTTTTTAGGCAAATTTCAAAAGATTCGTAATACAACGATTACTGAAAGTTACACATCGACGTGTCTTGGAAATAATGACATATACTCTAAATACAGATGTTGAAATGTTAGAAGAAGAAATTCTTACAAGAATGATTACGTAAACATATTTAGCAATTTCATCGCGGAGGATGGAAAACAAGCTATTATTGCTTATCTTCAAATTGTGAGTCCCCCCACATTTGGTACAAAATAATCATTTTATTTAATATGATATTGATGGTGATAATTGTATTTAATATGACATTGACGACAATAATTATGCTGTTGTATATTTTACCGTGATGTATATGAAACTTGCGGGTTCATAAGGAATCTGGGTGATCGACTTCGCAATTTAATAAAGTACAACAAACTATAAATTGCTGCGTAACAGATGGTACCGAAAAGTTTAAAATTAAATCTTGAATTTGGAATCCAACAATTATTTGACGTAAGTACCTCGGTTATAAATTAACGTTTCCATAAACTGAATTTACATCATATTTTTTTGTTCATAGCAATGCAATTTATGCACGAAATATAAAGTTTGAATTCACTTCTGCATTAAATCAACTTTATATATGACTATTAATATTATGTACGAAAGAAAGATCTTATTAATTGACAAATCAAGTTCCAGTCCAATTAGCAATATCAAATATTACTTCTGCATTTTATAAATAATATTTCTCAACTTTATAAATGTTTCATACAAATAATTGTATAATATTAAAAATTATACTATTCCTTTTGCTATGTTTTACAATATATTTTTTTCTTACAAATAATTATATAATTACAAATATTATAAAATGAATAAATAAAAAATAATATAATTAAAAGTTTTCTTTTGTTTTAATTAACTTTGTAAAACTAAATTAATTTGCTTTTGTAATTCAAATTTAACTTTTATTTTCAAATAAATCTGACATACGAAACTTATGTACTTGATTGACATAAAGGCAAAATGAAAGTAAAAGGACTTGTATAATCTCGTAAGAACATTGATATTTGTATTGATTAGCAATTATAGAAATACCGGATAAATATAAATAAATATATAAAACTGCATTGATATACCAATGGATATTACATTTACATTCTTACGTATAATTAATCATATGCACACATATATGTCTACTTAAATTTTATTCTTAAATGTTATATATTGGAAAATCAAAAAATACAACTTGTTATTATAATTACATTAAATAGAATTTTATATTTATAAAATGAAATTTTTGAATAGCAAAAATATGGTAGCTTATGTTATAAATAATTATATTAAATTATAAATAAAATTAAAAGATTACAACATTTAATTAACTTTAATATTAATATTTTGTAATGTATAAAATTATTAAAATTCTAATAATATCAAATTTATACATTTAATATTACATAATCTTTAATAATATAGCATAACATATACAATATGTATATGATAAGATGTATTCGTGAAAGTAATAAACTGCAATATTCAAGATACTAAAGACATGTAAAGAATAATTAAAATTTGATATTTACAAATTTCACGCAACTAATAATATACTAAATAATATAAAAAAATTAATAATAATATAAAAATTCATTCCCTATATTCTTATATTCTTACATAATTTTGTTAAACCTCCTCAAATGTCCTAAAATTTCGGACTTGCGTATTTCTATCTTGTGATTGATTAGTGAAACTAATTCGACAATTTTTGGCACGCAACTAATCTAAAATAATAATATATTGATTCATAAATAATACATTCTTTTCTTAAAATGAAAATCTCTAATGCAGTATTGTTTATTGAATGATTATAAAAAGTATATATATATATATATATATATTGTTACGTCCCTGGTTCGGGTCGCGGTCGAGTCCGTCGTGGAAAGAGAAGAAGTCCGTTGTCAAGAGGTTGTTGACAGCGGCGGCTGTCATTTGAGTCTGGAGTCAGCTGTCAGGATGTGTGGACGCGTTTCTCTTACGAGTCGATCCGTGTTATTATTATTGTGTATTTACGTTCTGAGTTACCGTTTGTGTTGTAATTGTGCAGTGCATTAAAGTTCTTTAGTTTCCTTAAGTGCTTGTTTATTTAGCGCGTCCCGCGAGCGGCCGATCTCTTTACCGCGCGACTTCGATATCTATCGAAGTCCCCGCCCCGGGCGTAACATTTTTGGGGGCTCGTCCGGGATCGACGGGATACTGAAGGATCAATCGGGACGTGATTTTGTCAACTTTGTGAGGACGCTAAATTTAGAGTGTCGACGACAAACATCGGGCAACAGGATCCCACGGGCGTCTCTACACGAAAGAGGATACGAGCCGCGACTCCCAGCCCGTCGTCAGAGGCGATCACTCTTCAGGCGGCGATGCGAGAGATCCGGGAGCTGCGAGAGGAACGCTTGCAGATGCGAGCCGAATTTGAGGCGCAGCTCCGGGAGCGAGACAGCGAGCTCCGACGTCTGGAGGGGAGATTACGACAGGACCAACAGCTAAGTCCTTCTAATAATAGTCCGCGATTAGAAAATTCGAATCCCGGCTTGGGCCTAAAATTAAAAACCGATAATTATGACGGGAGTGTCCCCTTGCGTGAGTTTCTCACTCAATTCGTTTTGATAGCGCGGGCAAATAACTGGAGCGATTCTCAGAAAGCCGTGGCCTTGGCTGCTTGTTTGAGGGGAAAGGCACGTTCAATTTTGGATGGGGTTTTTGAAATAGAGAATCTGAAATTCGACGAGCTGAAATCAAAGTTAGAGTTGCGTTTCGGGGAGGGGCATTTGGCCCAGACTTACTATACCCAGTTTACCAATAGAAAACAAAAGAGTTCGGAGGATTTGGCCACTTTGGGTGCAGATCTGGAGAGGCTTTCGCGTCTTGCTTACCCTGAGTGTTCTCACGAAGTGAGGGATAAGATCGCTTGTGCCCAGTTTATAGCTGCGCTATCGGACGGTTTCCTGAGAAGAACTCTTCAGTTAGAAGATATCACTTCTTTAAAAATCGCGGTGGAAAGAGCGATGGCTGTAAAAGTCATCCAAGAAAGTAGTTTCTCGAAAAGTAAATTTAATCAAAAAGACGAAAATAAATCTCAGGAATGTTGGAAGTGTGGTGACACAGGCCATTTTCGGGCGGAGTGTCTCTCTAAAAAAGAGGAGTAGAAAAATGAATTTTGCCGTGGAAAATAAAATTATTAATAAAAGAAGTGTTTTAAAACTTTGTTGAAACTGTGTTAATGAAAATTTATTTGCAGCCAGTGTGTGTAAAAAAGGGGCGAGCCCGGATGTATCTTGAATAGGGGATTAATTCTTTCATTAGAATGCCTGGATGGCAATATTCGTAATTTCCAGTGCTTGTTTTAATAATGGTTGTTTTGATTCTTATTGTCTTCTGAATGAATTCTAATTGGTAGACTAATCCTCGAAGTGTTGTGGGAGGGACTCCCGGATTTATTTTGATTAGGGAATGGTTCTACATCCGAGGCCCGAAAAGAAAGTTTTGGATAAAAGAGTTTGGTGCTGTTTACTCGTTTAATTATTTTTGTTGTTTAAGGAAAAGAAATTTTGGAAACAATTCCGAATTTGACAAGAAAGATTAAGGAAGGAAGGAGAGGAAGTCAGAAAGGAAAACAAAAGGAATTATTTGAACATTAGAGGACGAAGACTGCCTCATCCACGGTTTTTGACCCGTGGTTTTCCCGTGGGTCTTCGGGCGAATGCCGAGGCAGGGGCCTGAGGAGTTCTCTTGGGAGAACGGAGGGTCCACGGGAAGATACCCCCCTCTTGCCTGAAGATTTTTCTCTAAGGAGAGAATCAGTGAAGTCGTTGGAATCTGTGAAGTCGTTTGATCCCAAGAAGACGTGTGGTTCGGTAACCTGCAACAGCAGTTCAGGGAGAACATGGAGGCACGTCGGGAGCTGAAATACGACGAGATTCCTTTGAAGACTTACCACAGCGTGATTGTCGGGACGACAATCTTTCGAGAGGGGAGCAAGTGTTACGTCCCTGGTTCGGGTCGCGGTCGAGTCCGTCGTGGAAAGAGAAGAAGTCCGTTGTCAAGAGGTTGTTGACAGCGGCGGCTGTCATTTGAGTCTGGAGTCAGCTGTCAGGATGTGTGGACGCGTTTCTCTTACGAGTCGATCCGTGTTATTATTATTGTGTATTTACGTTCTGAGTTACCGTTTGTGTTGTAATTGTGCAGTGCATTAAAGTTCTTTAGTTTCCTTAAGTGCTTGTTTATTTAGCGCGTCCCGCGAGCGGCCGATCTCTTTACCGCGCGACTTCGATATCTATCGAAGTCCCCGCCCCGGGCGTAACAATATATATATATATATATGTATATATACAGGGTGATTCTGAACAAACGTTTGTCTTTAAAATATCAAATTCTCGAATAAATTCTAAGACGATTTTTCCTCTTGCAAAATTTTGCCCAGAACTTAGTTTTTAAACTATAAAGGAAAATAGTTAACTACTTACGGAACGAGTACAAGAAGTAGGCAGGGACGGCGCGATATAGGCGATTACGTGGGGCGCTCGCCGCGATCAGCTGATTGCTATACACGATGACTGTAACAATCAGTGTGTGTATGTGTGTGTGTGCGTATACATTCTCACACACACACTGATTGTTACAATCATCGCGTATAGCAATCAGCTGATCGCGGCGAATGCCCCACGTAATCGCCTATATCGCGCCGTCCCTGCCTACCTCTTGTACTCGTTCCGTCAGTAGTTAAATATTTTCCTTTATAGTATAAAAACTAAGCTCCGGGCAAAATTTTGCAAGAGAAAAAAATCGTCTTAGAATTCATTCAAGAATTTGATATTTTAAAGACAAACGTTTGTTCAGAATCACCCTGTATATATATATATATATATATATATATATATATATATATATATATATGCACATATATGTACATATTTATAGTTTATATATGTATATATAAACTATATATACTATATATACTTTTTTAAATATATATATTGAATAAATATATATAATAAAATATGTGTATATGTATATATATATACAGGGAGAGCCATTTTAATTAACGCACGCAATTATTTCGGAAACAAAGCATTTTAAAGAAAAATGTTTCAGACAAAAGTTTTATGGTTTCGAGGGGGCCATAAAATGGTATTATTGGTTTGACCTTGAAGAGTTATTTGAAGGTCACATGAAGGTCACCTTCAATTTCTTAAATTGAACCTACTATTTGTCATTGCATATTCTTGTAGCTTATCTCGAGAGCTTTCCAAAACACTATAATTAAGTACTTTTTTGTTAAGTACTTTTTGAGTTATGAGGCTTGAAATAATTTCTTAATTTTACATAAACCGTAAAATATCTAGTAAAATATTCATTTTTCGATTATCTTACCTTAATACTTTTATGTACAAAATAATGAGAGGAATCAATTGGTGTAAAGAAAACACATAGTTGTTTTTAAGAAAAAATATGGAATTGTTAATTGCAAATTACATATTTTTTCTTCAAAACAACTATGTGTTTTCTTTACACCAGTTGATTCCTCTCATTATTTTGTACGTAAAAGTATTAAGGTAAGATAATCGCAAAATGAATATTTTATAAGATATTTTACGGTTTATGTAAAATTAAGAAATTATTTCAAGCCTCATAACTCGGAAAGTACTTAATGAAAACTAACTTAATTATAGTGTTTTGAAAAGCTCTCGAGATAAGCTACAAGAATATACAAAAGCATATAGGGTGTCCCATTTAAAAAGTTGGAGGTGACCTTCACATAACCTTGACAACGCTATTCGAGGTCATAATAATGTTGCTGTGTAATGCGCCACATAAAACCCTATAACTTTTGTATGAAACATTTTTTTTTTAAATGCATATTTTTCGAAATATTAAGGGGTTTCCACACTTTTGCTAAACCCTGTATATATATACAGGGTGCGCCAAAAGTCTGGATACATCTAAATATCTCACAAACGGTGCATTTTAGAAAAAAATGTTTCAGGCAAAAGTTGTGGTTTCGAGGGGGCCATAAGACGGTACCATTGGTTTGACCTTGAAGAGTCATTTGAAGGTCACGTGAAGGTCACTTCAATTTTTTTAAATGGAACACCCTATATATTTTTGCACATTCTTGTAGCTTATCTCGAGAGCTTTCCAAAACACTATATTTAAGTACCTTTTCGTTAAGTACTTTTTGAGTTATGAGGCTTGAAATAATTTCTTAATTTTACATAAACCGTAAAATATCTTGTAAAATATTTATTTTTCGATTATCTTACCTTAATACTTTTACGTACAAAATAATGAGAGGAATCAATTGGTGTAAAGAAAACACATAGTTGTTTCGAAGAAAAAATATGTAATTTGCAATTAACAATTCCATATTTTTTCTTAAAAACAACTATGTGTTTTCTTTACACCAATTGATTCCTCTCATTATTTTCTACATAAAAGTATTAAGATAAGATAATCGAAAAATGAATATTTTACAAGATATTTTACGGTTTATGTAAAATTAAGAAATTATTTCAAGCCTCATAACTCAAAAAGTACTTAACGAAAAGGTACTTAATTATAGTGTTTTGGAAAGCTCTCGAGATAAGCTACAAGGGTGTGCAAAAATATATAGGGTGTTCCATTTAAAAAAATTGAAGTGACCTTCACGTGACCTTCAAATGACTCTTCAAGGTCAAACCAATGGTACCTTCTTATGGCCCCCTCGAAACCAAACAACTTTTGCCTGAAACATTTTTTTCTAAAATGCACCGTTTGTGAGATATTTAGGTGTATCCAGATTTTGGCGCACCCTGTATATATATAATATATATAATATATATATATATATATATATATATATATATATATATTATATATTATATATTATATATATATATATATATATATATATATATATATATATATATATTAATATAATATATATTATATATATAATATATATATATATATATATATATATATATTAATATAATATATATATATATATATATATATATATATATATATATATATACATATATGTATATATAAGTATGTATATGTATATGTATAACATAATAATAGAAATAAAAAAGTTTAATAATAAGAAATGTTAGATGAATAAAGATATTGACGCGTCCTAAAGTTTACCTTTAACAATTTTTCAAATAATAGTTGTTGCTCCGAAATATGTCCAATAGTCAAAAACTCTTTTATCTGAAATAAATTTGAATGTGTTGTTGTCAATGATTTATGATTTAATCTTTTGTTAAGAAAATCAGATATAATGTAATTTTGTATTTTCAATATAATTAATACAAGTTAATTGTTCTTTAATTAAGATATTTGCGATACTTATAGATAAGTTTAACAATTAATTTGTAAATCAGTTAATGTATATTATATAATACTATAAGTTCTAATAGAATATTTAAGTTCACAAAACTTACCTGATTAAGTTGTTTTTCAGAATACACATGATTAATAATATGAATTAATATTCCAATAATATGTTCTCTATAAATTAAAAATAATAAATTTATAATTAATATATATGACAAATTGTAAATGTTTACTTTAGGTTACACAGCTCGAAAAATTTTTATTTTCATATATGTTGTAAACGATACATTCCTAAGCAATACACCGTTTGAATTTTGCGACGGTCTCTCTTCGTTCCTGAGATATGCGATTTTGAAATTTTATACTTACTTTATCATCTCTTTTCATTATATTTTAAATATGTTTATATTTTTCTGTATACATTTACCGAGATCATCTTTCTGAATAACTTTCAGAAGGTTTCAGCCCCTTATTATTTAATAAATAGTTATTAACGAAAAAAGTTTCATGAATAGATAATTTTACCACATCATGCATGTTTAAGAAGAAATATGTTTAGAGAAGAATATATGTATTTGTAAACTTTGCTCCATCTTGCAAAAAGTACATGCGTGGACACCGTGGGTTCCGCCCCCCCCCCACACCCCCCCAAGGAGTGGTTCCACTTCCGGAAAATATAACTCAACCTGTGTCTGAAGTGTAGGAAATACCTTGACATATGTGACATATTTCGCTTCACATAGTTCATATGGTGCATATCTCAAAAACGAAAAGAGAACACCGCAAAATTCAAACGGTGTATTACTTAGGAATGTATCCTCTACAACATGTAAAAATAAAAATTTTTAGAGCTGTATAATCTAAAGTAAATATTTACCGATAAATTTTATGCAATTCCTTATTATGAGTAGAATTTATAAAAGTGTGTATAAAAGAAAAATATCAAAAATATCACATATATTACCTGGGTATCTTCTTTAAATTCTTTAAGATATTATTAAGGGTTCCATTATTGCTTGCATGTTTCACAATAATATGAAGAATATCAATGAAAAAATTGTGCCTCATTTCTTTATTAAGATTATTGAATAATATGTTTGTATAGTCGATAATATCAGTATAATTATTGGAACAAGCAAGGAATTTTGAAGTTATTGAATTAGGATTATTAAGATGTATTATCCATACTTTATACCAAATACTATTGTCCGCTATCATTAAACCATTACAGAACGTCCAATGTCTCCACCACGGCAAAAGTCTATGATATAGAAGAAAGTAAAAAATCTGCTAGAGGAATTTAGTTTATAGTCTTAAAAAAAATCTTGTTATTTATTACTATATCACATGGAAAGAAAAATGGAATAATTATGAAGATTAAAATTGTAAGAAAAACTTACTTGTTTGTTTCAGGATTTATGAGATGTTGATGCAATTTAGTTTCGGCTGTTTTCGTGCAATTTGGCGCACCGAGAATACATGCCCATTTACTAGCTTCCTGCCTCAAACAATCGATTAAATCGTCAAATTTCTCGTTAGGTTTTTTATCATAATCGATGTTTTGTAGAAGCCTATTCAAACTATTCAAGATTTTCTTCTAGAAGTAATATAAATACAATACTATATAAATGCAATACTATATAAATAGTACAAATAGAGTACTATAAGTCTCACTAGTTATTTATAAAAAAATTGTAAAATAATATGATATTAATAAAACTTTAATATAAAGTGGATAGAATATTATTATAAATTTCTCAATCTTTTTAAATCATTATACATAACATCTATAATAGTTTACCTTGAAAATATTAAATGTTTCATCTGGAAATGGAAAGATTCTTGATACATCTTCGAGAGCCTTAAGCATAGGATACCATGCGATATAATCTGTCTCTCGCGATAGATATTCCATGAGTTTCAAAAATATAGAAAACTCGAGCGTGCCTTTAATCGCGAAATGATATGCATCATCGATAATTTGAGCACGATTAAGAACATGTATATTCGTATATTCCGCAGAATTCAGATATCTCGCAATATTTTTCCAATTCTTGAGTTCATAATTAACACGATAACATCCTGTTGTGCATAAAAAAAGTTTTCATTTATTAATATAACACTTTTCTTCATTAAATTTATTAAAATATTTCCAAATTTTTGTATTCTCTTTTTCTTATGTTATTTACTATAATATTATTTACACTATAATAATCAGTAATTATTTATATAGTTATATATAGTATATTTTTATATACTTATACAAAAAATGTGTAAAAGATTTAATATAAATGTAATATAATTTTGATTCGTAAGTAATGATTAAATTAAAAAACTTTGTCACATGTAATAATATATTTCCATCATATATTCCTCATATCTTTTTTATTTTTATTATAAGAAAGTAATTAAAATTTCGCCATATGCATATACTTTCATAGTGAATACTGATAGGTTTTGCCGGATGCATATATGCGTTCATAGCCGTCAAAGGGTTAAAGTATTGCACTGAAGTTGTAAGATACCCCGTATATACATATTATAATACCTCAATATACAATATAATACAATTTTGTAAAATTATAATGGCACATTATCTACAAGAATTTTGTGTAATGGAAAAAACTTAAACTATTTAAAATTTTAATTTAAAACGAGAAGTATATATATTCCAATAATAATATAATTTTAATTTTATTATGATTTGTGATTGATTTTGTGCATAATTATGTTTACTTAATATTTAAGAAAACATGGATTTGTAAGTAATAGGTACAACAATTGTAAATAATAGACTCAAATACGTATATTTAAATATAAAAATAGAGTAAGCCACTAATTATTCGTAATAAATATTTAATTGTTATAAAATTATCAATTAATATTTACCCATTTGTTGTATGTTAATTATGTACCACTCATCTTCTTTGACAGAAGAATTAAGGAAATATGGCCTATAATGATTTTTTACTGAGACTTTCATCCACTCTATATTATGCTGATTCGCGGATATTGTAAAATTGAGTTCTGTCTGCTTAGTTATTGTTATAGGTATCCACCACTCATATGACAGCTGTATACCTTCGCAATTTTCTATCTCTATTATCAAGAAAGAAGAAGTGTCTTTATCAGTTTCAACATACAATGAAGGATAATGTTTGTATCTTGTCCAAGCATTCATCATATCTTTTATAATAAAAGATTTCGTATGGGACTGCTTTCTTTCTTCATAAACAATCTGCATATCGTTGCAGAAATCATCGAATGTTGCAGATCTAAACATACTAAATTTAACATTTTATATTGCTGACTGTATAAATAAACACAGATTATTTTACTTTAGAAAAGATACTGATTCATTATTTAAATTGCATAAGTGTATTAATATGTTCTATACTGTATTACTTTTATATAATTTTTTATTCAACTTATCGTTGAGTGACATTGTCCAGTTTATAAAATAGGCTAGAGTAGTAAACATAAACGAAGAGCCAGCGTGAGTAACTGATAATATATGGAATACAAAACATGTTAACGTATAATTTATTTTATAATAATTTAAAATTGATTATATATTTATCATATTAGAATATATATATAGTATAGTCAAAATCATTGAAATTATGAAAGAAGTTTGATATCATTTTTAAGTAATTAAATAGCAAAAGAATTTTTCAATTGCAAAAGAATTATTTTAAAAACACAAAAAATGCAGAAAATAGAAATCAAAGAAATCGGAAGCGCAATCATCAGATACAGCGGCCCGAATATTTGATAATATAATTATAAATGTAATATAAAAAGCAAAATTGGAAACAATTTCATAAATCCCATTTTGTAATGTCTGAAACCGAGTGATGGCTTGTTTCATTAATGGAAATTGTTAAATTTTATTTTTAAACGTTGGAAGGAGCAATTTTCAAATTTGACTTGAAGATAATATGAAATTAAATAAAAAGTAGTACTATTTAGATAATTGAATTTTTTGCAGTCTACATCCTTTTCATTCCGTGTGTGTGTATTTTATGTTTTATTCCACAACTACACTGTTTTATTTTATTTCTAAGGTCTTTTCTATTTGTGTTTATTTTTATTTCCATAATATATAATTATTGTGCATTACTTACTGCATTTTATAAAATTTCTCAATGCCTTCTTTAAATATTTTATCGGTGAGGACATATCGCAACATGCGCAATATAGAAGGTGCTACAACGAAAAAAAACACGTTAAAAAATGCATATAGATGTACATGTTTATATTAAAGTTATTTTAGAATCCACACAAATTTGTCTATTCTCTCTAGTTTTTCCGTATAAAATAGTACAGTTTTGTACTATATACCTGTTTTCCTATAATTTTAAACTTTCTGTTTGTCACAAGAAATAGTTTTACAGCATTTCTTTTATAGTTTTATATTTCACTCGAAATTAGTATGTATATAAAAGAGAGAGTAAATTAGAATTAACTTTCTTATTGTTCATGACATTTATGCTCAGGATTTTGTTGACAATTATTTATTATTTATTCAATCTTACCTTTGGTATAATAGGAAAAGGAAAGAAGTGAATTAATTTCGAAAGGTTTTCTGTTTTTTGCTATAAGAGGATTCATAATGATAGAAGTACTATCTAAATGATTTAAACGGAGAGATTCTTGTTGTGTCTGCACTACAAATAGATCCGACGTACGAAAATCCGCAAAATTCTAATAACAAAAAGTTTAATGTCAGATCAAACAATTGTTAATCAGAGCAATACGTTGCTCGTATATTTTTTTGTTTCGTGTATATTACTACTATTATATATATACTATTATTTTCATTAATAATATCTCTATTTTACAATGCTTTGTGCTATTAGTGTAAGTAAAGCGTTTTTATATTTAAATAAAAAAAGAGAGGCAAAAATGGCTTTAAAATATATGTGTAATTTATCTATTAAATTGGATATCATTGAAATCGTTTATAAAGAATTTTGATACAAGTTTGCTATATCTGATATAAAACATGTATTATACTAATTAAATTATTTTTAATTATTTTTTAAATGTTGTAAAAATATAAAGTATTTAGGTGATCGATGTTATTTACATACTAATAAAATGTTAAGTTACGATTTTTTTCATTATGTGAACAAATATTTTATGTTTAATTCCACATAAGCGAAATAATATTACATAAACATATATATAAAAAAGAACCTTATGAAGAGCATCTATTCCAAGCAATATAGCAATACCCTGGTTCAACCAATGGTATGACCACCAGGATGGACTGACTGTAATACCAAACCATTGATATGCCACTTGGCGTGCTATTAGACATGCCACTTCAATTTTGTGCGCAAAGGAATCTAGTTCTTCATCATAGATAACAGCTGTTTCCCTAAAAATTATTTATTAGTAATGAAATTACGTAAAATATGTATTTCATATATGTAGTATAATAAATTTTTATTCCAATTAGATTAGACATGTTACATTAAATATATGCAGTGAAACTAATGGTGAGATATATGCGCAAAAATTTATTGTCAAATAGATTTTGTTTCGAATATGATATAGATGAGAAATTTGATATTTTTTAAATAAAATATGCTATATATACGCGCGCGCACACACACACACACACACACACACACGTCCGGGTAAATAAAATAACTTATTGTCCTTAAAATGACATATTCCTGACTTAATTCGGAGACAACTTTTCGTTTTGCAAAATTTTGTTTTTGAACAGACAACTTATTACTGGCTGAGAATAAGACGCAGGTAAGAGCGGCGCCATTCATCATCAGAAGTGGGGGCGCTTCAGATTAATAGATAATAATAACTGAGTGAGTGAGAAAAGTGAGAGTGAGAGAGAGAGAGAGAGAGAGAGAGAGAGAGAGAGAGAGAGAGAGAGAAAATGTATGTGTGTGTGTGTGTTCGCATATGTGTATATGTGTCTGTGCGCACTATCGTGTGTAGCGATCAACTGATCGCCTATTTATCTGTATTACCTGTACAAAACGAGACCTAATTTTTCTATAGCATTATGTCGAAGACCTGGTATGAGGACATGCTGGGTTATCGAAATTTTTTCCCAGTTTTCAAAATCATTTATGAAAGACTTTGAAGTTTGTTCAATAACCTCTTGCGCGAAAGATATTTGAGAAGAATATCTATTCCATACGATTCTCTTAGAGGAATTAATTGGTGCACCATCCAAGTTATATTGAAAAGATATGGTAAATGTAAACCATTTAGCTTTCAGTAGACAGAATGCCACATGATAGGTCGAGATTTTGAAAGGGATATTGATGCGCATCCATCGCATGATATCATCAAAATCAGTTTCTGTTTCATAATTCATATTCCATAAAACTATGTATTTTTTATGATGTCTTATTGAAATGTTAAAGGTTGCCTTGAGTTCTGGTTCGTCCCAACACGGAAATATTTGTCGAGCGCCAATTGTCTGGAAATGCGTTGCATACAACCACCTACAATATTTTAATACAAAATCTCGTATAATGGAAGAAATTTTATCGTTGCATGAAAAGTTAATTACAAAGTGAAGAATATATAGATGAGTCTCATGAAAATGCAATACTATAGAAAATGTTTAGATTTGTTTTATGTACATATTAAATATTATTTTAGTTTTTGTTATAGTTTTCATACGTATACATATATTCGATAAAGTTACAAATACTTTTTACATTGCTTTATTATAAAATTAAAGATTGCTTTTTAAGAATTATATTTTAACATTTTGTAATGATATTATTATTATTATTATTATTATTATTATTATTATTATTATTATTATTATATTATTATTATTATTATTGTTTTTATTACTACAATTTTTTTATATTGTAATAATAAAAATAATAATAATAGTGAATTATGTTAACATGCCACACATATTTATGTAACGCTCAATTATATTACAACATACTGAATTAATAGTAGCTCTACATACAACATACTGAATTAATAGTAGCTCTACAATATAATAGTAGCTCTACCTTAATTAACATTGAGTAACATTCTCAGGAATTTTTAAAATATTAATATTCACAATTTTCTCCCTCACACACAAATATATACATTTCAAACTATAACGTCTAAATCTTGCAAAGAGAAAGTATATTATGCAAAAAATTACCAAAAATGTACGCAGTAAAATTTGGAGCAAGCTTTAATATAAAATAAAATAATATTCAATAATAATTTTATATGATAATAAGACATACATGTTTTTTCAATATTTTTATTATATTCGCTATTTACTTACATGTCATTTCCTGTGCTGTTTAGAGAAGAAATCTTAAAGATACTCTTATTATCATCATTTAAAAAACTGATAAACTTCATAACGAAGGAATAATATCCACTTGGTATTTTTTCGGCAAAATAAAAGTTGAGAATGTGACTTTTATCGTTATACTTCGTTTCATTCTGTGGAATATATTGTATTTCCTTTTCAGTGCTATTTGCATTTTTTTTCAAAAATGCAGAAGTTATATTTATTTGCGGTTTTTGGGCGTGCAAACTTATGCGGTGCGTTGGATGATTAATTTTGATATAAACACAGCATTCCCCAAGGAAATTTGTTATTTCTGGCTGGTCATCTGGCCATAATATCTGAATGTTATAATGATACGGTATTGTATGATTCGGTAAACGATATGTATGTGTAAAATCCGCATCATTCTTTGAATTCTCCTCGGGAAAAGATGCTATTGTACCCATGAATATTAATATATTATATAATAATATGATGTTAAGTAACAACTTGAGGAATATCATATCGATTTTCTCGTTCCAGAAATCTGTAGAAAAAAATACTTTTTTTTTAATAAGAAAGACATAAATTACAATAAAATTAGAGCTCTCCATTTTCTCTTATGTGTATAATTTTACTAATTTAAATTTAATCGCATTAACTCTCACAATATTATGCTTCTTGTCCGTACAAGTTATGCTCTTACACAAATATACACATATATATGCTGAGAAGTAAACAGCTAACGTCAAATCGTACACGAATTTTAAATTATATTACAAAGCAAACGGCATGTAAGATACATGTGATATTCAAATATACTAACAGTATTTTGCGAACTATATTCTAATAATTATGAAGTATTAAGTGTGATTCTCTCAATAGAAATGTTTCGTTATAATCTCTAATTGATAATTATAGTAGGAGAATTTAATCTTTGTACATAATTCACGTCATTTCAAAATCTATGTCTTATAAAAACAAAAAATTAATAAAAAATTAAAAAATTGAAAAATTAAATAAAAAGTTTGTATTGTAAAATATTTTTTCTATTACATTATCAAGTTTCTGAGTAAATAATAATATTTGTCAAACTTATTCATGAGGTTAAAAGCAACTATGTTAAAATAAAGATCTTAAATTAATATAGGTCATTAACTTACTCAATTGAAATATTTTTTGTATTTTTTATTTCAATTTTTAATATTTAAGCAGTCACATTACTCTTTTTAAAACTTTTTAATTTATAGTTTTGAAGAAAACTTGCGTCTATTAATATTTTAATGGAGATATTTCATTTATTTATTATCTATTTTAGGTGCAAAATACATATATATATGAGCTCATTTCTGATATGAATTAAATTTATCGAAATATTCTAAAATCCATAAACATAAGGAAATTGAAATTGAAAATAGAAGTAAAATTTAAATTCTGATCAATATTTAATAAAATATTTTAGTTTTGAAAGTAAGTATAAGGATCATATAGTTCATGGAATTTGCCTGAATGTCATTGTATTTAATGTACACTTTCAAAGACATATAATTTAAACTTGACGTTCTTTCATTTGACTTATGTGTAACCCAGATTATTTATTTATTTTTGTTATACACATATTCATTATTTATAGTTTATATGATATTGTTATTTTATATATATATATATATATATATATATATATATATATAATTTATAAAGTTGTTTTTATTGAATATTAGATTTAAAATTATTTAAATTCAAAATTAGTTCAAAATATTACATTCTTGAAGTTATCTACATTTTATTAAACATCTCTTAATAATTGTGAAAAAGACAACATGTAGAAGATAAAATTCTACTTGTCAAACTTGTTTCTTATACTAATTTTGAGAAAGATAACTTGTAAAAAGTAAAATTGTGCTTGTCAAATTTGTTTTTTATACTAATTTAAATTATACTTTCTACGTACATTTTGCATTTTCGTAAGTATATAAATGCTTTTTTGTGGTTACTTATCTTATTGCATTGAAATTGTAACAAGTGTTAAGATATAGTTATTTATTGAAATTAATTGCAATTAGCACAATATTATTACAAGCTGTTAATGCCACACATATATACGTAATCACGATCTTACCATTCCGAAGGTTCACTAAAGACAAACGAATTCGATAGCACATTATAGCCAATGCCATGTAAACAAATAATAAGGTCACGATGTATGATTGTTTCCTTAGTTTATACACATAATCCTGACTCGATATGTTATCAAATAGAGTTTGCATAGCGTTTTAAATTAAAATAATTGTCAAATTTATTCGTGAGTTGCAAAAAGGACTTAACTATGTTTAATCATATGTTAAAACAAACATTTTAAATTATTATAAATCATTAATTTACTCAAATTGAAACATATTTTGTAATTTTTATTTCAATTTTTAAACTGATGTTCATTTTAATATTTAAGCAGTCAAATTACTATCTTTTGAAACTTTTTAATTTATAGTTTTGTCGAAAGCTCTTTCTGTCTTCGAAATCTCTAATCTTTTATGTGAGATATTTTATTTATTTATTATCTATTTTAGGTAGGATAAGATCTGACGAGTCAAATACTGCGTTTGTCATGCGCGAAGCGTTTTTCGAGCGATTGATTGGCAATCAACAGATTGTGTCGGGCGGTCGCGCATGCTTGTACGCTTGGTTTAACGACTATTAGTTATTATAATTAATTATTATAATTGTTATTATTGGATGTTTATAATATACACACTTCTTTTGTAAAAAAAACTAGAGTTGAGGAGAGCGGTTAAAATTTCTGTTAATATTTATATATAGAAAAATCTCGAATGTTAAACAAATAGAAAAATCTTGAAAAAATTCTCGATTTAAACTATAATTATATTATTTTATTAATTGTATTAAATGGGAGAATATAAAAATGAATTTTACATTACGCTTTAGATCTAAGTGCTTTTGCGGATGTAATATGATGTTTCTGTTTCAAAAGAAAACTTATAGAAGATGTGTAGATGTCACTAAACATTGCCCATATTATGAAATGTCTTTATTTTTTCTTTTCTTTAACTATATAAAATATATACGTAATTTTAATTTCCAAAGAAAGTTGTTTTCAATGTATATTTTTAAAAAATTTAAAATTAATCCAAAATATTATATTCTTGAAATTATCTACATGTTGATCATTTCTTGTTAAATTTGAGAAAGATAATTTGTAGAAAATAAAATTGTGCTCGTCAAACATGTTTCTTATATTAATTTAAATTGTATTTTCTACATTATTTTACATTCCTCTACATTTTCATAGGTGTGTCAATGTTTCTTTACCTTATTGTAATTTACCTTATTGTAATTAAAATCGTGACAAGTTAAGCTGTAGTTATTTGTTGAAATTATTGCAATTGATTTTTCTCATAATATGAGTATAAGTAATCAAGAAGTTGTATAATATATTTTAATTCTTTTTTTTTTAGAGAAATATTTAGATTTTCGCAGATTATGATATATTTGCTCATTTATTAAATTATTTATAAAATTAGTATAGAAATCTAAGACCAATAATTCCTTAAACAAATTTTTTTGCATATTAAAAAGAAAATAAAAAAAGAGTAATTACTTATACTATCTTATACTTATATATTAATTTAAATTGTATTTTCTACGTCGGAAACGTATATTTCGGAACGTATATTTTGTATTTTCATAAATGTGTAAATGCTTCTTTGCAGTAACTTACTTATTGTACTTAAACTACTTACCTTATTGTAATTAAAATTGTGGCGGATTAAGATGTTAGTTTTGTTGAAATAAATTGTAATTAGCGTGTTATCGTCAAGCTTAATGCTACATATATATGCGTAATCGCGATCTTACCACTTCTGAAGATCACCGAAGACTAACTTGGTAAGTGGCACTTTGTAGCTAATATAATCAGATAATAAGGTCATGTACGATTGTTTCCTTAGTAAATATGAAAAGACTCGATATGTAATCAAATAGATACATAGTGTTTTTAAATTTAACGTAATTTTTCTCAAGAGTATAAACAATCAAGGAATTATATATTTTAATTCTCTATTTGTAGAAAAGTATTTAGATTATTATATATTTGCTCATTAACTGAATTATTCATAAAATTAGTATAGAAATCTAAGACCAACAATTTCTTAAACAAATTTTTTTGTATATTAAAAAAAATAAAAAAAGAATAATTACATATACTATATAAGTAATAATAAACACAATAATTAATAACAACTAAAATAATAAAATAATTAAATAATTAAATAAAATAATTAAATAATAAAATATTAAAATATACATGAATAGCATTCTTATAATTCGCCTTGTATGCTAAATGATACAATAAAATTGTAAAAGTACTGTAAGTAAAGTTAAGTAACATTCGTAAATTAAGTAACATTTTTTATTCATTCCGCTTTATATGCATAATTTCCGACGCATAGATAAAGAATTGACAATATCGTGTTTTATACATCTATAGTTATACTTATCTTTAAACTTTCTCGAAGTTTTTTTTACTAATATATAATATCATCGCAATATTTACAATTTCTTTTTCTTGTAATAATGACAAACGCATATCTCGCATTGCGTAATTATATGAAAGCTGTCGATCAACGAATCGCTAAATTAGTGAAAAGAAGAATTGGTGCACAGGAAGGTCTATCCACACGAAACGTACAAAGAAGTGACTCGTAAATACTTTTGCGGATTTAATATTTTTTCAACATCACGTATTTTTCTCTGAAGATTATTACAGTATATTTAATATAAAATTAAGTACAAAATACTTTTAAAAATGCTTGTTAAAGTTTATTCAATAACGGAATAATTAAAAGAAAAATAAAAAATAAATATAAAATAAATATAAAGAAAAACTTATTTACATTAACAATATTTGAAATTTTTTCGCTAAAATGTTATGGGATGAGGGAGGGCTTCAGTTGCCTACATTCCCGATTGCCAACTGCTTCGTTTGCGCACAACATTTTGCCGACAGCTTCTTTTGCCGACATTCCCGATTGCCTACATCCCGATTGCCTACATGTATTATTGCACACACGATAAAAATGAAAATACGAAAGTACGATTGCACACATGACATTATTGCGCACATACACATTGCACACATGACATTATTGCACACATACACATTGCGCACATAACATTATTACGCAGTTACATATTGCACACATGACATGATTGTACACATGCACTTTGCCCACATGACATTATTGCACACATAAAATAAGAAAATTATATTAACTCTTTGCACACATGACTTTATTGCGCACATACACATTGCACACATGACTTTATTGCACACATGCTCATTGCACACATGACATTATTGCACACATGCACATTGCCCACATGACATTATTGCACACATAAAATAAGAAAATCATATTAGCACTTTGCACACATTACTTTATTGCGTACATACACATTGCACACATGACTTCGTGAATTTATATAGAATTTAATACAATTTAGTACAATTAAAAAATATCAGAAATGTACGTGTACACACACACACACACACACACGGGGGGTGCAAGGGGGGCCTTCGGCCCCCCTCCCGCACCACCCCACCGGTAGGCAAGGTGGACCTTGCTTCATGTGGAAAGTCGCAAACCCATGTGAAATTTTGCAAATATACACCTCGTTTCACATCATGTGTGCAATGTGTATGTGCGCAATAAAGTAATGTGTGCAAAGTGCTAATATGATTTTCTTATTTTATGTGTGCAATAATGTCATGTGGGCAATGTGCATGTGTGCAATAATGTCATGTGTGCAATGAGCATGTGTACAATCATGTCATGTGTGCAATGTGTATGTGCGCAATAATGTTATGTGCGCAATGTGTATGTGTGCAATAATGTCATGTGTGCAATGTGTATGTGCACAATAATGTCATGTGTGCAATCGTACTTTCGTATTTTCATTTTTTTCGTGTGTGCAATAATACATGTAGGCAATCGGGATGTAGGCAATCGGGAATGTCGGCAAAAGAAGCTGTCGGCAAATGTTGTGCGCAAACGAAGCAGTTGGCAATCGGGAATGTAGGCAAACGGAACCTCCCCATGGGATGAGAGTCTAAAGAAAATGAATTTTTAATATAAATCTAGTATTAGGTGCGCAACTAAGTTCCCGCTGTTTGTCAATAGATTGCGCCACCAATAAGTGTTGGTCGATTTCGACATATCCAAAACGTCATGAATCAAGCTTTGACATATGGTAAACAAACCGTTTTGACACAGTAGTGATTTTGTTTTGGCGTCATATACTTTTGGTTGTGTGAAAATGTCTGATTTTGTGCTAAATAATCGTCATTTGCGGGAAGTGTTGATTTTCTTCTTTCATTCGAAGAAAACGGCGGCTGAAGCGCATCGAGAGCTCCACAAAGTTTACAGAGATGCTGCTCTAAGTGAAACAACGTGCCGTGATTGGTTCCGTCGCTTCAAAGACGGTGATTTCGATGTTGACGACCGTCCGCGTGAAGGAAGGCCAAAAACCTTCGAAGACGCTGAATTGGAGGCATTGCTCGATGAGGATCCATGCCAAACGCAACAAGAGCTTTCATCAGCATTAGGAGTTACCCGCCAAGCCATTTCCAAGCGATTGCATGCGTTGGGAATGATTCAAAAGCAAGGAACTTGGGTTCCTTATGATTTGAAGCCAAGGGACGTTGAGCGTCGTTTTTTCGCCTGTGAACAACTGCTCCAGCGGCAAAAAAGGAAGGGTTTTCTTCATCGCATCGTGACGAGTGATGAAAAATGGATTCATTACAGCAACCCAAAGAAAAGAAAGTCATGGGGACTGCCCGGTCATGCTTCTACGTCGTCGGCTCGGCCGAATATTCACGCTGCGAAGGTTATGCTGTGTATTTGGTGGGACCAGGTCGGTGTTATTTATTATGAGCTGTTGAAACCGAACGAAACCATCACTGGGGAACGGTATCGACTTCAATTGATGCGATTGAGCCGAGCACTGCGCGAAAAACGGCCACAATACGAGCAGAGGCACGAAAAAGTGATTCTACAGCATGACAACGCTCGGCCTCACGTTGCCAAACCCGTTAAAACCTACCTGGAAACGCTCAAATGGGAAGTCCTACCCCACCCGCCATATTCCCCAGATATTGCGCCGTCCGATTATTACTTGTTCCGTTCGATGGCACATGGTCTGGCTGATCAGCAGTTCCGCTCATATGAAGACATCAAAAAATGGCTTGATTCGTGGATAGCCTCAAAAGATGAACACTTTTACCGTAACGGTATTCGAGCTCTGCCAGAAAGATGGGGAAAAAGTTGTAGCTAGCGATGGGCAATACTTTGAATGATTCATTTGTAACCATTTTTTCACAATAAAGTTGCATTTTCATAAAAAAAACAGCGAGAACTTAGTTGCGCACCTAATATATAAATTTTTTTATTTCTTTAGATTCTTTTAATTTCAAGAAGATTCGTAATGCTAGGCAAAGATTACTGAAAGTTAGACATTGACATGTCTTAGAAACAGTAGCATATACTTTAAATACAGATGCTGAAAAGAAGAAGAAATTCTTTTAACAAGAATGATTACGCGAAGATATTTATATAAACGTATTTAGCAGTTTCACAGGATGAAAAACAATATTATTGTACAACAATACTATTGTTTTCTATCTTCAATCTATGAATGCCTCGAAAGAATCATTTTATTTATTATGACATTGATGATGATAATAGTATTTAATATGACATTGACGGCAATAATTATGCTATTGTATATTTTACCGTGATGTATATGAAACTTGCGGGATCATAAGGAATCTGGGTGATCGACTTTGCAATTTAATAAAGTAGAACAAGTTATAAATTACTGCGTAACAGATGGTACTACCGAAAAGGTTTTAGGGCAAATGCCTCATATCGATTTATTAAAATTAAATCTTGAATTTGGAATCCAACAATTATTTGACGTAAGTACCTCGGTTAAAAGTTAACGTTTCCGTAAACTGAATTTATATCATATTTTTTGTTCATAGCAGTGCAATTTATGCACGAAATATAAAGTTTGAATTCACTTCTGCATTAAATCAGCTTTATATATGAAAGTTTTTATGTATGAAAGAAAGATCTTATTAATTGACAAATGAAGTTCCAGTCCAATTAGCAATATCAAATATCACTTCTGCATTTTATAAATAATATTTCTCAAATTTATAAATGTTTCATACAAATAATTGTATAATATTAAAAATTATACTATTCCTTTTTCTATATTTTACAATATATTTCTTTCTTACAAATAATTATATAATTATAAGTATTATAAAATGTATAAATAAAAATAATATAATTAAAAGTTTTCTTTTGTTTTAATTAACTTTAGGCGATTTTTGGCGTCACTGTGGTATATCAACCAAAGTATATCAAATTCTACCAGAACATTTTTGCGTTTGGTAGTTTGGGTAGAGGCGTGGCTAGTCGTTTTGGTATCTAGCTGGTTGATACCACGCTATATCAAAAATGAAATAGGGTACAAGATGTTATGTACCAGAATAAGCTCCGCCTCTACCAAAAACAATCTTGGTACATGTACCAAACTATCGCCAAAAATCGCCTTTTGTGAAACTAAATTAATTTGCTTTTGTAATTCAAATTTAACTTTTATTTTCAAATAAATCTGACATACGAAACTTATGTACTTGATTGACATAAAGGCAATATGAAGGTAAAAGGACTTGTATAAACTCGTAAGAACATTGATATTTGTACTGATTAGCAATTATAGAAATACCGGATAAATAAATATATAAAACTGCATTGATATACCAATGGTTATTACATTTACATTCTTACATACAGTTAATCATATGCACACATATATAAGTCTACTTAAAATTCTTAAATGTTATATATTGGAAAGTCAAAAAATGCAGCTTGTTATTATAATTACATTAAATAGAATTTTATATTTATAAAATGAAATTTTTGAATAGCAAAAATATGGTAGCTTATGTTATAAATAATTATATTAAATTATAAATAAAATTAAAAGATTACAACATTTAATTAACTTTAATATTAATATTTTGTAATGTATAAAATTATTAAAATTCTAATAATATCAAATTTATACATTTAATATTACATAATCTTTAATAATATAGCATAACATATACGATATGTATATGATAAGATGTATTCGTGAAAGTAATAAACTGCAATATTCAAAATATTAAAGACATGTAAAGAATAATTAAAATTTGATATTTACAAATTTCACGCAACTAATAATATACTAAATAATATAAAAAACTCATAATAATATAAAAATTCATTCCCTATATTCTTATATAATTTTCCCTATATTCTTATATTCTTACATAATTTTCTTAAACCTCCTCAAGTGTCCTAAAATTTCGGACTTGCGCATTTCTATCTTGTGATTAATTAGTGAAACTAATTCGCCAATTTCTGGCACGCAACTAATCTAAAATAATAATATATTGATTAATAAATAATACATTCTTGTCTTAAAATGAAAATCTCTGATGCAGTATTGTTTATTGAATGATTATAAAAAAATATATATATGCATATATATATATGTATATATATATATATATATATGTATATATATATATGCACATATATATACATATTTATAGTTTATATATGTATATATACTTTCTTTAATATATATAATAAAATATGTGTGTATATGTATATATACATATATATATATATATATATATATATATATATATATATATATATACATATATATATAAATTATAAATATGTATAATAATTATTTGGAATTATGAAACATTACTTTGGATATGTAGAACACCTACTGAATTTGAAAAATTCTACTTTGACGTTTATTTTTTAATTACATTTTTTTTATCAAACTTTATCAGCATGAAATGGAATTAATCTATAAGGCTGAACTCTTTTGTGTGTGATTCTTATATCAATTATAAACTTTTCAAGAGGTTAGATCGAAAAGAGTATAGAATTTGCTTTTATCATATATTAATTAAGGGACGCATACATATACGTATATATATATATATATATATATATATATATATATATATATATATATACACGTATATATATATATATATATATATATATATATATATATATATATATATATATATATATATATATATATGTATATTAAGTATGTATATGTATATGTATAACATAATAATAGAAATAAAAAGGTTTAATAATAAGAAATGTTAGATGAATAAAGATATTTACGCGTCCTAAAGTTTACCTTTAACATTTTTTCAAATAATAGTTGTTGCTCCGAAATATGTCCAATAG
Organism: Camponotus vicinus; assembly: GCF_025532165.1. Lineage (NCBI taxonomy): Eukaryota > Metazoa > Arthropoda > Insecta > Hymenoptera > Formicidae > Camponotus > Camponotus vicinus. The sequence goes on from NW_028141945.1 coordinate 10,613,955, forward strand.
TTAAAAACTCTTTTATCTGAAATAAATTTGAATGTGTTGTTGTCAATGATTTATGATTTAATCTTTTGTTATGAAAATCAGATATAATGTAATTTTGTATTTTCAATATAATTAATACAAGTTAATTGTTCTTTGATTAAGATATTTGCGATTGTTGATAATTGTTCTTTAATTAAGATATTTAAGATATTATAGATAAGTTTAACAATTAATTTGTAAATCAGTTAATGTATATTATATAATACTATAAGTTCTAATAGAATATTTAAGTTCACAAAACTTACCTGATTAAGTTGTTTTTCAGAATACACATGATTAATAATGAATTAATATTCTAAAAATAATAAATTTATAATTAATATATATGACAAATTGTAAATGTTTACTTTAGGTTACACAGCTCGAAAAATATTTATTTTCATATATGTTGTAAACGATACATTCCTAAGTAATACACCGTTTGAATTTTGCGGCGGTCTCTCTTCGTTCCTGAGATATGCGATTTTGAAATTTTATACTTACTTGTATCATCTCTTTTCATTATATTTTAAATATGTTTATATTTTTCTGTATACATTTACCGAGATCATCTTTCTGAATAACTTTCAGAAGGTTTCAGCCGCTTATTATTTAATACATAGTTATTAACGAAAAAAGTTTCATGAATAGAATATAATTTTATCACATCATGCATGTTTAAAAAGAAATATGTTTAGAGAAGAATATATGTATTTGTAAACTTTGTATTTGTAAACTGTAAATAGTTACAATGATTTTCTTTCATGCTAAATGGTATTAAAAATATTCAAAAAGATTTTTTAACTTATGCAAAAATTTACGTTCAAATTTACTTAAAATTGAAAATCAAAGATATTAAACACGATTTAACTTAATCTCTTTATTAAAATATTCATTTTTGTTGATGTTGCTGTAAAAAATGAAAAATAAACATATTTAAAAAATTTTCTAAAAATGTTATACTCAATAAAATTAAATATAAAATACAAGCATAGACTAGCATTTTATTATTAGTAATTTGTTTGATCTGTTCGAAAACAAATTTTTGCTATAAAATTTAAAATTGTTACAAAATCATTATTTTTTAACTACGTGTCTATCTTGAAAAAAGAATCACGATCTAAAAGTATGTTGAGTTGTATAGCAAAAAGCTTTAAGTGTATAAAGTGTAAAATTAAAATATATAAAGTATATAAAACTTTAAATATCTGTCCATTCCTAAATGTAATTATTTTCATTAGTTAATTGTAATTTGCAAGTTATGAATCAATAAAATTCATATGTTGTTATATTTATTTTATTCAATATTTCTTATATTCAATCCTTATATTCAATATTTCAGTTCTTGTTCTTGTGAGATTTATAAAGATTGCATAAATAGAAAATAAAAATAATAATAAAAAAATAATTTTCAAATTTAGGAATGTACAGAGAATGCTTATATTATATAAATATGATTCTTATGTAAAATTTATTTGAAGAGCGCTTTAGATGAAATAGAATATGTCCAATTTTCTTAAGCTTTTTACACAACATGATATCGCATCGACTAATAATCGTTACAAATAATGTCATCAACTTTTTTGAGGATTAATGTTAAAATCAAAGTGAAGATTATCTAAACTGTGCACGTTAAAATAATCCTCCGAATTTTATACATATGTTATATTTATAAAATTTTGATCTGTTTAGATTTTTTATTTGTTGGTGACGCTAAATTAGAAGTGAGATTCTCCTTCCATAATATAAAGGAAGGTTCTTGTATATCTTCGCAAGGTACTATAGGATTATTAGGTCCAACAGAACGCATTAATTCTACCTGAGCGTGCGTAATCTCGTCGGAATTATCGCATATTATTTTAGCCAGCGAACTCTTGCGTAGCTCCACGAGTTGTTCTGAAATTTTTGCAAATATGTACATTTGAGTATATTCTTGTTCAATTTAACTAAATATATTTTGACATGATAAATTTCTATAAATATTTATAGCGAAAATTTATGGCAAATATTTGTTATCTTAAAAATTTATATTATTTAATATTCGCTATTTTTAACATGTTTTTTCCCTAAATAATTGAAATTATGCTAATTGCACATCATAGTAGAAACAAATCTTATCAACGAAATTTACCTCCTGTGAAGGGATATGGTTGCTCGACGTACTCATACCAGAAACGATCTCCCTTTTGCAGACGTATAAATTGATCGATGATCAAACATGTAAACGTAGGCCCGACCAAGCTATCCGATTCCGGTATTTCCGACAACGCGCCGGTATACAGATCAATATCATCGACCGACTCGTAAAGCATCGACATTTGCTCCAAATCCTGATGATTCGAATATCCTTCAAGGTCGGTAAACGTTTCCGCTTTTCCTAGTCCACAATATTCCCGCCACACAGTGTATCCCGGTAATCCATGATCTCGGCCTCGTTGAATGTTTAACGACACCAGATCGAGGCCACAAGGTGTCGTGAAATTGGCTACGGGATCTTCGAAGAGATTACTAGTCAATTGCGAGGTGACATGTGTAGAATATTTTTGAATGACGTTGGTCGTGGCCGAGCTGATCGAACGCCTGACACCGTCCTCGGCATAGAGGCTGTACGGATTGAAAAGCATCCTGTGCAGTTCCACATATGACGACGTACCCTTCTCTGCGTCTGTCATTCTCATCAATCCTGGTAGTAAGGTGTGTGCGAAACGAAAAGCCGCGGCCGCAAAGTGATTGGCTATCGTCGGGTCATTTTCCAGGTCATTTGGATCATACGTCTGTTTCCTGTAGCCTGAATTAAGGGGTTTTAAGTCGTATTTTTTCATCTTCTCATCGCCTACAATGATGGGTAGAAACTCGCGATAGGTGATGTGTTGCAGTTGAGCGCCGACGATGCGTCTCGTTTCCTGAAAGAGCACTTCGTCGTTCCAAGAGGGATTGATTTTGGACAATTCATCCGCGATCCTATTATGTTGTCGCGCCCAGAGAAGATGCATTGTGGTTAAATGTAGATTCTCGTTCGCTCTGGCATCACCCGCGACAAAGCAATAACGGCCACGACGTCGCTCGGCTTCTCTATTACAGCCATCGTTAGGATTCATGCTTGCCGGCAATAAAGTTCTATTGTCGGGAGTGAGCTGCATCCTCAAACGACCGCCGATGAATTCGCGCAGATCAGAAGTGGTCTCGTTGTTGGAGCCATAAATAGCTGAACCGTCGATGAAGGCGCTGACCTGTACGCAACATTATTTGTTAACTCTCTTCATAATCTTATTCATTAGCGATTTGAATTATTTTTACGTTTAAGAAGTGTGTTACGTGTTTTAAAAAATCAGTTTCTTGAATTTTATATACAGGGTGTCAGAGCTATCTGTCGCCAAAAAAAGCTCTTGTAGCTTACCTCGAGAGCTTTTCAAAACATTATAATAAAGTATTTTTTCATCGAGTACTTTTCGAGTTATGAGGCTTGAAATAATTTCTTAATTTTTACATAAATCATAAAATATCTAGTAAAATATTTATTTTTCGATTATCTTACCTTAATACTTTTATGTACAAAATAATGAGAGGAATTAATTGGTGTAAAGAAAACACATAATTGTTTCGAAGAAAAAATATGTAATTTCCAATTAACAATTATATATTTTTTTTTTCGAAACAATTATGTGTTTCCTTTACACCAATTGATTCCTCTCACTATTTTATACATAAAAGTAAGAGAGTTTATACATTAAGGTAAGAGAGTCGAAAAATGAATATTTTACTAAATATTTTATGATTTATGTAAAAATTAAGAAATTATTTCAAGTCTCACAACTCGAAAAGTACTCGATGAACAAATATTTTATTATAGTGTTTTGAAAAGCTCTCGAGATAAGCTACAAGAGCTTTTTTTGGCAACAGATAGCCCTAACACCCTGTATATGTAAAAAAAATTGATATGGAAAATGTTCCGTGATTTTTGGCTCTTTTTAGAATTGCAAGTTGAAAGAATGCGATCTGAATTACTTGATTAAGCTGTTCCCTAGGGCCGAGTTCGCACCGCGGAGCTGGTGCCGATCTTACAAAGTCCATGCAGATTCTGTTAGTCAGATCATGCATGGGATCGCCGCTTCCAATTCGAATGGGAAAGCACTCGGGATGTTGTTCTCTCGAGAATGAACAGCACGCTATCGAACTCCCATTAATTTCCTGACTAAGCGCGGTAGCAGTAATATCATGATCCAGAAACTGACCGAATACAGCCAGCATCACCGTGAAAGATGGATTACTACTGGCTGAAGAATTATGTACTTTTAGACTGACTTCTCTAGCGGAAGGCAACTCCTTTCCGGATCGCGCCTTTCGAGGAGACTCGATCCCGTCGGCATAATCTGGAGGTAAAACTCTCCTGAAAGGTGTCATGCTAGAGCCCCATCCTCTAGATCGATTGCAGCTACCGTCGACAGTTCTGTATTTGCCGATTTTGCAGGAGCGATCGAAATATTGTTTGCACACGCTCTTCGACATCCAACCACTGTCGAAGAAAGTACCGATCGCCGAAGATTCATCATGGGTGGATCTCGAACAGAAAAATATTTATAAAATTTATTAATGGTCTGAAATGTTATAAAAACTAACTGCTTATAATTTTAATCGCTAATATAAATAATTATTTTATTAATTATGTGGAAAAATAAAAATTTTAATTTATAACTGTATAGCCTATAATAAACAAAATAAAATTTATAACGCAGAGCTATGTTTATTCTCAACATTTTCTTTAAAGAGAAAAAATTAGAAGGCAATATAACATTTTATATAAAGGACGAGACAGTCCTATTCACCGCTCACCTCATATTCTCAATAGTTCTTGTAGCTGCGATTTCACCTATTGCTGCTAAAGCAAGAGCACTAACGTTAGGATACGTGCTCACTGCGTAGCGGTGTCTAGATTCTGGAGATGGGGAAGGCAACGGTGACTTTGCGGCAATCATATCCGCGAACAGACGATCCTTAATCGCCCGTTCACTGGCTCGTAGTCCTTGCATATATTCGTGTCGACTGAGACTCTTCGAGGTATTGACCTTTGTATTTCGTATCAGAATGTAGTTGGGTTCGACTGTGGCACTGACGGTATTGCTGAAGGATGCGTGTGAGGTGGATCCAGGTGCGAATCCTAAAGATTCTCTCAAGATAACACTTAAATTTCCGGGGGATGTTGCGTTGTCAATCGCAGTGGAATTACTGATAGAATAACTGATGGATATCACCAGAGCCATCGTGAAGACCACTCTGCGAGATTGCAAATATAAGTTGAATTGCAAAATATAATTTCCTATCATTTATAACTAGTCAAATTAGAACTAGTCATATTAGAAGTCATTTTTAGAAAATTTTTAGAAAATTGTTCTAAAACCTTCTCCTTTTTTTCTTGTGTGCGAGTTTGATATTAAAATTCTACAGATGTTGTATAAAATATATATAACATTCTAAAGTAATATAAAAATATAAAATAAAACTTTATTCAATTTTTTAAAAATCTTATATAAAAAATAGACGCAGACTTACATCAGGATACCGCAAATACAGCATTGAAACTGCCGTATTCGCGTTCTTCGAGTCCTCAAAAGGCTGGCGAATTCGACGTAGTCAGGTGAATCCATATGCCTTCTTAAAGGCGTTCTTTCCGTAATACCGCGCATTTTCGTTGCACAAAAATGCAGATGCGGAAGAAGACTTTTAACAATACACAGATATCGATTTCTGCTTCTAGCGATTGATAGGTGAGGCTCTTTAAAGATCTTTCTCACCTGGTAGATCGTATATAAGTCACTTTATATTTTATATTTATTTAATTAACACAAATTATAGAAATTTTAACGAATTGCCTTGCAAAATTCCAAAAGTACGCACTTAATTATAATAATGATAGAATTCTTTCGATACGATAATATGCATAGAACGTATGTAACCTTTTGTCCGCGTATAAAAAAAAAGGATTTAATAAAGACTTGAACTCTTGAAGATTGCTCGCACATTCGCACGGACAAGCAGACTGGTTATATAAAGTGGTGAATCGAGAATCGACAGTCCGGAATGAAACATGAGTAGCCTTGTCGTATTCTTATTTTGCGGTGTGACAACTCCCGCAACAAGCTACACTTCTGTGTGACTTATGCAAGCGATCACAGATCATATACTTTAGGTTGATAAAAATAATACATTATTCTGCACGTATGAATGATAAAATACGACGTAAACTATAGAATATTCGTACAATTGATTCCGTAATAATTGTTATATGCAATTTAATGGGCATCATTTTTCACTACGCTCTCAAAAGTAAGCTGATTAAAATGTCTCTTTTTATATTCGTGTATATAATAATAACAGACACTCTCTTGTCTTCACGCCTTTATCTTCGCTTTGCATGAAAAACTCTATTTTATTTAAGTTTTTCGTAAAAAAATTAAGATTAATTATTATAGCACATTATGTGACGTTGACAACGAACGACCAATATTTGACTGCCAAGAACGGCGGTCGTGCAAATTTGTTACGTTGATTTTCTTAGCCCGTACCTATATGTAACACAATATATGTCTCAGATCACAGAAAGGCTTCCGTCCTGTCGGGCTTCTCGAGAATAAAATATAAAGAATAAAATAGAGAATAAATTTATATTATCAACGACTAGTCAATTTTCTATTAAAAACCGATGCATAGGATATTGCATAGATTTGTTTTCTCTTAAAAGTATTATTTTTAATATATATTATATAGAATATAAAAAAAATAAACTAATATATATTATATTATAAATTATATTATGATATATAGATATATAGTTATATATATCTATAAAAAATATACATAGAATTTATTATATATTGTAATTTATTATATAAAATATTTGCACCTTTTTATTTCTTTTTTCAAATAAATCTTGTTTGGAAATATCAATTTACTTTCAATAATTAATAGTAACAATAATAATAAATAATAATTAATAATAATAAAGATAATAATAATTTCTTCGAATTATGTATATTAACAACTTTTAAATTTTTTCAAATATTCCACAGAATCCAAACTAACGCGCTACACTGAAAAATATTTTTTAATACAGCAATTTTTGTGCATTCAAGTAATTTAAACATAATTTTGAGAAAAATTGTTGTAATAGTTAGAGCATCGACAATTATTATTTATTATTTATTTTTATTTAGTCCATACAGCAAAAATTGTATCGCTTAGGAGCGCGCAATTCAAGCCATTGTTCTTGATTCGGGACGTACATTTCGGCTGGCATACGTTCTAGACCTGGAGATTCTGGTGATCCGCGCTCGTTTGTTCTTCGAGCTGTGAAAAGTAAAGAATTTAATTCAATTTTCTTCGAAAAAAATAACAAATTTAAATTATCATTGATCAGAGAATGTTTTAAATAATCACGAATCTCCTAATGAGACGTGAAAGAAATACTCAAAATAAACTTTAATATTTGGATATATGCGATATATTATATTCAGAATAGAATCCCTTTTGTCGAAAATTAAAAATATGTGAAAAAAGTAAGTAGATATGTTAAATAAGTTTTATATACAATCACCCAATCGTTTGCGCATAGCGATAGCTTCGCCTGGGTGTCTCAAAAGAAGTCGTCCAACACCTTCGCAACGACGCAAAACCTCGTTCTTTAACAAGTGATTTCTGACGTTTTGCGAAATGATCGAACACTTTGTAACCCACGTTGATACGTGTGCGAAATCCGTCAACAATTGATACGCCCCATATTCGCTGGAAATTCATTTATTATTTTCATACACTAATGAAATATAATAACACAAAGAAGGAACATGTATAAGTTGAATATTATATTAATCTTAATAAGTGGAGAACATGCGGATATTATTTCTGCATAATCTTTTTATATTGTTTTATAAATAATTTATGTATAAATCGAGATGATCAAGTAAATTTACCTAAACTTGATACGATGCAGATAGATATAATCGAGCCACGCCTCGCACATTATTCGCAGAATCATGTTTGATGTTTCGGGATCCTCTATTACTTCCAGCACTGGTAGCAATATCTTTTCTGCAAAATATATAATTTTGATAAATAATTAGCATATCTCTAAAACATTTGATAATATGCAATAATAATAATAAGATCCATATATTATTGTTAACAACATTTAACATAAATATTTTAATGCATAATATAAAATAAGAAAAAATGTTTATACATATATGTATATACCAAAATAAGTTTCTACGTAAAGACTGGCTGTCACCGGAGGTACGCTGCTACTCGTTCTCCAATAATTCGATCGCGGAAAGCACATGTGTAAATTGGCGAGGCTGATTACACGACAAATTTTGGCAAGCGTGTCGGTACACTTAACGGGGCAAATCTGTAAAAATAAAGGAATCTAAAATCATCTACAGTTTTTTAGATAGCAGATTTGAACTAAAAATTCTATCTCTCGCAGAGGAATTATTTCTCTCTCTCAAATTTTAATAAATTCGATTTGTTTTATAATATAATATTAATCTTTATATAGTATACTTTGCACACAATATAAGTATTTAAAAGTTTGAAGATAATCTTTTCTTCGCGAAGCGAGAGTTATTAAGAAATAAAATTAATCTTTTCTCTATTTCTTCGTATTAGAAATCGAAATATGTATTGGACCTGAAGCAATTCAATATTCGCCTTGACTTCGGAGACGATCTTTGCTCGCATCTTCGTACACACATATACTTGAACGCTAATAGTATCCATGGACAATGCGGTCGTGTGATCGGCGAGCTAAAATCGGCCATCACAAACATATGATAATACATTTTTTTGATACAAATTATTAAAAAATAATAGTAAAGAGGAGAATACTTTGAGATAAGATAATTCTTCAAGGCAGTTCACTATGTCACCCTTAACCAGCAGAAAGAACACATCAAGGTCCCAGGTGTGGGCTATAATCTTGGATTCCTGAATGGCCCACAATCTCGCTGTGTGCACCGAATGGTCCATCCTATGTAACACAACGATCTGTTCTGACAGCGGTAACTCTATCAAGGGTGCCCCTATCACCCATTCGCCGCCAATCTCGCATTCATTGCTGAGGGTAACTAGCAAATGGAATAGTTCGACAAACATTTGGCCCGTGGTGGTTCCCTAAAAATTTCAATTATATATTATCATGTTTTTTTTTATCTAGTGTAGAATTTTTCCTTTTTTTCTATTCATATACTTATAAGCAATTTAAGCCTTTAATTTAATTTATTAGTGCGTTATATCAAATGAATAATTATTTTTCTGAAATTCAATGTAAAGGTTTCTAAATAAGATCAACCTCCATGGATGATGGTTTCGAACGGCATTCGAAAGCCGAGGTGTAAGCTAGTCTAAATATTTGATCCCAGGCAGTGATAGTCGTGTGATAACCGAGTGCGTCGCATAAATTCTGCAACGCTGATCTGACTGTAGGTGGGACTGAAATTTTTTTTGAAATATATAATACAAAATATATTCTCTTCGCGAAGCGAATTAGATAAACGCGAAGAGAAAATGTCTAATGTAAGAAAAGAAATTTTCTTTTTTACTTTCGTTGCTTTGAATGAACTGTCGCAACCAATCCTTGAGGTGCTGAGCACCGTGACTGTGGTGAGTCGCAAGGGCTTCTCGGGACCACCATAATATTACATGATCCAAAATACTAGACAGTGCACCCCATGCAACTTCCTGATAATAGCTCCTTACTTTCTTTATCGCGTTGCTTCTTAATTTTGTTTCACCTAATAAATAATATATATATATATATATATATATATATATATATATATATATATATATATCAGTGTCTGCTATATAAATCAATATCTGATTGTCATGTATCAAAAATTTTATCGATATACTGTTTATATTTTAATTGTACATAAATATGTATATAAGACTGTAAAATGTCTTTGAAATGATTAAACCTGTACCGTTGCAGGTTTTTAAGGCGTCCGTGCCAAGCAGTCGCGGTGAGATCTCTTGCACAACATTTAAAAGTCTAAGGACTTGCTCGTTCTGCGTGTTTACGATTGTCTGGACGCTTTCGATATTGGATGCTTCTATTTCAGATGTCGATGTGGCACTTGCGATCGGTGGTGTCAAATGCCTCGTAAGAGCACTATAGTTTGAGAAATATAATGAAAATATATATATCTAATAATGTAAGATATAAATTATACAATTATACATTGCTTATAAATATTATTTATCTGTCTAATAATTATTAGATATATTATAGAGATCTGATAATAATATCGACGATGTATTTAATTATGACCGCGAACCGGTAAATCTCGATGCTAGAGTTTTCTGAAACGTCTACATCATTCATCGTAGATGTTGGCTCCAGTTTTTCATGAGGCTCGTAATTTGCCAGAAGACAATCGATAAGTTCGTGACAGGATTCCTCCGCTCTATTTTTCGCTAACATCTAAAATTATTAGAGTTTGAAATTTTCCTTTATTCGATGTTCCATACTATTTCAAAAAGGAATGTATTTAATGTAGCAATCTATGAAAAGAAAATATAATTTCCTTGCATGTTAAAAAATATCAGAATGAAAAATAAAATGCATTAAACTACTCGCTTGCAATATTCTGGTCACAGAGATTTTCTTCAACGGCTCCAACATGGATGGACAATCGTTATAAAAGACATTGACGGAAGAGTCTGATACGTTTCGATCCATATTGAGCATGCTGTTGTAAGCATTTACTAATCTGCAATTTTTCACAGAATTTTTAAATATTTAAACAAGAGCTCCACTTTCTTAGTTCGATTGATTTTATTATTTTGCACTTTAATATCAGAATTAATTTCTTGTAATAAAAATTATAAGAAATTAATTCTGATTAAGGTGCAAAATAATAAAATTAATCCAACTAAAGAAAGAGTGTGATATATTGGTATGATAGAAAAATTATTTTCGAAGTTTACCTAAACACTATTCTTATATTCTCTTCACTTTTGCAATCGATAATACCAGTAATTAAATCTTGGATAAATTTTGCGGCCACATTGAGCTTGCGCTTCAATATTATCGACAGATGATCTATTTTATATTTATATATCAGATGGGTGCTTAACTCCCCCAGTTTGCACGTCGAATCATAACTCTTTATCAATTCCTCCAAGTTATCTAGCATTTCTTCGAATATCTAAAGCGCACCAAGCAACCGATTATAAGCGTTTTAATAGATATTTTAAAATGTTTATTAATGATGATAAAATCTCTCTGTTATAAAGACTTTTTAATTTCGGACCTCCAGATCGCAAGCCCGAGCCTCTGCCAAATCCTCGATGATTAAAGCTATGCATCCTGCGAGATTTCCCATTCTTTCGTCCAAAAGAGAAGCGTCCACGAGCCATTGGTCGAGAAGGCCATCGGAAAGCGGCAGCCACTTTGCGATGTTTGCTCTGTAATTAGTATCCATGCGTCGCTGATTGAACCTTAATTATATTTTTTCTTCTCAATCGACACTTATTCAAAGGTTTCCCTTGATCGCCCTTGGAATTACATTGAGATAATGCATTAATCAATCCCACTTTGTGCACGAAGCTGCGTTTTCAACATTTATTTAAGTGAATTATTCACATCTCTTGCTTCGCAAAATTTCTTTTCTATCTGACATCTTGATCGGTGAATTGATTACACGTCACTTTTATGAAAATACACTGGGCAGTGAAAATTAATGCTATTGATCGTGTAGAAAAGTTATAAGTAGTACAATTGGTCATAAGAAAATAATTTCTAAAAGAAACTGTACAATACAATCGCATAAATAATTATATAGAGGAGGAGGCAGAATAATATTGTCATGCGATCGTTGCTTCGAAAAAATATTTCTCACAGCCACATTGTTTATTCGACATCTTGTTCTATTTTAAAAGTAATATTAACTACTATCATTTTCTGGTTGCAGATAGCAAGTGTTGTACCATGCGTTCTTAGTTGCCACGGATACGTCTTTGTGACGCATGGCAATCCGAATATATGGATGTAGCATGCTTTGAGAGAGAGCGGCTTCTTCAATTATTCAGATATCTAAATCTGTCAGATTTCGTAAAAACCAGCAAAATTTTATAATTTTACATTTAGCGAAATTTTACAATGTTCGCTGAATTTAACTCTAGTAACTTCCGATTGAAAATATCGAAGTGCAAAATAAAATGGCATTGAAATACCGCGTAAGGCTCTACATAATATTACATAACAACATGTATGCTTGCATACCATATTGAATATCTGAAAAACATTCTGAATTTATTTAAATTATTTTACAACATTTTTTGCAATTTATTTGCATCGAATATTGAAAATCTCTTTCTATTTCTCTTAAATGCTTTCTTTTAAACATATCAAATCAAGCATTTGTACGAAACATCCGTCTAAAATTTTAGACGCAACTTCACATTCTAAAGAAAAAAATATTAAATTTTGATTCCTCTGAAATTTAATCACAATGGTTACCAGGGCAATTAAAATATAAATTGCCACAGTGTTTTTTTCTAGGGCAATTCATGGCCGGCTTCCAAATTTGTCGTGTTTAAATTGAAGATTTAATTAAATTTCGATTTGACGATTCATCTAAATTTTTACTGTGTAACATCAAGAGAAATTCATTTGGAAACATATCAAAATGGTATGAGATGATAAAATTACGCTCTCTGAATAATTCTAAGCACCGAAAAATAAAAAAATGTATCTTGCGCTGTACATTGTCAAGCTTGCATAGCTAATAAAAATGCATTTTTCCTCTGATTAGCGCGAGTGTATATCGATGCACGTGGGTCAAGCGGGCGTCCAGATGGGCAATTCTTGCTGGGAGCTGTATTGTCTGGAACACGGAATCCAGCCAGACGGAACTATGCCATCCGACAAAGTCTCCGGTACGAATGATTGCTTCAACACCTTCTTCAACGAAACGAGTTCCGGCAAGATGGTACCGCGGGCCGTGATGGTCGATCTTGAGCCAACTGTTGTCGGTCAGTATTTGATAAGTAATAGAGTAAACGTCGCAGTTCTTTCTATTTATGTTATAATATGTTATAATATACATTTATTTCAAACCATATTAGTTTTTACATGTTGAAAATTACCATGGTTTTAGATGAAATTCGAATGGGAACTTACAAACAACTGTACCATCCGGAACAATTAATTACTGGTAAAGAGGACGCCGCGAATAATTACGCTCGCGGTCACTATTCCATCGGAAGCGAGGTGATCGAGTCGGTGATGGACAGGGTGCGTAGATTGACCGATCAGTGTACCGGTCTGCAAGGCTTCTTCGTTTTCCACTCGTTCGGAGGAGGTACGGGATCGGGTTTTACATCCTTGCTCATGGAGAGGCTGTCCGACGACTATGGCAAGAAGAGCAAGTTGGAATTTGTCGTATATCCAGCGCCGCAAGTGAGTTCAAAAAAATCAATTATTCATTTTAAGATAAAAGAATTTCGTTAATTTTATAATCTCCTTCTGTCATCTGAGACATAAATTAAAATTATTAAAATCGATTCTAAAAATTTATCATTCTTTTCTTTCTAATTTCTAAGTATTTCTATTACAAAAGAATTAAAATTAATAATAATAGAGATAAAATGTGGAAAATATAGATGGGAATCGCAATTTACAGCCAAAATCTCTAATTTCGAGACTCAAAAATACATAACTTTACAAAATAGAGATTTATTATATATATTTGAGAATATTATAATTACTTTCAAAAATACTGTCCTATTTTTTCAGGTATCTACGGCCGTGGTGGAACCTTATAATGCGATATTAACGACGCACACGACGATCGGTCATTCCGATTGCGCCTTTATGGTGGACAATGAGGCGATCTATGACATTTGTCGGCGTAAACTTGGCATCGAGCGACCCTTGTACGCAAATCTAAACCGGCTAATCAGTCAAGTTGTATCGTCCATCACCGCATCCTTGAGATTCGATGGCGCCCTGAACGTCGACTTGACCGAGTTCCAGACGAATCTGGTGCCCTATCCTCGCATACACTTTCCCCTAACAACCTATGCTCCGGTGGTGTCGGCTGAAAAGGCGTATCATGAAGGTATGTCGGTTGCGGAGATCACCTCCGAGTGCTTCGAGGCCAACAATCAGATGGTCAAGTGCGATCCACGTGAGGGCAAATATATGGCCTGTTGCCTCCTATACCGTGGTGATGTCGTGCCTAAGGACGTCAACGCGGCGATCGCCGCCATGAAGGGCAAGAGTTGCATCCGCTTTGTCGACTGGTGCCCCACGGGTTTCAAAGTCGGGATCAATTATCAGCCACCCACGGCTGTGCCAGGCGGTGACCTTGCGAAGGTATCACTGTCAATTGTAAACATTCTCAGGAAGAGAATTTAAGTATTAATTTACAAACAATTTTTCAAAATATATATTAAATTATATATAACATATATTAAATTATATATATTAAAATATATATTAATAAAATATATATTAAATTCTTAGATATAATTAAATAGTTTCTTATAAAAATCTCTAGACTATATATTTAAAGTTAATATATAAAATAAAATAATTATAAAATAATTAATTATAAAATTAATTATAAAAATAATTATTAAAATAATAATTAATAATTAATTATAAAAATAATTATAAAATTTTAAATTTATAATTCACAAATTGTTAATAATTATTTTCATGACATATTGAAATTGTACACGTGCAGGTTCAACGAGCTGTCTCTATGTTGTCCAATACGACCGCTATAGAAGAAGCATGGGCCAAGCTTAATCATAAATTCGATTTAATGTACAATAAGCGGGCGTTCGTTCACTGGTACGTAGGAGAAGGTATGGAGGAACTCGAATTCGCGGAGGCGCGCGAGGATCTCGCAGCACTCGAAAGAGATTACGAGGAAGTCGCCCTCGAGTCGCCATCCACGCCAGACGCATCGTCAGAGTATTAATATACGCATTTTAGAAGAATCTTTCAATAAGCCGGCATGTGTATTTTTTCGCTGCCCGACGACTAAGTGAAAATTATCACATAAACGTGTCATTTTACGTTAAATTTTTTGTGCAAAAAGGAAGATTTTATTTTCGTATATATATATAATTGTCATCGCGTGTTTTATTTTTATAGACAGACATTTTTTGTAAAAGTTCTTTGTAGTACACAAATTATATATATAAATCATCGCACTATAAATCAATGTCTCATCTACTGTGGAAAAAGTACATAAAAAACGAACATATAAACAATCATGTTTTGTACTGAAAAATTCTTTTACTGAATCAAAATAATATATATCTGTGTAACATACACAACTTTCATTCTTTTATTAACACTTCTTTTTTGGTACTCACATATTTATAAAAGTATGTCAACGAAATTCCTTTCTTTATACCTATTTACATCAAATTCATTGCACTTGAAGCAATAATAGTATACAAGAAATTATGCTGAAATTTGTTGCACAAATGCAATATATTACATAACGATAATGTTATTATTGAATAATTATTAAAACAAAATGGCTTATTAATTATCCAAGAATGACGACAATGCTAAAGCTAAGTATAACATACTTTCATGATCATTTCAATAACAAAAATATTTAATGAAGTAAATACTAAGTAATTTTATTTTTATTGCTATCGCATTAAAAGTAAATAAAATAAAGTGTATACTAATTGAGTATACTAACTTAATTCGTGCAACTTAAATATGGAGCCCAATATTTTACCGCTAATTGAACTGCTCTAAAGTTATAATTATCATATCATATGACAACTTTAGAGTGTTCATTGAACATTGTCGTCAGTTTTAATCAACTGCATCCACTGTAATAATAGATTATTACTCTCTACACTTTCAAATTACTATTACAAATTCATGTTCTTTAAACCAAGTATAAATTTTTTACACATTTGCCTTAACAATATTGCTCTTAAATGATATTTGCCATAAAATCTTTAAATATAATCAGCTAAAGTAAAATAATAAAATATCTTATTAAATATTATAATAAAGTTAGTCTCTTTAATATTTTACATAATTCGCGATACAAGATAAGATGTTATCACTGAAAATATAACAAACTTGATAGAAAAATCGCGAATTTACAATGTATGAACAATTCCTGGAAGATTAACAGTTCTCTCAGAAAATCGATGATAGAATTATAATTATATACGAACCGTAATTCTTTCTATTATACAAGGAGCGTTGGTATCGGTTTTTTCCCAGGCCATGCCTCTTTGGCGTACTTCTTCTTCCTCGGTTCCATCGTCCGTGGCTCCGTCGTACTTGGCAAATGTTCCTGCACATGTGGCACTTCTGTCTGCACTTGATTCGGAGTCATTTCCACTTCGGGCGCCGGATTAGGTAGTGCGATACCCAATCGCGATGTCAGCGACGTGAGAGCCGTGGAGAATGGATTGATCGACATCGAGGACGGCGTAAACTGCTCGGGAGGTAGATCGTGATAGAGCTGAGGAGTAGTGGACGTAGGTTGCATGTGCTTCAGAGGATTGTGATCTTCCAACAATGATATGAGACCCCCTTCCATACGCATTCTCTGCAATGAAAAAAGCATACGTTTTTCATAAAGATTACAAATTCCTCTTGCAATCATACGATGCCTTGTTTCCTTTCTAGTAATAATCGTGCGAGATCATTAGGCATACCTTGCTAGGAACAACTGTCGTTTGTATAAGATTACGAAACCTTCCGACTGACGGATCAACGTCTTCCGGATTAATCACCTCTTCATCGTCATTGAAGGTGATGCCCTTTTTCTTTCGCTTACGTGTTGGTTTGTGCATTTCGTCGTCCGTTATGCCGAGCATAGAGATCCGTCGATTGTGAGCTGTATTAAATTCTGTCAAATTCTAAAAAAAAAAGAAAATTAAAATAAAATCGGATCACATATGTTTTAATAAGAGTTTGAAAAATTGGCTATATATGTGCCAAACTTTTGACACATACATCAAGTTCTGTTTCAGTTTCTGGTAGACCCAACAAACCACCAGCATCAATATCCTCGGATAATTTCTCTAGTTCTTCGATGATAGGTCTGGCACCAGTTTGAGGTCTTTCTCTAATTATATAATATCGAGTGGATGCTCCAAAGTGAAATGTACTGTCAATTGGTAATTGAGTTGGTTTTTGGGCTTCTAAACGTAAGTTTCCAATAAAGGTACCATGTGCTAAAAAATTATTGAAAAATCTTCATGAAATTAATTTGAAATATCTTTGGAAGAAAATAAGACTCTTTATAAAAAGAGTTATTGATAGATGTAATAAAGTTATAGTATGATAACAATATCTTTTTCTTTAAATATTAGCTGTTAGTATTGTTGATAAAGAAGAAAGCATTTGTGTTTAAATTTTATGAAGATACTTAAAAAAAATTACATATTAACAATGATATAAACTATGTACTCACTGCTTCCCAGATCGACTAGAAATGCTCGATTGAGATGTTTGTGATAAACGAGAGCTGCATGAACCCGAGAGCAAGATGCATGATCGATGCAAAAATCATTCAGCTGTTGATTGCGCCCAAATAAATAACACTTCTTCTCATCCACCATAAGCTTCTGCAAAGATATATTTATGTGATGTTTGATGTGTGTACACATTTAAGACATAACAGAACATGATTTTAAAGTGACATGCTATTCGATTTGTACACAATTAATGCAACATGTTTTACCTGTATCAACTTGTCATTCTTCAGTACGTCCAGATGCAGTCCTACTGGTGGCTTCCCGGCCCTGGAAAGGAATACAACGTATATACAACGTCATGTTGGACGTCCCTACCTTCTTGCACAGGGACAAAAATCGGGACGCGCGATTGCGTAAACGGCACATCGACGACTAGTTCGTCGAGAATTTATCGGCCAGTAAACGTACCAATTTGGAACCTCGTAATGATTAGCCATTGTCGTCCAATTGCGCAACAATTTGTTTTCTCCTCGGTTTTTTCGACCATCCGAGGAGAGAGCGACAGACAACACTTATTAATCAAAACACACATATACGCGTGCGCGCGGATAAAAACAGGGGATATTAGAGCTTCCCCTTCTTCTAAAAGAGGGGGGAGGGACGATTTTCAGCGCCGTCTGTCTCCCCGAAAGTGGTTCCTCTCGTAGAACAAGATAGATTATGGTAGAATATCATCAGCCACTTCGCACGGGGTAACGTTGAATTTTGTCGACTTGCACTCGTATTCTTTTTATTTACTTTTTTTAAATCTAAATATGCATTTATTTTTCTCATCTGATGGCATATCAAATGATTCCTCTTCAGCTCTGTTTTTTCACAATTTGCTTTCTCCTCCTGTCAAAAAAGTCTCAAATATTTGCTTTATTTTAAAAAGTAATTTTACACAAGTGTATAAAAAGAGTTAATTAATGGTGTTTTAATTAACCGTTTTTTCCTCTCTACTCTTGCTGTCAAATCGGAAAGAGAGAGACTCATTCATATTTTTGTTAACCTGTTCAAGCAGAAGGGCAACAATTGTCGGTGAGACATCAATGACATCACGATATAAACATCACGTCTTATCTTCCTAAAGGATCTCGTCGATATTTTCTGTCGCGAAACGGAAGAACCAGAATAAACTCGCGCGCGAAGGTTAGTGCGAACAGCTGATGTGTCCGTCTGGGGCGAGTCGCGGTTGACGGAGATGTCATTCAAAGTCGGTCAACGTGTCGAGGTGCCCGTGAAGGAGTGTCAAGGCGTGATAGCCTACATCGGTCACCCGACTTTCGCGTCGGGCAAATGGATCGGCGTGATACTCGACGAGCCGAAAGGGAAAAACAACGGGACTGTCAAGGGCCACACGTACTTCAAGGTACGGAGTTACGATCGGCAGCGAATATTTAATCCCCGATGAATATTTATTCATCCAACGAAAGTATTGATCCTTCAAGAAATTCCTTATTAAATAAGTCTAAATATGTATATTCAATACGTGAGAGTACACAAAGTGCATATAGTCTGTTATAAGTCTCATTGAATTTCTTCTACACAAACAATGCAATATAATAAATAGAGAAATTAGAGTCACATATATATGGCAAATTTATTTATATTATTTAAAACAGCAATTTGCTAATGAAGAAGATGTATCTTAATTGTTTATTTTTATTGTTGCAGTGCACAGAAAATCATGGCATGTTTGCACGCCAAACTCAACTTATTCTGCTGGATGAGGCCGGTAATAGGACGGAACCTCTCAGTCCATCATCGGCAGGTAGCAATGCCACAACACCTGATGACAGTGCTGCTAGAGCGAGGAGTCGTCTAAATAGGTGAGCTTTTCTAAAATCCAGGAAAGATACAATTGCATTAAAAAATCCTGATTATACATTTCAAATACATATGTTAAAAAAATAAATCTTTACACAAAATATCATAATTTTTCTGCAATAAATGTAACAATGAATTATAAATATTGCTAGCATATACATATAGTCCTATAATTAAATGCCATAAGAGTACTGTAGTGTATTTTTGGAGTAAAATTAGCTGTTAATTAAGCAATACTTAATTTATTTGCATTATAAAAGTAGTGACATCATTGTTGAGCTAATTGAATACAATTTATGGAATCTTTATTCCATAATTTTCATGCTAGCATTAGCATGCGTCGAAGGAATGAGCCTACAGCGTAAGTTTTATACTATATAATAATGTCAAGAGTTAAAAGGAGCAGTTATTTTCTTCCTTTATGCACTTAAAAATTTTTAGTTTTCTTTATTATAATAAATTAATAAATAGGCAAGTATATAATTAATAAATTATTAAAATGTATATGCTGCTCATAAAAGTGTGCGGAGAAAAACATCTCCTGCGAATGTTACTCGTCAGCAATCTGACAAGCTTTCTGGGTAAGATTATTGTTAGCCAAAATTTTGCCAAATGTCAGCAATGTGCATTTTTTATCGCTACTGTGCTTATATGGATATCTTGAAAATCGCAATTGTTTTTTATACAATGGTATACTTTAAAATGTCAATTACATTCTATCATTGAATATCTAAAATATTTTGCAGCTTTAAAGCACAAGCACTTGCTAATATGCCTCTTTTAAAGCTTTTACACATTTGTAATTATTTTCAGCTAATAATTATAAAGCTTACATAATTATTTTTTAATTATTCAGCTTAAATAATTATTTTTGTTGCACTCTTATTATTATAATACAAACGTTACATTGCTAAATATTAAATTTATTTGCCAATTTTTTGCATTTTCATAAGATATATTCTTTCATAAGATATGTTCTTAAATATGATTTCTATGGTTTCAACATTTTTTATAAACATTTGTATGAAAATTATAAAATATTACAATTTTATATTAAGTAGAAATATATATTTTTATTTTATTATTTTTTTTTTTGCTTTTTTATTTAAGCATTAGTAATGTTAATTTGATTTTCTTCAACAATTTGCAGTCAGTCTCTAGCCTATATTATTAAAAAAATATTATATAATATATGTTATATATATATATATATATATATATATATATATATATATTTTTTTTTTTTTTTTGTTAAATGTTTTATATATTATTTTTTACAGTTCTCGATTATCCTTGGCTGGAAGTAGAACATTATTAAGTGCTCCAAGCACAGAAAGTCTAACTGGATCACAGCATGAACGTAGAGATGGCGGCGAGTCATCAATTCCAGCGCCAACCTCAGCTTCAAAACGTGCCTCATTTATTGAGGTAAGACACTATAGCTCTGTAAGCTATGATAACAAATAAGATTCTACTTATAATAGTATAGATTACTTTTATGTTGAACTGTAACAGAAAAGATCTATCCATTAAAAGGAATATTATCCAAAAAGATTCAGAGCATGATATACATACAATAGTGTAATATATATATTTTTATGAACAAATTATCTGTTATATTTTTGTGATATACTTTCATTGTTTTTAACTAACAAACAGATTCTGACATTTTAAAATCTCTAGGTTTTTCGATTATTTGTATGTTTCTTATATTCATGTGCAAAGAATCCTATTCTGTGACCCAGTGATATATCAGTCAAACGCAGTTATGCACGTATACGTTTCATCATGACCAGAAAGTGTGCTTGGAAATATATGTGAGGTAGAATTATAGGTGACAAATTTTAAAAAAAGAAAAGAAAAAAAAGACTGTGAAAAATTTGTGCGAAAGCAAGTCAGAAGACTCTGTTGGCACAGAATGATTCATATGGGAATGCACGTACGTGTTTCAGAAGTCCCCTAGCACGAGCTCGCCTCCCGGCAAAAAGCCAAAGGCCCAAGATGATCACAATAATGTAATTAATATTCATTAATTGTAATACCTCAATTTTTTAATATATACATCACCTCTCTAATATCTTGTTCTTTCTCATATTAGCTGTTTATCCATCATAAAGCATCGTTTATAACAAATTTTTTTGTAACAAATTAACGTCATTGCACCTTTGCAACGGATAAGCCCTTCTTAGTGGATTACAGACTTGATTTCGTATTATTCTTTGCCACATCTTTCTAGCATTATTGTGTTTAACATCAGCTTCATTAACTGAGTTCTACGATACTTGGATAGTTTATAATGGGAAGGGACATTCAGAGCATCATGTCGTGTGTTACCCTCCCTTGTGCAGTTAGGAATTGAATATCCTCTATATTATATATATGTTGCCAAAGTAATAGTACTAACACTTAGAGTATGGATAAATTTTTTTAACAGTATAGTACAGAGGTGTAACTTTGCCTGACCGATAACTCTCTCGGAATTATTGTATCTGTTAAAAATTAATTTTCGTGGAACGGGAATGCAAGTGATACATGTGCCAATCGTTAGGACATAATACATGAAATAGTCAATGAAATGAATGAGAAATAGCTCTGACTTTAGTACATCCTGTGTAAATGTTTCTCATACAACACACGATTTAATTCATCAGCTGTGGGTCTTCCTATATATTTGTTAGTACTAATAGAGTATTCGGTGTAGCTTGTTGGTGTTTGCTGTCACAACTAATCTTTCACCATTAATCACCATAAGACTCAACTACTCAGATGTAAATACAGAAACAATATCGTATTACATCGTATAAAACCACATATGTTTCTTACGTAGGAAATGTGGGGTGTTTTTTT
The DNA here is from genome assembly GCF_025532165.1 of Camponotus vicinus. NCBI lineage: Eukaryota > Metazoa > Arthropoda > Insecta > Hymenoptera > Formicidae > Camponotus > Camponotus vicinus. The sequence goes on from NW_028141945.1 coordinate 10,636,164, forward strand.
CATTGCCGCATTTTGAGAATAATTATCTCTTTTTTTTTTTATTATCTTTTTTTGCGCCATCCATATGCCGCATTTACGTTATTACCGTGTATGTATATGCGTTTCAAGTTAGCACAGGTACGCAGGTTGAGAGGACCTTGAAGAAAACTCTTTGGCGATATATACAATTCTTTCATGCGATAATAAAAAGAACACCCAACGGTACGAAATTTAATATATATATATATATATGTATCTTATTTTCTTTTTTCTGTAATTTAGACGGGTTTTGTAGAAACGTTGAAACCGCAATTCGTACCCGGTCAGGTGATGGCGGGTTCAGCAGCAGCTGCGACTCTAGTGGAGGAAAAATTATCGCACTTGCAACTTGTACAAGAAAATGATAACTTGAAATCACAGGTAAACTAAAATTTCTTTTATAAATATTCCAAGGATTTTCTCATTATAATTTTGTAGATTGCATATATTTCGTATAGAATTATGACATATGTACATAGATGTATAACAATGTATAATAATATTATATAGGTACGCGATCTTACTGAGAAAGTAGAAACACTACGTGTAAAACGAATGCAAGACAAGGAAAAAATGAAAGATTTCGAAAAAACGAAACTTCAGGTCGAGCAGCTGCTTGAATTCAAAGCTAAAGTCATGGAAAGTCAAGTGAGTATACACTCAATAATAGGATACATATTTTTACTGAATATATTTATTTATATATATAAATACAAAATTATATATTTATTAATATAAAAAATTATATTCCTTTCAAAATCTCTCCATTTAGTAAATTTATCTTTTAATTCTCAAAAATACATGTCATTCTCATTTTGTCATTATATTTATATGATCAAAGGCAAGTCTTCAGAGAGAACTTCAACGAGCTCGACAAGAAACCAGAGAAGCTCATGCGGCGAGGGAACAATATCAGGAAGAAATGTCAGATCTTGCTGAGACAGTGGAAATGGCTACGTTAGATAAAGAAATGGCGGAAGAAAAGGCCGAAACCCTTCAAATCGAATTAGAGCAGCTCAAGGAAAAGTTGGAAGAACAAACTTTGGATCTGGAAATATTACGCACAGAAATGTCCGAACGGGTATAACATCTTGTCTTCGTTAAAGATGCCTAGTTTTCATGCGATATCAATATAACATCTCATCTTTTTTATTATGTTTTTGGCATGTATTTAAATGGCATTATTATTTCCTCAAACAAGGCAGCCGGTGGCGGGTCAGCTACGGGAGTTTCTAACTACGAGGTGAAGCAATTGGAACAGCAGAACAATAGGCTGCGTGAAACGTTGGTGAAAATGCGCGATTTGTCGGCGCATGAAAAGCACGAATTCCAGAAACTGCAAAAAGATATGGATCAGAAAAAGTCTGAGATTTTGGAATTAGGTCGCACAAAGGAGAAGCTATCAGCGCGTGTCGAAGAGATGGAACATCAGATAGCAGATCTACAAGAACAAGTATATATGACGCTTGTATAATTTGCAATAATATTTTATTCAATATATTCGCATATTCTGATGTTCTTCGTAGGTCGACGCGGCATTAGGAGCTGAAGAGATGGTCGAGATGCTAGGCGAGAAGAAAATGGCGTTGGAGGAGAAAGTGGCCGAGCTAGAAGAAGCTGTCGCGGATCTAGAAGCTCTACAAGTATGTGGTTTTCGTACATTTCGCGTTACGAAATATACAGTATAAACAATCCATGATGAATAATGCAATGAATAATAACTTGACTTAGGATATGTCTGATCAACTGGCCGAATCGTCTAAAGAATTAGAGTTGGAGCTTCGTGAAGAATTGGATCTCGCTCTTGGAGCAACGCGTGACGCTCAACGGCACCGAGACGCTGCACTGGAGACGCTCGCGGATCGCGAATTAACCATCACAAAATTCCGCGAACTCACGCATCAATTGCAAGAGCAATGTTTGCAGTTGCAGCAACGAGTTCAGTCAACAGAATCCATCAAGACTAACGTTCGAGGTGGGCAGGAAAAAAAGTCATGTAATATCATGAAAAATCTTAATTATCTTTCATCTTTCTCAAATTCTTCTACTTTAAACTTATTGTTTAGGTGCTGATCAACAACTCGCGGAGATATTAGACTTCCAGAAAACATTCGCCGAAACTCGAGCGCAAACCAAGGCGGTCGATCTGGAGCTGCGTCGACTAGATGCCGATGAGGCGCGGCATCACGTTCGCTATTTGTTGTCTTTTATGCCCCCGGCATTCTTGGCCCGTGGTGGAGATCACGACGCGATATTGACACTCTTATTGATACCAAGAATGACGCAGAAAACAGAAATATTGATTTCGCAAGTTCGAGAGAAATATAGATCTATCGAGAAAATAGATAGGTAATAATTTTACTTCATGCAACTTGTATACACAAATCTCTTGTATAATCTTTTGTATATTTTGTATAATGCTTTGTCTACTTTTTTATATCTCTCTTACAGGGCTTCGGTAGTGAGGGGTCATTCGGTGGCACAATATTCGTTCAGATCTCATTTATGTTCGCATATGTACGCCTTACAAACGACTCTAAGCTGCTTCGAATCGGCTTTGAACTCATGCAACCCGGAAATGTTACTTAAAGTGGGCGCGGCTTACCCGGAAATGGCTGCGCAAGAAAAGTCCTTGGATTCGTTAATCGAATTGGCGAAGAGAGATCAGCTGGACGAGAATTTACCGATGGACGCGATCGAAAAATGTTGCACCTACTTTGCCACTATGTTCTCCGTACTCTTTGGCGAAAGTACGACTATCAATCAAGCACGCCTAATAGTCAATGGCACGAGAACATTGAGCAACACATGCGACGCCATCGCCACTGACGCTACGGCAATCAAAGCACTAATACAAGGAGAGGGTGGTGATATAGGTCCGTTGACATTTCATCAGTTAGATTTGATTGGCGTAGATATTGCGCTTTAACGCATATTGTTATTGCTCAAGGTCTGCTTTGTCAACACGTCGAAACGACATGCGAGGTAATCCAGCAACACTTAAAGTCGGCTAGAAGACGAGTACCGCGGGATCAGACTGGTCCAGCGTTTTCTGTAGGCGCCAATTTAGGATTAGATAAAGATTGCAGCGAACAATTTTCGACATGTTATCAACATGGCGTGAAAATTATAAAGACTCTTCAGTATCTATTGAAAAGTGCTCTGCAAGCTATTACCGAAAATGGTGGTAAGTATATCCAGTGAGTTTCTCTTGGAAATATATCTGCGATATTTTTATGATATTGATGAATTCAATTGCCTTCAGATTTGGACACAGGACTCGCCGCAGACAGATTGAAGGAGATGGCCGCGACATCCAGCGAAAAGGTGTACGATACGGAAGATTTGGGACCTGTGGCCACTATCAAGGCTAGCTTGACGGTAATACAGCAATTGGCGGCAAATCTCGCGCAAAAAATGGCCGAATGTGAAAACGAACTGGCCATAAGTGGACAAACACAGAGTCAGCAACAATCTAAGGACAATGAGCTAATAATGCCAATTGTATCTAGAGCGCATGCAGTGAGGAAAGAGTCGGAAGAAACGAAAATACTCAGCAGGTACTTATATCTCTTCGCTGAATGCGTCTGTTTATTATCAAAAGGATATAATTTATGATATTTTTTATGTTTTGATTTTTTTACATTAGAAAACTCGAAGCAAGGGATAGTGACATACGTGAAGCGAGATTAGCTTTGCGAGAGAAACAAGAGGAATTATCCGAGATGACGCTACGGAAGGAATTGGCGGAGAAACGTTTCGCGACGCAACAACACGAACACGAGATGAACGTCGAGAAGTTGAAGAGAAAATTAGAAGAGGCGCAAAATCAATTGAAACGCAAGGTATTTCATCCTTCGCTATGAAATGATACAAATTGTAATGTCATGTGTACTTTTAACATAATTTTCCCAACTATCATATTTTCTTGATAATAGGAAAAAGAATTCGAAGAGACAATGGATCATCTTCAAACTGACATCGACAGCCTGGAAACGGAGAAAGGACAATTGAAGGAGAAGTTAAAGTCAATTGGCAAGAAAACGATATCGGTGTCTGGTGCTGATAGCATGACAGGAAACACCTCGATAACGAGCGCTTTAGACAATAAATATTATGTACAAGAGATACATGCTCTAAAGGAAGCCTTGAATAATGAACACCAGCAGAAAAAGAAGATACTGTGCGATGTTTTGCGTCAAAAGTTAGATAGTTTAGAGCCATTGCCGTCACCAACAAATTTGAAATCTCTGAATTCAACAATTCAAGAATTGCGACAGAAGACTACTAGTCTCGTTAAGGTATCAAATATTGATCGACTCTATCTATAATTATTAATTATTATTTGGGCCTGGAAATATTTGTTCTTATATATTTTATTCATACGTTTCAGGATGTCGAGAAAACTCTAGTTTACCCGACAGTTCCCGATCTGCGGCGTAAAGTACCCGAGATGTCTTATCATTACTTATTGGAACGGCGAAGAAGCATCATGCAGTTAAAGGCACGAGCTGACGAGTTAACTGTAAGTGTAAATGATAAACAAGAGAGTGAAAATTGATACAATATCGAATATCCCCAAAATTACACTTTTTTTCAGGCCCAAGTACGTCGCGAGGCTATTAAACGTACACCGGGTGGAAGAGCGGAAGCCAATTTCGCCGTGTATCCGAATCGTGAGATGGCAGCGGCAATGCAGGAACGCAAATTACTCGCCGCCGAAATAAAGATCCCTTACAATGGCCCGGAAAAATCCTTCTCTGTCAATGTAGGACCGGAAGAACTTAGGAGAATTCACACTCTACTGTACTATTAAATGCTCGCGCTTCGTTATTTATTTCTTGGCGACAAAGTATATGCGATCATGAAAGTCTTAAGACATATTGTGTACAAGGGACTATCTTTTTCTAATTATTTTTCCATGTTAGCGATATTTTTTTATTGTATGTCGCACCCTGCCTCATAAAAGAGCTAATTATACATGTCATAAAAAACTCTACATTAATTGGACTTTTGTACGGAGAATTCATGTTTGTATTCTCTTGCATTGATGTGAAACAGGTACAAAAGGCAAATCTAGTAATTCGTACTTTGCACTTGTGCAATGTTTATTTATTTTTGATGGGCTACAGCGCGATGACCGGTGCATCGCGACTGGGAGACTCTCTCTCCAGTGTTCATTCACGTTTATAAACGCAATGTTATATTAGTATTAACAATTCAAGAGGAGAAATCATGTGCCTCCGTGGCTTCTTTTTTTCGTATTATATATATATAAGTCTTTAAGAATTGTCAAATATATGGTCTAAAAATATTTACATAAGTGTGTTCTTTGTAAATATACACCCTAAATGGTGATGGTATCACAACAATAGAAAGTAGCGTGGTCTTTATAGAGCATACCCACGCTATTTACCTTGACCAAACATCATATACACTTTCACTGTTGCTATATATATCATACGCAACAGTCAATCATAAATTATTACTAAGATTAACACATACATTTTTTGATGAAACAGAAATATTTATAGTACAATATTCCAGTTTTTTTTTATTTATAGAGATAAAAGGAGCAGTAAACCGTTGATGTATTCCTCAAATATTTATGAAATAAGGTATGCCTTAATTATACTGTCACAATTTTATTATATATACAGACATGTATGTGTGTATTAGGTATATACATATATACATTTTGTGATATATCTTATATATGTATATGCATACACACATACACACAGCGGATAGTATTTAATTAAGTGCATATATCGTTAGTTATTTCGTTAACTTATTCGCCCATTCATTCTCACAGCATGATGATGCACACTTTTACACTTTCATTTATTCTCTTTAATAATAATTAAACCACGCATTCTCATAAATCGAGAGGATGGTTATTGATTACATCTTTTCATGTTTTCGAAGAAAAAAAAAAGAACTGTCCAGGCGCAGCATGTAATCCGCTTCTTTAAATTATGATAAGATTTACAATTTTAATTGAATTCATCTTCGCAGTTCGTACTTAAGGCTGACCGGACGACTGGTAGTACCTTCCACAACGGGGACATGTGTGATACATGCTAATATTATTACTTATTAAAATATATGATCGTAAACAGCTTGTTTGGAACTAATGTTCGCATAATATGGACGTGAGGAGTTTAGCAGCTAATTAATGCAATTAAGATATTAAATAAGATAGAAATGATAGAGCTCCCTAATAATCATCGATATCGGGATTTTGACTGTTTGTGATGGCGTTTCTTTAAGTATGTAATGTGTTTACGAAGAACGCTTGTTGGTCATGAAGTATAATGAAGTCCTTTAATGTGTGTATACAAAATATCAAACTTAATCTTGAAGCAACAGCACGTGAAACAGCTACTGCACAGTCTCAGCTATTAAAACTATATATATATATATATATATATACGGAAGAATTATCCAGCTAGAGAGCCTCAGTTACAGGAATACTTTTTCGAACGAGAAATAAACCTTTATATATTATCTAGATAAAAGTGAGCCTGTAACTATTTCTCACTATTCACAAAGTTTCCTTTTCTCTTCGGCGGTAATTTTATGCTTCATGATAAACATATTCACAATTCACAGACAGAAAGAGAGTGAATTCGAGGGGATATTTCTATGACAGAATCGTTAGTCGTTTGTTCGTTTCTCGATGGAGTAAAATTCGTTACTCGATATAGTATTCAGTACATACTTAAAAGTTAGATTGTTGCCTTAACATTAAGGTATCTTTATCATTATCTGTCAATATTATATGAGGGAGGGGAGAGGGAGACATCATTGTGTGTTTATTCATATAAAAAAAAGTTATTTCAATTAAACGCATCAAAGATGCTCCCTGACATCTTTGATACTATTGACACACCATCTTTGATAAGAAAAATATTAACACTTTCTCAACATTCTACGTACGCTAGTATGCTCGCACTATGTATTGAAGACAAAATGAAATTTAGGAAGCAAGATGTCAGTTCGCCCAACAGTGCAGTGCAACTCATACTCAAAAATAAAAAATGAAAAACAAAAAAAATTCTTACATTTCTTCTTTTTATAGATGTAAAAGTTTTCACGAGACACGCTCCGCAGATTCCGAGAATCGTTTGGATGTGTTCTCTCTTTCTCTCCATGAAAATTATGATAACGATTTTATGATAAAATCATTCGCTATACCTCCGATAATATAATATCACGTGCACTCTTTTAGAAAGCTCCTTCCTTTTCAGGGCATCTCAAAATCTTTATTTTTAATGATTACCAACGGTAAATTAAATACGTAATAACAAAATAAGAACAAGCCACTCTCTGGCTGACTGGTCTCTCACTCGCATTTCCAAATCCAAAGAGTCCAATCAACCGAAACTCTAAATTGCAAATGTTATGCAAGAAACATCTCATGTGTAGCCTAAGTAATTATGCGACGCGTTCATCTTCTTGTCGCGTATACGCAAATGCTACATTTGTAATCACGTAATTGCCTTCTCTCATTGCGAAATTAGAGTATTGACTGATATGACTCCCTGAATGAGAATTTTTGTAAGAAGTTCGGTACCTCGTTTGAAACACTTTAGTGATCGCGATCAAGACTGTTGCTACAATGAGGAGTTATAGTCTTAGCGCGCTCCTGAAACAAATAGAAGCGAAAAATTTTTGAAATTACGACAAATAATCATTATACTCTATTGAATTTTATCTATAATACAATGCTCATATAGATATAGCAAATGTAACTTTTTCTTTACAACAATGTGACTTTACTCTCTTTAGCATCCTTTATAGGCAGTTTTTATGCTTAATAATATTAGCGTTACATGCACACAAAATTAGGAACAATAATGATACTGATCTAAAGTATTGTACATGACATTCATGTCTAATACTATCTATCAAATGAAGTTAATGATAGCAGAAAGATGACACATTTTTTAAGCTTTTAAAAGTCTTAATTATGAAAAGTCTTAACTATGAAAAGAATGCTTAATGTAATAGGTTTGAATGCATATTTCAAATTATTGAACAATGTATTCTTGAGGAAAACAAAATAAATTCGAGATTAATCTATAATTAATAAAACAATATATAACTATGCATTATTCTATTAAAATAATATGTAGAAACGTTAAATAAATTATATATAAAATAACGTATGAAAAGTATTATATCTATCAATATACAAATTAATACCCCAAAATAGATTCTCAATAAAAATATTGATTAAAAATTTTTGGTATAATAGACAATATTTGGTATAAGTTTATATATACATCACGGATTGTGGAATTAATTGTTAATTAGCGTATAAGCATACTTTATATCCATTAGTTTCAGTTATTATCATAAGTTGTAAATAAAATCTTTTTTCCACGAAATTTTGTGACGCGTTCTTTCATCAGAAAATATGGAAAAAGAATTTAAGGAGTCCCTGGATTATTGCTTCTTGGAAGAATGATTTGTCCCATTCGAGACGTTGTTGATTTTTGTGGAAGGATCCAACCATCTTTTAAGCTTGAAATTTGCTGTTAAAAATGATAATTTACATAACTAAAAGAGACAAATTTTGCATTAAATAGATAATGTTAAAAAAAGCATTAAGTAAAAAAAAGCATTAAGTTTCAATAATTCAATTAATCCCATGATTGTTATGACTGAGAAATGAGATGCACATAAATTTCTAATAGAAGCTAGAAATTGCATACAAACATGCTACAAAACATTAGTTTTAAAATTTTGAAATTTTTAACCTGATTGAGCATTGGCCTGAGTAGGTGCTTGACCTTGACCTTGTCCTTGCCCTTGAGCACCTTGAGCACCTTGAGAGAGACCTGGAGCTGCTGATACTCCGCTACCAACAGTACCACTCGCTACTTTTTGCTTCAACATTGTCCAATCGAATGTAAAATCGTATTGATGATTCAATGTACGGAAAAGTATGCGGAATAGTTGGCGTAGATACATATAATCAGGACTTTCTTCGAAACGTAAGCCCCGCGTATAATTCAAATACATTGCAAATTCGGCGGGAAATCCCTGAGAAACGCATAAGTTTCATTGTAATGAATATACATGTAATAGGAACATGAAAAAACTATGAATAGATTCTTTGATATACCTTGCATAAGACTTCTACTGGCGTCGACATTTTTTTCTCACTAATTTTTTCATATTTTTGCTTCTTTGTTGCAGCTTTGAGACCTTGCCAAGGTAATGATCCGCGATTAAAATACATAAGAACGTAGCCGAGTGACTCCATGTCATCGCGACGACTTTGTTCAATTCCAAGGTGTGCATTAATAGATGCATACCTTGCAGTACCCGTTAAATTTTTATCTTCGCGGTATATTATATGCAATCTTGTGCGACTGTCCCTGTACTTTTTAGCTAATCCGAAATCGATGAGGAACAGCTGAAACAATCATTTTATAATTCAGAGGATTATATGGGAAATTTAATTTTTAATATGTACAAAACGTAATACTCTCAGATCAAGGAGTATACCTTATTACAATGTCGCCCAATCCCCATTAAAAAATTATCTGGTTTTATATCTCTGTGGATAAAGTGTTTGCAGTGAACATATTCAATCCTACCAATCATCTGATCTGCCAACATTAGAACTGTTTTAATCGTAAACCTTCTTGAACAAAAAGTGAAAAGGTCTTCCAAAGATGGTCCAAGAAGATCCATAACAAGAACGTTATATTCACGTTCTTGTCCATACCTGAGATAAGAAAAATTTTGTCAGTTGTCTAATTCTCATAAAGCTTGATTAATAACTCAATAATGGTTTATTAAATTTTTATTATTACGTGACGTCATAAAAATTTCTTATCTGGGTAAGATATCTTAAATATAAAATACACAAAATATAGAAGGAAGAATACATTAAATGTGATAGTTACCAACGTATATGCGGTATTCCTATGCCACCATGTAATATTTTGTACAGCTTTGATTCATATAAAAGCTGCGGATGCCGGGCTCGCATATTTTCCAACTTAACTGCGACTTCCTGAAATGAAAATATACAGCTTATGTTATTAAACTGTGCTTCAAAGCTTTGTCTAGTACAAAGATTACAAACCAAATGCAAATGAAAGTTGTATAATGATATAATCATATTATGGTTTCTTTCTTCTTACTATTATGAATTTCCTTTGTTTTATGAAAAGAATTTGCTTGTACATTATGGAAATAACTATAGACAGATTATAAATGTATGTGTGTGAAGAGAGATAATGAAAAAACAAAATAATGAACTCTCTAAGTGTAACAATTGTGATATAGTGCACTAAGTTAATTTAAATTCTCGAATATAACTTTATTATTTAAATTCTATTTCCTCTATTACTATTCTATCTCTACTCTCTTTGTATCCTAAAAAAATATAGCTATCAATACTGCTTATTTTACATTCTAACTGATACATATGAACTGCGTAATATAGCGGATGCTGCTTAAAATAAAATGTATCGGAGCATATTAACAATAATTATCTCTCAAGTTACTTCAAAAAGGGGAAGAAATCTGCAAAACAAATAAAGTGAGGGTCGATCTTATCATCATCGGTCATCGTGCTCCAGTCAGGCTTGATCTAATTTTCTTTATCTGTAATTGCAACTTATAACCTAGTAAGACATTAGGATGCAGGATTAGTTACAACTCGGACTTGGGTCCAGCGGGAATCTAATCCAAGCGAGGGACGTAGACGTCCACATCGGTGGCTGATTCGCGCGATTCAAGCGACAAAATTACGCGCATTTGAATCCCGATAATCGTCATTATTATGACAAGCGTCGTCAGCTTATATTTATCTCGACGGCGTCGCGACGAAGTACGTACGTCATTCGCGATACGCATGACAATCCGAACCTCTTCGCGGGATTATCGTCGACGTTTATTCACGACACGCACGCATGCACGCGCGATTCCTCGCGACGCGTGTCCCCTCGAATCGCAGAGCGCGATTTTGACAAGGAGGACGCCGTCCGAGAGGTCCTTCTGTCGCGTCGAAGATCGTCTCATCAACGGCTGGCTTCGTCTCGTCGAGTCGAGCTCGACGATGTCGAGAGGGGGCGATGATTATCGGATGAGTATCTGCGACAAAAGGAGACCAGACGAACGGGAAACGCGAATAGGGGGAGTCGAGCTGGCAGTCCAGCAGTAGGTCGGTGCTCGAGAGAGGCGTTCCGTTTTCCTTACCTCGCCATTGGAGATGTTGATGCCGAGGTAGATGTCTCCGAAGGAGCCCGAGCCGATCTTCCTCATCAATCTGTACTTGCCACCCACGATGAACTCATTCTTTGCTATCGATACCGCCAACGACGCCATGTCACTATTCTCCGTATGCCTTCTCTCTCTCCTCCACTCTGTCTGGCTCTTCCCTTGCGCGGGGACCTCTACACGACGATGGTAGTCTTGCACCTGCTCTACGTCCCTCTCTCACGATCCTTCTCTCTCTCTCTCTCACCCAATCTCTCTTGTTCTCGCTCTCGCTCTCTCTCTCTTTCTCTCTCGAGTCAAATCGAGGTACGCACCGACCGGGGCGTATCAGCACGCTTTGCAGGTCAAATTTTGACAGTTAAGGTCGCCGAGGGTCGCGATCGTTGTTACGTGTCACACTGGGAGCAGTCACTGACGGCACGGCAAGCCCCATCGACAGCGCGCCGACATTTTCCCTTTCGCCGTAGGCACGAGAGCAGCGACTGACGTCCCGGAAGCGATACGTCACGACGGAGACGGTCGGGGGGGGGAGAGGGAGAGGGTCACTACCGCTCAATGGAGCCACCCGAGCGCGATCAGCTGACGATCGCGCTTGACGTTTCGCGCGCGCGATAATCGCCGTATTTTTCAGCCCGCGATCGCGTCGAACGACGGACGGCCTCCTTTTTCCCCAGCTCTGGATTCGATTCTCCCTTGAAGTCGCTCACTTGAGGCTCGAGGTGAGGAGCGATTTAAAGCGCCAGCAGCGACATCTCGGGGAGCTTGTCAAGTTTCAAGATGATGGTGGAGCGTCGACGCGGTTCTCTCGATTGAACTCCAAGATTTTTCCTTCGATATTACACGCTTGACATCAATGGCAAGTGCCTTACTGCGAAATGTGGCGCGTGTAAGATTAGGCGGACGTTTGAAGGACACTCGGATAGCGGCGAGAACGAGCGACGAGAGCTACATCAGGTATATCATGACGAGCCGGGCGAGACTCGAAAAGGTGCTGGAGGAGCTGCAGAAGAATCCCTATTACGATAAATATGCCGGGAAGATCGCCAAGTTGCAGCAGACCAGTCCCGACGAGTTTCTGCAACGCGTCGAGCGACAGGAAAAAGCTCACGATAAGAAAGGTATATGAATTTTGTAAGATTGCAATGTCGTTTCTTGATCATTCGAAATTCTCTATTTTGTTTTTTCCTGTTTTCACTTGACAATTTTGTACAGTGGACCTCTCTGTGAATGTATTTTTTATCTAGACATCTGTAATACAATCTTTACAACAGATGTTACAGTTGCGATAAATTACCAGTGATAAGAATATTAATTCTAAGAGTTCCGGGGCATTGTTTTATTATGATAAATGATGCTTGAATGTTATTGTTAAAGAGAAGCGAGCTGCAAAGTTGTATCAAACTGAGGCGAAACCAATTTTGGAGCCTGGCGTGCAGGCACAAGAGGCACGATTAGATAATATCATGAAGATTGACATGATAAAAGATAAGACAAAGGAAGAGATTATAGAAATATGGAAAGAATATCATAAACAAAAGGATTGTATTTGCGGAACTATGACACCCGAGCAATACGATGTGATGTTTACACGTGGGAAGCAATATTCTACCTTTCTGTTACCATTACCTAGAGAACAGGGCTATGAATTTATTATGTGTCAATTCTATGGTTCAGAAGTACACATGACGCCACTTTTGTGGTATCAGACGCATAAAGAGAACGCACCCGAGTGTTTAACTATGATACATTATACCGAATTGAGAGATGATAAAGGCATTATACTTATGCGGGGAGAATTTGATACAAAATTACTACAAGCACAAGAAGCACAATGTCTAGCTAATGAACTGCAATTATATTATTGTAATGACAACAAACACAGATTACAGTTGCTTGAAACATTTATCCATAAACCTAATGAGTTTAAACACATGGATCTTATAGCTCAATTAGAAACAATATCTCTAGAAGCACCTAATATTGAGAAGAAATGAAAAAATATTGTAAAATATTTCTTTATTGCTTCTTATTGTAGTATAACTATATGTATACAAAGAAATAAATATTTTTAAGATTAACAGCTCCTGTATTTTATTTTCTATGTAATAATTTTTTTTAATGTACTGTTTCAAACAGTAATAATAATTTTAAGATTTATTTTATTACTTTATGCTATTTTATTTCTGTTTAATATATGATAAAAAATATATTTTTTTTTAGTATAAAATCTGATATATCGCTTTTCTCTTGTACTTAGAAATTTCTTGATAAGTTTCAATTCATTAATAATAATAATTGTTGATTTAAATTTCAGTCACATGTATAACAAAAAATTATGAGCTTTCAAAATTGGCAATATTTCCATTTCTGTTCAAAAATGTACGATCATCATGGAGTCAAACAATAAAGAGGCAATATGTAACAGATGTATCTCAAAATAAATATATTACCACACCCATTTTTTATGTGAATGCTGGTATGCAATATTCTTCAAACTAAAAATTCTTATCAAATTACAATCTATAAAAGTATAATAGGAAAGTGTTATATAAGTGTATTTACATATTTTATATATTAGGTCCTCATATTGGCCACTTGTACAGTGCTGTTCTGGCTGATGCAGTTGCTCGATACAATATCATGTTGGGTTACAAAACATTCTTCACTACAGGCACTGATGAGCATGGCAATAAAATTAAAGCTGCGGCGGCCGCGGCGGGTCTGCCGAACCTCGAATATTGTACAAATATCTCGCAGCAATTCAGGGAAATGTGTGATAGGTTTGAAGTGGATTATTCGCGTTTTATTAGAACCACAGAAAAGCAACATTACGATGCAGTGCATCACTTTTGGGTTCTTAAAACAAATTTAGACATCAATCTCTGTAATGCATGTTTGATATCTTGATTTACATTGTATTTTTTCAGAAACGACTGGAGGAAAGAGGACATATCTATCTGGGAAAGTATTCGGGATGGTATTGTGTATCGGACGAAGCGTTTCTATCTGATACGGAGTTGATGGAGCAGAGAGATCCTACTGGTAAAATAATCAAAGTCTCCGCGCAGTCAGGAAATACGGTGGAATGGACGGAAGAAGAGAATTACAAGTTTCGACTTAGCGCATTTCAAGATGATCTCAAGCATTGGCTCAAAGATGGTATAAACAATATTCTTTCCCACTTATAATTTAATACCTTCTTATAATGCCTAGAAATTGAATTTTGAATCTTTTGTAGAAAGCACAATTAGACCAGCATTGTACCATAAAATGTTGTCCGAGTGGATAGAGGAAGGTTCATGTTTGCAAGATTTAAGCATCACCAGAATCAGGAGTAAAGTGCCATGGGCCATGCCTTCTCCATGCGATGAGTCTTACTCAATATACGTATGGATGGATGCTTTGATAAATTATTTAACAGCGTTAGGATATCCAGATGAATCATTCAAAGAATTTTGGCCACCTACTATTCAAGTATGATTATAAGTCCTAATTGTTTCTGATTATTAAAAGATATAATATGAAATATATTGAAAGAAAATATGATGTAGGTAATAGGAAAAGACATTTTGAAGTTCCATGGTGTTTATTGGCCAGCATTCTTGATAGCAGCAGGTCTCGAGCCTCCAAAAACGTTGCTGTGTCATGCTCATTGGACCGTCGATCATCAAAAAATGTCGAAATCAAAAGGAAACGTAATCTCTCCGTTTGAGGCTGCAAATGATTATTCAGAAGATGGATTACGATATTTTATTCTCAGAGAAGCAGTGCCGCAGAATGACGCAAGTAAGATGATTCCTGTCCATTTAATTATTACATATCATTTTGTACTCATGTATATTTTTTATCTCTATACATACAAGAGACTTTGTGCTATAGATTACAGTTCAAAAAAGATTGTCAATGTATTGAATTCCGAATTGGCGGATACATTGGGCAATTTAGTCAATCGTTGTGCGGGTAAAACGATTAATCCGTCCAAAGAGTTTCCCGATCCGGCAAAATACTGGAACGTGTTGCAATCTCAGGTGGCCGACGAAACTAGAAAAGCGTTAGAATCCGTAGGCAGGAAAGCGCGCGAGAGTTACGAAGAATACAATTTGCATCATGTCGTAGATGCGGTTATGAGTATGCTTCATTGTGCGAATAGAATGATAGATTATCACGAGCCTTGGCAGTTGAGAAAGCAGGTTGACGATGCGAATTCAATTAGGGAACTTAAAGCCGTGATATCGCTCGCTCTGGAAACTAGCAGAATAGCTGCCTTAATATTATATCCAATCACACCAAGATTAAGCAGCAATTTGCTCGATTTTCTGAATATTCCGAGAGAAAATCGTACATGGACGGATACCGTGCCTGAATTTTTCAATAACAGTAGCATGAAAGAAAGATATATTGAACGTAACAATGTAATATTATTTAAGAAAATAAGGAGTCAATAAATATTATTTGTTCAGAATCTCGATCGATGAGAAAATGTGTCTCTGCGGTTTCCTATATTCTTTATAAAAATCTCAGTGATCCAATAAAATTAAGTAGCGAAAGTAGTTAAATATTTCAATTACATGTATGTATTAATACATAACGAGAACGAGGATATTTTGTAAAAATCCTATTTGTTATAATTTTATACTTGCAGCTGAAATTTTCTGTAGATATTGTAAATAGAGAGTAAGAAGCATATATAAGTGCCTGTTTTTCGTATCGGTTTGTGTGTTCTATGCTTCGATGGGATACAGGAATCAGTAAGAAGTCGCAAATCAGATACTCTTGTCGAAGTCTTATAATCTAATATATTTACAGAGAACGGTCATTCGAATATATCAGTAATATACATCAACATTGCGCCGAGCCGGCTAGAGAGTTTGAAACGTCGTTCCTTCACAACCGTTCTTATACAATCTACAACAATGTATACACTTGTGTACCATTTCTCTTTGTTTCCCCCTGCATCCCCTCTCGCGCCGGATCGCAATGCGCTTTGTATCGTAGATATAGATGTACCAAGGAAGCTCGACGGATCCTCGCGAACGCCAAATTGGCTCGTGACTACTTCCTTCCGCTCGGATATGTGATGCAGAATTGAGTTTTAGATTCGACGGGTGCTCGACGATTTTCGATTTTGCGATATATCTGATGTGCCGCGCGCCCATAACTCTGAGATGTCGCGCTTCTGCGAGTTATCTTTCTCTTTGTCTGCGTCCCTTTGCGCCCCGTCAAATAGAAAAATAATTAAATGGCTATTTACAAGATGGAAAATGAATTCTGTAGTTCACACGGCGCGCCGTTTGCGCTGACCTATTGCTCTATAAAGTTTTTTTTTTTTCTTCACGATGTTTCTCGACTGACGTTACTGTTCAGAAACGTATCGGTAACATCCAACTCTTAATATCGTAGATTGGCTATCGACATTGCTCCATTAAAGAGTTACGATTGCTTGATGAGATTAGTATCCTAAGCGCTACACTTGGATTCTTCTATTAATCGACAAATCCCACTCTATGCCTTATAGTCGTACCGCTTAAAAAAAGGATAAATAAGTAAATAAAAAAAAATATATATATATAATGAAAGAAAACTACGATTTCAATGAATCAGGTTTTCTAGATATGTCTCGAAATAAGTTTCAGTGATTGTCTTAATTACAATGATTGATTACGTCTTCGCGAATTGTCACGCTTACGCCTGCATCGAACATCACATCACACAGCCTTGTTCGTGATGCTCCTCGATTGTTTGAAAAAAAACCTTCGTGTCACTCGTAATTTTTAATTCGTTTCAAGTCGCGAGGATGATGACGATGACAGAGTCGAAAGATACGAAGTATTCTTTTTATTATATCAATTATCTCGATATTATATTGCTCCTGCATTTACGATACCCGATGTCGAAGAGAGACGAGCAACGGTTTTCTAAATTCTCGAGCCAAGTGCCGATAGCTAACTAGAACATTGATATTACGTGAGAAGAGATTTAATATGATCGAATATTATCCCAGCGGCCTCAGTTACATTTATATTAAATGAGCGATTGTATAGCGAGAAATGTTAACGTCGTAACTGCAGTTGCAAGTCCTTCCTCGAGCAGGCAGATTTAGCATTTAATACTTGCCAGATAGTTAGCTGTCTATGAGGTTGCTGTCATGTCGCCAACAATTATGTATCATTGTTGGCAACATGATAGCAATATGATTAATCATTAATCAACATGGCAACAACACGATTAATTAACATGATTAATTAACATGATTAATTAATACGATTAATCACTTGATTATCTGGATTTGCGAGCGCAAATACTAAACTTTAGCACACGAGAATGAAATCCGCTTATTCTTCGATACAAGTAACATCGTGTGCAGATTTTATGTACATCGATGCAAGTTCACATGCGCGAAACGGGATAATTTACCGTCCCGTTGGGAGTCGTGCAATCGCGGCAATGGTTTTTCTCTCAGCATGTGTGGGGGACTCGAGACAAATTAAAATAAACAAATAAATTCGGAAAACAGAGATAAAATCGGGAATCTGTGGAAATTTTCACACGTCGAAATGAAACCGACTTATAATTGATATGTCTCTCTCGTGCGATTATAGAGGATCGATACGATGAAAAAGTGTCTTTGGACGTGGCATATGTAAATTCGCACGTCATGTTACTTTCCGTCAAACGATGTCGATGTCTCTAAAGATCCTAGTATCGCGGATTCCTCGACAAGATCGGCTGAGTGAGAAAGGGTGAGAAACGACCGCGACGACTCCGGAGGCAAGCGGCGAGTGAGATCCGGGAAAGAGATCGTTCGAGATGATCGAGAGTTGTTGACTCGCGGTTTATATAGCGCTGACGATGGTGTCGCGATGTCGTTGAGCCATGACGCCGACCTGGCAACTGTCCGCGCTCGATCTCGGGCTGATGTTGCATTCGATCATGGATCCGTTGCGCTTCTGAACCACCACGGAACGAAACTCGCCGCACTCGCTGGTTGAAGGCTGGTTGCCCCGCGCGCGCGCTCCCTTCGTGAGGATCCTCTTGAACGCCTCCCGGAATTCAGTGTTGAAGATGCTGTAGATTATCGGGTTGAAGGCCGAGTTACTGTAGCCGAGCCACGTGAGAACCTGGAAGAAGAAACGAGTTTTACATGCGCGACAGGAAAATCCTCAGAGATTTCTTCTATGAGATGATCCAATAAAATAATTGTCATAGCATCAAAAATAAAAATACCCCTCTTAATCGATTTTTTTAAGGGAGGAAAAAGCTCGGTCTCAAACTGAAACGATTGTAATCGAGATAAAATCGATATCCTGATGTTCTCTAAGAAGATAGAAGTCGGATCATCACCTGAAACGCTCGGAGAGGTATGCAGGTCTTGCAATAGGCTGCGACAATGTTGACGCAGAAGAAGGGCACCCAGCACACCAGGAATACGCCCATGATTACGCCGACGGTGATCGCGGCCT
Organism: Camponotus vicinus; assembly: GCF_025532165.1. Classification (NCBI taxonomy): domain Eukaryota; kingdom Metazoa; phylum Arthropoda; class Insecta; order Hymenoptera; family Formicidae; genus Camponotus; species Camponotus vicinus. Next base: position 10,654,889 of record NW_028141945.1, read on the forward strand.
TGTGGTCGGATACATGGTAAGGACTGGTCGGCTTCGTCTTCGTCTGCGGCTTCGGTGGTTTGCAGCGACTGCTCTTCGAGCGAAAACTCTTGGCCATCGAGGTGTCCGGCAGCTTCGTCACCGCTCGGATGCTCTTCACGTGTTTCTGCGCGTAGCAATAGAGCCTAAAAAGAGGAACACATCGTGTATAGTCATGTCAAATAATGAAAATTGAAAATTTTCTCTTGAAAATTTTGTTTCATCAATATGATTTTAATGATAATTTATTAGCGACTCATTGTTTTGCTAAACGAGTGTAAAGACGCACGCAAGAAGCTTATTGCGTATACGCGATTTATCTCCTATTCACTGCGAATTTTCAAACAAAGATCTCTTGTTCGAGACTGAGTGCATTGTTTTGGTTTTGCTCGAAGCAGCTTGGATTATCGCGGTTGGTCATGCTTCGTAAAATTGCGTGCGAGCCATATCACTCGTGAAGATTATAGCGATGATTAGCGACGAGTGTGGAAGTAAAAAGTTAAATTAATAGTTCCCGAGCGGCGATGAACGCGCGCGCGAGCATTCTTACCTGCAATAAATACCCAACATCACGATGCAGGGCACGTAGAAAGATATGCAAGAAGACACCACCGCATAGGTGGGTGTAATGTCTAGGGAACACGTAGGGTGCTCCTGTAAGGGTAAAAGACGAGTAAAATTAACGGAGGATAACGTGAGGATTGCGCAAACTACTTCGGACGTGAAATGAAAAATGTCATCTATTTTTAATCCCTTAGCTATTCGAAAGCACAAACTACGACGATTCACACACAGAAAAAAAAGGACATTCTTGTTTTGAAAATATATTTAGTTTTAACATCTTGAAATGAGATTTTATTGCGTTAATTAAAGAAAAATATAATTGCTTGAATAATTGCTTACTTGAATGAAGCCATTTTATATAGTTTAATCAAGAAAAATATATTCTTATGATTTAAAATTTAATTTTCTTGAATGGAAAAGAAACAATGTTAGATAGAAAATAACATTTTTAAATCAAATATTATAATTTTCTTAAAGTAGAATTAAATAATTATATATTCTTGAAGCGACAATTACAATATTAAAATAAGACTATAAAATTGTTGAAATTTAAAATTATTAAATTCTTTTAAGATTATAAATTGTTGCGTATATACGAAACAATGAACGCGTTAGTTTAAGTATATAAGTTTTGATTTGACACTTATTTTTTTTCTGTGCATGTATCTTCTTTACAAAGTTCGACGCGAATTTAATTTTTTCCGCAATCGACATATGTTGCATCCGATTGATATTTATAATTGCAGATTTTTTTTTAATATAATGTGCACTTCAAATATCGAAGTAGACGGGATGCATATTTCATAAATTTCAAGCGAAAAGGATTTCTCGCGATAATTAAAAGCAATAGTTTGCATCAGAAAAATTGAAAGAAGAAAAAAGGTGACTTTATCAAATTTTAATATTAATATTAATAAACTAAAATGACTAAATTATATAATTGTTATACCTCCACTGCATCGTTATAACTCTTCGGTGTATCTTCATTTCTGTGAAGATCTAGACTGATCGGTACGAAGGATATGAGTCCTGCAAGGAGCCACACAACAACGATACCACCAATGGCAACTCTCCTGGTTACCCAACGGCCGTATCTAAAAAATAAAATACAATCCTTTAACTTAATTCTCCACAATATCCTCAGTTTATTGAAACTAATTAATTTATCAGAATTAAATTCTTTCAAGTGTAATTATGATATCTTATAAAAATAACGAAATATAATATATAATTCTTATTTTTTCAATCTTAAAAATATTAAAATTTAGTGGGAAAAGTTTGCATGCATGTTTCAAGCAAAAAATAATTATAATCCTTTTTTAATTTACGATTGTTTAGTTGTTCTTCTCGAAAAACTATGATTTTATGGCCTCACCTGAGAGGATCCTTGATGTGTATGTAACGATCGAGCGATATGGCGCATAGATTCAAGATAGAGGCAGTGCTGCACATAACATCGAAGGCGATCCAGATGTCGCAGAACCACAGCCCGAAGACCCAGTAACCGAGGAGATCGTTGACTCCGGCAAAGGTCATCACCAGCCCACCGACGAAGAGGTCGGCGACGGCCAGGGAGGCCAGGAAGAGGTTGCCGATCCTCCGCAGCCCGCGGTCGGTGTAGATCGCGACGCACACCAGGACGTTGCCGGCGACGGAGAAGAATATCAGGATCACGAGGAGGAATCCTGCGGATATATCGGCAGAGATTCGTCTGACGGAGAATCTCCAGGACACGCTGCTATTTTCGCCCCTCGAAGCGCGTGCCTTAAGAAATCCGCTCGTGTCGCCGATGAAATATGATTCATCGGATCGAACACTATTATCAAATGGCCCGGAATGTTGGACGCCCCATCATAATAGAGATATATTTCGAGCAATATTTTTAACATTAAGATGTTTCACCCTGTGCGTGATCATCAATATAATATTCGTGAGGGAAAAATCTCAATTTTTATTTTAACGAAATAATCTCTGGCAGATTTGATATCGATATGATTCATGCTAGGGGAGCTTTGAGGTAGTCATAATTTCTTGCAATATACTTGACATTTATATATATTTTTTTAAATTAAATCATGAATAAGAATGCTTACGAGAGGTACAATTGAATGAAATTGAATAAAATTAACGAAGGGACGATAAATCCGTTCTGTTATACACGCATATCACCTTTAAAGGATTAGGTTCAGCAAGTATATAACTTGCTTCTCGCAAACCTTTATTTTATCGATAACGTAAGCGCGCGCGCTCTATATATTACAATAATTGATGTTAAAACGTCGGTTATAGGAAAAATCTTATTATCCCTTAAAATTTCTCCGTATATCTTTCTCTTATATATAAAATATTATCTACAGAGAATTTCATTTTCAATAAAAAAGCTAAGAGACGTTTATACAAATTTAAATAAATTTAAATAAATGATCATAACATATTTCCTGAGTATTTTAATTTCAAAATCTATTAAAATACAATTCTCGAAAGCATGAAATCAAAACTTTTAGATTGTTAAATTTTAAATTAAAAAAATTTGTACATATACCATTTCTATTACTATACTATTACTATGACGATATCTCGATGTAGAAGGCACGCCAAGAATCACAAAATTATTGAACAGAGTTTGACAGTTGGTGGCGAGCGTGGTACAGAAATTATGACACTCACCCTCGGGACCTACGTCCAATCATAATTTATTCGATTTTATCGGTTATATTAAGCGGCAAAAGGGGTCTCGGGAAGGTGGTAGAAAGCGGTATACGAGGTAAGGGTAGCAGAATGGTGTCGAGAGATGAGGGCTAAAGGGGAAAGGCAGAGACTACCGTGGTATGATTGGACGGTAGGTCGGATCGGAGGTCTTCCGAGAAAAGGCACTCTCAGGAGGCTGTCTTCGAGGGGCGACTCGCGATCGATCAAATGGAAAGTTTAGCGAACCAACTAGGAGCACCGACAGCAGCGAGAAAGCGTCTTCAGGCAGATCTTCTTCTTCCCCGTCTGTCAGATTACTCTGCGGAAAGACAAAGAGAGAAATACGTGTGAATGCGGGTCTTATCTTTCGATTGTTATGATTGATGCGAGGCAGGAGAAGATGGAATTAGCTTGGCTAATCGATCCCCGTGTCAGACAAGACTACGTAACAATAGCGTGATACACTGCGATGATTGTCAAGACACTTTTACGACGAGACTACGCAGACAGAGCACAAAAAGCACCGTAAAGACGTCTAAAGGATGTGAAGAGACATCTAATAGCTGAAACTACCTGACGTCTTCTGGATTTTCAGAAACACAGCACTTGGACACATCCATGCATACATACGTATCTTATGGATTTACGGTAAAATCGTGATAAAAGAACGCAATGTTTAATATTCTTCATTGTAATTATCGTCGCGCAAAAAAAGTTGCCTTAGTCCAGTTAGCTCTTTACGGCGGTGTAGGCAGGTAGGCGCTAATTATCCGCGCCAGGCAAGCAATTACGACCTGCTGGCATTTTATCGTGGGATTTATCCGGCGACCGAGACCACCCGTGACGTATTTCATTGATAAAGCTCAGGTATTACTCGCGATGATTAGAGGATACGAGGCCGAGATGTATTCGCGGTGCTATTAATTTGAATCACACCTGTCTGCGTACGGCGTGGGTGCGGTAATCGATATTTATACGTAATTTCGCGGTTAAATCTGCATAATGCGCCAGTCGAAAACAAATATCTCAATATCTCGTCGTATTTCGCGAAACGGATATACGCAACGTCCTCCGGAATCAATCATACCGCGAGTTCGGCGCAATCATGATAATTTATGTAACGCGTCGCGTTGAGATCTCGCGGTGAACTTTCGAAAGTAGAACGACGTTTATCGATTCATTAGATATGCAATGCAGCATACACTGTACTGAGCTACTTTATATTCTACATTCTAGCACGGTTTATATTATATATTACATTAAGCTGCACACTCTTATATTACTCAGCTCAAGAAACACTCGGTTTCGCGAAATTTTGCACGTGGAATAATTATCGCCGATGCAAATTATGCGCCAGTACTTATGAATTTAAAGTAAGCACAGTCGCGATAAGCGACAGTGGGTATTTTCAAAAAATTCCAATTCAATCGGAATAGAATTTCCATTTCCACAAGTTGAAATTGCATCTCCTTCGCTCCAATTTTCCAGTTGATTTCCAACTAATTGCTCCGATTCGCGCCAATTTCTGTGACTCTTCATAGACGCTTTATCTTAGATCTGGCTCAAGAGATTTCCTATTATTTGATGTCAAATTGGCATTCAATTCATATCGCATAGATTAGAAGTAATTTTCCCATCGGGCGTCTCGAAGATAAATTATTCTCATTTCGTCGTAAAAAATATTGAAAAAATTGGCATGGCAAAATAATCGAATGGCATATTGGTGACAAAATTTTATAAAATACAAATGTTTTTATATTTCGTATTCAAGATGGCTTTTATAAATCTTTCAAATAAATCAACATACACTGATTAAAAAAGTTATAAAGAATATTTTACAATATAAGAACGTTTGAAAATACAATTTAAAAAATACAAGTTTTTATAAATCGCACGTTATTTCGCTTAATGCGAGTGCTCTATTTATTCTTCTTTATTTATTATCCACAAAAGTGGATTGTATAAGCGTTTAAATGATATTTTGAAGATATTATTCTTTGTTTACACTTTAAACTTGGGTAGATTTACATATAACTGTGTGTGTCTCACTTTTTGAAAAAATAAATATATCCTAAGAAAAATATTAAAATATTAAACAGTGTAAATTTCAATAAACAATCTATAATTAAATAATCTATATTTAAATTATTTAAATTATTTAAATTATTTTATTTTATATTTAAATTATTTTATAATCTATAATTATTAATCTATATTTAAATAATCTATTTTACATTTAAAAAATGTAAATTATTTTCATAAAGACTTTAACGCAAGGTTTTACTTTATACGTCAATTTTCTCAACATCTTTTACGAGATACAAATACTTTGTCTTTGAAATAAAGCTTGATAGATCACGTTTTCTGGATTCAGTACAGGTAATAGTGATTGAGATACATGTCCTTACAATATATCTCATCGCATTAAGCGTTCTAATGGCCTCTTCTATTTATATACATACCATTTCGATATAATGTACAGTAAGAGCGTGAATGAACTTGTAAGATAAAAATGCATTAACGTGACAAAGAAACGTGCTTCAGAAAATGTGTAGTGATTACACAGTAAAAAATTGTGCGTCCATATGTTAAAATTTTCTTCTGTTACCACGTTTTGATCAGTACTTTAATGTAAAATAAACATACAACTTATATGTTATTATTTTTATAACGTTTTCAAGTGTTACTTTCATGTCAGCTTCATGACTTAACACTTTGTATATGTCTCTTAGAAATAGAATATTATTTTGAGTATTTTTAACATAATCATTTTAAACAATCAACATGTCTCAAAGTCAGTTTAACATTCTAAGAAAAGTTAAAGTGAATCTTCAAATAATCTTGAACATTGACATACAAAATAATCAAATTTACTAAAATCAAATGTTTCTATTACAAATAATTTAAGTTAAAATAATTACTATTATATGTTAATGTCCTACAACAATTCTTACGAGTTATTGTAACTATTTTTTCATGTAATTTTTAATTAATTTATATCTTATTTTTACATTACACTTAAAGTCACAATAACAAAAATAAATGTAAAGTATCGTGTCAATTATTTAACATTTTTAGTTTGTCAATAAGTAACATACGACGAATAAGTTATTTTAACTTAAAATTTAGAGTAGACTTTCTGGGACATGTAAAAAATGTTATAATTAACACTTTATTTTTTACTGTTTAACGCGAGAGCACAATCGACCTTTAATGAACCATCTTTGTTATTGTGCGACTTGTTAGCATTATAGTTACACAGTTTACAATTATCTTTTTACAATTTTACGAACATAAATTTTTCTAGATCCGTCAAAATTAGCAAATGACATGCGGCGATTTATATAAACGCGTCGATAACTCTCTTTCGATTAACATCTCGTCAGTGGGTCGCATCGTTTTCTATTTCGTGCGACTAATTCCTCCGTCTGAAAGTTTATAGGTATAACGTGTGTGACATATATATCTCGATCATCATTTATTTCCTTTCTCTCACGACTTTCGTTCAAGAAGACCGGTTTGGGTCAACGATCGATTCGTTCTGGGAACGACGATTTGTACCTGTATTTGGCAGTCACTGTGATTCGACCTGAGAGTCAGCTCGAGGAAATAAACGAAACGATAAATGTGGGAAACTTGCGCTTTCTTCGGAAATGTTTTGCGGCTATTCATTAATTCGCATCTCCGGAAACATAGGTGTATTCGCGCGGTGAAAGCGTTTTGTCATTTATCATGCACGTTCCCGTTTTGCTGTTGAGATTAATCAAATTATTGCACAAATATAAACATACGTCAAATTATTACTAAAATTCTTTCTGTTTAAATATTTTCTCATTCAAAAGTCCATATTTTCGTAAACCATTAATTACTTGTGAAGACTGAAGAAGAGAAGATCAAGTTTTTAATTTGTTTTATGAAATAAGTTTCCTTTTTTCAATCTGATAAAACGAGAAATTATTTTCTTTAACAGCCGCCAATATCTGGAAGTTTTAAAATTAAATTCTGTCAAAAATTATTACATTCAATATTATTAATTATCGTATTTAGTTCGATCGTTAAATCGCACTATCTGTAACTTGTACATAGCTAGACCGTCCACATTTCTACGCCTCGTGATATACGAGCTTACAGTTTCGAACTGTATACAATAGTTTGCGAATAAATCTATTACAGCACCTATCGCAGATGCGTGTGTGAAGATAACAGGAACGGCGATGCAACACCGGCTGCAGTTTAAAGCTCGAGCAAGAAAAGTTATCGCGGTCCATATGCGATGAAAATAGTAGAAAAAGAAATGACGCGTGCGAGTAGGATTTAATGAACGACGAAAACGAGGCACAAAAAAAATTTAAAAAAAAAATAAAAAAAGCGTATCGAACGCGCGAAAAAAGTGGAAACGCTCTCGTTTAGTTTTATGCGAAATTGCTTTTACGCCCCTTCAAACGTTGCTGTCATAGACAATCGATCCATGCAAATTATGTTATAACCGTTTCTATCCATTTCGATATACGTTGTTTTTCTCTCTCTCTCTTTCTTTCTTTTTCTCCGGACATAAATCTACTGACAGTTGTAGTCAGAAAGGATGCCGCCAATTTTCACCAAATCGCTTTCTTCTCATTAGAGGCAAACCTACTTATAGTAGGTTGTCTTACATATGTTTACGCGAACAGGTTCTCTACTAGATTCTCGTTTTTATCACGCTGAGATTTATGAATGTGCTCGATTTTGTGTTCCACGCGAATTGAACATCTACAGAAAATATTCGTTATATTCTACGATTAAACATATGCTCGTTTATTATCTCAACATGTTCAAATAATGCGTTTTGCATCAAAGGCTATGATTCTCAGAATTAAAATTAACCGGTATACCATCTGACGTATTATTCGCGTGTTCTTACTCGCTATTTCCTGACGTCATAATCCAAAATGATAAAGTAGATCTTGATCTTGAGAATTCTTAATGGCTTGGGACATGGAACTTTCAGTTGCGGGATTGAAATTATTTCCGGAACTGAAACGGATTATACGGGGGTTGTTTGATTTATATATATATATATATATATATATTTCATATTTCTCCATACGTTTTACATTATTTCGAGCATTGCGTGACTTGGCGAGAATACTCGAGATTCTTGATATGTTCCTAGAGCAAGTTCGTATCTTATTGCGCGCGACGCGGCGGAAAATCCTCCGAAGGATTTCATCGATTCTTCGGATATATCGCTTCGCATGCATATGCAAAGGAAAGTATTTTATTGCGTCAGCGGCGGAACGTCGTGCTGCTGATAATAAACGACTGCTCAATCAGCATAGGCTATCGATCGCCCCCGCAATCATCGTGTCGCACGAGTGGTCCCTTGTGTACGTATGACCTCGAGGACGACGATTCGTGGTTTCGACAATTTACATTTCGTTAACAAAGCGACGAATGTTGGGGAAAAATTTTTCCATTAGCTGAATATTCGTGGACCGCGACTTTACCATGCGCGTCCAGTTTCTCAGTAATTGGCGCCAATTTTCGTGAAATCTCTGGGATTAAAGTTAGCCAATGTTATGGAAACGCGACGAGTTAAATAGTTTTTTCTTCAAATCAATGTATACAATTTTTATTAAAATGCTTTATAGCTATATTCATAATTTATTAATAGCCTAAGAAACAGTTCTTGAGAGAAATGTTTCCTCAAATAATTGTCAAAATCCAATTTTCACGAAATCTCTGGAATTAAAGTTAGCCAACGATTTCTCTTCCAAATAGCACGAGTCGATGTGTACAATTTTTATCAAAATATATGTTCAGCTATTGTACATGTATTACATAGTACTCATAATTCTTATTAATGATCCAAGAAACTGCTCTTGAGAAAAACATCCTCAAATAATTGCTGAAAATAAATATTCTTAAAATTAGACCAAGACAAACCAAATGTGAAACTATTTTTAAAATTACATAAAACCAAACCAGATGTAATTTCCATCTAAGATATTACATTTGGAATCTTTTCCCTTCTTTCCTTTTCTAAGAAAAAAAATCAAGATAGGTGTAGTAGATGTGTCGTAATAATTATCGAAATTACCCGCGGTCTATCGTTTTGATAGATCAAAGGAAATGTTCAATGCATGTGTGATTGCCATGTGATCAACTAATACGCTTATTCTGTTGATGTTGATCGAGAGAGAAGGTAGCGTCACATGCTCGTTACGCGCGCGATTACGGTTGCCGGCTTATTACTCGATGATTGCTCTGTTAATTTGTGCTTTAACGGTAATCGCATTGTCTGCCGACGATTGCCGGTATCTTCGACGCGACAGGGCAATATTACATGCACCGACGATGTCGCACGCGATATATATATCGCAGCGTAGATATTTAGATGTGACGTACACGAGTTTAGACACATTGCCTGTTAATTATCGGTTCACGTCGCTCGTCACCTCGATCACCTAATATTGATTTGCGCAGACTTGTCATCCACTTTCTTCTCATTTTTGGATACGACTTTCTCTGACGCCAATATTTTCAAAAAACTTTTAACTCCAGATCAAGAATGCAACGTATGAAGAAAACATAATATTTCGCAAAAGTATAAGTTTCATTCAATTTATAAATGTACATGTCATCGTCCACACGAAAGTATATATTCACTTTGGCGAGCCACTGCATGTTTTAACAAATATGTATTTTTTTTTAACGTTGGCTTCTATCGATCGTGACCTGTATATTGTGATGGAAGATTAAATAGCTGCATCCATTATTTGTCGCGTACGAAGATTATTTCGGAGATATATTTGTTCTCCCTGAAAGATAAAATCCTGTCGAAGCTCCTCCATTATCTTAAAGCGCGTTCTCGGTCCTGAGATATTTTCTTCCGTCATCGATTGAAAAGGATTCAATACGCGTCCTTAAAGAAGGAATAAGGTAACCATAAATATCAATCTCGGTATTACGGTTTTTTCGATTTTACGTGGAACCATGTCTCTCCTGCTTCTTTTTTTCCCCCGAGGAGAGGAGGACGCGTATATTGTACACTTTTCTTTCAGCACACGATCCAAAATAAAAGACCAATTTCTTTCCTCGAGGTGATATATCGGTGATATATAAACTTCTGCGAGGAAGCACAAGACAAGTATGGCTCTTCGAGCCATGTAACATTTTCTAGATAAATAAAAGATCTAAAAAAATTCAGTGAAAGGGAAAGAATAAATGCATCCGGTTTCCGTGACGGAAAAATTTCACGATATTCCTGTTCGTGACAGCATCGTGGCATGCTATTAATTCCATTTCCAGATTTGTACGCATAGCATCGGGATTATATAGTATGTATCTGTTTAACATTAATTAATAAAAACTAATTAATTAAATTATGCATAATTATGGAATATTTTAATTTATCCATAAATAAAAGGAAAAATAGATCAAAAATATATTGTAGATACAAAGTATCTCTGAAAAGAGAAAAGCCACTTGTTTTCAATATTAAAATAAAATTTTTAAAAATAGATAAAGGAATCTATAAATGAATGATAACTCGTTAAAGATTTAGGCCATTTTATATAGCAGTTTTTATTAATATCCGTGATAGTCGGCATTGTAAAATCTAACCCTAGAGAACCCGTAAGAACGGGAATTAAATCCATTTTCAGCTCGTTCTATTCGCGAATCTGAACAAACAGGACGAATCCTCGCCGACATGACACTGAATAAACATCTTCGTTGAAGGTAGAACCCTCCCTATTTCGCTTTAATTCAATTGCACGGAAATTACTGCCGCCGAATACGGTTATGATGAATAAACGTAAAATCAGAAATGTATAATTTCGTTTCGCCCAGAGCAATCTTAACGAGTTGACCAAACGCTGTCAAAACGTTCGTCTTTGATACGGGAAACCGTAAAGTTATTAATATCGCATCGGGAAACAAATTACGGGACATGCCAGAATCATGAGACGAGAGTCGAGACCCTTTTTTGCTGCGGCGATTAATCATTCAAAATATAGAAAATGTATAAACGCCGAGCGTTTTTGTTGCTAAGGGTCGGATTTAAATTTACGATTTCTGCCCTTTCATTCTTCTCGCGTGGAATTGGAATCTTCGTCCTACTTACAACTACACCGGCAATCCTTGCTCTCGTGAAAAGCTTTGAGTTGAAAGACTCGTTCAAAGTTCAGTCGAAAGGATTCGAGCCCCTTTAAAGGTGGCCCTTTGATTATACAAGAAAAAGCTTTGAGGTAATAAGAAAAATCGCTCTTCCTTTATTTATTTAACTATCATGTGGATATCATTGACAACAGTGTTAAAAAGTGTCACAATCGATATTAAACGAGCTGTGAGATTTTGATGAAAATTAAGAAGAAGAGACAAATTAATTCTCTCCGCGCGTGATATCGTCTTTTTTTCAAAATTATCAATCGAAAAATATAACGACAGTCGGAGATGGAAAAGGAGAAAGTCTATTATGGATTAATTTCACATTTTATTTTAAAAAGAAAAGAGTCATTTATCTCCTCTAGAAACAGACCCGTGCGATCGATATGTTTTATTATCGGAACATCGGTGGCCATCCTCGATTCAAGGGCCGCAGTTGGATAACCTTGGCAAATAAATAGCAAAGTTCGCTCGTAAATTGTTCAAACTCGAAGGAAGTGCGTAAAATACTGCGACGAGCATGTTATCGGATGTACGAGATTTACGACGCGTCTCCCTCGGGGGCTGATCGACGCCCTTTACTTCGGCTCATTGCGGAAACTCGTAGTAGCAGTCGACAGTTGCATCTGCCGTATCGAAAAGTGTGGTAAACGTTAACTGCATCTCCTTCACAGTATATTTGTCACCCTGCAACAGTTTATTTTATTTTCGCACGTCGCTACAAGTGATCCATCGCGCTTGGCAAACTGTCACGAAAACTCGAGTACACAATCGAGTATACCAGAGATTCATCAGCCACCATCCTTGGATGTAATATAACTTTGGGAAAATTAAATGACAATATATCTCTGTTTCTTATTTTTAATTTTCGTGGGATGTAAATTAAAAACTTTCTGAGCTGGTTCTTTTCCTTAACGATACTCTTAATGAAAACTCACTCATAATAAACGATCTTTTCTCTGTTTAGGACCATCTGCGTGTCATAATAAATATCGGAACTTTTCTTAAAAGCATGATCATTTATTTAAATGTGTTGGATACTAATCTAGTTAATCGAGCGTCACCTACATCAATTTGCATTACTGGGATCGTAAAGCGACAATGTCGAGAATTATTATTATTATTGTTCCCGGCAATTTCTAGATGTCTTATCAAGCTATTATATACGATGTAACGCTGTCAGAATTTGAAGGGAGGCTTTGTCGAGCCTACCAATACAATGAGCTCCGAACATATTACTAAGCTTGACGATAAAATCACCACAGAGATCAAAGTTTATCACGCTGGTTGCGGTAATTTACAGTACAAGGTTCTGTTGTTCTCTATAATTACTTTCTAGTGAATATTTCACCGACGGACAAACCGAGGGAATACTGCCCTTAAAAGGGAGCCGAAACGCTTTTAGGAGGTCCGCGGTTAATTATACGAGCAGAATGAAATGCGCCGAAAAAGCAGAGAACTTTATTTTAATGGTGAGGCGAAATTATTCTTTTTTTTCGTTCTTCTTCTCGTCTAAATGCTGCGATATGTATTCTTTCGTTCTCGTACCTTCTTTCAAAGATTGATCCATTATAAATAGGATTGCACGAGAAATTACTCTTGATATTATCTTGTGTTCTGCCACGAAATTCGAGATAAGATCGAAACAAGATTTTTATATAATTAGTTACCAAAAGAGTCAAAATTGTAAAAAGAGAGATTGTTGGTCTTGTCAAGATTATTGATTTTTAAAAAAAGTTAAAATGTGTATATATTTGTAAAAAAATTAGATGAGAAAAAATCACTATAATGTATGCAAGCTTAAAAAATGTATTTAGGAAATAAAAATATTTATATTAACAAATTTAGAAACACTACTCTTTTGTAAAAATAATATTATATTTTGGGAATTAAACAAATGACAAATAATAATAATTATCTTAAATTAAGATTATGTTAAATATTATTTTTAAAAATTGCTTATATTAAATAAAAATTGTTGATAAAATCGAAACAAGATACAAGACGAGATTTTTGCTACAAAGACCAAGACAGATTTAAGTTTTCGAAAATTTTCAATACCGATACAATATTTTTATGAATATTGCTTTGGCTTGTGCAACCCTAGTTGTAAAGGAATTTAAAGGGTAATCTATAAAGCGGCTTTATGGCGCGCACTTTACATAATGCATATTGCATCACAAAATTGTTTTTCACTAGGCTATAAAGTTATACATTTTTCACGAGATCGGATTAATTCCCACGCCTCACCGACGGTGACGACGGTGGGCTTTTGAACGGTTTTAAACGCCCCAGCGTAATGTAATATTTAGGTTCCTAATTTAACGCTAAGTGCAGCTGTCAAGTTTCATTTCGAGCTCTATTAGCGATATAAAATCTGAATTTTTAAAATTCGTTAAAATTTTTGCTTTTCGCGCTTTCTTCTGTCTGGAAAATTGCGTATAAATATATTAGTACATATACACTTTATATGTCAAATTATGTTTCTTATACGAATCAATATAAGTTTACGAATAATAGAATTATTTGAATATTTGGAAAGATTTTGTACAAACTATTTTGACAAAAATTTCATCTATTTTTCATGTATATTAATAAATGTTTCCACATTATGGCAAATTATTTAATGTCGGTTAACTATAAGTTGCCATTTTTACTGATAATACTACTATTATGGTACAATCTTAATTCAAGATCTTTTGTATGTATGCATGCTCTATAATAACTACTTCCGCGGAACTTATCAGAAGTTGAGTCTTTATAAAAAGGTTTACTCTCATCGTCGAGCATTTTCTCGTTTTTTTTTTTTCGCGGCTTAAGAGCGCTCTTTTCCCCATTTACTTTTATCTCTGCAACCTTTATGATCGTGTTTTTCCTTCAATGCATAAATTCATTACAAACGAGTGTCAATGTGAGTTTATTTCCGGTTTTGATAACAAGTATTTCTGTGCCTTGAATTTGTTTCGGTTTTAACTCATTGTATTTATTGTGATATGACTTTTAGAAAATTATATGACGTAATCGTGAATGATGATTTTTCTTAAAATGTCGCTAATAAGTTTTTGTATTATTTATGAATATCAAGGATGCAGAATTATACAGAAGTTTCTGTGTAAAATCTGTATATAAAGAGTACGCTTTTGTAAAATTTTGTTATGATATAAAAGTTCTTTCACACGTGAAATTTTATTAAAAGTATTTAAAAAGCTGATGCAAATACACATTATTTTGTTTATTTATTTAAAAAGTAATGTGAATTTTTAATTTCTTTCCAACGAGAACGTTGAGAAAATTTAAATAAGATATAAATAATGTACACCGTAAAAATTATTGCATATTTGTCTTTTCTTTTACAAATATATTATTTTCACCGCGTATATTAATATAATATATAATTTTTCATTTTTTCAATAAGAAAAGATTTAAAGTTTAATTTGATTTTAATTAGTGTACGTGTTTATAAAGAAAGGAAAACTTAACTGTTTTTTAAAAACACAAAATCTGAAAGAAATGAAAATATATTCATCATCACTGATATATACGTTTATTCCAACTATATCATGTTAACCGTCACCAACACGTCAGCAAGAGTTCTCGATTTTCTCGCGACTTTAATTTTTCACACTCTATGCAATTCACTTATACGACTGAAACGGTACTTGACACGATGATACAGTGAAAAATAGAAATACTGAAGAGTCATTCAGCATCAAACAGACCATTTTTTCTGCAGTGGAATGAAAACTGAAATAAGCACATTCTCAAGTGGCGAGATCGTCTCTCAAATTATTTAAATGCGATATAAATTTTCAATTTTAAATTGAGATACTGACATCTCAATTCCAAGTTAGGAAAAATTAAGGTTGTAACTTTTCTCTCTTTCTCAATGTGAAATTAATCATGCCAACTTTTATCGAATTAAATCGTAAGAAAATTATAAAATTTCATTTTAAATCTAAATAAAAATTCCCTTCTTTGTATATTTCATATAATGCTTATAATAAATGTAATGCTTTGATCTTCTTCTTTCTAAAAGTCTTTGGAAATTTTGAGTGGGACTCACAGAATCTATTATTAAGATTAAGACTTGTAGATCCATACGCTGTTTATATTATTTCGCGCGTATTAATTCGGAGTTCGCAAAGTTCTTATCCATCGATAATCGTACTTGTTGTCCTCGCTGCCGAACCGGAATCAATTTCCACGAGTTCTTGTCGATGAGTTTGCGCATCGCCATCGACAGGCCACTCGCTGATATCTCTCATCATCCCAAACTGATTCCACGGGGCTAATAGGCTGAATCATTTCGCGCCTGATGGGAAATTCAATCAACGCTTATCACAAAGCGGGTCTGACAAAAAGATGGTAACGTTTTAGTTTCTTTCCAAAGTGTATATATATATTTTTTGTGATGCGCTATTATTACTCTGATATAGGACGAAAGAAGAAAATTAATTTTTCTTTCGTGTTTTGATTAAAATATTACAGCAACTGCTAGTTGCATTCGATAAATGTTTGAAAAAGATTATCTTTAACAAAAAATTAAATTAATTAACTATTTTTCAATCTTAAAAATTCTCCTCATGATTAACGATAAAATTAATCTTTAAATTAACGAGATAATTGCAAAAGTTATATGATTCTGATTCATAGTAATAAAACATGCAAGCAAATGGATCGACATGCATGATAATGAATCGCAATCATGATTTGCGGTCTCTTTTATGTTACAAAACTTATATACATATATATTTTCTGTTTTGTATGTAGTCAATTTATTTTAACGATGTGATTTAGCTGCGGCATCATACAAAAATTGAAATTTAATTTTATGTCTACCTATATCTCGTGGGCGACCCGAAAAATTAGAATACGAGAGATTGTTACAGGTTTAAATGGAAAATCGAGATTGCTCGCGTCATGCGCGGATACGCGTGAACGATCATTGTGTCATGGTAGCGTGGGTGCGAATATACGACCGCATAATTCAAGCATCTCGTTACACATACTGCCAATGTATTATCCGATACGCGAATTGATTTTCAATATCCAGCGTGTGAAACCGTGGCTAAAGGTAAACCCGTGCGCGCCGGAATTATATGAATCTTAATATATTGGCTGCCATCGTATGTACATTATATTCTCTATATATATGTAACTGCTTCTATATATTTTCTACTTTCTGTGCTACTATATTTCCATGAATGACAGTTTGCATTGAGACCATTTCCATTGTAACCGTTTTTATTTTAAGAGGATCGCTGTGATTTCCGCAGGAATACGAAAGTAAACATAATCGAAATATTTTTCCTTGAATTCTTTGAAAAATCTTCTATAAACGAAACGAGCCTTAGAGAACTCTATTTCTATAAACTTTCAAAAAACTTAACAAGATAAGATTCATCTCATCAAATTTTTCAATAAAATAATTTTGAAAAACGAATATTATATATTTTACGGATGATGTCATCAAACATACAATTGTGATGGACTCAATGATGGAATATTTCACCGAAATGTCCAGATGAAAGACTATTGTCTATTGACGATTTCAATCATCTTCTGTGGCTACCCACGGCAAAATAGTTTCCGTTGTACGTGTATATGCAGAAATATGTATTTTTGTTTTCAGAAAAGTGTCATCGGAAAAGACAAAAGTGTAGCCATAAAAGATGTATGACAAGTTACAGTCAGCTGGAGAAATAATGCAGCAGACTGGTCAATTATATATTCTCTAGAAATATTCTTTGTTTAAGCAATTTATCCTTAAGTTAAATTTGATCTCGCTTATATGTATAATTAAATTTTCAGATTCGTCTACGATTGTAGTCGTTCTTTTTCTATTTTCTCGTTTTGCTTCTAATAGCACGATCATTTCTAATTATCAATTTAATCGCATTAAAAAGGATTACAAAAAAAAAACAATTCTCGCTACAGATAAACTGAACATCTAAGAAAAGTGCAGGAAATAACGGAGCGCCTTGTTACGTACGCTATAAATAAGAATTATCGGAGAACATCGGAAAGAAAAATTTTATGTGACGCGTTTCCTTCTCGATCCGATCTCGAGAGACATTGTATTGAAAATCCACTGGTAAATCGCCTTAAGAGTTCTGTAAATGTCTTTTGTACGTGCCTTATATTCTCCTCCAAAGTCGGTGATTAATTGCCAATTGTTCATAATTAAGACATCCATTATCTCTAGCAACGATATTTATTTTATAGATGATCACGAATAGAGCTAAATGGAACTTTCAAAAGAAAAAAAGAGAGAAGGGCAAAGTCGGTTGAATGATGCTATTTGAAGCCCTCGAAGCCTTGCCTATCAAATGTGTAATCCTTTGAAAGTTCCTTTTCGTTTTATTTTCAATGCGGCACAATTGGACCATTTGTTATTGAAAGTGTATACCAATCAATAACTTCATTGAAAGAGCGATTCGAGAGCGAAAAAGCGGCGTGGACGCTCATAAGTCTGGCCTTCTCATTTTAATCAGTTCCTCTTTCGGAATATGAAAAATAATATGTGGATGAAATATCATTTATTCTCTCATATTAATGAAAAACATGATACTCGGAAATATTTAATAAAATATTAAATCATAATATTTAAAATATATACAACAATATTAATTATATATAACATATAAAATATCTTTAAAAATATAGATACGTAATACGAACTTATATTTTAAATATGTACTCGCAAATATTAAAACATATGAATAAAATTAATGGAAAAATATATAAACGAAAAAATATTTTTTACGCTGGAGATTCGTGGATTAAAAGAGGAAGTCAATTATATATTAGTATATTCCATTTTGGCGGATTGCTTTGCTTGTTTTTTTCGCTTCGTTTGAATGCGGAACGATGTAATTTATTAAATTAGCGGTTAAATAGAAATAATCGCGTTATTAGAGAACGAAAACAGAGAAAAAAAGAGAGTAGAAGAACGATTGCAAATCTGAAAATTTAATTGTAGTACGCCATTAAGCGAGATAACGGGGATAAGTGAAAAACATCGATGTCTGATCAGACAGTGGGAACGAAATTGTCGGTGCTCGCGATAAAAAGATCCTTAATGGAAAAGAAAGAAAGAAACTCTCTCTTTTCTTAGCCCGAATACGTATTGTAACTGTGTTATCGATTTACCATGACATCGATTTGATAATTGAAAAAGTGAGAAGAAAGTAAGAAAAAGGAAACATTGTATGTCACGTTAATGAAGATAAAATTGAGAGGGCTTTAATCATGATAGCCTCTTAAGGAGGATTTTAGATTTATTACGCTATTATCTGGCTATTGCAATAAATTATCTAGATAAACATCTGTCTCTTTTAAAGACAAAAGAAAAAGAATCTAGAATTCGTGCTTAGGATTTTAATGATAAAGACACAGTGACACTTGCAAATTTGCAAGTTTATTTTTTATGTGAAATTGACAGTATGCAATTAATATAACGTCAATGTGTAGAGACTTATGAATTAATAATTCACAAACAAAAATATGTGGTTTTTTCATCTCTAATCATTTCGGCAGATTAAATTAATCAGGGAATTCCTTTTATTAGATCAATCAATTTTTTATTAATTGAATGCATATAGATATGTGTAATAACTGTGATAATATTATGATTTGTTTGATATTATAATTAAATATTTGCCGCTTGTGCATATCAAGCTGCGATGACATTCGAATATTAATTTGAAGCGGTCGCGCGGCGGATGCTTTAATTAAAACCAACGCCACAGTGTACAGAGCAAATTGTCTCATATGTCCTTACGACGCGACTCTTATCGTCATAGTTCAAAGCAATTACATTCTCGAGATGGATCTTTTCTCTCGACGATTGATCAAACACCTTTGCATTAAGCTCAAATCTATCATTTATCATTTGATATCCCGCGAAAAGACTAAAAAACCTATTATCATTTTTCTCGAGACGAATTAATGTCTGTCGAATATTTTTGGCAAATATATCTTTATACTTCATATCATCTTGTCAATAATATAGAATAAAAATACGCTTGTAATAAAAGAAAGATATAGTTAGAGAATATCAATATATGGTTTGCTTTATATGTTTTATATGCAATATGTTTCGTAGCCATCATTTTCTTAGATTTTCTATGTCAGAATCTCTTACGCAAATATAATGTCACGCGACAAAGTTTCGATAGAAAGGAAAACTGGATTGTGAATACTTTGTATGGTATGTGATTCTTTTTACTTGTCATTCTAGATAAAATTCTGTAGAGCATGTGGAATCTTTTATCGATATATCTGATATAGTTGCATCGAGATTCTATCAAAATTCCACGCATACCATTCAGAGATAGGTTCGAATTAGGTTCTATAAATTGGACTCGATAAATCTGATACGAAATATACATCGTATAATCGCGCTTTCCAATTTTCCATACACGATTTTGCGTTACTTGCTGTTACTTATTACTTCGCATAAATTGAAATCGTTTTGGAAGATTTATTGAAAAGCGTGTGCTTCGTTGCAGATGAATTCAAAAAAATATATTCGATATTTCTTATATATTTAAGTGTTTTGAAAAATCTCTCATATAATTCTTATATATTTAAGGTTTGAAAAAAGAGGATAAAATCGTATAGAAAAATATAGAGACTAGAATTAATATTTGTTACAAGTAAAATTATAATATCAGAATATTTTAAAAAATATTTCAGAGAAATTCTAAAATTTAAATTTTATTTCATAAACTTGTCAGTACATTCAAAAATACAAAAATATTGAATAACGAAAAAATGTATGAACAAATGTTGATTTTGATCAGCTCAGATACGATTTTTTGCATTCAAAATTATACTAATACCAGCAGATTTTTGGATTTTTCATCCAAATGATAAAATCAGTAATAAAGAACTGTAACTATCGATAAAATTAATCCAATGGTAGCTTCGAAATTTCTCGTGTGTTTTTTTTTTTCATTTTATTCGAGTTTATATCGCATTGGCTCTCTGAATATTTGGAAATGAGAGAGGATGACGTGCAGCTGACATCGTATCTCCATTACAATCAATGCATATGAAGATCCTTTTGCATTTAAAAGATAGCAATACATATCAAGTATCGCGAATATTTACGCTCTCATTGAGTTTAAAAAAGTAATGAAAAACTGCAGCTAATTCGCCAAACTCAGCATTGAATTTTTTCTCATTGAAATTCTCTCCCTTTCTCTTTTATATTTTAATTTTGTTAACTTCATTTTTACGTTCTTTAATTATATTAAGATTTGCAGTGTCGCATGTTAAAAGCTCGCGACAAACACAATTGTCTCTCATAAAATGTGAAAAGAATTCTAAAAAGTCTATCGCTAAAAACGATAAAATCTAGGAATTTTTAGTGTATATAACTTTCATAACGACCGGAAAATCAGCTTTCGATCAATTGTCGCTCGTCGATTTATTTCCGTCGACTATTTGTTTTTTTTTTTTTTTTCAAACAGCAATCACCGGAACGACATCTTGGCCTTATAAGAAATTGGATTCGCCGCGGCATCTTTTTTTCAGGCATTTATCTTGCGGATCTCTACTTCTCGTCTCAAAGTCAAATCCTTCCTTCGTTTTTTTGGTGAAAGGCGATGATTTACCGATGACGATACATTATTTATGAGAACGCGACAGGAATTTTCGACGTGTTCGATTTCAGTCTCGCAATCTTCAAACAACCTATTTTATCGCTTTTAATTTCCGCTTCCTTTTTTTGCGGTTTATCCTTATCGAAAGAAGTTTGTTAACTTGGGCAATATACTAACCGATATTACTAATCGAAGAAATATTAAGAAATATTATTAGCTAGTTCAATTTATTCTGGCCTCTGTTAAAAAAAATATGTCTTTAATTTCTCATTTTTTTGTTTTTCACATATAGAATTAAATATTGATTGTATTTTCAAAATTAAAAATAAACAAAGATAATATTTTTTAATAAATAAATAGACATAAAATAGCCATTTTTATCAGCAATTGTTTACTGAAAGATTACTTTATTTTCTCGCAAATAAAAGTTATAACACAATGAAAATATGTTTTAAATGCAAATGATAATATATATAAAATAAAATAAATAAATAAATTGTAATTTATATATACATCTCTTCGCAGAAAAGCGTTATAAATGTAATAACAAAAGTATTATGTATATTTATAGAAGTATATTTTACTTATATATATTACTTACAATGATGTTATAATTCAACATTTTCATTTACAGTTGTTCTTATTACTCGTAATTTTATATTTTCATTACATTTTAATTTCAAGTGACAAAATCGGAAATCGAATCCAGGATAATCGTTCATTTAAAAATTCAACATCTAAAGATAAATATATTTAAATACAAATAATAATAATGTTATATAAATATATCATTATTATTAGAAATGTAAATTATTTAACTGCAAATAATAATCTAACTCAAACATACATACATAATAGTTTCCGCTAATCGTTTTTCCCCTACTTCATTAGTCGACGAAGGACATTATATTATTATCGTACTAAGAACGAGACCAAAACGCGTAATTCCATTTCGCATTCCCTCGATACGGTAGTATGTGCTCGATACGTTAACTGCAACAGCGCACAGAGTGCGAATGTTCCCACACGGGATTTCGATCTATCGCATCTATCCATCTCCTAGATAGGCTGCACGCAAAATTCCGTTTTCTGAACACATATGCCCTTTAATGATAAACGAGAATTGTCACAGACGCGAAGATCAAATTATCGCCCTATCAGGCCTCTACAGGGACATGCATTACTTTTGCAAAAAGCAAGTTTCTTGCAAGAAAGTTATCAGAAACTTTCCGTTTATTTCCCGGTCTGACGGATTTTTAATGCTGCGAGTTGGAAAGTTTTTGTTTTAGCGCCCAGAGCGAGATATCACACACACACACATTCTTGATTCCGAACATAAACTGTATGTGTGATTTTGTTTTCAACTTCTGTTTTCGAAACTGTCGTTACAGGAAGAAGAACTGTCAGATTAACGTCGATAAAAGATTTACGTTCAGAAGAGTATGAATATTTGACGCCTTTCTTTTTTTCGAAATCATATTACACAAGAGCATCTCTAATATATGAATAAATGTAATTAGTCAATCGTAATCGCGACGACGGCCTAGATTATACAAGACTGATATCATCATTTGCTCTTATCATTCTTTAGATAAATAGTTTGTAACAAGAACAGAATTTATTTAACCAAACTTGGGCTGAAGCCACGTGTATAAAATAAGTATGTAGAAAAGCTTAATCTGTGGTATAGCTCACGGGACATTTAGATTTAATCCTTCGTCAACGGATAGTATCCGCAGCAATAGGAATTCAGTTGGGGAATTTGGAGGGATTTGAGATCGGAAGGGCGCATGTTTGCGCTAATTAGGCCATTTACGTGCTCGTTTGTCGCAGAGTATAGTGCACGTACCGTAACATCACACAGGAGCGATTGGCCACGACCGCGAACTACGTTGGCAGCTGAGGTCGGCTTTCCTAACAGGTTGACCTCTTATCCACGAGAATCTAATTACATAACGTGGCCGACTTCGTTGACGCTGGCGAAAGACAAAGAGGGCCAAAGAGCCGGGGAAAAATGCTTTCATAAAGGAAAAGCGATGACATGCATGAAAGAGAATGATCTTTTTTTTTGAGGCTTTGATTATTTATTTACAGGCAAACTATTGGCAAGCCATCCGGAAATAAAGATCGACAGTTCTTCTGAAAAGAATTCCTTTGCTTCCATTTCGCTCAAATTTAATTGTAAATAATAACTTGATTTTTCTTCTTTTAAAAAACTACGTGTATCATACGCACGATACATTGTATAAGACGTGCAACTTTTGTGGCTCGACATAAATTTTAAATGATCTTCGGTGCGAGCGAAAACTCAGTATTCGTTCAACGCGACTTCGAATATTATATCCTAAGCTTTCCAAGTCGTACAATAATAGTTTAATAGTTTTCGCCTGTAAAACTTTTTATGACTTACGCGCGTCGTAAAAAGTTTGCTAACATATTTGCATACCTTTTAGAACATATACAGGGTGTCCCAGACTTAATGAATCAGCCGTTAATGATAGATTCCTGAGATCATTTGGAAACGAAAATCTTAATACCAAAATGCTGAGAAAGATGTATTTTCGGCGCTGCAAGAGACTAAAGATTACCAATCGGCGCGTTACGTTCTCCTGTGCTCAGAGACGCGCATCAAGGGGCTCGCGTACAGCGCGATAATATCGATATCGATAGAGGGATCAATATAAAATAAAAAATAGGATTCTACAGTGAGCGCGATTGTGTCCTCGATGCGATAATAGTCAGTAGCTTGAACATTTTTATGAAGTCTTCCTCAACATTTTGGTATTAGAATTTTCGTCTCCAAATGATCTCAGGAATCTGCTATTAACGAGTGATTCGTTAAGTCTGGAACACCCTGTATATATTAACCATTCATAATATTTCATCATCTCTGAAAATCGCCCCAAATTCATATACAGTGTATCAGTGGACGTGTTTTCGATCGTTCGAGAATGCATCGTGAGAGGAATTCATTTCGTAACGTTGGAGGAGAAATAAGAGTAAAAAAATCGCGTTTCCATCGCAGCCGAAAATACTTTAAATAAATTAATAGCGCGCTCGCGGAGTGGATGGAGGTCGAGCTGCATTGGTCGATATGCCAACGTTTCCTCGCAGGCGTTGCACCTGAGGTCATACACCAGGCAGCGGGTTAACCTAGTGCCATGTGCGGCGGCATTTTGTTTCGCGGCGGTCGGGTAGTTCACCCCCTATAGCGCCCTGTTTCGGTGTGCGCTCTAGCTTTTTATAGCGCTAAGACTAGTGGGCGGAAACATGAATCACTCCTTATTTCATGGTGTTTCTCCCGCGAGAGAGTACAAGAGGCAGAGACTACGGAATTTATTTCATTTCGCTCGCACGACCGCTGTAAAATCGTATCTGAAAGGCCAATACGTGACGTTTATTCGTCAGTTTGATCAGATAATATTAGCACGGTCAGTAGTTTTTATTTTCATGCGTGATATCGACGATACGTGACACATGTATATCTGCGTATGCGAAAAAAATTGCGTTTTCGCAGCGTCAATCAAACCCATTTTACGTTACACTTCAATATCAGTTTTATCGACCACTATATCCATGTATTATTTGATGAATCAATCAATCTGTAGTGACAGCATGAAGTGTGATAAAAGTAAATTGAAAAGATGGGTCAGTTAAAGTATCACATAAAGATACCTTATGTTTTCTCTTTATTAAAGTAAGAGAAGGAAGAGAAAAAAATTAAAGATTATTTTTGCCAGAGAAAATTGAAATTTCTATTTGCTTTTATTTCAAAAGTATACTATTTAATAGCAAAAAAATTATTAAAAAACATCAAAATTACTATTGAAAGGCTATTAGCTTTTTCATAAATAATCGATTTTATTTATGAATATAAACTATAATTTTTAAATTAATTTCAGGAATAATTTCTATTTTGTTTAGAATTGAATATGATAAACAAATAGTATTATATTTTGTAGTAATTTTTATCGCGAAAATAGCATTGCCATCTTGCTATACAGGATGATTCATAAATGTAATACTTCAGTTTTCTCTTTATTAAATTAAGAGAAAGGAGAAAAAAAAATTAAAGATATTATTTTTGCCAGAGAAAATTGAAATTTCTATTTGCTTTTATTTCAAAAGTATACTATTTAATAGCAAAAAAATTATTAAAAAACATCAAAATTATTATTGAAAAACCATTAGTTTCTTCATAAATAATCGATTTTATTTACGAATATAAACTATAATTAAATTAATTTCAGGAATAATTTCTATTTTGTTTAAAATTGAATATGATAAACAAATAGTATTATATTTTGTAGTAATTTTTATTGCAAAAATAGTATTGCCATCTTGCTATACAGGATGATTCATAAATGCAATACTTCAGTGAATGAACATATTAAAAATAACTAAAAATGTTAGATAAACATATCGTACAAACATATAGTCTCTAAATTGTCAAAAATGAAAAAAGACTTAATTTTACTGCTTTGTTAAGATTCGAACATTTTTAAACAAGTTCTTCCAAGCTCGATAAATAGAAAGGGAAGTGAACTTAGAGCTTTCCTAATTTTTTTTAATTTAAATATTAGACTTTTATTTTTAAAGTCACTTATTTTATGCGATACACAAATTAAAGTTCACGACTTGCAAGAAAAGAGATACAAAAAACGGATTCGAAATTATTTGAAGAATTTCTGGTATTTTCCAACGAGTGAGAGAGTGTCGAGGCGGACATTCTTGAGCATTTTCCTTTAATTTTCCATAACTTAGAAACTATGATATATACGAATCATGATTAAGTAACATTCTTTATTTATTTTAGCGTGTACATTCACCCTTTGCATTTGAATCATATCTTCCTACTTATAATCGAGATACTTCACCGTGCGTCATCGTAACAAACTTGTTTGGCAACGGGACTTTATGCGACAGATTCGCCCCGTCTCGAGGCGCGGGTTTGCATTCGCCTCCGTTGTGTTTGCATAATCGTAATGTAAACTTTACACTCGGAACTTCCGTCCTTACGAAGTCGGTAACTTCGGCAAGTGATGCGAAGAAGAGAAACCGTCCCCAGACGATCGCTCGCTCGTAAATACGATTATGAAACGCGCGCGTGGTACCTGTCGTCGACGACGAGAGAAACACGAGCGCCAACAAATTGCAAATTTCTCTGCATTTTGCAATTTGTATTTTACCACGAGGGGAGAATTAAAGTTTCTAAGCTATATGCATGGTCTTTTATTACTTCGAGGCGAATTCTCATCCATATGCAGACGCGCGGCGAGCGTGCGTAGTCTATTGATTAACTCGCAGCTGTGTGTGCGTTGCAAATGCAGTGTAACGCAAGCGTATAATACCGTCTGAGAATGGGAGAGAGAAAGAAAGAAAAAGAGAGAGAGAGAGAGAGAGAGAGAGAGAGTCACAATTTAAATGTAATCAAATTAAATTTCTTCAGGGCAGATAATAATTAAAATTTGTAAAATAATAAAAAGAATCTTCCGTGTCTCCATATTCCCTTTTCTAAATAAATTAGTAGCAAATGCTACGCATTTTTTCTATTAGAAATCGCACGAGTACATTTTTCCCCCTCGTAATTCTCACCGCGCACAGTGCAATAATGTCCAAGAGCTTTATAATTCCTTTTAATCGTGAAAAACGTGGACTAACGGCTTATTTGCATTTTTTACGCCATGTAAAAAATGTTGTTTATTTCTCCATTACCGCTTTACACGAGTGCTGGATTGGTGAAATACCGCCCGTTATTTGCACACATGCACTAGATTAAATTTCCAGTTGCGGACAAACAAGCAACGTGTTTATACTTGCTAAAATTTGCATGCTAAGAGTAAAACTCTGGTAAAGGCCATGGGTGAATCTTGCAAAATTTTTGTAAAATTAATCACTCGAATTGGGGCTGATTAAATCTTCTCGCGCGATGATAGACGTTATCACGAGTTACGAAGAGAATAAGCGACAAGTGTCTTACAATTGCACTGTAGTTTTAACGGGAGCTTTCGGAGAGTTTTTGGTATGCCGTAAATGCGGCGTTGAGGCTTGTTAATTCAGTTCACCGAACGGAGTTAAAGTGGCAAACTCTGGCCTTCGACGATACGAGAGAGAGAGCAGCTAATCTCGGCAGAAGCATAATTATAACTGCTCGGCGACGTGCTCCACTAGGCAGAGCAGAGCTCATTAATATTCTACCGGGGAGTAAGTATGTATAAGTAAGCGTAAGTAAGTAGATAAGGTAGGTTAACATGCGTTACGAACTGACAGTTAATTGTTAAACTCCGCCATTCGTGCCGATGTCGCATATTTTTTTTTCGCTTCTAATTAGGAAACTTGGGCTCGTTAATTATCGATTCGAGAGTCAAAGAGTGTCGCAATAATATAAAAAATGAATATTTCCATAACATATCACGAAATTTCATTTATTCGGAATTAATTAGAGGTTTTAATCGATTTTAATAAACAAGAGTGTTGCAGATTCATATTTCAACTAAATGACAAACACGTGGCACTTTAAACATCTAAATATATATATATATATATATATATATATATATATATACAGGGTGAGTCAAAAGTATGTTTTAAAAATTTGTGAGCGTGTTCCTGGATAAAAAGGAAGAACAAATGTTCATATGAACATTTGTTCTTCCTTTTTATCCAGGAACACGCTCACAAATTTTTAAAACATACTTTTGACTCACCCTGTATATATTTTATGTATGTGTGTATGCGTGTATATATATGTGCTTGCAGAATAAACTCAATCAAAGCAGTTCAACGTTAAATTAATTTGTTTAATCTATTTTATACAAAACCAGATGCGTACATATTATACTTCTGTAATATCTCCATTATTAGATTAGAAAGTTCTCTCTTTCTATCTCTCTCATTTGAGTTTCAGCATAGTTAGTTCCATTTAACATTAATAATTATTAAATACGGCTCGTACTGACGTTTCTAAAATATTATAAGCACCCCTTATAGTCTGGTATTCAATGTCTATTGTTGCCGAAGATATATGCATCACGAGGAGTTTATAAAGATGATTAATATGTTAGCGCGGAGCACGTAGCCAGTTAGTTTCGAGTACATATTGTGCCACGCTGAATAAATAGAATTGAAAGATGGAGTATTACAACTTCAAAGGAGTTTACACACAAATCGTGTCTTGCCGTTTCAATATCATACTAACGTATAACTAATGTAAATATCGATAGATCGCGAGATTGTAATTCAAATAAATTGAACAAGTCTCCCTCTGTTTCATTATCAATTTAATGAAAAGAGAAATCCTCAGATTATTGTAATTAGATATCTTATATTCGCGCATTATATACAATATTATATGTATATATGTTGAATTTAATTTAATTTAATATTTAATTTAAGTTAATTTAATATTTAATTTAATTTAATTTAATATTTCATTTAATTTAATTTAATATCGCATCAATTAATCAAATGTCTCAATTAATTAAATCGCAATTTCGTTTAATTAACTCTTATCGATATTTTCACGCATTGTTTAAATTATTGATTTATATTTTGCTTTTCGATATTCGTTCATTTATATCTTTATTTTTTTTTTTCAGCTAATAATAGGGTTGCCGAGATTTTTCTAAACATTTGCCTTGCGATTCAACGTATGCAGAATCTGTCCATAATCGTGAAGCGTTCAGCATGTTAGACTCGAAGGAACTCGTTACTCGTGTACATGCATACTTCGCATCGCAATCGTTGCCCTGCGATCTTTTGCCTCTGTGCGGATGCATATTGCAAATTCAAGCCTGTCATCCTTGCGTGCCGCGTATGCTGCAACTCAAATTCCTATAATACGTTTTCAGATAAAACGAAATGGTCGATTCCCATTAGTTGTACGCGAAGGAAAAATAAATATCTTTTTCTTAATCGAAAAATTTGAAGCACTTTGCATAAATTTCCACCGGAATCTACTTCTAATAAAGTTATCTTACGTCTTTATTTATCCATGAAGATATACCGATGAATTATTGATGGAACACGTCTCAGAAAGTTACTTTTATGCGCGAATAATTCGAAAAATATAAACATGAGAAAATTTTTACGTGTACGTAATTCAAGTAATATGATTGTATAGGGGTAAATATTTTAGACAAATAAGTAGAAATTAACACTATGCTACTAACACATGTAGTATAACTCACTTTGAGGAAATGCTCGCCAATTGCAAGATAAAACTCAAAATATTAGCAATAAATGTGAAGGAACGTCTGTAAAAAGGTGTCAGATTCTCGAAAAAAAAATTTGTTAACTATAATGAAAATTCTCTTGGAGAATTTCTGCCCCCAAAAACTGATAAAACTTATTAAAATCGAGAAAATGGCAATGTTCGTAAACGAACCTTAAGTCCCCCGCTTTTCCAAGTTAGTTTCCAAGTTACTTCGGTAAAGTGCTTTAATATGTAAGTAATAATGTTGCAGAAGCGAATCTAAAATGCATGACTACTGACATAAAACGATAACGGGCTCTTAAGTTTTATCAAGAGTTCGATCGACGATAATACTATTTATTAACTATTCGCCGAGAGATATCTTCGGGATTTCATTCGACCTGGCGCGCGGAATGCAATCCATTTTCTCATAATATCCGTCTAAATTTTCCCTATTGATCCGGCGGGCTCGCCGCCGAAAATAAATGGTCCGCCGACACTCGGATAACGAAGTCCTATCAATTAACCATTCGCGCGGAATCTCGCGCGCGTCCGGATACGCGGGTTTATTGCCCGCGGCGCTAAATCCAGTACGCAGAACATCCTCGAATGTTAATGAGACGAACTTGCGATGAAGTGACATCGTTTGCATAATTCAATGTTCGCCCGCGGAACGAAAGTTCAACCAGAAACGTTTCAGAACTCCTTTGCGTTTTCCGTCTTGCGACGACCGAGCTCTGGCTTTTAAAATCCCCTTTACTTTGTGTTATAAGCGCGGAATTTAATGATCTTATTGAAATTTTCGCCAAAAGAGAGAGAAAAAGGGGACGCAAGAAAGCGTCGTAGAATTCGAGTTCCAATAAAACGAGACGCTCGTAAAACGCTTCCTACCCTCGGCAATAAATCCATCAGTATGAACTTCCCTCGTAATTCGAGGTTTCGAAGAGCTCGTCTATAAAGACTCGCCGAAGAACAGATTATTAGAGTATTAAAGGTATAATATTGTTTTTTATTATAATCTTGGCATAAGCGCGGAAAAAAATAATGTCACGAGGGACGGAAATTTCTTTTATAATGAAGATACTTTCGAAAGATAATTCCCCAATTGCGTATCCGTAATGAAAGTTCGTGCATGAGTTTATAAAAAAAAAATGGAAAAATATAATATAATAAAATACTGCTCGGAAATAATGACTATTACGAGAAAAAGCTAAAGAATAAAAAATAATAAAAGCGCGGAGATTTACTATAGAAATAATTTACATATAATATAAAAGATTTGCACGTGCGTCACGAATGGCATTCTTAATCTAATCCACGATATTGACTATATAATTTATGTGAAGAGTTCTCTCTTTTTTCTCGTCGAAAGGAATATTGACGGAAGCTCTTCTTTCCATTCCATTTCGTTGAGTTTGATTACGCAAATGCTTATCCACGATTTAAGGGATGATGTATAAGGTATTTGGATTCAAAATTCTAACTCCATCAACATTTCGAGAAGTTATGAATTCAATCCTACGAAATATTAAAAAGTTTTCACTTCGAAAAATTTTATTTACTATTTTATTATTTTAATATCCTTGTTTCGCAATTTTTTATAAAGGAATCTTGATCGTTAAATGCTTATTGCATAAATCATACTAACGCTGTAACAAGATATATTACTCGATGCTGGGAAGAACCGCGATATCACGACTACAATTGTTCAAAAATTATATATCTTAAGTATCTTTCCCTCAACCTTCAACCTTGGGCTCGATAATACTTATCTACGATTTAGTGGATATATATGTATCTTCCTCCGACCTAAATAAAAAGGGTCTCCTGGGAAAAAAATCGTCCTCTTTTAAAAAGTAAACGGTTGGGGTGAATTTTTAAAATTATGAGATACCCGAGTATCATTAATTCAGAGACATTCCCGATAAAAGAAAGGGTCGAGTAATAATTTCGATATTGCTTAATATTCAAACGCAATCTCGGAAACAACGAGATTGTATTCGAATGCGTAAGTATGGAGCTAAGCGATAAATCATACGACGTGGGCTGGAATTTTGTTCGTTAAATACATCAGCCTGAAAACTCCGGGAAATGTAAAATGGAGAGACGAGGGGAACATTAGCGAAAGCGCGACGACTAATGTCACGTGAGAAGATCGAAACTAATGGCAACGTAGGAACTTTGTAACTTCGAACTTTGCCGGATTACAAACTCGGCGCGTCTACTTCGTCAGGGAGGAAATTCGCGCCCTGTTTTTGTCACGAACGAACGCGGAGAACGTATTAAGGAATCACGACCGCGCGTGTAGTGACAGTCGCTTAAAAGCCGTCTTGAGAACTTTTGATTTCAACTAAACATTACGTCAATTTTATGAAATAATCGTGGCTAAGATTGTACAAGACTAATCTTGATATTGACTCGTCTTGTTTCGAAACTTGAGATAAACTCAAGACAAGATTTTTATACATAATTAATTATCAAAATTAAGATTTTCAAGATTTTATTGGTCTTATTGGTCAAAATTATTGATTTTTAATAGAGCTCAAATATATATATTTATAAATTAAGTGAGAAAAAAATCACTATATTTTACAAATTTAAAAAATCCAATAAATAAATAAAACATTTATATTAATAAACTTAGAAACAATTAAAATAATATAAAATTTTACACAATTATTTAACTACAGAAAAATTTGCATACAGGACATGTACGCTGTTCTTTGACTGTATGCAAGTGAGCTGCATCTGCATTCTATATAATAAATGTATGCAACTGCCTTTTCGAGCATAAAGATATTATATTAAAAATTGTTAAATATTATTTAAACAATTAATCAATATTAGACAAAAATTGTTAATAAAATCGAGACAAGACGATATAAGGAATTTTTGTTAGAAAGATTTATTCGAGAGCAAGACAGGATTTAAGTTCTCTAAATTTTCAATACTGATATAATATTTTTACAAAAATTGTCTAATCTTGAGTTTTGTGCAATTCTAATCATGACTTATAAATTATGTATCTACGCAAAATCACACAGAAATCCTTGTATCGATGAATCTCGAAAGAAACACGAATGTCTCGCATATTTCTAAATTTTTTACATGCGTAGATATTTGTTTTCTTTTTCGGGAAAAAAAGCGACCGATTACGTTTCGATGTATTTATTGCACATCGATGTTTTCGAAGTTCAAATTATTTTTCGCTATGAATAAGCATCGTCTCTGTCGCACGACAGCGAAAAACAGAAACTCAGCGAGCGAAATGCATATTTCGATATCGAAAATATTCTATCGCGAGAGATTCGCTCGGAAATTGCAAACCCGACGAGAGGGCCTAACGAACCGCGAAGCACCGAGTCAACAGCTGTTCCGGGGAAGTACATCCGCGATTTATTCGCGTCTCTTTTTCTGTCAATTCAATTACATCGACCGCTCGTACGAGGCTGCTTTTATCGCGAACGCACGCTCCTGGCATGGATGTGACCAGCGTATATGCATACGTATATTTGCCAGTGGTAAGTAACACGCTCGATTAAACCGGGATATCGCGTGGGCGTGAATGTGTGCAAACATGGACCGATCGGGTCCGTTGTCGACGAGAGGCAACGGTAGATGCGATCCATCCGGTCGTATACGGAATTTCGTCTTAGCACGCACGTCATGCATCGGCCGCGAATATGTAGCAGGAGGACATTCGCGTTCAAGGCACTTGCGATGAGAGTCGATCCCGAGCTGGCCACTTCGCAATTCGGCCTACATTCTGTCGCAATCGATAATAAAGGCGATAAAATACGAATTCCGGATTCGAGACGGGCAGAAGAAAACGCATTCTCTGACCTAACAATAACAAGATTGTACACACTTAATATTTAGATATGCTACTAATGTATTTACATATGTAAGCTAATATTTGAATTTAATTTTCTGTTCTATTTATTTTTATACAATGTTCAATATTAAGATATTTTCATTTTTTTCTCTTCCACAGTTATGTCTCGAAAGCATGTTCATGTGTATTTACATGTAATATTCTCTTGACATCTTATTCCTGAATATCAACAACTAATTTCTTCTTATTTTCGTCTTTCTTCGCGTATTTCTTGATAAATCTTCTTTATTTATTATAGTTTTTTATTTTTTTTTTATTTAAAACTTTTTACTCTTTTGATATTCCCATCTTTTTTATGAAATTAAAGACCATTCCGGATTATTTATCCTCTTAACCGACAAGGGACATACCCATAAAGTTCAAAGACAATTTTTTTCAAATAAATTATTAAAGGTCAAGACGCAGGATATATCTTTTTTTGTTTTTGTATGTATTTGAACCGTCATTTGTAATCTTCTCATTCTTCATTGTTATAATGTCAATTTTCATTTGTCTTAGTTTTTATTGAAGATGGTCCAAAAAAGGACCGAACCGTTTGACAATTAAAAAAGAATTTTAAAAAACCAATTAATTTGCATCTTAATTACTGCGCTTGACTTTTATTAGCCTTTTCTATTTGAATTTATTTATTTAGTATATTAAAACTTTTTTTGCTAATTTATTGATTTTAATTTTGTTTACAACTTTGTCTTTAATGTCAATGAAAACCTAATAAAAAAAGTAGAGAGAAAATGAAAGAGAGAGAGAGAGAGAGAGAAGGGTCTCATAAAATATCCACGCTATTTGAGCAATATCTATTGGAGAAAAAACAGTTGTATGAAACGCGACAATATTTACGATGCACTTGGCACGACCGCAACATCGCGGGGAGTTTGTTAAAACTATAAAACTGTTATCGTTCATTGTTTTTTTTTATCAGTAACGTTGTTTTTTTTTATCAGTGTAAAAACAGCGTAAAAAAACTTCACCGAGTTTCGCGTTTTCGTTCCCCGGCGGGTATCTCATTTCGCCAGCTGCTCATATTTTGCGCCATTTTCATATCGTTCATATGTCGCGATGTCGAAAACATCGAGAGCTCCAAGGCAAATGGAGATACGAGACGAGATAGATCGAGAAGAGAGATCGAGGAGTTCTCGATCGAACGAGGGAAATTCGGCCGATATTTTTCCGGACGCCGCAGCATCTCGCATTTCCCTCTTCCATTCGAATCTATTATCGCATCTATTGTCTTCTTTTTTCATCGCGATGCATGCACGAAAGCCGCGAGTCCCCAGATACGAAGAGCGGATGCGGCAAACTGCACGCTAGATTAATATATCGACCAATGGCAGCCATTGATCGACGCCTAGGCCGAGGCACACGGCCTATTCGCTCGGCTAGATAAAGCTACATGCATTATGCATGCATACTGGATGCACATACAGGCCCCGAGAGACGATAACGATACGCTTAAATTGCGCAAAATTTCAAATGAGAGCGTACGCGGCGCGAGACTGAGATGGATGTTCTAGGACTGCTTTGACATACAAAACTGGTCGATGAGAGTTTTATGACGACCCCTTTTATGCGAAGCAATGACACTTTGTTTTCCTTAAATAAAGAGAAATTGTTACACTGAAAGATTCGTTGTTCTTTATGTTAAAATAAATTCATTTTTAATAATCGAAAATCTTTTTAAAGATGGAAGATGTCGAAGACTGATAACTGTCTTGATGATTAATAAAAATGATTCCAAAACTTTAATAAAGTAATACGGGATAAGTCTTCGTATTAAAAATAAAATATATACATATACACACTTAACGTATCATAATTAAAACAAAATTTTTTTCGATAGTTTTCTTATTTTGATTTAATATTTATTTTGATAAATATTTTTTTTACAATAACACGATACTAGTGTTTATTGAAAAAATTCCTTTCCGACGTGTCATATTCAATTTTCAACTCCATGTATATTGAAATGTAAAAAGCTATGAAATATCATAAATTAAGATGCAATTTTACCAGATATAATGATTTTTTTTTTTGGAAGCCGTGCTTCTTTTCCAACGAGTGCAACGTATGTATTTCGCAAGCTCTCTCGCCTTGGTTTCAGTTTCCAATATTTTCCGCCCGTGTACTCTTGCCATTCTGGTAATCAATATACCGATAATCTGTCAACTTGAGTAAAAATGCAAGCCGATTTTATGTCGGTGCTGCAATGCACCATTTTTACCGTATTTTTAAATACGTGAAAATTTTTTAAAGTGTTTAAATTTTTTAATATCCCTCTTCTTTGCAAATATAAATAATTTTAAAAATGAATAAGCAACAAAAAATATAAAAGATGAGAAAAATGAAATTTCGTACACGTGAAGACTTATAAAAATATAATATATGTATGTACATATTTACATATATACATATTTTATTCCATTTAGAACAATTTTCTTTGATGTATAGTTAAAAAAAGCAGCGAGCCGATGATTAATTGCGCAGATTCCGACTTGATTACCATGCAAATTTCAGAAACCTTCTCTCTCTCTTTTAGTTTAATCACAGGGTACACCACACACAATTGTACACGGGTTGTGTTGGCAACAATAAACGTTCTCGTTCGTTAAATGATCTAACCGATTGCACTCAGGTTGCAGTCAAACCGATTTTATTGATAGCCGAGTACGAAATTTCGATGCCGAAAACCGGGATGTTTGAATGCCAAGGACGTGAGGCAATCCCGTGATTAGTACTTGTTTGTTCGACAAACAATGCGTACGATGGACCAAGGGTATCGTCGATAGCAATATGATATGGCGATGCATATCGATACGATAATGTCTGGCTCATTCGATCGATCTGCAAAGCACCAATTGTGAGTACTTAAGTACCTAGTTACTCGTGCGATTATTGAAAGATCTAATTATTAGCTATCGAGAAAATTAAAACAAGATTAACAAAGATCATGTTCTTATCGAGTTGGAAAAAATATTTCAATATCATATTTTTACAATTTCAGTGTCATGTATTTTTGTCCTAGATTATAAAAAGAATTATTATCACAAAATTTAGGAGAAATTATTTTTTATAAAGATTTTATTTACGCATAAATCTAAAATAAAAAAAACACTTTTAAAAATATGCATCATACATATATTGTATAACTTGATATTTCTTTGTTAAATTATTACAATAAAAAATTAGAATAGGATAGTATCAATAGTAATCTGCTTGTAATAGTATTAATAGTATTACTAGTAATCTGAGATTTTAATATAATATTCATTCCATCTGTATAATTTGATAAAAAATACAAAACGCAATTGTTTATATTTTATCCCATTTCTATTTTTTTATTTTTATAATTTGTTTTTTTAAACATGATATATTCCATGAAAGAAATTTTTACGTAAAGATCGCACTGCAGAATTTTGTGTACGAGCGTTGCAAGCAGAAAAATATTTTTTTCTAATTCCGCATAGATAGATATGATTGATAGAAATCTCGGTTAAAATAATACGGAAGGATCTGGAGCGTATTTTCATCTTCATTTTCATACTCATAAAGAAATATGAAATTGTGGCCGACTACTTTTGTAGTGAGAAAGAACAGAAAATGTACCAAAGATAAAAAAAGACGAGTAAAGTAAAAATATATACTTTAAATTTACAGTGAGAGAACATTTATGTACAACAATATCTCATGTTTCTATTATAACAAAAATATACAAAAATATACATCTCTCTTGAAGATAATATAGAGAATAGAAAAATAAAAAATTATAGATGCTATAATACTCTTATTTTAAAAGTGTGATTTCTTCTGTAATGATAGAATGATTACATAATGCACATACGTACTTTCATTTATTTAATTGTGCTATTGTACGTGGACTATTTTGTAATGAGTTAATTTCGCCATAATTATTGTGATATAATAATTTTTATAAAAAGGATGGCGTAAACACTCGCCATCTTGCTTATAAATTATCGGAGCATTTATATATTTCGTGTTTCTCGTGCAATAATCGTGTTCGTTAACCGTTTACCAACTATCGCGAACACGATGCGTTGCCTGTCCGATTTTTAACGTGTACGTTGCCATGTTCTATTCGCGTGAATCGCAATCTAGAATAACGAGCAATTGGTTATACGCGAAGATATGCATAGATTTCTCTACAAACGTAGATCACTGACTACGCTAGCCGGACGCGTGATTAATACGCGTTAGCGATTCATCATAGCAATGTTAATTTCTGTGGCAGGTAAATGTAGTTCATGTTTCCACATCACGCACCTTGAATATGCCACTGTTAGGTTTAACAACAATTTCATACGTCAGCGTAGCGAGGTGCTTCATCGTTCCGATTTATAATTCAATTTGCGCGATATGTTAGGTATATTTATTCCAAATATTACATTTCAGTAAAAAAAATTCTGAAATTCTCTGCCAATAAATTGATTTTTATAACATGCAATAAAGTTCAATTAATCTTTATAGTCGCTATTTTATTCTCAATATTCAAACTGATTATATCGAAAAGCCTCAAACCCTTGTGCAGTAAACATTGATTAAAATGCGCGAGAGAAATAGAGGGAGGAGACACTTAAATTAAATTCTAAATCTATTTAGCATTATTATCACGAGATCTAAACAATAGTACAATTGTATCGCATTCATTAATTATTAATCGTAACCGTGCCGCGAATGGAAATTGCAATTCGGTGTATTAACTCGCGCTCCGTTTTGTACATTCATTACGCGTAAAATTCACTCGTGTCTCTCTACAAATAATCATAGTCATTGAACATCAATCTCTCACCAAGCATAATAAAATCTCTTCTCTCGTCGTCAGTTAACGCGTATAAAATCGGTCGACATTTTACATGAAAGAAAGATGCGTTAAATGTCATTATATAATAGCGAGTTACGTCGCAAATTTTTTTCTCGAGTGGCGCCTCTTGCTTTTTACGAGCGTCGCGTCGAGGGCAATATCGAGCGTCCGCAGCTTGAATTTATGAAGCTACTTCTGCGTTATCATGACAATGAAGCGACGTAATGTTCTTGCGCGCTTTATTATACGGCATCTATTGTGCCGTAATTACGTCGATTCTCTATGCGCGTCAGGCTGCTTTCAAAGTTCTGCGGCACTCCGCATTTTGCGTTAAACATGCTCGCAACGTCATATTATACTGTGCGTAATTGCGCTGCTTTTACACAAAGATGACCAAGATGACCATTTGGAATTATTCTTGCATGTAACAAAAAAGAACGCATTCTCTTTGTCTCGCGAACAAACAGCTAAAGCGTTTCTCTTTTTCCTCTATATTTAACATGTAAATAAATTTAAATTTTAAGAAGGAAAATAAAAATGCGTATTTTCACAATATTTTGCAAGAGTAGATAAGTAATAATCTATATAATTTGTGTGCCTCTATTGTTTCTAACTTTATAATTTTTATTATTCTTTATATAATTTGCTTTAGATTAAAAGTTCATTATTTATTAGCAAAGAGAAAGATATATATATTTCTTTCATACTTGTATATATGAATTATATCAATTTCGAAATATTTAAATACCGATTTGATGCGAGGTATTAGTGAATGAAAATCGAGAATTCAACAAACGTGATGTTAAGATTGATTCTAGATGCACATTTTAATTAAAGATGGATAGGATGAGAAAGTTATACTGTGTAACGTGACTCTGTCTACGCCAAGGTATCATCTTGAGATCAATTTACGTACAAAAAAAAAGATCTCTCTCTCTCAGCTTCCTTAGAA
The DNA here is from genome assembly GCF_025532165.1 of Camponotus vicinus. NCBI lineage: Eukaryota > Metazoa > Arthropoda > Insecta > Hymenoptera > Formicidae > Camponotus > Camponotus vicinus. The sequence goes on from NW_028141945.1 coordinate 10,693,772, forward strand.
GCCCTGGCTTAACACTTATCCTCTCTTGTGGAAAGCGACGTGGAATGAAATATGCGTCTTACCGTCCTCTCCTTTATGTACAAAATTCAAGAGGTTTCGGAGAGTATTCTAAGTAAATTTAGTTAAGAGCTTTGCACATCGGCTGAATAATCTCTGAATGTCACACACGCTTTTCTTCAATAAAATATGAATCGTTTTCTTAGCTTCAATTGTTCAGTAAATGATCGGAACAAAGAACTTAAAGATTTGTATGATAGCATAAAAATATATAAAAGTAACTTTTAATTTATTTAAAAAATCCACATGGATATTAATGATAATAATCTTACATAATTTATTTTGGTTTAATAGCAATTAAAGAGGGAAAGATACAATGTATATTTTTTTAATATTTAATATGCAATTTAATAACTTTACATATTTTATTTATCAGGAAAATTTCCAATATTATCCGAATACAAGTGTGTGAAAACGAGCTAATATAGCTGATAAAATAGAACAATATAGTCGATGTGGTGGTATTGGCGAAATCATCACGCTGCCATTTGTTTTCGGATTATAATGATCCCATTTCAGTTTACGTTATTATGCGAAATAGAACATGATTTAGCGGCATTTTGAGGAAATTTTGTGCGCGGACGAAACATCACATTACTCGTGTATAATTAATATGTATCATGTATAATGTTTCATAGTCTTGCAAATTGCAGCAATCTGACTCTATAATAATTGTGACATAAAAAATTACTTTTATTTTAGGTTCTCGAATCTCTGAAAATAATAACGCAACTCATCAATTGTTGTACTGTATATTAAAAAATTAAAAAAGAAAGATGAACTTTTTTACTTTTGATGTTTTGATTTCACGCTAGTTGCACGCGTTGAATTAAAATAAATATAATAAAAATTACTAATATAATATTATTATTATTATTTTTTCTTTTAATTTATTTGTAGCACAACAGTTTTTCGATTAAATACGAATAAGTTTATTTAAGTATGAATATATATCTACAAATTAAAATTAAAGATAATTAATATTCATTGCAATATTCATAGATTCTGTAGACTATTCGACGATTACACATAAATCTCATAAAATACGTACAATAACTCGCATTAATATTCGGACACTATGATGTGCGAGATATTATTGCTGTTATATTTGCTTACAATAATGTTAACGAAGTAATTGTGGTATCATGTATTAAAGTGAACATCGTAGTTGGAAAAAACATAAATTTTATTTATTTAATATACATATGTTTGTAAATAACAAAGTATAAGTGAAATAATATACAAATTTCATGTCGCAAAAATATTCGGACACTAAACAAATTACATTAATTTCGTATGAAATATGCTTATTTAAAAAATATTATAGTGAATATTAATACTTTGTTGGAAAACTATTTTGTTTAATAACTTCGTGTAATCGCTTTGGCATATTAAAAATAATTTTTTTTAAATATTTCTGCGTAATATAGTTCCACTCTTCTATTAAACGTTTTAATTCTGGTACTGTTCTTATGGGTATTTTTCGAATATTAGGATCTAATTGATCCCATAAATTTTCAATGGGATTTAAATCCGGCGATTGAGGTGGTGGGTGCAGCACTTTAGGACAATTATATATAGTAAATATTTTTGTACTATTCTTGATTTATGTTTCGGGTCATTGTCTTGATAATATTATATATAAAAACCGTGGATACAATGGCAGAATAGCTCGAAAAAAACCGTATATAAACGAGAAGAATAGAAAGAAGATTGACTTCCGTTAAAGAATTTATTTTGAAAGATCAAACGTGGTGGAATAATGTAATATTTGCTGGTGAAAGCAAATTTAATCTTTTCGGATCAGACGTAAAATGGTTTGGCGTAAACGAAATGAGGAATTCCAAATCAAAAATTTGAAACCGACAGTGAAACATGGATGTGGAAGTGTAATGATATAAGATTGTATTTCGATGGCAGGCGTAGGTGAATTAGTTTTCATCGATAGCATTTTAAACAAATGCAAATATCTAAATATTTCGAAACAGAATTTAAGCAAAAGTTTTTTTCGAGCTATTCTGCCATTGTATCCATGGTTTTTATATATAATATTATCAAAACAATGACCCGAAACATAAATGAAGAATAGTACAAGAGTATTTACTATATATAATTGTCCTAAAGTGTTGCACCCACTACCTCAATCGCCGGATTTAAATCCCATTGAAAATTTATGGGATCAATTAGATCATAATATTCGAAAAATGCCCATAAGAACAATACCAGAATTAAAACAATATTTAATAGAAGAGTGGAACTGTATTACGCAGGGATATTTAGAAAAAATTATTTCTAATATGCCAAAGCGATTACACGAAGTTATATAAACAAAATAGTTTTCCAACAAAGTATTAATATTCACTATAATATTTTTTAAGTAAGCATATTTCATACGAAATTAATGTAATTTGTTTAGTGTCCGAATATTTTTGCGACATGAAATTTGTATATTGTTTCACTTATACTTTGTTATTTATAAACATATGTATATTAAATAAATAAAATTTATGTTTTTTCCAACTACGATGTTCACTTTAATACATGATACCACAATTACCTCGTTAACATTATTGTAAGCAAATATAACAGCAATAATATCTCGTACATCATAGTGTCCGAATATTAATACGAGTCACTGTACTTTGATAAATTACAATGACGTATAAACAGCGATTTTTATAATATGCGTTAATTAAACAATTAATTGATTATTTAATTAAAGCTAATCGTAATTGATTATTTAATTAAAGCTAATCGTAAAATAATTTCGCTGTTAATTTTGCCATCTCTCGATATTTGTTATGATTTGTCGCATTTCGATAACACTACGAAGCGTGGTGACCTTGCCGTTATTGTTTTTGTGCGGTGGCCTTGTCATTCCTAAGACTCAGGTGTTTTGTATGTCGTCGTATTATCAGTCGAAACGCCGTCGCGACAAGTCGCAGAAAACGCTAAAAGTGATAGATTATTACAATTAGGATTATCATTACAATTAGCTATTACCAACTCGCATGTTTAATTAATTGCTGACTCGTATCACAACGATGGGTATTTATCAAGCAAATTTGCTCGATTTACATACATATTTCAAGCACGAAATGTTAGGAAACATAAATTATAAATTATCATTTTATTATAATCTTTGCGATAATCCTTTTTAATAATACTTAAACGTTAATATTATTTTCAAATTTTAATTATTGATGAAATGTCGTGAATATGTTAACGAGTTAATTCTGGTAGAAATATCAATAGAGAAATATCAGTGAGTTAATTAGTAAATGCAATTGTTATTGATTTTTTAATGTTTATCAATCGCACATAATAAATAAAATTCAATATTTGTACATTGTTATAATTTGTCGAAATACGTATTTCGCGAAATTTATTCAGTTGTAATTGTCGATTAACATGAACCTAAGTATGTTTTCAAACATTACAATTCGTAAATAATTATTTTTAATTTTAATTTGTAGATTTATTCACTTACGTTATTATGCAAAATAAATTAGTCTAATAATAAGATAGTATAATATGATAGTATAATAAGATAGTATAATATTTGTTAGCAACAAGATGATAGTATTATCGCGAAAAATAATGCATGATTTTGGCCATAAGATTTTCAAATGTTAAGCGGATCATAACTTTAGATGTATTAACGTATATTATTCCTGTTACAATGTAATAAAATCTGCGGCGCGATCGGGAGTGCCGAGTTCAAAGTGCGATCATAATTAACTGCGTTTTCGCGAGTGAGTGCTTTAAAGAAGCAGCAAAGGATGAATAAAAAGGGGAAGACAGCCAGGAAGGTATCGGACGGCAGCGCAACCGTGAGGTGAGTAAATTATTATTTATTTGCAAATTTATAACCGTTTATTCCCGCAATAATTTTTGTGTGAGATATTTTTGTTATATATCATTGTGTAATTACGTGTAATATATAAAATATTTTTTTTAGATTGAATATTCGAATTGATATTAGAAATTTTAGAAATATTTTATTATATATAAATATTTTATTATACAGCCATTTATGTGTAAGCTATTTTCAGTGTTGAAACATTTTAAATTTTTTTCCAAAAACGCTGCAAATGAGGTTCAATTTTTTTCATTATTATTATTTGTAATCTTATTTGCGTGCTTTACACATTTTCATTGAATATTTAACCATAAGAATGTATAGTGTTGAGTAACGTTCAACACAGCTGATACCTTAGTGGGATCGATAGCTGTCAAATATTGAAAGTGATGAAGAAATCGTGACGATTAGCAATATCAATTTTAACTTGTATTTTAGTCAAGGACTTGTTTTCGACTAAATCAACCATGTCGAAAAAAAAAAGAAAAGAATCGATAACGGTATGTTTCTTGATAAAAAATCAGAATGAAAGAAAGGAGAAAAAGATGCGAAAATAGAAATACGATTCGGCAGTGACCTGATAGGAAACGGAGAAAAGAAAAGTGCGAGAGAAGGGACATATAGTCCACGATGGCAGATGTTCGAAAGGATTTTTCGCGAATTTCTTTCGTTGGAAATTGAAGTGAACGGAGAGTAGATATTCTGTAAATGGTGGAAAAGTCGTCTTTTAATCTCGACGATTCGGATGTTGACGCTCAAAGAATTATTACGTCGATTGTGTACGACTATGAATTCCATTTATAAAGTTCAACGATGCTTTCAATATCTTTTGTCAAGTTTAGCCGATCTTTCGAAAGATATTTGGAGTGCGAAATAACTTTCTTAACGTTTAACTATTTATCACAACTGTGGATTAATTCGAAGGGCAAAGCTCATTGAATGAGAATTCTTGAATGTATTTTGAGATAAATTTTTAATTTAAATTACATTAATAATTACACATTATTAAATAATATAAAAATATTAAATAAGATTAAAAATAATATATAAATATTATATAATATTATATAAATATTATATTTAATAAAATATTATATAATAATAAATATTATATAATAATAAATATTATATATAATAATTATTATTCGATATAATACATTATCCAATACATTAATGTAATAATCTGACTAATCTTTATTTGCTAAATGGATTGATAAGTAAAAATAGTTTATCCTCTTAATAAAAACTAATAATCTAATTATGTTATTATCAACTAATATAGCTACAAAAGAATAATATTAATTCCTTGTCGCGGAAAATGTTGTAAGAAATTGAATAATCTGCAGATTATGTTGTTATTTACATAGTGAGAATTATATTGTTACATAATTCGTCAATAGTACTGCCGCTTCTTTAAATGCAGGTAATTATATTGCAAGCAAGAAACTCTATGTAGGATAATTATCGGTGTAGTAATAATTGATATAGTTTGCTGGCGACGCAGTGTCAAAGGGGAGCAAAGTGCCCTTTACGATCCCTTGCATGATAAGTGTGTACCGATATAATATATTACGTCACGGCGCGTTAAGCTAATTTGTGGTGTAGGAAGCTCTACAGATTTAACAGCATGCTCGATTGCGTTAAATCTCTTTCGTCACAGCAGCATCAATTACACTTTACTGTAATTGGACATCTATATGATGAACGTGTCAATTATTCAAAGACTGATTGTTCGATCGTGTATAATCGAGCCTAAAATTCTTGATAGATCATTTTTTAATAACACATATTTTATGAGCAAGCGGTCTTTGCATATTTGAGAAAATTCTGCACATTCTCATGCTTAAGAAAAAGCATTCTTCCTTGATTTTCCACTGAAATCTTGTACTATAAAAGTATACATTTGAACGAACAAAGTTGTGTATTTAAAAAAAGACTCGTGTTAATAAATCATGCTTAATCTCTTAATTAAAACGTAACCCCTTCAAAAGCTAAAATATATTAATCAATTTATTGGATGGCAACTTTTAAGGAGGAACTGGATCAAAGTTAGAAGAAATCTAACATAATTAAAGTCTAATATAATTGAAATAATAAATCTAGCGTAATTAAAATAATAACTAAAATAATATTAAATAAATATTATCTTATATCGAACTAGCTTTATTATCATGATTGCATCATAAAAATTTCATATTGTATACAAAAATTTATGAAAATAAAAATTCTAACTTTACAGGGCAAATCTTTAACTGACGCACAAATTAATTTTATATTTTAAAATCATGCTTGAAATAAAAAATTCATGAATCTCGAAATGTATTTATTAACTTTTGACGTTAATCTCTCTCTCTCTCTCTCTCTCTCTCTCTCTCTCTCTCTCTCTCTCTCTCTCTCTCTCTCTCTCTCTCTCTCTCTCTCTCTCTCTCTCTCTCCCTCTCTCTCTCTCTCTCTCTCTCTCTCCGTGCAGTTTCTTCTTCAGTGCATTTCAAACTACATGCATTTGCTAAAATTACGGCTATAAAATTTAACGCATGTGTTATTTCCGCAGATAAGAATATATATTTTCGATAATAAAAATTATTGATCTCATAATTTTCAGAAATATGGAACGCAGCGACTCTTATTCAAATATTTGTTATAAATTATTAATTAAAATTCTCCAATTTCCGCGACTTGTACCAAACGATCCAGTTTCTCGTAAAAGATTGAGTAAAGCAGATATCTCAAACAATGGATAACAAATATTTGATAAAACGATTGAAAAATATATATCTTTAAAATGAAGGATAAATATATTATATTAAAACACGCCCACGAGAAAGATGAGTTTATCTGCGATATCTGAGCAAGTGTAATAGATGACACACACATAATAATTATTATGCAAATATTCTTTGCCAATTAATCGCGTAAAAATAAAAAAAACTATAAATGCTATTATTAAATTATCTCCCGTCAATACCTCGTTGTGTTATATCTTACATGCGTTTTATTTATGCTAGATAAAGCTAAACGAAGCATTGCATAATTAATTACGTTGATTCATTTGAAAATGCGTTTTTAAATCGTTTTAGGAACGCATCGTGCGAAAATATGTATTGCATTTTCCGTAGTAGTTTAGTTTATTGCAGGCTATCGCTGCTACAACGGGACTATTTATTGCTGATGTTCCTTTGGGAGTTGCGTGGCTAGCATATAAATACGATTTCTTTCGCGAGGTGGAAAGTCACATACGGTCATTGCTCGTAAAAAAAATGGTAGCATGCATGAAATACGTAAGACGACTTTTACAATCTTTGATCTAAATTGAATAAAATAGATACTGATCACTTATAAACTGATAAATCATTGTGTGTGTTCGTTAAAATATATTCGTGCATTAATCATTTCTCTCCGAGATTTTTATAGAAAAAAATCACAGTAAGATATTCCAAAATATTTTATTATTTAATTTTGTTTCTCAATTTTACATAACTTAATTAATGTATATAATGCATTTTTTCATTACAAATAATGCATTTTAATAATGCATTTTTCATTATAAAAAAAGGCAGACACACTTTATATTTTCATATTTTGATAAAAATATTGTCTCTCCGATTACTCGGGCGAATCAGAGAGAAATGTATAATTTATATGTAATAATATTATTATTATAACAAACTTTAATAAGTGGCAAATACTTTAATACTTTAATACTAACAACAATAATTAACAACATACAATAATCGTCAATCAAATTTATAATATTCAATATTTGTAATAATCAGTACAAGCTATTAAGTCGCTCATGGAACATAACGAGATGAATAATTAGTCTTTTGGAATACATATTATCGCGTGATTAAATAATAATTAAAATTTAATTACAAATTATTGCAACTTATAAAATATGATTCATTCGATTGTGGCGAAGTAATTAATTAAAATGTCAAAAATATGCGCACGTGTCAAAGTTAAAAGCTGCAAGTGAAATAGATCAAAGAAATTTACGACGATGATTTTAAACGTGTCTTCACATATCATTTTACTAAATAAAAGAATAAAAACTTTTTAAAAAATGGTGCTATTTATTTGAAAATTTGCAAGATTTTGCAGATGTCGAAAAATTTTCCAAAAAAAACCATGTCACTTTAATACGTAATAATCGATTATAATAGACTTTATAAAGCCACTCTGCAGAATTGAAGCTTTCGTAAACTGCCGTTTTATATACAACAATCTAATATTATCATGAGCAATACCAATGTGCTTTATCAGTTAGCTGAAATTTTCCCTTGTGTTACGATTACAACGTGGAGGATCGAAAATCCGCGGGATATTTTCGGTGCAACGACGCGCGCGCGAATTCATCGTGATTACCGGAAATTTACGGCGCATCCGGCGAATTTGCAGAAATATTGTGTGCGTCGGTGATGTAAATGATGTAAAACAAGCGTATCACGCGCAAGCGATGACGCAATAAAACGATATGAATCGTGAGCGATATATATATATATCTTCCGTAAATTGCCGAAAGGGTGGAAAACAATTACATTTGCGGATATAAATCGCTCAAAGATACATTTTCCATTAATTTCTAACACGCTATTATTTATATTTATAAATAAAAACAGACAAAGAGAAAGAGGGAGAGAGAAAGAGAGAGAGAAATTGTGTGGAAATATAATGGATTAACATCTCCGAAAGCAGCATATTTGCAAGGATAAAGATGAGAGAACTATTTAATAATAAATTTCCACGAATGACTTCCTCTTTAGTTAGAAATCCGTTTATGGAAATATTTGAGATTGCAAATTAATGGTGCACACTCGTGCAAATTTGAAACGCAAGTAATAAAACGAAGTAATAAAAGTAGATTTTGAGGCTACAAAATTTTCGATAACGTAATGTAAACATATATTGATATATAATGTAAATTTCACATTAAAGTCCCCATTAACATCAGGGTCATACGATGGAAACATTAATATCGGCCAATAAAACGACGCTTGTCCTGTTATGATAAAGTAATTTCAAAATGCAAACTGACACACATGAAATTTAAAAGTATGTCAGTAGAAATGAAACATGATGCATCTTATTAATGCATGAAATGCATTCTAATTTTTCCTTGATGAAAAAAATTACTTTTTTATTAGTACAATATTATCTCAACTATTTGCTCTGTAAAGTACAAAATTATAAGATGCAAAATGTTATATTAATATTTACCAGAAAATCACGAAGAAGAATTTGTTCGATCATATTGGAGGTGCATCAAAATATGTACGAAGAGCATAGTAAGTGCAATTTAATTTAAGACACCGAGAGTTCTCATCGATCATTTCCCTAATAAAGTAAAATCTCTCTCTCCATGGTTGCAAATACATTTATTTTTATTTTAAGTGAAATCTTTCTCTCTCGACTTACTTAAAAATGGAAAAATTCATAGTTTTATGCTAAATATTCCTCTTAATTAAATTAATTAAGGAAATATAAGGAGACTTTCTTAAATCTTTTATTACAAAACAAAGATGACAGTAATTTAAGCGATAAAAAAATTAGAAAATCAATTACATTCAAATTGACGTTAACGTTATAAATTTGAATAATTGACAAAATATAAAATGGGAGAAAATATATTAAATATATTACATCATAACGTAATCCATCATTCACACAAATCATCTATTAAATAAATTTTATCAAATAAGCAATATTATATCAGCATTTTTTCTAAATAAAGTATCATATAAAAATACTGTCTCTCTCTTTCTCTCTGCAACAATTTTTAAATATAGAAATAGAAATAAAAAGAGGAATTTATATTTTATTTTTAGAAATACACACTCATAAATGATTGATGAGGCAGCGATTATTCGTAAAATAATGATCGAGTACGCTTCTAAATATCGGAGCTCGTTTTCGTTAAGTTGCAGAGCAGGTTCTCGACATTGTCGCGAGTCGTTACGACTCGTTCTTGCGCGACATTGTCGAGATCTCTCTCTACAAAATCAGGCGCGAGAAAACGGGCGTCGCGATGAATTTGCATAAACTGTCACGGACGCGATTAATCGCCCGTTACCCGAGCGCTGTCGCGAATAACGTCGCGATAACAGTCACGCGCGTATAAATCCGAAAATCCCCGGGACAATTTAATGCGTTGGCATTGTCACTCTGGGAAAATCCGACGAGATTTCCCGTCGTAGGATCGCGTATCCGCGCGCACGACGTCGTGAAATTGCGATTGGCATTAGCCGCCAATACAGAGGGGTTCTCGACTGGAGAGATGTAGGAAAGGGTGCCACCCGCACTCTTTTTGACGTTTAAAATGTAATTTTACTCTAAGTTCAATTGCGCGGACCCGCTAAGAGAGGCTTCATTAAAAAGGACGCTTGCTCTTAATTAGGAACAATAAATTAAATAATTAAAAGAAGATCTCTCTTGAGCTCTTCAATATGCAAGCACAATGTATAATCCAATATTTAAAAATATATTACAGATAAAAAAACGGAACCACTCTAGCACTTCGCTATATAAATCGCTATTGAATCTATTAACGTATGATTTCAGGAATATAAAGTGCCATCGTGATAATGCTAAGTAAATAAGCTTTTTACGCTTTTAGCTCTTTACTGTTTCAATCCCGTTTATTCAGTGGAGATTTATAAGAGAAAAATAATCGCTTTTGTGTGTTAATTATTCTCATGTATTGAAAAACAAAAGCAAAATTTGCAGAAGGTTAAAGTTCTTTTCTGCTATTCGCTTACTTAAGTTTGCACTTAAAAAGCACTAAAATCAGACAAAAATTCACAAAATCTATATTCACATAAAATTAGAAAAATTGGAAAAATATAATTCTAATGGATTATTTGTTTTCTTTTACTTTATCTCAGAGTTTAACTTCATTTAACTTTAAATAAATAATACGGCGCGCACACAGAATATATATGCGAGAGGAGAAAATTGGATGTGTAACATCTAACTAAGCTGCAACGCATCATAATTAAATCCCGGACATGTAATCTAAATTAACTCGCCTCTGCCTTAGCTACTTCGGCTTCCGGACAAGTTTTTCCCCCCGCGGCGGTGCAATTATTCTTTTTCTTCGTTACTCGAATTAATTTTTCGCACGCGCGCACACACCGACCAAGTCCTTCATCAGGACCGGTGTCCCGTACGCGGCCTGGAGATGCTGGTTAAATAATCGTATTCCCCGTCTCGTCAACTTTCCACGAGCTTGCCGCAAGCGATAAAAAAAGAACGCGAACAATGCCAGGTGTTCTTCGCAGCGGATAATGGAAAGTTAAATTAAAAAGACGCTAGTAGCGCTCCCCGAATGGAAGATCTACCTATTCTTCTAACTCTTACACGGCCCTTTTTTCTGCTCGTGAGGGCGGTAAAAGAAAGACATCTTTTGAACTCGCGCAATATTATAATTTTATATCTGTATCATACATCATGTCGGTGATAAGAGTGAAGAATAGAGTTGCTACTTACTTTGTAACACGATAAATTTATACGCGTTTATTATTTGTTTTGATTGCTAAATTTATCATTTTTCTCATCAAATTATATCGATCTTTAAAAAAAATTGCTCTATTGGTTTATATCTAATTATTTTCATTTTTTTCGAATATTTGTCTAGATACCTCGTGAATCGAATATGCTAATCCTATCGCAAGACAAAGCCGGTTATCACAGATTATGCCAATATCGTCTAGTATTATAAGCGCGCTTCATAGTTAGCCAATCATCGACACTTATCTTTATTCATGTTTGCTTTGGCCCTCATCGCATCGACGGGGCTGTTGATATAATGGTGGTAGTTTCCGCGCGTGAAGTCGCTTCGAGAATTCTCGCGATCCCAGTTCTATTTCGAATCAAGGATGGATGAGAGGTTTGCTTCCCTAATAATGGAATTTCAAATGTCAATAAAACGTTCGTGGCGGATAGTGTTCTTTATCGAATTCGCTCGAGAGAGATCTTGGCGTCTGTTTTCGCGCGTACAAATCGCACCGCGAGACTGTCAAGTAAAGGTCTGAACAATTCCTCGGTTTCTTATTTCTTTTGTTCAGAAAAGTTCATATAAAAAAATTTTTTATTGTAAAAATAATTCTTATCGAGAATTTGGCTTCTAAATTAATATGCCAGTACTATGGTTGCTTTCATTGATTTATTGAGTTATAACTTGTGCGTTTTAAATTTGCTCTTGTGAATTTAGAATAGACAGTAAAGCCAATCAAACATCACGCTGGTTGGCTCCTGACTAGAGTATCTTTCTGATAAACACAATGGATGCGTAAAATGGTACACTAACAGACACTAACGAGAGGCTAAAAAACGTCGATACGAAATGGATGAAAAAAGGGCGGAAATCGAGTAAACCAAGGTATATTCGACCGAAAATATGCGGGTTTTTGAATTGACAGAAAGTGACAATTTTGAATGGTTTATCGATGTAATGCATCAGAAAGTGATTGATTGTATTGTTTTCTTTTCCCTTAATATTTTTACATTTGGATTTGTCATAAAACTATCCAAAAAACCAGCTAAAAATTTATTTTTAGTCCCTTTTTAGATTGTTCATATATATATAATGTAGATTATTTTTTTTAGATTATTTAATTGTTTCAAGTCAAGATCCATAATGAACAAATTTTTATAAAAAATTTATTATTTTTTATTTATACATTATATTTTATATATAATAAACACAAGGACAAATTTACTAATAATTGTATCTATTGTATTCTAAATATTAATAACACTCTTTTCACTTCCTTTCCACTTACTTTTTTCTCAAACTGATGAAACACCGATGCCGTAAGTACCACGCGACCGCGATGGAGCTTTTTTCGACTTTTTTTTAATTAAACTCCACTATTGCGTCGTCACTCTCCTTTCTCGCAAATAACATCCGTGAAGCGTGCAATTTTCACGGAGGTTTCAATCGCTCGCCATTAGCGTCACGCGGTCGCCATTTATACGTGCAATAATTCTTCTTTTACGAACGCAAAGTTCTAAGTCACGTAAAACGCATATAGTCGTCGTTTTTCCGTTATACGTACACATGCACACATACATATATAGATATATCCGGAACAGAAAAGTGGAAATTTATCATATCGCGCGACTCGTGAAAATTGCATGCGATTCGACAGCGCGAATTCCGCGCCAAAACGCGTTGTAATTCCTGCGTTTTCGCGAGCGAGAACAAATCTTGCAGAGCAATTTGTCGAGTCCGAGAATTCGCCACGTGTAAATAATACGCAATAATCTCACGTAATCCAATTATTGCCACGGCACATCTGCATCGTATAGGTGGATAATACCTAAGAGAGAATATCGCGATTCCCAGACACATGACGAGTTCTTGCAGACGACGACGAAGTAGAAATTAGAAAACTTTTGCCACAAATTCATGAAATTCAAATGTTGTTTTGCGTGTCTTGCGATACCCTCTGAGCGTGAAATTTCGCGTTGTCAAAGAAATACAAAGTTACGACAAATTGTGAGACTTGGAGCGAGATTTCCACAGTTTCAAGCAATTGCGGGAACATGAGTACTTAAATTTTTCTTTTCATATATAAATGTTCAGTAAGCTTGATTGCACACACACACACAAAATGTTCTGTAATAGTTTAAAACTTATTATATTTTAAATAAATAATGCGGGTATATTTATCATTAAATTTATCATTAAATAAATTTATTTATCATTAAATAAAGAACTTATATTCACATACTATTATCATATATTGAAAAAAAATAATAAACAATAATAAAATTTTATAAATTCTTTGCAATTGATAGTGTTTATCACATTTTATTACATTTTACGTTTATTACATTTCTTCACAATTTTGTCTCATTGTTGAAAATAATCATTAAAAATAACCATGAAAATAATCATTAAAAAAACCAATTTTTACTTTCTTTTACTTTTATAATTTGATAATAATCTTGCAGAAATGTGTGATTATGCAAGAAAGATACACGTTTGCTTTGATTATAAAAGGTGAATACGCAGTAAGTAAGATGCGGAGGTTTCTTGGAGGTATTTCTTAGTTTCAATAGAAATGTACATTTTTCGACAATGGTCTTTCCAACGAAATTGTAAGACGAGTGCTGCAAGAAAGCGACGTGACGTAGAGAAGCCCGTCGCTTCACAAGATTATCGTTCGCTTTTCTCCTTCACTTGGCGCGAAACTTTTCATCACCATCGCGGAAAGTGACGAATCTTCGTAATACATGCGGTAAAATGGGGCGCGAAGTCTCGCCACAAGGATAATGAATTGTTTCGCCGTTGAATCTATCGGTTTCTCCTCTAGTTGAATTTAAATGTAAATTTACTTTTGCACTACAAAAGATTCTTTACAATTTATATAATCTTTCCTGAATATTTATCAAACACAAACGAATAATTAAATGTTAATAGCAAGAGATAAATCATTTGAAATAAAATTTCATATTTGCATTAGACAAATTTTTCAATTTATACGCCCAGAATGTTTAAATATATATAAAATATTAACTTTTTTGTTGATCCTAGTATTTTATAAATAAAAATGTCCCTTTAATAATTATTAATCTTTTATCCTTTAGTCATTTTTTTCGCAATATTATTTTCGTTATATTATAAAAGTAAAAAATATAACGAATATAAATAATATAACAAAAATTGATTGTCACCAAGCATTATCAAAGAGAAATTAAATTTTATGCTTGTTTTTGGCATTTTCTGAAAAATCTCCCCCAAAAAAATAATTGAATAAAACTGAAAAGAATTTTCTACAATAAAATGCCATATGTAGTAAAAATATTAAAGCGATTACAATGTAATAATTCGAATCAAAAGTAATTTTCGCTGTATATCGTTGTATAAAACAATGTGTTCGAGATAAAAAGTTAAAAAATAGGAAAAAGTATATAAAGACGTTAATGGGTTGGCAGTTAAGTTGTATCGACAAAAAGTTTTCCGGTCGGAGAAGATCTTCCTTCAGCGTCTCAGTAAAAATGTTGCAAAGAAAAAGTAAAATAAAATAGCTACACATAATGGTAAAACGGCGTCAAACTTTACGTGTCTCTTAGTATTGCATAATAAATGTTTTCCATTTGATACTCGCAGTGCTATTTTCACCTAAAAATTTCATCAAAATTTCGACGAAAAGGCAAGCAATTTCGTGACTACTCATATACGATATAAAATAATAATGACTTCAGCACTACGTAGCAAGTTCGCGAAAATTAAAAAACATGCAACGGCACGATTCTTTGTGATAATAAATTGCAATTAGCTTTGACGTTTTAGTTTCAGCCCAATCATAAAATTCCACGAATAAAGTTTAGATATCTGTCAAAAGAGTGATATCCTCGATATTTTCCTACGAAAGTCTGGTTCACCTCTCGCATTTGCACCGATCAAACATTCATACGGGCAGCTGCATTTCAGAAAAAGTAGAACATGAAAAAGCCACAGCGCAAAATTATACGCACAAAAACGAAGGTTTGAAGATTCAATGTAACAAACAATTCAATATTTATCGATTTTTTTTAATAATGCATCTATATTTATCGTCTTGATCGCATATAAAATTAATACAGTATCATTCTAATATTTCTAAAAAGATGAGGTCATATCAGTTTTCGATTATTATACTGTTACAAGATTGAGAGTTGAATTTTTGAATAAAACAACAAGTGAATGTGCAAAAGCAAATTGAAATTTAAGATAACATGGAAGTATTCAAGAATTCTCTGTCAGAGCGAATGCACTTTACTGCGATGTCAAACGGAATTTTTTAAATTTGCAATTTGATCATAGATTGCACTCCCTCATACGAGCTTAATTCGATGTGGCTAACTAATCGAGTACGAAATAAATGAAACGTGGTTCGTCAAATCTGTCTGCAAATTTAACATCACGATATATAATTACTATATATTGGGTGTTTTATTATGAATCGCACTTTAATAATGCTAAAAATTATTACAAACGCCAATTTATCGTAAACATACGACGTTATCAACATTCATTATCGATCGCCGTTAATTTTAACTTTTTTCTTTAACTAGCGATGTGCGTGAGAGAACTTTGAAAATTTAATTTATATTATAAATATTCCTGTGTGCATGTCTGACGCAAGATACACTTACGCTCGATTATAATCGCAAATGATAAAAATAAATGATATTTTGCACGAAAAAAATTTCGCGCTGTGTATTTATGCGTGCGCTCAACGAAAATGCTTTTAGAATCAATATTATTACCGAGTTATATCAAAAGTTGAGTAATTTCGGAGGGCTTAATTCTCAACGTTAAACGGAAGAGAAGCTTAAAACATCCATTATATAGTTACGATCTATAAAATACGATCTCTATTTATCTTAAATAGGGATCCTTCTCGTATAACTGTTTTCATCGAGTTCTGAACTCACTAAACTTATACTGGCATCATCTCCCTTGGATTATATGATCTATAAGACTAAGACGAGTTATCCAATTTAACTAAACCATTATTCCCTCCACCCTTATCCGATTATACATAAATAAAACGCGTGGCAGAGACGAATTCTGCATAGCGTATAATTGCTGGAACGTACAAATGTGTTTTCGTGATGATGGACGACAACAAGCGTTATAGGTAATCGCGATGAGGAATCTCGGTCGCCATAAGCGATACGGAGAGCACGTACGGCAATTCGGCCCAGCAAGATGCATCACGAAATTGCATTTCCGCTCGTGATGTCGGTAAAGTGCTAACAATAAAGTACCAGGTCCATACGCGAAGGAATGGAGGACGGATAAGTGTCATCGCGGTTAAGGGTAGGACGAAATGCAGTAAGCAAATTGGTCGGATGGTGGAAGCCGGAGATCCCGGCGAATCCCAGAATGTCGGAGATGAAAATGCGATACCCGATGCGATTATAACGCGCGCCCTCATCCACTCGAGACGCTCACTTCCGTATAAATATTTTCTCGGCGTGGATGTGTCGGCGATATCTTGTGTGCAGGGCTCCTGGTGGAAGGTGCGCATCGATTATCGGGTTTCAAATTATCCGTCGGCCCGTGTTACACGTCGGTGCTGCTTGCGCGCGCGCCTCAGTTTCCTCAATGATACGAAAATAAAATTTCGAGACCGAATTGTGAAGTACATATCTCGACGTTTTTATTTGTTTTTTTTCCCTATCTCGCGAAAATCGGAATATCTCCCTGTCGCGTTATTAATAACAGAATAATATTTGCGTCAGCGTGCAGTTATATAACGTATTTTTATTTTCAAGAACGTAGCATATTATAAAGATAAATAATTTTATAAATAGGTGATTTTTTTCACGTGAAAATTCAGATCCGCTACAATTTTTAGCATATTTAGTATGAATATGAATGAAAAAAATAGGGACTTAGAAAAACGCATACATTTTTTTATTTTCAAAAATGTATTAAAATCGGAAAATTTCTCATATACGTGCAGATTTAAATGAATTATCCGGAATCCTTCTCTTTTTTTTCTTTAAAAAATTTTTTTTTAATAAAAATAGAGACACTAGTTTTTTCACGCAGAGTAAAAAGATACAGAATATAAAATTTTTAACTAATTAAAGAGCTTAGAGAGGATTTTCTTTTCATATCTCCCTTACATGCATAAAAAGTTACTTTTATATTTTTTCTTTAGAATTTTTTCTTTAGAAAATAGAAATAGATTTAATTTCAAGCTAATTTTCAACACAATTAAATCGATATTTAAATAGAAAAGGTTTATTAGAATAAGCAGAATCTTATGGCTAAAAAAAATATAAGCCATAAATTGGATTAAAAATCGCAAATATCCGAATTGCAAGTTTCGCTAACGCTGCTCATTTTCCTGCAATTCGATTTAAAACACGGTAAAAGGAAGGAAGATGTTTCAGCCAAATAGGACCACTTTGTATCGTTCCGGTGAGACTAAGCGGATGTGATGAAACAGCCATGAAATCGGACGGAATTGGCTTTGGACCGTTTCTTGTCGAGGGCGTTTCCCGTCCCGTAAAGTTGAAGATTCTAGGCCTCACCCCCCGACAGGGTCGAACGTACGCGATAAGATACAGCGGAAATGATTTTGAGTAAATAATACAACCGTTAGTGATATTTCCGTAAGTGATATGGATCGCTTTATTATTAAAAATTTTAACTAGTGTCAAATTTTCTATAGATCGTTTTTTAATTTTTCGATTCTTGTTTAACGAAGGTGTTAGAAGAGAAATGGCCAAGGAAATGGCATTGTTTTACAAGTTTTATTTTTTTCGTGTAATAAATATAATATATTATTATATACAGGGTGACCCATTTTAACTTAGGCAGCCAAATAACTCGAAAAATAAGCAAGATAGAGAAAAATGTTTTAGACAAAAGTTGTATGGTTTCGAGGGGGCCATAAGATGGTATCATTGGTTTGACCTTGAAGAGTCATTTGAAGGTCACGTGAAGGTCACTTCAATTTTTTTAAATGGAACATCCTATATATTTTTGTACATTCTTGTAGCTCATCTCGAGAGCTTTCCAAAACACTATAATTAAGTACATTTTCGTTAAGTACTTTTTGAGTAATGAGGCTTGAAATAATTTCTTAATTTTACATAAACCGTAAAATATCTTGTAAAATATTCATTTTTCGATTACCTTACCTTAATAGTTTTATGTACAAAATAATGAGAGGAATCAATTGGTGTAAAGAAAACACATAGTTGTTTTTAAGAAAAAATATGGAATTGTTAATTGCAAATTACATATTTTTTCTTCGAAACAACTATGTGTTTTCTTTACACCAATTGATTCCTCTCATTATTTTGTACATAAAACTATTAACGTAAGGTAATCGAAAAATGAATATTTTACAAGATATTTTACGGTTTATGTAAAATTAAGAAATTATTTCAAGCCTCATAACTCAAAAAGTACTTAACGAAAATGTACTTAATTATAGTGTTTTGGAAAGCTCTCGAGATGAGCTACAAGAATGTACAAAAATATATAGGATGTTCCATTTAAAAAAATTGAAGTGACCTTCACGTGACCTTCAAATGACTCTTCAAGGTCAAACCAATGATACCATCTTATGGCCCCCTCGAAACCATACAACTTTTGTCTAAAACATTTTTCTCTATCTTGCTTATTTTTCGAGTTATTTGGCTGCCTAAGTTAAAATGGGTCACCCTGTATAATATATAAATATGTAAATCTATTGTTAACAGTCAAATTGCTAGTGTCTAACTTGAAATTAAATGAACAAATCGGCCATAAATTTGTTGAGCCTAATGCAGCGTGCAAATAAGTTCAATATTAAGGAACAGCTTGAGCGGAAGAGCTGCGGAATCGCAGAGATGAATAAATAAGCAGGTAGTCGCGGAAATTACGTTTCAGGGTTCGTCGAAATTAAATTTATTGTGACGCGACGTTCGGTGAGATTTAAATTTCCCTGGGGAGGCAAAGGGAATATGGTTGAATGTAGGATTACTTTCCACCGAAGTACGTCTTATGATTATTTCATTGTCGCGCGCTTTGTACGCGCTCGGCGTAAGCGCTATTGTGGCGTAAAATTGAATTCCATTCGTTCTATCCGATCGGATTCTCTGCGGCGAAATGCAGTTTCGCGCGACTTGTCATTTTTTTCCACTCTAACAGACAGTTAGTTGGTGCCCTTTGCCAACCGTTTTCGGATTTCATGCTAATTTAATCCTATAAATCCATGAGATTTTAACTTTTAACTTATTTCAAATACAAATATAAAAACACAGGAGCAGAATCTACAGAGATTCATATAAATTACTTAAATTATAAGTAATTGAAAACAATATTTTCACAATTACCTGAATTTATAATTAAATCTAAAGCTTTTTTTTAATTATTTAAATGCATAACCACATAATATATCACGTAATATAAATTGAAAAGTTACTACTAATTTAATTAGTGAACAAAACAAACAGAAACTTTTATTTAATTATTTAAATGCACAATCACGTAATATATCACATAAGTTGAAAAATTACTAATAATTTAAGTAATGGACAAAACGAGCAGAAATGTATACAGGGTGACCCATTTTAACTTAGGCAGCCAAATAACTCGAAAAATAAGCAAGATAGAGAAAAATGTTTTAGACAAAAGTTGTATGGTTTCGAGGGGGCCATAAGATGGTATCATTGGTTTGACCTTGAAGAGTCATTTGAAGGTCACGTGAAGGTCACTTCAATTTTTTTAAATGGAACATCCTATATATTTTTGTACATTCTTGTAGCTCATCTCGAGAGCTTTCCAAAACACTATAATTAAGTACATTTTCGTTAAGTACTTTTTGAGTAATGAGGCTTGAAATAATTTCTTAATTTTACATAAACCGTAAAATATCTTGTAAAATATTCATTTTTCGATTACCTTACCTTAATAGTTTTATGTACAAAATAATGAGAGGAATCAATTGGTGTAAAGAAAACACATAGTTGTTTCGAAGAAAAAATATGTAATTTGCAATTAACAATTCCATATTTTTTCTTAAAAACAACTATGTGTTTTCTTTACACCAATTGATTCCTCTCATTATTTTGTACATAAAAGTATTAAGGTAAGATAATCGAAAAATGAATATTTTACAAGATATTTTACGGTTTATGTAAAATTAAGAAATTATTTCAAGCATCATAACTCAAAAAGTACTTAACGGAAAGGTACTTAATTATAGTGTTTTGGAAAGCTCTCGAAATAAGCTACAAGAATGTACAAAAATATATAGGGTATTCCATTTAAAAAAATTGAAGTGACCTTCACGTGACCTTCAAATGACTCTTCAAGGTCAAACCAATGATACCATCTTATGGCCCCCTCGAAACCATACAACTTTTGTCTAAAACATTTTTCTCTATCTTGCTTATTTTTCGAGTTATTTGGCTGCCTAAGTTAAAATGGGTCACCCTGTATAATGTTAAATATCCAACAATAGCTTTATCGATTTTTCCCACTATGTTTTCCCATTATATTTTCTTAAATCAATATATGCTATTTTACTATGCACTTTTGTTACGAGCTACGTAATTATAGAGTATCAACGGAAATTAACATATTCATTTTCGATCAGTGTTTCATGCCCATGTGTATATATTGTTCTCGTATCTCTTGCATGCAATATTTACATACTCGAATTAAGTGTGTGTGTGTATTTCTCGGCAAAAAAAAGCAGCTGAAAAGTGAATGAAAAGAACAAGTTCATTAATAACAAAAAAAACTTATTATTAAAATGTAATATCTGAGAGAATTAAATTAATAATTAAATATATAATACTCAAATTAACAAATAAATAAATATTGTAAATCAATTCATATTTCAAATCTAAAAATGTACACGCTGGATCGTTCGATTCTTGATTAAAATGTCACAAGTGTTTCTGTAGCAATGTGGGTTAAAAGATGCGATCATAAATCACGTTTTACATTGGAATCACTGTTATCAAAATATGTATATTAATTAATATGAAATTTATTATATCATAAAAAAAGTAGTCGCATTTCCATCATTTATCATTCTTAATTTTTCGTTAAACATGAAAGCTAATATAAATGACATTATTAAAATAATGTATAACTTAATATGATTTGTTTATAATTTATTTGCTAAGAATTTAATTTTGTTTACATATTAAATGAAAAATATATATAACTATGATATACATAATGAAAATTATAAATTTCGATATCGCAAGCAAAAGAGACATTCATATTAATGCACGAAAATTTCTTAATTGATATTCGGTTATTGTAATTTTCTTTCGTTTCTTTCCTTGTTTTAGCATTTTTCCTTCTTGCGAATGTCGGCCATAAATCAAAATTCCGGACTTGAAGTCCGATCCGTTTCTGGTACATCTGCCTTTATTGTTTTCAATTTATTTTTATGGACTGCAAAACTGACTGAAAATCGTATGTACGACAGCACCTTGTTTTATAAATCTCTTTCACTGATTTTTTACGATCGATTGCACATTTTTTGACGTTGTGCAATTTATACGCTTTTCATAAATACAAGAAATATAAAATCCATGTTCCATACATACATACATATAAAGAAACAGAAAAAACATAGAATGAGTCCTATGTATTATGTATCGAGGTCATCCTTCATTTCCATTTCTTTAGAAAATTTATGTCCCGTTTTCCTACATTTTTACAATTTATGTTAGATAATTTAATTAAAAATATACTTCGCTTATATAAATATTATTATATTTATAACACTTAACTAACTGAAAATTCAATAGATATTTAGTATTAAGTGTAATAATACTGTAAAATAATTCTCAAAACGTAAATAAAACATTGATCCGTAAAGCTGCAAAATTGTAGTTTTATATAATGAATGATCAACTGATTGCGTACGTATCGTGTAACTAATGATTTAATACGAAACTCATTCTTTATCATCGTTAGACGATAAAAAATCGCAGAGCGTTAAGTATCACCATCGTTTAAAAATAATAAAGATTATTAGAGAAAGAGTGTACAGCAAAAAATTGTATTAACGCGCAAGCTATCGAAATATTCAAATAATTATCGCATACATTACAGGATTATGTTAACGTATGTGATCCAATATGCAAATATCGCGAGGCAATTTAATCGTTTTTCTTTTAATCCCCATGATAGCCGCGCACACGGAAGCTGGATCAATTTTGATTCACAGCAAAAATTTTTTTCCTGCGTATCTCAGATTAAAATTTTATTTTAATGAATTTTAATTATATATATAATATATATAATCCTTTTTTTTTAAATACCACTTATATTTGACAATTAAAAGAAAACAAGACATATTTTAAAAATAAAAATTATTGTTATTTTTATATAATGTACACTAATTGAAATTTTGCTTCAATTATTGAACGAATTTTATAAAACATTGTTAAGATATGAATCAGGAATGAATCTGGCATCCACTGGCGGAGAGCTATTGTCACAGCTATTGTCTTAGGCGAATTTATTTGATGATTCGCAGTTATCTAAAGTTTGTTCATTCAGATATTTTCACTGTGCGAGGGGGCGTCATTAACCTTCCAAGGGTATTCTCATAAAGGAGCAAGATCCATATCCTAACGACATTATTACCAGTAGCGGTCCCGGGAGGTTTGATCCTTCCAGCGTCTCTTACTTAATTAGTGCACTTTATAAGATGAACTATATGCCTTATCTGGAGGACCAAACCACGGACAATTCTTCAATCTGTGTAATAAATATTTCCATCGTGTGCTCGCGGACACTAAAGATAATTCTGTCATAAATTAAGATTAGAATCAAATATATCTCAAGGCGTTCCTAATAATAATTTAGTATCATAATTAATGATGCTTCCCTTAATTAATATTATTTTCTGCAAAATTATAATTAAATAATTATTAATAAACAATACTACACGTCTTTCTTTGTAAAATTTTGAAATATGTTCATAAATGTATTAATAATGTATCACTGAATGAAAAGAGGGGAAACAGTTTTGGAATTTTTCTTCGTGAATTCGCCAATGGCAAAGCGTAGCACTACATTTCGCAAAACCATGTTGCATGAAATTGTTTCGATGTTCACTCGCTAACAACTGTGGTATTATCTGGTTTTTCCCTACATTCCCTACGACGGCGGAGCTTCTGCAATTTACAGGATTACTTTGTTTCGAAGCAGATTAATCCTCCTGGAGAGGAATCCTGGAGAGGAACATCTCAATAGGAGCAATGGATGGTGATTGTGGTTGAGCCGCAGACAACCGAACACGAGAAATCACCGCCGCTATTCTGACGCAAAAACGGCCATGAATTTAATCCTGCAATTTTGACCGGTTATCTCGCTCGACCACAGAATGGAATTCATAAGCCGCCGTTAACTCGAGCTTATATGTCACATATATACATATATGTATAAAGAGAGAAACTGTCGCAGTAAAGGAACAATTTTAAAAAGCTCGGCAAAAGCGTCACCTTCGTGCCGAATTTGCCTCTTCTTCTTCCAATATCCTTCCAAGGATTAATATATTCTGCGATTTTGTAAAGCCGGAAGCCATAAGGAATTTTATTCTGTCCCATACTGCCTCTTGAGGTCGGTCACGGCGTAGGACGAGATTGACTCAGATTCATCCATAACAGATTCATTCTTTTTAAGGACAACTTTTTAACGAATAAAGTTTTTGAGTTACCTCTTCCCTCTCATGTTTTAATAATAAAATTATAGTGAGCTCAAAACGTCTAACGTTCGATAGAATAAAAATCCAACGCAAAAAAAGTGTATAAATGAGATACTTTTAGCAAATTATTTTTCTAGAAGCTCTACTGTTTGTATGCATTATAATATTAAAATTTATAATATTAAAATTAATAATTATTAATAATGATACAATGTATAATAATATTAAAAATTTATATTTATATTTAAAAAAAATATTAAAATATTAAAAATATTAAAAATATTAGTATTAAAAAAATTATAATAATAAAAAAATTTAATTAAAAATAATATATTTTTCTTTAAACAATTTTCAAAAATTCTTCTTTTACAAACCAAAGTTTTTGTATGATTACGGTATGAATACAACGCATCAGTCTGATCAGGTTTTGATATGTACGCACATTTGTAAATTAAAAAAACTTTGCGCTTATTGTGAATCGTCAGTCTTCTTGTGTAAAGCATGATTATCGTAGGGAAAGGAGATTGTTGACCTTTAAAAGCGCGGGTGTTTCCAGCTTTTGTTTCGTCTCTACGTTTTACGAGCATAATTTTCATGATACAGGTGTGCAACATACACGCTTAAGCAAACGTCTTTATAGTCATGGATATCTTTTGATGTAAAACTTTTTTTATTACACTATCTTTAAAACGAGATGAGAATTTTTTTGTAACACAAGATAGGATATAAAAAATTTCTTATACATATTACATATTATATATTATTATATTATATGTTATGAGATATTCTTACTTGCGAAAACGATATTTACAAATTAAATACATTCATGTTAATTCATTTATCTATTAATAGGATTTGGTTGTAAGATATCTGAAGCTAAATTTTAGATTTAATTAAAACTTCGCTAATAAGTGCATTCTGAATTCTGCAAAACTTGTAGAATAAAGCCTTGAAGATTACTCAAATAAATTCGCTATTTACGTCTTTATGCCAATCTCAGCCAAAACAATTTATCCAAGAATTTTAAGTCAACTTCAAAGCATATCTTGGCTTTCTCACAATTCATTCCGCGCCCCAGTTTTTTATATCGATCGCGTATTTCAAGCTCAGTTAAAACATTATAATTTTCTGTGTCTGAAATTGTGTAATTGTGAAATTTTGAAATTGTGAAATTGTGAAATTATGTACTACAGCTTATGCAAAACAGGAGTTAGAAGAATTATAGGTGACAGGATAAAGATATTATTTATATAAGAAATAATATCTTTATGCAGTCTGCCAATCAATAATGGACGCCTCCCTCTCTCCCTCTCTCTCTTTAATTTTTTACAAAAGCCCAAATACGATTTATCGATTACTAAAAAAGAAAAAAGAAAAGAAAAGAAAAATAAAAGTTGTTAAAAATCACTGTGTATAATATGTGTTTTACGATACATATTTTCTAAATATTGCTGTGTTATGAAATACAGGAAAAGGCGAAAAAGTCCGTTAACATCACACACTACCATTAAACAAACTATGAAATTGCGGTCACACGCAATTCTTTAGAGGTAGGTAATGCATCTAGCCGCTGGAAAATTAATGCGTTCCTTTGTCACTGTCACGGACATACTATTCTACCGTTGGTGCCTGATGCAGAAGGCAAAAGCTTTTTACAATGGACATTTATGTGAAAAAAAGAAGGAGGAAGAGAAAGAAAGAGAGAGAGAAGAAAAGAAATAAATATATACATCATATCAAGATTATTCAATTATTTTGATTTTAAATATCTTACAATCAAATTTTAAGCTAGATATGTATGCACATACTTTGTTGTAGACTGACAGTTAAATATTTCATTCTCTGTTACATCAGTATAGTAATTAGGCAGTTTTAAAATAAATTAGACTCTTCTTACATTATCATTTCTCCCGTTATCTTCTTTCGCATTGTCATGATGAGATTCCAATGTAAAATACGGTAAAAAACAAAGTTTAATCCTTTTACCGTTTACGATTGTATCATGCAAACAGGCCGGTAGTCATTTATACGGAATCTCATCGACTATATTGACTAGGTTGAAAGTGGAGGAGATAATTCCCATTTAAGCATACGAATGGCTACATGAAAGAGAGATGTAGAAAGAGAGAGGAAGATGGAGAGTAATTGTGACGGATGAGAATGAATGAACAGAGCTGCCGGAACCACGAAACCGTAAAAACGTCAGCGAGAAAAATTCCAATTCGTACCCAGTCCCGGAATTGAGATTTCGTTGAGCAGTACCAGACAAAAGATCCGAATTGTTATGCTCTGGCAATAGTGGACGGGGAATTAATGAATTTAGGGCGTGTCGCGTCCGTTATATTTCCTGTTTCTCTTCTTCATTCGACGAGGAATCCTCGTATAAATCCTCATCAAGTCACGCCAGATTGGATTCGCTAAAGAAATGATTTGCGTATATCTATAGTTTTCGGGAAATGCAAGAAAAATGATCGCAAATACGAGCTACATTTGTTCTACAATCATGATGAAAACATGAAAGTCACTGTAAAAAGGGAGGATAATTTCGAGTAATTTGGATTTAACGAAAAAATTCTCAAACTGGATTAAAGCTTTTTGTTGCGTCTCTTCATAAATAAAAACAATAAATAAAATTACTAATTAAAGGGAAATAAATATTAATATGAGATCCATTAATTGTATGACAGCGTCGCGTTTTCCATAATTTTTTAAATTAAATAAAAAGATATATATAGCATTCACATTTTTCACATACACATGCACACATTCTTTCTTTTTCTCGAAAAATAAACTGATAATGCACAGATGAAGTGACACATAAAAGCAAGTGCAGCGCGATTAAAAAGTCCGTAAATATTTACATCGTAAACATAACGTTGACTATATCGCAAACCTCGAGGGTTAATTTGCAATTTGGCCGAGCGTCGCACAAATAATGACGGAACGAAGGCGAGCGATTGAGGACACTAAAATTCCTCTTTTAAACAAGCTTAATTAATAAACTTCATTTCGATAAGAGTTTGAAATCAACTTTCAGCCTTAATTATGAATAATTACGCGATGGATAAACATATCGGAATCGGCGAGTCTTCAATTTTTGTTAATTATGTTGGCGATACATCCTGACTTGGCGAATCGGATGAGGAGTCATCGATCACAATTACTCGCAGTGAGATACGTGCATCGCGCTAATCTCATTATTTTCATAATTGGACGAGACCGACATCGCGAATAAAAAATTTCAGATAAATCTCGGGAATATCCTGCAAATGACGAGAGAGATCATCGCTCGTAAGTTCCAGCTCCCATGTGCAAACGTCGACAAATTGTAAAACATACCTAATTAAGACTTCGCTAAGAGAGAGAGAACGATGTAGACTGGATTATTTCGCGGCGCGATATAACATTGAGTATTTTATTTGCACAGTACTAATTGGAGCCGCGCGAAAAGCAAGAGCCCTGGTTCTCTCTCAAACATTGACGAGCCGCGAAAGCTTCAGAAATGAGGCTGTAAGAGATATCAGTTGCAAGTTCAATATTATACGAGCGCAAACCGGAGCAAACGTCGTTACAAAGTTGTTTGTCTCGTCTATCTTGTAAGATATTTTGGATATCGATCGTTGCTTTGTTGTCTGAAATATCAAATAACAAGGATGAGGTAAACGCGCATACTGATCAAAATTAGAAAATAGTATTAAAAAAAAGACAAATTTATAATAGATAAATAATAATCTTTCTCTTTTCAGTGTCAATTAATTATAGTGTTCAGTTTCTTCGTCTTTCTCTCTCTCTCTCTCTCGCGTAATTAAATATCTTTTTGACTTATAAGGGGTTTCCGCATCCCTTTAATAATCGTTTAACGATCGATAAATTGACGGTGGTTCGTAGACATATTGAATTTATGTGGATTAATTACATTGCGTGCGCGCGGCATCAAAGCTGAAACTTGCTACGTGTTAAACGCGCGTATCGAGTGATAATCGATTTCATATTTGTCGCAATGCCGGACAGTTTCATGAATAACTTGCGAAACGTGCTATCAGACATTCCAATACAATTTCACATTGTCCTCAATTAAATTATAATTTACCTAAGGAAAATATAGTAACGACCAATTAATTATCTGCATCACTGAACTTAAATTTCGAATTTTAAGTAATACACGTAATTCGATATAAATAACTAAAAATATGTAAATATAAAATAAAAATTTCCGATTAAATTAAAATTCACTTAAAAGTGAAATATAAATAAATACGATATCGCATGCTACGATTTATAGTGATTTTTTAAATAGATATCGCATCGATTGAGCGATAGAGTTGAAGCTAGAAATAAAATTGGGCCAACAAAACATTTGGCCAACGCACTAAATTAATCACGATAAAAGATAAAACCTAGTACATATAGTTGCACGGTAGCAACATCGATCGTGTTTACAATATTACCGGTTCGTGCGACCATTAATACATTGACGTAGCTTCAAGTATAGCGCAAAAGTTTATTCAGTTTATCGAGAACGGTCGTTAATCGCACATAAACGTACGAGCGATTAATCACGGTTCCGTTACGGTTGTCAATCATTTAGTCTTTAATCTACTTATCGAAAGATCAATCTGCAATTTAATCCGTATACGTATGTACAGCCGCATCGAAAATTCAACGAAATATACGAGGTTTCGAGGAAAATCAGCTACCGCGAGATGATGCATCCGGGAAATATTAACGATCGCGAAAATATAATAGCTCATAATTGGCGAAAAAAAATTCAGACAATGCCGGCAATTAATAACGTAACAAGCTGATACCGCCAAAATGCACAACGGGCCTCGAATTATAATTTTACGCATAATACGATTCTCTATTAATATCCATTTCCGCGAAGGGCGATGCAATCGCGAAATTAATTACATCGCCGTCGCCATCGCCGTTGGGCGAAAATGTTCGTTTTAATTAAACTTATTGTTCGATCTGCCGTGCCCCTAATCGCGTGTAATTTCGGTCGGAAACGAAAATTATGAACGAACGATTCTCTGGAAAACTTTGCACGAGAATATCTTTGCAAGCCGGAAAAAGGGAGAGAGAGAGAGAGAGAGAGAGAGAGAGAGAGAGAGAATTACTCTTTTTTAATTAAAGTCATCGCCATCGATTACTCGCGTGCAGCTTATCTGATTAACGTCTCTAAGCTCTTCTCGTAGTAATCTGATGACGTGTGTCGGCCATTCGTCGTTCTGTGCTTCGCTGCAAATCAAAGCGAGCCCTTTGCGAAAAAGCCTCGGTACGAATCGAACGTGTGCGAAAAAGTTATTTTAAAGCAATTATAGTTGGACTGCTGTGCAACTTTATCATGAGGGAAACGACCAATCGAGATATTAATGAATTGAA
Source organism: Camponotus vicinus (assembly GCF_025532165.1). NCBI lineage: Eukaryota > Metazoa > Arthropoda > Insecta > Hymenoptera > Formicidae > Camponotus > Camponotus vicinus. The sequence continues at coordinate 10,723,256 of NW_028141945.1, forward strand.
TCTCACCGCAATCAAATTCCATTCTTTCATAAATCACACGGTGAGAGGCTAACATGTGTTTCGTGGTGTCGATATAAATTTTTTCTCCAATTAAAAAATCTACATCCGTTGAAAATAACGACAAAACACCGGCGAAGCCATCGTTCACGATGTATCAATTAAAAATTTACATGTTATTATTCGGATTATTCCAACGCGGGTTATTGGATGTTTTTATCGAAACTTTGGCTCAGATACAATCATGTTATCGAAGTAAATGCGTTTTTCCCCATCAAAAAATTGTGTTTACAAAAACCAAAAAGCAGAGCTCTCAGCGATAAAAATTGCGAACGATGGATTCTATCGAGGAGCACCATTCGATCTGAGAAAAAATTCGATCTATATCGGCGTCATAATTAAATTCCATTTATCCCGATCGCAATTTCTGACTTATTCTGAAAGATATATGAAATAGCGTACGGACTTGAGGAGACCTTGAGACGAAGCGAATTTTATTGAAGGCTACAACATTATCAACGGTTCGAGATAGTCAATTCTCGCTGATAGAATAAACTCCGAAACGAAATGACACGTTTACGAGTTGATTGAATCTCGGCGAATCGAAGGAGTATCTCTGACAACGATTTCTTGAAAAGACATATCGATAGCGCCTTTTGTTACGTCCATGAAATAGAAACACACGAGATATTTACCGAGAGAAAATACGAACGAAACGAATTTCAATTCTATATTGAAATCTTGACAATTTCGATTAATAAACCTGCAGGAATTCGTAATAAAGATTTTCAACAATTGAGGGTCCAAATTGCAAAATTTATATAGTCTAATAAAATAAAATATATAAAATATAACAAATATATTAATTGATATTATATTGCGACATAAATTCTACGTTATTAAATGTTTAAAAGATTTCAAATAATGTGAAATATGTGAAAAAATAAATGATAACTAATTGCAAACAAAATTAATTTCAATATCTCTATCCGCAAATATACTGCTATTTCATCAATATTTCAATTTTTCTATTGATATAATTAAAAGGACGAAAAATAAAATCAATGAATTTTAAATAAAAAACTGTGTTACATTTTTTATTAACAAGTTATAACAGAAATAGCCTATAAAATGGGGAATTTTTATACCGCTGTGTCGATTGCAATAAAATGTAAGTGAATTGTAAACGATTCCATACAAAGTTTATAGATCGCTTTTGAACAATATTAACTTTCTTCCTGCAAAGTAATACCGTACATTATAGTTAATAAGTACAAAACTTTAATTGTACTTAAATGTTCTTGATAAATCTTTCCGTTTTAAATAAAATTGTGAACATTTATAATCCGAGATATTCCGCAATAATGTTAACTTTCATTTAATTTTACGAGAAAGAAAAAAACTACACTTGCCGTATCCCAGACGCGTTTCGCGCTCGTTCATTATCCGACGTATTGTGCCTTTAATTATCGGAAAATTAATGAAGGTAGCCGCGATCATAAATGTCGAGAAATGAATTAAGGAGGCAAGGAGATTTAAAACTGTAGTTAAGCAACGTGTATTTATCATGTCGCTGCGGTCGCAATTTTATAGTTTGCTAGTCGTTCTAAGGGCATGTTCTAAGGGATATAAGCAACGATTAGTGAACGTTATAGGCAGATATATGCAAGCGATAAGACTCCTTTTTCTCCGAAACGAGGTCAATTCATTATGCTCGCGATGACTTATCGCTCATAACATACAACACTAATCAATTTCCATAATGAAAAATGATAATCAGAACGCGACGAGATAGGCGATGACATGAAGTTGATTAGCAATACAGCTGCCAATTACCTATTATTCCCAGATTATCGACCAAGATACACAATTGATGAAAATAAAAGTTAAGAACTGTGAATAGCGATTAAGAATAATCTAGTATTTTTTTTATAGCAATATTAGAAAAGGAAAGAGAGAAATATATTCTTATGTTAGTTTAGAATAACTCATTCCTCTATTTTTTTATTAAAATATATATGCAAAATTAAAAGAAATTTATATATAATTAAGGAGATATTTTTAATTAACCGGAGACAATGTAAATTAAGAATGTATATAAATCCAAAGTTATAAAAATACGAGATAGGTTGACCTGTATTATTTCGTATCAGACAGATCGAATCGAATTAAGGTTACATTATCAAGAAGCCATCCTAAAAGCAGCGATCGTCGCGGTAAAGTTACATTTACTCCCGGGATTAGGGTTATAGCAACTGGTGCTCGAAACTGTCGTAAGGCGAACAGCCTTTAACCCCTTAGAGAAGGACCCTTCATTACGATTGACAGGATGAGCCGCGAATACTTCGAGCTGTCCCAGATACGCGGCAGAAATGTCGGCGGTAATGATAGAAACGCGCCTGTAAAAAAGGGTGCTCGGGTTTTATGCCATTTTATTAATCTCCAGGTCAGTTCACATGTTGCGTTGAACATTAATTAACCTTTCATAGCCGCGGTGATTAAAGATAAAATCACTGAATTAATGAATTCTACTGGAAATTAGATCAGGTGATTAATTTTGTTTCTGGAAACTTTATTATTAAAAATGATAAAAATGAGAACATTCCTTGTTCTTTCTTTTCCTTCTTTCAAAAAATTTCTTAGATTTATATTTTATAACACATTATATAATGTATGAGAAGCTTCAAAAGATAATCGTGTTTTTTGAGATCCTCAATTGGCTTGATTCGCTGTTATATATATTACATATACATACATAAATAGTCGAATTTAATTGAAAATCGGAGGGATTAATCTAAGAAACAGCTTTACTTGCCTTGGTTGCATAAAAGTGCTCAAGGATCGTTTAATTTGTTACAGCGAGCGAGGTAGATTACTCTAATTCAAAGTGGACTGACCCCATGCCACCTCGCAAAGCTCTTGGATCCTGCAGATCATTAAGTGAACACAAAAGCCGAAAGATGGAGGAAGAGTAATAGCGCAAAGAAAATTGCAGCTTCGATCTTCGAGGGAGAAAGAATCTTAAGAAAGAGAAAGGGTGAAAGAACGAGGTAAAGATAAATCGCAATGTGACAAACTATTGGACTATAGTCTAATGACTAAGAATTTCCATTAACGAAAGATCGTGGAAAAAAGAAAAAAAAGAGAGAAATGGACTGAAAAATTATCTTATGATTAGCAGTATCTTAATTTATCATGCGATCCTTTTATAATATTTTCACCGAGATTAAACTTTTCGATCAGAAGCAAAAATCTCGATAATTTATATAATATATAAGCAGTATATGTGTGTATGTGTGTTATATTTATTATCGCATTATATATATGATATTCAAAGAATAAAAAAATTAATGCTTTAAATAATAATTTTGAAAAATAAAAAATTCCAGCTAGATTATTTATAACTGTAAAGATGAAATTATGCATATATTCTATTCAAAATAATTTTTTAACTTTATATTATATATTATATATTTTATTTTATATTTTATTTTCCTCCGATTCTGACCGAAAAGTTAAAACTAAAGAACAAAATATATTATAAAATAGAGAATTAATATAAATTCGGATCTATATTTCTAGATAGGTAGATGGATAATAGTAAATGTGGACACACAAAGTACTATTACACAAAGTCTTTGGTAATGTTAAGCTTCGATATTTCATAATAAGAAGATGAGACTGTATATACCGAGAAGAACTAACTTCATTAAGTGGTTTATCCCTGTTCTATTATAGCAATATATCCGCTTATTTCCTCGTGTTCCATTGAATATCCTCGCTGAATTGGGCGAAAGCTAATTCCGGCGCCAGATGTGTCCAGGGAAACGCGATTAAAGTCTACAGGATCTATCTTACGCGCAAATGAGGATCTCGCGGCGGAATAGTATGCAAACGTCTCGAGGATACATGGACGGATGAGAGTTGGTCCTTTGAACGTGTATCTTCTCGAACTCGCTAACTAATGCAAATGTTTATCTTTCCTCGATAAAAATCCTTTGATTTCACGATGTGACATAATACGTTGTACCGTTTTAACTTTGATCTCCATCGCCACCGAAGGATTAGTTAGTCTCGCCTTGTATTTCACATCGAAACTCGATAATAAGTCTCAATTACCTGTTACTATTGCAATTATCGAATTCACTATTAAAGACAGATATTTCAAAGGATAGCGAGAAGTTTAAAGGCGTTTAAATAACAAATTACAAGCTTCAGATAACGAACTGCGATACGCAATTAAGCAAATATTAAGGCAAGAAGTGGACTGCGGCGACAATTATTTTATCGTAACTATCATGCAAATCATTGCTCGATGAAAAAAAAAGTTAAAACTGATTTAAAAGAAGTAGCTCTTTTGAATGCTCTCTCTTTAATTACAAAGTCGCGGTTGATTTTAATCGCTCAAAATGAAGTAATTTCGTCTAATATAATAATAATTATATAATTATATAATAATAATATAATAATAATATAATAATAATATAATAATAATAATAATAATAATAATAATAATAATAATAATATAATTATATAATAATAATATCTTATATAATAATAATATAATAATTATATTATATTAAGCGAGACGACAAGCGCTTCGTCTGAACATGACAGTGCTCGCAACAATTCGGTCAGTTGGAAATAGGCGCTAATGCACCTTCGCGGGAGTAAATTAGCGAGCTGTAAGAACGAATTAAAGTATGCGGTAGTCATCTCGCCGGAAGTAGGTACGTGCTAAGAGTTATGCGGCGGCACAGAGAGGCAGTGGAAGCGTATGCGTCCTGACATATAATAATAACGGGGTCCCTGGAATGTCCTAGACGCGCGAAAAGACTTCTCGGAATACTCGGCGCGCCGTAGAAAAGCGGAATCCGCCGTTTAAACTGATGACGTTCGAATATATCAATTAATAGCGGCAAATAAGGGAGCACTCGCTCTTATAATAATTCTCGAAATTCACGAAAAAAAATGAAATATATCGCGTGTAAATTTTTGAGTAATTTTGCAATCAATTGTAACACATGATAGATGGGCTAATTATATATATATACAGGGTGTTGAAAAAAAGGATCACATATTTTGATAGCAGGTAGTATTGATCAAAACAAGAAGAAAAGGTCTAATTAACATGGGTCCTAAGACTAATATCTTCAAAGATACAAGCTATTTTGTTATTTGAGCTCTTTGTCATTTTCTTATTAGTCGTGTCATCTTTAGAATGTAATGAAGAAAGGAGTAGGAGAGAGTGGGGTACAATGGGGATATCTTTTTTCTAGGTGCCTTAAAAAATAAAAAATAAACAAAGAGAGATAAAGAAACAATTTTTATTTTAATATGAAATGTAATCATTTATCTTCCATAAAAAAATTGAAGTAAAGAAACTGAATGTATGATAACAAAATAAAAACTCTTGTATCTTTGAAGATATTAGTCTTAGGACCCATGTTAATTAGACCTTTTCTTCTTGTTTTGATCAATACTACCTGCTATCAAAATATGTGACCCTTTTTTTTCAACACCCTGTATATGTATATATATATACACACACACACAATATATATATACACAAAGGCGAATCAATGTATATATATATATACATATATATATACGTATATACGTATATATATATATATATATATATATATATATATATATACACATATATATATATATATACACAAAAGCGAATCAATCTTTACCTTCTACTTTTTTGCGTCTTTCTTTCTTAAATCCGAGATATCTTCTCCAGAAGAGATTTTGGATTAAATGTCAGGGTTTCCTCTCAACAAAAAAATATAAAAAATATAAATTAAGGATTGCAATACATTGTCATAAATACAGTGCACTAAAATTTTCACTGCAATTTATTATATATATATATATATATATATATATATATAATAAATTGCAATAAGATATTACACTTTGAAGTTACATTTAGTGAAAATTTTAGTGCACTATATTTATGTCAATGTATTGCAATCCTTAATTTATATTTTTTATATTTTTTTGTTGAGAGGAAACCCTGACATTTAATCCAAAATCTCTTCTGGAGAAGATATCTCGGATTTAAGAAAGAAAGACGCAAAAAAGTAGAAGGTAAAGATTGATTCGCTTGGTACATTGTAGCTGTAGCTCCAGGTGCTGCTACTTGAGTGAAATGGAACGGGATACGCAGCACGAGTTACACAGTAGTAAGATAATCCACACTGCACTTGTATCCTGCGCAGTTGACAAGCTCCTGCGTCAACAATCGGACGTCGCACAAAGGATAACAAGCGGAAGCGTTCCGCTAAATTGCAACTGACGGAATTGAGGAAACCTACCGATTGGTAGGTCCGAGCTAATGATCGTCCAAACAAATCAAAATCTAAAACATTTTGATTAAATAGCGGAAAGAGGATTTCGGTTTTAATATCGGGGTAATATTACTACATCGGGATTTACAATAAACGCTGTAATCGCGGCGCCTATTAAATAGCAATCATCTTAATGATCATATCAATTCTGGCGATGTACAAACTTTGATTATAAAGCACGCGATGTGATTGATGTTGCATTTAATTAATTTATGTCAAAGATATGCATGAATGAAATAATCTTCTTTTTATGAAATTAATTACGGTTAATATCGAAATGTAACATTTAATATGCACAAATTAGTACCTATATGGCAGCTTTAAATGAAAATGTCTGTTTCATCGCATACACAAAGAGACAACGTAAACGCTCGATGATATTCCCATCGCTCGTCGAAATAAACTGACAAAGGTGTGTGTACGTGTGTCACATCGAACGAGCGTAAGTTTAACGATGTGCATGTTGCGGGTACCTAAGTGCCTACATATTGAACAGCTCGTTGACCTGAGCATCGGTGTTATACAAAGGCTAACTAGGAACCTTTCATGGCACTTCGATTAGCACAGTTTGCGGCTAATGATGAAACTGGGATAGGAAGGTGACCACGAAACTTTAGATATCGCGAAGGACGGCCATCCATATTCATTCTGTTTTACATTCATCGAATTTGTTGACAAAGCACCATTATTTTCCGATGACAATTTTCTCATCCAACATCGTCGAACGCGAACAAACACTCTGCGAAAATATTTTCACGAGCATGAAAGCGCAATAATGAATGTTACCTTTACAATTTTTATTACGAGAAACGTTGAAATCAAATCATTTAAATTCGCAAAAGTATTAATAATATTGAATGCAACTTCGTCTTTCGGAAAACTTATAAAATTCATCTTGTAAATGTGCTTAAATCTTATTATATACAATGTTGAGGAAGAAATGAATGCATCGAAGAAGGAAGATTTGCAAGATACCAATCTAGATAAATTATCGGCAAATACCTCGTTTTTCTTTACAAAATCGAAATGGAATTAATTAGATTTTTCATTTATTAAATATAATGTCAGTTTAGAGACCAAGAACGCATTTGGGGCGTACGCACTACAGTTTCCTAGATGCAACACAATCGCTTCCTGCAGATTCGGAAATCCTGGAGGGAGGCATTTGCGAAGTTACGAGGATTACCGGAGTGTCTGTTTAATATTACGCGGTGGTTTTGCTTGTACGACATCCTACGCAAGCAATTATTAACTATGAAGCCGCGTATCTCAACAAATGTTCTGTCATATACACGACTCGCTGAAACTTCTTCGTCTCGCGAATGAAACATCACTATCGCGATCTTATTTCCATTAAATTTTGAAAAGCTTCAACACGTTAATATTCAAAAGCTACATCACAAACACGCTCTCGATGGATAACATATTATTAACTGAAGCTTATTAAAATTAGAGCCAATTTTTTCTTCTTCGAAAAATTTTTTCAGATTGTAATAATATTATAATTAATATATAAAATAATTAATGTATAAAATAATTAATATATAAAATAATTAATATATAAAATAAATATTAATATTTAAATAATTAATTAATATGTAAGCTAAACTTCTCTCGCGAGGATTAATTTCGTAGCGAATTCGGTATATTCATTTAATTTAATTAACTCCTGCGATTGCGATTTCTAATGTTATCGTAGGTAATTATCTCCGATTGTTGAATCGGTATTCTCGAGATTCTCATTCGGGTAGAAAGTCTGATTGGTAATTAGCAATTACCATGCAAATGGGACGCGGATGCGTGACGTGCATTTGCTTAGCGCATATTTATCGTAAATACTCGTCGCATGTGCACGCACGTGGCAAGCGAACTTTTTACTTTTTGAGCGCACCATGCGCTGTCCGACACGAGGAAGGCGTGGACGACAATAAATTTCCACGAAATGTGAGTTTAACAAAAGATAAATTAACATGTACGAATAATTAAGAACTATTGCGACTTAATTTAATCCCTTTATTAAGGGAAAAATATCGTCTTCAACATTTTTTTTTCAATATTATTAAAAATATTATAATATCTCGAATAACTATTATTATCATCTTTGGTTTATATAGACCACAGGAGGAAATCGGTAAAGGTTACAAGATGAAAAGCATCTCTACCATTCCACTCTCCCTAGCTATGTAAACAGCGTATTCTTGTTGCAAATTTTCTTACGACACAAAATAAATTTGCCAGTGACTAAGATTGCCGATACTAACCTAATTTTGAAAAGTTGAAAGTTTTGATGTTATTAGAATCTATCGAATCATGAAAAAAAAATTACAATTCGATACCAACGGGAAATTTCGATAAAAATATACTTTTACATATTTAATATTTGCTTTTAATGTTGCCTACGGGAATTTTTATTTTCTCTGTTTCTTTCTCTCCTTTTTTCTATTTAATTAAATCTACTTCTAAATAAATCTTACGACCATAAGTAAAACTAAAAATTAAATTTATTAACATTGATCTGTTTTAAGTAGGGGGCAAAATTCAATTAAAAATTAGAGATTAAAGATTAAATTGCAAATGAAATTTAGCGATGAAATCTACGGGGTCTACGAGACTAAACCGGAGTCCACTGTTTTAAACAGTGTCAGTTCAGCAGAGAGCAATCTAAACTTATCGAATACTCGAACTTATTTTGAAACCGATTCGAATCGCATTTTGCGAGTACCCACGCGCGTCCCTTAAATTAATTCTCTACAACATGCAACAGGCGCGGCCAGCGAGCGCGGTCGAGTGCAAAGCGGAAGTAGGTTTGCGTGCAATCGCCGTGCGAATGAATGTGCCATCAAATGGAACATTACATTCGAGCACGGTCCATTGGCGGCGTATTCCGCGGGAATTTCTACGGAATTCACAACGTCAGCGCGCGAAGCCGCACTAATTGTTTCAACAACAATACCATCAAGAGAATTTTGCGAAGCAAATGGTCCAGGTTGGTTTCTATCAATTGTTATCGAATGATTATATAAATAAAATGGTAAATAAATGGTTTAAAATAATTTGCATGTGAGAGGAAGAAATTTGTAAATTGCTCATTATTGAAAAATTTATTTTATAAGAAAGAATATTTAGCGTGAAAGAGAAAGAAATATGTAACATGTATGTAACATATATATAACATGGAAGGTCTGTCTTGTAAAATATGTAAGTTAAAATTATAGAAATATGATGACGTCTTCAAGTCCGTATAATTAATCATTTATATACAAAATTGATCGATTTTATTCACGAGAGTACTAAAAGAACTTTCAAGAGAAGATTACAGATCCATTTGTTATTTTCGCAAAGATATCGCGTGCCTCGCGAATCCCCCGTGCTACGCATTAACATTTCCCGACAGAGAGAAACGCGAAAGGCCGGGAAAGCTGATAAGGGTATATCGCCCCGTGGAGAAGGGTTCTACAGATCCTTAAGCGCTTCCGAAGATCGAAGTATACCCTATTTCAAGTACATCCATTACAGCTCCCATCGAAACTTGCGTGTTGTATGAAATTTAAGGGGACGTGTAAACTTCCCTTTTCCGATGGAATCGACAGTGCACTTTGGTAAGGGCTACGTCTATATCGGATGTGGCTCCATCATTTTGGAGAAATATAACGTATGGAAAGTGATATGGTGCGCCATCACACGCGAAATGGAAAAAAGCCTCGCGGAAAAAGCCCCTTCTATCCAAATTGGCTCGAAACAACCCCAATATCGGGGGAAAAAACAACGAGTCACGGATGGTTAGAGATTACATTCCATCTCCTTGTCAAAGTCTCCCGAGGGGTCGGGCCCCAACAACGGTGGTCGGAATTCCTTGAGAGAGATGGAAGACTTCCGCGCGCGCGTACTCGAAGATCGCGATCGCTAATTACATTGTTACATGTTAGCGGCGGTTAAACAATGCTAACCGACGAGATACAAGATACTCGAGATACAGCGCGCCGATAGTCGGCAAAACATACAGACCGTACGTCGGGAAAAATTCCGCTTTTCTGCCGGAGAGAAAAATTTCGTTTGCTGCTCGCTACCGATTAATGGGATTTTCATCGCTCTTGCTCTTTGTCGAGCAACGTTAAAGATCAGACTGGCATGGCGAGTAGGCGGAAATATAAAAATATAATATTTACTTTTCAATCTCCTCTCTCATTTCGCTTACGCTAGTAAATGTACCCAGCAAACACCAAGTAACAGTTATATTATTGTTATTTAACAGTTATATAATTGTTATTTAACACATAACAGTTATATAACAATATAACTGTTACATGTTATATAACTGTTATGTGTTAAATAACAATTATATAACTGTTAAATAACAATTATATAACTGTTACTTGGTGTTTGCTGGGTACATTTACTCAACAATATAACTGTTGCATGTTATATAACTGTTATATGTTAAATAATAATTATATTGTTGAGTGGGAAATAAAAATGGAAATTATAACAATTATATAACTGTTACTTGGTGTTTGCTGGATATGTACATGTTGCAATTTCGATGCAACTGCAGCATTATCGCGATGCGATGTTGAGGACGCATTTTCTCGACGGGATCGAACATTCGGACTTTGCGCGATACCTTAAAAGCATTGTCGGAAAAACCGTAGAAGAAGGCAAAACCGTCGCGTGAGTAAAGTTTCTGCGCGATCTGAATCCGATTTATCCCCCGTATCCGATTGGATTGGGCACACGAGAGCATCCGGAAAAAGTTATAAAACTTGAAGAGAAATTTTATTTCGTCAGAATGAGAGTATTTCGACGGTTCTGAGGTGGCTCAGAATCTCTCCTCGAGATGTTCTCCCTAAGGACGGATACCTTTAGTTGGTTTATTCGGATTCGAAACCATGTGATGCTTTTATGGTTGCTTTGTCTTTGAATGGAGAGAAAGAGTGTCTAATCTTTAGAGACATATGATATATCGAGATTGGCCAATTTTTGTTCACGATAACATGTTTAAGGAGAAATTGGAAATTTTTCAAGAAATTGTGTAATTTTGATTTCAGAGATTAATTTATCTCTATGAGTACGGAAACAGCTACACAATAGCTATTGCATTTCCGTTGCCATAAATAAACATAGGATCATTTGCATATATTTGTACAATTGAAATCTAAACTATCTAATTATATGTACCAAAACACAGGAAGGAAATAATTATACGAATTATATCTCGAAATTACATTACTTTTAAAATTCTCCTGATTAAAAATATGTTTCAAATATATCTCGATCAAGAATTGGAAACTTTGATAGTGAAATAAGAGCTTGAAAAACGTAGCTGTCATTCTCGTGGGAGTAAATCGCTTATCATATCTATTTTCGACTAGAAATAATCGATGATCTAAACACAGACCTCGTCGAGAACTTGCCGTGTTTTATCGGGACAGGAAAATTCGTTCGATTAAAATCCGGCCGAGACAATTTCCGGCGTGCCGGTGCAAGTCACGAAGTTCGGACTGATTCCATTCCGTCAAGAGGAAAACGGCAGCACGAAGGTCCGGTCGCGGCGCGTTTCCGAAGTTCTCGTGGAAAATTCGAAACTTGGCCGATCGCGAACTGTTGCGGAAACGTTCCGCGGAGAGATTAAACTTCGCTTCCGTTTTCATATCACGATGGCTTATCCACCCTCTCCATCTCTCGATGATGAGATCAAACAATCGCGGACGCGCGGCAAGACTTGCGCAAACTATTGCGTGAAACTATTTTCGATTGCATCGCGGAAAGAATTCCCTTCCTGGTCTCATTGTGAGAACTGTTGATGATGCTCGCGCTACGTAAGGTAGCTGTGCAGTTGGAAAAGTTTTTAATGCGTTTTAATTTCACAAAAAAGAAGATCAAATTCGTCCGCTATGATACTAGAATGAGTGGAAATGGCCACGTGTACACAGTAAAAAATAAAATGTTAATTATAAATGTTAATTATAACATTTTCCACATGTCCCAGAAAGTCCACTCTAAATTTTAAGTTAAAATAACTCATTCGTATGTTACTTATTGACAAATTAAAAATGTTAAATAATTGACACGATACTTTACATTTATTTTTGTTATTGTGACTTTAAGTGTAATGTAAAAATAACATACAAATTAATTAAAAATTACATGAAAAAATAGTTATAATAATTCGTAAGAAATGTTGAGGACATTAACGTATAATAGTAATTATTTTAACTTAAATTATTTGTAATAGAAACATTTGATTTTAGTAAATTTGATTATTTTTGTATGTCAAAGTTCAAGATTATTTGAAGATTCCTAACTTTTCTTAGAATGTTAAACTGACTTTGAGACATGTTGATTGTTTAAAATGATTATGTTAAAAATACTCACAATAATATTCCATTTCTAAGAGACATGTACAGTGTTAAGTTATGAAGTTAACATAAATGTAACACATGAAAACGTTATAAAAATAATGACATATAGGTCGTATGTTAATTTTACATTAAAGTACTAATCAAAACGTGGTAACACAAGAAAATTTTAACATATGAACGCACAATTTTTTACTGTGTATAGACACTAAGTACTTTCTTAATTAATATTATACGTGCTTCGTACTTTTTTAATATGTCATTTTTAATATTTTCGATATTAGGAATAAAGAAGTCTATTCCACACGTTTGCATTATTTCAAATTTAATTCCTTTTTCTTACATATATGTCAGATAAAAGATCATCTCTTGGTGAATAACCTTTGCAACTTTCTTCTTCATGCATTTATGAATTTCTATTATTTCTCGGATCTTCATCTTGCATCTGTACATTTTACAGTTGAAAGTTGTAAGTATTTTCAGATGCTTATGTCTTCCGAGTGACGATATACTCTGCGATAGAAGATATGCGCATTGCTGAGCACAGTACGTGACATTACAATGTTTTGCGGTTCGCCAAGTGCAAACAGAAGTGTTTTTGCTTCCGGTGCTACACGGAAGTTTTAATGAGCGTTTTGTTACTGGAGATACGAAGAGAAAATATTAATTTCAACCGTTGTGAACATCAAAGAGCTAATAAAAACACTCTTTCTCAATGTTTTCCCTGCCATCTCTTACGCAATACAACGATAACATTTAATGCAAACATTTTTCAATAATTTCTATTCATTAAACAACTCGGGCACAATTACTGCGTCGCATAACAGACGTCCATCGCAATTCGTATCTCTCAATGTCACAGTTTCTCGTGTATCGCGTATAGATAATCTTCGTATTCGAAATGAGCTTCGTACTTCTTTGCACGCGAGACATTAAATGCACGCAAGATATTCCGCTGGCGGGGCGTTTTGAAAGAAAATGCCGCGAGGTAGAAAGCGTTTTAAAGACATTTCTGTAATTGCTTCTAATGGACTGACGTTACGGTTTATTCTCTGCTAAACGAACAGCCCTTCTAAGAATTAAAAATGAAGTTTTTCCAGAAGCCGCCCGGTCATTGTAGATCACTGATATGACACACGAACTGTACGATTACACTGTGATTCATAATTAATAAGGAAAATTAAAAAATTGTAGTGGAAAATTGAAAATTGCTAGTGATTGTTGCCAATTATGGAACTCGAAAACGTGTCATTCGCGTTCTTAGAATTCTCAAGAGAATAATATGAACTAATTGGCACATGCAGCGATATTCAATCTGCCTTTGAACTGAAAATCCTCTTCCAAAAGTTTGCCCTTTCAGCGAATTAATAATCGCGTCGATTCCGCCGATCCCTCTCAAATTCTGGACGAGTCTTGATCGTTTTAAAAACGCCCTCTTAAACTTCACCCTCGTGGAAAGTAATTTTTGCGAATCTTCGTGCGATTCCGTGGAAACTCGACGATCAACCATGATGAAGTGCACAACGTCTCTCTTTTAGCATCTTTCCCGTGAAATTGCATTTTTACCACTCCATAAGCACACAATTTTTCTGTTCATTCCTTCTTATAGAGAGAAAATAGCTACATACATCTGTCTCTACGAGTTCTAAGATTATGATTTACAGTATCTTATATTTAATTCTAAGAATATAATCCTACAGATATCTTTTCAATCATTTTTCTCTAATTGATTAACTCCATAATTTTAACTTTCTGTAGAAATGCGATGGTTATAGAAAGTAATAAAAGCTATAAGCGTAAAATGCAACATATGACATGTACGGTGCCATACTAGAGTTTTCTGTTTTAGAATCAAATTATGTCCATAAAAGTTTATATGAACGTGTTAAAAGCACTACCAGTTACAGTATTTTAAGGCCGATGTAAAAGAGAATATTTCACATTTAAGATTCTCTTAGAAGCTTTTTCTCAATTTCTTTAATTTCTTGAAAAACATTTTATATAAGATGGAAAAATATATATTATAATAAACGAGGAAGAAAGATCGTGTCTCCTAATTTTTCTCGAAAAATATGAATCAATTAATTTGTACAATATTAATATTTGACGCAATAAAATATGAAATATTGTTGCTAGAAAGAAATTTACGCGTTCGCGGAAAATTTAAAAAAAATCAAGATTCCTTTCGTATTCTTCTCATACCCATAAATGTCTCAAAATTTTTAAAATGTAAAAGCAGATGTTTCGAGGATTCTTTAATAATTACAACAATAGACATGCAAAAATACATCACAATGTGCAGATGGGTGATAATACAAATGAAGCATAACGAGAGTGCGGGCCATTTAACTTCCTTGACACATAAATTTCGCCTTCCGCCTTTGTAGAGTCGTTTCCGTCGGCCAATCACTGATAATCAATCCGCCGATGGACGCGATAGCAAAATTAGCATTATCGTGACGATAATGACCGAAACGTACTACGAGAACCTGTTGCGGCGATAGAAAAGCCGCTTCCACAGGAAGTCCGACTCGCGAATTGGTTGATAAAGTTTTGCGTATTCTTAAAAACTTTCGCAGACTTGAATCCACTAGCGTAAAAATGTTTGAGCCATTGTCCGCAAAAACTGGCAAAGTTTAGTTACGATTTGGACATTTTTGTTCATTCTCCGTGAACAAAACTTTCAATCAACATTATCAGGATATTTTTAATCCTAAACCATTTCGTCGTTTTCCATTAATTTAACAAAAAAGAATGCGGACAAGTACAATAGGCCTTTTGCCTAAAATTTTCCCAAGATTCCTCGAGATTAGATTTTATTTTTGGCTTAAAATAAAGTTTATGAAATTTCGAATATGCAAATTTTCATCGACCGAGTTATCGTTTAATTTTCAATCTTATAAAAAGTATCCATAAGAGTCTGTTGCCCAAAATTTTCCCAACTTGAGGTGAGACTTCACTTTTGGCTTAAAATAAAATTTATAATGCATATATTATGAATGTGTAAGTTTCCAGACCGTTTAATTTTCATCCTTATAAAAATTTTAATTTTACTCTTTCAAAAACTTATTTTAACGGTCAATTTTTTTTGAAACGATAAATCAAAAACTTGCATATTCGCATCATAAACTTTATTTTAAGCCAAAAATGAAATTCAATCTCGAGAAAATTTTGGGTAACAGTTGTCCGCGCTTTTTGAGAAAGAGACGCCATAAAATTCTTGAACGTTTCCCGAGATTCAACGAACTGATAATAAAATTAAGCCCCGACATTATCTCGGTCGTGATTCTTATTACGATTAGCATGTCTCGCTCGTAAATCAAAATTTCCATCGTCGACGTTTTATCTTTTCGCGTTATTTTTATCCGCGGACTATTTCGCCGGCAATTGAATCGATTTTGTCGACACGCCTGGCATCGAATTCCACGATGTAAAGAACACCAGTGCAATTTGCGGTTGCAAACTACGATTTTCACGAAACTCGAAACAGCAATATACGGTCACCATCCCCGACAATACGTGAAATCACGAGACAACTGGTGTGTTTGCACATTTAAAAAGCGGATCTTTCTTCAACAGCACAATTCGTTTCCATCTCACTTAGCGTCCCCTCCGGCTCGACAAAGAGATCTCGTCTCCTCACTCACTTTCCCGACTTTGGAAATAATCCCAAGATCGGCATTCGAGCCGCGTCGCGCGAAATTTCGTGCCGGCCGCTCACATCACTGCGCGATCTATTCGCGTAATCTCGTGTACTCGCACTCTGCGGAGCATTTTTCTGCGTTCGACTCTCGATTTCCCCCCTAAAAAAAATTACTCCCCGTAAATTACGTCTACACGTAATGACACATAAGGGGCGCGGTATCATGAAGGGAGAGGAGGAGAGAGGGTGGAGGGAAGAAGCGAGGGAAAGCAGAGGTGGTGAGAGAGAGAGAGAGGGGTGGTCGGGGGTGAGGGGGGAGATGAAGAATGACAGAGTTTACTCATGCTGTCTCGTGCTGATGAAATGAAGAATCAACGCAAAAAATATCGCTCGATCACACTCATCATGCACAGGTGGGACTATTCATTTGAGTGTATTATATTCACGATTCTCGGCGGTCGTCCTGTTAACGACGGGGTGGTAGTGGTAGTATCTGGGTACATCGTCGCTCACCTGGGGTAGAATCATGACGTGCGGCAGCTGGCGCGCCTCGCCGCGCACTGACTCTCCCCGAGAGCGGGAGCGAGCGAGCGGCGCGTTCCCCGCGACGCGCACCCCCGAATCCGCCCCCGCCGACCCCCGCGTCCTCCTCCCCCAGCAGCATCCGGCCCTCTTGTGCAACTTACGTGTGCTCCCTGTAAGTAAACCATTCCCTCCCTCTCTCTTTCTCTCTCTCTCTCTCTCTCTTTTTCTCTTTCTCCCTACGTCGAAGGGGTAAAAAAGAACCCTCGGGGGTGAAGTGGCTACGAGATGCCGGGCAAGACAATCGCTGCGTGCGAAGGAGACGACCATAATTGCTGCTGTTTGCCAATTGTGCTCGAGTAATTACAAGTGCACCGCGAAGGGGTCGAAATCTTCTGGGATAAAAGATGGAGGTAAATGGTGATACTTTTACACTCGTCAAGAAAAACAGATTTTAATTTTTTTTTTATTTTCCTTTTTTATATAATATTTTAGAGGCTAAAATTCTTTTCCCGATCTCCCTTTACGTAATTGAAAATTTATGGCAGTGTCCTCTCGTAGAAATTGCTACGCAAGTACTTAACGAAATGACGTAAAATGCAAGTATAATTTTTAAGTGAAGGGATGAGTCGTGTCATTCTTATCGCATTACATGAAGAATTGTCCACGTGATTAGAAAAGGAAAACAGAGCAATGGCACGAAACGATGAAACGCATAATTTTGAATTTATTACGCAACCCGACGTTTTATGTGGGCGATCCATCATCTTTCACGAACGATTCTGACATGGAAAGTGAGACGCGGTCACAAAAAGGAGAAGCACTTGACAGACAGCGCTTCAAGAGTTTTGATACTATTTACTATATTTATACTTCTAAACGCGATATAATCTTATATACACGTGGGAGAAATGTAATTACATTAAAATCGAGTTAGAAAAGCTCGCGATAACATATTCTGAGCTAATAATCTCGTTAAAGTGCTCGTATCAGAAAGCGCAGCATAAATCCATGGCATAAATCTAACTTGTAAATGCCGGTATATCACACCAATTCGTGCAAAAAGTGAGGATTACCTCGACTGTCGTCTACAGGTTGACAGATGGATAGACTTTGGCGTCGCGCAAAAAGAACTGATATATCTGCCATAGTTTCAGCAAGATCAGCTCTCGTAATGGATGAAAGGAATCCAAGCAATTTGTCTTGTCCAATAAATTACGAAACGAGACAATAACTCGATCGAATCTTTCGATCAAGGAATCCTCCTTGCGGCTCGAACGCTTTTTTTTCGTAGGTTCAATCGAAAAATGGATCGTCCTTCATTCGCCAGGGGAGAAAGTTCAGCTCCATGTCAAGCCATATGCTATGAATAGATATCGAGGGCGTATTCCCCGGCACAAAAGTACCGACGATCGCGAGACATCGATCCAGAATCGACAAAAGTACACATAAACCCTCTCAGTTATTCATAAATTTGCATTTCTTGACGTTAAAAATTTGCTTCTCTGCTTTATTGGTTATTGAACAAGATATGTAAGAATCTGCAAAATTGCCGTGTCACGTTTGAGAGTAGAAAAATATAGAACGAGAAACAGTTTCTCTCTTCCCTAAAGGACACGTTCGTTAAAAGCAGAATTATAAATGTCAATGCGGTAAATAAAACGCAAACGTCACTCGTCGCGACAAATATGGTAGGTCTTAATCCTTAACAAATATTAATTCAGCGCCATCGCGGAAACCCTCTTTCTTTGCTGTTAACACGACAAATAATCAATTAATGAAATCATAAGAAGGCGACTAATTAAGCATCGACTAATGGCACTACCGGCGCGTGGCAACAACTTGTCACGGTTTCTCCGAGTGAGCGACAAGTTTTGCGGTAAATCAAGATTAATCAAGATTGAGGGGAATAGAGATGGTGACTATCGACATCGCCATTTCCAGAAACTCCGAGTGTCGTATATGTAAGTGGCAACCCTCGTCTCGACCCGAGATATTTCTCCGGTCTCTACGCTGAGGAAAATTAACGCTCTCGGGACGAATGTCGATAGAACTAATGCGTAGGATCAAGAATTAGTCCGCTTGACGATCCGCGACATTCGTTCGCCATTTTCCCCGAAATTCGCGGCTATGTTTTCCATTCCATTATGCTTGCCGGTCGAAATCCGTTCTGCAGATGTAGGTTTATATACTCTCCTTCTGTACCTTCTGCTTCTACCCTTTGTTCGCCCCATTAAATTTTATTATGCTACAAATTGAACTCGCTCCGGACCGAGTAATTGAGGAAAATCGAAGCTCGAGGAAAATCGAGAAATATTCAACTCCAAGTTTGATATAATCGCGAATAAGATACATATTGTATTTAATGTCAGTTGTGCGCTGTTCTAATCTAAACGCTAAGAAAGATTGCATATTGTGCGCTTTACCGGACAAATCTTCTTTCCCGACAATATAAGTGATTGCCATTGGCCAGTGATCGAATGTACTTGCAAAGTACAGTTCTCTTTTATGACTAGTTCTTTCGGATAAGTATTTTTCTCGGACCAATGTATTAAGAGTGAAACGTAAAAAGTTACGTTGTTGAACGAACGATTCTTGTTGGCTTTCGTGTGTCTGGTGAATACAATGAAATATCGTTCCTCGCGATAGTCAGAAAAGGGTATCGAGCTAGAGAACGTGTAACCGAGAAAAATCAGACGACGAGAAGAAAATTCGCCTACCGACTTTCAACGAGCTTTTCCAATCTTCCGGGTATTCGCCACGAGTGTTTTTCCGTGTTACGATTTTCATGCTCCAAATCGTTTCGCCTGCGTGTATCTTTTGTCCTGTCAATGAGATCCCTCGAATTTCTTTGAATCTCGCCAAGTGTACGCGACATTTCGTATTTTAGCCGGACAAAACACGGTTTTTGAGAGAAGCCGAGACAAGCGAAAGCGCTTCAGATCAAAAGATTGTTATCGATTTTAAATGTATAAATTTTAAAAAATATAAAAATAAAAATGCGATACGTGATTCATTATTAGATATAAAAATATGATTCATCATAATTTTACTACATATAAAATATGACAATTATTACTTATAAAATATTTTCTAATAAAGTCGTCATTTTTCATTTAAAAGAAAAATTAATTAATTAACTCGGCCAAATAATATCTTGCAATTTTGTAAGTTAATATTATCTGTATATATTGTATTTCCATTAATTTAAACTATATTAGCTAACCATGATTATTTATAATCCGAAAACTATCATCTTTTCTTATTAAAATATTTTGCAACACGTTGATTCGCGACACGTTATTACCTCGCGTACAACGTGTAATCCGGTAAATTAATTAATGTTTAGAATACGCTATTATTGTACTACGGTTGCGATACTAATATATTCCTCGTGTATTAATATCATTTAGCAATAATTTAACAGAAACGTTCAAACATCTCATTTATCTCGTCAAAAAAGAAAATAATCAGCTAAACTTGTTGCGCGTTTATAATCTCTATTAACACGGTAGTTTATCGCACAATAAACTAAAAGTAGGTCGCAGTTTAATTAAGGCCATAATGTAGAAGAATTTTGATTGCATTCCAATTTCTAACGAGATATGCACTAATAAAACATTAACTAACGATATACGAAGATCAAAAATACGAGGAAAAATATTAATGAAACATTCGTGCACAGATTATACGCTTTGTTTCTTTGATAAAAACTTTATTTCGCAGAACGATGGTCGTTAATTATTTCAGCGGTAAATTTTTAGAGAAACGTTATCATAAAAATCTGTAAAGATATATTGCTACATTTAGAATCGCTAAATTCAACAATTAAAGAAATATTGTACTGGTTTCGCACTTATGTCACTTATATACTTTTGTGCAAATATATTATGTACATTTCCAGATTTCAGTTTTAAATTTAACAAGCTAACTACCCGACTTCCATTTTCGCATGAAAAGTGTTTCGCGCTGGCAGGAATATTAATGAAGTTAATACTACGACTTTTAATCTTTGAAATCACGCTTCGTAAACCTCGCCGCTCCGCATATTACGAGATTAATTTTACGCCACCTGAGTTCGTTTCGACTTGTGCAGAGATAACATCGTCATGTAAAAAGTACATGAAAATGCCAGCTCGCTGTGGCTTGGATCTCGATTCGTGGCTCGTATATTATTTTCGCTTAACAATGACCCGATACCGCGTAATTCTCTTGCTTGCTTGTGTCGCAGCACGTTGATTTAAAAGCAACACAGTAAGCCGGATAAATACGCAACTTTCTGAGTACGTTTCTTCTATTGTTTGAAGCATAGTAATGGATGAAGTAGTAATGGATGAAAAATACAAGGAAACCAATTAAATCTGAAAAATAAAGTTCCCTTTGTCACTGTTTACAATACGACATTGTCGAGAAACATTATAAAGATTACGAAGAATTGAACGTTGTAGATTTAAACAATTTTCTATCTTCTCATCTTCTGCACAAAACGTGCGATGACATATGTACATAAAGTAAGTCAACATTTTCTTTCAATGCAGTGAGCTAATACAGTTTTATCGCAAATGGAGAATTTATATTTGAAAGCACGTACTTACTCGCGCGCGAGTCTGATCAAACGCGGGATTTTTTCACTTGCAGTGAATATATTGCAACACGACTCCTGCGCAAGTCACAAAAATTTAACAAGACGAAACAGATACGTGGTATCACTATCAACAGTACGCTTTTTAATGACATCTACGGATATAACAAACATGGCTGTTTAATTAAAAGTTTCATCATTAACTCAGATTTACATCAGATTATTCGCTCATTATTCATTATCTCTAGCAAGAATTATGTCTGTTTAAAATACAATTTGAAATCAAAATAATTAAATAACGAGAATATAATTTTCACAAAAGAATTTTATATAATATGTATGGTTCTCTCGTAAAACAGAGTTTTAATTCCCATTTATAGCGAAATATAGAGAAGAGACTTAACATCTTAAAAGTTTCCTTTTCATAGTAGATATTATATTTATTATAATAAATGTAACATTGAAAACAAAGGAAACTTTTAAATATTTTCGCAAACCAAATTCACATTATATGGCGTCTATCGTACATTTACACGGAATATTTGATTACATTCTGTGTCAGATCTTTTCTTTTGAAATGTACGTCAACACATTCTTCAGGGATATCCGAGTCTTATAGAAACAACGCCATTGTTCTTTGCAAGTTCCTAGTTTACAAACGAACACTCTTTATTGTCTGAGGAAATACAAACGGCGGATAAAGAGCATCCGTTGCGCTTGTTCGAAAAGTTACAAGGAAAGTGCGTCGAAGCTTGAAAAGTAGTAATGTAAAAGCGAAGAGATGTCGGCTTAAAGGGACCACTGATATACATATATCATCGAGAAATCCCGCTTCGTCAACTTTATACGAGTATGTGCAAAGTGTTTCAGCTGTTTTTCTGAAAAAGAACAAAGATGAACAACAAAGTTGATTCTGTGATTCATAGCCGTGACATATTCTTTGATCGGAAAATATAACCAGTTTCTCGCTCTAATTTAAAAAAAGCCATTTTTCAATTTTTTCCATTATTAAGCGTGTGTACAGAAATGCTAAAATTAATTATTTAATTTTTTCATTTAAAAATTTAATGAAATATGTTCTAAATTTTTCTCTAAAAAAATATATACATATATAAATATATATAATTAGAATAGAAATTTTTTTATATTATAAAATTTATAATTATAATTTATAATTTATAATTATAAAAGAAATTATACTAGAATTCAATTTAAAATTAACAAAAATATGTAATTATAACAGAATTCATATTAAAAAAACATTCGGCAGAATCAAAATTTCCTATTTAAGTTTTAATAAAATTGCAATGAGCAAATAAAAAAGTATCATTTATGTTTTTATTATGGCATTTTTTACTTATAAAAGCTGGTCGCAAATACCAAAAGATTTTCACAAGTTACAAAATCGCCAAGTCAACCGAACAATCGTTTCTATAAAAGAAATAGAGATTGATGAAGGTTATCCGTCGTGAATAATGGCGAAGATATATGAAAGCCGGGAAATGCGCAAAATTCCATAGATAACGGAACAATAATGAAATGATCTCGTCATTTCCCTTACCTTGGTTACCTTGTTCCGCTCTTGCTGGCGCGCGAAAAGCCGCCTCTACCTCTTCGCCCGAATCTTCGATTGTTGACACAAGATTAATAGATTGTCAGTTGTCGCCCAACATCCGCTCGCATTGTCCACCATTGTCGTTGATCAACGACATTATTCAGTTTCTGTTCGTGATAAAATCTAGCATTTTTTTTCAGATCGAGAACATTTTTTTGTTCAAGAAAAATTCTGCAAATGAGACGACCAGATTATCCAGCATCTGATATAAAAATTATTACATCTAAAAAAAATATTTTTTCTAATATTTTATAATTATGTTGCATTTATGTTATATTATGTATTTATTTGTTTAAATATAATTGCAACGGAAAATATATATTCACTTGCGAATGGAAATAACTGTAATCTGTAAACTTGAGATAATTATTTACAGATTTATTTATTGACTAAATTATTCTGGCACAAATATAACTCTATTTGCTCCGCAAAGTCTGCATGAGAATATTATATATATACATATGACATTTATATAATCACGTTACACAGCGGCGTTTGAATTTGTGATACGGGATTAATGAATTTTGAACATAAACCAATTACATATCTGACGCTTTTCCACCAGAATATAAATCCTCATTGCAAATGCATTCTTCTCTCTCGACTTTTTATTTTCGGTTATTATTCTTCTTGAATCAAATTTTCCATCAAGTCTATTTTCGATTGCAAACGAATAATTGAGAGAGTTGATGCAATTATATATTGTCTATTTCTGCGGTTCAGATAATTAAATATCGACGATGTAACGCGGCTCGTAAATTGGATCAATTTACACTCGTGAGCACATTGAAAGTTTCTTGGCAACGATGACTGTAATGATTGATCTCATATATCACTCGCTAAAAATATTCCATGCAGTCAATAAATGTATTCAGAAAGGATCGCTCGTGATTTATTTCAGCCAACGAGAGGGCTTTCATTTTGGAAGAGATCGAACAAAAATTGCACATTTAAATTAACGCTTCAATTGCAGCTATGATAAAAGAATTTTAAGAATTTTAATAATTTTAAAAGACGTTTTAATTATGTTACAACCAAGGAGAACGCACATCTTTATTCCTTTTTTATAATATTTCTTTTCTAGCGCACGATTATTAAACGCATCTACCGTGAATTGAGACTTCAAAGTCGTCCCGATCTTTTACCTTGACAATACATCAATAAACGCGCTCGTGAACGTAGGCTCGAAAAAGCTGCATCGTGTTTCTCCGTTTAATGCACCTGCGACCTTAATTACCCTGTTACACGGTACTCATCGTTCGAGAAACATGCTTTGTCACCCGTTTACCTCGTATAAAGCTAAGCCCTACTATATCTGTCGTGTCGATGAAACTATTGGCCCACGTGATACCGCCTGTAATCTGCTGTAGGGTTTCTAATCGATATGAAATTAAAATACGTCGGTCGGTTCTCTTCATCCGATATTCACCCGAATAGATTGACCGACAAATCACATAGCGTAATGCTATTTTTAGCAAAATGAGCATCGTTATCATTATTTCATTTTTACAATCGGCCAAATATAAACTGTTGTCTTTTACACAAGTATATACATGTGTGTAATATATTTAATAATAATATATATTCGTATAATAATAAATATATATAAAGTATATATGCATATATAATATAAAATAAAATTATATAAAATACAAAATAAAATATATAGATATTTATATATTTACATAAATAAAAATATTGAAAAAATAGACATAAGCATTTAAAAATAATTTAATTATAAATTGAAGAGAATAGAGACTCTCAAAGAAATAATATAATAATACATATATAATATAAAATAAATACTATATAAATAGTATAAAATATATACTAAATAAATTATATTAAATAAATAGTATATAGTAAAAAATATATATAAATAAATTGATAATATATTCACTTTCGAACAAAAGTTAAGTAAAAAGCATTTGCTTTGATCACAATAATTTAAAAATTCTTTAAAATAACATGAATATCGCGATTACATATTTCTAATCGATATTTTTCGGAGAGGTTTCTTGATAAAAGAACGTCAATTTTAATCCGGGAAAGTGTGCCAGTGGACTGATAATAACCTCGTTGCACGACGACAACGTATGGGGAAGTCGAATGCAATTAACGACGCCGTTGACCAAAGCAAGTATGTGGTATGTAATGCACGTTGTTGTTGTTGCTGTTGTTGCACGATGGAATTATCGGACCGCGATTCGATCTCGTTCATAATCCTCGGCATGGCCTTACAAATCGATAGCAAATTAAAACGCCTATCGAACGTATGATCCTGCGTATTATTCGTCCTCAGCTCGTCCTCAGCCCGTCCTCGAGCAACGAGAGCCCTCGCTTTCGGCTGCATGATCAGCTTATGCGCGAAATGAAACTTGCGGGATCGCGATATACCGTTGTACGAGCTATTCCCCCTTAATTGCCTAAAATGTCGAGATAACCAAAGGTTTCTTATTACGTTGGTTAAAAAGATAAAGCCCCTGGCACACAATCAGCCGCACGAAACAAAAAGATGGATTCCATATAACACAGCGATGTAATCTATTTTTTGAAGAAAATGCATCTAGTTAATTAATAAGAGAAATTAAATTTTGCACTTTTAAAATATTAATTTTTTCAGACTTTGTAAAAAAATAGATAGAATGAACATTGTTAAATCAAATTCCCTAATTACTTTACAAACCATAACTAAGATAATTGTATCTATTTGTGTATCATTATGTAACTGTTTCATTTGTTAGATCATTATCGTATGCATTGCATTGTAAATTTCAATATAGTAAATAAATGATAATCTAAAGCACATATTAAATTAGAGGAGAAATAATTAACTGGTATAATATATTAATTATGATTCCGTATGAGATTATAATTATATCAAGATATATGTATTGTTATACAAGAATTGCTAAAAAGCATTAACATCTCATAAATTGATTATAAATTCTATATGGGATCATAATACAAAAAGTTCATGTGCAATGTGCAAATTCATGTTTTAATTTATTATATTCATATACAAATAGTGAACGAAAAATTAATGATTACCATGTGTTTTAAGATTAAATATACATGCTTCTCAATTAATGTAACGTATGAGATTTTGGAAAGATTAATAAATCCAAATTATATTACTTTCGTAAAGAGGAATCGAAATGCACTTATCAAGAACATTTCGATGATAGACAAGCTGCGAAAAGAAAATACGAAACACGTAATGGAACAAGGGTTGCTATGATTGACTGACAGAATAATTACAGGATAAGTTGCGTGATGGGTGAACCTGGGAAAGAAAAAGATTCAAAATCGATGCGTTAAGCCTATATTCGCATTTTCCCATGTTCGCGTGAAATTGCGGTCTTTCTCTCTTTCTCTTTCTCTCTCTCTCTCTCTCTCTCTCTCTCTCTCTCTCGCATCTTATACATAATGGCATGGATAGATTACATCAGTTTTGCGAATAATACGCAATTTCATCAAAGTTGAGCGCGACAATGTCCAACGTATTGAGTGGATGGATACACGTATTAACTCGAGTAAATTAACTTGTCATTGGAAGATTGAGACAAGGTATACTAATAAAGAACTAAGAGTTGGGTAGCCACGCAATGTAACGCAGTGAACGTTAATAGTAGCTGTCAAAGTGTCGAAGCAATTACAAAACTTGTTGTAAGATGCACTACGGCGTTATACCCCCGAACAATTTTTTCAATTATATTTTGGAAAATAAATACTATATAAATACTATATAAATACTGTATAATAAATACTGTATAAAGACTATATAAATACTGTATAATAAATACTGTATAAATACTATATAAATACTATATAAATACTATATACCTATACAGGGTGTCCCATTTTAATGTCCCACCCTACATAACTTTCTTATTTTTAATTTTAGAAAAAGATGTTTCAGACAAAAGTTGTATGGTTTCAAGGGGGACATAAGGTGGTGTCATTAGTTTGACCTTGAATAGTTGCTTCAAGGTCACGTAAAGGTCACCTTCAATTTTTTAAATGAAACCCCTTACTTTCTATTGCATATTCTTGTAGCTTATCTCGAGAGCTTTCCAAAACACTATAATTAAGTACCTTTTCGTTAAGTACTTTTTGAGTTATGAGGCTTGAAATAATTTCTTAATTTTACATAAATCGTAAAATATCATGTAAAATATTCATTTTTCGATTATCTTACCTTAATACTTTTATGTACAAAATAATGAGAGGAATCAATTGGTGTAAAGAAAACATATAGTTGTTTTTAAGAAAAAATATGGAATTGTTAATTGCAAATTACATATTTTTTCTTAAAAACAACTATGTGTTTTCTTTACACCAATTGATTCCTCTCATTATTTTGTACATAAAAGTATTAAGGTAAGATAATCGAAAAATGAATATTTTATAAGATATTTTACGGTTTATGTAAAATTAAGAAATTATTTCAAGCCTCATAACTCAAAAAGTACTTAACGAAAAGGTACTTAATTATAGTGTTTTGGAAAGCTCTCGAGATAAGCTACAAGAATATGCAATAGAAAGTAAGGGGTTTCATTTAAAAAATTGAAGGTGACCTTTACGTGACCTTGAAGCAACTATTCAAGGTCAAACTAATGACACCACCTTATGTCCCCCTTGAAACCATACAACTTTTGTCTGAAACATCTTTTTCTAAAATTAAAAATAAGAAAGTTATGTAGGGTGGGACATTAAAATGGGACACCCTGTATATAAATGAATAAAAGCGAAAAAAAAATAGAAATAAAATATAAAGCGCCACTATATTTTATAGTAGGAAAAGTATTTTAGAATTAATTATATATTAATTATATATTATAATTATATATTAATTATATATTATATATTAACGGTATTAATTATATACACACATATATTCGGATTTCCAAATTTGTCCGATCACTGTATCGAATTTTTCCTGAGAGTTTATGTTTCTACATGATAATATGTTTCTTAGCCATGCTGATCAAACACCGTGCTGGGATTACGCTGGGAAATTAACGTGTAACAGCGAGTAATCGGGCAGGCAGGGCTGTAACATAAACAAATTTGCCTTTTCGCGGATAATTGACGATCGAGCAAACCAGATTTAAGGGAGAGGCAGGAGGAGAGAAAGCAAGCAAGAGAAAGAGTGAGGGAGATAATCGACTGCACTCGAAGGATTACCGAGGGAGCTTCGAAAGACTCATCGTGGAAGGGTTGCAACGACGAGGGGAGGGTATTCAAGGGGATGAGGCCCAACAGCGCATGGCAAGAGAAAGGTTGAGGGAGGAGAGAGGAAGCCGAGGGGTTGAATCCCGATATCTGGGGCAAGTTTGTGTATCCACAAGTACTACTAGGTTGAGCCTGGCTTGGGCATCAAGGTGGGCGAGTAATCATATTTGTTGACTCGCGAATGCTATACCGAGACTGACACGGGGTTAGCCCGATGACAGCAGCGACGGCGGCAGCGGTATCAATGTTATCCTTGCCGCTGCTAGACATCAACAAGCGAGCGCAAGGTTATCCCGAGGGACGATTTTATCGATGCCGTTTACCGGCGTTTGTCCATAATCGTAAAACAGAGGATCGACCAGCAAGCTGGTCTATTGTTGTCTCCGAGGTGACGACCTGTCGACCGGGACGGCTCTTAGGTCGTCTGGTCGAAGACCTTCCGATTTTATCCGCGTCGTTACGTTTCTTAACTCCTCGCTAACGTGCTCTTCTCTTAGCCCTTTACAACTAAATCTTTCTGATAGCTTGATATAAAATTGAATACTACTTCTAAATAAAATATTTCATCGGGGAAAAATGTTTACGTTAATATCTCAAAGCGTTGGAATCCCCAAGTGCATAAATTCCTGCATAGATCAAATTAATTTGGTTTGATAGAGATTTATAGTCTTCCCTTAGAATAGTCTCTCGATATAAATAGAGAAAATACAGGTAAAATATATATATTCTATCTTTTTGTATATTTTATAGATAGAAAAAGAAAACTAAATTTTTATTCTATTTTAAACAATCTGTGACAACTGTAACTAAATTTTTACTCTATTTTAAATAATCTATAATTTGCGAGAGAATTTTTTTTTTTTATGATCTTTTATGATTTTTTTATGATTTTCTTTTTTATGATGCAGTTATATGTCATATGATAGAAAACATTTATAGACTCCGATTTATTTATTTACAAAGTATATATTTATTTATATTTATTTATAAAATATATTTTATTTTAATTTCATGCACACAAAAAATACACAACAAAATTCTATTTTAAGTTTAACCGTAATATTGCATCGCATATTGATATTTATTTATTTATAAAGTAAGACTATTTTCTTTTCATATACAAAAAATACACAACGAAATTTTATTTCAAAAATTCAAAATTCATAAAATTATTCATTTAAAATAAATTAGTTCTGTTTTGATGAGAGTATTCAAGCTTCATCTTAGAACGAAAGTTTTTGACATAAGAATCTTTGCGTGGGTGCAAAATATCGCAAACTATTGCACACAGTCTTTCAGTAAATTTATTAAACGCTCCTTTATCCCGGAGCTTATTCCAAAATAATCCTCTTTAACATTGGTAGTTAATAATTAACTTATAAGCTGAAAAGCTTGTTACAATAAGTTTCATCACACATAAGTACGAAGAAGCGTGAAATTACAAATTTCTTCTGTAATTTGCAAAAACAATGCTATTGCAATTATAATCTTTTTTATCACTTAACAAAAAGCTTCTGGCAAGCTTATTTGCATTTCTAATGACTTATACGACGGCATTTTTCGAAAGTGTCATTTCTTAAAAAAAAAATATTTTGTAAGATTTCTTTTCATAAATTTATACGTAATGTTTCAAAGTTTCCACGATATCTTTCCACCAACTCATATCTCCTCACTGTCGCTTAGTCTTTCGTTCCTTCCGGCGTCGTGAAAAATTGAAGTAACCGGATAAGCGTAGAAGAACGAAAAGAAAGATGTTTCTTCGACCCATACAAGCGCATTGTCTTTCACTTGTTAGGGCAACTTTAGGATTTTCGTTAAAAAGGGCACGATTCGTGACAATAGCGCAAACTTAGTCGCGAATAATCCGGCGCCATCGGTAGTTACCGGGAAAACTTTTAAATTGCTCCAACTTTCTTTACTTAATATCTAACTAGATATCTGGTACGTGAACGATCCTTAACAAAACGGAAAAAACGTCGCTCCGAACACGTCCGCTTTAGCGGAAGTGCAGACGCGAGTGAATTTGAAAGACGTTAAAAATGTTAAGCACGA
The DNA here is from genome assembly GCF_025532165.1 of Camponotus vicinus. NCBI lineage: Eukaryota > Metazoa > Arthropoda > Insecta > Hymenoptera > Formicidae > Camponotus > Camponotus vicinus. The sequence goes on from NW_028141945.1 coordinate 10,753,623, forward strand.
TGAAAAGACGGGATGATATATAATATACTTTTTTTTTTAATCTGCATTCGCGGTCTGCTGCATGACAGCGACGATGCAATCAACGTTTAATCGAATCACTAATCAAAAGCGTTAATCAGAACGGTTCGCGGAGCGACCAGATTTCAGGTGATATTCAGGTGATATGATTTCGACGTATGTTGAAAGATTAGACGCGTATTCAGCGTCACCGGACGCGGAATAACTTTTTTAATAGCGCCGCGTAAATTGCATTATGCGACGTCGAAAAAAAATTAAAAAAATTAATTCCTTTTTTTCGAGGAGGACACGCCGCCTGCGTGAGTTAATGATCGGTTCATAATATTTATGATCCCGACGTACGACAGGATTCCATATCAAATTGAATTACTAGCAGCGAAAAATATGAAATGTTATATTAAACTGTAAATAAATAATTTTTTATACATATATGAAAATTAAATAATAAATCTTAAAAAATATAATTCTCTAAAATTGATTAAAGTATGAGTAATTCTTTAAAATTTATTAAAATATGAATAATTCTTTAAAATTTATTAAAATATGAAATTCTTTAAAATTTGTTGAAATATAAAATTCTTTAATATTTATTGAAATATGAAATTCCTTAAAATATGCATTAAAATATGAATGAAGGAGAAAAAGATTATGATAAAACTCCACTAGAGACGGACATCAATGCTGATTAAAGTACGGTATAAGAGAAACGCTTACTAGTGGCTATTAAAAGCAGACATCTATGTTAAAAAAAGTACAATATATAATTTATATAAAGTTTATATGAACACAATGACTAGATATGTTCGACGACATAATAATCTTCCTTCGATTTTACATTTCACGTGCTTTCTCCAATTAAATCTTCACGCTTTCGTCACGCAGATCAGCATTTCCTACTTTATGATTGTGGCTCGAGATTAAGAGATCTTACGCTCATAAGATATCGCACTGTCATGTTTTACTCTTGTCATATTTTACTAACAATCTTTTACCGATTTAAAATTATGCTACATAAAATGCCTGAATAATTTATTCGGATGCTAAATGTTGGATATTATCAAATCTTCTCACATAAACTATATTTCATATAAAGATGTGTAATAAACAACTGTAAAATATTAGGATTGAAGGTATATTTCAGTAAATATGTTTTTCTAAAGTCAGTATTTCGGTTTCTCTGCAATTTAACAAGTTAATTCATGTGATGGAAAGCATGCAATAATGCTTTTCTCTAATTTTAGAGTATAAACACATTAAAGCTTTATGACTTACTAACTTTCACAATATTTTTGAAATTTTCATAAAGCTTTCTGAAAATATTCCAACTAGCTGGTTCGAAAGCTGAAAGAAGTTCTCAAAGTTTAAATCATGGCAGCCGGCTTTTGAAAGCACCCACATCCCGATCAATCATTATTTGTGACAAGGAGATCAGAGGCTGGAGGAGGTTGAGAGGTGGGTTGGTTCCTGGAAATTACGAAAGTTATGCCGCGAGCTAAGCTAAAGTGGAAGAAAAAACACGAGAATGCCAGATGCACTTGAAAATACAAACTTGAGAATGGTCGATAAGAAGAAGAACGGGACGCCAACACATCTCGCCGCTTACAAACTTCTCAACTCGAAGCAGGATGCAGTTCCCTTCCACTAAGATCCCTCAAGGCATGCTTTAATCTCACTTGCTGAAATTACGGTAATCCCCGTAATCTAGACTCTTGAGTTTTTCAGGGCGAGGAACGATAATGTACTCGACGAAAGTCGCAAATTGCCGCGCGACTGATAATGGCGTGAACAAGATGAATGAAGCGGCAAATTTTTCCAACAATTAAAAATCCAATAAAAAGCATACGTTTTTCTCTCTTGTTCAAAGAAACAGTTTTGAAGCTGCGGAGTTTGTAAAGAAAGAAAGAAAATAAGTTGTAAGGAAGCAAGATAGTTTACAGAGACACTATTATTTTGTACATGTGTATGTACAAGATTTTTAAAAATATGGAAATAAAAATATATAAAAATATATAAAATATATGATAAAGGAATTTTTTAATCAAACGCGGACTTATAAGGGTTTTAAGGAAACGCTTAAAAAATTAATGTAGTTGATTATTGTCTTGCAGTATATTTTCCTTTCAATTTTTAAATTATATAATATAAATTTAATTTTTATATTATATGATATAAATTTATATAAAAATTATTAATTTTTAAATTTTTTAAATTTAATTAATTATAAATTTTTCTAATTTAATATTTATATATTTTTAAATTATATGATATAAATTTAAAAATTATAAATTTTTAAATTTTTTTAATTTAATTAATTATAAATTTTTCTAATTTAATATTTATATATTTTTCTATTATATGACATAATTCTTTTCAATTATAAATTCCCAAGTTTTCAGAGTTCAATCATACCTGCATCGTGTTGGCCAAATTACAAGTCTCTTAAGGACATAACGTGCCAATTAATAAATCAAAGGACGCTTCATTTCAGGTGGTTACATATTGACCTGCGGAATCTAGATTCGGAGGAAACCGGTACAACCCCCTGCACCCGATAGACTTATTGCGTGTACAAAGGGCGCTCCACGTGTTAGGAACCCAGAACGTTGATCGAGCGGCTGTCACCTGTACGACAAACCGCCATACCGAAATTCCTGCTTGCACTAAACGCAGGTCGGTATGTCTATTGTGGCACTATATATTGCACACGCAAATACCGATCTCTCGAAAGAACAAACATGAAAAGGCACGCAATTTTTTCGCCTTCTCTTAATAAAGCCGTGATTGAAAAATCGATCATATTTCTCTCTTGCAAAAAAATGATTTCTAAAGAGAAAGATACATTATTTACTTGACGTGCTATGCAAATTAAAAGAGATTGAAAAGAAAGAGAGGGAAGGAATTGTAATGCATTGCATATGAAGCTTTTAGTAAAGATTTTAAGTCAATTTCTCTTCAACATTCTGTTTATATGCATACAAAGAACATTGTGCGCGTTTCTCTCCGATATTCATGGAATTCTCCTCGAAATTGCATGTCATCGTATTGAACATTGAATAACGTTAAACGCATGGAAAGCGTCGGAACAGCTGTCTGCGTTTTACGGGCCGTTGAGAGCCGTTTAAGTCCGATCTTAACCGGGATCGCGAAATAAGCAGTCGTGACTTTTGTAACAAATCCGCTCGGCGAAACAAAATAAACGGTGCGAGAGAAAACGGACGTTTCTCTAATTATCGCAGCCCGGACGAATCGTAAAGGACTTTACTGCTGCGAGTGAGAGAGCCGGGCTCCTGCGACGTATCCAGGACGCCACGGTTCCTTTTTCTCTTCTACGCAACAAGGATTCTCGTTAAGACGAGCTCGTCGTTGATGAGCGAGAGAATTAAGAAAGGGACGAAGGGTTTAACGAGGACTCTTGTCAGGTCCCTCCGGGCGGAGTTAACGAACTCTCGTCCAATTCTTGGCGCGACGATTTGTCACCTTATTATTCGTAGCAGAAGACATAAACCAGTCGCGAGAGTATTTAATACTTTAGTCGAAGAGAGAAAGGGAGAGAGAGAAATATTTTAGAATACGTGTTTGCAGTATAAAAGACCTCGCGAAAGGATTTCGTGCCTTCCCTCTGTTATTTCGAAATCAATGCTCGCACGTAAAAGGGGGAAAATTCCATAAAAGCGTGCTCGCATTGCGATTGCATAATAATTCACCCGGAGATCTCGACCACGAGCGAGGCAATAGTTGCGAGCCTGTGATAGAGGCGAGCGATATTTCTCGAGCCGGATACTCGGGGCTCGTGGCAGCTGGCTGGCGGTCGGAATGTCGGATAAAAGCGACTGCCAGCCTGGCGAGGGTGTCCTGGGGTGTCGAGAGGGGCGGAAAGGGGAGAGGAAAGAAGGTGGATGTAGTCTCTGCTCTCTCGCCACCTCACAGCCGACTAGTTTTTCGTTAGCTCGTCGTCCCGTGAAATCTGTCACATCTCGCCTGTAGCTTATAGCGGGTAACGGACGGACGGACGGTCATGTGTCCCTCGTAACCATCGCCCTCGGCGCACGTGTACATGCACGCCGGTGTTTGCATACATGTACATACACCTGCGACGTTTATATATCGGGTGTGCGCTTTGACAAGCGCACTGTTCGACGTAGTCATTCATCGACCGCAAACGTTCTCGATTGACCGTGCTCGGCGACCGAATCGCCGCCTTGATTCAGAACGAGGTTACCAACACCGGCGGCTTGTGCCGAGAGGCGGGCGAGTAGGGTACATACAGCGGCCAGGTAAACCCTGAATGCACGGGATGGCCTCGTAATTACGCATGCTCCCGAGGAGAGATATAGCGCGGAGGAAATATGCGCGGTATGAATGGAGCGAGCGAATTTGCCTGGCGGCCAAAGATGAAAACGTTGCTGCCCGATCGTCCGTGATCGCTCGATCCCGTAATTTGCTCCGACACACGCTCGAAACGATATTCCCCGTCTGTCGGAGCAAACGCATCTGTTTAGAGTGGCTCTCGAGTTGCGCGGATTTAACTCGCGAAGACAGATTTACCGCGAGCAGGGGAAAACCCCTCGAGCTCGCACACACTTTGCATGTCGCGAAAATGCAAGATTTCCATCTCTCTGATGCTTCACTGCGATATAATCTTGAGAAATATACGTTGAGTAAACTCGAGTTTGCATAATATCGAAGATGTAAAGCAAGAGGGATGTAAACAAAACACGTGCCTTGCTTTCGCAAAGGGACATAAATATTAACAATAACACGTGTGAATATTAACAATAACACGTCCTTCTTCTTGATACAAAATAGCACTTGATTAATTTATGTGACAACATATGGACACGCGCAATATGTCGAGCAGATGAGGGAATTTTGTAAAGAGCTCCATATACTTTTTCAAAGTAACAAACATGCGCGTTTAGCATATAACATGGAAAGGGAGAGGGGACATAAACTTGATATGTCATTAATAAAGGGACAAGTTTGTTGGAATTATCAGATATTCGGTAAATGCGTAGACGCTGGATTAGAAGCTAGATTATATAGTAAAGGCAATATCTCAAAATGCGTTAACGTACGCGACTAAATTTACATATGATGCGCTCGGAGAAATTCTTGACTGAAAGATTAATATCTTGTCGTAAAAGGAGAGGCGCGTCGCGGAAACGCGAAGGTTGTCATCCGGAAGGAAGCCTGGAATCTCTCACGGGATTAATACGTCAAAAGGATGAAATGTCGATATTCCGCGATATATTCTACATCTACGTAGGATCATCATATGTGGTGTTTATTCATCTCTTACCCAGCGAAATATTCGCATCTGTTTGAATCTCTTCGTTCTCTCAGCTTTTCGCCTTTTTTCTTCGTAAAAACAAACCATTGTGCGAAACAATGGTATAAAACTCATGTTTCTTTAGGGAACAAAAGAAATTTCAAAGCTAATGTAACCTCCAGTTAACGCATTGCAGTCATTTTTATAGCTCTACAAAAGCAAATAATCTACGTAGCATTACGTTCTGTCGGGAATGCATCCGACCCGGGTGAAAATGTGAAAAATATTTGAAATCTTCGTTAAAAAATAATCCACGCTCTTTGTATTTAATCCAAAAAACGGCGCAGAGCCTAACAACACCCTGTATACAAGGGGAAAAAAGAAGTAATCACAGCCTCAGTGCACCGAAGGTATCGACAGGCCTATCGTTTTGCGACTTCGTGTCGGCAAACACGAGTTGCGCTTTCTCGCCGAGATCACCCTGCCACCCCTTCCCCTGTATATTTATGTATATCGCATTATGCACGCGACGCGAGAGTGTTGGTAAACACGGCGTGTATGTGTGGGTTATGGTGTGACGGAATGGCGTTGGTATGGGGCGGCCTGGTAGGGGCGGTTTAGACCCTATCGATCACAAGCCTCGTCCACGACACATAACGCGCACCCCCTCGCCTCCCCTCGCAACCTATTTCTGCAAGTCTCGAGCTCGAGCGGGAGAGAGAGCGAGAAAGAAAAATCGTAAGAATCGAAAATGAGAAGTAAGGGAATGGGAATCGTCAATCATGCGGATCGTAATATTGTTTCGATGTAGGTACTTTCGCGCGACAAGCTCCTCTAAAGCTGCGCAATGAAACGTGTCCGCTCGTCATGTGATGTCATAAGTATAATCCTACGGTACGCTATTATTCCGAAAGATTATAAATTGTCCATATCTCGCGTAAAATGTGCTCTTGTACACATGTGACATTTGATAGGAACGATGTTACATCGTTGCTCGTATGCAGATATATCGGCTTACCGGTACCTGCATCGATGTTTGAAATTTTTCCGGGACATTTTGAAGCATTTGGATGGATGTTTTTTTGTAGAAAATAATTTTGTCAATATTTGTCTTATCTCTTTCAGCGCACAAGTAACGTTGTATACACATTTGATAATTATAGTCAGGCATAGCTTGTAGAAATTGAAGGAGTAAGATATTTCAAAGAGATGTTGAAATTGATTTGGAATCTCCTGGGAGAGCCCTTAATATTATGAAACGTTGAAAATGAGGTAATATGGATAATCGAGTAGCCTCCGAGAGAAGCGATGGTTAACGTATATCTTTACACTCCAGAAGCGTTACCAAGGCAACAAGCAATATTCCGTTTCCGGTAATTGAATCTATTGTACGGAATCTTTGTCAAGAATGCGTCCGATATTATCGTTGCAATTTATCCCTATTCTATGCAGGATTAATAAGTACTCGAATAATTTACAATTGACGTAATCTTTGAAGCTTTATTTATACGCTTTCATGGTTTTTTTAGCACAAACTATGATTATTGTCTGAAAAAAAATTTGATAGTAGAATTTATATACAAGGAAGTTTTGAAAAGAGCTGGGAAAATAATAGTATTTTTGCGTACACACAAGAAATATACGAAACTAAGCAAGCGCTCCGACTGGACGTGTGTAATAAACGTATTGTGTAGCACTTTGTTACGGATGCGTCTTTTGTTATCGTTAAAGACTTTCAAAGTGCAACATAGTGTATAAAATTTACATTTAATTAAAAACCACGACACTATAATCATATCATATTAAATTACGCGTACGCCTTATTTCGTATTTTTAAAAATTAGAAGGTAAAGACTAGAAAAACATGCATATTATTCTCGTTTCAAAATAGATATAAGCATCAAATATATGTATAATACTAATATATAAATTAACAATATATAAAGATATTTTTTATCTTTTTTTATTTCGATTTATTTTATTTACAACATAAGTGATTATTCCGTATAAAGTTGGAGATACATAAAGTCTTTTTTACTTGATCATATCTCGGGCGTGTTACATCGAAACTTTTCGATTTACGTTAACGATGCAATCACGTACTCCGATAGTTCATAGGGATAAGCTTGAATGATTGTTTCGCCGGCGATTTGGATGATCGATCAACGCGATAGCCATGTCCCTTTAAAGCTTGAAACTAACAGCAAAGAAAACACGATGCGACAGGGTATCTATAAATTTCGATGCAGATTTATTTTTCATGCGCATATAGTGTGTATAAACATATTTTTAATATTATCCTCACCTGCACCATAAATGAACCTTTCACCTATTACACGCACAGTTACACAGATCAACTCCCCATACGTTTACATAATTAATGAAAACTTGATAACAACATCGTGTGCTTTCGAGCTTTGAGAAATATCATCTTGCGCATAATATTCAACTCATGAAATCAGAAGTTACATCCAATACACTGCAATATCTTTGTTGACATCGAGTAATATATTGCAGAGTAAAACATATCTCATACATTAATCTTTCGAGCGCAAGTTTATAGGAATTTTTACGCTAGCTCTGAAAAAACATTTCAAAATGTTAAACAAAAAATTTATGTTTTGTAAAAAATCGAAATCTCGGGGAAAGTAGAGAAAAAATATCAATCGTGACACCTCGAATGTACATACGAATAAGCGTGAAGGTGAAACGATCCGAATAACAAGTAGAAGTTATCAATCACAGGGGACGCATCTATTATTCGTCGCGTCTGCTCGATTATCAGTGGCGTAAAAAGGATGAAGTAAAATAAAGCATCCCGTCATGCTAACTTACAGCTTGCTTTAAAATATATACACGGGCGGGGTCGCGTCTTTAACGGTAACAAAGACCGCGGCAAACGCGTACACTGCAACACGGTACCGTGTATCTATACATAACTGTAAAAAATCAATATATCTGTGCGTTTTTCTCTGCACAACGCGCTTAACTTACGGCTGCAGTTTTTAAAAATATTCACCCTTGCTTTCACTCAAAGTATAATAAATTCCGCAGCTGTCTTGCGTGCGTGGAAAATTTAGAAATCGATACATCTATTTGACGCTATCCGCAACAAGTCAAACTAACTCTGCGAATAATGATGGATGACGCAAACCTGTCTACGTGTGAAACCTCCGTTTCCTATTTTCTATATAAACTAATGCAATTTTATAAATGCGAGGAATATGATAAATTTTTTACGCGCAACTTTTATATAAAAGAGACACAGATATGAAATTACTTTGCATATTTATGTACGCGTTAAATAGCTTTACTTTTATATATAATTATGTTACATTTCATTTTAACCTCGCATTTATATATATTATTGCTATTAAAATTTAAAAATAGTAACCGTTTTTCACAACAAAAATTTTTAGACGCAGAAATAATCAAATAGAGTAATGAAATATTTTTAAACTTTTTAAATGCCATAAAAAATTATTGTACATCATTCATCCTAAAAATTATTGAGCAATTTACTGTGAATAGAAAAGTTTTACGTCGGTTCGTACAATCTTTTCGCGAAACTTTTCCAAGATTGTTCGAACACATGGGCATTCGAATGAATAGCAAAAAATATATGTATCACCGCAATTTTGATCTTCTCGCCCGTGATTTACGCGTTCGTCACCGATGCTACCATCCATACGCGCTTTAAATGTGCATGCCAGAGCGTAAATTTTCAAAAGTCCGTCAGGCACGTCGAATGCATAACGATGAGATGAATGTCTCTCGCATCGCTCTTCATTTTTCATTACCGGTAAGCTTTTTTTTTAAAATTTTTAGTGTGCCACATAATATATCTACGATCTACAAATTTTTAGAAAATGCTGAATTGCTTTTATTTCCGCCGTTATTACAAACAAATATATATATATATATATATATATATATATATATATATATATATACATATATATATATATTAAAAATGTTTTTCGTCGGGCAAAATTTTATTTTTGAACTTATAATGAAGATATACACGTTGATGATATATAAAAAATTTTAAAACTTTGTAAAATTATAATTTTTATTCTGGCTTTAGAATAATTATAAGATTGTTAAGATCATATATTATAATAAAAAAAATTTTTAATAATTAAAGATATTAAAATTATAATCCTTTCTATACTATTGGCAATAATAATTTAATAGTTTCAATGTAGTTAAAACGAATTCACATTTGAAAAATATTATTTACATAATATTATATAATTTATTTATAGAAAATATTTGCAGATTTTGCAAAAATTTAATCTGAGATCACAAGAATGTATGGAAAGATCTATAAGCTGTTTCCTCTAATATCTAATAAATTTGATTAATTTTCACAGTATTTTCTTGTTTGTTATTCTATTGTTACTTAGTACTATTAGTGAAAAAAAATGGTTTTATATACTGAACCTTTGAATATACAGCACAGTAAAATAAAAAAAGCTACTGTCTCATATATGATAGAATACATGTCATAATATTGATTGAAAAAATCAACAATAGGGCTATACGTTAAAAAAAAATGGACAGAATCTAGATGATGCATTTGAATTCAGTAAAAAATTCCATTTATTTCTAAAAAAAATCTATGAAATTTTTAAAACAAATTTAAAAAAAATAGCATCCGATCGCAAATCATAAACAAAGAAAAACTTGATTCTATGTAGATTGATCGAAGAGGGAATAATCGAGAGAAAGTAGAAAATCAGCGAGATAGATCATGTGTGTATCTCTCTTACAACAATATTATTTCTTTTTTACTTATCCTTTCTCGAATCCATTCCCGCGTGTTCCATGGCAAATTATGAGCAAACGCGTTGATCATTTATATGTTGCAATTTGCATTGCCGCACGTTAATCAAGTTCGGGTTAACCAGAGCGAGTGCAAGAGATTGTGCTTGTTACTCTGCGGATTTAATACCGGGGAAATACATACACATATACGCGTTCTCGTTTATCGAGTATTCTCATTCAAGCCGCGAATATCGAGTTCGCGCTGGATCGAGATACGATTCGATGTGTCACGTTGTTACGTGCGATTACGAGCGATCTAACGAGATAAATTTTCCGTATTGTATTAATTAACGAAAAACTAGTCGGCTGTGATAACAGCTAAATCTAACAAAACAGACATCTACGTATAAATTAACATATATCGATGAACTGACATGATCACATAAACCGTTGTTGAAATGCAATCTAATGCTAATTATATATATTTCAAGCTCCAAATTATATGCACGCATCAATCATAGCAAGAATATAATATCCGACATATCTCTATGAAATATTTAGTAATATATATTTTTTATTTAAAGATATATATATTTAAAAAAATATATTAAATTATATTATATTTTAAATTAATATATCAAATATATATACACTAAGCAACAAAATTAGCGCAACAAAAATTTTTATCAAAATTTCACTCAATTTTAAATAATCATAACTCCGCGAAAAATAGTCGTATCAGAAAAATTTTTTTTTTATTTTAAAGTTTGAAGTTTCTACTTTAAAGAGAATTTGTCATATTTTGACTTCCTCCTTTCCTCCCTCCCGCCATCTCCTTAAAAGTGAGGTCATGTTTTATTTTAAAAAGTTTGCATATTTTGACGCGCTCCACGGGGTGCAATGAATTTTTCTCGCAAACGTTATAAAAATTACCGTAGAATATAAACTTTTCCGCACAAATTAAAAAAAAATTGAAGTCTGTACGATTTTTTTTGGCGGAGTTATGAATGTTGACATGTCAAAGTTACCCATGCATTTTAGTCTGTTTATGCCTGTTACCGCCAGCATTAGCGTTACCCGATGCACACCACGAGGAGGTTGCTGGTCGGATTTTGTGCATCGTGTGTGTGTGTGTGTGTGTGTGTGTGTGTGTGTGTGTGTGTTGGATGGAAGAAATGAGACATATTTCACGGAAGAAATGTGTATGTTATTGCATTTAATAATGTGTATTCCTGCCTCGTCTTTGAATAACTTCCTGAAGACGTTCGTGCATATTAATGCAGGATCTTATTGCATCTTGAGGAATTTCGTGCCAAATGCATTGTAGTGTTAACTCCAGTTGTTGAAGAGTAGTTGGCGGTTTCTCGAAACACACACACACACACACACACACACACACACACACACGATGCACAAAATCCGACCAGCAACCTCCTCGTGGTGTGCATCGGGTAACGCTAATGCTGGCGGTAACAGGCATAAACAGACTAAAATGCATGGGTAACTTTGACATGTCAACATTCATAACTCCGCCAAAAAAAATCGTACAGATTTCAATTTTTTTTTAATTTGTGCGGAAAAGTTTATATTCTACGGTAATTTTTATAACGTTTGCGAAAAAAATTCATTGCACCCCGTGGAGCGCGTCAAAATATGCAAACTTTTTAAAATAAAACATGACCTCACTTTTAAGGAGATGGCGGGAGGGAGGAAAGGAGGAAGTCAAAATATGACAAATTCTCTTTAAAGTAGAGACTTCAAACTTTAAAATAAAAAAAAAATTTTTCTGATACGACCATTTTTCGCGGAGTTATGATTATTTAAAATTGAGTGAAATTTTGATAAAAATTTTTGTTGCGCTAATTTTGTTGCTCAGTGTATTAATTTAAAATATAATTTAATATATTTGATATATATATTTTGTGATATATATATATTTCTTATTTAAAAACAATATATTAAATTATATTATATATTATTTTGTATTTAAAAAAAATGTATTAAAAAAATTAATAAACTTAGGAAAGGAAAATTTAATAAACTTAGATGCAGCGAAGCGATTGAGATTCTTCGAAAGCGCCGATTTCATTGCCTGACATACTGATACGTCGAATCTACGTTGGCAATTTCCGGCGAATGGAAGATTCGCTCTTCAACAAACTCTCTGCATACGGAATCGAATAAGATTGTGCCGTATCGTAGCACCAGTTTTAAAGTATCGCGGAGAAAGTCGCCGGCTTCCAGCCAGACCGGTTGAAGGATAATAACGCGACGCGCCAAGAGTAATGCAATCTCGATCAAATTTCAATGGCTCAGAAATACCAAAAGGCTGCGATCGGGCCGGGATACTTCGATCGGGAATTCAGGAAGCAGAGCAGAGAGAGGAAGAAACGTTCTTCTAGAGATGAAGGCGACAAAACTATAACTAAGCAGAACCATCTTTACAAATGCATCATATCAAAAGTCTGATGGAGGAAAAGGATTTTTTCTTTTTTCTGTTTATTAATCACGCATAGAACGTATTCCAATAAAATACATATTTGCTTGTATCGATGCGAATAGATTTTTATCAATCTTTTCCCTCACAAATACTTTATCTTGGACTTGGTTTTTCATCCTTTACGATCCTCTTGTCGCGCTTCTCACGTCATAAGAAGTATCTAAAAACCAATTAGAGTTTTCTCTCTCTGCAACTGAATATTCAACAATATATCGTTGAAGAATTCTGGAAAAGATCCCGTCGAAGATCAGATGCACAACATGTCTCTTCTCGTGTGCATTCCGTGTAAATTACGCTACTCTCCTCGCCCGAGTAGCAGTTGTAATTTACGTGCCGATCTCTTAACGCGAAGTAGAAGGGACGATAACGGAATCTTTCAGAATCTCTCTGCATGCATAACGCCAAATTAATATGCGGCCAACGTGACTGCACTTCGAGCGCGAAAATGACTTGCTCTAATCACTGGCATCACAGCTGTGTCAGCTGTGCGTCATGTGGCAATTCTAATTGTCGCACATCGAAAACGTCCCGAGTTGTTCCTCAATTAAATTTCGCTTACATCTCTACGTATAAAGTGAAGCTAAGCAAATCTAAGAAGAAGATATCAAAGTCATATATAATATTATATGCAAATGTAAAAAAAACAAGATTTCTAATTAATATAAATAGACATCAGAGATTCTACAAAATTTCATCCCACTACACGTCCCTATTCTTTGCTGTGATTTAACTTATTTGAAGACATTCGTACATTGACTCATAATCGATTCTTCCAATTATAATTGATTAAATAAAAATTTGACTTTCACTAAGTGCGTGAACTTTAATATATCTTAATGTAAGAAATGGTGTAAACAAATGTATAGGTCGGAAAGAATAGCAGATGTACCGCTAGAAACACAGAGACGCATTTCATTTTGGGAGCACCTAATGCGTTCTACATCACATCCCCTGCAAAGCAAAGAATTGTAATCCGTACAAGTGCTTTATTACAAAGAGAGGCGTACCTAGTGACGAAGCGTCCTTTAAGTCAGCGAAATGAGAACGTGTCGAAGAACAGTTTGAGACAAAGGCGTTGGATTAATATGGAACGATAAAGGGGGCCGCGCGTTCTCGGGCAACCGTGAAGATTATCAGCGCTACTTGGTATATCTCGACTGCCGGAGCTGGAGGTTCGATATTTCATTTTCGAATGGCTGCCGAGATAAAAACTGATATGTGTGCCGTTAGAAAAAAGGAACCGACAGGATACACGTCGTCCCGAGAGTACATATTGTAATCTTTCTCCAGCGGGTTTGTTCGCTCGTCGTCCTCGTTTTATATCGATGACCCGTGACACATATTTACACGATGAACGCCTTAATTGGAACAAGCAGGTTAAATCACTTACACGTAGAACAGAGCAATGTTCCCGGATTAAAATGGCAAAAAATATTCCCTTCCCGATCTGTATTGATTATTTGTCTAGCCAAGTTCATGCAAAATGTAGCAATTTTCCAAAAGCAATTTAATTTTAATCTTACGTTCTTTTGAATTCACTTTGGAAATATAATTTCTGCGCGTGACGTAGTTATTAAATATTAATAATTTTAATTGCGCTTTATGGTAGTAAATTAAAACGCGTTTTGTGTAGAACAAATGTGCTTTAAAAGGTTTCTCGAAAACGCGTATATCAAATCGAAAAGTTCATTTTAAAAATCTCAAATAATATATACTTCTCTATTATAAGATAATAATAGTACTGTAAATAGTACTATAATATTCTAAATAATTAAAAAATAATTATATATTCATTCACAATTTGAATTGAATTCACAGTGTGAATTGAATTTCTGAATGATTTTAATCTGAATGTAAAATGGATAACAACGAATAACGTAATTATAAGTAACATATTTATGAAATTTTTCGTTTCAACAAAAACAACAAATTTCACAATAATGGCTAACGCAAATTTGTAGTTTGCGCGCATAAAACAAGAGGAATAAGAAGTCAGTTGTTCCGTTTTCAGAGTCCGTAAATTCAATTCCCTCAGTTATTACAAACCATTTCGTTCTTTGTACCAGAAAATCCCAAGAGATGATAATGATGCATGTACGAAGTGCACGGAAGAGTATTAATTATATCAGTGAGTACAGCGATTTGTAACAATTAATAAGCGTAAAATCAAAATTAAATTATGTAATGTTTATTACGATATGACTAATATATTACAATAAATAATAATAAATAATAATAATAGAATATAATAATAAATGGAATAACTAAGAATATTGTTCACAAACATATTATACAACAATTATGTGACAATTATATATACAATTATATACAATTGTATGTGACATGTCAGCAAACAATTAATAATTTACTCAATTTGAGAGATACTAATAATTCATAGCGCTACGTATAAATGAAGTTTAATTAAGGTCATTTGAACTTCATATATTACGCACGAATAATTTTTAATTATCAATTTGATAATAATAATATTCTCAAGTAATATTTTCGTGATGTGAATGCAATTAGTGAATGCAAATAGTATATTACATTTCAAACATTTTGATTAATTAAATTAATTAATTAATTTAGGAAAAGAATAGACGATATAAAAATAAATTAAAACATATTCGTAAAAAGTTGTGCTGTATTTCAAGTCGCGGCAAAGATTGGATCGTTCTCTAAGATTGGATGTTTATATATTTATTTAGAGAAAAAATTCACATTGGAAATCTACCGATCTCAATTTGTGATGACTTGCGATTAACCACCCTGTAATTCATTTAGTCGACTTTCATCGCCTAAAAAAAGAATTATACGAACAAAGAGCTAATCATTATATCGTGCATCTCTTTATATCTTGAAAGTGCGCATCTACACGAAATTTTATTTTCATATGAAAATCGCCTTAAGCTTTCCGCGAAAATGAATAAAATTTTTGTCCATTTTGTAATATTGCGAAATAACGTACATTGAAAGGCTATCACGATAAATCGTATTAACCGTACTGTTGTAATAGGATAGATACGCTGCGGCAGAATGGCTTTCGAGTATATCCAAATCCCGTTACGTTTTGATGGGTAACAATGATTTCGACCGTAGAAGCGAGAAAATGATCACGCTGCAAAATAATCTTATCGAAAACAAAATGCGTTTGTGATTAGTGTGAATACTTTTAAATTCTCTAAAGGAAATAATTGTATTTTTTATATAATCCTACTACCAGACAAGACGTAATCTTTTGTCACACATTTGTAATTAGTCAACCGGAATTAATATTAGTGAATAACGCGATACAAGCGATCGTCATATCTCGAGTTATAATAGCCGCTAAAATTTACATTTTCCAAGAGAATTATTTTCAAAAAAGTAGCGAGCGTGAATTAAATATAAAAGGCAACTGTGCGCTTGTCCATTTCATGTTTTCAAGATTGATGTCGAATATAACTCAACACATTTGCGACTACTTGAATACAAAACACGATTGCAATTTGCATTATTTAAATGAGACGTAACGCTTTTGGTATTAATACCCGTAAAATGTAATGTCATAAATACACGTCGAAAATATGTCAGAGCGGAAGTTCTTTTCCAAAGCATTTCACGAAACTTTGTGTACAATGCATTTATATAATTATTCATGCATCGCATCTGTAGATATCAATGAATAAAAATTCAGAAAATAACTAAAAACATATTTTTATAACTGTAAATATTTCCAATGAGATTCTATCATACAAAATATAATTTATTGATACAGATATATTGTTTTTTGTTTTTTTTGGAATATTGCATTCATTAAAAATTAATCAAAATATTATATTATATATAAATTATATGTATACAAAATTTTTACTAAAATATATTTAAATTTTTACTTGTTTCATTTATTTGTAAATATCTTAACGAAAATAAAAATTCTCTCTCTATTGCATAATATCTGTAAAATTAACTTATATACTAAAAAATCAAAATAACGTTTGCATTCAAACGAGTGCAAACATATCAGCGACTACGTACAAACATATTTTAATCTGTCCATATTCGCGAACTGACATGCATCTATGGCATGATTAGTATCATAATTTTAATTACATACTTGCCGGATCTTTGTAAAATTACTTTGAGAAACTGTGCAAGAATAAAGCACTATGTAATAATCTTATTCAACTGAAATTTAGCAAGAGAGACGATTTGAATATTTAACGATGAGACGAGAATGTTACATTTATACTTGCAGATAGAAATTTCCATGATAATAATAGAATATATGTATAGGTATACAGAAATGCAGAGATACTATGCTATATCTTTTATTTAAAAATAGTACACAATATGCAACTGTATAATAATTAAATGTAATATTTATTTAAAGACCACAAATAGTTGTTCGATTTTTGCTGCATAAATGTAATATTGCAATCGTTATTCATAAAATTTTATCAAAATCGATCGAATATAATATAATAATATAATATAGTTCTCTGGTGTAGAATTTTAAGAATGTAGAGTGTTATAGTTACGGAGAGGTAAAATAATGGAAAAAAACTTGGGAATGCAAAACACAGACCGTCGAAATTGAAATTAGAAAAATTGTAACGCGCCGAAATCGAAATGTATTAAATTTCAGACGTATACTCTGGAATGGCAATTGTGTAACTCGACCAGGACGGTTTTAAACAAATTCATGTTGTACGAATTCATTGTGCGAGTCGCTTTCCGCTCCTGAAAATCTAATTGGCTTTTCCGAGTCAGATAACAAATTTTATTTGCTTGCTTTGATCAAACAAATAACCGAAAATTGGATGCCTTTGCAAAAGTTATTGTCGATCGAGTATATCCCACAAAAATTTATGTCTATATAACATAATGAAATATCTTTGATATACTATTTTGACAATTAATTGGCATGCGATCACGACTTGTTCTCGGTGAAAAATTCAGCGGATGAACAAATTTTCCGAAATGATATTTCAAATCGCAAAAATGTGTAGAATATTTTCACAAGTGCAAATTATATTTGCAGATATAATAAGTTGGCGTTAAAAAAAAAAGAAAAAAAATACAGAGAAATAATTGACAGTGCAAATACAATTAAATACAATGTAAATTACAATACTTATCCTTAGTTATTTTGTGATATTTCTTTTTGTGAAAAAATTATATAATATCGACAGAATAATAGGTTGGTATTTGGCATGTTACTCGATCGATATGGTCCTCTGCATAATATCCGAGGTGTTTATTGTTATATAAATTTGTATGCGCATTGCGATTGCAATGTTATGCGTTCAGCTATGCGGAGAAGAGAATGTAATCATACAATCGTTTGACTATTCGAAAATATTTATTGTTTATAGAACGTTTACATTCATATTGTAATGCATGCATTTGCATTATTCAGCGAGGACAAAATTTTCCCTAAAATCGAGGGCACCTAGGGAGATATATTAGCGAATAATCAAAAGCACGTCACATAACGATTTGCAAATTCCGATATTAATACAGCAAATTAAACTCGAAAGTTAATTATTTCTGTAACTTTATCAGAAATTTTGTCTTTTAGAATCAGTCTCATCGATTTCCATTAACTTCAACTCGTTTAATTCCATGTCCTGTTCTAAAATTAGAATCAGGAAATGACAAACGAGTTAAACTGCGGTTAAAGTTAATCAACGTGGAGAAAACCGATCGTTAATTCGCATTGTCCGGGATTTCCTGCGGGAAACGCAAGTTCCAATCCGGGCTGGCGTTCGACACATCGTCGGAAAAGAACATCCTCTCTTAGAAAGCAACCGCACAAGCGATGAGCGTGATTTAGGGGGAAAAGTTCGCGGATCGTGCGGCACGAAGTGAATCGGCATCTCACCTTTCTCCGGCAAATTCTCCATCAGTCGCGAACGATTGTGGAAGGCGCGTCGGTGGAAGGAAATGCGCGGCTGAATAATGATCGGTTCATCGACGCACACACCTGGAAGGAAGTCTCTGGACTTCTCCACCGGGTGTTCTTCGGTTCCTCTTGCGGTAGACTGTGCCGAGTAGCGGTATGCAGGACAGTAGGTCGTCGTCAGCAGCGGTAGATTGGCAGCCCCTGCCCCCTCTTTCTTCCTCATCTTTTCTCCTTTCTGCCTCCCTATTGCCTCCAGACAGATCAGGCTTTCCTCAAACGGCTGTTCACGACTGTCTTTTCCTCCTTCTTTTCACCGAGGGGAAGCATAATCCGGAGCTCGTTAAAGCTCGTTACTTTGTAGCTCTCCAACAGGTGAATCTGTAATGCTATCGAAATTTTTTCTCGAAATGGTAATCTTTACGGCATTAACGACCATGAAGATGTTCTCACGAGGAGGAGCAGAGAGAGAGAGCGTCTGTCATCATCTCGACGCGCGGTTACTTTGTGCTCGTTCCTATTCATTTGTGTCTTTTTCCACTTATTACTTTGATTGCTCGAGGCGTTAATATCGACGGTATTCACTTCCTACTCACCCGATGTTGCGAATACCGTCGTAGAACAGATGGCTTCTATGCTGACACCTCGCCTAGAGTACTCACCTTTCTACGTGTTCTTTCACTCTTCCTATCGCTTTCTCTCTCGCTCACGCACTCATTCACACAGACTTGTTTGTCGTCTTTGGTTTGATCCTCCTCTCTTTCTCCCTCTTTCCTGTTTCCTTCTTTCTTCCGCTCTTTTTTTCCAATCGCCTCTCTCTTCATCTCGCTCTCTGTCTCAATCCCCGTTCCTCATCATCCCACGTGTCCGAGGATTTTGTGAGAGTCGTTCGGTCCTCGCGAGGGAGAGAGAGATCCTCAACTCTTCTTCCACCACCAATCTTCCGAACCGGGATCTCACTCACATATTCCGAAAGACGAACGGCAACTTCGTTACTCGCATTCACGACCGACATGTCGTATCATTCGAAATTCGCCAGCAAAAACACGCACCACCGCTGTAAGCTCGGGGATCCTAGATAAGCACGAGCAAATTCGATACGCGTTACGAGTTCGCGATACTGTGAACGTATTTGCTGTGAAGTTCCCGGATCATGAGACTCAAAGTCATTCTAAAGCTAAGATGACCCTTCGCACGGATTGAATCTCTCGAAGGGAAGTTTGTTCGCAGTGTGGATATTTCGGATTTAAGGATCAGGAAGTGCTCCGTTATTATCATACTCTCGTAAGTCTTCAATTAATACAGTTGAGTCTCTTATAGGAAGTTTATAAGAGTAAAAAGTGAACAGAAAAGGGATCTCTCTCTCTCTCGAGTTTTTAATGTGAGGTAATCTCGATCATTTTTTAATTAATTCTTTACTTGTCAATCGTATTTATATAAATTTTTGTCAATGTAAAATAGAATCATATAAAATCAAAGTTAAAATATATAAATAAATATTAAAAATATATCGTTATATTGAATGAGAATAATAAAATGTGTATATACTTGTATATTTTTTCATTTCACTTTGATAAATTATACTATAATATCGAATTAATATCGAAATAATTATAATATCGAATATGTGCATTTTCGAGATTTTTAACACTGTAGAAATATCATAATGAGAAATATTTTTCTAAATAAATAGAACTTTCGAACTTTATTAATTTGCTCATATTTTCATGGTACAAAATTTAAAGTTGTATTATATGACGTTTAAATATATTGTATTCGAGAATGAAATTATGCACACTTAATGAGCCTATCATATTCATTTATGTATAATCATGTCTTTTGCTGTGAGACATGAAATTGAGAAAATTGAAGCTTCAGTCATTAATCAATTAATATTTTCTAAGTCAGACTATCATTATATATATATATATATATATATATATATATATATATATATATATATAATTCCACGGCAAATAATAAATGTTAATAATTCCTTAATTAAAACATTTTTCTCTCAATCATTTTGTTCCCGATATTTTTATTAAATTGCAACAAATGAATTTTGTTAAAACTTGTTACAATATCACAATGCCAAAAATTAGTTAAATTAACTTAAAAAATGCGAAAATCACGCTAAAACGACGAATTCTGTGCACATAAGCATAATTAAAATAATTTAAAAAATTTATTACTATATGCAAGTGGAGCACGACCGAACTCGTATATTCTTTGTTATATAAAATAAATTGCGGAAAAACGTTTCATTAAACACTCTAAAAAAATGTACTAAAAAAACATTAATCACTCCAACTATTTCATCCAGATATGAAAAATTTAAACGAAATGCAAATATGTACATATATCATACGATAATATTTTTTAATGCAGAAATTGTTTCGTAATCGACTTCAGATGCAATAACTGTTCAAATCGATGCATGTTCTTGCTTCGTATTCATCGTTACTAAGCGATGCTTATATTATTCCGAATTATTCATTGCAGATCAATTTTTTTTATTTCCGTCCCATTTTTTTCCCTCGCAAAATCTTTCAATATCTTTCTCTCGTCCGTGAATTTTATCACACTATAAAAGGCACATGTTTCCGACAAAGGTATACGGAAAATTTGCTAGGCATCTGTGATGCACCAGCGAGATGATACACCGCAGTTCCGAGATCTGATGCATCATGCATGGACCATTTCTGTCGCTATAGAGTGTTGCATCGCTAACGGCAAATATTTTATTCTGCCAGGACACGCGCACGTATACGAAGTGTACAGGAAGACTGTTATAGAAGAAAAATGGATACTCTTTTCATTTTTGATAACTTCTGTTTGAATTTATTTTTCTCTTTCCTTTCTTCTTGTTTTACAGCGCTCGCTTTTAAAGGAAATCGAAGATCGTGCGTCTTGAAACATTAATGTTAAACTTTTTCGGATCCTTCTTAGCATCGATTTTTCTTTATAGAAAATTTCTAGAGTCTATAATTGTAAAAATCATATTATAAAAATATATAAAAATTATATTATAAACATTTTATTGTAACTATAAAAATATACTTTAAAGAATTTGATAAACTAAATTTCATCTATATAAATAGATAATTAAACCTTTGTGTATTTAATTATTTTCAATTTACATTTGTGCTTTGACAACATTTCAATACGGTATTTCATTATAAAACTATCTAAAAGATTAAAAATTATATGCGGTACATAAGCATAGGTAAAATTTTCATTAAGAAAGAGATCCGCTTCAAATTCGCCAACATATCAGTCACCAAGATATTTTCTGATAGCGCCGAGACACATTTTGCATATACAGTAGGATTTTCGCGTGATCGAATTTCCGCGCTTATTTCACGAAATATATCGTGAATTTATGCGAATCCCTCGACACGTCCCACGTGGATTGCATGCGCGGCGGGCGCGTAAAAACATTTCGCCCGGATGTATCGAAAAAGAACGCGACTCACAGTGAATAATTCTGTTCGCAGGTCCAACTTGGCTTGCGAAGAAGTGGGCCGGTTTGCCCCGAGGCTGTAGGTCAGTTCGCGTTTCGTATTCGAGGACCAGACGAAAAGAAATTTGTGAGAAAGAGACGCGGGAAAAGAGACGAGCGAGGAAGAAGAATGCGTATTTCGCCAGAGGGAAGAGAAGAGAGGCAAAAAATCGTCAATCGGCTTCGGGTATTCTCGCGGTGAAAAACGAGGCTCGAGATTAATCTATGCGAACCACAGAGAAAATCGCATGACGATAATGAGATGATGTAGCACTTGCGATGGATTCAACAAGTGAAGAAACGAGGTTGAGAGACGCAGCGGGTATAAAAGTGAATCAAAAATGAAATGTTCCTGCCGGCTGTTTCTAAGCGGAGAATTACGAAAAAGAGCCCGTGCGAAAGAGAATAGCGGTTAGAAAATTAGACGACGGTCTGCCTCGAGGCAGCTTATGTTTCTGCCAGAGACCAGACGTGCGGAAAATCGTGAGGGAGAGAAAAGAAGGGCTAACCTCGTCAAGGACAAAGTGAAGTCAAAGCGAAGAAAAACGAGGGGTCGAGAGTAATCAGCACGCGTCGCTCTAATGGATACGATTATAAAAAAGAGTCGATTTTTAAACTTTATCGTTAGGAAAGATATTCGACTTGTGTGTCCATTTGCAAGGTACGGGATAGAAATAAATCGAAATTATTTCAATATAATTTTGATATAAATAACTTATATTCATTAGATAGAAATCTTATCGATAAAAATAGGCATCAAAAGAAGGTTGAAGAAGAAAGTAAATTAAACACTAATTAATGTCACTTGTAAGATATGCGAACAGGATACGAATAATTAAGGAATAATATTGACGGAGAACACCAAGATATTGATTCAAACCAGAATAGCATTAGTGGATACGCTTGGAACTATTTACTTAGGAGAAATCGATCATATGGCGTACAATTAAGAAACCAGTTCTCGTAATGAAAATAAACAAATAATCTTGAAAGAGCCATCACCTTATCGGAAAATCTTGAAAACGCGAAAAAATTTGTATCTGAAATTTTCATTAAAATCATTGAATTAATCGATATCATACACACAATTTCTTTCTCTCGTGTAAAATACTTTTTTATGTTTATTAAAATCACCATACTTTTTACTATCCGAAGGAGCCTATCACAAAACACTCGAAATCAATTTGATTGATGAAAGTCTGCGATTGAGAAGGCAGTTAAGGGACGCAGATAAAGGGCTGACAAGAGTCTTATTGTCGCGACAGACTCGCCCCCGAGTATGCCGTAAAAAGTATCAATTTGCGAAAGGTGGGGCGGCGACCCTGGGTTCACGAAGACGCGTGGCTGACAGGTCAAAGATCGCATCGAGGACAAAGAGAAAGGACCGTGAAAGTTCCAAAGTAGCGGTGAAAGAAAAGCCAACCCGAGAAGTGGATGTCTTGAACGGTGTGTCCCGGAGAACCGGGAGAAACGATCGTAAAGGCGATTCTCGAGTGACGTTTTTAACCCCTCGTCTTACGCGTGGGGAATAAATAAATACGAAATCCGGACGCCTATCGAAAAGCGTAAGCATTAGAAAAATAAGAGCGGCGAAGAGTGGACGAAGATGAGCAGGCAGAACGTATCACCCCCAGGCATCAATTCCTGCGAGAGAATCAGGCCGGAGCGACCCAGAAATACGATACAGAGACTCGTATGGGGTCCTGGCTCGCAGTTCCAGGTCGGCCATATCGGTATCCCGGAAGATGAGGGCTCCAATCCGCGGATGGCATTGAGAAGGTACGTAGACTTTATACAAGTTATTAATTACTCGAATCAGATCATTGAAGCCTAGTGCTTTAAAATTCTCGAATTACTTTCCAAACGTGTAACAAAATCCTTGTCCTATTATTCGGAGACAATATATCCACATAATCTTATAAAGCTCTAGAGCAAACTTGAGAAACACATAAAATTCAAAATTAATTAATTAATTAATTAATTAAAAATAAATTAAAATTTTTATTTTAAATTTTATTTTAAAATTAATTAATTTAATCAAATTAAAAATTAATTAAATTTTAAGTATATAAAATTAATTCGAATGTAATTAAAATTTTGTTAAAAACTTCCTATAAAAAGTGGCATCAGATGAAAAGAAAAGTTTGAGAATAGCTGTGCTCACAAAATTGAGTAGAAATTTTTCGCGTTTCTAATTAATCGCGCTTGATTACTTATACAATTTTGATATGAACAAGTCTTCAAGAAAGATAAAAAAATTTTCACGTCCCTTAATTGTGTGTAACGAACATATTGTATATACCAATTACGCATAAAGGTAACGTATTGCAATTATAAAGCACGATGCTTTTATCCACCGTACAAGAAGAATCATAACAAAGGATCTGCGAAGCGATAACCGCGATTATAATTACAATTTGCTTGGTACATATGTACATTGATTTGACTGCTCTGCCTGCGTATAACTATAACAGTCTCCCGCATTATCTAATCACATTGTCTCAGCCAAGAATCAGAGATAATTACCATCATATCCGTCAGCCAGACAGCCGCGACATGTAATAGATATATTAGTTCCCCAACGTCGCGCTTCAATAGAACACCGCAAAAGAGGAGAAGAGTAACGTGACAATCAATTATATGAAGGCGACCGATCGATAAAACATTAATATGGATGATTATGTAGTGCAAAAAGCAACCGAAAACAATTCGCGTCTAATAAGAGAAATATATGCACGATAAATCCGCTTAACGCCATTTCCTAATAATAAGAATAATCTTCGCGATAATAAATCGCCGACAGACTTATTTGTCTGCGAGGCGAGATAAATTAATGCATTCCCGCCGTCGACGCGACTTTTTAATAACGATAATTCATGATTATACAACTGATTGCCGCTTACATAAGATCAGCGAGATACGTAATTAGCTCCAAGTACAGCTCGTTAATCCATAATCACGCATTATGTGTTATAAACACGTATTAAATATTATTAATTAATAATTGTATATTATTAATCTTGTTTATTCCTCTTTTTTAATGTAATGAAATTCATAAACTTTTTTTAATTGACTTTTATCCAGAGCGCACATCAATGTGATTATTTGTTGTATTAATATCTTTAAATATTTGCAAATTATTGCAACTTTAGTTATGTGAAACATGTATCTCATATTACATTATATAATCTTATATTATATTTTAATTTCATATACATCAACTGTATAAAATTTTATCTCTGGTACATGTAACAAACTCGATGAATTTTTTCAAGCGGGATGATCAACGATATCAAGAACGCATTCAATATAATTACTTTCTATAATCATATTTTTATCAAATTTGCAGATCACAGTTACTGCGGTTTTAATTCTGATTTAATATGTAAAATTGGTTTATTTCCAAAAATATCCAGTGTTCAAATGTATAAGATGCTCAAATTTTATATAATTATATTATCAAGCAGAATATAATTTGATTTTCAGTTTCGCCAGTTATATCATAAAATATAGTAAATGCAATTTGACGTTAATCGCATGAAAGAATCATACATGTATTTTCGATTACATTCGATGAGGTAACTTAAACGTCATGAATAATCACAAATCCAAACTATTATTGGCAATAAATTATTAGCGTACATGCCGATACCAGTATTTCCCCAAGTTTACGCAAATTCATCGCACAATTGGCAATTCTACATTACCTTCACTACATCCAACATCTACAACCATTATCCGATATCTCCAATAGCGTACAATGATGAATAGCACGTTTTGTGTTCTCAATACAAACATCTTCGTAATCTTTGACAACGATAAATTCGTTGGACTGCATTTGCCTTTTAATCTTTATTTTCATCATACATTTTACTATATGTACATATTCTCTTGCTTCTGTATATTGCTTAAAATGCAATGTAAAAATTGTATCTGACGTGATGTAAGATGGCTAGAAATTAGATGTATATAGCATAATAAATGTATAAAAATACAACCTTTTAATTATAAATTTGTTATTACTATATATGTATATTGAATAAACATAAGCATCATTTTTGTAAGTATATATTGAGGTTGAGTTCACGTTCTAAAGTTAAATCTTGATTTTACTCCTTCTGACACTGTTCTGAGTTTGATGTAAAGTTTCGCCAACAGATGCCAATCTATCACACGCATGCTAACAAAATACGATCACGTCCCTTCTTCCAGACTACTAAGATT
This sequence comes from Camponotus vicinus, assembly GCF_025532165.1. Lineage (NCBI taxonomy): Eukaryota > Metazoa > Arthropoda > Insecta > Hymenoptera > Formicidae > Camponotus > Camponotus vicinus. Next base: position 10,779,793 of record NW_028141945.1, read on the forward strand.
GTATGAGGGAAGACAATATAGGGAGGCGGCCGGCTTCTTGATGAAACTACCGCATTATACTCTGAAGGCTGCCTTGACAGATATTCCGGTGGACCTGTTGATCGAGACGCTGCCACACAGTCTCATCCTTCTGGAGGCGCTTTATTCCCGGTTGGTGGAGCTGAACGTCAGCGATACGAAGATCTTGCGAATCGAGCAAGTCCTCTGGAGAATAGTGCATCTGATATCGACCAGTCATGACCACTCTCGACCGCGAATCTGGTGCAAACTTCTTGTATCCTTAAACAGATTATCGCCCAACACAAAGAACATACTGATATCGAGGAAACGCGCCCTAGAGAGAGCCGTAGAGGGACTTGGCAAGCATGGACTGGTGCCTTCCTCGCAAACGAACAACTCCGAGAACTCCGTTACGTCGAATCTGGTACCTCTGCCGGTTGCGTTGAAAGAAGAACTCGAGACGCGAATGGAGACTTACAAATTGGCGTTACACAAGATCGAGAACTTTGGCAAGCACGCTGGAACCCATAAAGGTACATTAAAGATTTTGATTTACTTCTTAAGGCAAAGATGATGTTATCTAGCACGTCGTAAATTAATATTTTTAATAACCCTAATAATCTGCATATTTACAAATTTGTAAATATTTAAATCGCTTCAATTTTTGAGGAAGCTTCAAATTAGCACGATAGTATTACAGAAATTTATGGCAATACACGATCGTAAATCCAAGTATTCACAGTGATGAAGATAAATGAGGATTCGTTTATCCTTGGATTACACGATTAATTATTCAAAAAAGAGGTGTTAATTGCCTTAGGACAGTGTAACGTTAAACTGACGTTACAATATTTCGCAATTACACGCCATTTCGTAAATCCGCCCGGATTTTCATACGAGATTCGGCTTTATGACGGGCGTGTTATCAAAATATTCGCACCAGAAAACCGCGACACGGATTTACCGGAGTTATCCGGTGCAAAACGCGCTCATCGGTGCATCGCGGCGATACACATTATAGCATGCAATTATCATCTACCGCCCGAAGGGATTAATTCGCTTCGCTAATTATGTCGGAATAAAGTTGCACCGGTCGTCTCATTATCGCGCGAACATCTGGAGCACCGCGGAATCGTGAAGTATCGGATTTTGGCGGGCGCCGCGTTACATTTACAAATGCAAATCGCCTCTAATGTCGGTCGTGGCCGCGTGCTATGCGATTTACATAGGAGACTCTCGCATCACTCTCTCGTTCGCGGATGTCTTTCATGACGCGCAGCCCGAGCGCGTCATCATCGATGTGTCACACCGAGGAGAAAGGTGTTAAAGAGATGACAGAGACATGTGCAAACTATCGATCAATGAGCGATGTCGCTCGTAAATACTGATAAATGCCTACTGAGAAATGTTACTTTCACAAGTGTCATCTCGTGAATTCAAAATAACTAATTTTTAAATAACTAAATTTTTCTGGAACAGTCAAATTAAATATGTACATTTTTTCCAAATTATAATTTTAAACACATACATTTTTGCATGTGAATCGCGTATTTCTTAAACGTTATCTTCTAAAATGAAAAACATTTCAATTACAAAATTCCGTCGTTTCTTCTTCCGACTTTTATTAATACAATTAGCAGTTAATAATATCATATAGATAACTCATTTATACTCCATCATTAGCTTTAATTACTAAGATCTAATAATTAATAAAATCCTTTCTCAAGAAGCAGAGATTATCTCAGGATTTTGTTCACTTGTTAGATGAAGAATAGGATATAATGGGCCTTTTATATTATGATATAATGAGAACAGAGAGCGAACTATAACTTATTGGAGCGTGAACCTGCGGAAATTTATGTCTCGCGCCCAAGAGCGCGGAAACGGCACATAATTTAATCCCATTTCACTATTAAGAGGAAAGTATGGCATATTTCGCTGCGATATCAGACACTCCCGGTGATTCCGTGCCGGATATCGGTCCGACTATCTGCGTACCTCGTCGTAAAAAGATAGCAACGGACGCCACTAATAATCGTCTCGCGCGCCGCTCATCGGTTCCGCTCTAATAATAAAAAATAATAATAAAACTCCCGAAGAGAGAAAGAGAGAGAAAGAGAGAGAGAGAAGCTCCGATCTTTTCTTACGCTTTAGCGGATCAAGGTGTACAGGCAGCCTCGCATCAGCGGCAACTTTCCCTGAAATACAGCGAGATCCAGCAGCGGCTGATCGATAATCAGAGCCTGCTGAACACCTTGGAGAAAGCGGGAGGACCGTGCAGCTTGGAGAATCTACTGGCGGAGTTGAAGCGCCGGGTCGAGCAGGACAAGGAGGCGCTCCGACAATGGACGGCCTTGCGAAACTCGACCTTCGTATCGACGAACGCGAAGAATCCGGCCCTCGCCGCCAGATTGCTGCAATTTTCGAGGGGCTGTGCCTTTGCCCTGCAGTTTATGAGCGAGGATAATCCACAGGTAAGCGAAAAGCGAGAAGCATCTTCGTCCAAGTATTCCTGAAATTTAATCCTCGAAGATACACGCAGGTTTTTTAGCTTTCACATCCTTTCGAGAAAGGTAGATCGCGCTTGATTTTGTAGACCTTGGCTTAAAAGAGTTTTCTAAAAACGAATATTAATTTAATGCTAATGATGATGAGATAATTCGACTTCAAATAAGAAATTCAGGAAATACGATCTCTTTCAGGGTCCTTCCTATTTTAATAATACCTGTTTAAGATAGACATAGCTAACTCTATTCGCGAAGCAATTAGCGCGACTGTTTCAAGCGGAAGAGATGTGACATAGAAACGGCAGTTCGCTGGAGCAATGATCGCAATTTATTTTTCGTGCCCTTGTGTGAGAGACTCGTACGGTCGGCGGAAACAATAAGAAAGGTGAAGGACCTGTGGCACGAGAGAGCACATGGAGCACACAACATGTGCAACTGAGAATATTCTCGCGGGATTTGCGGCAACTGATGCGTCCAGGACAGTCCGTACGATGTCAAAAGACGCCATGTGTAACCACCGTGAAATCCCATAAGGGTTCTACAGCGACACTAAATTATACGAATTTACTTTTGTTGCTATTTAGACACGGTTGCTCTTGACCGAGGGTGACACGTAGATTGCGGGTACTAAATTAATAGAAAATAATTAGCAAAAAATAAATTTATCTCGCGCGATTAATAACTAAATGAATAAACGAGATGCGATTTATTAACTCGAGGGTAAATCAAAACGAGCACGATATCAAATTTGATTAAAATATCAAAATTGAAGCTTTGGACGAAATAAAATTTATCATCATGCACAAGCATACCAAATAGTCATACATACCAAATAGATGTACAGAGTATGTGCATGCATTAGCCCATGCTATTAATAATAATTGCGAGAATATAGACTGAACCTATATATCGCAAAATATGCAAAGAGAAATATGTACGAATTAAATAGAAACAATTCTTTTTTAATCAAATAAAAACAAGCGCACTTGAGCGACCAGTTTATTTTTATTGTAAATTTCGCATCATAATTCGCATATTCATAATTCATGACCAAAAACCTGATTATAAAGTTCGGAGTAACATTGTTCCATCGAATTTATCGATAAAATCAATAATATACACGATATTCATGAGTATCGTTTCAAAACACGGCGCGTTAGAGCAACGAATATTAAATACACTGGGTATTATTAATATCGCGCGCGAATATTTAATAGCGAGAATCATAAATTATCACCATCGAGAGCAATCCATCGCATGCACGATAAATATTTTAGACGTTTCACTGTCACCTCGTTGCCATCGCGCAGTTTTGCGGCGCAATAAAAACTTTGCTTTATTTTAAAATCGATTCCGCGCCGACTGCTCGACTTTTGGCAAAACGTTTTGACAGAACACGACGCATCGGGATGTCCACCTACGAGAAGAATAGCAATTTCTATTTAATTGGACGATACAAACGGCAAAATTAGTTCTCCTCTTTCTGACCGACGTCATTCGCTTCAATGAGGAAAATAATCGCGTCTAGCTCGGCCGATGGATTTTGCCGCGGTCGACAGAGAAACTCTCTAAAGTGTTTTAACGTGTAAATGCGCAACGTTCATCTTCTCGCGTAATTTAGTCGAAATTCGATTGGAAACGCGATGAATTCCGCTGAGAATCGCGTGATGCGCTTAAACTGTTTCCCGTTAAAATGGACAAACGCGCGGCGACAAAGTTTTTCGAATCGTTTGTAATCGTCAAATTGAAAGCAAAAATATATACGAATAATTATCTCCTTTCTCGCTAGAATTTCAAACGGCCGAAAATGACGGTCGTTGAAATGTAAAAAGAGCGGAAAGTGGCAAATTGTTATATAACAGAATTGGAAAACTCGCTCCAAAACGCGTGAATTGCTCTCCATTGAGTGCGTTTTAATTGAAAGGCCAGAATTGACTGCAAAACCCAATCAAAAGTAGGACAAGTGGATAGAAAAAAGCGCGTATGCCGCGATTGTCCAATAGATTCTCCTCTGATTCTCCTTCTTCTCCTAATATGCATTCTATTATACGCAAGTGTAATAAAAATACTATCCACAAATACAACGAAAGATAGATATGTCGGTAAATATCTTCAATTAATTAATTTTTATCTGGATATGTTCATTTGGATTTTTTTTCAAGAGAGAAAAATCAAAGCCAATCTTTTTATATTTTTTTATTTCTATCTCATTTTAAATCAGATAAATGTAATATTTTCTCGCGGTAATATTTACTCCCTAGCTTTTTTCATTATTCTCTAATAATTTCCAACTCCTCCGATTTTTTCATATCTCATAGACATCCTTTATACGCACAATGTATATTTAAAAAAGAAAAAAAATATTTAGATTTAGATTAAAAAAATCATTATGAATATAAAACCAATACAGAGTTTGAAGAATATGAACATATATGTATAATATCGGATGGTAAAAAAATAAAAAAATATCCTTTAAAATCAGAACGCTTAATCGATAGATGCTTATTGCAAAAGAAGTCTCTAAATATTCAAGTATAGATAAATAAAAATACAAAAAAAAATCATATAAAAAATAAAAATATTTTTATACTTGAATATTTTGTATCGAAATCCTGTGCTACGTCATAAACTATCTCTGCACAGGTATTTCATCTCGAGGAGAATCTAGGCGACGACTACGAGGAGGAATCCAGCAGCGCTGGCTACCATACGGACGACAGTTGTAGCCCAACTCCGGAGCCAGTTGTAACGGGCAGCAACTGCGAAATTCTCAGCGTGGAGGAGAATTGCTCGGATTTAACCTCGGCGGACATTACGGTGGAGCGACTCGCCGAGAGATACGGCGCTCTTTACGCTCAGGCCAATTTGCATACCCTGGACGCATTAGACGCGCTAGAGCCACTCAAGGACGCTCCTGACTTAAAAGCGAAGATTCTCTACTCGGTCGTAGTGGTGAGTGTAACTTTAGATCAAGTAATCGCGATCAAAGATTCCTTAGCTCGCTAAAGTACGATACTTGAAATCTCGCACATATATATCTACAGGTGCACGAAGTAACCTCTGACATTTTATTGTAGTTCTAACATAAATTTGAAAAATCTAGTCTGAATTAAATCTATAATTAAATCGTAAAGCATAAAATTTCAATTAAATGATTAATTAATAAATAATTGAAAATCTTAAATAAAAAAAATTTAAATTGCATATTAACAGCAATTTTCATACACAATGGATAGTATAAAAATTATCGATGAATGACAAAGTCAAATGTCACACCGCATTACATATCGAAAATCGAGATATCTTTTTTTCTCATCGATCAATTTCACGCGACAGACAGTGCGCGACTTTCGCAGGATGGAAACGGTCGGACGTAATAAAAGGACGTAACTACTGCGGATATCACGGTAACTATACGAATATCACTCGATCATTCACAGAAATGCGTACAAATTAGTCATATGTAGGCGCAATATTATCGTGCGAATATCCATTATACAATATGTCGTTGTCCCGCTTCGCAGATGGATTATTAACGGAATCTGAATAAAAAAAGGTTTCCCAAAAAAGGCTTCTACTATTTCACAATTCTTGCGACTATTTATATATGTGATACATTTCGTTAACCATCTGTCTTAATATCAATCTGACTTAATGTCAGTATCTTGTTAAATATATATAATCGTATGAGTAGTTGATTGATCCCATATGATTAATTCTATGAGAATAACATACTAAATATGTGATAAAAACATATTTTTAATCGGGATGCAAATAACATTCTGACAGACATTTATTTATATATTAATGTGCAAAATGAAATTGATTTTGCAAGACATTCATGTGTCATAATTGATTTTTATTTTTAGATTTATTATTTTTTATTTTTTTTATTTTTAGTGTTTTTTTATATAATTCTGTTTTTTTATTCTGATGATTACGAGCAAACAATATTAAAAAATTGATTTGCTCTTCCCCTCTCCCTCTTTCTCTTTCTATAGAATATTTTTCTTATATACATATTTTACGCATAAATTAAATAGCGCAAATATATATGTACATTTAATTTACATGTAAAACGATATATAATTTATATATATATATATATATATATATAAATTTCAATTTTTAATTTTTCTATGATTACTAAAATTCTTCTATAATAAAATTTTTAATGAAAGAAAATTTCCTCGCTTGAATTAATAGATGTAATCCAATATCTTTTTAACGCGTATTACTCGCTGTTTATGTAAAAAAAATTAATAAATTACAATTGTTCGTTTAATATATCTCTCTCACACAACAAAAATAAATAATTAATAACAAATTTTCATTCTCTCTTACATATCAGTTTCATTTTTAAATTTTAATTTAAAATCGAATTTTGCACAAATTTCATTTTCATAATAAGTGACATAAATCCGAGAAACAATGCCAAAAAATCTGTGAAAATTTAACATCAATGATAGCTTAATGCATGCGCAATTAAACTGCTATACACATAGCGGCTAATGTACGGTTCACAAGAATTGTATATACGCCATCACGAGCAAACACAAATCATGTTAAAGGTGTCAGCCTGTAACGTAATATTGGGTTACACTTTGTGCAAATAATATTAATAATATACAAAATGCAATTGATTTTGCAAAACATTCATGTGTCATAATTGATTTTTAAAGCGTTTTTTTATACAATTCTGTTTTTTTTATTCTGACAAAAATCCTCTGCAAAATCATGTAATGTTGTATCAAAGAAATTAAATCATTTGACGTCCAACAGAAAAATTTTTCAACAATATTTTTCGTGAATATTTTTTAATCCCTTTGTATGCATACGCTCTCATTGATGTACATTTTAACATTTTAAAATCTCGTTCGGACTTGAATGATATAAACAAAGCGAGCATAAATATGTTTATTCATTCGTGTAAATGTTGAAAATTAAATTGAAAATATATTTTTCGATTTTTTACTGTAGAACAGAAGACTTATTACTCTCTTTATAAATTCGGTCTCTCTCATTCTGAATGTAAACACACGTTTCTCTAAAAATAAAGTCGCATTAGTTTCGCATGTCAACAAGAATGATCGAACGAGTTACTTTCGTATGAACTCGCCAAGCTCATTTTCGCGTGACATTGCTTCACGACATTGACTGTTACCCACAAGTCGCTATGGAAACTGAGTATGTACTGTGATAGCATTGAACGCTAATGATACCATACAATAGTGATAAGTGGATCATTATCATTGTGATTATGCAAATGTAAGTGTGCAATAATGAGGCCAATTTTTGCTATATTTTTCTGTACACGTAGGAGAACGAAATCACAATCACAAATGTAGAGAGATGCAGCCTCGAGATATAAAAAAAATGAAACAAAGCTCAAAGGTTACTGTCATGAAAGAGAGAGATTTCGATCTAATGGAGGTCGCACACACTCGACCGAGAATGCGGTATGTCGACACTTGTTCTCTACTTGCACTCCCACGCCGAATAATGTGAGAGCACAAGCTACAAACGATCCTACCGCGTAACGCGCACTCCGCGTGTGGTTTACGTGTCCCGTAATCATGCTTTGGAACTCGTGTTGTACAAAAGATCTCCACTATCGTATCTCCTTCCCGGCCAGTATTCTCCAAATAATTCAGACACAATCTTCATCTTCTCTATAGCGAAAGTTCAACGAAAAATGCTCCTTTTTCGCTAAACTTCTTTGATTTATCAATATTAAATGTTTTGATAAGAAAGTTTAAATAAAAAATATTGAAACTTACTTAATTAAAGTTCGTATAGAATCAAGCGAACAATAAGATTCCATTATCAACTTTTCGAGCTTAATTCATGGGAAGCTCTTCATATTCAATGACTTATAAATCAAAGATTTTTGATACACTGTAATTTTTCTTAATGAAAAAAGATTGTTGAAATGTATTAAAACGTATGTAAATAAATAAAAATGTCAAATCCGTATAAAATGTGAATCTACACATTTCTTAAAAATAGAGAAATAAAAAAAAAGATAATAAGAGCTTCACTCGATTTCAGATATCAAAATGTAATTTAAAAAGATGAAAAACTGCACGAGACACAGTGAATCGATAGGTATCATAGATATATTCAAAGGATTTTTTTATAGATTTCACACTGTGCTGACAAGTAATGAATTCATTTTTACTGCTGGCTCGAGCAGGTATTTATAAAGTAAACTTCTTCACTGCAGGTAAAGCGTAAAAGCGATCCATTTCGCGTCCGCGTCGCATCGCGTCTCGTTGATCAAATAATTTCATTACAGTGTGAAACTCAATTTTATGATCAACCAAGTCTTCCAATGAAAACTTATAAATTCGTACAAAATAACCTTTAAGAGTTTGAGAACGATTATTATATTGCAAACTAAATAAAATTTTAACTAAGCACTCCAAAATACGCGTAATTGTAATTAACTTTTGACATATTTAAATTAAACAAATATTCTCGCATTAATGATCAAATTTCATAGAATAATAATCAAATGTCACATAATTGCGTGCACAGATGTAATTCCATATACAAATAATAGCATTGTATAATTGCATGCGATGCGCGTATGGACGAAAGAAAAGTCCGAATTTATTTTCAAAATACCAATTCGCATTAAAAGCGAACAATCTCTTCATTAGCAACGCGGATCCAATAGAATGCTTTAAAATTACGCTCGTGTGTTTCCGGGGAAATTGCATTGTTTAAAACAAAACGTGCATCTAGCAGATTCGATAATCCATCTGAAGAACATTGGTTCTCGATATTCTCTTTAATTAGCAAACGAACGGAGAAAAAACGGCGACCAAAAACGAGAAGAAGAAAAGCAAGAGGGTGAAAGAGAATGAAAACGTACAAATAGATACCTTTTTACGGTAGTTAATGATAAATTTCGAACGGAGCATCGACGAGATGTTTATACATACATATAAGTGTGCTGTAAGATTATTTTTACTATCACCACGCACCTGTCTCTCGCCCGATCGATGGACCATTAACGTCAAAGCCGCCAGAGGGAGAAGAGCGAAGGGATGATCTGTGGTGGTGTGAAAGGGACGCCAGGCAGAGAGCGCACTTTTGCGATGGAGTATACTCGGCAAGTGACAGAGAGAGAGAGAGAGAGAGAGAGAGAGAGAGAGAGAGAGAGAGAGAAAGAGGAGGCGAGGAGAGAGAAAGAGATAGAGAGAGAGAGAAAGAGAGAGACACTGGTCCGTCAGCCTGAGGCTATTAGGTACTTTGCATATATACACGGATACATACAGATACCTTTCACACGGATATCTGGGAAATCGATGAACTAAAATAAATATCCACGAAGAAAGCGATACACACACGTTTATAGATGCACGCGCGCGCGCACCTGTCAACTATCTTTCTTCGTCAGCTCTCTCTCCCTTTCTGTCGCGTGCGCGTATTTATGTCACCTTGTAGAATAGGCTGCTGTCACTTGGTCGATAACCCGGCTGAGACAATTCGCGAAATACTATCTTCCTCGAGAGGCGTAGATGTGCAACGTAATTTTGAGGACGAGAATTGGCGCTGCAGCAACCCCCGACGTTCATGCGTCATTTTCAGACGAGCCGCGACAGCTAATTCCGTTGCAGATGGCGAATTTCAATCGACAATGCGATTTATATTTCAGCCCGAAATAACTTGATGCAAGCACGAATTTCTCTCCCAGAGGAATATCACTAAAAGGACAAAGTAGCATGAGGGACGAACGCAGTGAAATATTTCAACAGCCGTTGATCGGTATTTTAAAAGCCTGAAATCTCTGATAAAACCCTCTTTTCTTTACTACTAATGTACGAATAAAGTACGAAAGGCAATCGTTTTCTTAAATAACGCAAGTGGAGAAAAGCAAGTGGCTAATTCCCTATTCAGCCATCGCATCTTTCATTTCGCACACAGCAATTTGATAAGATAAGCATGATGAAGAAATTTCCTTGCTGCTCAATTTGCCTCGTGTATCTTTCCCTTATTTTACGAAAAAGTTTTTATCCCTCGCGTATTTTAAATATATTGGGCAGATGGAATCTAGTGACATTAAATGATAAATGTATATCGATGTGACGATAATACTTTCTTAAAAATGTTAAGAGATAAGAAACAATTTATAATAAATCGGTTCTTCAAACAAAATTATTTTCCCTTCCTTCCGAAAAAAAAAAATAAATATTAATTAGTGTCAGAACAAACATTTCACAAATCAAGCCCGTGTATTTAATTATTCCCGTAAAAAATAATTGCCTCATAAATAATTTAAAGTATCATAAGTACTAATGAAGCGATGCTCGATATTGCAACTATAAATAAGAATCTTTCTCAGAGCAATCAATTTTCAATTAATTAATAATAAAACGTCACGAATTATTAATAATCGAGCTTACGCGAGGTTAAATTTTTCTAGCGTAATTTCTGACGAGTTAATTAAATCGAATTCCGCGGAAAATAATCGATTAATAGCCAGATCGTGCGTGGCGTATCTATATAAGCTTATCACCCCGCAATTAATACGTTGCATAGCGGGAAGATGACTTTTACGCGCGCGATAAAATAGATTCTGCAATGGAGGCGATTTTTTTCGCTCTTTCTTACATGCCCACATACGTTACACAGAGTATCCCAGAAATACCGACGCTCCTCTCGACTGTAAATACGAGAAGAGAGCTTGGAAGAGGGACGATCGCGCTTCGATTCGATGACGAATAGTAACCTTTCGCGTCATCGCGTACATAGACAATAACGTCATCGGCCGACTATGATCTAATTTGATATTTTGCGATGTGTAGGTTGCAGCCCACGCTATATCCAACAGACAGTCACGCGGAGAGCGCAAGTTCTAAGTTCTAATTCAATCCCATAGATTGAAGGTGTTACGTGTACCAGCAGTTCCGTAACTTTCGACATTCTTGATACGGATATAAACCAAAAGTTACCATCGATATTTCTATGAATTGACCAGCTGCACCTCAAATACTCCTTCATCGAAGTCGGCATAATCTTATCACTCTTAATAAATGTAATTATTATTTCTTTAAATTTTTTTTCTTATCCTTCATAATAAAACATGATTGCATTATTGAATTAATCACGGTTCCGTTAGAGGTACATTATTTTCTAACATTCGCGACCAGAATAATTGTGTATCAAAAGTCGAGAGATTCTCGCGAAACGGCCTGAAAAATGTCCATTTCCTTTAAACAATGGAGGATTCTGGGTTACGCAAAAATTATACCCTGGTATTGTGTTCTCGTATCAACGCACCGGCTCGTTAAGCTTTAGCTCGTTTCTTCTGCTTCATTACGCATAAAATAGCCGATTGTTATGACGAACGAGTGAAAAACGTACAAGTTGTAATACAACAGCGCGAACTTTCGCACCTGTAACGGTACCGGATGAACAGTTAGTCGCGCTCTGTTCAGGATGAGCCGCCATTAAAAGCAGTAATTCATCAACAATGCTCATATATTACCATTGTGTAAATCCGAGAGGATTCCTTCCGTGCAACGTGATCCCGCGAAATTCCGGCGCAATTACGTACGACCGGAATAACGCGAAAGAAGTACGTTCGCACGTTCGGTTAATGAAAACGACCGGCATTCTTACGGTGGTGACTTCAATGCTGCCCCCGATTTCATAGAGATTACGATCGACATAGCCTCCATAATGAGTATAATAAGCATGGTAGCGGCAAAACATGTTGACGATATAATCTCTTTGATCTATTATGTATTCATAGATGATTTGCGATTAAAATACATTCAATATTTTGTAAAATCGATTATGAATCAATCAAGTGTAATTCTCGTGTTTGTGAACGGTATTGGAGAAAATAATCATCGTATTGGAATTATACAAAATACGTATAAACCAATATAAGTAAAAATTATAGAAATAATTGAAATGGAAATTTAATTTTCTTTAGCAAGAGTGCTATTAAATTTTACGATGCATCATTATACTTTTGCAAAGGATAAAAAGTTACTTTTAATTCTGTGAGGATAATTGAAATATTATCTGATATGTATGCAAATATCATTTTAAAATCATAATGTTATACATTGAATAAAATACTACGACTGCAGTAATTTACTACGGTTGCAAGTTTTTTATTTGAATGATCAGTAATAATGATTTTTTACTCGATAAAATGTAAAGAACATTATTCTTAGCAATATATATCTCCAGCTTTGCAAACTAATATTTATCAGATACGACTATGTCGATCAGATACATCGGGATATCAAAAATCTGTCGTATAAAAAAACTATTCAATCGTTTCTAGCGAAACTATCGGATAGGAGGCATAAATCATGCGCCAACGTCAATCATGAATCAGCGAGTGTTATAAAACCTGTTCCATTCTAATCTCTACCCAACATCCGTTTGTGATAATCCTACTACGCCGCAAACGTACCCAACTTCCTCATTCAATTTCACTATATTAAATATTCTAAATATTTATAGAAGAAAAACATGTCGTCGAGCAAATATTATATTTGCTCGTCTCTAACGACATGCATATATTTTAATAGAATTCAAGGGTATACGTTACCAGTCGCAGCCTCTGCTAACTGTCGTATCCCACCCACAGCTCTCGTGGCGTTTAGCCGGCATGGTCCAGACATCGCGGCGCCTGGAGGCCTTGAAGATCCTGAACGGCGCGGCCGCGCCGCAGACGTCGGCGACGACGCCGGAGCTCGAGAAATGCATAAAACGGCAACTGGCCACTTCCGGCGCGCAGACCGGTTCCCGCGAGGTCGCCGAGCAGGTGGTCAGCCAGCTGGAGAGGACACTGTACGACTTTCCGTGTCTGCGTGGCTGCGCCGAGGTCAAGAGTTACGCCACCGCGTGCTCCACTTTGGCCTGGGCGTGCCTGGCACGTTCCACGCCGCTGGTGCTCGACGTAGCCCAGGGTCTGGAGTTTCGCAGAGAGGTCCACGTGAGGCATCACGCCTCCCCGAATCCGCACGGGATCAGGATCAGGTCGGTCCTGTGGCCGGGACTTCGGGAAAGCTGCCAAGGCCCCTGCCTTCACAGAGCCGTCGTGACGACCTGTTGAAGTACTTGCGGGACTTCTACAAATAAAAAGGAAGAAGCTGATTTATATACAATTGTCACTTCAAATGTTAATTGATCTTGATAAAAAAATATCTTACACAAACTTCAAAGAGAGAGATGTTCTATGAGTTCAATGAGTGACACTGTCAGATAACAATCAGATTGTAATTTTCTATAATAATTTAATTATTACTTTGCATAGAATAAATAACAGAATTATACAATCTTATTTCATAGCCTCAAGAAAATTTATTTTCATCTTAAAACACAATTTGTCTCTCGCTGGGTCACTTTGCCAATATCGAACAAAAATCTCGACATTTATAGATTTACAATTATTACAAAATTTTGTATAAATTCAAGACTTGTGCAATTATAATTTATGAGATACATAAATAAATAGTTTTAAGCAACGTTTTTAAATTTGCAATTATATAACTTAGCCACGAAGAGATAACTATATAAATATATGAAAGATGTAGAGATAATTTCATATGGGATGCTGCATCGCAGATCCAATATCGTGCGTGCTCGTAATATGTATTCCACATCGTTGACACTTGACGCCGCAACCGGGCCTTAAATTTCTGAAATGTATCTCGCGCGTGTTGCTCGTGATTCCATTGACCGCATAATGAGGAATTCAGGGTAGTATGACAAGGTAGTGTGTTGAAGTACTGTATACGTCTGCATTCTTTTGTTATGTATATTTTATCCAGTCAAAATAAAAAAAAAAAGATTAATACGAACGAATAATGATTAATATAAAAGGTGATGCAAACAGATTATGTGGTAGGCAATAAATGGCAATCAAAAAAGAATTATTCGTGAAATCGAATGAAAAAAATGTGCATTTATATCATATTTGCTAGAGGGAGTAACTAAGATAATTATTCGTTTATTATTTTCCTATAGATAATATGTAATTATAACAGAAAATATATAATTTAATATTATAATTATTCAAATTATTATTTATTGTTTAGAAAAAATGTCCTCTTTTCATCACAAGACAGTTAAGTGTCTTTGAAATGTTGTACCTGCAAAAATATTTATCAGTTTGATTTAATATAATTAATGTTTTAGCAAGAAAAATTATCTAATTTAATTATTTATTTCTTAGTTTTCGAAACTTAACAGATTGTACAGATTTAACTTTTCTCAAAAATATATGACTATATAAAAAAGATTATATAGATAAGATATAATAAGGGACAATTTAAAAAATTATTTTATATAACACTCATTGTTAGAAAAATATTAACATTTTATTTATTTAAAGATTAATGTTCGATATGTAGTGTAAAGTTTACGTAAAATCACAACTAACAATTATTTATATATGAGCGATGTCTTATTTATCGATAATTTCATTTTATGATTATAATAAAAATACTGTATATTTTTATTTAGTCACCACACATCTTTATATTAAAAAATTATGTATGTTAACAATAAAAACATTAATAAAAGTTTTTAATAAAATATTTGCAACATTTCTTAGAGTTTATACAAAAATAATTGTAAGAAGAAGAGAAGAGCAATATTAATTACGAAGATTGATATCAAAGTAGGAATTCAGACGAATCAAGCTTAATTATTGAAGCACAACTGGAACAGTATCTGAGAGGAAGTCTTAATATACTGAAATATATCACGTAATTGAGGCGAGAATTATGCTGAATTCGCTATTTTAATCTCATTTGACACAAGACATTAATAATTTTATATCTTTAAATGATTTTTCTACTATTACTCTATCAATATTATTGCCATATAAATGAGAGAAATAAAAGATAAATATCTTTCAAGTGAATTTTTACATTATTAATGATATAAATTAAATTTCTGATAAACTTCAATTGTTTTATTTAAAATATTATATTTTGAAACAAACAACTTTACATTTTCTAAAACGAAACAATTTAATTTTAAGAATATTAATAATATGAAAAAAAAATCTAACAATTGTATTTCAATTATATTTTATTACGTGATTTTATATTATATTACCATAGTAACAGTAACAGTAACTTTAAATTTTGAGAAAATTAACGTCATGAGATAAATCTACAAATTATGAAACATAATTAATAATTCGCAGCACTTGATCTTGTGAATTAGTAATATTAGCTAACAATAAGCCATTTGTCCAATGAATAAACTTTTCCGTTGTTGTTGATTTAATCCCATATTTCCAGAATGTGATCAAAGAAATAGATGTGAGACTATTCCTTTATCCATTTAAATTCCTGAAGATCTTATTGGCGATTTCTGCATCCCTGCAGACTATAATTCATTACATATTTATGTCTTTTATATTTATTGAAAAAAGTACAAAAATATGTTTATTATATTTAAAAAAATATATCTTGCAAAAATATATATTTATTATACTTGAAAGGAAAAATATACCGTAAAGATATGAAAGAAATATTGAAAAATATTCACATCGCATTTAAATTAATAACATAAATTCAACGATACATTACATATATAATGAACATATCTTACAATAATTTGGTAATTATTAAATAAAAAATAAAGTTATTTTATTATGTTTAAAATCAATTTTTCCTTCCTACTGTGGACGCAATAAATAAAAATTAGTAATTTACTCGGTGAAATAATCACACACAATGAACAAGTTTGCAGTTTCGAGAGTTTATTATAAATCTCATAGAGGTTTCTATATACATTCTCTTAGATACACTTCTAACGCCTTTAATCGAACAAGTATAAAAGTATGTCTTAACGATTATTCGCTTAGTCCTGAATAATTTAAAAATTACATTTTTCCAATGTATTGACAAAGTAATGATCCAATATCGCATATACAGAAATCAAATATATTTTTCTTGCAATATATAAATTTTAACAATCAAGGGAGAATTATTCGACAGGTCTAAACGAATAGATCGAGTGACATTGGGAAATTACTTTGGTCGAATTGTCTTAAACGTTTCTACTTTTAATTTATCAATACAAACGGAAGGATCGTAAAGAGATATATTTCGATATATAATATATATCCCAACAAATATGTAATATAAAGGCATAGTATCACCCTTACGCAAGAGAATATATCTATGGCAAAATATGAGAGCATCTTGAGTGCACAAATTTGACAAAGTCGCACAGATGAGACAAAATCTTTCTAGAAATATGTCTTTTCTATCATACAATTCTTATTTCTCTGTTAAGATATACTGTATAACGCTATACAGTTTTATATTTAAATACTTCTTACGCGTTGAATTTTCGCAATTGCAACAGATATTCATATCTGTTGATAAAAATGAGTATTCTTATATCAAATACAGTTGCACATGGAAGATTACCACGTCTTCCATAAAAGTATAGAATTGATCAATTAATTAAAAAATTATACATATAACATTGCAATATACAAGTTATTAAATCTTTTGCACGACTATTATCATAATATGGATCATTTGTAGTAAGCAGGAATATTTCTTAATGTCAAATCATAAAAAACTGGTATCATAAATGCGGATATACTTATTTCGTGGCAACAATTCACTATAACTAAAGCAAAATATACAATTATATTGATGTTACAATTAATCTTTGAAAATTTGTTCAAAAGAACTATGTGTAGGGAATAAAACACACATGTAATGCAAATCCTTGTCAACATTAACAAATGACAAAAATATAAATATGTAACGCACCAAGGATCAAACACAAAGGGATATGTCTTTTTTATATGATATATGAGAAATAAATGAGAAATAGAATATGCATTTTTTCCACAGATATGATGTAGTATATAAGAAATTATTCCCAGGTAAATATTTTGTCCAATTAAAATATATAACCTGTCATATAGAACTATTTCTATTTATAAGTAAAATAAAACTTATCTCTGTATTTACCCTTTATCATGTATCCATCTCTATCTACAGAATTGTATTGGAGATAAATACAGATTATGTGAGATGTAAATTAATACATGTACTGAAATTAAATACATTTGCATTTCTGTACATGTGTATGTGCTTAATTATTTTATAGCTTTTGACACTATGCCAAAGGCTAGCATATTTCATAGAATCAAGTCTTTGTTTATAAAATAGTCATGTCAAGTTAATAAAAAATTGTACTTTTTCATTTTTTTTTATAGCTTACTTCTCCCTTTCTAGAAAAATTGTTTATCCCAAGGTTAGCGAATGGCAATAAAAAATCATCACTAATAATGATTTTAGCACAATTTGCACAATAAAAATGTAATATATATTAGACTAATTTAATTATTAGAAACACATTATATTTTGCTATTGAAAAGAAAACATTTCTAAAAATTAGAAAAATATATCTGTTTCCGAACAAATTTTAAAACATAATGGTATAAGATTTCAATTATTTCAGATTAGAAAAGAAATTATCTATCAAAATCTATATATGAATGCTTCTAATCATTTAAACTTTAGTATTTCTCGAAAATATAAAATTTTTTTTCTTTTGTATAGTAGCATACAATTTTCATGAGAAATTTACATGATGACACACCATTTCTTTGTACTTTCTTCAGTCGTTATCTTATTGTCATCATCCTTTATCCCGCTAATGTCTAATTTAGTGGATTCAAATTTATAAGGTGTGCTTTTTGGTGTAGATATCAGCATAGGTTTGACAAAACCTTTTACTAGATTTATAGATGTATTTAATGAACTCTCTTCATCCGTTTTTTGCTTTTTTGCTGAATCCCAATTTCCTATCCCAATTTTACGTTTCCTGTCCAATGGACTACCGTTTCTAGGGAAAGTGTCGGATAGTAAACTGCTATAATGTAAGACCTTAGGTTCTATACCTTCATCCTGTGCTATCGACATATCTGATGTATTTACGAAAAGAGAGCTATTCGGTGATATTCTGTCACGCAAAATACTACGTGCTCTACCAATTGAGTGTCTTCCTGAGATGTTCCTTAATGTTTTGCCAAATGATAGATTTTTTGATAGTTGACTCGGTGTGCTTTCCATATTACTTACATCAAAGAGCTTCGAATTATCTTTCACACAATCTGATCTGACAAGCATGACATGTACATCTTTTAGCATGTATGAATCTTTTAGCGCAGATGAATCATAAGAAACAGATGCTTCGTTGGTTATAATATCATCAATCTTCTCTTTATCCTTTTGTGTATCACTCTGAGAAATGGATTCCGATGTTTCAGATAGTTCTGATGTTGTAGATTCAACAATGTCCACTGAATAGCTTTCTGTTGTGTCTGTTTGAGCTTCGCTTTGTATTTCTTCTTTTTCATTTGTGCCGTTCTTTAGTTGATCTTTTAATTCTTCTCCCGGACTGTCGTCCTTTGGTCGTTTATCATTTAATTTTTCCTCTCCATTTTTTGTAGGACTGTTCTCCACATCAAATGTTAATTTTATATCATTGTCTTCTTCCACTTCTTTGATTTCAATGTTAACATTTTCTAATAAGACTCCTTCTTTTTCTTGAGAAATAGTTTTGCTTCCAACAGGCACAACTTCTTGGATAGTCTTTGTAGAAATTTGAAGTTTACTTGATGTCTGTTCAGTATGATCAACATGTTCTTTTTCAGCAGTAGATTCTTCAACTTCAACTTTGTTACCATTCTCTTCTTTGATATTTTCCTTTTGAATTGAAACGTTTAATTTAACTTCAGCTTCTTCTGATTCCAACTGCATGTCTGCAGTCTTCGCTTCTGGATTTTTCATTGATAATTTTAATTGCTTTGATGCTTGATTAAATCCACCTTTTGTTGGAGGACGAAGCTTGCTCTACAACACACATTATTTCCACATTGCAAAAAAGTAACCTAACAGATAATTTATATATATATATATTCAGATACTTTTTTTCATGTTATTTATGTAATGTAATATTATTTTGTCATTTATATGCAATTTAATAATTTACTTATCTTGTAAAATATATATTTATAATATCTATATAATTTATATACAATTTCCATTATCTGTTAAGTTTTTGATTGCACAACATAATATAATACAAAATTTTACATTCAAGACAAAAATGTTGAGTCGATTTCAATTATAAATTATAAATTATACATTATACATATAAATTGTCTTAACACACAGAGTATTTTCAACATGTAAATTAAATTTAGTAATTAACATTTTATATACATTGCATTTGTATATATTTGTATGTATTATAACACATGGAAAAGATTGATGTATACATATGACATATCATAAGGAAAATAAGAAAATACAAAAATTGATTATCATAAGAAAATTGTTAATGATAATGAGTTGGCAACAAGAAAATAAAAGATTATTTATGTAGACATATTATAGAATTATCATTTCAAGTATATATACTATGCTGATAAGTTCATGCTTAATCTATGATGAAAGATAATACTGTCTTAATTATAAGTTTAACAGAAAATATTAATACTAAGAATGTTAGAAAAAATATTACGTTGCCAATAAAAATAAACAAATATTACATAACTTGATGATAACATAACATATTTATAAAACATATAATATATAATATATTAAATAAATAAAATGTAATAATTCCAATAATTATATAAATATAACATATAATTTCTGAAGAATTATTTAATATCTGTATATTGCAATATATATGTGGCTCAAAATAATTATACAATTATCTATCCACACATCATTATATATAATTATATATTTACTACATTTATAACAGTTTCTGAATATATTATAAATAATAATAGAAAATAAAAACTAGAAGTATATACCTTAAAATTCTTTCCTGACCCAGCTGAAATCTTTTTCTGCACTCCAGTCAATTTTGGCCTAAAACAAAAATAAGATATTCATAATCAATGAAGAGATAAGTCGTATGGCAGATGGCCTTTGAGTAAATGCTGGAGGTGATGAGAGGTACTAATTTAAATATGTAAAACAAGATTAACCAAAGTTTCTCATGTCTTTCCAAAAAAAATACATATATAATTTTCTATATAATTTTTTTCACACATACAAAATTATTAAAATATGATTGTCTCTAAAATAATAAGTATAAAGATTCTGAAGTATCTCTCAATCTTTTTTATCAATTTGTTTCATTATAAATCTTATAACGATTTGGCTCTTCAAAATTAAATCTTTAAACTAGTGACAATATTGTTTTGTTGAAAATTTTATAAATCTTATATACACTACGATTACATAGTACACAGATCATAAACAATATACATGTACAATTTAAGGACGTTATAAAACGATATGATCATGTTTTGTACCAAATATTATAAAATACAAAACACTTTTGAAACTACAACGGCAAACAGTTATCGAGCCCCAAATGTTGCGTGAAATACACAAACAATACTATGTAATCCACAATTCTTCTCTCGAATTTGGAAGTCAGTCGGATAGATTGAAGCTTGTGACTGAGAAACTCTGGCGAAATTTGCAATTCGCTGTTGCTGATTGTTTCTACAAACCTGTTGAAACTCTCGGACTCGCGCTGTCTCTCGTGCAAGCTAGATTCAGAAGCTCTCGACGGCGCGGTCGTTGCCTTGAGCCTCCGAACGTACAAATTCCTCTCATCGCCCCCAGGGGCCGCCTTCTTTGGCGTCTTACCCATGGCCACGATAGTGATTTAACGGCGGGCCTATAGTCGCACCCAGATAAACTCCACGCCCTTGTTTGTTTGTTTTTTTTTTATCCGATCTTGGTGCAAACGCTACAAGCCCGCGTGAAGCCCCCACTTAATGTATGGCAATTAATTCGCTTATATCCTGCTCCTACTATCGGTCTCTCTCACTCACTCTCTCCCCCTCTCTCGCTCGCTCTCACTCTCTCTCTCTCTCTTTCGCTCCTTCCTAACTCGTCGCAGCTCGCTTCCTCAGCTCAAATATTAATAGTCGTCCTTTCTTACTCTCGTCGCGGCCAATTACTCGCGACGTGGACTTGGCCGGACGAATGCGGGCGCCGGTATCTCGTGCACGAACGGCTCCGTCGTACTCAAGCGCACATACGCACTACGCAGGACGCCATGCAACCGCAGCCGACTGCGACGACGAGGACACGACGAGTGCGCGTGCGCAGACGCCAACGTACGAATTCCAGGAACGCGAACGAGGGAGATTCAACGCGGGATCGCGGAAATTTCGATCGGCTTTGCCGATTCGCCGCGTTTGACGCTCCGAGAGATCGCGATGGGACCGCGCGGGATGAACTGTCAAAACTGTCAAACGCGTCGCGCGTGCGTTCGTCGCGTACGTGCGTTTTATGTATATTGCGTATATACGGCCGGCTCGTTTTTTCGTCGACTCTTCTTACGCACGACTTCCGTTTCCGGGACGCCTTTCCTTAACCGGTGCTGCCGTCGCTTTCGCGCGCGAATTACAAGAATCAAGATCGCGTCGAATCGCTAGAGAAACAAATTTAGAAAAGATTTGTTTCTTATATTTCGAACATTATTATCATCCCTTATTTAATATTTAATATTGAAAAATATGTCGATACATACCTGACAACGGGGATACGTCAGAATCACTTTCGCTGCACTTTAACGAGGAAAATACGTGAGGATCATTGATGACAATTCGAAGCGGATGAAATCAGCTGGTATCGATCATACGCGATATTTGTATAGGACACTCGCGATAAATCTTTTTTCACTTTCGGGCAACAAATGCGAAACGAATATAATTCGAATATAATTCCTCGATACGATTCTCACAGCGCGCTCCAAGATCGGCCGCCATGATTATTCATCGAGAAGCGATATTGCGATTTTCGAAGTATCGAGGCGATTGAGGCAGCTATGTAATCGTTAGAAAGAAATTTGAGAATGAAATAATTCGATATTTCAGCAAACACTAAATAGATAGATAAAAGAGATATCTGTGCAATTTTTATAAAAAAATATCAAGGCAATAATAAAATATCTTGGCGATAAATACATACTTGGTGATAAAATTGCGTTCGATCACTGCATTTTCAGTTCAGCGAGGAAAATTTTGAAAGTGATTTCTCGATATTGATCATTTAATAACGATGATACACAATGTTAGATTATTGGAACAATATTTTATTTATGAGGCACTCGCAATAATTACTCACACGCGATATTCGCTTTTAGACGACCGCGAGAAATATCAACCGATTGCCGATTTGCCATAGATGATTGACGGATATAGAGTGCACTCCACTCGGTCCAAGAAATGTCTCGCGTTTTGATTGGTCAATCAAACGATCGATACGTAAACTCGAAATCCAAATTTATTGTAACGAAAAAGACACAATAATTTTATAAATATCGAAATTTTGATTATATAAGTATGGAATCCCAGCAGGCTGTATATCCTATATGATCTTATAACAAAATCAAGTGTATAGTGTTCACAAATATCAGATTTTGATCTCGTGATTTGCGCGCGAAATTCAAATCACTATTAACTATATGTCTTCAAATTCTTTTGCATCATTTAACTAATAATAAATATAAAAGATGATTAAACAAATATAAAGGAATATAAAAAAACGTAGTAAAAAAAATTTTTTTAAAAATTGAATTTTATGAACATTTGTTTAATTGTTTTATCAGAGAGAAGACTGAAAGGTCATGGCTCGCTTGATCTGTGAAAGCGATGATAATACGTCCTCTTTGTGAATATTAAAAAGAGGGTAACATATATGTTACCCTCTGAGAACATTCGTGGACATTGGCTTTGTAATTCGTATCCATGACACCTCTCAGTTTCTCTCTGATAGGGATCCTCACTTGAGGATCCCTACTCTCTGATATATACAGGGTGTCCCAGACCATCCGTACACCCCTTTTAAAATGAAAATAAATTTTCATTTTAAAAGGCTTTTATCAAAAATCGCGAACAATTTTTAAGTAAATCGGGTACGCTCTATCAAATGGTGATATTTTCAACTTTTGATTCCGACCGGAAATGCGCCTCTGTCAATCTTAAAATTGACCTTGAAAGTAACTGTGATAAAATAACAAAGGCACTTTTAGAAAAAACGTTTGATACAAAAGTTTCTTATTTTTTCACGTACAATTCGAATCTGTAATAAAAAGTACCATGTTCCCCTAAAAAAATTCAACTTTCGATCCGGATGGCGTATTTCCGGTCGGAATCAAAAGTTGAAAATATCACCATTCGATAGGGCGTACCCGATTTACTTAAAAATTGTTTGCGATTTTTGATAAAAGCCATTTATTTTCATTTTAAAAGGGGTGTACGGGTGGTCTGGGACACCCTGTATATATATTTTTGCGATTGTATATCGATGACGTTGGTCAACTTGAGTGGTTTTTCCTGCAGTTGGCTGACGTGCATCGAAGCGGAGTGGTTGTTTCAGATAACGCATTGTAATCATATTTGTGTATTTATAATTTATATATATTACTAAAGTAATAGAAAAATAAGCGCGAAATTTTACCAATGAGGGAAAACATGAGTATAATTTCGTGGCTGCTTCTGATCCTCGGAATTTTGGAGTCGTTCGCCGCAGAATGGAACACAAAGGATTACCAGAAACGAGAACATTCTCTGATCAAACCGTATCAAGGTTCGCCGATTTTAATTATCTTAATAAATTTTGCACGCAAGAGATTCCTTTTTATCGGGCATCGACACGAAAAGATCTGCTTATTTATTATTCAATTGCAATATTCTACACTACGATTCACTCCACCATGGTTTTGAGGTTACGAATTATTTTTCACATGTTTCCTACGACATCATATACATGTACATATATGTGTGTATAAATTAAAGAAAATTGTCTACGTCTTACAATATGTAACATGAAAGCAGTATTCATGCTTTGTGGTAAAATTAGATTAAATAACTATGTAACAGTGAAGGATATATGTCGTTTAATTAAAGGGCGCCAAATAGATTTAGTCATACTTTGCTAGAAATTTTCAAACTGCACTATTAGAAATATTATTTTTCCTTATTTTATTCGAAGATTAATAATACGAACTATAAATTTTATGAAATACTAATTGAAAAAGAGAACTTTTTTAATAACAAATTATAAGTTTCTTATGTACCTTATATTCAAGGTAAGTTAAAATTTAATAATGATTATAGAGAAATATAGAGTATCTATTAATGTACATTTATAAAGTTTGTCTTTTTTATTTAAATTTTATATACATTTATATTATATATTTTATAAATTTAAATATTATACAACATAACATTTACTCAAAATTATATTTAATGCATGATAGGCACAGGTATGACAATGCCTTATTGGGACTTTATGGGAAGTACAATGGTAACTAATAATTACATTAGGATAACACCTGATTTACAAAGCAAACAAGGTGCCTTATGGAATTCTGTAGTAAGCATTACAACATTTTTCTTTGTATATGTTATATGGAAAAAAAAAATATATATATATATATATATTATGCAATAAAAGAGATTATTCTTAAAAGAGATTAAGCTTATCATATTTATAGCCATGTCATGTACGAAACTGGGAATTGCAAGTTGAGTTTAAAGTACATGGAAAAGGAAAGGACTTATTTGGCGATGGTTTTGCAATTTGGTATACCAAGGAAAGAATGAAAACAGGTCCAGTATTTGGAAATCAAGATTATTTTCATGGATTAGCAATAATACTTGATACATACAGCAATCATAATGGTGCACATAACGTATGTTGAGTATGTTTGTGAATATAATTTTGTAATATAGAATAAATATGGATTTGTGCTGTTATCAATAAGTACTCTTAAAGTTCTAGCTAAAGCTTGAATGTTTTTTTATTTGAATCATATTTATTCAATATCTTAAGTATTGTATGTTGCAACATTTAAAATTCACGTTTCTCTGTATCTTTTTTTTTTAATACATAAGTGATATATATTTTATATATTTTATAAAATAGCATCAACATCCTTATATCTCAGCAATGGTCAATAATGGATCTTTACATTATGATCACGATCGTGATGGAACTCATACACAACTCGCAGGGTGTGAAGCAAAGTTTAGAAATTTAGAACATGGTACACATATAGCTGTAAGATACGAGAAAGATACCTTAACTGGTGAGTAAAATCAAATACAAATAAACATTAAAATATATTTAATTGCATCTCTTATATTATGTGGTGCACATATTATATTAAAATATCAGTATAATAAAAATTATCAATATTAGTAAAAAAACAATAGTAAGATAACATAGTAAGATAACATCTTTTCTTAGACTGCTTACTCATCATTTGTACTTTGCTCTATTAC
Organism: Camponotus vicinus; assembly: GCF_025532165.1. NCBI lineage: Eukaryota > Metazoa > Arthropoda > Insecta > Hymenoptera > Formicidae > Camponotus > Camponotus vicinus. The sequence continues at coordinate 10,805,653 of NW_028141945.1, forward strand.
ATTATGGATTGTTTTCTGTTTACATTGTGTCACCTTTATGATTTGCCTTTTTTTTTAATCTGCAAATGTATATATGTATATTGACTGGAATCACACATACATTTTATGCTAATGTTATTTTTTATTGTTTTTTTTTTTTATCACAAAGTTTCAACGGATATTGCCAATAAATTAGGATGGAAGCAATGCTTTCAAGTGAATGAAGTTAAACTTCCAACGGGATATTATATCGGAATTTCCTCAACCACTGGTGATTTGTCTGACAATCATGATATACTTTCAATTCGTTTCTATGAATTAGACCTACCAGATGATGTAAGCACTGACGAAAAAATTACTAAAGTTGTACTAAGTGTTGTCGTGTTATGTTTAATGTTACATATAATACGCACATATTTTTGATATTGGATGTTATACATGTAAATTAAGCAATTTTATAAACCGATAAAAATATAAGTGATTTAATTATTTATAATAACACTTGACAATATAAATGAATTTACAGCCTAAAGATCAAGAAGACAGATCTCAAATTGTGCCATCAGCAGCATTCTACGATGCACCAAGAGGTACAAGAGGCAATCAAATATAGGATACTCTATTGTGTATATTGCATATATATAAATTCAATTCTCTTCTGTTTCAGAACGTATAGAAGATGTAAAACATTCTGGCATGAGTGGTATAAAACTTTTCCTACTCATGCTAGTTGGTGCACTTGCATTAATAGCCTGTGTTGTCATTGCCATTATGTTATATCAAAAACACCAGGAAAATAGTAGGAAGCGTTTTTACTAAGTTAGATTTTTTTTTAAATGGTGTGTATATCTTGACCGTCGCAATTTACCGATTTCTCTTTTATCCGGAATTCTTTGTATATAAGATATATAGATTATAACATGCCCATAAGACTGTCTTCTTTCCTCTTTTTTTCAAAAATTAGCATAAATTTGTTACTATTTATTACTACATGTTTACTACAAAAAGAAAAATTTTCGGGATAAAGGAGAAATGTACGTATGCAAGTATTCTAATAATTCAAACATTGCAGAATGTTCCAGAATTTGTAGATTAATTGTCAATTAATTGTTATTAATTGGTTTTTAATGTACGTTTATTTAATTTTATTACCTAAAAATATGTATTTATTATAATTCTTATAAACCAAAGTTGATATTTTTCACGAGATGCCACAAGGAATTTGACAAGAGTTTCTTATATATTTGACTTGAAAAAAAAAAAAATACATTGAATGGAAAAAGATAATAATTAACTTGAATGTATCATATATGTATATTGTTAACTATATATTGAAAAATTTTGAAAAAGCACATACATATTAATTTCAAGTTCTAAATGTTTAAAATCTTTAACGTAACATTTTGTCCCCCCAAAAAAACTTTCCAACTATCTAAAAGTTGGAATGTAAGTTGATTTCAATACATTCAATGATTATTAATTCAGTAATTTATAAAATATTTAAGGAAATATAAAATATTTAAAGAAATACATCACAAATAAAGGGAATGTTTCTTCAGGGAAACAACAAAGTAATTTTGTTTGATCTCTCCCTTTTTTTTCTTTTTTTTTCTTTTTATTAGATAATTATTTGCAAATACAGATTAGATATAGTAAAAAAGACTTTATTAATATAGATTTTATATCTGTACATAAAGAAAAAATACTATACGTGAAGCTCCTACATTGCATAAAGTTTGTGTAGAGACTATTTGCAGATTATATATCTACAACTCTAAACAGACTGTTAGTCAAATTATACGAATTATGCAATGTCAGAATAAATCTAACATTGTATAAAAGTACAATATGAAGGAAGTGCGGTATGGAGGAGATTCTTTAATGTATTTCTATATAAAATAATTAAATAGTATAAACTCTGTATTGTAAAATTCTTTTATATGGAAATTAAGAAAAAGGGAACCAAACCGTTTAATAACAATTGTCTTGTTATTGATATAATGTTATCATTCAAAACAATAATGTATCATGATCTGTTGCCAAATATAAAATAAATATCTCTATAATTATAAATAAAAAAGTCTCTGCATTTCCATAATAGATATATATGTGTATGTGTGTCTGTGTGGATGTGTGCGCACATATATATATAAGGTATTGGAATAAGACAATATTTTGAATTTTGCGTTATATTAATATATTGTTTATGACAAAAATATACATTTGCACATTAGAATGCAAGAGTTCATGGTGTTTCAATACATTTAATCAATTTGTTTGCTTTGAGGAAGCAAATAGATATATACTTTTATTATTAACGATAAAATTATTCAAACAGAAAACACCAAGGCACATCTATATCTGTCTTACCTCTTTTCTACTATCTTGGTTCCTATTGTCTTTATGTGATATAATGATGAAGCTATTCTTAATTCTACAGACAGATATGCTTGTTAATAATTATCTAAACATTTAACATCAATGTACAAAGTAAATTGTTGTTTGTATTGTACATATATTTTTAGTGTTCCTTGAAAGTATCATTCAGGTAATATTGAATTTTTAAGTAGTTCAATTAGATAGTTTATAATATCGATATTACACAAAATTCTATATGAATATCATTTTTTCCTTTATTTTTTTATAATTATAGATTATTAAATATAATCTAAGATTATTTGTATTAGTTTGCATACTGCCCACTGGTTCATCATATCAACTAAAACTTTATCATGATAATATATGTTATAAACCTAGTAAAAATGCAGTTTTTATTACATTATTAAAACAAGATTAAAATGTCAGTTCTAATCATTGTCCAAAAACGGAATATAAAAATATGAAGCGTTTATCTTTCTTTCTCTTTCTTTATTGGCAGTAATGCTTAGGAAAATATATCGATCTTAAAATATATGTTAATATTCTGAAGCAGATTTGTTTGTGAAAGCCTAATGTATGTTGCCTGAGGCGTTCGGTAACATCAAGACACTTAGACTATTCTCTACTTTCATATCACACACACATGTACACGTGTGTCAGACATTGAAGAAATGCTGCTTACATATCTAACGTAATTCTTCTTTCAATTTAACTTGTACTATATACATATATAACATATCAGATGTAATACTTTACATTTTAGCGCTATTATATAATACGCGCTTCTAAACAATCTGTTAGAATAAAAAGATTATCGTGTTAAATTGCCTGCCTAAACAAAGATTAAATATACTGAAAGATTTACTAAATGTCTTTTCAAGACAATTGTTGTATTACTTTTCACTTGCATATTTGTATTTTATAAAGTTATATTATCTTAGTATATTAATTATATATGAATCGATTTCTTGTCTCCAATTTTTCAAATTCTTACTTTCACAATTTAGAAATTCCAATAGTATAATTCGTTTTTAAGATAAATAGTATTAAACAAATAATAATGATAATTACATTTATCGAGATATAGTACAGACATTAAATATAAGAAGTTAGAGAGATCTAAAAGAATTCAATCACGTAAAACGTGATCACTTGAACATCACAATTGGATTTAACAGAAAATTCAATACAGTCTTCACACTGAGACAAAGATCTTTGATAATAGAGCTTAAACTTACACGGTACCTATAACGTTTGTAAGATGTTTCCAGTTCAAGGGAGTTGCACGCGAGACACCCTACCTCTTCTAGGTCGATGTGCGGTTCGGCACCACCGAGAAGAGATTCTTTTTCTAAACCATCATTCAGAAGTACACCGGAAAACCAGATCTTGTCGCCCGGATATATATTTAAACTAAAGTTGGTAAAAGAATGATCCGCGACAAGACGTATTTCCGTTGTACTTCCCCATATGCCGTTTTTCATTTTGACGGAGATTTCAAATTCGTACCGATCCCAAGCCGGTAAGTGGCATTTACTTCTTCGCCTCTGAATACTCGTGACGTGTTTGCAATTCTTTTTACGAGTGTCGTCGCCCGAGTTACACTTTTCCTCGTATGGTTCCCCGTACATACAACTGACTATCGATTTAACATTATCAGGTAATCTATTTAATATGACTGCGATATTGTTCTTTATCGATTTTAATCTAACATTTGTCACGTAACCTTCCCATGAAACGGGTATGCCTTCTAACTGGGCGCATTGCACTTGCACTTGCGCTTTCGACGACAGTTCTTCCCATGCAGGTTGATGACAGTAGTTCCGATATTGATCCCATGTTAAACTAGAAGCGATTTCGTACGATATTTCATCGGAATCTTGTTTATATTCCATTATCATAGGCCAGGATAAAAATGTGGCAGCGCCAACGCCTAGCATGATCTACAAAAGATATTTAATACAAAATATAAATATTTAAAAATTTCTGAGTTTAAAATGGTCAAAAGAAATGCAAGGATATACATACTTGAACGAACGTAATGATCCAATTAAATCTTGATACTCTCGTCTTCCTCAGATACCACGAAGCTAAAAATGGCATTCCTCCGAGTACAGTGGTGACTGCTATTCTCATTGCCAGGTCATTTTCCGACAAATACTTCGTAATGGCTATGATTGGTAAAATGACGGAAGCTATACCGGCTATTGGAAGAAAGAGGACCATGCCGACTAGTGCGAGGGCACCTCTGATCAAGCCGTACCATGTGGCGCCTTGAGAACTGAAGATTGCTATTTGCCACCAGCTCAGGGTAACGCAATGGGGTATCAGAGTTCGATATGTGCCGCGCCAACCATCCCTCGCAGCCATTTTCGCAAAGACCGCCGGTATTAGAAGATAAAACACAGCGCGGAAGTTGAGACAGAACTCTATGCCGTTGCCGACAACGTAAGATGCGAATGTTGGCACTCTGACGTCCAAGAATCTCCAACCTTGCGCGACAACCATGTCCATTTCGTAGGGGTACTTCGCGAGGACGTGTACGCCGAAACTGAACAGAGCTAAGAAGTCGGGAAACCGCGAAGAGTCCTTCCACATGAAATTGGAGAGTGTGATGAGAGTCAGCGCGACTGCTATTACGGTGAATTCGGATTGCGGAGTCCACTGATGAGCTATCAGAGGATAAATTATCAAGTTCAGCAATAACGCGAGAAAAAAGTGTCCGTGAGGTTTCAGATTGTTGCGGCAAAATTGATACTCTGCCTCCTCAGGATTCAGATTTCCGCCCGAATAACTCAGAAACAGGCCGGACCACACGCGAAAGTCGTTGAACTCGCGTTTCCGTTGGAGCATTTGAAATGTGGCCACTACCATGACTATGAATGATAGATAGTAAAGGGCCATCGGTATAAAAAGTATTAAGCTCTCTGTACCGAATAAAGAATACAGTAAAAATAATAAGAAAATGTGTAAGTTCGATGTAAAGAGGATGTTTTTGATCGACGTCCCTTTGTGACCCAGAGTCTCGATCAGCCAACTGTAGAAACGTTTCAGCGATGTGAGCGGATGAACGAATGGTCTCTGCAGCAACGGTATTGTGTCCAGCACCAGTTCGGAAGGATCCACCATGCAGAGAGCGTGTGATACTATTGGAAGCATTCCGCGTGCGTAACTCGCAGCTGCAGACACCAGAGCAGCCTCTGTGATCTTCTCACCTTGATGGTCCACCCGATCTGCGATTATGTAACAAAAAAAAAAAACGTATGTGAGTGTAAAAGATACACGATGTAGCGTAAAAATTTCTAAAAAAATTTTCTTACTTTGAATATCATTTGCTCGATCTTCGTCTTTCGAAGTTGAAGAATCATCAGGAAGCCCGTTTCTGGGGAAGCAATCGTTATCGTCGTCATTTAGTCTCTTTTGCGACAAGTTGTTAGAAGTAATATTCGATTGAGAGTCATCATGAAGAGAATCTTGGTTACTAGTCGACGGAGACGATAAATTTCTCATACGTCTTTGCAGTTGTTCTGTGGTGATAAAGTCCTCGCCATTTGATAAGCTGGTTGGAGAGAGAAATTTCACATTGAATATATATAGTGTATGATCTAATTTTATTTATTCATCATCTGATTACTTATTCTTTACCTCATAAACATCTCCCTCGCTGCTCTTCTAGCTAACTTTTCATCTTGTGTCATGTCCAGACAACTTTTCACATCGTAATAATTATGTTCTGTAATACCACGACCTGTGGCTAAGCACTTTCTAAGTATGTCAGTTGCCTCTAGATTTCCTTGCTCCGAGGCTTTTGTTAACCAATAAACACCCAACTTTGCATTTTCTTCTTTATCAACATCAAGATCTTCAAATATATATTTTAACATAATATTATATAGATAGCAAATATATGTATATCAAAGATGTAATACGAAAAAAACTTTAATACAGAGTTTTACAGCTTACCGCATCGTTCTTCCAGTAATTGTTTAGCCAAAATCACTTGAGATTCTGGACAACCATCTTCTGCTAATCGAGAGCGTAATCGTCTAAGAGAACCTTTAGGTCCATCTGTCAATATAATTTACAATTAGCAAATTATTTAATCACAATTCATTATCTTATCACATACACATACACATGGAACATTAACAATAAACTAACAGTTTTGTGTTGCTGCAAATGATATTGATTGTGATTATTTTCAAAGTATTATTCAGATGCATAATAATTATCGTATCAGTAATTTGTAAAACATTATTTAGTAAAACATTAATTTGAATATATTATTAGAACAAAAGGCACAAGATAAATTTTTTGATTTATTAAATTTCATAAGGATATTGCTCGTCAAGAATTAATTTCTCATCAATTTCTATTTAATAATTAATATTCATTTATTTATTTATTTATATGTTTGCAAAACAAATTTTAAAACACGTCATTCCTGTGACAGATGATGTGCGCTTTTCAAAGACGCAATCCGAATACCAGGTGCATCCTCTCAAAGCTCAATCGTGCGAGATCGCAGGAGATGATTACCGTGCAGCGTCCACTGTTTTCTGCCGGATCTGCCAGACAGCGGCACGATACCAGCCATACTTGTATCGGTCGAAACAATTGGCGATTGTCGCGAGATCCGCCCGTTCGATTCTCGCTCGCGACGGACGTTGCACGTCCGCTATTTCGCGCTCCAAACGCTGTCACGATCGTGAAACGCAAAACACAAACACGCCCGCTCGTTCTGCGCCTCGTCGAACGCTCCTGTTGAACAGCTGGCAAGCGTGGGCGCGCGCGGCGCGTGCGCGCTGAGCGCCGTGAAGTTAGGCTAGGTTAAGTTGGACTAGGTTAGGTACGTAAACAACGCGCGCCGGGCGCTTCAGTGCCGCTTCGAGGGGATTCAAAGATTGAATCTTTCGCGTACGCGCGCGCGCGTGTTTTTTTGGTAATTTTCCGTCTCTATTGGAAAGCGAAAAGGTGAATTAATCACTTATTTATACTATAAGACGCGAAATTTGGTAGAAAGGTTGTTATTTATTTGGTGCATCTCTTGTCAAACTTTTCCCCTCATTTCAAACTTTTATTCCGTTGCAGATGCAGTACAAGCAATCCGGCTTCTCCAGACACAACGGTCGATGGAAAATTCATCTTATCCACAATTTTATAGCTAATAGGCAGGTATGTTACATTAAAATATAAGTTTCAATCGCCAGTTTGACAGATAAATAATTTTGTGGAACAATTTTTAATACATATATATATATATATATATATATATATATATATATATATATATATATTTCAAAAGCTAAAATTATTCCATATAAAAGTATGCTTCTTTTTTCCTAAGTAATAGAGGGGGGGGGGGTAAAAAAACAAAAATTACTCATAAATAATTTGCACAAATTAGAAAACAGATTCTGTGAAATAATGAAGTGAAATAATTAATCCAAATTTAAATGCTTATTCTTAATGTGAGAACCAAAATCAAAGCACATCTTTAGAATTATAGATTTATTTCTTCAATATACTTGAATATGCAAAAACTCGTTATGTTACAATTATAAGATACAGTATAATGTTGCATTACGATTATAAGATACATAATCACATTAAATGTTATGCAATTTACTTGATTGTTATACTTATAATGCGACTAGTATGTATACAATGTACAATATATTAAAAAAAACTCCTCTCTATATTTGCAACGTCTACTAAAGATTCGTCTCGTTGAGACATGTTTCGAGAAATTTTCCAGGCGCAAATTAATTTGTCAAAACAAATGACGCAAATGCCTGCTTGTAGTTAGCAATAATAAGCGACGCGCGCATATTTAATGTCTGATTGAACTTGCAAATTTTAAGTCGGTTTCGATGAGTTGGTAGTCCTTGGCTCGAAACGTGCTGATTGAAAGCCACCCGCGAGTTATATTCGTTTAGCAAAACCACGTTTTCGCGGGTTGCTCGTATAGTCAGAAATCGGCGCGTAAGCTGGTACTGTGAATCATAAGTGAATTAGGTACACGGTATATTGCACGCGCAAAAATCGCGATTCAGAAATATTGCACTTACAAATTAGTCGGCCCGGTGTAAGGGGGCGGATTTGGGCGAATGTATGGATTGCAACGTTCGCCGGAGATTCTGAAAAATGACATTTATTATAATCACGTGCGTCCAGGTAAGATTTGGATCGCCAACAAGTGTATAAAAGACAAAATAGAGATGATCTATTGATATCTTTAAAACATTTTTGACGTTCTTTTTAAATGTCTTTTTAAAAAAAAAATTTGTATTTTTATGACTTAAATTATCCGAAACATTCTGTTTTTTTTTTATTCGCGCGATATATAATTTTTTAACGTATTTGGTTTTTGCGTAATATATTTGCATTTAATTAAAGAGTAAAGAGTATTTATAAAGACTAAAGAGATTCATTCTTTATATTTGTAAAGAATAAAGAGATTCATTCTTTATGCGAATGTCGTTGATTTATTTTTTAGTTTTTTTTTTTACTGGAAATAATTACAACGTTATATATTACTATAGCACGTGTACTCGTACGTTTGATTAATGAGTTTGTCTGCGAATTATGCACGCGCATTGTTTCTTTTCCTAGGAAATGATGTCCTGCTAAGCTATAGAAACTGCTAATCGCAACAACACGATAATTTGATTTTTTTTTTACATCTCTAAAAACTGAATCTAATCTCCGGAGAGAGAAGTTCTGGTGCAAAAAGAATAGGATATAAATCATCATCATAAATTGATTATCGATTCTTTACGACCGTCAGATTTCCAGAGATTAAAAGAAAATATGATAATTCATGTAAAAATGATTCTTTTTACAATGTCAAAAATTAATTTAAATTTGTCGAAATTATATTTTTTGATCTGCGATCTAAATTTCTACCTTGGACTTCGCGACAGAGAATCATTCGGACTCGATGGTTGAGCTGACAGAGATTTCAAAGTGCCTCTCTCCGACATGGCATATTGTACCATTTGTATTCCGTTGTTTCCAACTCCTTCTACTGGTGTAGCTTCTCGCTTTTCGCTGCAAAAATAAGAATATGGCTTTATTAAAACAGGATTTTATTTAAATTCAGAAGGCCATTAATACAATACTTCACAATTCGAATTTATTATTCGCGTTTATTTGACGCGATAAAAATACCATTAGGAATTTATGAATAAAATTAAAATCCAATCTTGATCGAAAACTTATTGATCAGCTAGATAATTTTTTATCGTCATATAACACATTACAAAAATGTTACTAATCTTCAAAACAACTTTTAAAAGAAGTTCGTAAATTCCAATATCATTAAATTTAAATGATAGTTTGTTATATGATAAACATGCAGAGAGAGAGAGAGAGAGACACGATAAATTAAAAAAGCTTAATATATGAGGAAATTAATCAGAAATAAATATATTCATTTAAACTAATTAAAATGAGAAAACCAATTAGTTTTTTTATCAGTTTGTCATATACTATGATTCACACGCACTAAACAAAATTAATAGTTTTAGTGATGTTGCAACAATTAGTATCCAATAAAAATCTCAAATAAATTATTTACCAAATTGTAAACATACCTAACGGGTTGTTCCTTTATAAGGAAAATATTAAAGAGTTCGTCAAAATATTCATCTGACTCTGGATCTGTCCTAAGAAAATAAGATATAAATATCTACGTTTTTTCGTCGAATATTTTTAAAAATAATTACTGACTAATGCAAACACTCGAGTGATTTAACATTAACATTTGCGTCAATCATAAATTATAGTAATACCTAGATTATACATAATGTAAACTATATAAATATTCTTAAAAAACATGACTTATAACTAGATAATAGTATATTACTCTTTTTTAATGACCGACATTTTAATTATCATTTACGTCAGAATAATCTCGCTTGCAAACTTCGAAGACAAAAACATACACAAGTCGTAGTAAAAAAATGAAGAAAAAAATTGCAGATATTTAGAAATGGAAAAATTTAAACAAGTCTTTAAACAGGTTTTTATAAATAACATCTATATCTGACGTTCATTTGCTATTAAAATAACGTTAAATTGCTAATCTGTATTTCGCAGTAAATTATCTAGACATTTAATCGGCTATATAATATTCCAATCATTCTCATCGACGGTGAGAAAATATTACAATAAAATGTCATTTTAATTCAAAAAGTTGCTTCAAAATTTTCGCCAATGTTTGTATAATATTAATAATTAAAAATTAAAGAAAATGTATATAATATTAATATAATATTAACATATTATAATAATTAAAATTTATATGATATTAATATAATATTGACATATTATAATAATTAAAATTTATATAACATTAATATAATATTAATATATTATAATAATTAATATTTATATAATATTAATATAATATTAACATATTATCAATATAATGAAATTTTGGCATAATGCGCTAAAGATCTGTGAAATTTCAAACAGGAAGAATACATAGAAGATATGTATCATTTAATTAAATTCTCATCGCAACCTGACGTTCATATGTTATATCATAAAATAGGAAGAAAATCGATAGAACGTGATTAAACGAAGAGCTGGAAGAGGGGTAAAACCCGTTTATCGCCCAATTATGAGAAAGACCTTCCGTTGCGCGACAAACTTTTACGTTTCCATCCGAAAGAGAAGTGGATTCTTTTTTTTTTTTGCGGTCTGCCGCAACCGCCAGAAATTTTTAATGAGTCATATCGCGTCTATGACGCGCGCGAGTCCTGTTCCTGTTTGCGCAGCGCTCCTATTATCAACCGCGTGATTACCTTGATCGCTCTCGCGTGGATCACGACACGGTTCGTCGGGAGCCCTTGGGGGAGAACACGAGCAGCGATCGCTGGACACGAACCCGGAACGTGAAAATAAACGCGCACGCTCTCTCCTCGATTGTAACTTCAATGAATCCCGATTTCTCTCCCCTCTCCCCTCCCCCTCCCCCTTCCCTTCCCTTCCTCGCGCGAAATGAACACGGCTACGTCAGTGTTGCGTCAATCGTCGTCACGTGTAACACGACGTAATTGGCTTATTATCGCGACGCGCCAATGAAAATTGTTACGCCCCACATATGTACTTGAAGACACGCACTCCAGCGTGCGACGTGCGAGTGCGCTTTGTGGACAGGGTCGTCTTCTCTTTTGCAAACGCGCCCGACCCGATTAAAATTCCGCTGTATTCCACTTAATCGCGCGTCTCCATTTATGGCCACGGAATTGAATCCGAGTTGGAATTTTCAGCGACGATGCACGATTTCGATAGGAGAAAGGCCAATATCGAAATCTTTATTACCATAGATTAAACATAGAACTGGCATTGAAATGTAAAATCACTCAAAATTATGTTTTTATAATATAAATTATATATGAAATTTATATATAAAATTTATATATAATTTTATATATATAAATTTTATATAAAAAAATTATATATAAATTATTTATAAAAATATATAAGTAATATATAAATATATAAATAAATAAGTATATAAAAGTATATATAAGTATATAAAAATATATAAGTAATATATAAATATATAAAAGTTTTATTATAAACGTATTGTCTCAGAGATGTTACATATTAAGAAGCGTGATTTTACAATTAACTTGCAGACGGATACTGAGAGTTTAAACGAAATATACGTTACAACTATAGACAAACTATCAGAAAAACACAATAATAAATAACATACTCGTCGGGGTATATAAGACATTATCTCGACCTATACGAGATTAATGTCTGTCATCCTCGATACTTTAGATCTTTGTTGTAAAAATGTTTTACTGTATTTTCGATTTCGGTACGTTATAAAGTTAAGTTTTCATTTTCATTATTTTTCCTACATCTTGTGCTCGGTTTGTTGAATTCGTGTTTTATTTAACATTCACTGTCAAGGATCTGGACATCAACCAGGATATCTTTCAACTTTCCTTGTCGAACAACGAGGGATAAATTGAAGAGATATTTGAAGATGAATCAATGGACTAGGACCGAAATTAGCTTAAAATTCAGGCTTGGATGTTACATACATGCATCAGTTTTCAGTAATATTTTATATTGCCAGATAACGGTTTTTTGTCCTTCTTTTTTCTTTTTTCTGTACTTCTTGACCGTTCTTATAACATTGTATGGACCGAACTATAATAGATGTAACTTTTGGAATTTTTTAATATTCTCTTTGTGTTGAAGATGGTTCAAAGGAAGAACCGAAACGTTCACAAATATTATTGAATTGTATTAAATTGTATTAACACACCTAATAACTCGTGTCTGCTCGTAAATGCCTTTTACTCCTGTCTTAATTTATTGTAAAAATATATAAATTGTATAAAAATAATTCTATAGAAATGTTGTATTATGATTGATAATTTATTTTACCAAACATTTGATAAATATTACGTTTAATAACAGATATACTTGTGATGAGCAAAATAAATTCATAATTATTTTCTTGACGTACCTCGCGTATATTGATGCTGTTTATAAATTGCTCAAGAGTTTTAATTCGCATTATGAAAAATATTGACATTAAACGATTAGATTAGATGCGATTTCGCGTGTCATTCTCAAATATACATTATCATTGTAAGATTCGGAAAGTTTTTGATAAATATTTACAATAAATACTGATATTCCTTGACGCAGAATGCCTAATTTAATAGATTAATCAATGTTATTGAAAATTACGTATATTGTACATACATTACGTATATTGTACTATCGCGTGCAAAGCGTTTCGCTGATAAAGCAATAAAAAAGACGTTTGCAAAAAAACTTATTAAATTATTCATTTGAATTTTAATTAATCATCATTTGAATCATCATTTGAATCATCATTTGAAAATCATAAGCCATAATATTATAAACAATTAATTTGATAATATATTTAGTAATTTTGTAGCATGATTTCAGACAAATCAAATGATCGTCTTTAATAATTTACGTACATACATCTTATACAGCCACAAAATTAAGAAAAAAATACTTTAATTCAATCGCTTTCTCATCAGTGTCAAGCAAAATTTGTAGTTTCATGATGGCACTTACATGATAACTTTGCAAAGTGGCTTTTATAGCCGTTGTAAACATTATTTCCGGTCAGTTCACGCCTTTTAGTGGTAGACGGCTTTTATGACCAGTAATTGAAGCGTACAGCTGATATAGCGTTACATCATTTTGTGAACTTGTAGATATCATTAGAAAAAATAAAATACTTATTACTGTATGCTATCAAGAATAAAAATAATTTTTCTACTAATACGTTAAAGTGATATATCCTCACACAATACACATATCTAAAACATCTTTCAAATATCTTTTAACTTCTTGTTTTGTGTGTTTATAAAAATATATATCAAGTAATATAATCAAATTTTGTCATAATTATTCTTTTATCTATCCCGCAATTGTTTATCGTCTAAACAAATTTTTACTCAAATAGAGAAAGAAGAAAGTTATAAGAATCAAACAACGCAATAATTGGAGCGCTATTCTTGAGATTTTAATTATTATTTTTAAGAAAATCAATTATTTTACAAACGTTTCGATCTAATTCATAACAGTATAATAACGTTTGTAAAATAATATTGACTTTCTTAAAAATAATAATTAAAGTCTCAAGAATAATATTCCAATTACTGCGTTGTTAATCTTTATAGCTTCTTTTTTATCTATTTGATTTGATCTTTGCAAACTTTTATATTTTTTATTTTTTATATTAAAATTTTAATCGTCCATATACACAGTAAAAAATTGTGCGTCCATATGTTAAAATTTTCTTGTGTTACCACGTTGATTGGTACTTCAATGTAAAATTAACACACAACCTATATGTTATTATTTTTATAACGTTTTCATGTGTTACATTTATGTCAACTTCATAACTTAACACTTTGTATATGTCTCTTAGAAATGGAATATTATTTTCAATATTTTTAACATAATCATTTTAAACAATCAACATGTCTCAAAGTCAGTTTAACATTCTAAGAAAAGTTAAAGTGAATCTTCAAATAATCTTGAACTTTGACATGCAAAAATAACCAAATTTACTAAAATCAAATGTTTCTATTACAAATAATTTAAGTTAAAATAATTACTATTATATGTTAATGTCTTCAACATTTCTTACGAGTTATTATAACTATTTTTTCATGTAATTTCTAATTAATTTGTATATTATTTTTACATTACACTTAAAGTCACAATAACAAAAATAAATGTAAAGTATTGTGTCAATTATTTAACATTTTTAGTTTATCAATAAGTAACATACGACGAATGAGTTATTTTAATTTAAAATTTAGAGTGGACTTTCTGGGACATGTGAAAAATGTTATAATTAACATTTTATTTTTTACTGTATAATTGGAACAAGACTTTAACAAGGCTTCTTTTTTAAGTCAGAAGCTACATTAATGATTACTTGAAATCATTTGCCCAGTGAAAAATAATATGGAATTCATTTTTCCATAACACGTATTTTGCAAAATAACAGCGTTTCTTTTTCACGATAACACGTCGATTGGGTCGACGCGTTGGTCGCGACTATAGAACGAAAAAATCCAAAAGCAGAAGCGAGAATACAAAAGGCAGGCGGTGTTTACATGCGGGAGTAAAATTAGCACGCGGTGCACGGTCACCGATCGGCGGAAATCGGCGTCGATCGGCGACACGTCGTTCTATTTCCGCGCTTACCGATAAGCGATTCCGTTGCGTCACATCGATTTCGATCGCGTCACACATCATCTGACCGTTGATCGCGAGGCACCGATCACTCGCGGTCACTTACCCGTTCGTCGTACATATACACGCAAGCAAGCACGTACGCACGTATGCATGCATGCATGCCACGCGTTAGTTAGTTAACATATGTGTGCACACGCGCGGTGTGAAAGAGACCAAGTGTGCGAATGATAGGTAGCATAGTAAGAGTGAGAGAGAAAGAGAGAGAGAGAGAGAGAGAGAGAGAGATCAACTGTTACGATTTCGCGCTGTCATCGTCGTGACTAGACATGGCCATTTGAAAAGAAAGGTATTGCGCCTTTTTTTAAATACATAACATCAGATATCATGAAGAATCCGGCTAGACACTAGCAATATTATGATGTATACATGTCGTATCGTCGTCAAAAAATTAATGTAAAATTTGCATTGACTCCTTTTTCTTTTTCTATTATTTTTTCGTTCTTTCTATTTTCCTTTGATTCTTTCTCTTCTCGGTTCTTATTTTCTACTCCTCATCACAGACCATTATTGATATTACTGGTACAGCTAATTGAGATAATTATTAAACAAAACGCCGATAAAAATGATTGCTGCATTCTCGAGAATATATACTTGAAAATATTGCAGTTAGACAGCTATTTCGACAATTTATAATAGCCTACCGTGAAATAATTGAAATGGTAATTGAGAAAAAAAAGGCGTGCATAAGAAAGAAAATTTCAAATCGAAAATATTATAAGCAAGAATATCACCTTTTACGACATTATCAATTTAATTGCCGTTAATGATCGGAACCCAAACAGGTTTGACGCTCGACGAACTAAAATAGTCGTGTTTTCTTTTACCAGTTAAAAAAACATATTTATACGCGTCACAAACATGACGCACGCAAATTGTTCATAATAAGATCATGTTTAAATCGGTATTATATCACATGGTATTATATACAAGAATCACCTATCGATATCTATAGTCGCTCGCAACCGGTTATTTATATCGTATAAATGAGCTATATACATTGCATCCCGACGACTATGTAATTTTAATCTTTTTACCGCCTCTAGAAAGACCAGGGATGGGAAAGTTACTTTTTAAAAGTAACTCGTTACCGTTACTCGTTACCGAGTAAAAAAAGTAACTGTTATTTTTAAAAGTAACTCGTTACTGTTATTAGTTACTTATTTTTAAAAGTAACTAGTTACCGTTACCGTTACTTCAAAAGTAACGATTCGTTACTTTTCCCGTTACTTTTAATGTTAAAACAAGATAGAATTAAATAAAAAATTTACTTTGGTAATATTTTTTATTAAAATATTAATATAAAAGCAACAAATTCTTTATTTTAAATTTACAAAACCGTAAAAAATTTAAAAAGATATAGTTTTTAAAGCATTTAACATGTAACTTCACATGTAAATAAAAAAATTTTAATTTCCATTAAATTTATAAATACAGCTAAATTTGCATTCTTTTTGTGCTCTCGTCCGATATTACGTCAAACTTAAAAGCTGGCCAATCACATCCATTCCTCAGAAGAATGAAATAACTGTGATTGACCAATGGTGTCATTAATCGCTCCAGAGGTGTCTGTGAAGCTGGCACGACAATCTACGAATTTCAAAAAAATACTAAGAGTTCTGATAGCACTTTTCATAGTTCTACAGTTCCTGATAAAAATTAAAGAGTTTCGCATTCCTTATATTAAAAAATCGAAATCGAAAAAATGTCGTGCTAACTTCGCGAATCTAGCACGACACTCTTCCCTCCAAAGTACCAAACGCGTTGAATATTTTTTTAGCAAGAGTTCCCGATAGTTCTGCTATAGTTCAGCCTATATATGTAATTTCAGATCGATATTCCAAAAATTAATAATTTTTTATGAACTTTTAATGTTCTTGACCAGCATGACATTTAGTGAAAATGTGTCGTGCTAATAATTTTCCGTATTTTTAATGGCAGTTCTGGACGGTTCTATAAAAGTTCTATCCTTTAGAAACATTTTTACGCAGAGTTCCGACCGTTTACTATTTTATAAATAATTATTTAAAAAATCTCTCTGCTTGAAAAATGTTTCTAAAGAATAGAACTTTTATAGAACTGTCCAGAACTGCCGTTAAAACTACGGAAAATCATCAGCACGACACATTTTTACTAAGTGTTGTGCTGGACGAGGACATTAAAAATTCATAAAAAATTATTAATTATTGAAATATCAGCCTGAAATTGCATATATAGGCTGAACTATAGCAGAATTATTGAGAACTCTTGCTAAAAATAATAATATTCAACGCGTTTTGGTTCTTTAGAGGGAAGAGTGTCGTGCTAGATTTGCGAAGTTAGCACGACATTCTTTCGATTTCGATTTTTTAATATAAGGAATGCGAAACTCTTTAATTTTTATCAGGAACTGTAGAACTATGAAAAGTGAACTCTTCGTATTCTATCAGAACTCTTAGTATTTTTTTGAAATTCGTAGATTGTCGTGTCAGCTTCACAGACACCTCTCAAAGCAATAAATTTCATCCGAAATATTATCGAATTTTATATGAATGTCGGTCGATGACTAACAATTGAATATGACAGAAATACGATGTCATAAGTATTTTCAAAATATGAAAAGTAACGGTAAAAGTAACTGTTAAATTCGTTATCGTTACTAAAAAAATGTAACTACGTTATCGTTACAGTTACAGAAAAAAAAATGTAACGCCGTTACCAGTCCGTTATCAAAAAAAAGTAACTATAACGGTAACGGCGTTACAAGTAACGCGTTACTTCCCAACCCTGAGAAAGACACATTGTTCGCCTCTTTGTCGCGACTCATTACTCGCAAATTAGCCGACCTTGAATGCCGGTTTTTATTTGCCTTGAGCTGCAAATAGAGAAAACTGGAACGTGATAATATATATGGCAAAATAAACAGCTCCTAATCTTTTCATATACGTATATGTAAAAAAATGCTGAAAAATATCATGCGTGCAAATTTTGTCTAAATAAAAAATTGCACCATTTTTCCGACGAAAACTTTGATTGAGTGTCTCTATTTCAAGTATTAAAATTTCTAACGATTAAACATTAAAAATTGTCCAAATTACTTTTGTTTTTGTCTCGTATAATATTTACTTAACTTTAAATTTTCGTTTGAAATATTTTCCGGTAATAGTCGACCTTGTATGCGAAACCTGTATATAATCGTATAACAATCATTTTTGCATCTCATATGTGTATTATATAATGACCGATGTAATTATACACGTCACAAAGGCTTCCGTCCGCATATATCGAAATCAACTTTATATTCGCGTAAATTTTTTGTTTACTCCTCTTTCCGCTCCTTCGCGAATGTCATTTATATCTGTACGGTCTTATCCTTTTTTTTTTTTTTTACCAATGTGACATGCAACAGGTATGTTTCATCTGCGATTTCTTCGCGATATTCTGCAAATCAAGGAGAACTACGATTCCCGTGTTTTTTTATTTTATCGTTAATTAGATTTATATTTATAAGTATGTATCATCCATTTTATATTTATAAGTATGAATCATCTATTTTTGCGTATATAATATTATGTTATTATACATATAATTATTATATAATTATTATATAATTATTATATAATTTTTTTTTATACCTAATTTATGATTTATTTATTTGCTTTATTATTATCGTAAAATTGTTTATCGGGATACATTTACTTTATGCGATCTTTGCACTCGTTAAAACTTTTCGCTGACGATTTAAAAATCAACGTTTTACGCTATTTCTACCTGTCTAGTCAGACTCTGACTTGTGTATTCTTCGTTTTCATTATGCGTCACGCGCAGCAAATGCAACACGCATATTTTTCAAATTTATTTATCGAGCATTCGTGATTTTAAGCGTTTCGATCGTGCCGATAGACGTATCAGATATTACTTCTACTTATGAATGAAATGACACATGTAATAATAATAAATAAAGACACAACAGCTTCCTACTTCCTGCTGTCGTTAAATGAATTCCATTAAATACTGAGATTTCATCGGAATTAATATATATCGCACACAGAAAAAAAATAAGTGTCAAATCAAAACTTATATACTTAAACTAACGCGTTTCATTGGTTCGTATATACGCAACAATTTATAATCTTCTTAGAAGAATTTAATAATTTTAAATTTCAACAATATTATAGTCTTATTTTAATATTGTAATTGTCATCTCAAGAATATATAATTATTTAATTCTATTTTAAGAAAATTATAATCTTTGATTTAAAAATGTTATTTTCTATCTAACATTGTTTCTTTTCCATTCAAGAAAATTAAATCTTAATTCATAAGAATATATTTTTTTTTATTGAATTATATAAAATGGCTTCATTCAAGTAAGCAATTATTCAAGCAATTATATTTTTCCTTAATTAATATTATTTTTCCTTAAGTAAAACAAGAATGTCCTTTTTTCTGTGCAGACACCCAAACAATAGCTTTTGTAAACGCAATCAAATTGAAATTCTTCAATGTTTTTATCCTGCTGCAACATGATTGTTTCAGCAGGTTATGCATGCATTTCCTCGCAAATTACGAAGTACTCAGATGTAATCTTAATTTACGCTCAATATAAATGCTAAACAGGAAATAATGTTATGTTGGTAATTATCCATACGCAACTACAGATAAGAAATAAAGATACCCTTGAGAGAGATACGTATGACGTCAGAGCGTTAAAATTGACTGGATACGATCAAAGAGAAGTGGAAGTAAAACATTGAATATGAAAAGTAAAATGATGAAATCTACATTAAACGAAAAGAAAAAAAAAGAGACATAAAATACGTCAGCGTGTTGGTCTTCATAAAAGATATAGGAATGTGCGAATTAAAAATAACTTCCGGAATGCAGATGGCCATCGCGTTAAAGTAGCTCCGACTGGTTCGCCTCCGGCAAGATATGATGAACAAGCGCTTACATTTTCTCGTGATGCAGACAGAAGGCGGTGCTGAGCAAGGCCCCTAGCACGAGGAACAGGATAACCGGTATGAAAATTGTGGTGACGATTTCCTTGAAGTAGCTCCTCGTGGGTACGCTGGCTTTCGTCAAACGAGCCCAACGCCATTCCGTGTGCTCCGAGATTCCTGACGAAGGGAGTCCTACGACGCTAGGACCTCGCCGAGCGCTCTCGTGTTGCAGACTCTGCTGGTCCTCCTCTAGCTAGAGAAAGTAACTGTCGTCTCAACCATCACTAACAATGAAGAAAATATCATAAAATGTTGGAGGCAGTGCGCGATTTTCAGATGCGGATTGCGATATCTTGCGCAAGATCATCAAATGTCATGGGAATCAATCGATTATGATGAGTCTGCGGAATCAGCATTTGCGTAAATTAAGGATGTTGGCGCGATGATTGAAAAAATAGCTTGAGAAATACACAATGACGATAGATGGTAGAATAAAAGCTGCATTGTCATCGTCGATGTACTTGGAGACGTGCCGAATTCGCCTGAGAAGATAGATATATCAAATGCTCGTGTACACTGATATACACATATGATAACATGTTGTGTCATGAGTGCGTAATTTTTTGGAAGGCAAATAATACAAGTGAGCGTTGCAAATTATGTAATAGGCGGAGTCTTCAGATTCTTTAGGTCTTCACTGATGAAGAGACACTCTTCTCTGGTTTATTATAACGTGACATAACAAATGAGAAAATATTGTAGCGCAGTTTGATCAATTAACTTACTAATCTGAAGGAGCACCAATCCAATCTGAATTCAGCCTCTCGGAAGAGAATTTCCACGCTGGTTCTCTTGAAGTCTCTGGGACACGATGGCATTTTCCAAAGTGGCTTCACTTCCTCCTGCAATTCGTTCAATTCTTGCGAGAACGGTATCGTGCTGCCCAATCTCACGACGACTCTGAAACAAGAAAGCTGCATTTTATTCTGTCCTTCGTATCCTCAGGACGACAACGAAGGACTATTAGGAGGTGTAATTATAACGAGATGTGAAATACGTCGACGAGCATCGGTCAAGCCAAAATTCACAGGCATCAAAGAGCTATCGCTCGTTTTATTACGAACAAACTTTGATTCTCAAACAATCAGACGAATCATATTGCGATATTCGCTCTACACAGTACGTATTTGCGTCATTCCCGTCAAGGATTCTTTTAAGTAGCACGCGTGGGACTTTTGCCCGTAGCATGCATTAACAATTAAATGCAGCGAGCGCACGCGAACAATTACTCCTCGTAAATTATTAACGCTGTCGATATAAATTAATATCGTTATTCCAGGAGAATTATTATTAATCGTCGCTTTCTTGCCAGTTTTCGGAAATATTTTATTCCAAACATGATCTATCCCGGTCTTGCTTACCCAAGGAAAATCGTGATTATGGCTAATCATATTTTAATGATTTTATTCTCATCTTTTTTAATTGTTATTGAATGAATCTAAACCGTAATTTTGCTGAATATATTCTGCTAATTGTGATAGACGATTACATAATTAATATTTCATAATACTGAGCTTTCTTGCGTGCAAATAATTTAAAATTAATATTCCTCGCAAATAATGTCGATCGAATAACAGCCCTCGAGGCTAATTTTATTACGAATAATTAGTTGATTTTACGCGAATATTAATCCATCATTTACAAGGTTCACCTAATCAATTAATATATAAAAAAGATTAATACCTATTTGCTATACATTTATATATAACTTTTGTTTCTATCGAAAAAGTCATTTCTTTTTCATAATTACTGGAAACGTAGCACAGTCAGATTCAAATTAAAAATAAAATTTGTATCTATTTTCAAATTTTATCTTGAAATTATACTTTGAAATAGTACGTGACTTTCCAATAATATATTATACGTTTGTACTCGAAAATTTACATTGATAAACGGACGGCGAAGGCAACATCCAATGAGATCCCGACGATCTTGCAATCGTTACTCCCGGTTTTTATGCTGATACGCGGCATTGATACGGTGCACTGATACGTATCGAGTGCACGAGGTGGCTCCTTAGGCGCGGCCTTATCACTTGTGGAAACAAGTCCCCGCCAGTCAGTCAGCTAAATGTCCCGAGCGTGACGAGAATGTCGCATTTATGTTGGGAATAATTGCCGCTGGCACTGTCGGTGGTGTCATCGTACTTCGCGCGACGCAATAAGTCTAAAAGTGACAACCGACGCGTGCAATCAATCAGCGTAATCGATTTATCTCGATCGCGAGGGAGATTAATCGTCTCGCTATCGTAGACGCGACTTCGAGTCTTCGCTCGGTTAAGGTAACACCTTCAAAATTTCATCCGAGAGACGATAAAGGGTTAGTCTGGCCACCAAACAAGTGCTTAAGTGTTCCTTATTTTTTTTTTTTTTATCTATTTTTAACAAATCAAAATCAAGAAGTGCACGCGGGTTTACGGTATCGATCGATTGATCTCATCACTCGTGGGCGTAACGAGGTTTCGAGCTTTCGCTTGATCGCACATCTGAGGTGATACACGTGCTTAAACGCCACTTCGACGTTGATGAGACGTACAGTGCACCGGTGATACGTTGGTGATTCACGTGAGCGACATGCGTGGGTGTCACGCCGAGGCGTGAAAGAAGGTAACTTCGATTGCCCGAATCTGTCGAGCTCTATACAACACAAAACATTGCAGTAATATTGCAATGTTGCTGCAATGTTACCGCAATATTAATAATATTGCTGCAATATTGCAAATGTTGCTGCAACGTTACTGCAATGTTACAACAATATTAATAATATTGCTGCAATATTGCAATGTTGCTGCAATGTTACAACAATATTAATAATATTGCTGCAATATTGCAATGTTGCTGCAATGTTACAACAATATTAATAATATTGTTGCAATATTGCAATGTTGCTGTAATGTTACAACAATATTAATAATATTGCTGCAATATTGCAAATGTTGCTGCAATGTTACAACAATATTAATAATATTGCTGCAATATTGCAACGTTACTGCAATGTTACAACAATATTAATAATATTGCTGCAATATTACAATGTTGCTGCAATGTTACAACAATATTAATAATATTGCTGCAATATTGCAATGTTGCTGCAATGTTACAACAATACATAATAATATTGCTGCAATATTGCAATGTTGCTGTAATGTTGCAACAATATTAATAATATTGCTGCAATATTGCAAATGTTGCTGCAATGTTACAACAATATTAATAATATTGCTGCAATATTGCAATGTTGCTGCAATGTTACAACAATATTAATAATATTGCTACAATATTCTGTGCTGTATGGGACGTGTACATGTATTGCGTGTTATTGGAACAATAGCGATAATTCGTAGTAGCGGATATTCTCGACTCTGTTACCGTTGCCAGCAGACACGATGTGTCGGGAATGCATTCGCGTTACAGATGTAAAGTCTCCATGAGACGTTTCAGCGAGGGAGAATAAAGGTTTTTATCCGGACATGTAGAGCATCGCGCAAAAAAGGAGACCATGCGTCACGAATAAAATTAAAAGAGAAAAAGCATTTCTCGCAATGTTATATATTATTATTATTATATATTATGTTATATATTCTCCTTGTTTTTTTTTTATTATTATCGATGAAATATAGTCCGGGAATAATTTGTTATATTCTGAATATGAATATCTCTTATATAATAATAAAATTATTTTTAAATTCAACGCTGTAGAAGAGAAAATAATTTATTTCCTGGTTTATTTGTAAAAAAATTATCTCGCGCGTTTCTCATGAGGATTGATGATTCGATTTTAAATTACACGCGATGAATCAGGTGTACGATGAATCAGAATCATCGGGAGCAACAAGTGTTATCTCGAAAAGGATAATTAAAACATTAAAACGTATTTATTTAATATTAATAATCGGCCTTCTGTTTTCTTTGTAAAAGATCGTGATGTTTTCAATCTCGTTGGATTTAAGGCACGTCACGGCTTAAATATAAATTTCAGCTGCTTCATAATGAATCGATATCTCGTTGCGAAACTCTTTGTCCCGAGATGTTTGTCCAAACACGAGTCTATACATCGGGAATATATAATGCGTATCTTCCTTCTCTTTTTCGCCCGGCTATCCCGTCGTGTGCAACAACGATTTCACAATTTGAATTTCTTTTGATGCGACACGCGCAAATACGTTGCTTTTATGTCACATGTTGTTACACCGGAAGGAAGTCCGCCCACGCCGCGCCGCGTTTCAATAACATCAACACCGCGTACGACTCGTCTCGCTCGTTCTGCGTACGCGACGAAATCATTTTCCTCCGCGATTTCGCGTA
Source organism: Camponotus vicinus (assembly GCF_025532165.1). NCBI lineage: Eukaryota > Metazoa > Arthropoda > Insecta > Hymenoptera > Formicidae > Camponotus > Camponotus vicinus. Next base: position 10,830,083 of record NW_028141945.1, read on the forward strand.
AACAAGCGTAAAGATGGGTGGAATTCAAATCTCGAGATTTCGCAACGTTGGTCGAAATTAAATTATTACGGGAAAAAGATGTGCTTTACACTTATGTAAACGCGATTTTAATTTTTTTTTCTTTTTTTATAAATTACATTCGTCGCAATTATCCGTGTACGAGCTTTCCTTATTTTCTTCCAATTTTTTATCTTTTCGATAACGCATAAATCTCGTTGAAAAAAATAATAATCGTTGCCTGTATCGATAATACGCGGTACAATCATCGATTATAGAAAATCCGCATCATTCAGAGACGTATTTTCCTGCGAAAAGTGTGACTGCCATGAAAGCGAATCGCGTTATCAATGTACGTGTCCATGATAAATTGTGATCAATGATCCGTGGAATCAGAATCTTGGGAAAGTACAATCCTAATCGGAAAGTCCGCAGGGCTTGAAATCCAAAGTTTATTCCCGAGAAATGCGAATAACAGTATCGTCACTCAATCCCAGATTCTATGAGAAACTACGGTTATTTTTACATGAGAAAACAATGTCTTTGTCCATGGATCATAGAACGTGGAAGAAGACGCGTAATAAACATCACGATTTAATCGCGATGATGTAACCAGCAAGAATTTGAAATTACAATTCAAGATGGTTTGCGCAAAATTCTTTAGCCTGTTGATTGTTATGTAAAGAAGAGCTCTGGAATTTTATATTAACATGTATTGTATGTAACATCATGAGTTGACGTAACAAAACGCTATGACTTTGCTTTACGATTCTCTTGAAAATGAATTTAATAAATTGTAATTATTTGGAAAATGGAGTACCTTGTAATGTATTTAGTGCGTAACGAATAGGGGATATTGGACGAAAGTATGAGAAAAATAATAACAGACAGTACACAGTAAAAAATAAAATATTAATTATAAATGTTAATTATAACATTTTTCACATGTCTCAGAAAATTCACTCTAAATTTTAAATTAAAATGACTCATTCGTCGTATGTTACTTATTGACAAACTAAAAATGTTAAATAATTGACACGATACTTTACATTTATTTTTTGTTATTGTGACTTTAAGTGTAATGTAAAAATAACATACAAATTAATTAAAAATTACATTAAAAAATAGTTACCATAATTCGTAAGAAATGTTGAGGACATTAACATATAATAGTAATTATTTTAACTTAAATTATTTGTAATAGAAACATTTGATTTTAGTAAATTTGATTATTTTATATGTCAAAGTTGAAGATTATTTGAAGATTCACTTTAACTTTTCTTAGAATGTTAAACTGACTTTGAGACATGTTGATTGTTTAAAATGATTATGTTAAAAATACTCAAAATAATATATTTCTAAGAGACATATACAAAGTGTTAAGTTGTGAAGTTGATATAAATGTAACACATGAAAACGTTATAAAAATAATAATCATATCAGTTGTATGTTAATGTTGAAGCATTAATTAAAACGTGGTAACACAAGAAAATTTTAACATATGGACGCATAATTTTTTACTGTGTAACTGTGGTGACTCACTCTTCTAATGAATCTCATTTCTCAAAGTTTCTCGGCCGCAATTTGATTAAACATATCCAGCCTCCGATAAGAGAACGTACCTTCTTCCCGTCGGACGCATAAACGATAGCGCACATACATAGGAAGTAGCAATATAATATTATTTTAAAAACAACTATGCGTCGCGGATGCACGTCACAAAGTTGTTGATCGGACGATTAGTACGTCAGCGATATCAGAGAAACTGCTTGATCTTGTTCTGACAACATCATTCTATTTGTAATTTTAATTTACATCAACTGTATGAAAATCAACCAATTATTTCAGTGAAACGATTAGAAAAGAAATCGTGAAGAAAAACTAACTAGCTTATTAATTTTTTTATTTCTTCAATCATACTCTTTAATATATTTATTACGACTTGGTGGTCGCGAATATTACTTGACAATTAATGATTAAAAATATTTTGTAGATCGAAAGAGACGAAAATCATAGGGGTTTAAGGGTTGAATTGGGTCTGATAATCTCGAAAACGTGACTCACCCTTCACCTTCGCTGGGTCTAAGAGGTAAACGAGCTCCGAGCTCAATCGCAGACGCCAAAAAGGTCACGTACAGATCCGCAGCGCCTTTCCACAACTTTTTCCTGCAATCAAAACGAGTGGAACGCGTTTATCGCGCCGATGTAATTATCGAATTACCGCATATATATATTACGTATGTCATTATCAAAAAATTCCCTTGTCTCGTCTCGAGGAAGGAAACGATAAATGACGTTCGCTATCGCTATCAAGGACATTGAAACGGGGAGAATTGAATTATGTCGCTTAATGTGACAGACCTAAATATGTCGAGGAGTTTCTCGGTGCGATTGCGATCGAACATGTCCTCCACGTTGAGGTTGTCGATTTTCAGGTGCACCTCGTACTTTGTCAGATTCTCTCTCTCGAGTACGTTCATATCGAGCACCTTGTAGCGAGTTTCATAGGTGTGCTTATTCAGTCCCACAATTTCCAGCTGTAATTATCGTTGTAGTTACATAACATCGTCAATCGCGATATAGCTGATAATATAATCTGCTGATTGTTTATCACCTGAAAGTACTTTTGATCTTTGGGCGCTACGCCGTATAAAAAACCGTGATGATCCTTCTTACTGTAAGTGTAATGTATCCATGATGGAAGATCGGGGGCGTCCCGCAAAGAAGGCTGATATGAAAATTGGTCGGAGTGTCCTGAAATAAAATGACATGGATTATAAACGTTCGACGTATTTGCGTCAGAAAATGTCAGGCTAATTATGTAAGCATGAGAAGCAATAAGGAAAGAATAAAAAGGAAATTTAAAAGAATTTTAATGTATGAATATTTATGTAAATTATATATGGATAAAAAGTAAAGGTAGGAAAGATAAGAAAAAGCTATAATAAAAATTTATCATAAAGAAGATATTTAGAAGACAGTAGAATAAAATTAATGTATGACAACAATCTTTAACGTTAATAAAAAAATATAACTAAAAATAGCAAAATAAAAAAAAATACATGAGTAATGTCTGTTCAAATATCCAAATATAAATCATCGCGATATAGAATCTCTAAAATCTGTCTAAGATCCTTTTACTTCTTTTGAAATGATTAATAGATTTAAGTTTGAGAATAAGAAATGGATTTTTTTTCATGCGAATATGAAAAGAGCCTCGTTTAATTCAGGAAATATAACGTTATCTTTGCGAAACCGCGATAACTTTAATGGCTTGTTTCGTGTATCGCTGAAATTGAAGGCGCTGAATTAGAAAGTACCACGGTATGCGACAATGTTGCCTCTAAAGTTAACGCAACAACAATCTAGCAAGTAATCACTATTCGTAACATGTCAAGAATGACGTATGAAAACTCGAAGTTTATTTCGTAACGTGAAATGGATTATCCACGTGGAATAATTGTAGTTACTTGATATTACATATTTTTCATTTTTAGAAAGCTTATCCAAACATTTAATATTTTTGATTTTAATTCCCATAAAAGACTGTAAGTCGGAAAAACTGTAAAAAAAATATCAATTTCTATATCAAATTCTATACGAATTGTAAAAAATATTATTCTATGAAAATGTTTTCTTTCAAGATCGCATTTTTGTCTGTAAATAATCTTTATTGCATAATATTAATGCATGTGGGTAGACGCAAAAATCTTTCGTTTCTCTCTGATAAATGTATCAAGAAGATAAAATTCAGACGTGTAATTAAATACTACGTAATCAAGAATTAAAATTATCTTTGCAGGGAAAAATCAAAGAGAGGAGAGAATCTTTAATTATTATTAAAATTATTATAAAATTCGAAGAGAAAGCAATATTCAAATTTTTTAAAATCTCAGAATTTTTTTAAATTGACGACAACATACTTATACCAAGAAAGAAATAAACTAATACAACTTAATATTTTTTTTTTCTTTCTTATTTTTATTATTTTTCCATTTGTATCAAGGATTCTTTGATATCGAGAGTCTATAAAGCTATTAATTAAGATACTGGAGAACCGTAAGATACTTTTGACGGCTAAAGGAAGCTAGAATAAGCCAAATATATGTCTTTTACCATCTGCACTCCAGTCGAAAATCTCCGGTCTGATAGGAATGACAAAGACCTCCGTCATTAGAATGCTCTCGGTGGCGACGAAGGCCACCAACGTCGGTAGTAATATTACGCTCGGATGCATGATCGTGCTGGAAAGTGTCAACGGGCGATGCCGGTAATAAAAAGATTGATGACACGATCACGTAGACAATAAAAACTTGTAGCGTTTTCGATTCGGCGATCGAAATCGCCTCGAGCAAATTTTAATTTTCGCGAATTCGTGTAGAATAAATACATCAAAGAATAACTATTATATTCGGTTAGGAATAGGAAGTTTATTAAACGTTAACATACGTATAATTATATTCCATAAAAAAAAAAATTAATAATTTAATTGTCAAGAAACAGGACATATATTTTTTCATTTTTTTTCACTGAAGATGGTCCAAAAAATGAACTGAAACGATAATTAAAAAATAATTTTCATAAAAAAACAATTAATTTGAGTCTCAATTATTCCTGTTAGCTCTCATTAGCTCTTATCTTATTTAAATTTATTTATTTTTAATTATTACATATTTACGTATTAAAATAATTATTTGCTGATGTTACCAATCATTCACATTAGGAGCGTGCAATTTGTCTTTATAATAATATTCGAAAAAAGAATTTGTATTCCTTAGTTGAAATTCAGAATAAAGAAATCGGTTAGAAAATCGGAAATATCTAACATTCGTCTTTTGTACGCATATCAAACGCGTTTCTTCGTGAAACGTGACATCTCTCTGAAATTATATTTATACGAAAACGCTACCAGCTTTCTTAAAAATGACGTGAGCTGCATAAAAGATGCGATTTACGGTCTCGTTCAGAGCGATTTTCAGCGAAACTCGTACACGATACATCGATGTCTGTTTGAATCAATGTTGTGATTCATGTACGATCGCATAAAATGCAAAAACCGTGACGCATCCTTTGGTTTTACAATTACTGTGCTCGCATTCAGCGGACACGCGGAACGAAATACGCATAAAAAAGTACGCATCATTCTTGACCGGAACGCACTGCTCTATGTATCGGTTATTTCCGACAATTTTTGCAGGGGTTCAACATTAGTACTACTCAGACGCGACAACGAAGGCTTTTGTTTTCGACTATACAAAGCCCAGTCTTTCTGTAATGAGTCGTAACAACAGCCTTTTGAATCACGTTGGAACTTTGCTCGCATCTTTCTCTCTTTATATCATGCATCATGTGTCTCTTATTCAATTATTTTATTATAAAATAGAATCTAGAACGATAAAAATACATATAAAGCGAAGAGTGTATAAGTTTGAAAAATTTTCTCAAGAATTTAGAAAATATCAAAATCGTTAGTGATTTTTTGTACAAGTTAGTTTATTTTTCTCATAATAAATTAAATAGATACAGAGATAAATTTTCTTTCAAAGAAGGCAAGATAGCATAGCACATCTTTGATAAATAAACAATTTTTATAGTGCTTATATTAAAATAATTTTTAGTTTAAAAAAATATACAGATTTAAATTTACAAAATTACAAAGTAATTTTTTTTTCTAACGCTAACTCGCTCATGATACGTTATTAGTCGTATTCTTGCTCATGATACGTTAATAGCCATAGATTTGCTCATGATATATTATTAGCTTTCAAATAATCATACTAGGAAACCTTGTAATTTACGTTCTGGATATATATTTCAGACAACGATATAAAAATATAACAAACTATATTTACGATACATTTTCTTGACTTACTGCTTCTCTTTTTCAAACACAATATTAACATACACAGTAAAAAATAAAATGTTAATTATAACATTTTTCACATGTCCTAGAAAGTCCACTCTAAATTTTAAATTAAAACTCATTCGTCGTATGTTACTTATTGACAAATTAAAAATGTTAAATAATTGACACAATACTTTACATTTATTTTTGTTATTGTGACTTTAAGTGTAATGTAAAAATAACATACAAATTAATTAGAAATTATATGAAAAAATAGTTACAATAACTCGTAAGAAATGTTGAAGACATTAACACATAATAGTGATTATTTTAACTTAAATTATTTGTAATAGAAACATTTGATTTTAGTAAATTTGGTTATTTTTGCAAGTCAAAGTTCAAAATTATTTTTGAAAATTCACTTTAACTTTTCTTAAAATGTTAAACTGACTTTGAGACATGTTGATTGTTTAAAATGATTATGTTAAACATATTCAAAATAATATTTCATTTCTAAGAGACATATATAAAGTGTTAAGTTGTGAAGTTGACATAAATGTAACACATGAAAACGTTATAAAAATAATAACATATAGATTGTATGTTAATGTTACATTGAAGCATTAATCAAAACGTGGTAACACAAGAAAATTTTAACATATGGACGCATAATTTTTTACTGTGTACATATAATCTATTAAACGTTTCAAAGGTTCACTGATTTTTGCACATTGTAGAATAGACAAATTGCGAAAAAAAATACTGTACAAAATTCCAAATACAATGCAATTGAAATTATTGAAAGACTCGTGATTTTCCTTTGAGATTTTACGTTCTACCGCAACAATTGTGACATACGATGTGTGTTGAAAACCACTGATAATTTGAAAAAATTTGAAACGGACTCGGGAAGAGATACAATCACCGAATGTGTAGCAACTACGCGAACAATAAACCTAAAAAGAGATCTCTAAGATCAGATGCAGCTCAAGTCAGCGTCGCGATATTTCTGGCTGTGTCGCTTTAATTTCCCAGCGGGTCGCGAAACGCCAGCGACGCGGTATCGATTATCGAAGGCCCGGATTTCCCTCTCCCTCCCTCTTTCTCTCTTTCTCTCGTCTCCAAAATCTACCTTCGGCGAATCTTACTTCGAAAAAACCCACTCGACTGACGCGTCGCGCCTGCAAAATCTGCTGATTATTCTCCGACGTCACATCCTCGCCCTCGTTGACGTTGTCGTCGGTCGCGCGTGCGTTTCTATTACGCACTTACGCACACATCCGTCTACCCGAAGATACGCACACGTGCCGAAACTCACGGAAACCGGGACCGTCTGTCGGCGATGCAGACGATACCCGCCGACCGGGTCAATGCGATGCGCATTGAGGTGCAAAACGGCGGGACAAAAAGCGCCGACGCGACGAGACAACCGGAGCACCCGTTCACGGACACAATTAGACGGCGGGCGGCTTAGAAATTTGCACTGGCACAATTCGAGGGTGATCGGCGACGACGATACGTCGCGACCGAACGGGATGTTACGTCCGGGGATCGACGTTGTCGCGGGAGAGAGAGGAAGAAAAAAAGCCCGAGAGGAGCATAAGCTCTTCGGTTCACATGCGCAGCTGTAACATCGCTTCCGACTACACGCGCCGTCTTCAGGGCCGGCGATATTGTTTCTCGAGTCCCGGAACATGGTCTCAATTAATGTCATAAACAATGTCGATATCGGTGACATTTGATAGTACGGTGTCCGAAATATTCAATTCAAATTCGTTTGATCGATCATGCACCCAATATTTCGTTATATTTCGGATAAGAAAAATGATATGATGCCAATATAACATAATATGACAAAATATAATTAACATATGAATAAAAATATGAATAATTAATATAATAATATAATATAATATTAATATAATATAATATAATTCTCGTACAATACAAATATATGAATTAATAAAAAGCAAAAAAATATATATAACGTATATACTTTTACAGCTTCATCTATTCATTTATTCACATTTTAAATTTATCACAATATTCTAATATTTCCTATGTAATTAAAAGGAGATTCTATTCATCTATTTATTTTAAATTTAATTTATTATTAATTTAATTTATTTTTAAAATTAATTTATTTTAAGTGTAAAAATATTCTATTTACTGTGCAAACAAAGAGACTGGAGAATGATTAATTATCAATAATTAGATAGATACTTAAACAGTTTTCATAAACACTTTTTTCCTTTTATCGTGACATTTAAAAAAAAAAGAGATAATAGGCTTAAATTACACATATGGTTTCTGAATTTTTCCGCTTCTCAGAGGCAAGTACTATAACAGTACACTTCTATTTTTGTCGTTATCTTCAAACTATAATGAATCTCTTTCTTTCTCGTTTACGATCGCGCTGTCATAGCTTATTTTTTTCGTATATATTAAGAGAATTGCGAGCGATTTATCTTACAACAACATACACTCATACATTCTCTCTTTCGTATACGGATGATAATGACGTTCGTTGATTCGACCAATCAAATTTCCAACAAACGTAATCGCTTTCATTGACGCAACTATTATTATCGTTTTTCATACATTTTGCCACGACACACTTTTATTAAAACTTTCGTCCCGCCCATTTTAATGATTGATGTTTGATTAGTTTTTACTCGCTATCTGATCGAAAACTCAGCGACTGCCAGTAGCTAACAAAGAATCCGATTGAACAAAAATTATCAACTATACAAGGCTACATTTCGTGACGTAAATCCACTGCGTCTCTCTTAGTGTACACTTAATTTGGATTGTCTAACAATAAGACCTCTTTTCTTATAAAAGACTATTAGTTCCGCATAATTGCTCAGCAGATCTTATCTTTTTTGATCTCGGATTTTTATAAAATAAAGTTGATATGATTTATTTATGCATAGAAAATTATAAGTGTTGCCTTTTTTAACACCACGTACATTAATCTTGAAAAGAGGATATATAAGTAAAAGTTTTTTATGAGAATCTTGAAGAAATAATGTGTCAAATTTTCATTCGATTATTTGAAAGAATATTTCGAAAATATGTGATATATATGAAATATATATTTGCTTTCTATATCGAGTATTATCTCAATTATTATTATAACATTTGTTACGTAAAAAGATTTGTTTTCTTATGCATCATTTTCCGCATTTAAAACGAGACAATTTAGCTTTTAGAAAAAGGAATGAAACATGAAAAGGCGGTGAATTAATTAAGTAAATATATGAATATCTATATTTATATCTATATTTTTTATTTAAAAAATATATAACGTGACATATATATAACGCGAGCGACATAAAGGTTACATATTATAATAATAAGATTTTTATCGTTGTTTTAATTTACATAAAATACATAATAACTAGCTCATATTTTATGTAAGCTATACCTTTAGCTTATATATAAAGAATATCGATTCGCATTTTTTTGCACGCTATGGAAACATTGCGATAAGAAACGCTAAGAGAAAATTACGTATTCTCTCGTAATGAATAGAAAACGTTGAAATGGAAATACAAGCGATAATCAGAAAAAGGATATATTAATTTTTAAAATAATTTAACACTTCGAACGCATTTAAAATTTCAATATCTTGCTTTAGAGAATTCTAGAAACAATTTTCACGCAACTCTTTTAAAAGAATCCTCTATATCGAGTTATCGCTTCGATTCCAATGTCATACGCAGCATGACACATTAAACGCGCTATTGCACATATATACAGGGTGTTTCTTAATAAGTTCGAAAAATTTTAGGAGATGATTCTTTGTCGAAAATTAAGGGGGGTTTTTCATATAAACATATACTCCTACATCCCTCCCTGTGCAGTTACACTCCTCCAAAAAGGAAGGTAAAAATTAGGTTTTTATTTTTTTCTCAAATTTGGAACAAGTTAAAAAAATGAAATTAGGTGGATATTTTCTACTAGTAAAAAGGTTATTCATTAATATTTTTTCAGCCTCCCGTATTGTTATAAGTGGATAAAACTAGCAACCCGTATCAATTCAATTTTTTATTAGAACTTTTTAATGGGCCGGAATATGATCATCTAAAAATATGCATTAAAAAGTTTGATTTATTTAGAAACTTTTTTATTTCTTTTATTTTTCTCATGAAATCAGTAGTTTTCAAGAAAAAAAATACGTTATCGTGCACAGCACAAAATGTTAAATAGCATAGGTTTCGAATTACGAAAAGTTAAATTTTAAAATAAAAATAAAATTAGAATAAATGTTGGGAAAATTGGAACAAAAACAAAATTATAATAAAAACCTAAAAAATAAAAACCTAATTTTTACACCCATTTTAACTAACACACAGGAAGGGATGTAGGAGTATATGTTTATATGAAAAACCCTCCTTAGTTTTCGACAAAGAATCATCTCCTAAAATCGCACTTATTAAGAAACATCCTGTATATATGTGCAATATATCGTAAATGAGTAATCCGACATAGATTTCCTGAATTCCAATCGATATGAGGTGCATGACATAGTTTCCCGAAGAAAACCTTCCCAGGATCGATATACTCTTGTCGCAAATTTAAAATTCACCCGTGAAATACCCGCGAGTTCCGAGTGCTTTCCGAGCTGTCATCGGCGATTTTCCCGAAGCCGAAGCAATGAGAAAACAATGCCGTTACGATAACCATTCACCGATGTCCAGTCGCGCGTAAAAAACCCCGGGGCTTCTCTGTCATTTCTAACAACCGCATCACAAACCTGTTCGAACGATGCCAGAGAGTATCGATCGATCCTGGTGATCGATTGGCACTGATATTTGGTAGCCGCGGTTGCGACACGAATATTTCGACGACGAGTATCGATAAACGATACACCGTTGCCGGTTAAGCGTGCAATTTTTTTCTTTTTTTTGCTCGTTTTCTGAGTCACACGCTGATGACTTTGGTCTTTTTCTAAAATGAGCCAGCTGATCAATTTGCGATGAACTTTCCCTGGTTGCAATCGTTAAATTATACATCTCTTACGTTCTCAATTGAATCTTCCACGTATATGCATATCGTCTATTTTTGTAGTATTAATTCGGATAATGATGTCTGTATTACGTGAGCGAATTATTAGAATTACTCGGATCACGTAAATCTTTTTTTTTTGTTTTCTTACCCATGTGAATTTTCAATTTATCATCTCAATTAAACTGAGAACTTACCCACACTATAAATAACAGATAAATAGTTATCAGTTGATGAAATTGGTATCTTTCTCACGCAATATCCATCGAATAATATACAAATTTATTATACCTTTCTTATTTGTTAATAATCATCTGCAAGGATTGCTCGCTTTTTCTAATTATTATTCAAATAGAATAGAATTTTTTTAACCCTTGGACATTATTTAAATATTCCTAAAATTGTTAACCAGAGGGTCTACAGCCAGAAAAAATATGAAAAATATTGAAATTCTTAGGAATCTTTTCTGGAACCCAAAAAATCAAAGAATTTTTATGGAATTTTATTGAAACTCGGGGAATTAAAAAAAATCTCCTTAATAATTTTGTTTTCATAAATAGTTAGCAAGACAAATGAATTTATGTATGTTTAAAATATATTATAAATATGAATATTTATCCTTGTTTATATATTCAATGTTTTAACAAAATATGAATGTGTAGTACAATTTTTTTAATGTAATGTAATTAATTTTTAATGATAAAAAAATGAGAATGTTACGCAAATAGAAAATATCTATCTTTCGAAAGCTATTCAATTTTTTCTCTTCAGTACACTTGCAAATCTAGTTACTTAAGTGAAGCTTAAGTGGCTCTGTTTTTCTTCCGTATGAGTGAGAAACATTAGAAAACGTATACAATAAAAGAATTTATTTTAAAAATTTTATTAAAAAAATTTTATTAAAAAGATTTATTTTAGAAAGAACCAAAAAATCCCGAAAACATTCTCTTTAATAAAATATTCTCCCTGGAGAATTTCGAACAAAGGTGCCTGAAAAATCAGGAAATCTTGAGGGAATCTTCGCGAGATTTGAATAGACTCCCGTTAACGCTGTTGACTTTCTTTACGTTGGATCCAATTATCTTCTATTCTTTATTGGAGTAAGACTTGACGAGAAATTCTCTCGATCGATCGGAGAGAAGATAGGTCGAGCGGCGCCCCGCACGTGCGGCACGTGTTCACCAGCGGCGCACGTGATAGGCACGGCACTGGCTATTGACGTCCGCGGTGGGCGTGTCTTGCTCGCGGCCCGATAGAGGGATATATTTACCGCGCGCACACGGCTCTTCTCTCTCTCGTGCGCCAACGCGACGACGTGAGAGGGACCTGCTTCCTCTCTCTCTCTCTTTCTCTTCTTTTCTCCCCGCACCCTCCTCCTCCTCCGTCGATTGACAATGTGTACATACATACTTGCAGAGCGCGGCAGCGTTGTGGTCGGACGCGACGAGCGGTGCATCGCACGGTACGCGAGCACGGCTTCCTCTCGACGTGGTGGCTGACTCGCCTCCACCTCTCATCGTTGGTCTTTCGACCCGACGACATCGTGGCCATTTAACGTCGACGCTTTCCCCGAAAGGTACGGATCGAGAGAACACAGATCGCCGAGAGGGAGGCGGCGAGGGAAGAGGACGCAGGCAGAAGGAGAGAGACGCAACGGGCGAGAGCGAGGTGGAACGTGCCGACTGACGGCCGCCAGAGTTGGCGTGGTGCGGGTAGCGTCGACAGTAGTGTGCGAGTGCGTGCGAACGAGCGACGTGCGCGGCCGCCGTCGATCGTCGCGCGGCCGCGGGTGCTGCCAGTGCTGCTGATTCCGCTTCGTCGTCGTCAGCTGAGTCTAGAGAGTGCGTCTGTCCGGTGCAGTGCGCGTGTGGTGTCGAGTGTCGACCAGGATCCGCGCAAGAGTGTCGACCAGGATCCGGAGCGTGCCCAGTCATCCTCGTCGCCGGTGCCGACAAAGTCCGGGATATTCCTCGCTTCTCCAGAAAAGCGACAGCCCACCGCGAGAATGGCGGGCAACGGCGTCCCGGTCCTCCTCATCACCGCGAACGTCGGCAGCATCTTCGAGGAGGTACGTTTGACATTTGCACGCGTGACGTTTGGTCGCGAGGCGCGGCCGATCGATCGATCTCGTCGTCGCTTTCGTCGATTTCGCGCCGATATCGCTCGCCCCCTACGTCGACCTACTTGCCCATCCTCGTCGTCGTCGTCGTCGTCGCCGGTTTAACCTGAGGTGTAACGGATTTCGCGTATCCGTGTGTGTTTTGTACACATACGGCGTCGTTGTTTAGCACATGTGCCGAGCGATCGGTTCTGTCGAGGAGAGAAAAATGTCAGTCCGATGACATTTCGAGTCCGCTTTCAAAATTTCTCTCTCTTTCTCTGTCCCTCTCTTCCTCTCTCTTTGCTTTTCCCTCGCTTGCACAATCGTATTCAAACGCACGTTTCTTTCGTTTCGAGATGCTAAGTCCGTCAGCTGTCGACGTAATGTGACTTTATTAGGAGATCCTTTGAACTCGGGCTTATTTGTTTGAAGAAATTTTGCGTGTAAGTAGAAACCCGAGCCGGGAGACTCCAGGATTCGCTGTCACTTTGATCGTATTTCTGGTTGCATGCAATATATATGTGACATCTTGAAGCGTACTCGATCATTTAAAGCGTTACATTTGTTTCTTTCTTGAATGCGGGTAATTTCGAAAAGTCCAATGAGAAGAAATTTATATCTCCGAGTCTCCCTCAGTTTTCAATACTTCCTTTTGTCATCTTTTTATTATTGCCACGTGTTTGAAAAGCGCGATGACGAATATTCACGATAATTCCTCGTGTGACATTAACGATCGGATAATATAATACCGCGGAATGAATCACACGCACACATTAAAGGAATTATGTAATTCGAAAAAGTATGCGAAAAATATGTTTGCTAGTTTGATTCTGAAATAAAACGTCACCGTCGTTTCTCGAGCAGCCTCTTTCGAGTCGGAGAAGAGAAACTTTATCCTATCACACACACAAAATCGATTATTAAGTCGAGAGAAATTAGAGATTTTTGAATTGATAAAGAAAATAATTTATTCATAAATGAAGGGGGGGGGGATGGAATGCCAAGTTTCAAGTTTAAAGCTAAAAAATAAAAATTATTCTAAAAGAATTAAATTTATAAAAGAAATAAAAGTTAAAAAGTAGAGAAAATATAAAAAATAAAGAAGCAATAGTTTGAATAATAAAATAAAAAAAGATAATTATTTTATTAAACAGTTTGATTCATATAAGAGACAAATAAATATAAAATTATTAATTTCTACAAAAAATCAGATAATAAAAAAGTCATTTAAAAAAATAGATAAAATTGAAAATAATAATAAGTTAAAAATAATAAAAAATTTAGTAAGTATATTTAAAAAAATAAAAATTAAGTTTTAAATTATAATAATTTATAGAATTATTAAAAAAAATTTTTTAAATATATTTTAACATGTGAATGCATATAAATTTTTTCGTTGATTGAAAAACACAAATTCGCGTCAATTTTAATTTAATAATCAACCGAAAAACGACTAATAAAAAATATTCTATAAAAAGAGGGTAATAAATATACAAAATAACGAAAGGTTTTCTCCCTGCGAGGGAATTTTTCTCTCCGTGTCATCGCGAAAGAATCAAGAAACAACGCATTATCGTATCTTTCGCTCGCTAAGATGTTTGTTGATATTTCCATCCCGGTACTAATTTCCTCGCACGATCGAACGTATGTACGTGTGCATTTTTATCGGGACACCTACGTTACGTACTACGCTTGTTTATACCGGATTCGCGCGCGATGATCGATTATCGTATCATCATTTGTGCGAAATGCGAAGGAGAGAATTTTATCGTCGTAATAAGGGGAGAGAGATGAGCCGGGATATCGGTATCCTTGCGTGACGTTAACGGTATCTATTAATACATCCACGCGCCGTCCAACATCTCATTAAGCTCTTGTTTAAAGTGCACCAGGTATGAAGGTTTCGTGAGACTGATATCACTGATTTTTCTCCTTGCAGCCTAGTGTCATGCTAAAGATATGGACGGAAGAATTTTTATCCGTAAGTATATTCCTTTACGCGATACGTCAACAAGAAGGCGCGCTCTGTTTGTTCTTACGTGCAAATTGCCTTTTCAGACCATATCGAAACTAGATCCGAAATTTATAGCACTGCACTGCCAAGAAGTAGGTGGAAAAAATTACGAGCAGAGCATGAGGCACGTCGAAGACTTTGTTAGGTAAATCTCTCGCGTTTTGCGACCTAAACTAGTCTACTTGTCGTTTCCAATATAAAGAAAATTTGCAGAAAAATTTTAAATATTATTAGAAATATTATTAAAATACAATATGAACTTCTTTCCTGGATTTTTCAAACGCTTTATACAATTAGTGGTGCTTCTTGGAAGGTTTCCAGAAACTACAATATTTGATTCTAATTCGATTATTAGGATAAGAGCCTACACATTTGCCTGTTAAACTTGTTTTGTAGAAATCTTCCGATAGTTACCTATAACATTCTCACTTTTGATTCTTATCACTGTGTTGATAGTGTAAACAAATCTTTTATAAACCATAGCGTAAAGTAGCAAATAGCTCTCTCTTTTCACACACTCGATATATCGATAACGCATAACTGGCAAAAAGGCGCAAAAATAGACGTATCATAATATCACGCGTGGCTCTATAGTTGAGTGAGCCACTTCAAAAGATGATTGTATGATATTGATAGGGGAGAAATTCATATATACGTATTAAATAAATATATATACATATATATAAGTTGTTTAAAACTGCATAAAAGAATTGTTTACGTTTATCCATAAAGTTTATAAATTTAATTTCATACGAGATATAATTTATAATCTGACATAAATATTGTTTGTGTAGATTACTTATGTCATCGGAAGAATTAAGATTGTTTGACAAAATCAGAGTATTCCTTGACGAGGATTATTCATCCGCTGAACATTTCACAGTGAGTTGAAGAATATCTACTATTAATGCTTAATTAATCGATTCTTCAAGAACAATATTCTCATCAAGATTATTTTTTACAGGCTCTAGGAAATTTCTATTTCGTACACGAGTCCTTAAGCGATGTTTTATTATGGGATTTTAACGGTACGTTGCGTATAATTTTCTTTCCAATAATTATCTCAATAGTTATCTCAATGATCCACTAGTTATCTCAAAAGAAAAATAAATAGATAGATATAAATATTATCTTTTCTAATTATCTGTATTTTAGAATGTACTTTTATACCGGTAAATGGAAAGGAAGTTCATTCTGGCAATATAGAAGCAGTTACAACCAAAGAAAAAGCCAAGTTTCCTCAAGAATTTTTCCCAGAATGCAAATGGTCCAGGAAAGGTTTCCTACGGACTCGATGGAATATTAGTGGAACAATTTTTGATCTCATAAACATACACTTATTTCACGACGCGAGCAATTTTATTGCTATGGAGACGGTAAAGAATATTCTTCAAGACGAATACGATCCTCTACATCATTATGTATATATGCGTGTATATATGATTTATTTTTTTTAATCTCTACACACAGTTCCCATCGGTATACAGTAAAACGCGCAGAAGAGCGCTCGAGCACACGTTAGATAAATTTCATAACGACAAGTATCCAAATGTGCCGTATTTTTTATTTGGCGACTTTAATTTTAGGACGGACACGGCAAGCGTGATAAAGGTGAGACTCGTCAGCAATTACGATAATATTGGAATAAAAAACAAGGAGGAAATTAAATATGCATTTGCGTTTCATGTAAACTTAATTAAAATTATACATGTATTGTTTTTAAAAATAATATATCTAGTGATACACAAACGTACTTTACTTTCCATGTATTATGGTACACGCCAATGAAGCAATTCTATTAAATTCCAATATATTACAGCACTTTAATTTGTCTTTAATAGAAACTGACAGAAGATACTCAAGAAAAGAGGTTATCGAATAAAGGAAATATTTCTAAATTGCAATTTCACAATAGAGACGATGATCTCATATTAACGTTAGGAAAAAAGGAATTTTCACATTACGAACATCAAAACGTTTTCATGAAGAATGGCGGCGAATGGGTAAATATAATATATAATATAATATAAAATAAAACATAAATTACTTATTATAAGTACTTATTATATTTACTATTTTATATTATATATTGTATTTAATCAAGTCAGAGGATATATTAATAATACAACTTTTAATATTTATTTGCAGTTACGCGAATATGACAAGGAACTTGGAGATTTTGAAGGACGGTTGTTCGAGTTTTCAATCAATTTCGTGCCAAGTTATCCGTTTCAAGAAGATGTCAACGAGCCTGTGAATTACATGCAAACGAGAGTGCCGGCTTGGTGCGATCGGGTCTTGTTGAGTCCCTCTGCGAAAACACTAGTCCAAGATGTATGTATTTTTGTGAAATTTATATTCCTGATCACGCGCGACACGAAACGGTTCTAAAAGTTGAAATCTATTGCCCAACGTGACTCCCGTATTTCTGTGTGTGCAGATTGACGTTTCCGAGGCAGTGGAATACGGTGTAATCGGCTCAACTACATGCATGGGTGATCACAAGGTAAGACAAGGATCCTTCAAAAAAAATTAGTACATTTCTCTTACATTTATAAAACGATACTGCGACATTTTTTACTTATTATATGCTGGGAACATGTATTTACACACTTCCTAGTTCTTATTCTGATGAACCATTCTTTCGATTATTATGGTGCAGCCTGTTTTTCTGGAGTTTCGAATGAATCTCTAAGCACTAAGGTACCTATCTATGAACTGTCTGTCTGTTCTTCTTATCTCTCGAATCCCCCACATCTCTTTCACGTCTCTTTATTCTGTTAGTATATTCCGTTATCTCGACAATAAACATATATAGGGGCTTGTTTAATGTAGCACACACGTAGTGTATTCCAAAGAACTTTACTTCTACATTTTATACTTTGAATCTCATTCTTATCACTATCACTATCATGGAATAATTGTACTGTTTCAATCTAATTGCCGATACGCATTGTAACGCTTGTTACGCACTTTTTCATCTTTTGTAATGCTGAATGATACTTTATTACATTATACATTATACATAAATATATCGCGATTACATAAAAATAACACTTGTTACTGCATGATGCTATAAATATAATGAGAAACGATAATCAAAATCTCACAATAATTATATCAACCACAAAAATTAATAAATTAAAAATACATTGTTTTATAAAAAATAAATTTATCACATGTATAAAATAATTTGCAGGTAATTACCACATTATTATTACAATATATTAATTGAATCATTAATCATGATAAATATCGCGACATAATTTTTCAGGGTAACACAAGGATTCTTGTCATAATAAAATTCGTATTACTACTATAATGCTTCAAATTATTGCAGTTTTAAAGTTTCACGCGTACATTTCATAATCGACGAATTTTACAGATTGAAAAGTACATTATTATGGCACATTATTATTTTTCTAAAACACATTAGTTTGAAACTGTCCCCCACATTCATAGAATTCCACACATTACGCATCCTTCATATATCATCTTTATCATTCTCTTGCACAACGATACATAAAGATCCGTTATTCTTCTTGCCATTTACAGCCAGTCTACTTGAAGGCTAGTCTCATCTCGGACGCAGGTATGATAGACTGCTGCAGCTTGCCAATTGCACCTGAGTTTTGCTTCCGAGTGCCCAACAATTATCCGGAGTTGTTGTCCATGTTGCCTGATTGCAATAGTTACGCTAACGCGCGCGCAGATTTTGTTGAACGTTCGTCTAATCTGTTGCACGCAATACCCGTTAAGCATGACCCTTACACGCCAGATAGTATGGACAGTCCGAGTCCTAACGCGCTTATGGCCTCTGGAGAGGTCCCGGATCTAGATACGGAGCACATCGAAAATAACAATGTCGCGTCGTCCGCAACGCGATGGAACCAGATCACATCGAGACGTCTCATCGACCGAGCTGTATCGCCGGCTGTGCTGAAATCCAGACTGGAATTGATTGTGCAAAATAAGAAGCATGAGGACACGGATCTGGATGTAGATGTCTCGGATATCAAGAGGAGTCCCAGCGAGTGCCATCTGCGTTCCTGGCCCGACACCGAGGATAGCCACTGGTGCGTGAGAAAAAACAGATGCAATAGCGACGTGTCCTGGCAACGATCCCACGTTTTAACGGAGGCGTGGATCGAAGGTAAGGGTCACCAGGGCTACCACTCTTTCAGTAATTTCGCGAATCAATCCTCCTCGAATTCAAGCCAGCCGGAGATCGTCGACGGATTACCGCCTGATTTAATCATACCGCGAATAGCCATAATAAACGCGAGCAATTTCGAATCAAACGCGAGCTCCGTGTACTTCCACGATGACAGATTGAGCAATTATTCGGAAAATAAATTGAGCGCGTACTCGGACAGTCGCACGAAAACGCTGAGCGGCGAAGCCGTGAGTTCGGAAAAATCAGACGAGATCTGCGACAAGACAGACGAGGAAGGAAGTAACAGATTGACTCCCAATGCCGAGAGAATAATAGAAACTAAAAATACGTATTTGAAAGGTTCCAGCATCGAGCCGGCATCGAGCAAAAAGCCGTACAGCAAAAAAGATAATGAAGAATTCATCGAGGATAAGTGCGACATGTGCAAGGAAACGAAAAGTCAGATAATAGAAGCGCAAGCTCTCGTGAAAAGTACATCCTATACGAAAAACGATGTCTTTCATGATAAGACTAATGACGAAGTGATCATGGAGCGTGACAAATCTTGTTTCGAAGACAAGAATACGCGATTTACCGAGAATCAGCCGAACTCTCAAACATTACAAAAGGTGTACGTGAATCACGATAAAGCTCACACGAATGAAACGACGAAGGTGGAAGTCAACGATAAGTCGTATGAGAAACTCAGCTCGCAGACAGAGCCTCTCGGGAATCGAGACTGTGACAGCAATGTGATAAAGATATATTCAGATGTACAGGCGGATCATGCAGTAAGTCACGACGCAGAGATTATAAGTTGTGAGAATAAACAAAAGATTTGCACGAGAAGCAACTCTGTGCACAGTCAGGATATCAGTGATCACGCGGGGAATGCCAGATTAAAGTTGAAAGCTTACAAAGTCACTGAACGATACAAAAGTAACATTATAGGAAAACGGACTAGATGTAAAAAGTGTTGTTGCGTAGTGTCGTGAGAGGATTCTCGCTTTAATCTGCCTTAAAATCTGTGTATAATGTTCCTTGTTTTATTTATCATATTGTGCCTGTAAAAATCAAGAGCAGAAAGAATCGATCATTTTCTCTCCTATCGAAAAATATTACGCGTGCGCAAGTCAGTAAAATCGTCGATATTTTCCGTTCTCTGAAAATGGCGATTACTCTTTTTTTTTCTACTTGCACAGAATATTCCTTTGATAAATTTTGTTCCCTCGTCTTCCCTAGTACATTCTGTAGTGCTAAGTAATAGTGGTAGCATCTATAATCGCATCACTCTCTGCTTAGTGAGACTATAATTTATTTTTAAACGGTGTGTATATTATTTTATCGTTGACGACATGCCTGATTAATTGCAATACATTCTTAGGCGTAGATCGTAATAATTGATGCAATTAATGGAAGGATACTACGGGTCACGAATTGTGAACAGACGCGCTGTATATTTCATTGTCGAAGACATCAAAAGAAAAGGATATGATCATGAAGATTTACCTTGCATGCCAGGAGAGACATTGTCGGCGTGAAATGATGTTTTGCATGTGCATGATTTAATATTGACATTGATTTTACACATATTTCCTAGAAGATAGTATCCGAGTGATGCAAAATTCTGTTCCCTTCGTTGTACTTGTATATTTGTAACTAGTATAATCACACGTGACGTTACATAATGTCGCGTTATTTAGAACGTACGAATTTGTTAAGGAGTTAATAAGTTATGATAGATAGTTTTGCCGCTGTACAGTGTCAAATAATACGTACAGACTGATAAAGTCGTTACCGGTATATGATTTTACTATACTTTTACGAGTCGAGCAGTCTCCTACACGTTTGTCCTATTATGTTACTTTATGTGCGTGAGATCCTCGATATGCATGATCAAGAAAAGTAATCGTCTTCAAGGAAATTATTACCTCGCAATGTTCTTGTCCTTGATTCTGTTGCAATACATTATATTTTAATTGTAATTTGATTTTATAGATTTATAGATGTGAATACACATGTACAGTAGGCGCCAATAATGCCTTAACATATGAAATTGGTCGCATTCAAGATTAATAATAACTTAATAATAACTAGTCATTATTAATCTCGAATACGACCAATTTCATATGTTAAGGCATTATTGGCGCCTACTGTACATGTATATAAAGATTTTATTTATTATTACGTGATCGCTTCACACAATTGAATAGTATTGTCATCGTGTATCGTTCAAACATTTGATTCTCGTTCCACGACGTAGCGATAAAGAATTTGACGGTGATATCGTAAGTCTGGCAATGCGTCTTTTTTCTTTTTATTTTTTTTTTAGAGCATTCCACACAAACGCATCACATTATCATACGTACTGCGCCCTTGCCAAGAAGATATCTATTCGCTGGAATTTTTTTACGAGCACGTTTTAAGTGGACACTACTGCCAAAGTTAGATTCGTTGTAGCTTGTTAAGCGAGAGCAGATATTAATTTAAGTGACGGACGTCGGTCTGTCACGAGAGCGGCAGAAAGGAATTTTTTTGCCCAGTTTGTTTTAACGTTGTTACGGTTGTCCGGAAAAATGACAGGAGAGTGTTATATCAAATATGTCAGTTATATCGATACGTATGAATAGTCTTTATAGAATTGAACCGACTGGAATATCGAAGGGGTGGAAAGTTTTTCGACGAGAGGAACGCACGATAATTCGAGCTTATTTGTTATGTCAGCGTTTACATTAGTTCCACGTGTCCACGATTCTCGTTAGTCCTACAATCTTTCCTTGACGAGGAGATGGAAGGTAGATAAAATTATACCGAGCGGTGAAATTGTTTCGAGAAGGGAAGCGAATTGACGACGGGACGCGCGGACGACTCGAGGAGAGATTAATCAATTTCGATTAATCCCGATGTTTTCTTGCCACGAGATGCGATGGACACGTCGAGCAATGTCGCGACAATTGTGACTTAATGCTATACCTCTCCCCGTTCGCGCTGAAATTATTCTCGATCGCGGGGAATCAGTTTTACATCTACGGCAATTGCCCGAGCATCGTATCAATCGATTCCCATTTGCCATATTAGTATCTTAAAACGATGAATTTGCGCGCGCGCGCAGATCCCGAACGCTGTTGTACTGCATTTTTTTGTCTTATTTTCTACCGCTGATTAGAATTTGTATCGCGAATTCCCGTCGTGTTGGAATGTACCGTGTAAATAATTCACATCTCGACACAAGACCCTTTCCTATATATATATATATATCTCTTTATTTTGTAAATATAAATTTATTTTTCGTACACACACATGAATACTGCTTTATTTATTTGTATCCTTCAGTTTCGTTCTTTTATTGCGAATACAATTATCGATTTGTTACCGTAATAGATGCTTATTAAATAATAAATATGATTTTGAAAGATAATGTGCTTCTTTTTTATCTGTTTATCACTTGTGTCGCGAAAAGAAAAAAAAATTCTCGAATCTTTTAAGAGATGATGAATAGCGATCTCTTTCTATTATCGCGTTTTCTTTTCATTTTTATATTATTATTATGTTTAATGTGACGATATATATAGACAAGATAAAATAATAGATAACGATATATGTCACGATAATCTTCTGTACGGAAATTATTTCAGACCTTAGTAATTTAAAATCTCTACGAAAAAATGAAGAATTTATTGATCCACGGGAAATACGTGTTATTTCAAGATTTTTTACGAATGAATCGAAAGTTTCTGCGTGTGCTTATGTTAGAGACGTGTCTGGAATTTTACGTACACTAACGTTTGTCCTATTGTATGTCACGAGCGCCTAAATTAAGTGTGCTGCTGCTGTTGTGAATGGCGATTTTATATTGCACCTTTTTTTATTTTTCCGGATACTTATCGATTATTGCTTCATACACGATGTGCGCGTGTGTATTTTTATTTAATTTTACACCCCGCACGTTGAGTCGCACTTTTCAATAACTGACATTTGCAGCCGTCAATTTTAATCGTGGGGCGCAGTATGGCAGATCTAAGGGAAATTTTGAATAAATAAATAAATAATATTCTTTTTGCTGAGCATACTTTTTCCTTGCGCATTTGTATTTTTCAACATTTTTATGATTATTATTATTATTATACTCGCATAAACAAAAAATAATGATTTTACAGAAATCTGATCTATTTACAAGCTTCGACGCTTTTTAGAATATTCAGCAGTATATTCTTGCTTATTCTTACTTTTAATATTACTCCTCACATATTTCTCTTATTATCACAGTTATTTGTCTTTCACGATCTTTCTCGCGTAATACAATCGCAATTTATATATAACCCGACGTTGCGGCGGGTCGTGGTACGATTGTTCAAGAAAAGAAACATCTGGTAAGCATTCTAGATATAAAATAGATGCACTTGTTTGTGCGATCTGCGCTACTGCGTCTCGAATGCAGTGTCATTAATCATTTTTTTAACACATGAGAAGATTGTTTATATATTTTTGTGATATAAAAAATGCATATCTGCTCATATTTGATGGTTTAGAACAAATTTCTCCCATACATTGTTCGCACACTTTACATATCTCACAAGTTATTTGTTGCATTATATATAAATTTGAGAATTTTATTATTGTTTCATGTACGTATACTATTTTTAATAATTAAACAAGATTCGATACATGAGACGATGATAAAAATTATTTCCTTGAGATTAAAATGTGAAAATATTCCGATGTAATTTTATTACTTTTTTTCGATAATAAAAATAATGACTCGTGAAAATCATTCGACATTCTTTTGGCAATTGAAGAATGTAAAAATGATTTCATTTCCATCCGCGGAATCGACTTTGTTAGATATTATCATGAGATCTTGGTGTCAATTCGACTTTTCACAACAATGCATGATAACAGTTGTCACTTAGAAGAATATTGTCGTTCCTGGCCGCAGAGACAACGAGGGAAACGCAAGCAGAGACGAAGCCCGGGCTGAGAAGCAGCGAGGTATTCAACGGCATTAGCAACAATAACAATGCCGTAAGGACGATAACAAGATATGTACATACTAAGCATTCGGACTCATCCGTGAAGATCTTTCGGGAGACGATGGTTTGATGTCATACTTCTGGATGACGTTTGCACGCGCAATAATATTAATCGCATACAGATCGATGTCTTTGAACATGTAAAAAATTGTTTAATCGTTTCGATAGCATTTTGCCGATGGAAAAAAATACGATTTACAATTTAATTGGAATATTCATTAATTAATATATTGTGCCATATTTGATCGGATATATTAAGAAAAATTTTAGTTTTAATTTTTTTACATTCGCAATTTCTAGAGACGTATCCCGGCATTTGCAATAAAATCAATCTGTTCATTACTTTTATAAGTACGTAGAAATTTTAGTGTCGCAAAAAAATAAATCGCAACGCCTGAATCTGTCATTGATAAATGATGAGACGCGTGAAAAGCGATGAATTGCGAAATACTTGGCACGTTTTAGCCGCGACGGTATCTTAATCCGATCCACTGAATACTACTGCGTAATCCGAATACTATAAATACATTCCACTAGCGTAATCGGCAAAGGAATTTGCAAGCATGATTCCAACATCACGTGCTCGAAGTTACACACGTTGCCCTTAATATGTCACATAACACTTGAGAAAAAGGAAGGGGGCTGTGTAAAACTCCAAATGACACGCGCACTTAATAAACGCGTGTTTTTAAAGACGTTTAAAAGACGTCCTATAGACTTGAAAAAATGTCTAGACCTCTTTTAGACGTCTCTCTTATGGGCTTGGATCGTTGGGACTGTCGATATCGCGTCGAAACTTGAATTTATACAAATCACATTTGACGAGTGTCAGGTACTTAATTAGATTCTATTACTTTGACCCGAGTGCTTCCTCACTTTTGCCAAAGATATTGTTGGACGCGATTATTGAAGTTTCTCTCTCACTGCCTCCGTTTGCGCGCGTTATTATAAAGAAATTTATATTTATCATTGGCGTTATTATCTTTCTCAATGTGTGGTAATTTTACAAAATGTCAATTGTGTAATGACTGTGTACTTAAGTCCAATTGATGTTTGTTTGCGGTTCAGATCTTATTGATTGTTGTCACACTATAATATTGAACTCGTTACCGTAATATATGTCTATAAAACAAAATCGACCCATTTTAACTATCAATAAGATTACTCCACGCGCATTACACTTAATTTTTTTAACACTGTGTAACTTAAAAAAATATATATATTTATATATTGTTTATTACATAAAAAAGAATGATAATCTCGTTGGAGAAAATTTATTTATAGAGTCGCAAGATTAAAAGGATCAATGACTGTTGGCGAATTATTCTTACAGATTAATAGCAATAATTTTCCACAAAGAGTACTTTATACAATCTACTATTCTGAGACAGATATGTCGAGAAAGAAATGTTATTTTGATGCTATATTACCTCTCCGCGTGAACATATCTCTCCGTGTATCTACGTATACATAAATAAATCAATGTTATGAAAAATATAAGATACAAGACGACCGAGGGAACTTTTATTAATAATTAATAATCTAATGGGTCTATTCTGTAAGAAGATTTTCGCTCTGTAAGCTCTGTAACTTTGAAAAATGTAAAACTGTAACCAAAACGCTATTCTATAATGACAATCAATCTCTGTAAGATGTTACATAACTGCAAGTTAGCACTGTAAGTTTACAGTGACATTTTTCTCGCTGTAAGCGCTACATTTTAAGGTTAAAAACTTGTTTTTTTTTTAATTTTGACAATTTTAAGACACGATGAATGATCCAAATTTTGCAATATTTCTGTATTTTCTCTTGGAAGAAGATTACAACAGATAATTTTAATTATATTCAGTATATACACGAAGTAGTCTTTTTTATTAATTATTACTAATAATACTTGCTTCAAATCTTTTTTACTAGAACACATTTGAAATTTTACACGCAGACACAAAATTCTATAAATTTTAATTTATACACAAATACGTTTTAATAATTAAATTAATTAATTATTACTAGCTTTTTCTAGAAATTATATGTGCTTGGAAAAGAAACTCGTACGAGATTCGCAAAATCCATTTCAAATACCTGAAGAACAATTTATTAAATATTTCAGATTAACTAAAGATATATTTTATAACTTGGTGATTCAATTAAGACCACATAATGCACTTGAAATAAGAGGATCAAGAATACCATTTCATTTAAGAATGTTGGTCACCTATATATCACCTACATATTACTTAAATAGTGCAAGGTTATGGAAACTGTTATAGAATACCAAATATGTTATACTTACAGAGCTCTGTGTCTTCCGCATATACAGTGCAATGTAAGCTACATAACTTACAGAGATACAGCGTTACAGAGCATTTTTACAGAATAGACCCATAAGTTGTATAGTCTGTATGAATATACAGGATGTTTCTTAATAAGTTCGAAAAATTTTAGGAGATGATTCTTTGTCGAAAATTAAGGGGAGTTTTTCATATAAACATATACTCTTACATCCCTCCCTGTGGAGTTACACTCCTCCAAAAATGGGGGTAAAAATTAGGTTTTTATTTTTTTCTCAAATTTGGAACAAGTTAAAGAAATGAAATTAGGTGGATATTTTCTACTAGTAAAAAGATTATTTATTAATATTTTTTTCAGCCTCCCATATTGTTATAAGAGGATGAAACTAGCAACCCCTATTCAATTTTTTATTAGAACTTTTTTAATGGGCTGGAATATGATCATCTAAAAATATGCATTAAAAAGTTTGATTTATTTAGAAACTTTCTTATTTCTTTTATTTTTTTCATAAAATCAATAGTTTTCAAGAAAAAAAATAAAATACGTTATCGTGTATAGCACGATGCTAAATAGCATAGGCTTCGAATTACGAGAAGTTAAATTTTAAAATAAAAATAAAATTAGAAATGTTGGGAAAATTGGAACAAAGACAAAATTATAATAAAACCTAAAAACCTAAAAAATAAAAATCTCATTTTTACCCCCATTTTTGGAGGAATGTAACTCTACAGGGAGGAATGTAGGAGTACATATTTATATGAAAAACCCCCCTTAATTTTCGACAAAGAATCTCTTAAAATTGGTCGCACTCATTAAGAAACACCCTATATTGTCGAGTATGTACGCGGGGACGACATAAAAGATATTCGCGAGTCGTTTGTACCCACGACTCGCTGTGCCAATCCGTTCCATCTTAGATTTTTGCACGTTTTAATATAAAGAACGTTCACTCTGCCTTTGATTCGGGCGAGTGAAATTTTTGGAGACCTCGTTAAAATACGTACCTTGTACCTAGATTCGTTTGTATCTCGAAGGACTGTTCTTACAAAGTCACAAAACTGAAGTTTAAACTCTTCATCTCTTTCTGATTTCTACTTCCAAAGAGATGAAGATGTGAGAATGGAGTGTTTATGCTGGAGGGATTCGGAAATAGAGCTGGCGAAAAGTGTTTCGGATGCTGGATAGATGAGGTCCAGCGCGGACTGTTGTGCTTTTGTTGACAATTTATATATATAAATGTTATAAAATTTGATATGTCGTCTTTCAAAGTGTGCGTGTGTGTGTGCGTGTGTGTTTGAGACATTTACGATGGCATTCCACGAAAATTAACCGATTAATTCGGATCGATGTGCTAGTATCTTTGTATTGTAGACTTAGAAAATCATTCTATGTAGAGGTCACAGTAGCAAGATCTTTTTTCGTGTCGTTATACACTTGAATCTAATAGTGCTTCTATAAAAAATGTTCGCTCTTCCAGAATTATTTTTGATTATAAACCGAGAATACGTATATATCGTGCGCTTTGACAGTAATCGAGCTAACTAAGTCAATCTTTAATATATTCTGATCGCTAAATTCGATTGTCTGTTTCTCAAGCTTTAATCCGAAAATCTTGAAGTAACAGAAGACAGAGAAGCAGGCAAGGATATTTAGCGTTTAATGTGCGATGGAAATTACGAGCCTTCATTTCCATCGCTTTTACTGTACGTTGTTGAACTCTGATGTACATGTTGTTGGACACATATAGATATGATATCACGATAAAATATAATCTTAAGTCACGTGTGATATATATATAGATATGAAATATAGACCGGAAATAAGTTAAAACACCACGAAGATCCTCCGAGTTTCACACACATTGACAATGAGAGAAAAAAGTTGTTAACTTGATTAAACCGTCCAATTATTAAAATTAAATTATTATTTTTCTAATTGAAATAATTAAGCATTTAAATTAAATACGACAGATTAAATCTAACATGACATCTATTTAAATATTTAAATATTTCAATTAAAAAAATGTTAATTTAGTTTACGGTTTAGTCAAGTTAACAATTTGTTCTCAGTGCACTTTTTGCAAAATTTAAATGTTATACATTTTTATGGAATTGAGAGGAAATTTACTTCTGTCCAAACGTAACAATACGCAGAATATTTCGCTTTTAAGCGACATCAAAATAATCTTTTTAATGCATCAATAATGCATCTCATTTTTGTTGTATCTTATTCGTAGCATGGAAAATGAGAGAGTTTAGGAATCTCTCTTTAAATTCTTCTAGAATCAAGCTTAATGTTAATCTCTTAAATGTTTTTTAATTCGCTATAAATCTTGATCATTATTAAAAAAAAAAAGAATCATTAATGCACTTCATTAAGAATTATTTGTACATACATGTGGCGATTATTTCCGAGCCGTGTGAGAGAAGTATTGTTTCTTGCATCGAAGCAAGATTAATGTTGTACTTTTATAAATACATACGTACTTACATTTTGTACCGATAAAGAGAGAATATCTTACATCTCGCGCGATAATGGAATTATAATCGACTTACAATTATATCGAGGAGAGATACATATATTGTACGTGTTTCATGTGATTGTCATGATGTTTAGTCGATCGGTATCTTTCGCAGTGTTATGGAATCGGAAAAAGAGAGGCATTAGGTATCGTTGATGATTGTTTCAAAGATTGAAGCAACGCACTCATTTCATGTATCAATATTATAAGAGAGAAAATAAAGTTGCGATTCCATAACTTGGATCGGGAAACATCATTTCTCGTCCCTCTAGTTTTAATCAAACAATATCATCTATTTTTTGAGATTTCATAATAATTATTTTCCTTCTTTATATGATTGTATTTTCTTTATTTGACAAGATTCCTTATCTGTTCGCAAATAGACAACACTCTATGATCTAAATATTTTCATTATCACTTATCAATCCAGCGATGAAATATCTGACGTTCTTCGAAAAGTACAATTTTAATCTATCATAATTTAATAATAGTTTTAATTATTTTTTTATTATTTCATTCCAATTTTTATCGAAATATTTTTCTCAGTTTAATAATTATATTTTTCTTGAGCAAAAATATAATAATAAAAAATTGATGACATATTTATATATCGGTCTAATGGCCATTTCTACCAACGCCGCTTAACTTTAATCTTAGCTTAACTCATTCTTTGTTTCTTTCTAAAGGAACAGTTAGAAGGAGACAAAGAGTGAGTTAAGCTAAGATTAAAGTTAAACGACGTTAGTAGAAACAAGCATAAGGGCCTGAGCAGAATGGCTGCCTTAAGATTTTAAGACTATGTTTTATGCCTTAGGTCTTTGTCTTAGGTAACGCACAATACTGTGTGTTATGTCTCGAGTCTTATGTATACGCGAACGTTTATTTCTTACAAACGTTCGCGTATACATAAGACTCGGGACATAACACACAGTATTGTGCGTTACTTAAGACAAAGACCTAAGGCATAAAACATAGTCTTAAAATTATAAGGCAGCCATTCTGCTCAAGCCCTAAGAGTGTCGGATTATCATTCGTCAGGAGTACCATAGATCGTGTTTTCGCCAATAGATGGAAGTGAGGAGTTATTCTTTTTAAAGTCACTAGATATACAAAGTACCGCAATCATTCGCCATTTTGGCTCCAATAAGCGGTTCATTCAAATTATATATTTACATGACCCCTTAATGATAATGTATTTTTGGCAATTAATTTCAACCATTTTTTGCATTTTTTGTTGTTATTTTCGCTTTTTGGGATGCGAAATAAACGAAAACCTTTTTCGCTTTGATTTCTATAGCCTCTTACGCAACAACCTAGTCACGAATACTTCTCAGATTTCACATACAGGTTAGAAAATTGTACTTAAAGTGTACATACATACGTAACAAAAGTGTGCACTTGTACTTTTTGGCGTCATTTTGGCTCCAAATCCTTATACATTGGCCGGTATTCATAGTCCGTTCTTATATTTAAGATCGTCTTAAGAACCCATTCAACCAATCAAATAGCTGCAATGCGGTCATTGATTGGTTGAATGGGTTCTTAAGACGATCTTAAATATAAGAACGGACTATGAATACCGGCCTTTGAGTCTTATGGATTGCGGTACTTTGTATATCTAGTGACTTTAATTCTTTTAGCAGAGAGAAGACTGAGAGGTGTCATGGCCTGCTTTTAGGTGATCCCTGAAAGCGATACTCCCATTATGGACATTGAAAACGTGGACGTGAACTACAAAGCCAATGTCCATGAATATTCTCAGAGGGTAATATATAATGTGCACAATTTCTGGTTTTGTTCCGTGCTATGTGCACGAAATGCCGGTAGCGCATCAGTGCTGTATAACAAGATACTTATGTATGTAAATTGATAGTAAATAAATTATTCAATCGCGAAAGATACTGTGATATTCAAAGATAAAATAAATAATTTTCATATTCATTTTTATATTCATTGTCATATTTATATCTTTTTATTTATAAAACAAAATGCCTGCTGTGGGATAAAAACATTTTTAACCGTATTTCTATAAATCTTCTTAATTAGCAGTAAACTGATCTTTAATATTTATCAATCATTTTTTTAATTATTTAAAAATTTAATTATTAATACATGTATAGAATTTGTCAAATAAATCACTGATTCTTCTGAAGTTTTTATAATTAAGACTCGAAAAATATAGATGTTGCAAAATATTTTAAATCTCTTCCTTTATATAAAATATAAAGAATTCATATGTTCCATTTTAATATATAGCTAACATTATTTTTATATATTTTTATTATAATTTTCACACCAACATAATATTTTTATGCATAATATTTTTATGCTAAATACATATTACAAAATATATGACAAAATATAATACAAATTTAATATAAAATATAATTAGAAATTTAATACAAAATAATTTATTACATGGAATAATTTATTACACGAAAATGTCCAAAATATACGTATAATATAAAATTTACTAAAAATTTTTACATAGTCCAGACGAGATTGATCAGCGAAGATTAATTACGCGACATTTATTATTAATAATAGATATGCAATAATAGAATTTAATAAATTTTATATAACGTAAATAATCGTGATCAAAAGAATCATTAATAAAATTATTGATCGTTTCTTCGATTGTAAAAGAAAGTATTTGCATTACTGGCGCATTTTGTATATAGATTATCAAAGGAAATGAATATTCAAAATGAAACTGTCTCGCTCGCTCCTATTGCTGTCTCGCTTGCTCCTATCGCTATTTCGCTCGCTCTCATGCGACTGCGTCGGTAACATTTTTTTTAGTTCTTTCAAGGCGGCGCTCAAAATCGCGTATGAGTTCGGCCGACGCTTCGGTATCCCCTTAATAAGTTTTATATAACGTAAATAATCATGATCAAAAGAGTCATTAATAAAATTATTGATCGTTTCTTCGATTGTAAAAGAAAGTATTTGCATTACTGGCGCATTTTGTATAGATTATCAAAGGAAATATTCAAAATGAAAAGATAGAATAAACTTCGAAATCAACAATTAAATTACTAAATAAATCGCGATTTAAAATTCGCGAGAAAACGCGACGAATAAATAAATCGACAATAATCGGAATATTCGCGATTACGAGATACGCATAATTTTTATAATATGATAATCAAAACTATCAATAGACACGCGTGCGATATAATAATTATCACACAAATGATGACAGACGAAGATATTTTGGCAAACATTTGTGATCCGTATTGTTTATGAACATAAAATGCATTGTCCGATTTATTTGCGATTAATACGCGAATTTATACGAATTTCACGATTGAGAATAAAATACATATCCTATTTCGCGCATGATTAGCTGAATAAGATGAAATGAGCTCTATAAGCTTTAAAATATAATTAAAAATCGCGTTGTGGCCACGTTTAATAGAAAATAACGGAACGAATGATTTTCAAAGTCCCTCTAATAATCGATGTAATTGTAAAGTTTAATAAGATTTAAATAATGTAAAGAATCACGTTTAAAACAGTCATTAATAAAGTTATCGATCGTCTTTTAAATTATAGAAGAAAATATTTGCACTACCAGCATTTTGCACGAACTATTAAAAACAATATTCAAAGACGTGGAAAAATAAACAAAGCTTCAATGTATAAGTCAACGATTAAATTATAAGATAAATCGCGATTTAAAATTCCTGAGAAAACGCGACGAATAAATAAATCGATAATATTCGGAATATCCGATTGTGATATGTATACCTTTTATAATATAATAATCGAAGCGCCTCAATAGACATTATAATCGCGCGCGATATAATTATCACATAAATGCGAATATATTTTGACAGACAATTTGATGACTGTAATATTTACGAATACAGTACTCACTGTCCGAGTCAATTGCGAATCTTTATAAGATAAATCGCGACTCGAATTCACGAGAAAACGCGACGAATAAATAAGTCGATAATATGCGGAATATTTGATCGCGATATGTATAATTTTTATAATATAATAATCGAAACTCTCAATAGACGTGCGCGATATAATTATTATCACGTAAATATAGAAAATCGAAAATATTTCGACAAACATTTGAGGTCTGTAATGTTTGTGAATATGCAATTCACCGACCGATTTACTTGCGAATTTTTATCGCGAAGATAAATCGCGATTTAAAATTCGCGATAAAACGCGACGAATAAATAAATCGATAATATTCAGAATATTCAATTGCAGATACGAGTGACATACCGGTAATCCGATAAAAAGAGGAGCAATCTTAAAAATGGAGAACGATTAACATCTTGTTTCTACATCAGATTTTGCAAGATCAATCTGCGAAGAAAAGTTAAGTGATCCATTGAACGTCGGGAACTTCACTGTAGGAGGGAACGAATCCTGGATCTTCCGGACTATTCCCGATAGCAATGATTTCAGTAATAAATCAACGACAATTATTCCTCGTCATTATCTTCAATTCATGAAATTGATATGCACATCAGAAAACATGTTCTTCCATTATTAAGAAATATATTTCTTTATTGAAAATGAAATGGATATAACGACCTTTTTTATTGAAATGTGATTACGAACGATTATATTTATAAATAATAAAATACATGTCCCGCCTGCCTGCCCGTTGTATCGGACTCGTGAGTAGCCAACTATTTTCTATTATAACTCAAAAATTAAACTTTGGACAAAATTTTTCAAGAGGAAAAATAGTCTTAGAATTCGTTTAAGAATATCATATTTCAAAGACATCAGGTTGTTTTGAATCACCCTGTATATAGATAATAATAATACCAATCCTAATAATGACAGAACATTTTTAACGAAGAAAAGAAAAAATACATTTCTCTCATCTAAATATATATTATTTAAATTAATTCGACGTTAAAGAAGCGTATCGTCGTTGAATTACTACCAAGATCATTGCTTTCGGAAATTGCCAGGAAAACCTGGGATTAGTTCCAATCTCACAATAAAAATTCTCAATTTTTCTCACAAGAACCGGTGAAAAATAATTCTCCACGATGAAAATCGTTTCGACTCCTCGGCGCTACGAGCCACACAACTTTCATTAACGTTTATTTAAAGAAACAACGATAATTTTTTCTTTAAAACGACAATCTCGTCTAAGAACGCGAAAAGAACGCGAGAAAAACACGGTGTTTTCGCAACCGTAATTTATTAATTTATTTAATATTTTCCGATACGAAATTCGTAAATACAAATATAACTAAAAAAACAAATTATTAAATTCATAATAATTAACTCGCGATTCTATATAATATCGAAGGTGATCGTTAAATTTTTTGAAGCAAATATTTAATTGTTGATTTATCACATCGAATCTTCACACTCTTATTCGATATTTCTTTATATTTAATTAACAATATTTAGCAATATTATCTGATGAGAGGGACAGGGATAAAATTCTTTTGTTAAAATGACAACCTTGTATAAGAACGCGAAAATAACGAACACGATATTTTCGCAATCATAATTTATTAATTTATTTTACGAATATTCAGTTTCGCGCGATATAGAATTCATAAATATAATAGATAGATAACGGCAAGCATATCATTAAATTTATAATAATTGACTCGCGATTAT
Source organism: Camponotus vicinus (assembly GCF_025532165.1). Classification (NCBI taxonomy): domain Eukaryota; kingdom Metazoa; phylum Arthropoda; class Insecta; order Hymenoptera; family Formicidae; genus Camponotus; species Camponotus vicinus. Next base: position 10,864,671 of record NW_028141945.1, read on the forward strand.
GTAATGAAGGCATTCGTCAAATTTTGTAAAGCTTATATTTAATTATTAATTTAGCATCGAATTTTATATAAAAATTTTCCGATTTTATTAATGACTCTTTGATATGAAAATACAAACAGTTACTCTTTTATGAATATTTCCAAAATATATACTATAGAAACAAATACTTTAATTTAATGAATTACTATTATGTTAATTACTATTATGTAATCATTATACGTATACTTTCGATAATTTTTCGTGTAATTTACGTAAGAATTTACAATCGTAAACACAATTTCATATAATATAATTATAGTCATAATTGTATTGTATTTTACAATTAAAATATCAATATTAAATTATAATTAAAATACAATTATAACTATTTACAATTTACAAATTTATGATGCTATCAATGTCAAATAATAATATTCAATTTATTCAAATATTTAATAACATCAATATTTGATATTGATAGTATTAACATTTGAATTTAATATTTAAGGACGTTCCCAACCTTCGTTGCGGGGTATGCTTTTCAGGGGAGCGGGGGGAAAACTCGTAAGCGAGCAAATGTTGGTAGCATTGCATAGCAGAATACTGGCCATATGATACACGGGAGAGAGCGGCGTGCTTTAACCTCAAAAAATGGACGAAAAGCAAGATCAACTTCGTTCTAATGTTACAGGACGATTTACAACTATTAAAAACATCAATAAATATAACAGAATACGAAAGATGGGGTTAAAAAATTCTCATTACGCAGCAACAAAAAGTGATAATATTCAAGTAAAAAAAACTGAAAAAAGTATTCCTGTTGAAGGTAATCGTATCGTGGACTTAGATTATATGTCAGAACAAATGATTTGCTCGTCTTGTGGAGTAGATCTGCTATTAAAGAACGTCGTGAACGAGACTCGTCATTGTTTACCCAGCAAACACAGAATATTGTAGCAACATTGCTGCAATGTTGTAACATTGCCGCGATGTTGCCGTAATATTCTGTGTTTGCTGGGTAGGATCCTATTTTGATGTAAAGTGTACTTGTGGTGCAATCAAAAAAGTACTTTCATCAGAAAAATATACCAACCCTGCATCTGGAAAAAAAGTATTTGCTGTCAATACTAAAATGACTTTGGGTAAGTTGTTTTTTTTTTTTTTCATTTCATTTATGATTCCATGAACTAATCTTTATTTCATAATTATAATTATTTTTGTAGCTTCTCTACATGCTGGAGGTGGTATAACCCAAACCAATAAGTACTTATCTTTGCTTGATCTGCCCGTGGCTTCATCGAATACGTATAAAATGCACGAAAGAATTATCGGACCATTAATTGAGGAAGAAGCAAAAGAATCATGCATAGAAGCTGTGTTAATAGAAAAAGAACTGACAGAAAAAAATATAGAAGCCTTAAAAAAGACATTGTAAGACTATGCAACATTTTTCTAATCATTTTAAGTGTCATATTATCATGCTCAATGAAACCCTAATAATTAATTTTGAAAGAATATTATGATACTAGTATAATATAAAAAAATCAATTTACATTTATTTAAATTTTCCAAAATTCAGACAAATCGTATATTTTTGGTTATAACTTGTGAACGTCCTTAACTTGATACACATATATTTTTAAGTTTTAAAATAAAATATAACTTAAAATATAATTTTAAGATATTTCTTAAACGTTAATAATAATACAATTTCTTTAACCCTTAGACTACCATTTTTTTTTCGTTTTAATTTGAGATTTCTTTTCATTGTTTACACATTCACAGTTGTGTAATAATTGACATTTTGTAGAATAAACGCAGTTTCTGATACAATCACTGAAAAGTTTACACAAAAATATACAATGTTAAATTTTATATTACAAAACTACAAATGTTTTCTCTTTTATAGATAAAAAGTAAATACGTTACACATTTTTGTATGTCGAGTCAGCACATATAATAAAGAGGAATGCATATACAATGATAAAAAATATCATAGTCATTCATTGATTACTTAATATTCAATGGCAGAACGTTAATTGGATTCAATCAAAAGAATTGTCTCTCTGATCATTTACGACCACAATTTATTTTTTATCGCTATCCTCATTACTCTCGAATGAACTATTCTTTTTGTGCTTTTTATGTTTCTTGTGTTTAGAGCTCTTCTTTCTCTTCTTACGCTTGTGTTCTTACGCCTCTTCTCCTCCTCGTTGGACGCTTCCGACTCGGATTCACTGTCATTGCTGTACGATCTCTCGCATTTCTTATGTTTCTTCTTCAACTTCTTCTCCTTGCGCTTTTTCTTGGCCTCCTTCAGCTTCTTCTTCAACTCGCGTTCGCGTAATTCTGTCAACGGGGTTACATAATTCTCGTCGCTGTCCGAGCTCGTGCTACATCCAGCACGATCTCTTTGTTGGGATCGATCTTGATAAAATTGCGACATTGATAGGTTAAGTGTCCAGCGTATCCGCATTTTTTACAGGCGGGCCGTACGTGCTCCTTGTTCTGAGGAATCAATCTGGAAAGTATTCCGGGATCCATGAATCTGCAAAAACGTTCACACGGATGCTACGTAACAATGGAACGCAAAATATGTGCATAAAAGATGAAGCGGTTCGTGCACGTTTATTCTAGCGCTTTCGTCACCAAAGTAAACGATTCGATGCGTCGCGACAAAATCAACACATTTCGACTCGATTTATACATGTCAAGAATAAATATATTATATATAAACATATAATTTTATGGCAATTCTTTTAGTTATATTCTCGAGACAAGGAAATGTCAATGTCGATCATGTCGATAAGACTGTTTTCCAGAAATATTAAAATAATTAAAAAAATTAAATAATCAATAATCGAGGGTGCGCATCATTAATCATAGACATCTAGCTTGGAAATTGCATGACCGATAATTTACGCAAAGATAAATTATAATTCCACCTACGTTTACGTATGAAAAAATTCTTTAAAAATTCTCTGACCAAAAAATATCAAAATAAAAAATACAGACAGAGCAAAATTGCGTCGTTTTCAAGGCATGGTTATGAAACGCCTAGGCCCATATTCTGAATCCTCTTATCGATAAAAGTGCCTCTAAAAGTGGCTTATAAGCCTTCTGATTGGCTATAAGCCACTTTTAGAGGCACTTTTATCGATAAAAGAGGATTCAGAATATGGACCGTAGACGCCACACCGCGCACGCGTCTCGTTTATTCGAACAGCACGTTTCGAGCTATCGCGATGGTTCTAGATCCCGGCGGGACGTCGTCACTTCCTGTCACCGCGCTAGTCGCGAGGGCGAAGCTACGAGTCGACACGAGCGAGCGCGCGTCTCGCGGAGAATCGCGCGTGACACGTGACACGCATATATATAGTACTCCTATATTGGCCACATTCAGCGGACTCAACAGTTGGGCAACATTACTAGATTTTCCGATGTAACTCAACGCTGATTGGTCGGACCTGAAAATAGAGACCAATCATATTCGATTGCTACTTAGCGGTTGAGTCCGCTGAATGCGGCCATTGCTAACTCAGTAGGAGGAGTGAGCGAAAACATAACGGTGCAGACGATACCTTCTCTCTCGCACAGTTAGTCTGTTTTAGCACTTTTGCGCATGCGTCAAATATATATATATATATATATATATATATATATATATATATATATATATATATGTCCATATATATATATTAGCAATGTAGGAGTACCATATGTATGGCGACACGTCGTATAAATTGACCCGCGAAATTTCGCAGCAACCCGATTCGCGCCACCGGCCGTAATTTCCCACTCCAAGTTGGCCCCGAGGAGCGATTTTGATAGGAGCTTCTAGAAGTCGGGCGGGCTTCCGTTCTCAAACCTTCTAGAATCTGCTAGAATTTTCAGCACTCGATAAAAGCGCCTGCTGCGCGCCAGTATTCAATACTCTCTAAAGTGACCGCGTGCGAGACGTATCGTTGCTTCGAGGAAACCTTCGCTCATCCAGCTCGTCTGCTTGCTGAATACGGCGCGAGTGCATCTGTACGTATTTAATTTACCTGCGATTTAACCTGTGACGTCTCTCTAACGTTCAGTCGAACAATATCCTGAAAAAATGCCCGAAAACGTGAGCATGGCTGATGCCAGCGAGGTGGAGACCTTCGCCTTCCAGGCCGAGATCGCTCAGTTGATGAGCTTGATCATTAATACCTTCTACTCGAACAAGGAGATATTTATCCGAGAATTGATCTCCAATTCGTCTGATGTAAGTGGCTCGAGTATTATCGATAAAAAAAAAATCAATGATGCCCTATTGCTTTGTTCGAAATTGTTTCAATGCATACGTGAGATAATTTGATATTTTATTAAATTCTGATAAATACGTCATACTTATATTTAAAAAAAAGTGATTACATTTTTTTACATATCTAGAAATTTATAAAAAGCATTATAATGTAAATGTAAATCAGTAAATAAATATAAATCTTGCATAGAGTAAAAAATTGAGCCTTGTTAATGATGCATATATTATCTATGCATGTATTAATTTTTTTATAAATTTATTTAGGCATTGGACAAGATACGATATGAATCTCTAACAGACCCATCCAAGCTGGATACATGCAAAGAACTATTTATTAAAATTATTCCAAATAAGAATGACCATACCGTGACTATTCTTGATTCGTAAGTATTAATTTTCTGTAGAGATATATATTTATACAATGTATATCTCTAAATGTTAATATTGTTATTAATTAATAATTTTCTTTTTTTATAGTGGCATTGGTATGACCAAAGCTGATCTTGTAAACAATCTGGGTACTATTGCCAAGTCCGGCACAAAGGCATTCATGGAAGCTTTGCAGGCAGGTGCTGATATTTCCATGATTGGACAGTTTGGTGTAGGTTTCTACTCGACGTATCTTGTAGCTGACAAAGTCACTGTAATCTCGAAGCACAATGACGATGAGCAATATTTGTGGGAATCTTCTGCTGGAGGTTCGTTTACGGTTCGTCCTGACAATGGCGAACCCATTGGACGAGGTACAAAAATCGTCTTGCATATCAAGGAGGATCAAACCGAGTATTTGGAAGAATCAAAAATTAAAGAGATTGTGAAGAAACATTCCCAATTCATCGGCTATCCCATCAAGCTCGTTGTAGAGAAAGAGCGTGATAAGGAATTGAGCGAGGACGAGGAGGAAGAACCTGCAAAGGAAGGCGAGACTGAAGATGAAAAGCCAAAGATCGAGGATGTTGGTGAAGACGAAGAAGAGGACAAGCCCAAAGATGAAAAAAAAAAGAAGAAGAAAACTATCAAGGAGAAGTACACCGAAGACGAGGAATTGAACAAGACGAAGCCGATCTGGACGAGAAATCCTGATGACATTACACAGGAAGAATATGGTGAATTCTACAAGAGCTTGACCAACGATTGGGAAGATCACTTGGCTGTGAAACATTTCTCTGTAGAGGGGCAATTGGAATTCAGAGCACTGCTATTTATTCCACGTCGTGCGCCGTTCGATCTGTTCGAGAACAAGAAGAGGAAGAATAACATAAAGTTATATGTGCGACGTGTCTTCATCATGGATAACTGCGAGGACCTAATCCCTGAGTATCTGAACTTCATCAAGGGTGTTGTAGACAGCGAAGATCTGCCTCTGAATATCTCTCGTGAGATGTTACAACAAAATAAGATTCTGAAAGTCATCAGGAAAAACCTCGTTAAGAAATGCTTAGAACTTTTCGAAGAATTATCAGAGGATAAGGAGAACTATAAGAAATGCTACGAGCAATTCAGCAAGAATCTGAAATTGGGTATCAACGAGGACAGCCAGAACAGGAAGAAGCTCTCAGAGTTGCTGCGCTATCACACTTCTGCATCTGGTGATGAAATGTGCTCGCTTAAAGATTATGTTGGCAGGATGAAGGAAAACCAGAAGCACATTTATTACATCACTGGTGAGAGCAGGGAACAGGTCGCCAACAGTTCATTCGTAGAGCGAGTAAAGAAGCGCGGTTTCGAAGTCGTCTACATGACTGAACCCATTGATGAATACGTCGTTCAACAGCTGAAGGAATTCGACGGAAAGCAGTTGGTATCAGTCACGAAGGAGGGCTTGGAATTGCCAGAGGATGAGGAGGAGAAGAAGAAGCGCGAGGAGGACAAGGCCAAATACGAAAATCTTTGCAAAGTCATGAAAGATATCCTGGACAAGAAGGTGGAAAAAGTAGTAGTTTCCAACAGATTGGTCGATTCGCCTTGCTGTATCGTCACATCACAGTATGGCTGGACAGCGAATATGGAAAGGATCATGAAGGCACAAGCTCTCCGAGATACATCCACTATGGGATATATGGCCGCGAAAAAACATTTGGAGATCAATCCCGATCATCCCATCATGGAGAATTTGAGGCAAAAGGCTGAAGCTGACAAACACGATAAGTCTGTTAAAGATCTAGTCATGCTGCTATTCGAGACTGCTCTCTTATCGTCTGGTTTTGCGCTTGAAGATCCTCAAGTACACGCATCTAGAATATACAGGATGATCAAACTCGGCTTGGGCTTCGATGATGAGGATACGCCGAATACTGAGGATGAGAAGATGAAAACGGAAGTGCCGGCGTTGGAAGGTGACGCGGAAGAAGCATCGAGAATGGAAGAAGTAGATTAAAACTTATAAATTAAGTTTTTACTTTAATTCATTCATCGATAAAAAGTTATAAAAAAATATTTAGCGTTTTTTTTTTACACGAAAATTCCTTTTTTTATTATCCTCTATATACAATTCTATAAATAGATATAAATTCTAAAAACAGATATAAACTTTTAATGTGGAAGAGTCATTGAGAATGGAAGAAGTAGATTAAAATTTATGAATTAAGTTTTTACTCTTAGATCCATTCATCGATAAAAAATTAAAAGTATTATATTTCGCTTAAAGCAAGTCATGCGAAATATAATAGTTTTAATTTTTTATCGATGAACGCTTTAATTGATGGATATTAATTCTCTTTAAAATTTAAAATTACAAAATATTTTTCTTGTCGAAAACGAAGAAAAACTTTATATACTTAAAGTACAATTGAAGCACAAATCTAATTTTAAAGTAAAATTTAGTCTTTAAAAACTTAAAGTTGAATTTAGGTTAGTTTTTACTTTAGAATTAAAAGTCATTTTGTATAAATTTAAAAATTTTTTAGAGAAAAAGATTGTTCTATTTAATTACTTTAAATGTATTGAGTTTCTTTCTTTTTTCGATGAGAAGCCTATTTTGTAAGAATATTTTAAACTTTAAATTTAGGATGAGAAATATATATATACAGCAACATCTATCATATATTTTAAATAGGATTAGTATACATCCATCAATAAGATAATTAAATAGCATGTTAGTCCAACTGTTTTTTGGAATTTACATATATACATTATAAGTTTATATCTGTTTTTAGAATTTGCATCTATTTTTATAATTTTATGCGAAGGATAATGAAAAGATACAAATATTAAACTATTATTTATTTTGCTTCACCTTATTGGTGAACGGCATCTTTCTCACATCTGCAATCATTTTTTTGCATACTTCTAATTTCCTTATTTAAGAACTTATTAGATGCGTAGTAATAGCAGAATAATATACAGAAAAATGTAATGAGACAAATTCATGCTGTTCATAATTACGATGAAATATTGAATGATTGTTAGTGCGCGTGTTTCACTTTTCGATGCTAGATAGATTTTATAAAATTTTAATTTAAGGCTTATTAAGAATAATTTTAACATGTATTGTTAATGAATCTCACTAAGAAAATATCGATTCCAAATTGACCATGCACAGAGAATGCTACTTAAAATCTAACTTTAAAAATACATGAATGAAGATGTACATATTGTATATGAGAATTTTGTGATTTTGAGACCGAAAATAAGTTAGCGCTGGAAGTGCATATTTTTAATAAACTATAGCTCAAACGGTTGCTCCTTAATTGCTCCGTCCGAATCTACAATTGCTCCCATTCTAAAATTAATAGTTTTTTTAATATTTGCAAAAAACGTAAAATTGACCATTTTTACTGAAAAACATATTTCTAATGGTTTTCGGCAATTATATTCAACATAAAACGATTGCTCCTTAATTGCTTTGCATTGCTCCATCGTTGTAATTAATAATTATTACATTTTTTAATCAAAAATTAACAAATGAATCATTTCACTAGTGACGACGTCGCCACCTATCGGAATAAATGGCTCTACTGCCAATGGCGCCAATATTCAAACAGTATATCAGCTCTATTGTTTAAAATTATATGCGCGCTCACGCATGCTCAATTATGATATTTTATGTGTATTACAGAACATTAATTAAAATATCTTTATGATATATACTTTAGCTCAAGAGTTGTTGCAAAACGATTCTATACATTTACCCATTATCATTATTATAGTCTACCACAGTCTAAAATATATTGAAAAATTTTAAGAAGATATAATGGGTGGATTGTAACACTGTTTTGCAACAACTCTTCTAGCTAAAGGATATATTGTGAAGATATTTTAATTAATGTTCTGTGATACACATAAAATATCAATATCATAATGCGTGAGCGCGCATATAATTTTAAACAATAGAGCTAATATACTGTTTGAATATTGGCGCCATTGGCAGTAGAGTCATTTATTCCGATAGGTGGCCGATAGGTGGCGACGTCGTCACTAGCGAAATGATTCATTTGTAATTTTCGATAAAAAAATGCAATAATTATTAATTATAACGATGGAGCAATACGAAGCAATTAAGGAGCAATCGTTTTATGTTGGATATAATTGTCGAAAATTATTAAAATATTTAATCCCGTTAGGTGACCGATAGGTGGCGTTGTCGTCACTTGTGAAGTGATTAATTTGTTAATTTTCGATAAAAAAATGCAATAATTATTAATTATAACGATGGAGCAATGCGAAGCAATTAAAGAGCAATTATTATAATGAAATAAAGGTCCGTTAGATAAAATCAATAAAAAATTAGTTAAAAGGCTACAAGGACCAACGCAATGGTGGAAATATGCAAAAAATAATAAAACGGTTATTACAATAAAATAACCATATGAAAATGTTTATTTAATTTGAACATGACAAACGCCGCGTTTCAATCCAATTCGGATCCTTTTCAATGTCGACTAACAAAGAGAATAATAAACATTAAGATAAAATTAAAATTAACGGTCATAGGAGAAATGTAAATAAGTTTCGGAACAACGCAAAGTCAAAAAATCGGAAGCAAATATATGTACAATAACGGAAAATTTAAACCGTCAATCACAAAAAAGGAAAGAACGCATCGCATTAACGTATCGCCACAGAAAACCCGAAAGCTCGTACCGCATACCACCAGTATACCGTTAAAAACGAGATGATCCTCTCCAAAAAAACCGGAAGGAAAACCCACATACAGGTCCATGACCATTTCCAAAAGAAAAAACAGTCAAAGATGCATAAATCGATGACCAGTTGGAAACTTGATGGTCCAAATATGTGCGAGTAAAAGCTTAAAAATCTGACACTCTAAAAAAGAAAAACAAGACAGAGCAATAATTTAACAAACAATCCGGAAACTACTTAAGAGAAACCTTCATATAAAGCAAGAGTAAAGTTAATATAATAAAATCACATACCGGTCTCTAAATTTGAAAGTGATCTCAAATCAAAAAATCGAACACAAAGGGAGAGCAAGTTAAGCACAACTTAACGTTCCAATCAACAGAGCCGAACTGAGGCACATGGGGATCACATATAGCACAGAACGCGAAACATCAAAAAGAGGGGGGGGAAGGGGGAGAGAGAGAGAAGGGAAAGGAAGGAGAGGAACAAAACGTCACAGAAGGAAAGAAGACAGAACGAAGGAAAAATTTCAAATAATTACTGCGAACATTACATTTTAACTAATTTTTTATTGATTTTATCTAACGGACCTTTATTTCATTATAATAATTTTGATATTACTCAGGCGAATTATGAGTGCTCCACAACTTAATTTTTTTAATTTTTTTAATTTTATCGATCGATGTTTCGGAGGCGATGTGAAGCAATGTTTTAAGAATTGGATTGGTTTCAACAAAAGAATTATAGCTACTAAATGTAAAATTTTTTTCTTGAGGGAATGCAAAAGAGTCAACTTGGTTCCGCAACATTTATTTAAATTTACCGATAACGTGATTTCATTTTTTGATGACAATTCAACTTCTTTATACAAAAACTTTGTGCGTGGTTCTATTAAGCGGTTGTTACAGATTGAAATTTATGACGCGTTCAGATTGTTACGATTTCTACAACATAATGTACTGCGATGCTCTAAGATTCTGTTTAGACGGGTCCCGGTTCGTATTCTTAATGAATTTATCAGGAGACAACGTTCCTCTCTTAATCATTTTAATATTGTGGAAAATAAGAGAATCAATAACAAACTAAAATGGATCGCTAAAAAACAGCCGGATTTCCTTCGTCCTAACGTACCTCTTATCAAATATTTTTGTTCCGTCCCCCCCCCATCCTCCCATGAATCCTTACAAGCGAAAGTTAAGATCTTTTACAGGTTCTTGCCCTCATGAACAGCACCCCCTTCCCACATTTTCCTTTTCACCCACTCCTCAACCTCCCTCTCATACTCCTTTTAATGTACATATTAATCCCAAGAATTTTCACATGAAAGATAATTTATCCCTTGTTAATTCGGTTAATAACAATTGGTTTGTAAATTTGTCCAAGACCGATATTCCTCAGGAAGTTCAATCCCTCTTACAATTGGGAGAGAAATTTTGTTTGCGTTCCCTTCCTAATTCGCAACATTTTGTATTCGATTTCATTAAGAATATTGAACATAATATCTCCAGTTTGGATCAGGAAACGGCTAACAATATTAGATGTTTGTCAGTCCAGACTCTTAATAAATGTCTATTATCCCCTCCTCATTTTTCAGATCTGGACTCTCGTTTGCTATCCTTAACTAAAATTACAAAAAAATTCCTTTCTGACCATCCTGACATCATTGTCACAAAAGCTGATAAGGGGAATGTAACTGTTTCTCTTGATAAGACCGAATATTTTGACAAGATGCATGACCTCCTATCAGACCGGAACACGTACATGGTAGGGAACCGCGACCCGACGAATAGAGTCATCTCCCAGTTGAGGGAGTTGTTACAGCGTTGGCGTAAAAATGATTACATCTCTAACGGTACTTATAGAGCGCTATTGAGTACAGATGGGATCTTACCGCGTGCCTACGGACTGCCAAAGATCCATAAGAAAGATTGCCCGTTACGTATCATCATCTCTTGTATTAATAGCCCTCTTTATTCGCTAGCGTCTTTCCTTCACAACATGTTAGACAAAAATTTACCTAATCCGAATAGCCATATTGCGAATAGCTTTGAATTGATTAAAAGACTTAACAATGTGTTCTTAGATGATTGGTACGATTTGGTCTCATTGGATGTGGAGAGTCTTTTCACTAATGTTCCATTAGATTTGGTTATTGGAGGAATTGCTAAAAGATGGCATTTAATTAAAAACAACATCAACATTCCTTATAAGGAATTTTTGATTTCTTTAAATCTTATTATGGACTCCACCTACTTCCAATTTGACAATGTCATATATAAACAGATTTTTGGCACTCCCATGGGATCTCCTCTCTCCCCGATCTTAGCGAATATTATTATGTCTGATTTGGAAGACAGAGCAATTTCGTCTCTTCCTGTTTCCCTTCCCTTTTATGTTCGCTACGTTGATGATATTGTTCTTGCTGCTCCTAAACAATACATCCAACATATTTTCCAGGTTTTTAATTCGCTTCACAATAGACTACGGTTTACCATTGAATATTCAAACAACAACAGTATAAATTTCCTGGACACAACTATCATAATCAACAATAACTATATTGAATTTAATTGGTATAGGAAACCGACTTTTTCAGGAAGATTTCTATCATTTTTCTCACACCATCCTCTGTCACATAAAAAAGGAGTTATCATTGGATTGACTGATAGAATTTTTAAACTGTCACATCCACGGTTTCATAATGAGAATTTTTCTTTTATTATTTCGACTTTATTAGGCAATGGTTATCCTATTAAATTTATTTTTCACACTATTTCTCAAAGATTAAAGTTTTTAATCTCTGACGTGAACAATAACGAAACTGCTCTCACTCAATCCTCCTCCTCTCTTATTCCTTTCTTCACCATTCCTTTTTCCTCAAGTTTTCCAAGAGGTTTTGTTTCCAACATCAAGAGTTATGCGAACAGAAGATTGGCATATACAGTCAATAACAAATTAAAATCCCTTATTAGACTGTACAAGGATCCGGTATCTAAATTCCACCACGCGAATGTCATTTATAAAATTAGTTGTTTAGACTGTGATGCTTCATATGTGGGGCAAACTAAAAGGAAGTTACTGACCAGAATTAAAGAACATCGTTCTGATATCAATAAATCTTCTGGTTCTCTCTCAGTTGTGTCTCTTCATAGATTGAACGGACATGAGTTTGATTGGGAGAATGTTTCCATTTTGGAGGAGGAACCTAGATATAAAAAGAGGCTAATTGCTGAGATGTTACATATCTCTGGTCAGAACCATGGCCTTAACATTCAGAGCGATACCGAATTCTTGGATAAGATGTATTTGCCCATTATAAAAAAATGTTCGCAGTAATTATTTGAAATTTTTCCTTCGTTCTGTCTTCTTTCCTTCTGTGACGTTTTGTTCCTCTCCTTCCTTTCCCTTCTCTCTCTCTCCCCCTTCCCCCCCCCTCTTTTTGATGTTTCGCGTTCTGTGCTATATGTGATCCCCATGTGCCTCAGTTCGGCTCTGTTGATTGGAACGTTAAGTTGTGCTTAACTTGCTCTCCCTTTGTGTTCGATTTTTTGATTTGAGATCACTTTCAAATTTAGAGACCGGTATGTGATTTTATTATATTAACTTTACTCTTGCTTTATATGAAGGTTTCTCTTAAGTAGTTTCCGGATTGTTTGTTAAATTATTGCTCTGTCTTGTTTTTCTTTTTTAGAGTGTCAGATTTTTAAGCTTTTACTCGCACATATTTGGACCATCAAGTTTCCAACTGGTCATCGATTTATGCATCTTTGACTGTTTTTTCTTTTGGAAATGGTCATGGACCTGTATGTGGGTTTTCCTTCCGGTTTTTTTGGAGAGGATCATCTCGTTTTTAACGGTATACTGGTGGTATGCGGTACGAGCTTTCGGGTTTTCTGTGGCGATACGTTAATGCGATGCGTTCTTTCCTTTTTTGTGATTGACGGTTTAAATTTTCCGTTATTGTACATATATTTGCTTCCGATTTTTTGACTTTGCGTTGTTCCGAAACTTATTTACATTTCTCCTATGACCGTTAATTTTAATTTTATCTTAATGTTTATTATTCTCTTTGTTAGTCGACATTGAAAAGGATCCGAATTGGATTGAAACGCGGCGTTTGTCATGTTCAAATTAAATAAACATTTTCATATGGTTATTTTATTGTAATAACCGTTTTATTATTTTTTGCATATTCCCACCATTGCGTTGGTCCTTGTAGCCTTTTAACTAATTTTTTATTAAAGAGCAATTGTTTTATGTTGGATATAATTGTCAAAAACTATTAAAACGTTAGTTCCGATAAGTGGCCGACAGGTGGCGTCGTCGTCATTTGTGAAATGATTTATTTATTAATTTTCGATAAAATAATGCAATAATCATTAAACTAATGATGGAGCAATAAGGAGCAATCGTTTTATACCGAATATAATTGCCGAAAACCATTAGAAATATGTTTTTCAGTAAAAATGGTCAATTTTACGTTTTTTGCAAAATATTAAAAAAACTATTAATTTTAGAAGGGGAGCAATTGTAGATTCGGACGGAGCAATTAAGGAACAATTGTTTGAGCTATAGTTTATTAAAAAATATGCACTTCCAGCGCTAACTTATTTCCGGTGAGCCATGACATCTCTTCAGTCTTCTTCTATGAGTCTTCTCTCTGGTACCATAGATCGTGTTTTCGCCAACAGATGGAAGTGAGAAGTTATTCTTTTAGTATAAAGGCGAGATTACATTCATGCGACAAAATGTTTGTGATTGGCTGTCGAATAGAGAATTTCTAGAGTCTCTGTAAAGACTCCAGGAATCTCTCCGACAGCCAATCACAAACATTTTGTCGTATGAATGTAATCGTACCTTAAGGATGCTAAAGAGCAAGTACTAAGGAAAAGGGTCAACCGGCAATATAAATATATATAAACGTGCTCGTGTATTAATCTGAGTGTATCGTGTATTTACTGAGTAAAGTCAGTTATCATCAAAATGAGCAAGGCACATCCGCCCGAGCTAAAAAAGTAAGTAATTTTTCATAATTTGATACAATGCTTTACCATTATTTAATCTTTATCATTGTTTTAATTGTCATCAGAGCATTTTACGCATTATTTATTAATGACAATTTTGTAATTTTTTTTCAGGTATATGGATAAAAGGCTGTCTTGTAAGTATCAAAAACGTGTTAATAAAATTCAAATTATATATTTGAGAAAAAGATTAGGTTAAATTAAAGGAATTGATATAATCTTGAAAGTTGTATATATCTTGTACAGAAAAAATTATTATATCATGTAATGATTTTTATGAAATATATATTTAACATAAAATATTATTTTGAGAAGATTATGCAAATTTGAGAGGCTTGCTTCTATTGTCCTTTGGAAATTGCATGCATTTAGCGATATCAAAATTTAATGAAAACTTTATTCCATATTTCTACCAGTTTTTATCATATAATATTTAAAAACCTTTATATATGTAAAATGCAATATATATACATTTTTATATTAACAAATATAATTTGCTTTTTATTGTAATTTTATTTGAAATCTTTTGCAGTAAAGCTGAACGGAGGTCGACATGTTATTGGCATACTGAGAGGTTTCGATCCATTCATGAATATGGTTATAGATGAAAGTGTAGAAGAATGCAAAGATGGTACCAAAAACAATATTGGGATGGTGGTAAGTTATAGTACAATTTTATAGAAAATATGAATTAAAAAATTTGATATATTATGCAAGAGAATTTATCATTTAAAATCAATGAGAGATTTCATTAAGACAAGTTGTATATTTTTCTAGGTAATTCGTGGCAACAGCGTCATAATGTTAGAAGCTTTAGATCGAATATGATTTGTACTACTAAAATTTTATCTCCTTTTTTAACATGTATATTTTCAAATAAAGAATCAAATTTTATTTAGAAAATACAAATATCTGGAAAATCTCTTTTATTCTATAATAAATTTAAATTAAAATCTTTATGCACCTATAAATCACTATTAGAAGATATACAATTTACATCGAAAATAAAAATATATAGTTAATTAATAAATTTCATTATCAATATCTACAAAAAGGAAATATAAAAATTTATCATGATTTAAACTACCTTATTATTATATCTTCAATTAAATAGAAAATAAATAAATAAATAAATACATTTATTGAAACTCAAATGTAAACTTAACTAATAGAGAATATAATTAACAAATTTACAACTAATTTATTTCCTTATGCAATATTTGAAAAATAGTTTTTTGAGGTAATATTCAATACTTGATTTATTTCACAACTTCATTATATATTAGCTATTTTTTATATTTTTATTGCAAGCTTTATATTTTTGTATTGTAATAGTACAGATTGAAAACGCATGAATAAGATGAATATCTCCAATATACAAAGCATGAAACAATATTTATATACTATTAAAGTGAAAAATGTAACAATTTTGTTGCATATCATACTCTATTTTGCAATCCTAAGTCCACAAGATTATAAAGCATAGTCTTTATGAACATGTACACACTATATATGCAAGACATATATAAATTCTACATTTGCTAATTCGAGACTCAAACTATTTAACAATAGAGAGACATATCAAATAATATTTATATTCACAGCTTGAACGTTTATTAGTTAGAGAAATATATAGAAAATGTAGAACATGTTCAAATAGATTTTATTTCTACAGAGATGATCACTTATAAATCTATAAAAAATAAATATGACTATATTAGAAGAAATATATCCAGTCTACAAGGCACTCAACATTTCATCTTTCATATTCAGGAACATTATATATTCTCAACAAATTGTGTGACATATCGCATATAATAAAATATTTCATGACATTTTTTTCTCTCTCTATTTTATATTCTAGCACAGGAGACAGAGCAGAATAAATTGAAATAGTTGATTTCACAATGTGTGTGCACACAATATGCACATATAAATTTAAATTTATTGTTGAGAATATTCCATTGTTTTATATATTTGTACTGTTCTGCTCTTATATAATATTACCAATTGTATTATAAAATAAATAAATTTATTATTAAACATATAAAGTACACATGTAATCAATTTTAGAAAATAAGACTGTCATCTCATGTATCCTGATAGAGCATTTTATAATTCTAACATATATAGTTTTAGTTGTGTGGCTGATTTTAAAGGAGTGATATTTAGATTACAATGTTGCTTTTAAAGGAAAAAATCATGAAATAATAAATCTATATCACATTAGAAATAATTGAAAACGTAACTTGTTTTTTTATTTTATACGCCTCTTTGAATGAGAAATAAAATGCAATACAAAAAGATATATTACTTGTATTACATTTTATCATATTGTGTGACTTATTTCATGTCAATTAAATTAATAAAGAGAGACCAATTATGGCAAAATTGGTTCAAATTGATCCTTCTTTATTAATTTGATTTGACATTTATGAATTTTTAAATGTCAATTACTTAATCGTAAGGAACGAGTTTTTACATAATACGCAGTGGGATGTAACTTTTATTCTATATCTGAATAATTAAGATTATTTGAGAATAAAGCTAATTTTATACTTTAAATTAAAATATTTTTTATGTACATAAACATTTTTTACACTGTGCATTGACACATGTGTCACCGACATGTCAATATATAATATATAGTAGCAGCGTGCATTCACACACAGTCATTTATACTTTGCAAATTATATTTCTATTAATTCATTAATATTAAATATATATATATATATATATATATATATATATAATATTATTATTAACAACAATAATTAAGTGTTTTATAATTATCAGCAAAATGTGCAACTTGCACTATCTTAGAAATTTGTTAAGAAAACAAATCTATAAGATATATTTGTTTAAAAAAAATTAATTATAAAAGAATTAAAATTTTTTACTTACTTATATACAGTTTAACTATACGTACAATTAAGATGGATCAAACATAATGGAATAATTTTTTCAGAATCTATATTTTTTTTTCATTCATTGTCAGTATTCTTTGATCTCTGTTCTAAAAAAGATTGAACATCATTTGTGATTATGAAACATTATTAGAATAACATAAGAATAACAAAATTTTATTTTTTAGCATTTATAACAAAAAAATAATAAAATATTAGTAATATATATAAAATTTATTGATATATATCTTAATTATATTTAATGTAGGAATGTAAGGGAAAAAATTACTAAACATAACTGATGGCCGTAATAATCGAGATATTGAAAATCTAGCTAAAATCATAATCTTAAATTATTATGAATAAATAAATAAAATTCTAAACATTACTCTCTATATAAACGTTTTTATCTCCACGTGGAAAAAATGTAGGCAGTTTTTAATCGTCGCGATTTTTATTTGCACGATAATTTAAAGTGCAACTGCATAAATCAAGAATCCTTTGTTTTGAACGAGATTCATATCACACGGTGTTCCACATCATTAAATTATACAACTATCTCGAAGGACACAGTCAATACTCTTGCAAAGAGTACAATAATTATAAATTAATTTTAATATAAGTATATCTTGCTCACGCGTTGTACAAAACACGTATCGACATTTACATTTAACGCTTTTTGGTTGTTGATAGGATACTTACGCTTTTCCATTCTTCCAAGCTCTTTATAATAAACTTGGAAGAATATAATCTCGTTCGTATTTCTTATAAATAAAATATATTGCACGCTTTTTTATCACGACATGATAATAGATTCTTGCTTGTAATTTTTGGGATCGAGACTTTCTTCTGTGGAAACCAAAGTAAACCCATTCATCTTCGCACTGGTGTTCTCATTATTCATCGAGTCTGTGTCGTCCTCGTTTTTGACTGTTACTGTTTGAAAAACTGAACTCTTGATGTTATCTTCTGTTGTTGTATCAATAACAGAAACTACTTTATCCTTGTTTAGATTATCGGATGTATTCTGGCAATTTATGTCCTTCGTATCCCTTTTGTTTGAATCATTTACTGATGTGTGATTTATTTTTTCTTCTGAGGGTTTTAATTTCTCTCTCTTCAATTTGGCGTCTGCTTTATCAGAATTTAATGTCGCGTGCGTTTTAACATGATTTTTGAAGAAAGCAAACGATTTGCAAACATAGTCACATTTATCACAAGCAAATTCCTTTGATCGTTGCGTCGTAAATATTTCCTTTTGACCATTATGTTGTTTAGTCATGTGCTTTTTCATATCGTATTTATTGCTAAAAGACTGGTCACAAAGATTGCAGAAGAAGAGCTTTACGCCCTTGTGCTTTGCAACGTGCATTTTAAAATACCAATCGGTGCTGAAATGTTTCGAACAGTAATCGCAGAAGAAAGTTTTCTTCTTCTTTAAGACCTTTTGCCCTTTGTGCAACTTTTGTATTGAATAATGCTGTATCGGAACTTTCGAAGCATCCTTTTGTTGCGTTGTGGTAATAGTATTAGAAGTAGTAACAGCAGTAGCTGTCGTAACAGTGTTAACGGTGGTAACAGCGTTAGTAACGGTTGCAGCAGCGGGCTGAAGAGGTGATGGATTTGGTACAGTTACCGGCGTGGTTACCACATTTTCCGCCATAATACAGAATTTGGGGATACCTTGGGTCCGATGTAGCAATGATGGAGCGGTTATCAAGTTAGTTATAGGCACCACGCGTATCGGCGTCAAAAACGGTTTAGCCTGAATCGGCGTGGTCGTTATAACGTGCGATGGTGATACGACCCAATTGCTTATCGTCAAAGGCTGAATAGCGGTAGTTGTTTGAGATGAACAAGATGCGAGAACGTATTGATTCTGCGAAGATGGAACTGAAGTAGAAACAGAAGTAGCAACAGAAGCAGGGACGGAAGTGGGAGTTGAAGTAGGCGTCACGACGTATGATTTCTGTTGCACATTGGGAAACCCAACTTGATTTATCGGTTGTGCTTTGCTTTCTATCGAACGTAATGTGTTTTGTGGTGAAATCGTAAAAGGCAAATTTCCAAAAATATTCGCAAAGTTATTTGCTTGGGAATTAATTTTAATAGGTTGAGCATTAGATACATTAGAGCCAACTGATTGAGTGGTGGGTACTGAAGTTATGGTGATAATCGGTTGTTGACTAGGCGTTGTTTTTGGAATGATTATTATCTCCTCATTTTTACGCAAAGTTTCCATCGCTTTTGCGGGATCCGAGTAATCGTTTCTCTTCATTTTCGTGACTTCCAAAATTTGCAGCTCACGTTCACGCATCCTCTCCTTTAACAAGTGCGCTCTATCCACATTATTGTGCCTGTACTCGTTCTTTCTTGTGCAATTCCTATGATGTATCCGAGATCTCCATCCTTCCAGCGTTATTCCACAAATATCGCATACACGGCATTTATCGCATCTGTATAACTTTATTGATGCCCGACGACAACGATTATGATCAATACTCAATGCATCGCAATATCTGTTTTTGCAGTGCTTTCCAACTGGTGCATTAATCTCTTCCTCTTCTATGTTCACTGCTAACATAGGTGACACTCTGTCGTTATCTACATATTGTTGTACCATTACATCACAAACAATATTCTCGCACGGTTCATTGTGGCCACATAATTTTTTTTTAATGGGCAACAGAGCGATTTCCGATTTCTTGTCCTCTATTTTTGAAGGCAAAAGATTAGCATCGTCTCTTTCTTCATCCGGTATCATCACAGGAACTATTGATATCGCAGATGGTTTCAGTGTTGTTGCATTCATGCCATTTCTCTTATCACCAAATACATCCTTGTCAAGCTCGGAACTCACTGAACTTAAAGGAATCGTCTTAATAATAATATTTGGTTGATTAAAAAGGCGTTTCACTGGGTCTGATTGCAACATCTGCAAATAATAATATTGTATTTTGTAAACTTGTGCAACACTATAAATGACTGATCGCTTTGGTACAAACATTAACACTTTTTTCTAACATAAAGGATATTCTCATGTAATATATTTTCTTTTTATTTATTTACTTTTCTATTTGCACAATAGCCATGTAACTCACCTCGGACAAAGTGATTTGCGTCATGTTATTTGGACACATGTTGGACGAGTTTATGGGTACAAGCTTGGGTAATGGTGCATATGCCATCTTCACCATATCGACATTCAATGTACGGTTTCCTATAATTTAGAAAAATTCGATCAAAGGGCGTCAAATTTCACAGACTTTCAATAATTCTGCTTCAATTATTCGCTCACGACCCAAAACAGAGCGAACGTGTCAAAACGAAAGGTATATCGCGCGGCAAACAAACCACACTCGGTAGGTTAGCCTAATTTATAGATAAATTAATCTAGAATTATATCTAGAAATATATCTAGAATTCCCCGCACACTTGCGCGATTTCATTCAGCCATGTATATGGAATTTTTAAATTATACTTACGAGGGAGAGAAAGAGAGGGAGAGACAGAAAGAGGGAGAGCGAGCGACTCGCTACGATCGATTCACAATCAGCGTGCCATGATTTGGAATTTTAATACATATGTAGCATGTTGTTGGCGTTGCTTGTGCAATTCTCCGTATCACACACAGTGGTACATGCACGTTTTTTTTTTCTCCGGAGGGAACCAATTTTTCTTGCGGCGATACATACACGATTAGGTCGACGAACCGGAGCCTCTTAAAGGAACGATAATCACGCTCCAATATTCGTTCGGGAATCGGCGACGCGTGATCTGTCAAACGCGCGATCGCCGTCGCGACGGCGAAAAATAGCGGCAAAAATCGCGAAATTAATTTTGACGGAGGTGGCCATCGACGAAACCGCGATACACACAACCGTTCTGCGCATGCGCGCGTTTACTCGCCGCCGCTGCCCGCGCATGATCGATCTTAGATCTCGAGAGAAGACTCGCTTTTTTCCTTCGTTTTTTTTCTTTCGTATAAATATATTTCTCTACGTGTTCTATTCTTTTTACTCTGTGCTTTTATGTCTTCTCGCCTCTTCGCTCGTTTGGAAAATATCAGATATGTAATTTCATGATTTCTCTTGTCAAAGGAAATGAATAAAATAAATTAAAAGAGATTTTAAAAAATCTTTCTAAAATATAGATAACATAAATTAGATTATCTTTCTTGCTTTATATTTTCTCTGTATAAGATTATAATTTATGCGTATGCGAGCTAATTTTTTACCTTTATCTCTTATATATTATTCTTCTTTGTTACATACTTTTCTATTACTTGCGAATTTTGCGTGTAAAACTGGTATTTGTACAATTTTATAATATTTACAAAGTTTTAGGTTTTAATTAAAAAAAATAATTAAATTAAAGAATTTAAATTAATCAAAGAATTTATATATAAATTAAAAATAAAATATATGGATTTTGTGCCAGATAAGGATTAAATTTGCAATTATTAAATCTTGCATTATGTACACAATATATCCTACATTGCACTACAAAATATTTAAAATTGTTTTTTTTTATCGACGTTGGCTCCAATTAATTTTTGTACAAAATATGTAAATACAGAAGATAGTTGGGAGAAATATTTAGTTGGAATAAAGACTTTATTGTAACATCGTAAAGGTTTAAGGTAATGTACACATTATCGTAATTAATTATTGTAGTACTTATCTCAGCAGTGTCATAGATAGGATGCTACTTATCTTTGGTACTGAATGTACAATATGTATTGCAAATTGCAATGATGCTTGCTGTTGTTGTTGTTATTTATTTATTAACCGATGTAAGATGAAGTCTTGTAACTTCATTATATGTCATCGATGATCGTTGTTTTAAGCCAATTTGTTGGATGATTTTTATTATACAATCGTAATTACAATTACATGTTGCGGTTTATTTAGTGTGACGTTTAATTCTTTTTTCTCTCATTTTCTTTTTAAAGAGTACTTTTACTAAAATAGCATTTATTTATTAATAATAAGCAGGTTGTGTTGAGACTCCTCGTCGAACCGTATGCAAAACAAATGCTTGATTGTCTCATAATGAAGCAACACATACATATGACGTCACGCATAGACAAACAAGCGGAAAAAGCAATGCATAGTACGTGAGTAAAAAAGTTTTATTGAATTTTCGCGAAGTTCTTTCGTGATTTCTGAATATACTCGCGTGTAGGAACTATTGCAAATTGAATACTATGAATAAAAAATCATGCACTGGATTTTTTCATATAACACAAGAATAAAGGAAAGAAAGAACGAGTAAATGCACATATATAGTCGGTTAGGACAATAAAACCAAGTCGGTTCAATAAAACCTTTTCACACAAACCTTTTTACGCGCTCTTAAAGTAATAAAATCTACTAATATTTTTTTATAGTTTCAAGAAAGCATCGAAGCTATTTCTCACAATCGCACGTATAATGCGTTAAGGGTAACTTACAACTTAACTTATCCAGTTCGAAGGTACATTGTATAAAACTTAGCTCTCTCTCTATATGTATGTGCTTATCTTATATAAACAATATTTACATGGATCAGTCAAATAAATAGTTTTAGTCTTTGCGTCGAGAGCGGCCTTAGACGAAGCAAGCCTTTGTCGCTAATTCATTTCAATTTACGCGGAGAATGGTGAAAAAATAAAGGCGTGATACTGCGCGATCGAGAGGAAATGCTTAATTTATTCCGGCTTAATTTATTACTGTACTGAAAGAATATCGACTTTGTTCAATTCGCAGTGTTACTATCGAGATTGCTAACACCTAGACTTTTCTAACTAATGGCATTTCAATTTTGACTGCCACAGAATCTGCAAGGTACAATTTTGTATCTGTGTGTGTATATATATGTATATATCCTAGACTTCATTACATCTTAATCTTTGGAAAGAGGCCTTCTATTAACAGAATTACGTCTGTCAGATATGACTGCGATTTCCGATAGCTTTCAACTTAACGGCGCGTGACAACTTTCGATACCATTTATTTATGTATCGGATTCGATCGAGGGCACAAATTCTCGCACATCGATTTTAATAATTCATCAGCCTTCGGTGGATTAATAAAATGAATACAAGAATAAGAGTGAAATTTCAAAAAGAGAGATATCTCCCTTCTTATCTTCTCTATTATCCTTATTTATCTTGCCTCGATCCGATCGCCGGATTTCAAAGATCTCTCACAACGGGGCCCTCATCATAGTAGTATGATATAAAATAAATTTTGGTCGCACATCTATAGTCTGCTAGTCTTAACGAGGTGACGTATCAGTGTGTGTGTGTGTGTATGTGTGTATTTCTGTGCAGTATATTTCTTTATACATATACATATATCACAGAGATCAATGAATTTCATAACACGCCCCCTTCTCCAATTTTAAGCGAAGGTTTCGAAAATAATGTCGCTTACCTCGTAATATCGCTTCTTATAAAACGCTTAAGATAAATATTACTAATATTGTAAAAGATAAATATTACTAATATTGGTAATTATTGGCTTACATAGGTACGCTTGAACATCGGCAATGTGGGTAGTTTCTACAAAAAATATTTGACAATTTTTAAGTGGATACTATTTACAATTTTCAATACTATGTCTCTCTTATGTAACGGCCATGTACGACCGCAATTTTACAATATTCTGACAAGAAATATAACATTTGCTCGTAAAATTAGCGTTTTCTTTTATGGATCTTAGAAGGAAACATTCGCGATCCTTGTACTATTTCTTTCAACATCCATTTAAGGATTCTTAATTAAGAAGTTACAGAGATACATATCGCCCTCGTATGTGTGTATCTACGTTTATACACGTGCACGTTTACATCAGCGTGAATGTGTGTACTCGTTCACGTATATCTTCTCCAACGAGAACGAATCAATCGTCGTAAACATTTTAAACGGCTTCGTGGACTAGAATGTTTCAAGTATAGATTTCTCTCTCGTGACGATTACTTCTTTTCCTTCTTTTCATGTCGCTGCCGCTCACTTTCGTCACTTTGGTCGCGTCGACACCGGCTTCTTATTATTCACACTTGATATAGTTCTCGTGACACCAGAATTGTTCTTGTTCGCTTCAAACTTTTGTTGAAGCGACGCCACGTTGGATTTGCCGCTCGCCGCCCTTTGCAACGGATTCGGCTTCGCTCCTCCATCCTCGTTCTTGATCGTCTCCGTCTTAGTAGATACCTTCGTACCCTTGGCATTATTCGAATCCTTGACGGATGACGATAATGATTTAGCTATGCTCGCATTGCCGGTCGGGGATTTCTTCCTTTCCGAGAGACCAGTAGTTTTGGACGTAATATTTAGAGGTTTCAACGGTGTCGTAGGCGTCTTTTGCCCACCATTTCTTGGCAGCGTGGATATCTTGTGAGCGGATGTCTTCAACGGGAGACTGAACTTGGGGTTGCCGCCCACAACGTCCGGCGACTTTGTGCCGCCTTGATTCGAGTTCGAACAGCTCGAGACCAGGTCCGGACTATTGAACTTGCCCGGATTATCCTTAGGACTACAAGGCACATTTTTGACAGATACAGTTGTACGCGATTCCTCTTTATCTAATTCGCTATTCGACTTGGTCGCGGTCAGTTGCGTTTGCCTCGCGTCCGAACGCTGCTTCGTCGAACTCGCATCGGACGCTTTCGAGGAAGATTTCAACGATTTTAATGTATTATCTGAACTTTGTCTCGTGAGTTTCACGCTCGACTCGGTCGTTTCCCTGGAAGTTGGGCTTTTCGCAATATTCGGTGGCGTTTTAGTCCTGTTCAAAAGCGGCTTAACCGGAACTTTACTCTCAGCTTGGTCGTCCTTCTTGATATGTATCAAATGAGACGGTCGAATCTTCGTCGGAGCGAACGGTTTGCGCTCTACAGGATTCTCAGGCGGCTTCATGCCGAGTTCTTTGGACAGTTCGTCATTTATATTAGGATTATTAGATTTCAGGGTATCTAGCTTGCTTTTCTCGATAGCTTTCAAGTTGTCGTTCGCGTCTGAAATACTTTTATCCGTCTCTTTTCTGTCCATTTGAGGAACATTTATCACGGATGGATGAAGATAACCGGAGCTGGTGGTGGAACTCGAGGAATTAAACTTGCCGGAAGTCGAGTTTGAATAAACGCTCCCGGGTGTCTTGTAGTGACTCGAGTTCATGTAACTACCCAAGGAACTGTCAGAGCCCGTATTTTCTGCATTTTTCGACGCATCCTCATTATTATTCTCCCTCTTCTTCCTGGTCAGCGTCGAAGTGGAATATATAGAATCGAAGTGGCGATTCGAGATCTCTGATACAATTTCTGATAGCAGGCCCATCGATTCCAAGTCGTTCGCACCAGCGGTGGACGTCGCGTCGATGCGTTTCGGTAGTTTATATTCGTTATCGGTTGATATTGTTGCCTCCAATTCCATGTTCTTCCTGTTCTTCTCCGGTACGGATTCCTCTATCACCGCGTAGATATTGTCATTCGTGGGCGATTCCTCCCTAATCTCTGTCAAGGCCGATAACGAAGATTCCGCAATCAAGTTCATACAGTCGTCGTAAACGTCCTCCATCGGCTTCACGGGTGGATTTTGATAACCAGGCAATCCTGGAATTTTTATCGCGTTCTCGACGGACTTTTCTGTCTGCGCAATGTTCGGCGGACCTGGAGGTGGCGACGTAGGCCTCGTGCTGGTGGGAATACTGGTGGGTCTTTTAACGGGCGTCGTCTGACGCATCGAACCGAATGTATGGACAAGAGGTTTTGGCGTAATTTTGCTGTCTCTCATTGACTGAGCGCGCAGGACCACGTTTTTTTTCTCGACTTCGGTCGCTGATATCACCGGGATGACTGATGTGGCGATCTCGATTTCTTTTTGAGGTATCGGATTGGAAATCTCCAAGTTTCTTAGGATTTCCTTGTCGATGACTTTGTTGGCCTTATGATGCTGGCTCCTCGGCAGAGAATTCGTATTCCTTTCGTCCCTCTGAGAGTTGCTTCTCATGATGCCAGAACCAGGACGCAACATCGATGCGATTCGGTTGAGCGTGCTGCCTCTATCCGGCTTCTTCTCAGGTTCTGGCAATACCACGTTCGTCAAGGGCGTACTGTTGGGTCTCTGCGGCTTTGTAGGTGCCGTGGAACCAGTGGTTGGCGGTGCCGGGGCTGGACGCATGGGTACATCCGGGGCAGGTCTGGTGGGTACCTTGGTGGCTACCAGTTCAACAGACGTGCAGGTTGTAGCTGCCAATACGGGACTGCTGATTAACGGTCGCGCTGTAGATCCGGGATTCAATGGCGGCAACATGGGCGCGGCCGCGTCATTGACATCAGAACTCAACAGAGTGCTTTTTTGCGACACATTGCATCTTTGCATATTCGACTTAATTACATTTGTCTTAATTGCTACGGTAGGCATCCACCCTGGCGGCGGAGGCGGAGCCGATTTCGTGGGTTCGGCCAGTTTGGATTGAGAGTGGATCGGCGTGATCGTGAAGCCTTTAAACTGGCCAAACATATTGTTGGTGTAGCGCTCGTCGACCTCTGTCTTAGGTAGCAAACTCACGCACGCCGGATCCTGACTCAGGCTAGAATCGATCGTCTCGATGTTACGAGACATGGGGCTTGAACGATCGATCGTTTTGATTAGCGATCCATTGTGGCCGCGATCGGTCCTGAAATTTGAAGCAGAATTATAAGCGAAGGAACTGGGGAACTTGTAAGCGCAATTATGTGATATTTAGTGCGTGGCTAATGAAAACACTTTGTTTGTAGTGAGATAAATCTGAGAATCTATTCTTTTTCATATATATTAGAATATAAAATACAAGTGTTGTTTTTCTCGTGCACATCTCGTTGATGCAGCAAAAAAATAGGTGTTTTTCAAAATATTAAAATAGTACGAGAAGCAATGTATAAATTAAAATAATACGAGAAGTAATGTATAAATTTTAAATTTTTTATCGTATACTATACGCTTTATCCTTACACATGCATATATGTTCAGCATCGTGAAAAAAAATCATTTATTAGCATTTCTCTCAAATAACTATTCACCGCAAATCCAAACATGCGCAGACAAGAAATAATTGCAGGGAAATGTTAGTTACAGATTAAGATATTAGTAGAGCAAGCAGTTGGAGAAGGAAATCATTGAGGAAAACTGAAAACACTGTATATCGCTACTACGTTTATTAATAATAATAATAATAATTGTACATTTATCAAAATATGAGTATAATATTCGTTGAATATTTATCTTCTATATTCAAGAAATGAGTAAAGAAATAAAAAAATATTTTTTATTAATAAAAATTAAGTGCTTCTTAAGTAATCGTTAATATAATGAGAAGTAATCAATAAACTTTTCACGGCTTTTAGATTATATAAATTGTCAATTTCGCAAAATGCAAAGCCAGTAAGAAGAGAATTTTTATTCATGCTCATGCTCATATAACATGATTTTCTGCACATGCTCTACAGTTACACAAACACTTGTCAATAATCTCCGTCTTTATAGCGCAATATGTCCATGTAAAAAATATTATTTTTATAAAATTTATATAAAAATTCGTTAGTTTTCAACAAGGGGGAACAGTATTCTGTTCTGCAAAATTGAATACCTCATTTAACATTAATTATAATGCATTGACAAGTTAATTTGTCTCATATAAAATTCATATGTTTTACAAATGTATATTAATATTGTAAAGTATATTGATTAAAATTTTTATTTAGATATTTAGCTTCTTATTTTACTCTTAATTATATATTTAATATATAATTAAGAGTAAAATAAGGCTTTCTAAATTAGATAGCTAGTTTGTTTTTTTAAGTACATTAAACGAACACTAAGAACAAAATGCTGTTCTAATAATATTCTTAGACATTTTAAGTTTGCGATCACATAAACAATGCATATTGCACGATTGCAAAAATGTACTAAATTTGAAATGCTAAATAAGAAGTATTTACATCAATTGCCTGCAATTATTATTTCTACATCTCATTACGCTTATTACATAAAAGAATCTGTCTTGAACAGATTTAATCACGATAGACGCGCGAGAAAAACGTGATACGATTTATATTATTTACATTTATTCTTAACTATTAATTTCATTTTTTATCTAATCCGTTGAAAAATATTATTATAAAATTTTGTCTACATATATATAACAATATACTGAAGAGCATATTATGACTATCAGCAGTTGGAATCACAGTAGGAATTACTTTAGCGTGTTCTGGCAACAGTCATATCCAAATATTGTTTCTATGTACCACCACCATTTTCGAGTCCCCGTATATGTTATAATGCAAAAATCATAACTCGTTATAATAAGAATGCTATGATATTTGCACTATTGAATAAAATTATTCTTAAATTAACGATCTACTTCATATTTATTTAAGAAATATTATATTCGATTAATAATTAATTCTGATCTTTTTTTTTAAATTATTATCACAATAATAATAATAATATTAAAATAAAATCTTTGTATAATATTAAGATAAAATCTTCGAATTTTTTAAATTCGATTTTTGTGCAAATGATATGTTTTAATTGAAATGATTCTTTTTCGATTTATTGGAATTTCTTTCTCTGAAAATAAACTCCACTACTATAGATTATAAAATAGGCTCGAGATTCATATATCATAATGTATTATATAAACAATAAATCGATAAATTCTTCTAATAATACGTGAATTTTCACGCCAAATATCTACGCGTGATTAGATTCGTACAGACAGATCAGATATCGCTCAGATCTTTGGTTTTAAGCTTTGAGCAGGTGCCGGTGGGGGTGGTGGCTTTTTATTATAAAATGGAGTAGGCGTTTTCGAATTATTAAATAATACGTCTGCCTTTGGAGTAACGTCAGACGAATTGGCTGGACTCTCATTCAAGTGTTCGAATTTGAATTCTGTATTGAGCGTAAGTCCTTTGACATTTTTAGGCGATTTTCTCTGAATCTGTTGAATACATTCCGATATCTTGGAGCCTAATTCCGACCTATGAGCAGTTTTCTTCTGGATTTCAACGGCAGGTATCGAAAGAGTCGCAATGTTATTCTGCATTTGGGGTTTCGCGCTAACGTCCGGTTTTACTTTGTCGAATAACAATGACTTTCTATACTCGATATTATTGCTAAATTTAATAGCGTCCGGATTGGTGGTGGATATCAGATCAGTCTTAGTTATCTGTAGCGACTCTTTCAGTGCGGCGTTATCACTGATTGTGAATATTTTGTTCGCATTACGGGTGATATTCTTTCTTTTCGGTGTGAAATAGGCGAAGATGGCCCCGAAAAACTTATTACCGGCAGTGTAATGTGTTTTTGACGTAGGAACACCGAGTGACTTATTAGCATGCGGTTTGCGTTTCTCTTTAAAACGGTTGAAACTAGATACGTACGTAGACATCACGTCCTTCTTCCAGTGCTGTGAGGAATTTCTGACGTACCAAACACTAAACAGCAGCAGAGCTACAGCGGGCACCACTCCCAAGAAGATAATGTAGAGCACGGTTGCGACATCGTTTCTCGCTGATAACACATGAAATGAATATTATACAATCACAGTCAAAAATATAGATCTATAAATATGTAACATATCTCAAACGTTTTTTCTCAAGTTAATTATCAAGTGTTATTTTTTTCGCTGAAATTATTTAGAATACTAAACAAACTTGATTTTTTTACTTTTTATCGATTTATAACGGTAGATATAAATATATAAGATATTCACCGTTTGGATCTTCAGCTGGACCGCTATCCTCGGAGCCTCCGATTCCGGGATGAAGGCAGTCAGGTGGTCGAAAGCCACGGCTACAATGGCAATGGCCAAGACTGTTACATACTCCGTTACCGTTGCAATTATTCGGACAGGCTTTACCACTAGATACGGATGCTCTCAAATCCGCTACTGACATACATTTTTGATTCACGCACATCTATAAATAAGTAAATTATAATTATTCAAACGTTTCTGGTCTACTTCACGCTTAAGAAATCAGACTTTCATCGTTGGAAATATTTTACCTTTCCAGGTGCACACTTGGCACCATCCGGTGCGAGTCCAGGATCGACCTCGTTCAATCCAAGATCGACTATAGCCGAACGGCATGGTATTATCCTCCCGCCGTTGTTGATGAAGGAATGGCTCAAGGTTGCGACCGATTCCATGCCAAATTCTAATCGTTCATTCAAGTGTTTACAGTGTAGCATGCCGCAGAGAAGATTTCTATAACAGATTCGATTACATTAAAATCCAACTTCTCTCACGACATCATTCACATATACGATATAGTCCCAACTTACTGATCGTTGCACTTGATGAAGTTCGCATCAAGGCGATTGTAGCCGCAATTACCGTTCTTTGTCCCCCGGTTGTTCATGTCGTAGCATTGCGTGTCGGAGGACCAACCGGTGGGACCCCACAGGAGTTTGCATTGATCGTCATGCGTTCTGCACGAGCCCTGATAGCAGAAAGCTTTGCCTACGCTGCAGATTTCTCCATCCATCTTAAACACATCCGCCGGACAATATTCGCTCTGACCCGTGCAATATTCCGGCAGATCGCACTCGTGTTCGGCGCTTCGACATTCTGTACCCGCGCTCTTCGGCCTGCAGGTCTTCAGATCACAACACTCGCCGGTGGCACAGCTTGCATTACTATGCAGCATGCAAGTAGTCACGTTGCAACAGGGATTGTCGCAGTTCTCCTTCAGGCCGCAATCGCACT
Source organism: Camponotus vicinus (assembly GCF_025532165.1). NCBI lineage: Eukaryota > Metazoa > Arthropoda > Insecta > Hymenoptera > Formicidae > Camponotus > Camponotus vicinus. The sequence goes on from NW_028141945.1 coordinate 10,895,692, forward strand.
GTTCGCCAGGTTCGACGAATCCGTTGCCACATATGGGACTGTCAAAGAGCTTTTGCGGTTTGTTCCTCAAGCAATAATCCATACCATGCTCGAAGGCTATGGCCAAATGTTCTAGTGAGCATGTGGACCAGTGCGTTGGCCCGGACGAGCCGCTGGATGATGCCATAATGCACCTGGAATAATTATTAAAATTGGACTTGAAGTGAATCAATAATTGACAAGTACAATATTATTAAAGAAAAATAAAGCCATGACGCACTTCTCTTCCGGGCAGCCGCAATCCGGCCCATCATGTTCCATGCCAAAATTATGGCCCATCTCGTGAGCAACAGTGGCCGCGACTAAACCAACGACGTTGGAGTGATCCATGGAGACGCCGCCAGAGAATTCATAGGTGCATATCGGTCCCTTAAGAGCTTTGCCGACTACTCCGCCTTCAAAGGTAATTCGCCTGTTGTCGAGAAAGAAAAATATCAAGCTCGTTATTATTTTACGCTAGTTTACATAACGTATCTTGCACTGCGAGCTGCACTCACGTCAATAGCTGGGCGTTATCGTTGGGTATATCCTGAACCAGCTTCTCCCTGCGGTAACGCAGGAAATTGGACAGAGTGGTGTCGCCGTTCGATGATAGATTTATCTCGTCGGACTCGGACCACACTTGCACGCCGACCAGGGCGATGAATACGTTCAACGGCATGTACAGCTGCAAACACACCGAGATATCCTCGTCTCGTATTTTGCATGGAGATTTCACAGTATCGTGATACGCTTGAGTAACGCGCTAATTAATCTCTTTGTTCCGTTGCGTCAGAGTATACGCAGAATACACCCTACATCGCGCTTTCTCCCGGTTGTGGATATAAGATCCATCATTGTCGTCGGCGATAAATTAAAAAGAAAGTGGGAGAATGAAAAATATTTCCGCTCCGAGAAATCCGATTAACAGGATCTAACTTTTGGGTAATATCAAGAATTTTAGTTTAACTCGTAGCGTAATTACCGAAAAATTTAGTCTTAATAATGCATACATAATAAATCAATTTTTGAAAGATAATGAGTCTACGCAAAGAACATGTAGTGGCTCACATATGATTAACAAGATTCATTAAAGTTCTCGCGCTTGTGGTTCCCACTTTCTGAAGAAAGAAGGCTTGAATATCCATGAGAACGTAATTATGTATATAATAATCAAATTAGCCTAGATCAAGTAAAATTCTAAAAGGAATGAAACTAAACCTGAAGCTCTAATATATTTCAACGAATTTTAGGAAAAGGAAACCGCAAATGTTCAAAGCGTCTAATTGGATAATGGAGTTGTTGAACTAGAGCTGCGCGCTTTAGCTCGTTCTCGTTGGACTTGAGGTCGAAATTAATTATACGTCCAGTTAAGTGACGACGACCGACGTTACTTACAGCGTTGATAATGTTGGCGATGTCCTTACAGTGCTGATGTACTTTATCCAGGTTTTCGTCGAGCGCCATATATTCCTTCTTGTCGATTACAAGTACTAGCTCGACATAACGCGACTGTCTGTTCGCGTTGTAGGGTCCCCGAATAATTTCAGCCGCTCTTTTATGCTACAAAAAAAGTGATATTAATCATAACACTCACTAATTTCAATTTTATTCATTAAAGTTAACTTATAATTTAGTGCAAGATGGTTTGAATTTGTTGTACATCTTTTATCATCAATGCTTTAATAATTATTAAAAATTCAATTCTATCTAAATTTTTGCAAAAATAGAATGATTCCAAAAGGTGTTTCCAATTGCCTAGTCCAACAAAAGGGAGGAAAGAAACGGAAAAACAGAAAAGCGTGTACGCGCATTCAAGTTACCGCGGATATAAAGCTTTCTGTGTTCTTTGAAGCTTGTAATTTACTTGAAGAGGAAGGACAGGAAAGCGGTTTGCGCGAAATTTTTTTCTACGTCGTTCGCTGCACATACGTACCCTAGAGAGTCTTTCAGTCTCGCGATAATCGCGAGGGAGAACGTGGTGCGGCGGCGTGCCTTCGTAACCTGGAACCGAGGAAAAACGTCAGACACACAGGGACACGATCGTTGGCAGCGAGATTCCCGGTAGGACCGGGGGACAAAGAGCCTCCGAGGCCTTGCTCTCACATTCGTTAAGACTGTTAAGGAGAGACCAGTCTTTCCGAGACGGGCCTTTGAGTCTGCTCAAAGAAGGAGCGAGGGTATCGTCACTGAAGGAGGATGAAGACCCCAGAGAGCTACTAAGTCGCGTTTCTCAAAGCTCGTGGATACTCTTAACAAATCCGCGAAAATCGCTTTACCTAAGTTTCTCGTGACAATAATAGGTCTTGAATGACACGAATGATTTGTGAGTGTCGAGTTGTGTGAGTCAACTTATTAGTCATGAAGCTCTGAGATCTTAATTATGAACGTCGTTAGCTTCATAAGATATAACACGTGTCATGTATTCTCTCAATCTATCTCCTCGAAATAGTAATCATCTCGACTTTTCGAGGTGACGCTGTCAAAGAAGCGGACGTCAGTAATTAAGTCAAGAAGAAAAATATTCTCCACATTGACATTAACACTAATAATATCATTTTTTTTTTCAAATATTGACATCGACATGCTAATAATATCAATCTTTCTTCATCAAATATTGACATTAACACGCTAATAATATCAATCTTTTTTTTCAAACACAATTTTTATCTTTTCCTTTTTTATATTTCTATGGCGGAAAAGCGTCTTATTAAGCATGAGATTCTTTAAAGAAACGTTTATGCAAATAATATAATAATATGAATGATTGATCGTGTGCAAAGTATGCTTACCGCACGTATTATTAGCGACGAGATCGCTGTGCTTGTAGAGGTAATGTGGAGAATCCAAGCTCTCATCTTCCGGTTGGATGTGATGAAGGTTCTCACCATCGAAGATGACACCGCGCAATCCTCTACAAGTGGATAACGCAACCCACGAATCGGGAACATCTCGAACGCTACCTTGGTAATGACAGAGTTCCTGCAAGAGAGTTCACGCAACTCATGAATATCATTCGCTGAAATACACACTTGTTTTAAGAGATCCTCTTTTTCTCAAATTCCCCTCAATATTATCGACATTTGAGTAAAGTTTCTCTCTCGGGTCTCATCGCGTGGTTTTTACAGTTTTTACTTTATATATAATTTCCCTTGCTACAACAACTCGGCAAAACTGGACAAAGTTGTCGTGTAACTTCATCGCCGCGAGTGAAAAATAAATACACAGTCTTTCATTTAAGCTTTTGAACTTTTAATTAAACTTATGCTTTCATTTTACTCTTCATATAAATAAATAAGTAAATAAATAAATAAATAAATATATACACATAACACATATACAGGGTGTTTCTTAATAAAATTTTAGGAAATAATTCTTTGTCGAAAATTAAGAGGGGTTTTTCATATAAACATACACTCCTACATCCCTTCCTGTGGAGTTACACTCCTCCAAAAATTAGGTTTTTTATTTTTTTCTCAAATTTGGAACAAGTTAAAAAAATGAAATTAGGTGGATACTAGTTTTCTACTAGTAAAAAGATTATTTATTAATATTTTTTTCAGCCTCTCGTATTGTTATAAGGCAATGAAACTAGCAACCCCTATTCAATTTTTTATTAAAACTTTTTAATGGGCCGGAATATGATCATCTAAAAATATGCATTAAAAAGTTTGATTTAATTAGAAATTTTTTTATTTCTTTTATTTTTCTCATGAAATCAGTAGTTTTCAAGAAAAAAAATACGTTATCGTGTACAGCACAAAATGTTAAATAGCATAGGTTTTGAATTACGAAAAGTTAAATTTTAAAATAAAAATTAGAGTAAATGTTGGAAAAATTGGAACAAAAATAAAATTATACTAAAAACCTAAAAACCTAAAAAAATAAAAACCTAATTTTTACCTCCATTTTTGGAGGAGTGTAACTCCACAGGGAGGGATCTAGAAATATATGTTTATATGAAAAATCCCGCTTAATTTTCGACAAAGAATCATCATCTAAAATTTTTCGTACTTATTTAGAAACGCCCTGTATATATGTGTGTGTATTTAATTGGAGTTTGATCTTTTCTGATTTGATTAGAGTTTGATCTAATTCTGCCATTTCGACTCATAACGCGCGTGATTCACGATAATATATCAGGAAATCGAGACGCTCGTGCTCGAGACTCCAAAGTTATAGTTCGCAGGCTTATCTCGGTTTCTCGGGTGCGCATCTCTGAATCGTATACATCGGCTCACAGTACAAATATAGTTGTCCCAGATTCTGGGACGTGCGCACGTCGTTGGCGAACCCCGGCGATTTTTCACGTTCCTTTTTCCGCCACGAGGAATGAGGGAGGAGAGCCGTTTACTTCAGAGGGCAAGCACGTTACTTTCCCGAAAGGAGTTGCTCCGACAAAGAAGCACGATCTCGTTGAGGGTGGGTATCGGGATCGTCCCTCGCTCAAACGCTTTTTCCGAGGGCCATCGATCCGGAGTCCATTATTCGATTGCCGCGTAAGAAGGTGTACATGGATGGGATTGAATTAACAAGGAAACGTGCCAATCGTCCTATGATTATTTAACGCAAGCGTGACGCTTATTTATTGCCAGTCTCTCTCGAGTATCTCGTTCGTTTTACTCCCTTGAAAATGCCATAAAGACGCTCCTCTCATCGCAAAATCTCAATCTCGATGACACTTAAAATCTATTTCTCAGCAGCAATGAATTTTATCACCAGAGAAAGAGACCTGTATTCTGGAAATTTCAATATTAAACGAAGTCGAGGAAATCGCGAGGACTCAAATACGCGAGAGGGACTAGGAATTTATTTGTATCCAAGGATCTGTTATATCGCGTACCTAAGCATTCCAAAGATCTGCATAAATTACAACTAGCAGCAAGTTTTCATTAAAAAGAGAAAAAGTCGCGAAACAAAATAATTTTTTAAGCAAATTAAATGATATCAATACACTTTGTTTTTGCGATTCATTTGCAGTAAGCTCGCGTTTAATTCACGTAAGACACAAAACATCCGTAATCATCTTTTACCTATATGCGGTCCAAGGATAGTAACCGGGACCCGCTTGATATATAACGGACGGATAAAGCATACAGCTTGATTCATTGTCGGATAAGAGAAAAATTTCGCGAGAGCGTAACGTGCTCCATGGAAAGCGCGTTACGAGGCGTGTCGGCGGAATATGAAATTTTGTATTCGCCCACGGTAAGCTTATCCTCGCTTCTATTAAATGTAATATCGCGTGCGCGCCGCATTGGAGATTATGTAGATTTATATCACGAGAAAGAGAGAGAGAGAGAGAGCTGAGAGCGAGAGAAAAATACATTTCGTAACAGCCTCCTTATTACCAGGATGGTAAATTTCAGAACCGTACGTTGGGAAGATAAAAAAAATAACGGACTTTGACAATCGTTCCCTCTTTGATAGGAGCAATCGTCGCGTCTATCGCGAATTTCTATTCTTTTTGCATTTCGTATCCTTCTATTTTCTCTTTCAACGAGCTTAAAATTAGTTTACCCGCGCGGATAAACTGTATTTATACCGCGAGGAACGGGAGGTGGAACAGAACGATGGAAGGCAGAGCCGGAACCGCCAATTAATTAAATACAATTGTGCAAAACAGTAAATACGGTGTCGCGGTGCCAGCGCAACGAACTCCAACAGTTGGCGACAACGAGTTTCACGCATGACTTTTGTCCCACATTCCGGATGACTCTTTCTTGCCCATCATCGTCCGACTACATGTTGCCGAGCAAGATATCGCAATTCATAGAGAGAAGCTAATCTTTGTTGTTGATAATTAAATAGAATAATTAAGTAGAAAATCACTATATTATTTTTTTCCTTATTATTAATTTTAATTTTTTTTATATAATTATATATATTATAATTATAATTTTAATTTCATATAATTATATAATTTTATATAATTATAATTTTATTTAAAAAGAAAAAAATAATATTCAGCTCGTGATCTTAGAACAAATCCAAATTACGGTGACAAAAGCCAATATATCGAACCTTTAAACACGTTATAATGTTACTATATTTATGTTTGATATAAATATTCAAAGGCTCATATTGATCGTTGCTTAAATTTGTTCTATAATTTTTTTTTATATTTCTTTTATATTATATCATTATATCATATCATATCATTATTTGTGCAACTTAAAGAATGTGTTATATGATAATCATTCTATTATTTTTTATGATTTTTTTAAATATCCAGCTCTCCCTAATTTTTTTAAATATCTAACCTTTATTATAATTTATTTAAAAATGTTACAATAAATTCAGAATCTATTTTACTCATCAATTATAATTAAGATGTTGGAGATATAATTATAGTATTGAACCCGCGCAGAAATGCTTCTAATTGCAAATTGCAAAAGATATCTTCAATTTTGTTATCGATGTTTGCTCACGTAAAAGTTGCTACTTTCACCAGGATGGTGTAATCATTATGCGATTTCGGCAATAACTTGATAATTGGTCGAACAACGCTCAGAAATTTTTGCCGTAAAAAAATTTCCGAGGAAATAAAATACGGAGAAATTTTATAGTCGCTGAATCAGTGAGCGAAATTTAGCACAACCGATTTCTCGATTGATATATATCGAATAATATAATACCGAATACATTTATATCGAATTTCTCGTTTTTTATTTTAATCTCCGCCGCTTTATTCTAGCTACTGTATAAGGCAGCTAGTTAAAATATCTATGAAAAAAAGCCGTTATGATAGACAGCGCAATTGGACGATTAACGTGAACAATTTTCAAGTTTTCCCAGAGTGATTCTCGCGTTTTGCGCACTCCCACTCTGCGGACATGTCGCAATTCAACGTATTCTGGGCTGTTTTTTTCCTTTTTTTTCGTCCTTCCTGCCTTTCTCCCACCGGTGCTTGAATTATAAAGCGGAAATACTGCCGACCATCGCTCGCGCACACTTTTATATCGCGCCTGTCATCCGTCGAGCCCAACACATCGCTACGCATTCGTGTGTGTTTGCAACGAAACGTTGTATTAAACATGCAGAGAAACAGAGTGAGTCACCGCGATCGATTTCGGTCGAGTCGTTACACCCGCACGGTGTCTACTATCTATACCCATCTGTCTGCCAAGTCCATCCGCGATGATGGCAGACAGAGCCATCGACGAGAGGGACGGACATCCGTGGAGAGATTTTTAATTTTCATCAGACCGGAAATTCGAGCCGAGCGCGGAATCGAATGAACTTTCCTGGATATATTGTAGCTTCGAGTTATTTGAAATAGAAACGATGATTTCCCTTTTGCCCGAGACAGAAATTAGTTTTTATTATAATAACGCCATTTCTCTCTCTCGCTTTCGCCTGACATACTTCTGTCGATCCGATTATAAATGAAGCTTCGTCTAAAGTTTGCCAGCGTTGGCCGATTACGTTGTGAATAATAATGTGGAATATCTCGTCGGCAAGTTAATACGGTATAAAAGTTTTGTCGAATTAAAATTAAATTGTACGGAGCGACCTTCCTTAGATACATGTATGCATAAAATCGATGCTTCTATAGTCGACTCCTAGAATCACCATAAAATCGGGACTACTAACCCTTCTATCAAATAACTAAAATGTAATAAAAAAAGATGTAAGTGGGGAATGAAAAAAATTATACATTAATTATAACGAACAAGTCTTGACACTTCTTTCTCGGGATATCTGTATTAAACAGCTGATTCGCGCTTCAGCAACATTTAATACAATATCTTGTCGCGCTCAGTAGTATACGATCTCAAAAAATTAATGAGATAAAAGAATAATAAAATAATATTCAATCGCAAAATTTATACACGATAATTATGTCATTAAAAAATATTTAAAAAATGCGAAACGTCAGACAGAGCTCGCGAAAAATGACATGTATCAATGATCCCTCCTTGAACGAACAACCGCTTACACGATCGTAAATTTGACGTCGCGTATCACGCCATAAAATTGCGATAATGCTGTTCTTTATGTGGCCATTCGATACGTCACAAATTGCGCGAGTGAATGGCGCGTGTGGCGAACGAACGTCAATAGCGTCAAGTGGAATGAATCTTGGATGCTTCCTCGGTCCTCTTCGTGCCCGATAAAATTACGCTCGCTCGATATCGATTAACCAACGTTGTTTGCGGAAAGGCGGTTAACACGCCGCGGCGTGAATACTGTGGGAGTACCCAAGTGTACTTACAACTTTCGACGGGGTGTGCACTTTGTACGTGCCGCGATGCTGGTGGCGTTCCTGATAGCCGACCGGAATTAAATCGGTGTTCAGTCGAAGGTCGAGAACGCGCTCGACGCCATCCACATTGAAACCCACCGTCAGCACGTCCGCGTGCTCGATGTCCTGAAAAATAAAAAAAATATTGCAATTTAAAGTTTCCGTTTGCCAGTAAGTTTTTCTTCTTTCTCTACATCGACGTTACAAAAATGCAAAACTATAACGTATTATCGATTCAAGAACATATATTGTACTGTACAAGCTTATGAGAAATTGATCGATTGGGAAATTAGAAAAGAAAGAATCATAAAAACGAAAAATAATTTTTATAGTTTATGTAAAAAATATAAAATAGATATTAAAAAATAAATAATAAAAAATATAAAAATGAATAATATAAAATAAATAATAAATATAAAATAAATAATAAATATAAAATATATAATAAATATATAAAATTGTTGTAATTATAAACAGAAATGAAAATTTTATTTTATTCCATCCATATTCGTCATGTTTTATATACTTTTATTACTGTTTATCTGTTTATATTACTATGTATTTATATTTAATTTTTGCCAGATATAATCTAAAATTTCGATTATAATTTTCACATGTAATATTTTTTACATATATTACCCTCCATTATAAATTTCTTGTCTGCAAAGACCGATTCGTCGCGACTTGAATGGTGGAATAATAGCCGATTCTTTCTTGTCACCAGAGAGCCCGATCGCGCACCTGTTGCATTAATAGCGATAAAACTATGCTTAGACTTAAGAAAAGAAATTTTCTCTCTTGAAAATTGAACTGCCGAGATTGTTGTATCGAACTGCAATTAATTTTATACTCGGATGCTCGCTTTCTCCAGCCATGAAACCGACTGACTGAGTATTTAACAACCTGAGAATATTGTCTGAACAATAAACAGGAAAATTGGACGTCGGATTTTCGAGGGAATATTAAGCAAGCGAATAGCGAAACTTCCTTACAAATAATTAATTCAAATGTAATTTGTATTTCTGTAAAAAAAAAATAGAAAGTTTGCAAAAATAATGTATCTCGTAAAAAGTAGTATCTGACATTTGAATTTCGTTTATGAATTTTGACAATGACGAAAAAATACAATAATAATTTTACATGGTTAAAATTTGATCATGAATGATGAGATAACGTAATAATTCGATACGGAAATTATCATATTCATGATAAACTTGTCTGCGTGATTTCTACGCCTATTAATCACGACAGCATGAATTCAATCCTTGATTACCAGAGTAATGTCAATTATATCGGTGCAACAGCTGACTGTGCGTCGCATTTGTCGTTTTCGGTGCGATTAATCCAATTTGCCGACTGTCATATCGTTTGAAATCGCGTAAAACAGTTAACGTTATTAGATTACAATTCCGCGAGGCCGAAAAGCTCGATTCGAAATTCATAAGCTCTCCGAGAGAATCAGTACAGCGTCATCCCTTTCGAGTACGAAACGCGTGCCGAGTGCGAAATGAATTTGCGAATCTCGTTTGCGCCACCGGCATGGGCGATGTTTAATTCATGTACATCCCAGCCGAGATACTCTTTCCCGCTTCTAGACAAACGACAAGCGAGTGGTGGATGCTGCGTTATCTGCGTAAACCGGATGCTGCACCGACGATGACACTGATGTTAACAGCGGTTAACAGTCTGCCGGTGGTCCTGATTGTGAGAGAACAATTTGGATGAATTTTTAATCGCATATTTTTATCGACAGAAATTAAATGTGCTATCTTTATCGATACGTTGCTCCGAATAAACATATTAAATTGTAATAATCAATTTTTTAAATTAATTTGAAATTGATTTTCAATCAAGTCGACAAAAATATTAAGGTTTCGAAATAATCAGCGGGTAAAGTCGTAGAGGAAGCCATTTTAAATACAATATTAGCCTACATTTCTGTGCCGTTTTACTTTTTAATCCGGACCTCTATTTTTAAAATAGAAAATGCTAATATATGAATAAATAAAATGTGCTTTTCTGGATGGAAATCAATTCAACGCTCTTTCGCTACGATTTATATAGATTGTGATTAAAAAATGGGAGATAGGAGAACGTTAGGAACCAGCCAGGATTAATCAAGGTAGTCGTTGCAACCGACGTTTTAAAAGCTTACACAAGATCACATGCAATCCTCCAGGCTACGTTTTACGTCCTCCTTACAATTTACGTCGACACAAAGAAAGCTTCTAACTAACCATCTTCCGTCCCGCGCGTACAAAGACGGGGTAGCGCGATGGAAGCTCGACTCTTAATTACTCTAAGTGCCGCGTTCAATTGAAATTGTGGCAGTAATTACTCGTGTAACGTAGCGCTGCGAAATTGGAGAACCGCGCTTCTCTCCACGCTGGGATGGATAAATCGAACCAAGGTACTGCGCCAACATGAATTATTGATTAACCTCCTTGCTCTTCGACAGCCAACGCAATGCCGTCTAATACACCTTCGTGAACTCGACATCCTCCCCATCCTTTTTAATAAACTAAGTCTTCTATGAAGATAATAGTATTTCGTTTATAGCTGTTTGTAATAACAATAATTTTGCTCAAAATTATAAAATAATATATTATTTTGATAATATAATTGTCGATTTATAATATAATTTCTTGATTTCAAGATAAAAAAATCGCTGATGTATATATCTTGATTCGGAGTAAATAAAATTAAAAATAAAATTATAAAAGTATTATAATGAGTTTTTATTGGTATAAAGATATGTAAATGAAATTATAAAGATATACATATAATAAAGATTATATTAATGAATAAAATATATAAACGAAATTATTATTATAAACACACAACTGCAAACAAAATACTAATTATTTTCAATAATTTTAAATTCAAGTTTAGTATTATTATATTACTATATTTATTCGGTATTATATATTACTATATTTATTCGGTTTAATATACGTTTTATTCATAGCAAAAAATTGGTTTCACAATAAAATTTTATTTAATAATAAAAAAGAAAACAAATATTATGAAATGCATATATTATGAATTGCTTGTGCAAAAATATTGCATTAGTGGTGATAGAGATAAATTAAAATTAGCTAACTTGATTACATGCTTGTTAATTATAATTACAAATGACATCGAGATCTCATTAAACTTGTAGAATAGAAATAATTTAATCGCTATTATTTAAAAATACACAGATTGATGAAAAATCAGAATCTATCAGATGAAATATGACTTTTTAATAGCCTCTGTATTATGCTCTGTATTTAAAAATTGATTTCCAAAAAGAATTAATCGAAGCATTAACCAAAATGATGAGAATCTTCAATGTAATTTCTACAAGGCACATACTATATCGTAAGACAAGTGGCGCAGTAGCGATATTTCTTAGGAACCCGTCCAACGATAACCAGCATAACGCTGTTGTATGGATCGACAGTACGTTCCTTTGAAATCCTTTCAACGTGGTGTATATCATTGTCCAGTGACAGTTAGCAATCTATACTTGGCTCGCGGCCACCGCAGAAACCGTTTTTGATATTGTATCGTTGCTCAGTTCTTACAGTGGCACGACCCGCATCCGTTTTCCGTCGATATCGGGAAACAAATACATATATATGTATCGCGAGGTCACGGCTATTTGATATATTCGTGTATAGATATCTCACGTTGAAATATCGCCTAATCTTCCAAATTTATGCTTTATTCAGTTAATCTCTTTCTAGAGGAGATTAATTGTTTCTTGCTTAATTAATTCTCTCTTTTTGCCCCATTCGCGAGAAAATGATGTCAATTTTCTCAGACAAAAATTCCAAGTCGACCAAATCGATAAATAAATCAGGGAATTTTAGGTTTTAAATAATAGCTTGCTAAATTCGACACAAAATCTATAACGCTATATAAATGATTGAAATAATAGAAAATTAATGTAAATGTATTTTTTATATAATGTTCTCGGATTGGAAGTGGTTAAAACAGATCCGAGAGTGTTGCCAAGGTAAACGCGAAAGCTCGCAAAAGTTGGCGGACACTTTTTGCTCCTCGCTCTGTTGGCGCATCCCAAACAATTTATCCGGCAAATTCAACAAACTGCATTACTCGGTCGTTGAATTAAACAGTCGGTAATCGTTTCAACTTTTCCAGAGGAGAGAATCGGGCTGCCATTATTTCGCATGTCGACGGGAAAAAAATCGTTGTGCCGTCCTTTTAATCTCGTATACAGAATCGAGTTAATTCGAAAAAGGAAAAAAGGAATGTAACGTCGGAAAAGAAAAAAAAACAACACGAAACGTCCGGTAAAACAGAAAGAGAGAGAAAAGAAGAAAAGTTTCTCCCTCCGACAACCGTAAAACTCGGCCGACGTGGCCCCTACGTTTCATTCATTGTGAATACCCGTAAACTATCCTCGCTCACGTTTCCGGAATTTCCGCTTCCGTGGCTCTTCCTACACCGAACTCGCCGATTGTGCGTGCCCCTCGGAAATTCCAAGGGAAGGAAAAGAAAAGCTTGACGACGATCTTTTTGAGAAAAAATTCCAGTAGGGCCACGTAGGGAAATGCGCGCCAAAATGGCAAGAAAGACAAATTGAGAGGGTCGTTCGTACGAATAGAAATGCACAGCACGAGTCACCCCCACAGAACATTTTGATTAATCACGCTCGAAAGCAATTTGTGTTCAACATTCGACGACAATTACTAGCTTTCATATTTAAATATAGTATATCTCGGAAGAATTTCACTCCTCCCTGTAAATAACGTTTATATAATTTCTTTTATAAAAAAATATATATAAGATGTTTCACAAACACATTTTCAACTAGTCAATATTTAAAAAATTGAGGTAAAATTAAAATAATCACTTTTTTCTATGTTACATGCTGTATTTTACATATCTTGAATTATAATGTATAAGGTGTTTCTTAATAAATGCGAAAAATTTTAGGAGATGATTCTTTGTCGAAAATTAAGGAGAATTTTTCATATAAACATATATTTCTACACTATTTCCTCCTTGTGGAGTTACACTCCTCCAAAAATGGAGGTAGAAATTAGGTTTTTATTTTTTAGATTTTTAGTTTTTATTATAATTTTGTTTTTGTTCTAATTTTTCCAACATTTACTCTAATTTTATTTTTATTTTAAAATTTAACTTCTCGTAATTCGAAACCTATGCTATTTAGCATCGTGCTGTGCACGATAACGTATTTTATTTTTTTTCTTGAAAACTACTGATTTTATGAAAAAAATAAAAGAAATAAAAAAGTTTCTAAACAAATAAAACTTTTTAATGCATATTTTTAGATGATTATATTCCGGCCCATTCTAATAAAAAATTGAATTGATACGGATTGCTAGTTTTATCCACTTATAACAATACGGGAGGCTGAAAAAATATTAATAAATAACCTTTTTACTAGTAGAAAATATCCACCTAATTTCATTTTTTTAACTTGTTCCAAATTTGAGAAGAAATAAAAACCTAATTTTTACTCCCATTTTTGGAGGAGTGTAACTTCACAGGGAGGGATGTAGGAGTATATATTTATATGAAAAACCCTCCTTAATTTTCGACAAAGAATCATCTCCTAAAATTTTTCGCACTTATTAAGAAACATCCTGTATAAATGAATTATAATATATTTATATATAAATTATTTTCTTGAGACACTCGAAATCCTGCTTAGATAAAATTTGGCTAAAAAAGTATTTATATGTATTTTTTCCGTAAATTCTGCAACATCCTAGAAGTATAAAAAGAGAGAAGTAAATTAAAAAATTAAAGATAAAAATCGTATATATGTGGCTTGATTTTAAATTCAATTTTTCCTAAAGATACGCGATGAATTAATCTACATACAACGCTGTTCGCACGCGACTAATAATTCTTAATCCGCGCAATTAAAGAGATTCAAAGCCAATGTGTATAATTGAAAGGAGGAGAGCATGGAAGAGAGAATTCCACGTGTGTCGTTCCTCGGATCATTGAATGGGTCTCGATGAACTCGAGCGAGCTTTATCGCGGTCGAATTTAGACGAAACACGCGCGTCAATTCGTATACTTTTCGAGAGTGCAACAGAAACAGAGAAACACACCTGCGGCTCGATTTAAATGCGTTAATGGCACGTAGCTTTTGCGATTTTAATTACGGCGCGGTTATTTGCGCGGTCGCGACGTTATTCGTGTCGCGAAATACAAATCATCAACGCTCGGCGCGTTACATTGGGTAATTGCCTGGTTGCGGATCGCGATTTCTTTTTTTTTTTTAACATTTAACCGCGAAAAAGAATTTATTTCAATCTACTAAATTGTAACGACGCTCATTTGTCGCGTATTTATGTGCTTCGCCTATTGATGTGGTCGCGTATCATTTATGCAAACGTAATTATTCGTCGCGTGTTTATTGTGCACGACACAAACCGGACGGTTAATTATAAATAAATAGGTTACGCGCAGAGTGTCGATGCGACAAACGTACATCATTTCAGCGATATTCGCTAAAATTACTAGTACTTTTTCGTTATATTTTTAGAAACGAAGAAATATTTTTATTACGCGCCGCGAAAGAGCAAAAACTGCGAGTGGAAAAATAACCGGATATCACATATAAGCGAGATGTCCGTGTGTATTACTAAGCCCGGGATCCTGTATCCAACTATCTCGCCACATCGACACATTTTCACATAGTCAGAGAATCACAGAGAGTAGTGTAAATTTCGAAAATTATCCGGTTGGCAACGACCGGAAAGAGAGCGAACACAGGCGCTCCCGTATGTTCGATACGCGCGGCTGCATCGGCTGAAAGCGAACGGAATTAATTGATACGAATCCGACAAGTGACATCGGCAGCGAGCGCAAAATGCGGGCGGTTCGTCGGCTTTCTAGGCTTCCTCGCTTTCGAAAAGTTGAAATAGATCCGCTGATTACGCCCTCGCTAAGAAAAATCTTTCTCCTCTCGAGTCGTAGAGAGTATTTCACTCTACTCCTTTTTTTTAAAACAAAATTTCTCCCAATTTTCTTCCAAAAATCACTCGATAATTGTGGACGGATCTCGATTGATTTTTATCGAGTAATTTTTCTAAATATATTTTCAATATATTACTTATATGTCATATACGGAAACGCACGTGTGCTATTTTTAACTTTGCGCGACTGGAATTTATATGATTCTCGACGACGACGATCGGAAAACGCGTGCTGCGTACGACACGAGTGAATGCGCACACATTGCCGTATTCATTCTCAGGACCACGCCAAGGTTGCGGTGAATCTGTGTTTTCTTTGTACCAGGCCTTTCCCTCTCTCGAGCGGTATTTCGACATGCGCTGGAGAATGCATAATAACCGAACGCTTATACAAGCTATTTATATAAAAAAAAGAATTGCAACATCATAATTTATCTCATTCTCATATGAGATGATTATGATTTGATATGATTTTTCCGCCAGAATATCAAAATATCCTCATATGAATGCAATAAAAATTCATAGAGAGAGAAAGAGAGAATGATAGATCGTTTATTTCGTTACGTGATTTTTGGATTTGCATGTCCAACGAGAAATATCATATAAAATATATTTGTATTTAATATTTTAATTTTTACTTTAATTTTTATTGTATTTTGTTTTATTTTAATTTTAAGGAAATTATACTCATTGGTATTTAACCAAATTTCTTTCTATCAATTTATTTTATATTAATTTGTTATATTCATTTATTATTTATTTATTATTTTATTATTTTTTATTTAAATTAATTTAAATTATTTTATTATTTCTTATTTAAATTATTAAACATTTTTTATTATATTCTTGATATTTTATTATTATCTACATAGATAATGATATTAGATCTGTCGCATATTTTTCCAATACAGCGCCCAACAACATTGATTTGATTAAACGCTTGAGAGTCAGCGAGCAACTGTTAAGCTCTTGAATTTACGAGAAAAGGCGGGTGTGGACAATTTTCTTAATATACGTTATTTAAATTATATAAATTTTTTTTATATAAATATATAAATTATATAAATTTATTTATATATAAATTATTTCAGGAGAGTTTACAACCTCGTAAGTACGCTCTTCGCATTTTCTGATCCTGCTCTATCGTACTTGGCAAGGCTGGCATATGCAATATCATTTAGAGGTTCGTCGTGGTTACCTTGCGGAATGAAAGAAATCTTTAATCATCCTAGACCAACTCGTCGAGCTCGCAAGCAGAGGAAGTCTCGTTTCCGCAGTTTGCCGCCACCGGCAGATGTGAACAAAGAACTTGTCGTCCGTATGATTATCGCAATCTAATCTAGCGGGGAAATTTACATTATGCACCGCAGCTGATGCAATTCCGCTTCAGTGGAGCGATATTAGCTCGAATTTTCATCTAAAAAATGTTTCGTTAATCTGCCATCTGGTTAAAAAGCTTGTGCGGCAATTTACAAAAATAATTAAATGGTCAAGAGCAGAAAATAAACTTGCACACGCACGTCATGTAATTTAAGTAAAAAAAAACAATATAAGAGATTTTTTAATTATAAGGATAATTCTCTAATATATGCTAATGAACGAAATTTGAAATTGCTTCGTACGCGTGTGTATGTGTGTCTCGCGTTACAGAATTTCATGAATATCAATGTCATAGTCTGTAAACGTATAATGATGTCTCAACTTTGAAATTCTGTTAAAAGTTAAAAAAATTGTGAAAGAGCTTTTGTGTTATATATCTTGTAAAGAGTCTTGTAAAATGGCCGGAAAATTGAAAAGTTGTTACTCTCCTTTTTCGTATATTAAAGAACCTTTGTAAGATCGCACGAGCGCGTTACTCCCAAGAATATATTAATTAAAGATTAATTTTATAAGGATAGCGAACTTCGCATATTCGCGGAAGAATAGTCGACCACGTAGCTAATGATGTACATATAATCTAGTAATTACGTGAGAACTGATCTAATAAGTACAAGTACTGTAATACTGTTATATTAAAATTTCGCTCTCTGGAGAGATTTTTTACTTGGTTCCGAGAAACGCCCATCAGAATAAATCTTTCACTGATATCATTCAATTAGTTTACTGCATTTTCAATCAATATCATTCGATCATTCAATAAAATTGATTGAAATCTGCTTCATTACTTGACCGTAGAAATTAACATACCCTAATAATATCAGTCACATTCTCTCATCGACTTATGAAAATACTTATACTTATCCATTTTTTATAAGCTCATATTTTAAATGCAAAGCTGCATATAAAGTGAGATCTATTCTTTTCGATGTATCTCTTACTCGTCAGAAATATCTCGCGGAATAGTTTAAAATTTTAAATAAACTAACGAAGCTCTATCGAAAATTTATTGGACAATAGCGTTTTTGTTTGTCCTACAGCTATCGTTAGATTTAATCATTTAATTATCGTTTAACTGTAATTTATCAAATATCCTTCGACATAATGGTTACATTAAATTACGATAGATTACAATTATAACTTATATCGATTGCATCTCAATACAATGAATGAACGTATCTCAAGAATAGAAAAGATGATATCTCAAGAAAGATGAATCATTAACTTCCGGAATGTTCTGAATCATATCTGAATTAATTAACCAAGACAATTATAAACGTCATAAACATCGTATAAATACAACTGACATTTCAAGAAGAGCGAATAAAAATAAATATTTAACAAAATAAATAAAAATTAAGCGAAATAAAAAATAACTATGCTTGTAAAAAAACAATTGTTCAATTTTGTTATCACTATAATAAAAGATACTGCTGTAGAAACGCTGTAGAAATGCACAAAAAGATTTAATGATAAATCTTATTATATTGAAACAGGAATAAACATTGTTATCCAAACAGTTGCTTCTTTGATTTCTATCCGTAACGAGAAACTCGAGATGTTCAGTTTCCCTGGCTTCCTTATCCTTTTCTATTTTTCTAGTTGTTAGATTTCTCTAACCTTGATAGAATTTTCACGGTTTTCTACACTTAAATAATGATTCAGTTTCGCTAAAAACAACTCAAGTGCAGAAGATTTATATGAATTTGGCATCCCTCTCCCATTTTTTAATCAAATAAGTTTTCAACGCAGAAAATAATTATATTTTTTATAATTTTATTTGTATGTATCATCATAACATTACATCGAGAAAATTATTATTATTACAAACAGTTCTGAATTAAGATGTATCAACGATTTTTTTATCTTAAAATTAAGTGTTAAGTTCAATCATTTTTTTAAACATTGTATTTTTATAGTTTCAATTAGAAGGTAATTATTGTTACTACAAACTACAAGCGAAATACTACTATCTTTTGTATTGAAACATTAGTTTATTACAAATAAAATTCATATAGAGCTGCACTTCGCATCGCGAAATTTTATCTTTCTACTTTTCAAGATAGATACACTAATCTCATATCTCGAAATCAATTACGTATATGCACATGAAAGATGCAGAAATGCGAACAGCAATCGGGCATGTGTTATTCAAGATATTGAGCAATAAAGAATCATAGCCGCTACTTCTATCAAACAAATTGATATTGTCTGTTAGCGCGTATGATAGCAAGAAACGGAGTAAATCGCTCGTTTCATCGAAGATTAAATTGTGCAGCTTGTTCGATATTGGCTATTACCATGACCCACAATCCCAATTTGAGAAAACTATCAACAGAGAGATAGCAATTGATGCGCGAGTAATAAATTTTTAAAAGAAATCTAATACACCCACACGTAAAATTAAAAAATTCCATAGTGTTTTACAATATTTGCATATTTTAAGTAGTTGTTCATATTTTATTTATCATGTCAGAAAAAAATTCGATTATTTTAATAACATTATTTAATGATAAAATTCATGTAAAATATTAGTAAAATTTATATATTATTTATATATTAATATATTTATATATTATTTATTTATTAAAATTTATTTATTAAAATTCATGTTGAATCCAATTTAACATCAATCAAAAAGTCTATTTCGCTGTCTATTCAAAAATAAATCATGCACGTAAATCACATCTCTGTATCACTGTATAACGATTAAATCACAGTCTGTTGTCATGCTAGAATCTGCAAATTCGAGCAACCGTATTATTAGTGAACTTATACATGTCCTGCAGGTTCGCATGTCAAACGGTGTGAACTGTATATTTAGCGAAGAAGATACTAGTGTCGTCCCTCTGTCTAAACTAACACACGAAGGCACACACGAGTACCTCTGTACTGTTGCAGTATTTGGGATTGCGGTGTTTCCAAGTTTGTTTCACGATTCTGGGATTCGCAACGTTGGTGCGGGAATTCCAGAATTTAAAAAAAAGAGACCGCTACAAGAGAGTGAAAAATTTGACACCACGCGTTACGTGCTCTAAAAATTTCAATTAGTCCGAATGTCATACACATTATTTTTTCTAAAACATGCTTTTCGTTTTAAATTTATATCTAGTAATAGTCTGCAATGGTCTGTGATTTTTTAAGATATTTTTTTCAGACGAAAACGAGAAAGATAAATTTTTCGCTAGTCTTTTTTAAACGTGATGCTCGTGTAATATAATTTTTATTTTATTCTTCGTTCAAAACATTTCTCTGCTTCTCTGCTCGATTTAATTCTTTAAACTTTTGCTCTAAAATTCCTACGCTTTATGTATATTGTCGCGATTACGCAGCCTGCATTCGCGATGTGCATTATGCGTTTGCGACTCGCAGTCGACGACTACGTTGGATGGAGGCCAATAAAGCGAATTGTTCACGATATTCGAAGACACGGGAATGTCTCGGAAGAATATAGCCGTACTAAAAACGCAAGCTACTATACGCGATATTCCTCCGCCGTCACCTTTTATCGTTACATTTATCGTTATGCCGTTCACGAAACAGGGCGATATCGTTTGATAAAATTACTTTATTGTTTGGCATGTTTCGAAGCACGTCCAATCCGGCTACAAAAAATCCTAGATATCTGTGGTTTCGGTAATACAATAAAGAAGCGCAATCTGCGAGCAATCATTGCGACGTGCGAAATTGAGATATTTAAAGATAGTGTTGAAAATGAAGTCGTAAAGTCGGAGAGTTGGAGTTAACGTTTTAGCAAATTATATTAGAATGTCAGAATCAAAATCAGATTTCTCTCTCTTCAAAAATTATTATTAAATTCTTATTTTCTTTATGTATCGCAGAAACTCTAATCAATTATGTAAATTATTATTTTTAAAAATATATTTCTCGAACATTTCTTCACTTTAATTTTCCTTTTTTTCTCTAATAGAGGGAAATCTCTCTTCTCAATATAAAAAGATAAATTGTATAACGTCGTATTATGAATTCATTATCGTATTTTGAATTCAAAAGTGAGTTTAAATTGTAAGTGCAAAATATTTTTTTATCGCGTATATTTTATTTTTTTATTGCGAAACTTTTGACACAATAGAAAAACGAAATATGCACAACAACTTTTGATAACTGTGTGTATACGTGTGTATTGTATGTTGCATATACTCTTATCTGTAAAGTGCAAATCCACTGTAGAACTCACCAAACAATGAATTCAAAAGAAACGATACCGAGATATGGATATACATCCGATGTATAAATTCTGTTGTTATTCCTATAAATGTGCTTTTCTTGCTTTTCTTCTATTATATGATACATCCGGAAAAAAGATAGGAAAAAATCCAGGAATGTGTTGTGCTGCATTCGGAATAGCTTTCACAGAAATGAAACATTACTTTATATTTTCCTCGATATTTTATATCTGTTTAGCGCAATCGTTGAGACGGAAAAATTATTGCATAAGCGATTCAAAAAAGTAATCTCATTTTCTATTCATGTAGAATTAGTAGTTTTTTATTCATGTAGAACTCACTTCGACTACGTTTCCACCAATTGCGTCCTTAAAATTAATCTAAAAATCTAGACAATTTTTCATTTATTTAAATTTGGAATTTAAAACGGTTAAAAAGCGATATTAATAAACATATTAACAATATTTTTTCAATATCTATATATAAAATTTAAATATTTACATCAAACTTAAGACATACGTGACAATTTTTGAGAATTTTCTTTACGATAAATGTTAATCGTTGACAATTTTTTTTATTTTACAAATAACATATCCAAGAATATTTTTTTTTTACTTTGGAAAAATGTCATATATACTATTTTTTGAGAAATGATGATTTGGAACTGAGTTCTCTTCGACGGACATCGAGGAAAAAAATCAAAATTTCTATCTTTCGAATAACATTATCCAAAACTCAGTCACACATACAATGTCCAAAAGGCAACAATTATCTTTCCCTTCTGATTTTGCGCCTGATAATAACCAACAAATGAAGTTTTTTCTCTCTCTTTCTCTGGTTTCTTTCGCCGTCCTTTCTAATAACACGATTCTCGTGGCGAGTATTTGTTCGCTTGTATTCGCTGCACGCCGAAACATTTGCATTGAAATTGTTGCACCCGGCGCCGATACACGTTTCGCATCGTAATCCGCCTGAGCAAATGGCGAACGTCGCGCGAAAATTCGCAGAAAAATGGCACTCGGCGACCACTGATAGCGAACAATGCCAAGAGAAGGTCACGAAGCGTAGGCGTTAAATATCTTCCAGTCCGATATATTTGATAATTAATATATATCCAACTATAAAATATAATTTCTTACAGTTATATAAAAGTGAAAATAAAATATATTAAATCGCAAGCTCTATTTCAAGTAAATGTGTTAACGAATAAAATCGATTAAAAAATTTCTGTAAAATAATTTATTTTATTTTTATCTTAATTTATTAATTAATCTCTGCAAAAAAGGGAGGAAATGATCGACAAGAAAGGCTCTTTGTGTCCATAAAATTTTTACAGAAGAATCATGAATAATATCTTTATCAGAAACCGCTATTACAATTCACATTTACGAGTCAAGTATTATACGATATGATAAAGAGAGAGATGGAGAAGAGTCGATTTATGCAAAAGTCTTGAATATAGTATTTTTTCATAATGCGATCGAAGAAAATCCAAGTGACGTCTTAGAAACTCGAGGATATACGAGCTAATATTTCATGGAATTTTTAAACTTTTTCTAGTTTATTCAAAAACGAAATGTTGAATCGTACTCACGTTCTCTTTGGTCGATGAAATGTGCCTCTTTGTCCTGCCGTGATACACTCGCGGTTTTACCAGGACGTGTCTACTAAAGTCTGGGGACGGACCTATAACAATTAATTAAACCAAGCTGAAGTATATATTAGACTTGTAAAGTACATAATAAAATACGAACTTTAATCAGTCTCGCAAGACAAAGCAAAACACCGAGTGAACTTGATGTCTGTGGTGAACTTAATCTGTTCTGAGACAATTTCCTTTTCTGTCCAGAACTATTTATCAAGAACTGTATTGAAAATAAAAACATAGAGAATTCAAATAAAAAAAAAATAATTAAATATATATATAAATTAATAAATTTGAGATTTAAAAGTGCCATTTTATACTATATTTTTAAAAATTAGCCTTTTCTTAACATAAAAACAATTTTGAATTTTCGTTCCCTCGGTGTTAAAAGTATTTTGCGCTTTTACTTTATGCTAACTTCAGTATCAAACTTATAAGTCAAGTGGCTCTTACCGAACCATTCAAGTGTTAAGCGACAAGCGACGTTGAAAAAAGGATGCGCAACGTAAGGGGAGTCTACATCGTAATATGGGATTTTACAAAGCTTTTTAGGAAGCTTCCACATTAATGAATATAGTTGGTGAATGTGTTGGTGTAGCGATCGAAGCTGCCAGCTCTTATACTTTTTTCTTGAACACCAGACATCACTGTTTTCTATCTTTTATGCATTATACGGAAATTAAGCAACATATTAAAAAGGGCTCTTGCATGCAAAAAAGTATATCGTATGCAATATTTAAAATCCATTGCTGGAGAGTCGCGTTAAAATTTGTCAAACGTCAATCCTACTAATTATCCGATAAAACGTCTTAACATCCATTAAAAATTGACATTCTTCATTATTGACTCGCGAGTGAAAATATTTATTTTTTTTTCGTTGGAAATAAAATTGTTACGAATTTATCACAGACACGAAATATTCACGTATAAAAAAAATCTTATAAAAAAATCGTGTAAAACTATGTGTATTTTGTTAAAATTCAAGCACTGTTAAAATTCATGACCGTGGGAATGGACTTTATTCTCATACAAAATAAGCAACAGAATTAAATCAAACGTTATTTTTCATTTGAATGCTCTTTTCGATAAACTCTCGGGGAAAAAAAGTAAAATATTTTCGATGGCGAGCGTATATCAGTATTCAGCGAAGCGTCCCCAAAAATTGCGAGGCTCTTTTCGCAAATAGAGCATTTTCGAACTGCGTAATCGAGCGTAGCGATCGAGGGTGCAATGAAATCGCTCTTCGCTCGTCGACACTCGCAGCTGCGCCGCAGGAAACTGCTCCTGTTCGTTTACACGAGGCCACCTCTTGCTGACACTTTAGCCAGATGTTGTATCGACAAAAGTCCTTGACACCGGTACGGTCTGCAACGGGGTAAATTCGGCGGTCGGGCCTCGGTTTTCCCAAAATTCGACTAACTACGCGACCCCATTCCTGTTCCGGGAGCAAACTATCGACCTACTCAGTAGCGTAGGAATTTATTTTCCGATTCGACGAAGTCGATATGCTTGCGAGGCGATACCATTTGCATTTATCGCGCAGGAAGAGGCGGATTTTGAGTCCGAAAATTCGAAGAAATGCAGAGGCAATTTCGAAAATATCGAATAAAAATAATGAAAATTTGTGAAGGATAATTTGAGAATAAAGAATAAAATTATGTAAAGTTGTAATAAAATAGATTCATGCAATTAAAACAAACCTGTAGATATGACTATTTAAATAAAATCTACAATATTTGATTTATGACATTTCTTTCTAAAATGTATACAATTAATATGGATCATGAATTAAAGTCGGATAATCAGATGAATAGATGCATTATTAATTCCATATTTAGACTATAATTTTGCGATTAAAAATTGTTTCATAAATTTCGATATGATTGCTTTATTACCGTTAATATGTAATTTAATTATAACGCAAATAATTAAACATAGTTACTTATTACAATTATTAATTAATAATTTATTACATCGTGTTTGTTGATTTACTGCTTTTATACATCGCTGCATACGAAGCATCGTATAAAAGCAAACTATATTGCGTATGTAGGCGAGAAGAGGGATTGGCTGGCACGATTCGTCATTCTGTCAACTGCACATTAAGCGCGCTAATTCTTCCCGTGTAGGTGGTAAACGGATTGAAATTATTACTTAACGTTTCCTCTGTTTCTCGCGCGAGCATCGTGCAAATCTGAATTTCAATTAAATTTACTCACGCGCGGTCGATATAGGCATCGACAAGCCGGACGCATGTAAATTCATATTCAGCATCGATGCTATTATTTCTCGATGATAAATCCTCGATAGCGACTATCAAATTTAATCGGGAGAGAGAGAGAGAAAGAAAGAGAGAGTTTTAAAGTATTTTATCGGTTATCGATACGATACCTATTGAATGAACTGTCGACGTGTCACGAAATAAAATTTTGCGAATCATGATTTGTTGAGTCATCCATTTTAATATTTGGACGGTGACTATTGCTGATTTAGCACTTGTTTCAATGGAAAAGTTTTAACGTTTGCTCTCTGAAAAAAAAAGAACGATCAATCACACGCGTTATTACTATCATTTCTTTAGAGAGGTAAAAAAAATTGGAAGAGATACACGTCTCCTGCCTATTTCAAGATGCCTTTTCAGAGTTGACAGCGAAGAAGGCTAGACCTGAATTCTTCCCGGATCGCTTCCCGCTTCGTGCGCATCCCATGCAAACATGCGGATCCCTTATTCACGCGGTTTGCTTCGCGTGCAATTTGAATGACAGGCCGACGCGCGAAAGCGATAATAGCTTCCTGCGATGGGCGGCGATCGCGCACATCGGATCGCGGATCGCGTTCGGGAGCGATTATCGGACGGCATCATCGTCGGTCAGTTACAAAGTGGGTCAGCGTGGAATTTTGATCGACTCTTTAAAGCGGACGAGAGTTCGCGAAGCGCTCGCACGCACATGTGCGACGACGTTTATGAGAAGAGCGAGATTGACGTCAATGGAGATGAAAAAAAAGAAGGACTCGCGTGTAAAAACGGAGGCTCTCGCGAATATACAAGAGTGCGAAGAAAGGCGTTAATGGCCGCGACAGAGAGAGAGAGAGAGAGAGAGCCCATCTTGCCCGGCGACCGAACTCTTTTTTTCGCCAGCTTCCATGTTTCGAGAAGCCAATGCCTCTTACATCCAGGCCTCACCGGATACGTTTTTATCCTTGCTCGTAAAATGTGAGGATGTTTGTTTCTTCACTGTGAGCCTTAAAAAATCAGAGATATAAATAAATATCGAAAATTTTGTTAAGCAATTATTGGTAAAATTTGCTATCTCCTTTCAAAATTCATTTATGCATTTATGTCGTGGAATCAAATATAGGTTCAATATTATAATAAAATCAGTAATGACAGAAAATTATCATAAAAATGCGAGGTTAATAAAAATTTTATCTCATCAGTATCTTGGATAATCCGACGAATAGCGGAATAAATAACCGCTATATGTGACGTCAAAATGACTGACACAAGCGTAAAGAATCCTACAAATTTTAAGCAATTTTTGGTAAAATTTGCCATCTCTTTTAAAAATTTATACGCTTTTATATATCGAAAAAGCAAATATAGGTTCAATATTGATAATAAAATCAATAATGACAGAGAATTATCATAAAAATGCGAGGTTAATAAAAATATTATCTTCAACGAGCAAAATTAGAGATGCACTTTTATGCAAAACGAATTAAGAAAAGTACGATAATTTCGTAGTTTAAAAAAAATACTTTTGCAGAAATACAACAGATATATATCTTAAGCATCTCATCGCATCAGTATATCTTGAATAATCCGACGAATAGCGGAATAAATAATCGCTATACGTGACGTAAAAACGACTCGTACAAGCGTAAAGAACCCTACAAATATTTACCGTAAAAATATTTAAACGCACGCGATCGAATGAGTCGTAATAACATACTTCGATATAGCTCGCATTCGATATAGCAACACGTCATTCCGATCGACCGAATTTGACGTGCGTTCGATGGCATCTGTCAAATCGCGCGTCGCTCGCCGCAAGAGGTACATGCATGTCCACCGCGAACGCGACAGCGTGAGAGAAAGAAAAGGAGACGCTTACGCGTCCGAGCGGAATTTTTTTTTTCGCGTCGAAACAAAGCGACGCACGTGAACCGAACCGAGCTGTCAAAATCGCGACTTCCGGCACGCCTGTGCTGGCGTCGCACATTTTCCGCGTGTTTCCGCGGCAGCGAACACGCAAATTTGCTCGGACAATTCGACCACCCAGTTATCCGTTGCCGCACACGCGGATGTTACTCGTCCGGATATTAAATTCTCCCTCCCTCTCCTCTCCGCTCCCCCTTCCCCTCCTCCCCGATCTCCCGCCACATCTCATCGCTATGCGGGGAACGGTATATCCCGGTTAATACGGGTACTTTGCCCTATGATTAAATTCAAATAAACTCCGTCGTCACGTTTCTCGCGTGCGCGCAAACAACGGATATTTAATATTTGAATAATTTCGAGACTAATACCGCGATATGGGGAGTGGATTGCGTATGCGCGATTTCGTGCAATTTGTCGGAGCGAACGCGTGCTAATGAAGTTTGTATTGACTGGCTGAAACCCGCCCGCGTTTTGTTTGGATTCAACGGGAAAGCACAAAGCCCTCTCTTTTTACCGCCATTTTTACGGATTCCTTTGTCTTACGAAGGAGCCTCGCGAATTGAGAAATTCTAATTTTGATGAAACTTTACACACATGGATAAGCGGGATAAATAGATGAATTAAGGAATTTTCAGTTGCGGCCAAAAAATTCTAAAGGGTGATCATCTCTCATATGTAGACTTTTTTTCGGTATATCTCCAAAATTATTCGAGAAATCAAAAAGTATTTTACAAGTTTCATGATAAGAATATTTCTGTTTAATTATATTGATAAAATAATTTTTTTCAGAGATTTTTCAGAGTTCTTTAAAAAAATTATCCTTTCAAAATTTTATTAATATGATTTAATAGAGATGTTTTTGCCATAAAATTTTAAAAACATTTTTTGATATCTGGAATAATTTTAGAGATATATCGAGAAAAGCCGCATACATATGAGGGATGGTCTCACCCCTTAGAATCATTTTTGGACAACTGAAAATTTCTAAATTCATCCATTTATTTCCTTCTCCTTCCTCTACATGTGTAAAGTTTTATCAAAATTAAAATTTCTCGGTGTTATTCCCTTGTTAGTTTTTTTCCAAGTATTTTACAAGTTTCGTAATAAGAATATCTCTGTTCAATTATATTGATAAAATAATTTTTTTCAAAGACTTTTGAAAAAGTTCTTTAAAAACATTATCCCTCCAAAATTTTATTAATATGATTTAATAGAGGTGTTTTTGCCATGAAATTTTTTTAAAAACATTTTTTGATATCTGGAATAATTTTGGAGATATATCGAGAAAAGCAACAAACACACACATAAAGGGTGGTCTCACCCCTTAGAATCATTTTTGGGTAACTGAAAATTTCTAAATTCATCCATTTATTTCCTTCCCCTCTCCCTACATGTGTAAAGTTTTATCAAAATTAAAATTTCTTGGTATTATTTCCTTGTTAGCTTTTTTCCAAACAAAAATTTCAGTACCACTTGCGTCTTGTAAAAAGAAAATTAAGAAAAGAGAGCAGTAAAATGTGTGTAAAGGCTCTCTCACACAAGTTTCTAGATACTAAAAAGAGATCACGTGCAAAGTTGCAGTCGTTACAAAGATCTTTGCGATTCACGAGACATTCGCATTACAGGATTATCCGTGTATTACGAAATCGACAAGATAATAATACAACGTATCGCGCTGCTACGAGCATCATTACACCGCAGCTTGCCTTATCACCATTATTATTCTGCGCGGAGAATTTTATACGCTTTCGGATTTCTCTGCTCGACGTTCAGTATGTTATTACGAAATAACGTCGCCATGTCATTCGTGGCAGTACAAGAGCACTCGTAGGAACCGAGTCCGAGTCTTGTTGCCTTCACTTCCGCGACTGTTCTCCCGACAATTGCCACAGGTATGCAAACGGAACAACGCGACTCGGAATGATAATTCCTCTCTCTCGCGCCGATGTAATTGAACTATGTATCTCCGGCTATCTCGCAATTACGTCACGATGGATTTAAGCCTATCGGATAACTCGTTACGCTGGGCAGGGTCGATTTGTCATTAATTTCCTGTCAGACAAGCGGCTGTGTGCACGTGATACACACAGGCGGGAAATCGGGGCCGGTTATACAGCATCATCCTGATCCCCGTGTATCGCGAGAATCCCGACGACTCGATGCAATTGCTCGCATGCATCATCCTGACTGTGTCCCTCGTAGCAGCATCGACGTTCGTTCTCTGTTTGCTGACAAATTTATGACGACCGTCATTTTTGATATCGTTTGCTGTAATTTGGTCGACAAACATGCTCCAAGGTTGTTACTGCTGATTCTATAAATATTGTTACAAATTTATCTGATCCTGCGATAACATTTAACTCCAGACACAGCTTTTAACTGATTATCGATGAATTTATTTTTGAATTGATTTGATCGATGAAGCAGGATATTTCCATCAGGAAAGAAATAAAATGTTTCATCTTTCAATGTTATTTTCAAAGAATCTCATTTCTTCTTTAGATTACATTTATATGAATATTTCAGTCGTGTAGTATGTTAAACAGACATATAAACGTACGGTGAAAAATTGCACGGAAAGTGTTGAAAAATTGCTGGGTCCTGAAAGCGTCAGGATGATTGCAAGATTATGCGAATTCCGAAATGTGGGTGAATGGAAATTATACGCTGGGAGAAGGGCACGGGCATTTGTTTCAGCCATTTTCCATATCTCGGCCGAGGTCGCAAGATAATCCTGATTTACGGCGCGGGTCATCCTCTATATAGCCCAGATAGCACAGGCAACTAGACTCCGCCATATGGTCTGTCGTAGTAAGCTTATACAGAGATGCGAATGCTCGAATATGAATCTGTTGGTGTCGTTAATCAAGTAACTACATCGTTGAATCGTACGCGTGTCGTTGACCGGAGAAAGGAGTCGAAAACTCGACAAGATTCGAAGAACGAGAGTTTGAAAAACCATCATCCGATCTCGATTTTTATCAATTAAATGCCAGAAGGAGAACGCGGAAATGTTGTTTGCCCCCTTTTTGTCGGGATAAAATATTTCGTAAAATATCCTCGATATAAGTTCCTTGTCGATGTGACTTGTAACCCACTTTGCATTTCGGATATCGAATATAGCTTGGGAAACCTATCGCAGAAACTCGGAAACAGTATACTGAAAATGTAAAGACGATAGGAGTTTCACATTTTTCATCCTTACATATTTGTATCCTTACGTATTTTTCATGCTTTTAATGGCTGACTATATTTCTCATTGTTCTTATTCTCGGTACTATTACATATCTTTTTTATCCATTATGTAAACCTTATTTTTTTATGATACTTTTTACTTTGCATCTTCAGCGAATCGAAATGTAAGCTAGCATAAGCTTATCTCTTGACACTACATAAGTCGAACAAGTAATTTTTAAATTTGTTTGAAAAATGTTTGCCTAAATTTGGTATATTAATGTCATGCTTAATTCTATTTATTATTATACGTACAAAAATTATTTTGATAGCATTTTATAATGAGATAATTAGATAAGAAAAACCTGATTATCCAAGACGTCTCAAATCTTGTAAGATTTTCTGAGAATTTTCAGATATTTTTGTTCAATACTCCAAGTAAAATTAGTTACATTTGTAGAGATGAAATTTTTTAAAATAAATTTTTCATTACACTCACAAAATGAAGGACTTAAATTTTAAATGTCAGTTTCAAAATTGTACTAAAAAGAACTAAATATCGTAAAATAAATATTTTTAACTTTATAATATTTTCATTTTTTTACCATTGCTTGCAATATAAGAGCAAAATTACAAACAAAAGAGGGAATTTTTAAAAAAATATCCCGAGTTGCAATAAAATTCTATAAAAATCCTTCAATTTTTCTAAATAAAAATAAAAAAATTACAGAAGACCCCAAGTTTCTCCAAAAAGCAGAAACGAAAAAGTTTTTATTAATTAGGATGTCTCAAATCTTATAAGATTTTCTGAGAATTTTCAGATATTTCTGTCCAATACTCCAAGTAAAATTAGTTGCATTTGTAGAAATGAAACTTTTTAAAATAAATTTTTCATTACACTCACATAAAAAATGAAGGACTTCAAACCCAAGTAATAAGAAAGAAAGGCTAAAAGACCGTAGCGCAAGATGTTAGAGTGTAAAAAATAATAAATACTCTAAGTAAGAGACATAATATATTAATAATCCGTTAGATATAAAAATACATACGTACGTTTCGATCTTTTCAAGATCCTTTTCAATGTTCAACCAGTCGTTAGAAAATAAACAAACATTAAAAATTTTAAAATAATAATAACGGAGCGCGATTAAACAAAGACTTCAATTTTAAATGTCAGTTTCAAAATTGTATTAAAAAGAACTAAATATCTCGTAAAATAAATATTTTTAACTTCATATTTTCATAATATTTTTTTTACTATTGCTTGCAATATAAGAGCAAAATTATAAACAAAAGAGGGAATTTAAAAAAAAAGTCTCGAGTTGTAATAAAATTCCATGAAAATTCTCTAATTTTTCTAAATAAAAATATAAAAAATCCAGAGGAAGACTCCAGGTTTCTCCAAAAAGCAGAAGCCGTGTTATCTTTCACAAATTGGGCAAACTGGCATCATTTCGCGACTCTAATTGAAGAAATTGAATAAAATCACGGTGGAAGCGCTATTTTATGATTCACCAATTGACAAGCGGAAGATTCGAGAGGCTGTCATGTGTGCGATCACGCAAAGATGTTCGCAGATGACGACTGCGCAGCCGGAGGTGAATTAGCGACGGTCAATTAGGACGCGACTAATTCGGCGCGAGGCGGACAAACTCGCGCATCGGATCGGTGCACATGCGAAGGCGGATCTGCGTTTCGCGTTCCCATGACTCGCATCCCAATTTCACACGTGTCCCTGGCGATCGCGCGCGCAAACACGAAGAACGACGGCCATAATCGCGTGTTCCGTATTTCGCGACGGTCGACATGCATGGCACGTAACTCTCTCAACGCCGTCCCATTTCTTTCGTTTTACATTACCTACGCTACATCAACGTATAACGATGTACGAATTTTTTTCTCGATAAGTAAGACATCAGGGGTGTAAGTACGTGTGAACTCCTTTTGTTCGCGAGGGACTCTATTTTTCCAACGGGATGAAATTTATGCGCGTGTCTTGATCCTTTTCTCGGCCCATTTATTAGTGATTTAAAATTTCAGATATTTCTCTCGCGACACATTTTCATAAAAGTTTACAATTATTTTCCGCGGAAAATGTTTGCCGTTGCGAAGCTTTCAACGTAAACAGGAAGTAAGGTACATAAAATATCATGGATATGAATTTGCGCGTCAAACGCAGTATACACTCTACGCGATAAAAGAGAAGAATATACGCTGAACAATAGAGAAATATTTCAGACAGGATAACGTGAAAGTGAAGAAAGTTCTTCCGTCTCGTTAAAATAGACACCTGCCTCATGGTAGCATGCATTATTAATAAAAATTCAAGTCAGAACGTATCAAGAACCCTGAGAGACAAGATTTCTGAAGGCATTATATAATTAAAAAATAATAGAGAATAATAATTATATAATTTACCTAATGTACAGACAAATAAAGATTTATCAAATCTTTTCCAAATTGATTTTAGGAATATTAATTATAAAAAAAACCTTACAAAGGTAAAAAAAAATACACCAAGTATATAAAAATATTCTACCTTGTATGCAACAAAATGTTTAATAACAAAAGTCCTTAAAAATAATTTACAGTAATTTTTCCTCAGAAAAATCATTTTTCTAAAAAAATAAAACCTCAAAAAATAACTTTCCTACAAGAAACACTAAAAAATAAAATATCAAAACTAAATATGAAATCAATAATTACTATTGGCCAAGTACTTAAGAGCAATTTGTAAATTTGATATAATATTTGCCATGAAATATCAATCTTACATCGTAGAAATATTATACATAAATTATATTGTGTTCCAGTTCACTATAATTCTAAAAATTAATTTGACTGTATTAATCAATTGCAACAAAACATCAGCTACGATTGTGTTACGATCTCGATAGAAACATTATTTTCGGATTAATCGTAACGTGAATGAACGCGGCCGAGTTTAATGAATGGATCAATCAGACTCCCGTATCTGCGCTACTTTGTTGATCTCAGTCTACTCTCGTTAGCCAATTAAAGTTCATAATTACAGTCCTCCACTCATCAGGAGAGACTCCCGAACACATGACTCACGACGGATATCGCAATTCTCTTAGCGTTTCACTCACACGGACGCAAAAGCGACAGTCGTTGTTGATTAGCATAGTTGTCACAAATCGCAGCTATCGATTGTGCGTCGAACAGAGGCGAATTCCTTCATTCACAGATGTATAAAACGACGAGTGATGATAGATTTTCGATAGAGAGGGAGCTTGAACGAACATTCATTTCCGCAGAGTATTCTACACGTTTCGTCGTTTTCGACGTTTGCTTCTGTCAAAAATGAAATGCAAATTTCTGTACCATCCACAAGCGATGCGGTGAATTTTCCACGTAACAGCGATCTTTGTATCGGTGATAACGCTCGACGCTATTCATCAAATTGGATCTTTTGTTCGTTCTTTCGCTAGACTAACTGTATTCGTATATTTGATAGGGTTGGCATCAATCCAAAGCGGCTTATCGTTGACGCATTTGCAAGGCTTACCGACGAATTGGCTTCGGGAAACGGATATCTCGATCAGATGTGTCACGTTCCGTGCATTCGTTTGCGTTTCTGGACCGATTTCGCCGCATTTAACGGATTAATATGCACTCAAGCGTAACAAGAAAGTGCACAAGCGTAAAATTGATTTAGTTGCATTAAAACCCCGCGTCTACTTTTTGCTTATTCTACAACAATCTGGCGTGCTAAGAGGATAATACTAATGTATGATATATTTACTTAATAAATATTGTGAAGTTTATTCTGCATACTTTATGTACGTAATTTTACTATAGACGCATCTTGCAAAAAATAAAATTAATCAATGTTTTCTACGTATTTTTTGTGTCTTTTATGTGTCTTTTCTTTTTCAAGTAGATTTTTGATATTGTATATAAAAACAATATTTGACTGACAATGAGACCTTGCGGAAAATTAGAAAATCCTGATTTTGATAAAATTTTATACATATGTAAGAGGGGGAGTAAATAGATGAAGTTGAAAATTTTCAGTTGCGGTCCAAAAATTTCATTCTAAGGAATGAAATTATCCCTTATATGTAAAGCGGTTTTTTGCTTTTTTCGATATAAAATTATTCGAGATATCAAAAATGTGATTTTCTTTATTTTCAATTTTTTTGCATTTTTATTTTGCATGATAGTTAAAGAATTATAGATTTATTTGGACAATCAAAATCCACATATAATTAAAAAAAAAACGCATTTAGAGGTGCTCATGATGAAATTTGTTCACTTCTTTTATTTTAATTTTTTTTGTAAGATGGACAAAAACGATTATCTAATAAATTGCGGCCAATAAAATGCCATATTAATTTTATAAAAATTTGCATTTTTCGAAGCCAACATTTGACAGACTTTGATAAATGCCGAATATTATCGGTCATCCAATCCCATCACCGCCATTTATCTAATATCGAATAGGTTCTGCCAATAATCGCTCTCCTTTTGAGCGTGTGTAATTTCACCCTCGAGTGAATCCGTACATAAAATCGTAAGAGTACCAATGAACAGACTTTACGAGGGTCCATCGTTACGAGGGAAGCATCGTTTCGTCGTGCAGACTTGTAGAAAATTGCTCGCTCGGTCGAAATACAGCCACGCGCTATAATTGCACTCGTGTAAGATACTCCTTGCCGACACTCAGAATTGCTTGCACAACGGCGCGAGTGGCTAAAGGATCGCTTGTCTACCTGTCATATCACTTGTCTTATCGCTGCGCTTAAGTGTCGTTGTGTACTCGCGAAGCAAATTCTCGCCAACGTCTCTCGCGATGCGATTTGCACGACGATCCTGTGTATCTCGCGAAGCGAGCGTGTTTGCGGAATAATTTTTGCAGACTATTGTAGAAACAGTACATTAATCCTTTCGCAATAGCGTAAAGATACGCGAGATGCGCGTGTGCGTTAATTGAATTCGCTGAAAGGAAATTGCAACATTCTTTATTAATGATCTCCAGGATATTGAAAAATTCGAAAATTGTAAAACTGTTAACAGGTTTCCACTTTGATCGATGAGTTATATTCATGAATTATCGTCGAAACACGTTTCACAAACTTTGTCTGAAGCTCGCAACACAAGTTCACTACTTTAATATCCGCGCCTGTGCAAATAAACTTAAAAAGTTTAAGCTTGAAAATTTTTTACACACTTTCAAACTATGCTGTAGAACTCTGGGAAGCAACAAAATTTTACAGAAGAGGTACAAGAAGAGAGAGATGTATATATTTTTAGAAAGTGCATATATGTTCACGTATATTATATTATATAAGAATTCTCTCTCTCTTTCTCTCCTCCTCCTCTTCTCTCTAGAATTATTATGAGATGAAGACATGAAGATTCAATTAACGTGGCAGATATCTAAGATATAATGTCGTCGAGTAACCTATCATGTTTTTATTGAAACTCCACCATCTCCATTCCATTTCATTAAACATTCATTGTTTTTCAGGAGATGGAATTACATTCTTATTCGGATCCGTGTACATAAAAAAAAACTACAAGCTCAATATTTATGAACATTAAAATTTACTAAAAGAGTTTATTTTACAGCAACACGCGTGCGATTGTTTGTTCCATAAATTCAAGAAGATACACTACTATGACAAGCTGTATATTCAAAAGAATTGACTGTCACTGCAAACAAAATTGCATGCCAAGATGATGTACGGTGACAACCTTTGTATTTCTAAAAGCATTTTTATATGATCTCCGACATTCCTCGTCATATAATGGAAATTTTTATGAAAACATTTTATGTCAGATCACTATTTTTTTAATTACTCGAGAATATTTATAAATCTCTGACCTTTCTATAGTAATATTTTTTAAAAAATTTTTTCATATTATATATATTTTTTATGTACAAGGTGTTTCTTAATAAGTGCGAAAAATTTTAGGAGATAATTCTTTGTCGAAGATTAAGGGAGGTTTTTCATATAAACATATACATCCCTCCCTGTGGAGTTACACTCCTCCAAAAATGGGGATAAAAATTAGGTTTTTATTTTTTTTTTAATTTAGAACAAGTTAAAGAAATGAGATTAGGTGGATATTTTCTACTAGTAAAAAGGTTATTTATCAATATTTTGTTCAGCCTCCCGTATTGTTATAAGGGGATGAAACTAGCAACCCCTATTCAATTTTTTATTAGAACTTTTTAATGGGCCGGAATATGGTCATCTAAAAATATGCATGAAAAAGTTTAATTTATTTAGAAAATTTATTATTTCTTTTATTTTTTTCATAAAATAAGTAGTTTTCAAGAAAAAAATAAAATACGTTATCGTGCACAGCACGATGTTAAATAGTATAGGTTTCAAATTACGAGAAGTTAAATTTTAAAATAAAAATAAAATTAAAGTAAATGTTGGGAAAATTGGAACAAAAACAAAATTGTAATAAAAACCTAAAAACCTAAAAAAGAAAAACCTAATTTTTACCCCCATTTTTGGAAGAATGTAACTCCACAGGGAGGGATGTAGAAGTATATGTTTATATGAAAAACCCTCCTTAATTTTCGACAAAGAATCATCTCCTAAAATTTTTCACTTATTAAGAAACACCCTATATAGCATTACAAATTGTATGTTAATGTGTGAAATGGCCTGAAACGTAAAATTAAAAAATACTTTTATCTGTCTTAAACGTCTTGAATCAGATGAGGGAAGGCAGAGACAGTTCAAATTCATTATCCCAGCTGAGGTTAATTACTGTGAATAGGCGTTAAGCGATGCTTTCTTGGATTACCGTCAGCGAAACCTACTGTTCTCCGGTTACCATTTCGTTCTCCTTTCATACGATATCGCTTGCCTTTTCTATCCGCGAGAACTGACATCTAATGTTACTTACTGTCAATTTTTTTAAAATCCTCCCCTAAACACAGAGAAAAATATTAACTCGAACCATCTGTTTATGATTATTTAAAATTACTATAAGTATTTAGTAATTTAATATTATATTACGTAAAATAAATGAGAATTATTATTATTAATATTGGCAAAAAATAATCAATTTTGCAATATTTAATCTCAGCTCTTTCTCTGGAAAAGCTTGTTTTACTCCGAAATTATCAACGAGCGCAGCATCCAGCTGTTTCTCCACAAAGACGCTTCGCGCTATCATCGGATAATAATCCCTCGATGAAGGTCTTCGAGAAACAATGCAGCAGAGCAACGCAATGTTATTGAACAATCGTATCAAAGCAAGGTCAAATGATAGAGCTGCGCTTTGATAATTAACATAAGCGTTATATATCTTCTCTCCGTGAGAGCTGCATTCGCGATAAAAGCAGGATTTCATCTTGAAGAATTTCTTCGCAGCTATTGTTTCAAGTCGTCTCCGCTCCTATCTGCGTTAACTTTTTATCTTTGGTCGGAGTTTTCCGCGAAAACTTTTCTTCGCGGACGAACGATCCGCGAATCTCCTCTATATTTTCGCCAGCTCCTCCAAGAGAATGCGATAAAATCTCTTTAAGGTCGTTCCACTGCCAATTGCTTTTATATCTCTGGCAATTCTTTATTCATGTGCACGGTGTAATCCAGAGATGCCGATCTTCATTTTAATATTATTCCACGAATTTCAAGTCGTTTTTTCCGAGAGCAAATTTCGAGGAAGATCCTCTTATTCCTCATCATTTTAATAGTCGACGTTGAATGTCATGATAATCAAATCTCAAATTAAGTTTCATAAAAATGAAGTTTTTTTTTTCAGTGAAAATATATCAATCTTTTCTTATGAATATTAATTGATCATCCACAATTAATATTATTTATATTTCTTCTTATACAGCTTCTTCTTTCAAATAAATGCCTCCATCTCCTGTCAAGAGGAAAAGAGAATCGCGGCTTGACTGCATCACAAAACCGAGGGCAAGAAAATTTCGTTTCAACAGGGCACACCCTTGCTATTTCTATCCCCTTATCGTCGAGAGGATAGCGAAGAGGGAAACGCCAAACGCGCTCAAATATTTATTTCCCCTTATCTTGACGCACCGCGACTTCTCTTGGTTCGGTCAAAAAATCGCATTCTCCCTCCCACGTAAAAAACATCGAGAGGCTTGTCTCCTCCACGCTTTATTTTTGTTCTCGTGATGCATCGCCTCTGCAAGACCCTGCAAGTGTTTCTCTTCTTTTTCCTCGACCCTTTTACCCCTTTTTACCTCTTTTAATCGTCGAATCGAAATGCATGAGAACGCGGAACAGTTGTATTTCAAATGTAACTCGAGAATTTACGCTTGGAAAAAGATAAGCCGGTTGATTGAATGAGAAAAACAAATCCATGATTGAGGACCTAGTTTTATCTCAACATTCATTTTTCCTCCAAGAGAAGAATTGGGCGATTTGGAGCAATAGCGTGCCAGGCTGTTTGAAAAAAAGTCTGAAATTTCTAGTTCATCTTTAATTATAGATTTAATTATGATTAACAAAATTCGCATATCCTACTAAAAAAGTCCATTAAGAGAAAAAGTAATGAATGCAGCTAAAAATACGTACTAAATCTCTGAATTTTTCTCGAGAGTAAAGACGGTATTTTAATAAAGCAAGAATAAGATATACAAAGATAAATATAAAGAAAAAATTATCATCGATCATGGATTATAATAAATGGAAAGTTATCTTGAAAATTCGTTTTGTGTGTCGTGTAAATAATAAATTAATTTTAGGCGTATTCGACGTAATTCGAAATTTCGACAATGAGGTGTATTTCCATTTAAAAAGCATGATGGAACATTCCTGAATACCTCGTTGTGCATCGATATTTCTGAAATGGTGCGGACGTAGAGATGTTTTTTTATTCTGGAAATAACGCGCCTCGCCATTTCCTCCTCTCGTTTCTCGCTTCTCTCTCGGTTCTTCTATTAATTCCCGTTTCTGTCCACTGGTGCGCATCAACGAGTGCAGACTCTCTAATGAGACGAATGAAGTAATAAGAATTCCCCGCCGCCGTCGTCGAGACGTCCAATCCAAGGAGCATAGCCATAACGTGCACAACAAAAAGCGCATCCCCGCGACTACGCTCGCGATTTCAATTACTCGCCGCTCTTCTTTCACGGACGAGAAGTTCCGTAGTAAATAATCCCGCCATATCTCATCTGACAAGGTAATAAATATGAGAAAATTTCTCGAGAAAAAATCCGTCCCGTTGTTTATTATTCAACCTTTCATTGCGACGTTTTTATTGACATTATTATTATTTTCCAACATGTTTGTTGACATGTACATCCGGTTGCAAGTATTGCATCGTTCCCAGAAAAATACAGTTTTCCATTTTTTCCTTTAGCTATTTTGCTCAGCTTTATCAAGTTATCAAAGCATAAAATAATAGTAATAAAATATAATTTAGTAATATTTGTTTTTATTTTCATTAAAATAACGATATCTTTATTTCTATAAGTGATGCAATATTCTCTTCATCAATACCATATTACTGATCGCTAAAATTGATTATTTAATCAATAGGGCTCGTTTATTCAATCAATATTGATATTTCATTTAATACACATATAAAACTAATTACGACGGAATTGATGAGAAAGAGAGAGGGAGAGGAGGACGATTCATGTTTATTCTGTTAACAAAACTGTGTGTAGTTCATGTCGTTATTCATTACCGGGAGCTTTTATACATATAATGTAAATGCGCTAATCCCAACCGCAAAATTGCGCTCACTTAGGAAGGAGGAATTTATATCCGGTTTGCCGATTAAAGCGTGCCAAAACTCAGTGATACACGAATACATCGTTCGATCGCGAACATGAAGAGCATTTTTGTATCGCGATCCACTGCGATTTTCGATTTTTAGTCCGTGCGTAATAAAACGAGCGCGATCTTTATCGAAGGCAAAGCGTAGGCTGCCTCATATTTCTAACTCTCTCTTCCTCTCTCTCTCCCTCTTTTCGTTGACATTATCTACGGAATTGCCAAGTCGGATAGCATATCTCATTCGTGTCTGTGTTTGGTCTTGATGTCGTATACTTCCGGTCCCTCAATGAATTCAAAGTCGACATATATAGGATTGTATAATTACATATTTGATTCTCTTTCATGATTACAAAGTTATAATAAACAGCTAAAAAACTCTGATTAAGGTGTACAAAAAAATAACAGATAAATAAAAAGTAAGAGTAAAGATAAAAATTAAAAAATTATATAATTCAATTTAATGGTAAAAATAGATGATAAAAATAATAATAAAAATAGAAATTATATGAATATTTGTGTGATATATATTATATATATGTTTTATATATTCGATAGATTGACTTTTTGTATTCTTATAATTATGCGAAATTGAAAATTCATTGTCAGTAATATTTCAACAATTTATCTTATTGTTATTATTCAATTATTATTCAATTATTCTTTTCAATTATTATTCATTTATTATTCAATTATTTTATTATTTAAATTATCTTATTTTAAATATACCTAAATTAATAATTGATTTTTGATTCGTATTCAAGTGTCATCAATTAGAACAGCAATTTGTCGACGATGTGAGTAAAAAAATCTGTCTACCACATCTATCGGTTCGGCTGAGGATTAAAGAATGTGGGTGTATAACGAGCTAAAGGTCAGATAATGTAATAAAAGGGAGCGGTGTCGATATCGGAAGTGAACGCTTCATTTTCTATTCTTCCGGAAAATTCTTGGGTGTATTCATTAAGGAGTATATTCAACTACGCAGGAAGCATGCTGAGTTTTTATCGTAATTACAACTGTGATTACACGACAATTAATGGATAAGTGTTCTCGTGACGACGAACAAATAATTCGACGAATAATTGAAATGTCGAGAATGATATATTAACGAATCGAAATGATAAAAATACGTTAAACATAGATACGGCAATATATTTATTTTCTCAATTAAACAATCATACGATTCTCGTACACGATATCATATCGTATGTTAACTTATACGTTGATTTAAAATTGAGAAAAAATGGAAAAAAATCGCGCATAATAATTTCTTTGATGAAAAAAGTAACTGTGGATTAACTCGTGATCGCTTTTTATATTGTAACTTATTCTTTATTCAATAAATCCAAGAGTGGAAATGCTTTCTGAAATTTTAATCGACCGAGAATCATGGGGCTCGCGCGAGCATAATCAAAAGAATTCAAAAACAAACGCGATCAAATATGGATGACCAAGAAATTCCACGGCCTCACGTTCGATTGCAAAAGTAAAATAACATTTCCAAGGAGTCAATCCCAGCGAATTCATATTTTTTTTCTCGCGAAAAAAAGTGAAAAGATTGTCGAACGTGCGCGATCATGATTATGATCAAAACATTTTAATTTACTTGTTAAAACTACTGATTAGCAAATCGCCGGTGCCACTCGGACATTAAAGATGGATCGGTGCATCTTGGATGGAATTCCGTTAACGATCGCGGATGAAAACGTAAGCAGCGAGGGAGATTCCCTTGTTCGGTAACTCACCAGATATCGACTCGACGTCGAACGATGGTTTTTCGATAACGGGAAACCTGGATATCCTTTTTACAGAGACGATAGTGTAGATGGGGAACATTTTTATTCCGCTCTCATTTGAATCGGCTGACAATCATTTTCGTCCGAAGAGATACGCGAGGCGATTTTATTATCCGCTATTTGCCAGTCGCTTTTCAAAAAAAAGAAGAGATGATACGATTCCGGATGGCATAAATTAATACTTCTTTCGCTGTGACAGCGTTTGAGACTTTAAAAAAGTGGATGGAAAACTTTTCATATATATGTATTTTTCAAAAATTTCTGACTAATTGTATTTCCAACTGTAAATTCCACGTGAAACAATTTAAAAGCTGACCTGACGTATTTATTATTTCTAGAGAAAAAATTGAGATTAATTAACAATATTTAATTAACAATATTTAATTAACAATATTTTAATAGCAAAAATGGCGCATGTCGGAAAAACTTAGAAAATAGCTGTCAAAAACGGTTTCTTCTTCAAGAACATAAATGTCATGTTGATTGCAATTTGGGAGAAATAATTAGCGCTTCTACACAGTAAAAAATTGTGCGTCCAAGTGTTAAAATTTTCTTGTGTTACCACGTTTTGATTAGTATTTCAATGTAAAATTACATACAATTTATATGTTATTATTTTTATAACGTTTTCATGTGTTACATTTATGTCAACTTCGTAACTTAACACTTTGTATATGTCTCTTAGAAATGGAATATTATTTTGAGTATTTGTAACATAATCACTTTAAATAATCAACATGTCATAAAGTCAGTTTAACATTCTAAAAAAAATTAAAGTGAATCTTCAAATAATCTTCAACTTTGACATATAAAATAATCAAATTTACTAAAATCAAATGTTTCTATTATAAATAATTTAAGTTAAAATAATTACTATTATATGTTAATGTCCTCAACATTTCTTACGAATTATGGTAACTATTTTTTAATGTAATTTTTAATTAATTTGTATGTTATTTTTACATTACACTTAAAGTCACAATAACAAAAATAAATGTAAAGTATTGTGTCAATTATTTAACATTTTTAGTTTCAGTAAGTAACATACGACAAATGAGTTATTTTAACTTAAAATTTAGAGTGGACTTTCTGGGACATGTGAAAAATGTTATAATTAACATTTTATTTTTTACTGTGTATCGAACGATCTGAATATTTCAATCGTAAGATTGTTGACCGTTTAAACGGGATTTACCCGACCAAGTAATGGGCGTGGCCTCTAGTTCTAACGTTAATGTGCTCCGTTTATTTTGGGTGTTCGCCGCGTCCATTCTTGACCGTCTCTCCGCATGCCTGTGGGTAAATGAGGAATACAGTTAAACGCTTCGCGAATTTCGCCGAGCATTTCGCCCCTCCCGAACAAAGTTCCAGGATCTTTACGCGAGTCTGCGATTAATTGACATTCTTGGAAACCATTACCTCCGAATCGACTTTGTCGGTTGTTCACGCGGAGATTAATTTTACCTCAAATCAATGCCTCGAGCAAAATCATTTAAGTTACGTAAAAATAAACGCGATAATATCATCAAGAAATATTAATTTTACTAGGCAATTGCAATTATCGTATAAATATGGAAATGGCAATTTTACATCGAGTCGAGCGTTTATCCAAGAATAAACATGCACATCGTTTCGGCGTCATTAATATTCAAACAATCGGTGACAAAATTGCACCTAATAATATCTCGAATCAGAGATAGCAAGGATATTTTTTCCCAAACTATTCACCCAAGTGGACGAGTAAATATTGTAAAAATCCTGAAATAATCGCGGAGACATTTCTACGTGAAAATTCCACGAGCAATTAAATGCCTGACTCTCTTCGGAGAGATGACAGAGGGATATTCGCGGCTCCCACGCATCTCTTCGTCGAAGGGCGAAGGGAAAGTGATGACCGCATGTGTTCAGAACGCGTAGTAGCTTTCTGCGTTGGCTGCAGGGGCGATGACACACGCCCGATATAAAACGCACGGGCGTGTATACGCACACGCACGAGCGCGCGCGCGCTCGTGCGTGCGCGGAGTGCGTTACACTTGCGTGGAAAGTCGAGGTCGCCCGTTGGGCGCCTCTCCTCCTCCTTCGGTAATTTGGGGTCCGGATTGCCGTAGGTATCGATCTGCAGGAAGCTACCGAGGAAACCTGACCGACACGTGACTCATGCGTTCCTTCCAGCCCGGAGTGACCCTTAACGGGACGAGAAGAATCCTCGGAAGGATCCTGGCGAGAATCCACTCATTATCCTGAGCGATAAGGAGTGTGATGAACGTCTTAAAAAAAAAAATATGCTCCATCCTTGGATGTAAATAATAGATTCCTAGAAGCGAAGAAATTGTGGAAAAATTAATTTAGCTCCCATATGAAATATTAAATTAAATATTAAAATATTAAATTAATATTAAAATTAATATTAAGATATTAAGTAAAGAATCGAGACGAATAGAATTATTTTAAATATTTCCTCTTATTTTCTCATTTGTTTCACAACAGATATGCTTTTATTGTTCCAAGGGAAAGAGAGAGATCAATTATTATCTCAATATAACTCGTACCTATTCCATTTAAAAAACCTAATATCTATTATTATCGGACCTCACGTATCGCGATAAAGCGATACTATATAATGTAACATGTTGCACTCCTTTTAATGAGTACAAAGATATTGTGTTTTTCATCGTTCATTATTTACTACAGCTCGTAGTTATATACAGTGCAATTTAAAGTTCTATTAACTGATTGCTGTATCCATTATCGCGGCAATGATCATTGCAAATAATCATTACAGATGACGATGATAATAAACGCACCAAGTGAACGTGCCTCTTTCTATAGAATTATTATTAAAACACTTATTCCGAAGAGAGAGATGCAATAAATGACGTGTAAATATACTAAATATATTGCCGGCTCTATTTCGTAATATTTAGACGAGCACGAAAATAGTTCACACAATGCATCGCGTATATTAATTCCTC
Organism: Camponotus vicinus; assembly: GCF_025532165.1. NCBI lineage: Eukaryota > Metazoa > Arthropoda > Insecta > Hymenoptera > Formicidae > Camponotus > Camponotus vicinus. The sequence goes on from NW_028141945.1 coordinate 10,939,985, forward strand.
GGGCAATTCCCGGAACGTGTAGCCGGGTTCAAGTATTTAATGAGACCCGTTTAACTGCCGCCGCATTAATGTACATCGGAGAGTTCAGAACCGAGGTACGTATCTCAGCTGATCTTAGCGGGCGTAATAAATCATTCAACTCTACGCCCGCCTATTTTCAGCTCTGATTTTACGTTACTTTGGAACACCCCCTTTGTTCCCGTCGAAAATCTTCGATACTCAAGCTATTAAATTTGGGACACGGAGATACGACTACGTTTCAAAATTCAAATATTATCTTATGAAGTTAGATTTATTTTAATTATTTAATTATTTTAGTATTACTAATTATATAAGAGAGAGATATTCATTTATAGATTTTATAAATATTCAGATTTATATATGATATATTATTTATTTATATCCTTTATTTATAATTTCTTTTTAAGAATTTTAGCTGAATTAAATCGAAGACTTATAGATTTTATTGAGGAGGAATCAGAATTAGTATCGAGGTTAATATTGAATATTTTAAAGCTGGTTTTACATTAATTTTTTTGAGGCAATATGGAATAATTATTTATTTTAGGATAGTAATATCAATTATATTTACAAATTTATTAGGAACATATATTTATTTAATATTATGGATTAATTTAATGTTTTTTAATTATTATAATACGAGGTTTATTACCTCGAATGCGGTATGATGAGTTAATATACTTATGTTGAAAAATTATTTTGCCTTTAATTTTAATATATATATGTTTTATTTTAGGTTTTAAGCTTAGTAGTTTAATAGTAATAATTTAAATTATAAAGTTAATAGAAAATTTTAAATTTCTTTATTACATTTTCAAAATATAAACTTTAATCAAGTTTATTAACTATAATATATATATTATATGAAAGAACGAGATACGATAAACTATAACTATCGATCGACAGGAATGATCCTATAAACATTTATTATCCTTGAAGATTTCCCATGCAAGTACCGCTGCGAGACACTTGAATAAGAATTCGGCTCGGGGATCCGAATAAGAGAAAAATCGGAAGTAGCCTTACATATTCGATACAACTTACGAGGAATATATATTCGCGTCGACGAGCAGAACGAATACGACTCGATCGATTTGCTCGAGAAAGCTCGCTTGAGGGAATTTCTCTGAGTCACTGGTATTGATCTTTACTACCATAAACTCAAGTTACCGTCGCCCTAAAGATGACGAGGAAAATGTTGTACTTTCGAAAATTTCGATTCAACTTAGTATTCAGTTATGAAATATCCAAGTCATAAAAGCGATCGTTATGTAGTCTCTGGCGAGTGAGTCCCAACTACTTGAGAAATGTCAATATTAAATTATCTGCAAAGTGTCAAACAACGTAGATTAAAAGAATTATTTTAATAATTATTTTATTTTATTTTTATTATTATTTTATTTTAATTTTATTGTTTTTTTAATTTAATTTTAATTATTTTATTTAATTTTATTATTGTTTTTTTAATTTAATTTTAATTATTTTATTTAATTTTATTATTATGTTTATTTTATTTTATTTTAATTATTTTATTTTAAGATTTTAAACTAATTTTTGAGCATTATTATGATTTTATACATATGATTTTGGAAATTATATGGTCAGCGCGCCGAGTCAAACGGATGTAATATCCATTACACACAGCAATAATTATGTAATATACACATTATATATATGCATTATATTATACATATAAATCTTGCGAACTTCGAAAACGGAGATTACTGTTCGCGGATTGGAGGATTAATGAAATTAGCGAGCAATTTCTTTTGTTCGTAGAGCACACTGCAAATTCCCAAGGGGACGAAACGAGCGCGTTCTCTTTGCCCTTTGGCGCAATAATTTCGCCTAATTGCACGTATGCACAACGCCCTTTTATCTCCAGCGTATTCCAGCATCGTAAGAGATTCCGCGCCAGGCAACATCGCGTAATCCATTTTGCGGCGAAATAACGTGTGGAAGTTTAAGAACGTCGCGTCTATACAATCTAACTGTGTTGTAGTGTTGCACGAGTTGCAGAGATCGATCTGACGTTCACGTTTCACGAGCGAGGTTTCGATACGTAACAACAATAAGATAAGCACACACACACAGGTATCGCGATTTTTATTAAAATCTTCTTTCTCTCCCCTTCTCTCTTCGAGAACGTGCAAAAATATTATAGTATTATAAAAAATATGTATATTATAAAAAAATCTTATAAAATCATTATATTTTTATATCATAATTAATCATCTCAAGGCATATGGCATTTTTATATCTCTCTTTTTGAATGTTAGATATAGAAATAACTGTCAAGATCAAGTATGCATTCTGATGCTATAAAATTGATAATAAAATTTGACATCGTCATGCTATTCATCAGATAATATACGTAAATAATGTAAATCTGTTATATTAATGATTAAATGAGTAATTTTCAATGCACTTTGTAAATTCAGGGTGTCTACTCAAATCTTATAAAAAAATTCTCTGGAAAAATTTCCCAATCCCCAGATACTTTTATTCAAAATTCCAGGTAAAGAGAATATTTTAACAATTTTTTGGTGCAACTTTCTAAAATAAATTTTTCTATTACATTTCTTTTCACTCATATGAAGAAAAGACAAAAAAACTCTTGAGTTTTAAGTGCTAGATTTATAAATGTAAATAACATTCGTAAAAAAAAAATAAGCATTTTTCACTTGCATAAAATTTGTCTTCTTTTCGTTAAAAATTACAATAAAGAATATATATTGTATATTCAATATTGTATATTTCAATATTTTATCAAGACAATATAAAATATATAAAGATAGATATATTTTAAATACACAATTAAATACATAATCATTTGTTGATTATTCACTATACAAAGCAAAATTATCCAAGAGAAAATGATTTAAAAAATTTCCTGAATTCCAATAAAATTCCATGAGATTTCTCTGGGTTTTCTAAATACAAAAGAAATTCGTGAAAATTCCAGGTTTTCCCATGTCTTCCCAGGGGATAGACACCCTGGTGAATTTAATGCCTCAATGAGAGGAAAATCGCAGCTTTTGCACTGTGCATGCAAGTATTCGATTTTCAGATTTAAATAAACTTTATTCCGCTCGTATACGGTTCCGTTAATTCCTACGCATCCGCGCATTAATAAACTCTTTTTTTATGAATTTAATAAACACGTTCGTGAACGAATGTGAAGAAATGTTTATTTTACAAATTATTTAAATTATTATTTAACAAATTATTTTTTATGTACATTTTTTATTCAATTTCAAGTTATAAAATTAAACATTGGTTGGAATCGATTTGCACGATTTGCTCTTTCGCGGATCCGATCGTGATTGATCCAAAGACAAAGATATCATGATTTGCTGCTAACATCGAATATGTTTGTAATCTATCTCCAAATACAAATAGAAATTTTACGGATGGATAAAAGCGAGTGTGATTGATATCTCGTGATCTCAAAGATCGTAACGCGTGCCATACGAGCGGTTCCTTTTGTCACGTGTCATGATCCGAGGATACGTTCCGGATGATTCGCAAAATGAATGACAATTCGTAACGGAATCCTGTCGAAAGAGGATGCGCTGGCGTCTGGAATTTGTCCTATATTTGCACCCCTATGCTATGTCGAACATGTATAAAAGTCGAATGTACGTATGCAATGCAGTGGCTCTCAATCACGCGCAACAAACATTTTCCAAAACCGCTAAACGTCGAATATTAATTTCTTTCCACTTTATCATTCCTTTATATTGAAAACACTCGAGTGTTTTTTCAAATGAAGTAAATAAAATTTAGATTTATCGGATAAAAGTAAAAATATAATAATAAACTAAACACGTTTTAGCACATTAAAATATCTTAATTATTTCAAATTATCTAATTATGATAACAAATGCGAAATCGTTGAGCGCAGATTTAAATTCCCACAAATCTTGTGATACTAAAATCGCTAAAATTAAAATTGAAATTCTGTTTCTGAAATTAGTGTTAAAATAATCTTAAGTGAAATAATAGAGAAATAGAGAGCAAAATGTGTAGAGAGGATACAATGTCTCCCTTTGCACGAGTAGAACGGAAAGGCACTGATATACATGATGCATGTACCAGAGGTCTGATACGTATGCATCGGTACGTGATACGAAACTCGAACGTTGCGATCGATTGATATCGATAACGTACTTGAGTCTCGAGGTTAAAAGGACTATCAAGTCTACGTGAGGACCGTCAAGATTCGCCTCCGCATCTCAAGAACGGTATATATAGTAGGTTTATAGGAGAGATGGTGTAGTTCTATATCATAATAACGATAAAAAGATGCGACGGCGCCAGCATATTTCCCTACAGTAAACAACTGATTATCATTGTTATGAATAAATAACTCTTTCAAATGTTATTTCCAGTATATTACTTTTATGTTTTATATTTAAGTAATTTTAACGCAATATTAAAATAATTAACAATTGTTATTAAAATAATAACAATTATATAATAATTATATAACAATTATATAATTATATAACTTTAAATTAATTTTAAAATTTTAACTTTAATAATTTTTAATAAAAAGAGTCAAATATAATTAAAATAAAAAATAATTCATATTATTCCGTGTGTGAAAAATAATTTTATAATGTATTTAATTTCTGATAATTTTTACACAGACAGATTATTATATGCATGATGACTAAGAACATTCTTGATAATGTTACATTGTTCTTTTCACTCTGTACACCAACTTAACGTGTTATATAGCTGACATAATATAAAATTTACATTTTATGTTTTCTGCCTGTGTGTCAACGCTAGTATTTTTAAATCGAATGTAACGATTATAAACGCAAAGGCGTGGCAACCCTCCCCCCCCTACAGCAGTATTAATTAAATTTACTATCACATAAACGCAAATGTTCCAGAATGCCGCTTCGCGCGCGAGATAATTATTATCTCATAAGTATGCCCTGTCATGCTACATAAAAATAGACGTTATTCGCAAGATAATGAGACGTTACCCATATTTCTAGGTTACCGTCCCTCGCAAGGACGACACGAGTCTATAAGAGCGAATACCATCGTATCTCGTAATGAAGATAATTTCTTGGGATACATAACCAGTATCACACAAGGGTGTTTGATCGCATATTGGCATTGATATATCGTCTTGCAGTCTAACTTTTTAATGAAGCGTAAAGGCAATAGAGATAAATCCAACATTATTCCACGTAATAATTTCCTGAAATATAATCTTAATCATTTTTACGCTTTATTACATGGCGTAAAATTCTAGCTAATATCCGATAAATCGACCGCCTCGAGAATCAAATCTAGATATTGCATAAAAGATACCTGCGCGCTGTTCGATGATAAGAATCGCCATTTCCTTTTCCATTTTCTTCGGGGCATCGTCTCTCTTTCCTTCCCTATACATATATGACATGCCATCGTCCATCCGAGAATAGATCGATGTTTCCAGGAGAGTTCCTTTACATCTCGTGAGAGATGCCGAAGCTTCCTTTTTTCCCGAAATTTGATCGACCGCAGGCATCTTATAAATAATTTATCCCGCATGATTCATCCGCGAACGAGAATTGGTTCTCCTCCATCCACTCCTCCTGCGCCCACGCAGATGATTGTCAGTCGTCGGGACACGTTCAGCGATGCCCGGTCGTCTCGGTAAGTCGCTAGTTTAGGGACCATTGTTAGAAGCTTATGCCGCACAATGCAGTCGTGCGAGAGACAGCAGCACGGGACGCTGTTAAACGGAAATGTCGCCGCTGCATTGCGGCCTTATGCGCGCCGCATTGTCGTCGAATTACGGCTTTATCGCCCATCGGGCCGGACGTGCGGCAGCTCCGCGAATATCCCCGTGTAACCAAGCAAATGATCCGAATTTCGATATTACATCCGCGTGCCGTACAAGCGATTGCTCGATCATCACGAGCGAGCATTTTGCCTCCCATTTCAGCATTAATATATTTCTCGCAAAATAATAGCGCACGATGAAGGTGGATACGTGCAATTGCGTAATAATTTAGCATGAGAAATAATAAAAAATTGAGACGAGATCTTAATTGTATCTTGAACCGTTTCTTTTTATGTTTTATTTTCTTCGTAATTTGAAAGTCCGGAAATGTTAATCTGGAGAGAAAACGTTAACTTAAACTTTCTCAATTTTTTTTCCAAGGAAGTTTGCGAGGTAAGAAAGATATTAAAAAGTAGTTCATCGTGCGATCTATAGATAAGTCAATTATGGATACAAGGGATGGTAACAAAATTCACATCTTTCTCGATTTCTGAAAATGGGGAATTCTCTAGTGGAATTTATATTTTTTAAAATTTCTGGCATTATTTTAAAAAATCATACCTACACAGACCTATATTTTTATTTGCAAGATCGCATTAAATATACCGAAAAAATTTAAAATCGCAATTTTTAATATAGCTTCTATAACTCATAATGTATCAATTAAATGAAAAAAAAAAACAAAGAGGAAAGATAAAGAATATTGAGATCTTTTCCGAATCTATCAGAATATTGATCTGGAGAAGAACAGGGGCTTCTCTTCCGCGGAAGGAACAGTAAGAAAACTGGAATCTCTCGCGACAAAGTAGTGGTCGCGACCCGGACAGTCGCTTAAGCCGTAGTAATTTGAGAGACATAATCCATCGTGGAACATCGATTGCATGATGCAGGGAAACCCTTCTACTTCCGCTAGACATCATCGTCGACACTGTCGACAAAATGTTCGACGACGGTTCGATTAGCGTACACGATACGCTGGATAATCCACCCCCGATACACACGTCTATAATTCCCTTATCTATCGAAAATGCGCCCGCTGGACATATATCCCGTTACGCGTTTAATACCACTTGCGACAAAGTGAAATAAATGAGTCAATAGTGTAGACAGCTCGTCGGGAGCAATACGCTATTCTGTGATCGAAGTGCGCCGGATTGATTAAATTTTACAGCGAGGGAGTTTCTCAATTAAAGTTCTTAATCGAAAGCCTGGATATTTATAAATACGTTTCTACGCGAGTTACCTAGGTATATAATATCGGAGCGTATTTAAAAATTCATCAGAAAAGTCATATAGCGATTCTGAGCATCGATCAGTCTCTGTCAAACTGACTGCGATACGTGCTATATTAAAAATGTCGAAAAATTTGTGAAATTTTTAACCCAAGTATTTTTATATTTGAGCATTAATATTCGTATAAAATAATCATAGAGAATTATTATAAATCTTTATATTTATTAATTTATTTATTTTTGTATATTATTAATTTTATAGTAATTAATATATTAATTAATTAATTTATTTTATATATTATTTATTAATTTATTTTTATATATTATTAGAATATTAAATTTTTAAATTTAAATTATAAATTTATATACAGATGTTTTGATGATTTGATGTTTTGATGATTTATATACAGAATATTAATAAAATATAAATAGAAAAAAATATTAATATTCTTACAAATTATCAAAAATTAATATAATCTAATATCCTAATGCATAAGCAGATTATAATACAGATAATGAAAAAAAAATATAATCAATTCTCATTTCTTTTCATCCCAGAATTTTATATAATACAATTTAAATGTCAAAAGGAACTCTTGTCCGCTATAAGTTTTATTACGATACCCCTATAAATGTCGACTTATACAGCAGCTACTGCGACCAATATGTCAGACCATTCATAGTAAATGTGATTACCACCTAATGGCGAGTTTAGAGGTGTTCCTGGGAGAATGCGCGACTCTTTCAGTGCGATTTTATTGGAACAACAAACCGTGCCAGCTGTGCCGCTTGACGATGAAAAGTCGATAAACCGTCGGCGAAGGCAACGAACCTGACGTGAGTCATCATCGTCTAGGCGCCTAACCGAAACACGAGGCGACTAACGTCCGCCAAATCGAGCATCTCCGTCTGGCGTGGTATATTGCTTTCATTCAGCCGTGTTTCGCCATTAAAGAGACGCGTCGGCGTCATAAAAACGCACATGGCTGCCAAAATTCGAAATCGAGGGTAGATTTTCTCGAGCGTGAAAATGGCTCTGACTTTACCTGATCAAACGCCAACAGTAGAATTTTGGTAATTTTGCAATTTAACTACCTTAACGAGATGTTAAATTACATCCGTGTTTCAGCATATTTTATTTGACAATTTTCTTCTTTATTCGAGTCGTCGACATGTGTAATCGACCGTGATCTCATCAAAGGTACTCGTTTAGAATTGATAATCAAGTGAATCGTGGAATTAAGCGTGTTTTTGAAATTTCATTTGCTTTAATAAAACTCGACAAAGATAATTCACCGCGAATTCGAAAAAAAGACTGCGAATTGAACGCGTTGTTTTTTTTCTCTTCGGGGGATAAAATATTGACAGAGCGATAGATCGAAAATATCCGCGCCAGCGTTCCAACTAAACTGATGAAGTTGCCGAATCTATTCGAGATCTAGTTCGACATAGGAAAATAAACATCCACGAGATAGACGAGGAGAATCGTGAATGGAGAAGGAACGAATGGCACTTAACTCGAAATAGCGAGCGTAGCACACTGAGTGCCGAGTAATCAGCATTAAGTCAAGAAAGCAGAAAGCAGCCGAGGGAATTGCTTCAAGCGCGTCTTGTAAATTTGTTTCCACAAATTTGTACCCCATATCTTGGGAGATTAGCGGGAGAATTTTGGGAGATATACATCTTCCTCCATTTTATATCACACGTAATAATTCATCTCGTTCGACGAGTTTCATTGTTAGTTAATGCTCGAATATTAAAAGTGCTCCGAAATTGAAAAACCTTCGGATTTCACCCGACGTTTCTAATATCGCGAGCGTCACATATCGTAGGGAGTTTGATGGAGATTGATCGATGCTCGGAATCGCGGCTGCGACAGATTTATAGCGATGTGCGCGCATTTATCGCGCTCTGCTATAAATGAAGCTTTACGTACTCGTCGTGCAGATGAGATCTTAAAAATTCAACGAAATCGTCTTCCGTGTCTCGTATTTTTTCGCTATTAAATCTCATTAAAGCGTCAATAGGGATGAAAGATAGAATGAAGTGTTTTGGAGAGATGAAGGAGAGACGAGAGAGAGAGAGAGGGGGGGGGGAGAGAGAGAGAGAGAGAGAGACTCTCTCGAGACCTCTTTTCGCGTACCTTATGCAGTGCCCATGTTATTTCAGCCGACTGAGCGGATTGCCCGGGGCTCGGCTCGCAAAACCAGGGAAATGAAGAAATTGACTTCGATGTACTCTTCAATCGAGGGCATAAAAGACCGGATGCGAACTGGCATTGTGCGTTGGTAAAGAAATAGCAATTTGGGAAACGCAGATGCGCAGGAAATCAAAGGCTCTAATCTCGTTTGATACACTATCGCTCCTCTTTGAAACAAATTACACTGTAAAAACACACTGTTTCGCCTCTGTTATTAAAACGTCATATCAAACGAAAGCGTGTTACAGGAGAATCTCACTAGTTGTAAGTCTTGAAAGTATTTATTTTAAGATTCTCCAAATTTAAATAATTAATTTTTAAGAAAAATTTTAAAGAAAAATTTTTCAAATATTCCCTAAATCCCAATAAAATTCCATGAGAATTCCATTTTTTCAGGTACAAAAGAAATTCAGGTACATAAAAATTTCAAGTCTCATATTTTTCCAAGGAGTAATTATAACAAGCCACAAGTTACTCTTTAGCATCTCTAAAAGTTAATATTTAAATTTGAGAGTATTTTCCTTCAAATATATATTAAAAATAAATAAAAAAGAGATATTTATCTCTCAATTTAATTTCATATATACGCAAAATATATAAATATATATATATATATATATACATTTCTTATACACATTAATCACGATGGCTTATCACGGGAGCTGTTGGTCTGCGAAAATATTCGCGGAAAGCCTACGGATTCGCGTGCGAGACGCGTCGCGAGAAGTCGAAGGGAACGATCCATCTCGCACGAAATCACGTGACATTGCGAAATTGCGGCGTCGAAAGGAGACAACGAACGGATAACGAGACGCAAACCGAGAGCGTGGCGAGCTTTGCTTTGCGGCACGAACGAACGCGGTTCAACGAGTCTAACGCGCCGCCAACACACAACCCTACCCGCCCCTGTCTGCCAAAGATAATTTCGTTGTGTCGCCGCGGAACACGCGAATCTACGTGACAGAGGGAAAATGTAACAAATGCACGAGCAGTAAGCCCGGGGAATAATAATCGTGGCCGCGCCGTGGAAAATGAAAGGACCGGATCCCTGACGGGATTATAAGTGGAAATCGCGATTACGAATCGGACGCGAATATATGTATGTCATCTAGGTAAAATGATTACAAAACTGAGACCCAGGGGATTAAGTCTTGGGAATTATTATAGGCGCCTACGGTTAGACAGGATAGAAAGTTTCTCCTTGCGTAATTCGATCAGATCGTAACGAGGGGAATATCAGAGACGAATGAAATCATCGCGACTCCGAGACGGAATGGAAAGGATTATAACGGGAAATCAAACCCGAAAAAAAATGCATTTAAATTTTCACTTTCTAAAGTTATTAGTTGATAATGTATTATAGAAAAAAATGTCACTGAAAAATTAGTAATAATCGTATATATTTGCAAGGTGTAGCTTCTAAAGTCTTTTTTATTTATTTTGAATTATTTTTTTGGAGAGGAACTTCACATATATATATTTAAAATGAAATATATAATTAATAGTCAAATTCAGAATTATATGATTTTTATTACTTTTAAAATGTAATAAAAATTTACTAGAAATGAACTATTGGTCAAAAGAGAATTTTGATATTTTTTAACAAAATTATATAAATTTCTCATATAAATATATATATATATATATATATATATATATATATATACTAGTCGATATTTAAAAAATTATTGAGGTAAAATTAAAATAATCTCTTTTTTCTATGCTACACGCTACAGTTTACATATCTTGAATTATAATATATAGAGTGTTTTTTAATAAGTGCGAAAAATTTTAGGACATGATTCTTTGTCGAAAATTAAGGGATTTTTCATATAAACATATACTCCTACATCCCTTTCTGTGGAGTTACACTCCTCCAAAAATGGAGGTGGAAATTAGGTTTTTATTTTTTCTCAAATTTGGAACAAGTTAAAGAAATGAGATTAGGTGGATATTTTCTACTAGTAAAAAGGTTATTTATCAATATTTTGTTCAGCCTCCCGTATTGTTATAAGGGGATGAAACTAGCAACCCCTATTCAATTTTTTATTAGAACTTTTTAATGGGCCGGAATATAATCATCTAAAAATATGCATTAAAAAATTTGATTTATTTAGAAACTTTTTTATTTCTTTTATTTTTTTCATAAAATCACTAGTTTTCAAGAAAAAAAAATACGTGTACAGCACGATGCTAAATAGCATAGGTTTCGAATTACGAGAAGTTAAATTTTAAAATAAAAATAAAATCAGAGTAAATGTTGGAAAAATTGGAACAAAAACAAAATTATAATAAATGTTGGAAATGATCAACATTTATCATAATTTTTTTCTCAAAAAATCATCTAAAATTTTTCGCACTTATTAAGAAACACCCGATATATATGTGTATATATATATATATATATATATATATATATATATATATATATATATATAGAGAGAGAGAGAGAGAGAGAGAGAGAGAGAGAGAGAGAGAATTTTAAAATATCGCTAATGGAAACCTTTACTACTACCTGATTCTTTCAGTAAGATTTTATCAAAGTACTTGCAGCGCTACATTTATAAATGATTGGAGACCATCAGTGACTATTCACTATTTTTCAGATAATACTCTGATTCCATTTAGCAGAGTATCATTTCGGCTTTCGGGAAGATCAAAGTACACTCTTTGATAATTGAACCTTTTTCCGTTCTCTTGAAACTAGGAATAAACGAATGCGAGGTAAACACGCTGCCGAAAGCAGAATCGTGTCATCAAGCTCGTAAGCTCGGGTTTGTGTACGTTCAAGTGTGACCGCGAAGATAAGCTGGGGCGTCTATGACGATGGTGCATCGACCTGTGCCAAATCGACGATAAGGGAACCGAAAACCGGTCGTTAACGGTTTAGCGTCCCGATGATTTATCATCGTAAATCTCGTTTTCACCGCCAAGTTCATCACCGCCGATATCATCGCCGCATCACGACGACGACGATGACAGATCACCGGCCGGTCACTTAACGCCTCGCAGACGATTATGCGCGTGCAATTGCAGCATGGGAACTGTCTCACGGATAAGGGTTATCGTTGCTGCAACAGGACCCTCATCAAATAGTATGTGAAGAAATCCTACTCGAGGGTCGCACGTTTTTTAAACCTTATCACTTTTTCTGTGAATGATTTTTGCGACAATAGAATTTACAGGAAGCGATAATTAACCAAGAAGCAACAATGATTTTCAGGACGCTGCTGTTTATTTGTGTCGATATATACAGATAATAATAAATTAATAATAATAAGAAATTAATAAATTGAGAAATTAAGAAATAAATTATTTGAAATATTATATATGCTATAAAAAAGAAGTTTGTACACACATGTAAATTAAAAAAAATACTTTCTCTTAATTTTTATAAATTCTATGGTTAATCTTATATTTATTATATTTATATTTTTATTATTATTTATATCTTTTAATTTTGATATATAAATTCTGTAATTAATCTTATATTTATTATTTCAGAAATCTTTCTTTCTTCTTTAAATTAAAGGGAACTTTTAAGTATTTTTAAATATGTAGCTGCAAATCTAAATTCAAGATAAATTTTTCTGGTAGGGCCGTGCATATATTATTATTTTATCTTTAGGGAATTATAATAAATCACTAGAGCAGGTCCCTACGGCTACGTTCGACAACAATTCCTACAAAGTTATTGCAATATATCAATTCGGCGATACATAATGGCAAACACGTTTACACTCCATGTGTGGATAAGAGTTATTGCCTCTGTTACGACATATCTAGATCGATAAATCAAACATTAAGCTAGAGCGAGGACTAAAAAGAGAATCCGTTTTACTTAATCTTATAACATTACAGTTCATTATTGCACGAAATTTTAATTTATCCCGATGTTCTAATCAATGACGTCAAACACTCTCTTGTTCGATAACATAGTTCATCAATCACGATAATTTGTAAATGTATTTGCGACAAAAAATCACCGATCAATTAAGCCGAAGACACGTGAAGATTGAAAAACGACAGAAGGGAATCTTCGAATTTTCACTGATCGCGTACGAATAAGCAACAAGCGACTCACGTCGCGCTTGTAAAAGCTTTACGATCTTGTCAAGAAAGAGGAATGGATTTACACTCGTTTCTCGTCGACCAACCGACGTCGGAGTTTCAGAGAAACGAGGCAATTTGCACAGCTGTTTAGCACTGTGTCTGCGCCTTCAAATCGCCCTTCATCAATTCAAGGAGAATGCAAGATTACAAGTTGTTTGTTCGAAAATTGTATAAATTCAAGTTTAAAACACAACAGTATGTTTATTCCTATCAAATTTCTAAAATCGAAAATAATATTATTGTCTAATATTATTGTAATAATAACAATAATGTTACAATAATAATTATTATTATTATTACAATAATAATAATAAATATTATTTTATATAAATTTATTATTTAATTTATTATTAATTATTTTATATAAATTTTATATTCATATTACAATATATTTCAACATTAATAATAATTATTATTAATATTTATATAATAGTTTTAACATGAAAATCTCATTGAGAGCAAGTTGAGAACATCAGTAGAAAAAAATGCAGATGTTTTGTGAAAAGTGCGATTTCCGGTGGACGCAGGTAAGAGACATTTTCAACGGTCGAGGAGAGGTGACCAAATTCAAAAGCTCGTCATGAACCGCGGCAGAACGACCTGCAGTCGCCCGACTTGGAGCGAATCCAACGGCAAGTGAGTAACGATAATTTCTATGTGGGTTAACAACCGGTGCTTTTCAAAGAGGAAAAAAAGAGAGAGAGAGAGAGAAAAAGAGCTGCGTTCGTCCAACCGCAACGACGAGTCGGATTCCGAGACGTTCGTGTTTCTCGTTTTCCGAGTTAATCTCTCTCTCACGATTCACCACTTTTCGGCGACCGACTGTCGTACGAATAAATGAGGATCCGCGAAAATAACAATTCGCAAAGAGAGAGAGAGAGAGAAAACGCATGAAAGAATCGACCTTTACATTACATGGGTTGCAGCATAAATCGAGAACTTTATGCGATAACGCGATCGATAGTCGAGGGCGATTTAAAATAATGCGTCCATAAATAAGTCCAAAATACTATCTGCTTAAAATACTGTCTGTACAAATGTAGGGGAACAAAGTAAATAGCTACATTTGCATGTTATATAATGGACACAGCCATACAAGTCAAAAAAATATAATCCCTCTTAGCGAAAATGGAAAACGCGTAGTACATTAATATTCAAAGATTTACATACGAAATATCTATATTAATAAAATATTAATATATTAAGTAAATATAAATAAAGAAAAAAACACATGTTAAATTCTGAAGACATAATATGTAAATTATATATTTATTTAATTTCATTAAATATATTTAATAAATACATTTATAATAAAATTAATATTATAATAAAATTATAATAAAATTAAATAATTTATTTAATTTCATTAAATATATTTAATTTATTTACTTAATATTTATTTAATTTCATTAAATATATTTAATAAATATATTTAATATTTAATGAAATTAAATAAAATTAAATATATTTATTTAATTTCATTCTTATTACATCCACTTGATTTTCTATTTTATTTCACGTGACATAAAATTACAAGGCATTTACAGAGTGAGCCACTTAGAATGTTTCATGGTCCGCCGTCATAGTACGCGCGCTGCACAAACTAATGTGAAAAGCTTGTAATGCGCACGAACTTTAGTTGCACCGTATAGCTTTCACGTTGTACTGCATTATGCAACGTTACGCTTTGCAAAAAGAGAGATTAAGATGCGCGCGTCGTCGCGGAAGATCATCCTAAGATATCGTATTAACACCCACATTAAGGGACACCCGACTTAAAAGCATCTCTCGAAATAACGATTGGAGACTTTTTTCCGAGACTTTTTGGCGAGAGGACGACGGTGAATTTAGGGTGAGGGAATTTATCGAAAAACTTGAATCCTGGGGAATTCGCAAAGTTCTCGCGGGAAAATAGGGGAGAGAGAAAGAGGGCAGGGGGAGGATGAGATAGCATCCACATTTGATTATCGGGACAACGAATTTCGAGGCATTCGTTTCCCTTCCCTCCCCTGTGCCTGGGATTTAACGGTGGAGTCCCTCGAATCCATTTTTAGGTGACGAACCCTCTTCCTAGTAACCGTGGCGGAGTTACTCCACGAAAATAAAAGTTCGAAACCGAGGGAATGGAACGACGACGGACTCTCTTTGGGGTGAGCGGTGGCGGGTCCGGGCTTATTGAAAAACTTTGCGTAAATCTGAGGTAAAACTTGAAGAAAAGCCGGATGAGAGGCGCGCGTTGCGCGAATGCGCGAAAGTTTGTTACTAGGTATATAATTAGCGTTTTCCGCCCCTTCCCTCTTTCCCCGGCCCCTCTTCCTTCTCCAAACAATTACACGATGTTTGCTATGTCGACGCGATCGTATTTTCTCGAATTATATTAATATTAATGATATGTATTTCATGTTGTACATCGGATGCGTGTTGCATCGCATTAAAGTCTAAAAACATATTAATCATTCGGCTGCGCGCTTAAAATAAAATGAAAATAATTTGTATGTTCAAATTTATGTAGAATCCTTATCTATTATGTTATAATAATTATTATGATTAAAATCTATTTTTAATATTATTAAAATATTATTATTATATTATTATTATATAAATATTATTATATTATATTATTTTATATTACGTTATTGTATTATATTACATTTTATATTATTTCTAATATTATTATATATATTATAATATTATTATATAATGTATTTATAAATTTAATCGGTAATGAGAAAATACTCATGTGACATTTTCGAAATACCATTACCCAAACCATATTTTCACATAAAATCGCATGTAATTTATATATTATTGAATGTAATAATTAAAGTAAAATAATTTAGAAAATTAAAATAATTAAAAAATAATTATAAAACAAATAAAAAATAAAAATAATTAAAATAAGAAAAACGACTAATTGAATATTTTGAAAACATTAATATTTCATTGTGACGAAGATCGTTTTTCTTATACAAAAATAGGCGACGAGAAATCGGGAGGACGACGTGGAGTCTGTTTGACGCCGCCAAAGTAGTTAGAGGTTAATAATGAAATCGTGGAAATGCATTTGCCATGCATCGACCTCGCGACCACGCTCGATGCTCCACTTACTATTCTTATACGTATACGATTTGCGCTGGTTTCCGATGTGCGGGCAAACTAGCGCCGACCACTTATCACAGGAAACGCATACGGATGCAGATAAGAACTGGAACGAACGGGCATGTTCGATACTATGCACTCGAGTATTAGGAGAATGTAAGTATTAATGCACAAGTTTTCTCATTATTGCTTAAAGTTGCATTTGAAATCTTTACATGAAGCTTGGATAATTTTATTAATTTTGTATCTCGTCGATATTCAAAAGATTTTCAACAAGTTACACTCGCATCATTTGCAATATAAGCGGCTGTTACGCTTTTAATTAATTGCTAACAGAGTATGTACTCGAATCTCGTAAATTCCCTGAAGGTTCCATGATTTTCCAGGTATTTTATTTTGTTCAAAGTTTCCTGGTAGAATTAAAGTATTTTTATTGTTAGATACAATTTTAAAATAAGCTTATTGTGCATGAGCTTTTAATACAAATAAAAAATATATTTTAATGTTTTAAACTTTAAAAATTTCATATTTTCTATAAATATATTTTAACAATTTTATTTTAATGTATTAAATAAAATATAGACTAAAGTATGTACTAATATCTGATATCGGCTAAAAATTCATAAAATTAGAATAATATTATTTAAATCCTAGAAATATTATAAACTATCAGAGATTCAAGAAATGTGTGTATACAATAAGTTATTTAAATATGAAAGAATGTGTATACATTGTTATTTAAATATTTTTAATAAAAAACAATACACAAGAAAAATATTTTTAATAAAAAACAATACAGAAGATAAAACTAATACAAGAGATGTTGATAAAAAAAAATAAAATCAATAAAATTATAGAAGATTTTAAAATTTAAATATTGCGAAAGTGTAGATTTCTTTTAAGTTCTAAAGCTATTAAAAACATAGTCTTCAGAATTTCAAAATAAATGCTATTAAGATTTATATAAAAACAAAAATATAAAAACGAAATTATCAAAACTATCAATTAAAAAAAAATTCCCTGAATCTCGATAAAATGAGAATTGATTTTTCTCTGATTTTTCAAGGTAGAAAACAAAAATCTCTGCAAATATTAGGTTTTCAAGAGAATATATATCCTAGTTAATTACATATTACTGTAATAATTCCTGCAAGCATGGATGTCGAATGAATTTTTCTTGCATTCGAGCGTAGCAAGACACTTTTTTTGACAGTCGAGTCTCGTAGACGGAGCTACCCGGGTCACGTTAAAACTGTCGGCCCATTGTTAAAGCCGGGAATAGATTCGGATCTCTCTCGTTCAAGACACGCCAAACTTGCCGACGGTTCTCAATCGTATAGTTCCGCGTTAAGACGCGACTCTAAACATAGATCAGGATCACGATTAGGTTGCATCGAGATGTAGCTTCGGTTGCAAGCGTACACGAGCTACGTATAAATCAGACAGATGAAATCTCTTCGACTTATACACCTGCGATCGTCGATCGTAAATTTTCCGGCAGCAAATTACGATAAACATTACGTTCTACCTATCTCGTGCCTTAAATGCAGGTTTAATTAAACGGTCGTAACTATAGAGGAATCTGTGTCGATAAAGTTGCTTTTCCAATCAACGCTAATCGAGTTCAGTTTCGATACATTCGAGATATAACGTCCTCGATTTATAAACGATTAAAAAATCAAACAAATATTGTGTATGGTTTCTATAAAAATTATTGTAATTTCTAATGCAATTAATGGACAAAATTTCATTATAAAATTCATCTAAATGCAAGCAAGTTTTGCATCCTTGCATAGTTTTGATTTGATATTTAAATATTAATATGAAACAAATATTAAATATTGAATATTAAAAACGATATTCTAA
The DNA here is from genome assembly GCF_025532165.1 of Camponotus vicinus. NCBI lineage: Eukaryota > Metazoa > Arthropoda > Insecta > Hymenoptera > Formicidae > Camponotus > Camponotus vicinus. The sequence continues at coordinate 10,958,310 of NW_028141945.1, forward strand.
AAAAATATATTCTCAAAAAAACCTTTATATAAAATTAAAAACGGAAGTTTTCTGAGATATTTTATAGATCAAATTATCTACTTCCCTAAACTTCGTCAACGCCGATAGAAACGAGCAATGCTCGGCCAGTTTTACTCGTGTTCAACGCTTTTCCGACGTCCCGTGCGATCGTAAAAGAAAAGTTTACTCAAGCACCAACACTTTCTTCGTCAGTAACGATTGTCGTCGAATCGGATCACCGTGGGATGCTACCAATGTCGGCCGATTATGCAAATCGTAGAGTTACCGTTAAATTGCATCCGCTACGCGACGTTAATGTCAGACTTTCCACGCTCGGCGAATCGAGAGCGCGCGCAGATTACGAGATCGATCGGTGTCCTCGATTATTCTGTTGCTCTCGCCGATTTTTTTTTAACAAGTAAAAACAAACACATTATACGTTAGAAAAAATAATATGCGAAAAGTGTAGAAAATTTACTTTCATCCCACATTTTATTCTATTTTTTAACACGAGTTTACATTCGTGTTTCCTAAAGTTTAGAATTTATAAGCTAATAATAATAATGATAATAATAATAATAAATGATAATAATAATAAAAAATAATAAATAATAAATAATAATAAAAAATAATAAATAATAAATAATGATAATTTACAAATATGTAGCGCAATTTTATAACTTTTTTTGAGTACAAAAAAATGTATGTCACTGAAATAATCCAAGAAAAAATTTGAACAAGTGTTTTACATATCAAACGTTGCGATTCTTTTTTTGCACATCAATAAGGTGTCTATTCAAATCTTGTAAAAGAATTCTATGATTTTCCAGATATTTTTATTCAAAATTTCACAGTCGCTAAAGAGAATATTTTAAAGATTTTTTGGTGCAACTTTCTAAAATAAATTTGTTTATTGTATGCAATTTCTAATGTTTTTCATTTAAAGAGGAACAACACAGAGTCTTTTAAGTTTCAAGTGCTAGATTTTTAAATGTACTGAAAGAAACCGAATAATTTGTTTTCGTAAAATAAACATTTTTCACTTGCATAACATTTTTCATTTATCACCAAAAATTACAAGAAAAAATATATATTACGTATTCAATATTTCATTAAAATATTGAATGTATAAAGAGAGAGATAGAGAGACATATATTTATAATTTAAAAAGTTAATAATTCACTTGACTTGCCAACTGTTTACAATATGAGAGTAAAAAATTATCAGAATTTTAAAAAAAATTCTCCGACACCCAATAAAATTCCATGAGAATTCTCAGATTTTCCAGCCACAAAAAAATCCCTGAGAAATCAATTTCCATGTTTTTCTAGGCAACAGACACTCTGATCAACTCGTGTCGGTAATAAAAATTCTTTTCGCGTAATATATTTAGGAGAAACATTCAAATCGCTGGAATAAAATGCAATGATCCATTTGACGCGTTGAACCGAGGATTATCCTTGTCAAATATTTCGGCGAGTATCGTCAACATCGTCATCGATGCAGCAAGAAAACATCGCATTGAAAGATCCCAATTGGATCTTTATGTGCGATATTCGCTTCTCTTACACAATAGAGCTCTCTTGCACGCTAAGAGTTTCTTGTACTTTATGATGCCCGCACAGCCGCCCCGAAGATTACGACTTACAGTTCAAACATCAGCGAGATTTCGAGAAGCTGTTCTCCATTCGACACAGGGCAGGCTCTATCTTCACTCCGCACTTTATCGTTCCCGTAAAATCTACCTGTCGGCGCACCTGTTTTCGATAGACGAGCGGCCGCGAGTATCCGAAATGAAATCCGGTGAAAATTTCTCTCGCCAGCAAAGCCGGGCTCGAAAATAAATCGCGACAGAAAATTGCGAAAAAACTTTAGAAAGACTCGAATTTATTCTCCTGTGTAATCCCTCGAGTTTTCGGTATCGTATTTTGTTTTTTACTGGTAAAATAGCAATAAAAATATTTGCGAAATATTTGGTTTCGCAATAATTCACTTGCAATATTCATGCATTTTTTTCACTTCCGTGATAAATTGCGAAAAAAAAATATAAAACTCGTCGTAAGTTAATTTTAGTACTAAATAACAAAATAGATATTGATAAATTATAATAAAAGTATCAATGAAAAGGTTGTATTGAATAAAAACGAGAAAAATCAAAAAGAAGCAATATAATATATTATATAGAAAGCCATAAAATTAATTCAAAATAAATTCCTTTACTTCGCTCGTATGGAACACGATGGAAAATGGTGTTTCTCTTTTGCGTCACGTCTGACTAACAGCGTGAAGAAATATTTTCTCGACTGTACGTGATTCATCAGCTAGCAACGCTAGGATGCCATAAAATTTTGATGATTGAAGAAAATGTATTTCAATCAAGAATATCAGAGACGCACTTTGTCCACACAAACAAGTTGGAAATCACAGCTTTTCATTCGAATCATTTATAATATGCTATTTTAACTCCGATTAAAATCATATGAAGCAACTATTAATATGCAATAAAAAACTTCATATGTCAAGTCCAGATAAAATGTCTCTTTATTTTAAAATTAAATTAAAAGCTAATTAAGGATTGAATTAAAGATTAAATATTCACCTGATATGCATATTTAATCTACTTAATAATACGTAATAAATTATTCCCTTTAAATCAGCAATGAAATAGATTGAAAATTATGAATTTTGATAATGACCGCTTTGCGGTAATAACTACAATGTGCCTGGAAATGATATCGAGCAAAGTATCGTAATCAATTACGTCTTGATTGGTCGATTTATATTCCGCGAGCCTTTGCATTCACGGCAATCATCGTCTTACGTAATTCACACGTCATTTGCTGAACATCGCCGGAAGAAAATACATCGACAGTAACCACATCGCTTGCAGCGATGCTCGGTGTCAACTAGCTGCATGCTCTGAGTCATTGAAAAAGCACACGTGACACGCGAAGCGACGACATTGACTCCAGATGACTCGGGTCGAAACGAGAACACGGCGTCCCCATGACGCCGTAATGATCGTGAAGAAGCAATCGGACATGACAAATACGAGACACACGTGTCGTCGAGAGATCCCTCACGAGGTACTAATTATATTTATCCATGATTGTACCATAACAGCTAAGTGTATTTTGTTGACGACAAAGTTTGGACAAAGTACATACATGCCAAATGTGCCTCCTGTCAATTTGACTTTGGATTGTCCACTCTGTTTTTTTTCGACAAATTTTATGAGACTAACTTTCGTTAATTCTGTCAATGGAGTGAAACATATAATTGTCGTCGAGGGGGAAATTCATTTCCGGCGCCTGAATACTTTCGATCGCTAATCCCAAGAGAAGAGTTATTACGCGTGGAACATATGGCAGATGTTGGCACGCGTCACACAATTCTCTTCTACGTTTAGAAATGTGAAAGACGATACGAGCGGAAATGAACGCTTCAACGAAAGTTGGACATATAAAGGACGCTCATCACGAGGGGAAATGACGCGAGTCTCAAGTTTAATGCAGTCACACGTTTTACTCCTCTTATAACTTGGGCGCTTCGCTAATTTGGCAACTTTATATGTAGCTCTCAACATATAATATGGCGCATAATAACGTCTTTTTACAACGAACCATGTGCATTTATCATTGTAATACGCATTACAATGGTCGATATTGAAGAACCAAATGTCAAGAGAAGGCGTATTTCCGCCATTCGTTTCCCCATCATACTTTTTCTTGCCATTTGGCGTGCTCGATTTAGAAAGGCGAGAGAGAAAGAGAGAGAGAGAGAGCCCGGGTTAGAAGTGATGTCCTTCAATAAAAGTCGGGCATACAATGGAACGTCGTACGAAAAGGGGAAAGGGTCTCCGATGTCGGATACGCGGCATAAATTCACCCATTCAACCGCACTCTGCGTACTCGAGTTGACCTTCCTGGCCATGAAAATGGGTCGTAGGTAAGAGCACACGCGCCCGATTCTGAACAGCTTTCTGTAATCGTCGCACGTATGGAATCCTACATATTTCATCGGACGTGTCTTCACGAATGCCAAGCATTCCCGTATTATTCTAAGAGATCTAAATTTTATATATACATACACCCCCTCTTCACTCATTCGCGTAATCGCCGGATCTAATTATGTCTATGACAGTCGTTATAAAGTAAAAATGGAAAGTTGGACAATATAACAATAATATAACAATATAAAAATAAAATAAAATAATAAAAATAATAATAAATATAAAATAAAATAATAATAAATATAATAATAAAAATAAATGAAATATTTGAAATCAAATGTTACCAAAAAAACAATATGGAAGAGGATGAGAAATATTAATATTAATTCTAGAAAATTTCTTTCTTTTTTAATCTACTGAATGCGTGGTCAAAGCGCGAAAGTTTTTGACGTGGCAATTTATTCACGAGGCGAGCAACTACGTTAATCTGCCCCCGCGCGACACCTCGTTTCCTTATGTCATCACACTTAACGAAGATACTCCTTCGCGCGAATCTCACGGAAGCGGTTTACGGACTTGATCGCGTAAAAAGGACCTTAAATAAAAAGTGCTTGTTCTCTCGGCAGACGGTTATACCCGTAACGGATATAGCTCGGGCAGGAGGGCGAGGGTGGGACGGAAGATTCGTATTTTCGAAACGGACTGCCAGCATCTGTCGGCGGACATGGAACGGGTATCGGAGCAAACGTTGTAGAACCAGCACGGAACACGAGGAGGATTATCTCGACCGAGGTGCGTAGTCGGAATAACAGCGAGAAAAAGATACAGAAGTATATCCAAGAAAAATAAAACGACCCACAAAGGGATCTCAGAGAGGGAGGAAGAAACGAAATGGACAACAAACAAGTTGAGCTCTTGGCATTACAGAAAATGCGCTCTTGTATACTTATTTTTGTAAGAACTTAGTTTCTTTGATTTTTTTTTAGACCAACAGTCCTTTCTTTAATCCAAATATATTTCGTATATTTATATAAATGCAACTCGATATATATATTTGTTTTTAATAAATATTATCGAATTCGGAGAAAATATAATTTATAAATAAATAATTATTTATTATAATTGTCTCACACACAATAAAATTGTATTTAAATATTTCTTTTATAAATATTCATTTTAAATATTATTTTAAATATTATTATAAATATTCATTTTAATGTTCATTTAAAGTGAGAAGTTTCTATAAATTTTCGCTTGAAACTTTTTTCTCGACAAATATTGTCGCTACATCAAATATAATATTCAATTATTACGTAAGATCCGGCACTCTCATATATTACCAAGAGTCAATTGAAGTTTCATAACTTATGCACGTTGTCTTCTGATGCAGATCAGACTTCGCGCCTAGCATCGGAAACACCCACACGTTGCGAATCTAGGATTGTCTATCCGTAGAGAACCCAAGGCCGAAACACTATCACTAATTATGCATGAAGTCAATATTAACCGGTAAATAAAAGAATATGCATAATTTAGTGATAAACTTCCTCATAATGTTTATTCCAATATTTCGTATTCTATCTTTTAGATACATGTTTCTTAACTAAATAGAATATAGAAATATAGAGAATAACACTGTGATTTTAACAAACACATCTGCCCACAGATTTGACATTCTAACTTCACACCCACATTAATAATTAGCACGATAAACTTGCAACATAAGTAACTACGTCCATTAATTTAACGTCCCAATCTGATTTTACATCAAAAGTTTGAAACTCGAGAGTTTCATCATTAGCGATACTAATGCATAAAATATAAAGTGCCCGAAATATAATAATAATTAATTTCGTTTACAAAGTGTTTTTATTAATAAAATCTAATCAAAAAATGTTTAAAATCAGAAATCTTGAAAACTTTTGTGTAGTTTTATCAAATTTCAGATATTTGAAATTTTTCCCTTATTTATTTTAATGACAATTATCGATATCAAATTATCGTATAAAAAGTATCGGTTCTGAAATATGATGCAAGATTAATAAAAATAAAATATTGAAAAATAGCATTTATATATTTAATATTTAGTTTTAGTGTTAAGTTTATATTTGGAAATAAAAAAAAATAAAAGAAAACTAGAAGAATAAAAGAGAGAGAGATATAACATAAAGAAAATTTTAAGTAATATATAATATTAAATATTAATTAAAATTTTTAAAATTTAAATAATAAATTTTAATTAACATATAATATTATAAAGTAAAATAATTAACAATCTCTCATAGAGAATATTTTTGAATATTCTATGTTTTTCATAATCATAATTCCCTATTATTTCATTATATTGCAAAATGTGGAGATACTTTCGAAAGATAAGCATCGAGCAGAATATCGATAGCAAACTCAAGCACGCCGTATCCTCTATTTGAGTCAATCTACAGACGACGCGGATGACGCGCCGGCTGGCACGGTTCGCCTACACCACGCCATATATATGTACATTATATACATACATATATATATATATATATATGTATATATAGTTTCTGCCTACGCATGGCACGAGCCTCCTCTTCGCCATCATCGATCATTCTCATTGAGCTTAACGCTTTCGAGCAGCGCTCGAGTCCGAACGACGTATTCTCTCTCTACTGTTTAAATTGTGTAATTGAGATTTCCTACGATCGTTCTAAAAAGCGCTATCGATTATCGCGTCTCCTCTTTCCTTAGCTCCGTCCGTAATATGGTAATGGATTGAGATAAATTTAACAAACCGGGAGGGAGGAACTGCATATATCGTCAACGTATGCATGTGTGTGTGTGTTTTTCTAGTTTTGATAAATAACAATGAAAAAAAATCGTTTGAAAAATAAATTCGTCGAATGATGGTCCCTTCGCAATTCCAATTTTCACCTCGCGGCGAACGCGAAGGATAACGCTCGAAATGATGCGATTTCCCACGTGATGCAGCTACTGGCTATTTTTCTCCCTCTAGCGATGCGCTATATTCGCAATTTCGCGCGGGGCATCGCCCCAGGTGCGATGCATGTATCTAACGCCCCCGCGCATCCCCCCGGGACGTTACATGCATTAGATGCCGCAGATGCACCGCATCAGTTTGTCCATCGGTGACACGTGAGCTTTCTTTTGCCCTTTGTTCGCCGTTCGTGGGTGGAAACGTGGTGCTGCTCCTCTCCATTACCAGTCGATTAAGCCATTAGTTTGACAATGGACCACTTTCTGGCGATGCTACCGAGGTGCAGAGTTCTCCTCCCGGCAAGTTCCACTCTTTTCTCGAGCCAGCTGCTTTAAGAAAATATTCCTCCACGCGGATTGTCTCGTTACTTGATCGTTAAAGTACCTCGATTGCCGATGAGGAACAAACTTGGAGAGACGCGAGAAGAAGAGGGGCAAAAATAATTCCGCAATTAGGTTCTTGTTACGTAAAGTGCATCCGGGGAATTTTTATATTCGAGGAAAAACACAACTGCAATTACCAGGTGTTTTATTTTGCAATAACACCTGTATCTTCTCTCCTTTCTCTCACCTAGATTTTAGTATCTTCTTTTTTGTTCTCCTTTGAACAAAAATTAGCTTCAAGTGAATTTTAAAGTACATTTTCGCACTTTTACTCGGATTAATTAAATTATTTTTTCTTCACGCCTGAGAGATTTTTTCAATTCTTTTAAACCGATCTGAATATTCAGTTGCATTCGGTGTAATTTTCTAAATTATGATCGAAAGTCTCATAGCATTCTTTCTAGATTATTTCTATACCAAATATAAGTGACTAGATTTTATCGGACGCGCACATCGTTGGCTGTATTTTCCTTCGTCCGAGGGCTCTATTGGCCTTTTTCTCGTCGCAGCGATCTTTTCTGTCCTTCCGGACACACCCGGTAGCTCGATGGAGCGTTTTTGACGTAGACACAATAAAGAAGAAAGGTAAAGCAGCGAGGTTTCATTGCTCTTCTCGGCAGCTGCAGCCTCGCTACGCTGAACACGTTCAATCGAGCTACAAAGCGGAGTAAAGCGGCAAATTTTCTTCGCAAATTCCACAAAATAAAGTCTAAACAAAGCAAGTCTCCTCAGCGATTAAAATGGTACATACACAATAAAAAAATAAAATGTTAATTATAACATTTTTCACATGTCCCAGAAAGTCCACTCTAAATTTTAAGTTAAAATAACTCATTCGTCGTATGTTACTTATTGACAAACTAAAAATGTTCAATAATTGACACGATAGTTTACATTTATTTTTGTTATTGTGACTTTAAGTATAATGTAATAACATATAAATTAATTAAAAATTACATGAAAAAATAGTTATAATAATTCGTAAGAAATGTTAAGGACATTAACATATAATAGTAATTATTTTAACTTAAATTATTTGTAATAGAAACATTTGATTTTAGTAAATTTGATTATTTTGTATGTCAAAGTTCAAGATTATTTGAAGATTCACTTTATGGACGCACAATTTTTTATTGTGTATATTTCATACAATTATTTTTTTTTTATCTCAATCAATTTCTGACATCTCTTTCTCTCTTTTAGTCAGTCCCATAAAAGGGAGATAAAAAATTTCCCCGAATATTTCACGTGTAAAATATGATATATTTAAATAATATTTTATAATAAAATACACGTATACAATCGTGTATTTTATAATACACGATTGTATACGATTTAACATGATTTATATATTTTTTAAATATACATAGAATTTTGGAAAAAATTAGAAAAACTAACCCGTCCACAGAATTAACTTTAAAACAGATTAAGAATGGATTGTCAGATACGTTTGACATTTAATGTTTTCAAACTAATATTTCATATTATTCTACGCGCAATCAGAATTTACTAACTTGGAGTAAGATTGTTTAAACTTCATGATCGCAATAATTTACGAAAGGAAATATTTCATAAAACAGACACGAGATACAATTTTCCAAAAAAGCATTTACAGCAGGAAACAATTTGGAGGATCTGATTTCAATATTCCATAATAAAATCCATCTATATGACTTGTAAATACAATTACGATAATTACAAACGGAAGCATTTCAGGCATCAAACGGAATCGTGCCAATAACCCGCGTCATCTGTGCGTTAATGCAATCGCAATAGTAATATTCATCGAAATTGCATCGTATTGCCCAGACCGCCGTAATCATGGAACGATTCAGATGATTTGGAAATCGGAAATGGATCCATGGAGATCGTGGCAACGTACTGAATACTAAATAGAATGTATTATCAGCAGTGTAACCTGCAATTATTAGATCCGGTCAATACCTTCCATCAATTAACTTTGCGTATATAATATCATATTTCGCGCGTCCAACAAATTGACAGATAATAGAATATAAATATTAATTTGGGCCGATATTGTACAAAATTTTGATATTTATATTAATACAATGCTTTTTATGCATGTTAAATAATTTTCAAACGCGATATTGTATCTGTCGATTGGAAGTTAATTAAACCATTATTAATATAATTTTCTCGTGTATAAACCTATCGTCATTTTTGTCAAAATACGGCTTTTCGTGGATGATCGCAAATTCAGACGATGATTATTCAACATCGATAATCAAAAATGTGCAATGTTATATTCATGAGATGTAATGTGCATCACGTTAAGTCATCAGCGAGCACAATTTATTTTCGCTTATCGCGCTCAGCGAGGTATCGAACAAATTATTTATACGATCGGTCGTAAATAGAAAATACTAATGAGTTCCTACCGATTCATGCGAGAGTCTCGCACAAACAAATTGTTATTACTCCATCAATTCCCGCCATTTCTCTACGAATTCTATAGCGGAGTACGCGAGCGATAAATTTGGCGCTTTACGACAGTTTAATTGCCATCGAAATTACACGTACGCCAACGAATCGATTATTAATGGCACTGTTTATGCGTCTAATGAGCGCGTTTGGAAACAGGATTTTTGAATATGCCTTAATTTTCGGCTAATGAGTCAGGCGCATTATATGGATGACTCGTCAAGTTACTTTCACAGCTGTTTTCAAGCTTGGACAACAAAGAAGTTAGGCAACGTAAACTCAACCATGTGAAGTGAAATTGATCCTGCGAGAAAAATATTTAAAAGTATACGGAACGTAAATATGAGAATAATAACCAGCGTAACAATTAATTAATAGTCACAAAATAATTTAATTTAAAGAAGAAATAATTGATCACGATATTCCACTTCGATGTTTGAAAACTGATAGGTCATTTATATTTACAAAAGCAATTTGTGTTCCAACTATTACAAGTTACTTTCACAGCTGTTTTCAAGCTTGGACAACAAAGAAGTTAGACAACGCAACCTCAACCGTATGAAGTGAAATTAATCTTGCGAGAAAAATATTTAAAAGTATACGGAACATAAATATAAAAATAATAATCAACGTAACGATTAATTAATAGTCATAAAATAATTTTATTTAAAAAGAAAACGATTGATCACGATATTCCACTTCGACTTTTGAAAACTGACGGGTCATTTATATTTACAAAGGCAATTTGTGTTCCAGCTATTACTCATGTGAGAGTATCACGAATGTTCTTCGAGCGATGTAACGGGAGGTCCGTTAACGCCAGGCTTTACAGTTAGCCACTCGTGCGATTTGTACGCTTATAGTTCCGGTGAATGCAGGTCTACCCAGAAAAGGTCGACGGTGGGATAAATAATACAGCGTACTTCGAGTAGCAGAGACGAAACGAGAATGGTCATTTTTTGTCAACAATTCCTCTAATAAACCTTTAATCCCGCGCGAATAAAGCGCGTGACGCTCGTGCCGCTTTTCTTCTACACGTCGGCCATTAAAGCGCGATATAAAGCTAATACAATTGTGAAATAATAACGGGTTCGCTGTGTGTCAAGAGAGGTCGCGGAACCAGGTCGCATCGTTTAATGAACAAAGGTAAAAATCGCGCGTGAAACTCGCACAATTCGAGTCGCTCGTTCGCTCGCTCGCTGATTGACTGGCGCAAAGAACAGAGAGAAACGAATGCATTTGCGATAAAGCTTTTACAGGCCAGGCTAACATTGTTACCGGTGACTAATACGTCGTCGATTTCATTGCGAAATGGGTAAATGGAACGATGTTGCGAATTTAACGAGCGGCTTCGGGCGAGGTCTCATAGCAGGCTACTTGCTCGTGAATAAGCTACGAAATAAAGTTTCTGTGTAGCGACTGATCATCGACATGCACACAGGTTGGACTAGATTTTCGATTTTTCCGTATAACGAGGTGCTTCACCCCGTTCAACTGTCTGTGAAAAATTTTCCGATCGACCTCTCCCCGGGATCGCACACCCTCTTCTTTATTTTTTTCTCCTCGTCAAACGAGTATGATGCGCGAGAAAATATTAACGCGCCCATTCGATTGCTTCCACTCGATAAAATTACACGTGGGTGATAATTAATTTTTTTCGCGCGAAAAAATGCACGGATCGATATATTTTTATAACGAGATTCGAGAAGAAGAAGTCGTATCCTTGCCAACTGGTTTACATTCGAAATTGTTAACAACAGGTTAATCCGTTTAAATAGATTTTATTATTCATGAAAACTGTTTCAATTGCATTTAAGCAAAAAAATATGCGAGAGGATTTGAAGAGATTATGAAAAAGAGAATGCGGGAGAATATAGTCCGCTTCCATTTAAATTATTTGAAAACTGCTGCTGTATTTATTAATACTTTATCTCCGCAGATAAATTATTTCAGTTATTTTAGTGCTACTCGTAAAATTCTGCTTTATAGATTCACATTTTATGGATTTTAGATTAAACTGTGACATGTTCATAAATGCGTGCTTTGCAGGAATTTCAAAAAATATATATTGTTAAATTTTTGGACACGAAATATGTTTTGCATTTTAATATCGGTATGTTATTGAGTCGGCTGAAGCAAAATAACAAATCAATTTTTAATATGAGAATTGGCGCGATATGTTATAATAAAAGCAAACAGCGATACAAATTTACGAAAAATATACAATTGACATTCTCTTATATATGCGCGTGTATTTATACATTGTGGAAATATTTCGAATATCTTTATGTATCGCTTATAATACAATTCATTTTATCATTAAATGAACTTTATTACACACGAAACATTTTATTCATAAAAAATAATTAAAAATATAATAAATATGCGCGATTGTTTTGCATTTCGTTTTTTTAAATTGAAAAAATAAAAATTGAAAAAATAAAAGTTATTAATTTATCATTTTGCTAAAAATAAAAAAGATGTAATACTTATGATCCCCTCTCTTTTTCTCTGTCTCATCTCGAAATTCGTCACTAAAGAATGATGGTAGCAGAAAGATAATTTGTAATAAGTGTGATTTATGAGTGGCATGATGTCGATTGTACTTTGTACATAAATTACGATACCGTTACTGTTACATTTTCTTTGCGCGACAGAACATCTTCGCGAAGAGGCAACGTGCAATTTGTCATCGTTTTGCACTCGCGCGGAATGAGAAATAAACGGAAGCCGTGAATCGATCTCCTTCGTTAGACGCCACTCGTCATCCTACGAGCGAATGCTTAATGAGAAACATGCCGACTTGAACAAGTACTCTCGTCTAGATCGGCATAGGTCGAGAGGGTCGCGTTAATCATCGATTAATAGCGATCCATTCGCTCTTGTGAATACACGGACTCGACGATGGTGACTCAACTGATGATGATTCGCTTTTTCACCGTCGGGACCGGAAATGCAGAGCGTTTCAGGCTCGTCACGGATGGATTCCTACTCTAATTGTAAGTATCATATCCTGGGAGACTATATAAAACCGCGCGAAATTAAATATAACAGAATTTTAGGAAAGAGTTAAGTATATTTTATATTTTTTATTTAATTCTATTATTTAATTTTATTTAATTTTATATTTACTTAATTCATTATATTTTATTTAATTCATTATACATATATTTCCATCGAAATACACCCATACAACACAGACCATTGTTGTTATATTGCAGCAATATTGCGATGTTGCTGCAATGTAACAACAACAATGGCATATGGGAGAGATTTCAGGAAATGTTTAATTCGATAAAGATTTCATTTACAACATTCCATAAAATGTAAATAAAAAATATAAAAAAATCCAGGTCCTGAAAGAGTTAAGAGTATAGTAAGAAATCCATGTGTGGCGAAGAGTTGGTTAGGTAAAATAAAATAAAATAAGTCGAGTCGATCTTTGTCTTCGGAGATGTTAAGTTGTCTTTATTCATCTCCTCGGCGCGTCATTATCTTCGATGCCTGGAAGTAAGTCTTATTTCCGTAGTTTTAACTTCTTATCTGTTTAACCTTTTAATTTTTATTTCTTGACTATATGTTCAGTTTATTTAGATCATTTTTAATAAGTTGACATTAAAATAATTTCAATCTCGTAATTTTCATGTAATTCTTAGTACTTTTTTCTTTCTATGTTCATATTAGTCATATTATTTATTTAACTTATTTATAACTTATTTATTTATTTCTTTGACTTTATGTTCAGTTTATATTTAGATCATTTTTAATAAATTAACATTCCAATCTCATAATTTCATGTTTAATTTAGTACTTTTTCTTTCTTTGTTCATATTAATTACATTATTTATTTAACTTATTTTACTTTTGTCCTTTGTTTTTACGTAGGCATCGTCAAGATAATGAGATACCGAGACATTTATTATCGCTTTAAACAGCAACCTTTGTAACAGACTCCGATATAAAACACATTGTTATTATATTATCTTTTATTATATACTTTCGCGCTGAAGATGACCCAAAAATAGGGTCGAAACGTTCGCTATCCTCTCTTTGTATGCTTTAATATCAATATTTGTTTGATTGTAATATAAATAAATGTGTTATAACATCGACACTAGACTCGTATTGCCATTATAACTGTTTTGTTAATTTTATATTTCGAGTCTTATATTTATTAATTTTTGTAAAATAAAATAAACTATGTACGCAGCTCTCGATACGCCGAAGTAGCAAGCGGCAGCATCAAGGTCTTTTTGTCGGCACCTTCACGGCCTGTCGAGTATTCCGAGAAGGACAAGAAAATAACGAGCGTTAGCGAGACTTGGTCGCGAGTTCGTAATAGTAGTAAATGAAGCCTCGATGCGCTGTTATAATATTTTACGGCGTATTTTGCAAGACAAATTTTGCGCTACTATATTCATTGAATCCTTTTACGTCAGCCAAAAAATGGAATTCGCTTCGCAGGGGAATAATAAAAATCGCTAAGAATTCCAATTAAAGTTTACGTGCGCGTAGCTCTATAAAAATTTCCTGATAACCGCTTGTCAGAGATGATTTGCAACGAAGGAAACGTGAAATCGGATTTACGATTTGGAGGAGAACGATAATATACGACGCATCGAAGAGGTTCAGCCCGAGAAAACGCGCGGATCATATGCATCTCGTCGACGTGTAAAGATTACACATCTCTATTCCATCTCCGCCGCGAATACAATTAACCATTTTCCCACCACGTTACATATCACGAGAGTATTCTGACATTACTCATTTGCAGCTGGCGGCTTTTTCACGCAGCTGTGAACGCAACGCGCCCTTGCACGAAAGCTCGGTAAGATTCAGCAACATCTCCGAGATTTATGACAATAATATATACATTCGCGTTATAATTATATCGGGTCGTCACAATTTTGTCTTCCTATATTTTCTCTCTTCTTCTATTTTCTCTTCTGCTTAATCGGATATATCATGTATGCAGGAATTTCGTGTTGCAAGATATTTTCTTCAAAACTTGACATTGTGCCAATAATATTTCAGGTAAAATTGATAGGATTTTGAGAGGGAACAAAGTTGACAACTTTGAATTTTAACTAGGAAAAATATGGATTTACAATGAATGGTTACATATTTTTTATTTAAAAAACCATTAATCTTTTAGATTGATTTCTCTTGTGGTTTTACAGTTTTTGAATATAAAAATATTGAGATAACATAATAAAAAAAAATGAATATTTTACGATTATATTTCGTAGTTTATGTAAAAAATTATGTTGAATTAAGATATAAAATCTTATAAATTATATTCAATTTTTGGTCAGAATACTTTTTATGCCGAATATTCCAAGAAATCGATTTATATAAAAAATTAAGGTGATTTCATTTAAAAAAAACTAGAATTTACACATGATCTTGAAAAATGATCCTAGTTAAAATTCAAGTTTATCAACTTTTTTCTCCTCTATCAATTTTACTTTTCCTCTTATTTTATTTGGAACATTTCTTGCACAAATATCAAGTTTTGAAGAAAATACTTTATAACATTTTATATGAAACACCCTGTATGAAATATTTATTTTCATGTGATATTTTTCGACCGATAGTTTAAAGATAAAAAGAAATATCTCTGGGGATTTCCCGTTGCGATCGATTGAATGTTGAGGTATACAACTTAAAATAAATAAATCCCAGCATTTTTGGAGACCTAACTTGCGCGATCGGAAAGAATAAATAAATCGTAATGTAAATTCTCATAAATCCTTCGTACGGCCGCCATCGCATTTACATTCAACATACTACACCCATAAATTTTTATCGACTGCATTGACGAACTGGCGATTCTCTCCCCCGAGTCCAACAATGGACATAAATTCCACGGCGCCCTTTGTCAGGGCACTTCCATTCTCGCTGGGGACCTCCTTTTTATACGCGAGGGCGATTATTTATACTCGTACCGAACTGCAGCGGAACCGATCGCGACGATTCATCATTTAATAACCTTCGTTATCGGAAAGGGATATTCTCGGATTAAAATTTCATTTAAACGTTAATCGCGAGAGACACAGGGTGCCCCTCCATCGATTTCCCAGACGCTACGCGGTTCAAAATTAGAAAAAATGATGGGATCTTATCTTGGAGTGCTCGATTATTATATAATGAATCGATTATCGATATAATGAATTTATTCTCGCGTGCAAGCAGATGAATTAAGTTCATACATAAATCTCTCAGGCAGAATTCTTACACAGAAAAAAAGGATATATTCTTGTTTTGAAAATATATTTAGTTTTAACATGGAAATCTTGAAATGAGATTATATGCGTTAATTAAAGAAAAATATAATTGCTTGAATAATTGCTTACTTGAATGAAGCCATTTTACATAGTTCAATCAAGAAAAATATATTCTTATGATTTAAGATTTAATTTCTTGAATGGAAAAGAAACAATGTTAGATAGAAAATAACACTTTTAAATCAAAGATTATAATTTTCTTAAAGTAGAATTAAATAATTATATATTCTTGAGGTGACAATTACAATATTAAAATAAGACTGTAATATTGTTGAAATTTAAAATTATTAAATTCTTCTAAGAAGATTATAAATTGTTGCGTATATACGAAACAATGAACGCGTTAGTTTAAGTATGTAAGTTTTGATTTGACACTTCTTTTTTTTCTGTGTACGTATTGCAAGATTTTTGCTATTTCATCCGTGATAGTCCATACCTCAAGCTGTATGCTAATCATTAAGAATTGCGTATTTGAAGAATAAAGACGAGCTGTGTGATGATTGCTATCTTATTTACAACGAACAAGTCGCCGAGATTCACGCGTGGCAATTTACATACTTGCGCTTACTTCTCAGAAAAGTCATCGATACAAAGAAACTCGTGATTCATATTGCGACCTTTCCAGCACAAACGCGTGATTGTCACGTCGCAATTTACGCAAT